>NC_064642.1:639225809-640475809 GCF_023864345.2 Schistocerca serialis cubense
CACCACATAGTGTAGCTAATCACTGAAATAGTGGCGTTGGAGCATTTATGATACACACATCTGATGAAAAGTACGCTTACACTCCTGTTCACTGAGAGATTAAAAATGGCTCTGACCAGTATGGGACTTAATATCTGAGGTCATCAGTCCCTTAGACTTAGAAATACTTAAACCTAACTAAGCTAGGGCCATCAAACACATCCATGCCCGAGGCAGGATTCGAACCTGCGACCGTAGCAGCAGCGCGGTTCCGGACTGAAGCGCCTGGAACCGCTCGTCCACAGGGGCCGGGTGTTATTCACAATGAAGTGCCTGGCAGAGGGTTTAATGAACCACCTTCAGGCTGTGTCTCTGCCGTTCCACTCTCGAACGGCGCGCGGGAAAAACGTGCCCTTAAGAAAAATCAGGGCTCGCACAGAAAAACTTATTTTATCGTGATAATCATTTGTCCCTATGTAAGTGGGTGCCAACAGAATGTTTTCGCAATCAGAGGAGAAAAGTGGTGATTGAAATTCTAAGAGAAGATTCCGTCGCAAACGAAAAATTCTTTGTTTTAATGATTGCCACTCAATTCACGTATCATGTTTGTGGCACTATCTCCCCTATTTCGTGATAATAAAAAACGAGCTGCCCGTCAGTCCCACGAGATGTGGATGCCACACCACACAACAATACTCCGAAAAATGGTTCAAATGGCTCTGAGCACTATGGGATTTAACATCTATGGTAATCAGTCCCCTAGAACTTAGAGCTACTTAAACCTAACTAACCTAAGGACAGCACACAACACCCAGTCATCACGAGGCAGAGAAAATCCCTGACCCCGCCGGGAATCGAACCCGGGAACCCGAACAATACTCCAGAATAGGGCGGACAAACGGGGTGTAAGCACTCTTTAGTAGACTTGTTGCACCTTCTAAGTGTTCTGCCAATTCTATTTTTCTACAAATAACATACGAAATTCACTACAACTTTATGAAACCGCACTTGGTTTTCTTTTATTATATTACCTTTTAAATGTCATATCAATTAAATAACGTGACCAGTGACGAAAAAAGTAAGTGTCGGCAGGATTCGTACTGTCGCTTCATCTACGACCCTTTTGCTGTGCGCAATTGCTAACCACATTTTTTCAGATAACGTGATATTCACTAAGACTTCATGGAAACATACGTGATGTTTTATATCATATTACCTCTAAAACGTCCTAAATTAAATATGACCAGTGACGAAAAGAATGTAAATTAAAAAGTAAGAGCGAGCGGGAGTCGAACCATCGCTTCACACAAGCTTTTCATACGAGGCTCGAACGCTAATTGCTTTTTTTCCTCCCTCCAAAGCACTTATTTAAGGCAGTCAATTAGATATAGAACAAAAATCATTTCGACATAAAAGGGTTAAATAAAAAAAGTAAGTTAAGGAATAGGGAGTTAATTTTAACGTGCCCTCATCTTTTCTCCTCCGTCACTTCTAAATCGTGTAACATTTAAATCCATACAACAGTGTCCACAAAAAAAGGGGGGAGGGAGGGATTTCAGCTCATCCTACTCCTTGTCGATGAAAAGTAAGATACAGCATATTAGAAAAAGCTCTCTATAACGTGGCATCCTGAGCCACGTCCAATGTGCAGTGGCCATATATTGGGAAAAGACACTCGGATCTGCGTCGTATCCACTCACCATCACGTAGTGGACATAATGTCCAACAATCCACATGATGGCATTGTTCTTCGATCGGGGAAAGAAAGTTGCATCGGGACGCACGAGAATCTCCCCCGAGATAGTCGCCTCCGGCGTCCTGAGAAGAAAAGCCAGTTGTCGGTGAAGCCATCGCCAATGGCCATGACTGCAGGAGATCAATCGATGATATAATGTATTAGTTTCATGGCAACGATTGCAGGTATCCGGCACACTGAGGCCAATACGAAAAAAATCACACGTTGGTACGTACAATATCATGAACAACTTGGTACCACGAGGACGTCAACTCCATCGTGAAAATCGGGAGGCTAACGTTAGACGAAACAATCTTCCAGTTCGTTTCTGGCGACAGGGCTTCCACAGAGGGAATTGTTCTTCGATCGGGGAAAGAAAGTTGCATCGGGACGCACGAGAATCTCCCCCGAGATAGCCGCCTCCGGCGTCCTGAAAAGAAAAGCCAGTTGTCGGTGAAGCCATCGCCAATGGCCATGACTGCAGGAGATCAATCGATGATATACTGCATTAGTTTCAAGGCAACGATTGCAGGTATCCGGCACACTGAGGCCAATACGAAAAAAATCACACGTTGGTACGTACAATATCATGAACAGCTTGGTACCACGAGGACGTCACTTTCATCGTGAAAATCGGGAGGCTAACGTTAGACGAAACAATCTTCCAGTTCGTTTCTGGTGACAGGGCTTCCACAGAGGGAATGGCTATGAGAAATTAGTCAGCGGCATAACAGCATTTTTGGGGGAGATTCGCTTGGGAAAGGATATTTACTCCTAAATAACTGACTTCAAGAAAAAAGTCCTTAACCTGCCTTAGTTTATAACTAATCCTACCAATATCTGCTGGAGGTGTCAAAATGGCCGGTCGGATACAGTCATGAAGGCGAGCTGTAATGACTGGGGTAGGGGGCGCGCGTAGACATGTTGAAACGGTGCAACGGATAATAAGGCAGAAGCCGTAACTCTAATGTCAGGGAGGCCCAAACCTCCCAGTGACGGGAGCGCGCTATGACCCCATAAGGCACAATAAATATAGATTTGCGCCAGATAAACCAGCCAGTTAAGCTTTGCAACTTGCGGTACATCAACGAAGGAAGTGGAAAGATTTGTTCAATAAAATGAGCCTTACTTAACACATACGTTTCCATGGCCAGGTCCTTATGAATAAGAGAGAGAGCGATGCGCGTGTTTAATTATTTCTCCCTGAATGTTATCCGTGACAGACTTCCAGTTTATCGTAACCATCTTTAGCGGACAACTGTCAATTATAACACCTAACGATCGATGTCGGGTGACCTTCAGAGCCCATGGAATTTCAACAGCGTCAAATCATCGCAAACTGATTAAGCGACATTTCTGGACATTAACCTACGCTCCTGTAAGACGGCAGAAAGAATCCAAAACTTCCTTCAGCAGCGGTATATCAGGGGTACGGAGAAGAACCATAACGTCGTCAGCATATGCCCTAACGGTAAATCTTTCTCCCAACAGCGACCAGCCACCCAAACGAACAGTTATAGATCGCAATAAGGGTTCCAGAAACAGAACGTAGAGCGATATAGATAATGGACTCCCTTGAAGGACACCCTGACACACCGTGATAGGGGAAGTAAGATGGCCATTTAAGTCAATGGGCACCCGAATACCAATAATTAGAGAGCTAAACAACCGTCATGCAGTATCGTTAAAACCAACATCGTCAATACTCACATCAGAAATCCATGATTAACGTGATTGAACGCATGGTGAAAATCAATGAAAAGCACAGCGCTTGGAACGGAAATGGTGGAAGAAATCGAAATTAGATCACGACATTCAGTAACGGGAGTAAGGAGAGTACGAACCAGAAAACAACTTTGATGGCTAACGATGACGGTAGCCCACAAGACCGATAGTCTGCTATTGACCGCTCGCTCCACTATTTTATAATCGTAGTTGAAGAGGGTTATCGGGCGGACCTGATCCACACGCAAACGTCCCGGCTTCTTGGGGATCAGGACAATTTCAGTAACTTTAAAGCTGGGCGGAATAAGGCCTCTGTGGAATACTTCATTCACCATAGAAGTTAAGCCGGCCGGAGTGGTCGAGCGGTTCTAGGCGCTACAGTCTGGAACCGCGCGACCGCTACGGTCGCAGGTTCGAATCGAGCCTCGGGCATGGATGTGTGTGATGTCCTTAGGTTAGTTAGGTTTAAGTAGTTCTAAGTTCTACGGGACTGATGACCTTAGAAGTTAAGTTCCGTAGTGCTCAGAGCCATTTGAACCAAAGAAGTTATCGTATCTCCTATCAGGGGCCAAAATCGAATACGAAATACTTTGCGAAGGCCATCGAAGCCAGACGATTTGTGGGAGCCACAGTATCAGGTATATCATCGCGATAGAATACAGAGGAAAACCTCTTCCTGGAGAGCTGGCGTAACAACACTATCAAAGAGGAAGGTAGAATCAACACACGGTAGACCGTCTGTATCCACTTCATTGTAAAGTTCGGAAAAGTACCGGTAAAGTTCACGCATGATATGAGATTGGGAGGACCATTCACGAACATCTAAAGAAAGAATAGTAGTAAGACACGTCCTTTGCGATCGTCTGTGAAACCGAAGATGATGATAGAGAGAGTTCAACTCATCCTGTACGATTGAACGAGGCTGGGAACGCAAGCGGACACCATACATTTGCCTACGTTTGAGTTGTAGAAGTTTTGCCTTCACACGGTGGACTCTATGACTCTGAAGGGGGCATCAGGAGCATTATCGTGAAGATCACGAAGAACAGCATGATAAAATTCCCTAGATCGTCTTATTTCAGCCGCTTTTTCAGCGCTAAAATGCTTGAGTGTATTTCGAATCCGAGGTTTCACAATGGTAACATACCATTCTAGAAGTGAGGAATAACACGACTGGGACTGGATTGTCGGCCACCATACGTCTGCCATGATGCCCTCCAGAGAGGGGTCCGTGAGATGTAAAGTGTTTAGCTTCCATAAAGTGCGCGAAAGATGGACTCGCTACGGGACCTGCTTAAAGTCATTGAAACAGCACAGTGATCAGTGAAACTGGCACGAATTACATAAATCGATAGAAGTTGACTACAGATGGGGGCAGATAAATAAGAAGCTGTCCAATCGGCTACTTGAAGTAGATGTAAAAACGTGAACTGCACCAATGTAGGATATCTGCAAACCCAAGCATCTTGGAGATACAAAGACGTCACCATATCATTAAGTTCACGACAATGAGCCGGCCGCAGTGACCGAGTGGTTCTAGGCCCTTCAGTCTGGAACCGTGCGACCGCAACGGTCGCATGTTCGAATCCTGCCTCTGGCATTGATGTGTGTGATATCCTTAGGATAGTTAGGTTTAAGTAGTTCTTAGTTCTAGGGGACAGATGACCTCAGATGTTAAGTCCCATAGTGCTCAGAGCCATTTGAATCATTCACGACAATGTGTATAATTGGAGGTCTGATCTACACGCCGCGCGGGATTAGCCGAGCGGTCTTGGGCGCTGCAGTCAGAGACTGGACGGCTGGTCCCGGCGGAGGTTCGAGTCCTCCCTCGTGCATAGATGTGTGTGTTTGTCCTTAGGATAATTTAGGTTAAGTGGTGTGTAAGCTTAGGGACTGATGACCTTAGCAGTTAAGTCCCATAAGATTTCACACACACATTTGAACATTTTTTGATCTACACGACGTAAGACGCAGTTAAAATCGCCCCCCCCCCCCCCCCCGCAACGAAACTTTCCGTGGGTTTCGTCGGAGTAAATAAAAAACATCTTCCTTATAAATCCGCGCGCGGTCGGATGAACGATCGGATCCAGACGGAGCGTTACGAAAAATTAAGGTGACGTCATAAAAACTACAGCCTGTACCGCGACCATCATCTAGCGTTTCGACGTCCATCAGCGAGATTCCATCTCGATAAAGCAAAGCCATACGGGTAGAACTTTAAGGAGCGACATTGAAAAACAGAGTATTCAGGAAGATAAAACACATCAAATAACACATCTTGCAAACACACGATATCAGCTTGGGAATCGTAAATAAACTGGCGTAACGCAGCAAACCATGATTGGGAACATATCCTATTAACATTGACAGTTAGAAACTTATACGCCTGCATCCGTTAGCACATGTAAGGTCAATGAAACAACACTAAGGAAAATGCACTCATCACGCCCTTCTCAACGTCCGGAGCCGGTGGAAAGAAGGTATAATTCTAATCCTCTTCACCGGAAGCCGAGAAATCCTTGTTTTTCTTTTTACGACGCGCCGCTGCACGTGCAGGTTGAAAACGCTGTTTCACACCACTCCGTGAAAACAAATTCTCTTGATGTGGTAGGGTTGGGGGCACGTAGATCTCCGATTTGATAGAGGTGCCATCTCCTTGCACTCACCGGAAATCGGGGAGCACAACCCAGAACGACTTACAGCAACAGCAGGTACAGAAGAGACTGGTAATGCAGTGGCATTGTCGGATTCCATCACCTGATCATCAGGACGAGAACCCGTAGAATCCCGTTGACCCACCGTCTCAGCGTGGAGGAGGGGTGGTATTTCACTGGAACACTGTGAAGACTGGCCAGCAGGCAACGTCTCTGCGGGAACATCGTAACTCACGGGAACCGTCGCGTGTACAGGTGAAATGGGGGACGCAGATACAACGCACATTTCAACATCAACAGAAGCAGCTACATGATCTCTGGTAATACTGGAATAAGAACTGTACCCGTGGTCTAGGGGTAGCGTCTTTGATTCATAATCAAAAACGTCTTCGGTCCCGGGTTCGATCCCCGCCAATGCCTAAAATTTGATAAATAATCAGCATTTGCGGCCGAAGACTTCCGGCATAAGAAGTCAGCCTCATTCTGCCAACGGCCTTGTCAAAGAGGGCGGAGGAGCGGATAGAGGTTCAGGGCACTCTCTTGTCCTAGGGGTGGGAAATTGCACCTAAAGGCGGAAGAATCAGCAATGATCAACGACATGAGGATGCAGAAGGCAATGGAAACCACTGCATTAAAGACACGTAACGTGAATCCACAGGAAATGTGGCCTGTAATTGAAGAAGTGTCATGATGATCTCTCCATTGGCAAAAGATTCCGGAATAGTCCCCCACTCGGATCTCCGGGAGGGGACTGCCAAGGGGCAGGTTACCATGAGAAAAAGATTGAATAATCAACGAAAGGATAACGTTCTACGAGTCGGGGCGTGGAATGTCAGAAGCTTGAACGTGGTAGGGAAACTAGAAAATCTGAAGAGAGAAATGCAACGGCTCAATCTAGATATAGTAGGGGTCAGTGAAGTGAAGTGGAAGGAAGACAAGGATTTCTGGTCAGATGAGTATCGGGTAATATCAACAGCATCAGAAAATGGTATAACAGGTGTAGGATTCGTTATGAATAGGAAGGTAGGGCAGAGGGTGTGTTACTGTGAACAGTTCAGTGACCGCGTTGTTCTAATCAGAATCGACAGCAGACCAACACCGACAACGATAGTTCAGGTATACATGCCGACGTCGCAAGCTGAAGATGAACAGATAGAGAAAGTGTATGAGGATATTGAAAGGGTAATGCAGTATGTAAAGGGGGACGAAAATCTAATAGTCATGGGCGACTGGAATGCAGCTGTACGGGAAGAAGAAAAGGGTGCAGGAGAATATGGGCTTCGGACAAGGAATGAAAGAGGAGAAAGACTAATTGAGTTCTGTAACAAGTTTCAGCTAGTAATAGCGAATATCCTGTTCAAGAATCACAAGAGGAGGAGGTATACTTGGAAAAGGCCGGGAGATACGGGAAGATTTCAATTAGATTACATCATGGTCAGACAGAGGTTCCGAAATCAGATACTGGATTGTAAGGCTTACCCAGGAGCAGATAAAGACTCAGATCACAATATAGTAGTGATGAAGAGTAGGCTGAAGTTCAAGACATTAGTCAGGAAGAATCAATACGCAAAGAAGTGGGATACGGAAGTACTAAGGAATGACGACATACGTTTGAAGTTCTCTAACGCTATAGATACAGCAATAAGGAATAGCGCAGTAGGCAGTACAGTTGAAGAGGAATGGACGTCTCTAAAAACGGCCATCACATAGGTACAAAGAACGTAGCTGCGAAGAAACCATGGGTAACAGAAGAAATACTTCAGTTGATTGATGAAAGGAGGAAGTACAAACATGTTCCGGGAAAATCAAGAATACAAAAATACAAGTCGCTGAGGAATGAAATAAATAGGAAGTGCAGGGAAGCTAAGACTAAATGGCTGCAGGAAAAATGTGAAGACATCGAAAAGATATGATTGTCGGAAGGACAGACGCAGCATACAGGAAAGTCAAAACAACCTTTGGTGACATTAAAAGCAACGGTGGTAACATTAAGAGTGCAACGGGAGTTCCACTGTTAAATGCAGAGGAGAGAATGGCTCTGAGAACTATGGGACTTAACATCTGTGGTCATCAGTCCCCTAGAACTTAGAACTACTTAAACCTAACTAACCTAAGGCCATCACACACATCCATGCCCGAGGCAGGATTCGAACCTGCGATCGTAGTAGTCGCGCGGTTGCGGACTGAGCGCCTGAACCGCTAGACCACCGCAGCCGGCGCAGAGGAGAGAGCAGATAGGTGGAAAGAATGCATTGAAAGCCTCTATGCGGGTGAAGATTTGTCTGATGTGATAGAAGAAGAAACAGGAGTCGATTTAGAAGAGATAGTGGATCCAGTATTAGAATCGGAATTTAAGAGAGCTTTGGTCAAATAAGGCAGAAGGGATAGATAACATTCCATCAGAATTTCTAAAATCATTTGGGGAAGTGGCAACAAAACGACTATTCAGTTGGTGTGTAGAATATATGAGTCTGGCGATATACCATCTGACTTTCGGAAAAGCATCATCCACACAATTCCGAAGACGGCAAGAGCTGACAAGTGCGAGAATTATCGCACAATCAGCTTAACAGCTCATGCATCGAAGCTGCTTACAAGAATAATGTACAGAAGAATGGAAAAGAAAATTGAGAATGCGCTAGGTGAAGATCAGTTTGGCTTTAGGAAAAGTAAAGGGACGAGAGAGGCAATTCTGACGTTACGGCTAATAATGGAAGAAAGGCTAAAGAAAAATCAACACACTTTCATAGGATTTGTCGACCTGGAAAAAGCGTTCGACAATATAAAATGGTGCAAGCTGTTCGAGATTCTGAAAAATGTAGGGGTAAGCTATAGGGAGAGACGGGTCATATACAATATGTACAGCAACCAAGAGGGAATCATAAGAGTGGACGATCAAGAACGAAGTGCTCGTATTAAGAAGGGTGTAAGACAAGGCTGTAGCCTTTCGCCCCTACTCTTCAATCTGTACATCGAGGAAGCAATGATGGAAATAAAAGAAAGGTTCAGGAGTGGAATTAAAATACAAGGTGAAAGGATATCAATGATACGATTCGCTGATGACATTGCTATCCTGAGTGAAAGTGAAGAAGAATTAAATGATCTGCTGAACGGAATGAACAGTCTAATGAGTACACAGTATGGTTTGAGAGTAAATCGGAGAAAGACGAAGGTAATGAGAAGTAGTGGAAATGAGAACAGCGAGAAACTTAGCATCAGGATTGATGGTCACGAAGTCAATGAAGTTAAGGAATTCTTCTACCTATGCAGTAAAACAACCAATGACGGACGGAGCCAGGAGGACATCAAAAGCAGACTCGCTATGGCAAAAAAGGCATTTCTGACCAAGAGAAATCTACTAATATCAAATACCGGCCTTAATTTGAGGAAGAAATTTCTGAGGATGTACGTCTGGAGTACAGCGTTGTATGGTAGTGAAACATGGACTGTGGGAAAACCGGAACAGAAGAGAATCGAAGCATTTGAGATGTGGTGCTATAGACGAATGTTGAAAATTAGGTGGACTGATAAGGTAAGGAATGAGGAGGTTCTACGCAGAATCGGAGAGGAAAGAAGTATGTGGAAAACACTGATAAGGAGAAGGGACAGGATGATAGGACATCTGCTTAGACATGAGGGAATGACTTCCATGGTACTAGAGGGAGCTGTAGAGGGCAAAAACTGTAGAGGAAGACAGAGTTTGGAATACGTCAAGCAAATAATTGAGGACGTAGGTTGCAAGTGCTACTCTGAGATGAAGAGGTTAGCAAAGGAAAGGAATTCGTGGCGGGCCGCATCAAACCAGTCAGTAGACTGATGACCAAAAATATAAATACTGGAATCACAATTAACGTCAGTAGACAACTCGTTACCGCCAGAATGTAAACCCTCCGTCAACGCCGTATCAGAAGAACGAGACTGGAGAGGGACGCTCTCGAAATCTGTACCGTCCTCAGTCTGTGGCGTTTGACTTGCGCTGCAGGAGCCGTCGTCCCCTCATAGACAGAGGCAGCACCGGGATCGCCGGGTAACGGTGGGAAATTCGCGACGAGTAGAGAGGTAATGTTGCCCCAACATCGCCTAAAGCTGGAGATTGACTGTCAGTAGACTGCGAAGACACTATGTCTGCTAATGTTAAAGGAAGACGTTTTTGATAAGAGAATGTCGAGAACAGTAGAATGCGTGGACAATCGGATCTGAGTTGACCGCTGTCGTTTCTTGCCCTGCATACGTAACATGGATCCGGTAACCACAAACAGTTAAGTTGCGGGAGGAATATTCTTTTTTAATGCACATATCCACAGTCCGGATACCATTATAACACTGGAAGCGATGTTGTGCTGGCCAGCGTTCCCATCGGATATGCCGTATTGCTCCAGACGGAAGCAAAGCTGTTTTAAGAAACGAATCGTCGACCTCAGGAGGAAGGTTACAAACTCTAACCGGAGTATACCCGAGTGCCGCAATTTCAAGGAGTACTTGTCCAACGGAACCATCTCGATGTGTAAACAACACTGAGGCGTGCTGGCCACGGCTTATGCGTTGGTTTAAACCTTGACTGTTACTCTGCGTTTGGTTTCCCACGGGCTATTGCAGTTGTGCCGTGGTTCTTTCTCTTTCTACGTGTGGCAGCAGCGGTGTGTATTGATATTCGCACCTTGTACTATCTTTGGTCTGGTGCTTATAGTTTCCGGCATGTCGGTGTGCGGCAGTCGGTCGGTTGGTGTCGATCAGCCGGGGTGTCTCTGCACGTCGTAGTGGGCCGAGCCCGCTGGCGGTCTCTGCACAGTGTCGGAGTGTGTGGGAGCTGTTCCGATTGCTACGAGGTTCGTGGCTCACCGGCACAGGACGTCAAAGTTGAGTAGTGATTTAATTACCGAAGCCAGTCTGTTCACATTGTGCCGTTGGTTTCCATGGGTGGCTGTTGGGGGAATTCCCTTGAGCAACACCGTGTTCGAGTTGGCGAAAGTTTGGCCACTTTCGGGTGGAGTTTGACTGTATTTTGGTTATTTGAAGTGCACCAGCGGAATTTGCTGCCTTGGGGCCGTTAGCGTTCCGGTTACCTGCCCTGGACGCTGACGTAAAATTCAGGCAGTGTCCTTTCTTCAATGTGTTGTCGCCTTAGTTTTGACAGCTTATGCATACTTGGTTGTGGGCGGGTACGCCTTTTACATTTTGGCTTTGGAGTTCCTTGTGTACTGGTCGGTTGGAAAGCAAGTCGTCTTGTAGGTGGGTCCGTTGATTGTCTCTTGGTTGGGTTGCCGGCGGATCGGATATACTCGGGCTGACTACCTGCCTCTCCTAATCGAACCTTAATATTTCAAGTGCAGACCGTCCCCCGAAAACTTCTTAGCGCCGCTGGCTGTACTGCCTTTTCTTATTGGTGTTTGATTGTGTATTTTAATGGCACATAGCCGATGGTTTGAATTTGTATGATTTTAGTTGGGTTTTAAATAATGGGCCTTCAGCCACTTTAAAATTGGAAGTTCCTTACTTCCCAAGTCTTCCATTGTTTGGGCCTTTTGGATAAAGCTTTGGGGCTTCTGCCTTTTGAAAATCCATTGTAGTTGTGTTTTTCAATCATGGGCCTTCAGTCGTCTTAAAATTTAAATTCCTTTCTTGTTAAATCTTAGATTGTTTGGGCCTTCAGCCGCATTAAAAAAAAATGAAGGATAAAGTCTTGGGCTTTCTGTCTTGTAAAAATTTATTGTAGTTGTGCTTTTGAATCATGGGCCTTCAGGCGTTTTACAATTAAAATTCCTTACTTGTCAAGCCTTAGATTGTTTGGGCCTTCAGCCTCATTTGAAATATCATGTAAGGATAAAACTTTGCGCTTTCTGCCATTTGAAAATTTATCGTAGTTGTGTTTTAAATCTTGGGCCTTCAGCAATTTTAAAAATTAAAGATGTTGTGCCCTTAAGCCATAAGATTGTGTGACATATTCAGTCGATAATTAAGCTCGGGAATTTGCGGTGTAATGTTTGGGCAACTAAATAAAGTTATATGCGTTTGAGTGTAACTGACAGCCGCTCATTTTGGCCCTTTTCCTCAATTCCAACCACCTGTTCTGTCCTGCGGATTTAACCAGGTGTTTCAAGCAATTTGGAACCAACCAGAGAGAGAAGCCGTTCTACTTGAACAGGATCATGAAACTTCACAAAGAATGCATACAAATCAGAGTCAATGTAAGCAGTATCTACCTGATCAGGTGTAACACGGATAACATCAGCCAACCCATCGTGAATTTCTAAGGAGCCAGGTTTAACACGACGCGTACTCTTGTCAAAGCTGAAACGAACAGTAGCTCGACGATGAACAGACTGAGAAGACTCGAGAGAAGCCATGACGGGGGCAGAAAACTCCGCGGCCGATAGAAAAACGACAACGAATTCCGCTACGCTACTACTATGTCACTCTGTCCGATAAACTAACAAGGCTGAGTAGCTCCGACACAAGCGGCGCTGCGGCACAGACGAAAGTTAACTACGACCTGCTCGCTTCATGCGCAAGGCGACACTGTCAACGAATCGCAGTCTTTGGTTTGCTCTACTCACAACGTTATCTATGTGATCGTTCCAGTTTAGGTTATTTGTAATTTTAATCCCTTAAAAAATTTTTTAAATTTACAGCCTTCAGATTTGTGTGACTTATTGTGTATTCGAAATTTAGCGGATTTCTTTTAGTACTCATGTCAATAACTTTACACTTTTCTTTATTCAGGGTCAATTGTCATTTTTCGCACTATACAGATATCTTATCTAAATCGCTTTTACAAGACGGTAGATGACAGCATCATCCGTAAACAAACTAAGACGACTAGTCAAATGGTTCAAATGGCTCTGAGCACTATGGGACTTAACATCTGAGGTCATGAGGTCATCAGTCCCCTAAGAACTTAGAACTACTTTAACTTAACTAACATAAGGACATCACACACATCCATGCCCGAGCCAGGATTCGAACCTGCCACCTAGCGGTCGCGCGGTTACGGCTAGTCAGATTGCCTCCTATGTCGTTAATATAGATTAGGAATAATAGAGGGTTCTATAAGACTTCCTTGGGGAACACCAGGTATTACTTCTGTTTTACTCGATGACTTTCCGTCTATTACTACGAACTGAGACCTTTCTGACAGGAAATCACAAATCCAGTCGCACAACTGAGGTGATATTCCATAGGCACGCAGTTTGGTTAGAAGAGGCTTGTGAGGAACGGTGTCGAAAGCCTTCTGGAAATCAAAAAATATGGAATCAATTTGACATCCCCTGTCGATAGCACTCATTAGTCCATGAGTATAAAGAGCTACTTGTTTTTCGGAAGAACGATATTTTCTGAATCTGTGCTGACTATGTGTCAATAAATCGTTTTCTTCAAAGGAACTTCATAATGTTCGAATACAGTATATGATCCAAAACCCTACTGCAAATCGACGTTAGTGATATGAGCCTGTTCGAAAGAAAGCAGTAGAAGTCCTTCGATTCTGATTTTGTCAATATAGTGGTTCCAGGTTATGAAATAGCAATAAACTTAGCTATTACGGGTAATTTTTAAGGTCTGTAACTTTGTTGTCTTAGCACAGATATAATATATTGTTGTCGTGTGATGAGAGGGTGTGGCGGGGGGGGGGGGGGGAGGGGATTATGTTAATAACGATGAGTAATACCACTACCTGTTGATTAGAAATCTATACGTATACTTTTTATTTCGCAGTGCATTGTTGGTGTGAAATTCAGTGCATAATTGAAACAGTTTACGGTCAATACTTTTAAAGTAGATAACAATGACAAAGAACATACGAGCACTAACAGAGTTAGGCGAAATACTGAAGTAGGCGGAAATTTATACCGTACATCGTATGTCAATCAATTCCACCCGATAAAATTATTAACACGTTCCCTTCTGTTATTAGCAGAGAGAACTGATAAAATTTCGCGCAGAGGTTTCCTATATTAAAACTGACTCTGTCAATGAATTCCAATTTTCTGGATGAAAGGCTGTTTAATTAACATCTGCATGAAATATTTCTCTTGATGAAGGGTTATATATTGATATGACTACCACAAAAATTTGTTACATGTCGACCAACCACCAATTACACGTCGATAGCCCGCACTACGAATCTATCTCCCGTACCGCATCCACCACCCCTCCTCGCCACCCCATCCAACAATTATTTTTCCGGTTTCAATCCATCAACTTGAATGTTAAAATCCTATGATATCAAACTTGCTGCTAACGCCAGAGACCTCTACCATTTATCAAATTCCGCAAACTGAATAGACTCACAGTGCAACACATTTACTGCTTTAGTAGCTGAGGACCTAGTGTTGCCTGGGTATGTACTTATTTCAGTACTCTATCGGTCCACCTCTTCCTTCCCTTACGTTTATCTGCTCCTTGTCCCTTTCTCTATCTGCTCCTGTCCCCTTTTTCTGTCAATGTACTCAACCCCTCTCTCTCAGTCCATCTCCTCGAACCCTCCCCCCCCCCCCCCCCCCTCCGCCCTACCTTCTCCGAAAATATCCATGAACAACAGCCGAAATTTGTCATGGCGTACTGGTTCATCTTGTACAGTTGCCTGATAGAGAGTAAGATACAATTATTACGGACATAAACACGTAACCTATATGTACGAGGGCAGTTCAACAAGTAATGCAACACATTTTTTTTCTGAAACAGGGGTTGTTTTATTCAGCATTGAAACACCAGGTTATTCCCTAATCTTTTAGCTACACAACACTATTTTTCAACGTAATCTCCATTCAATGCTACGGCCTTACGCCACCTTCAAATGAGGGCCTGTATGCCTGCACGGTACCATTCCACTGGTCGATGTCGGAGCCAACGTCGTACTGCATCAATAACTTCTTCATCATCCGCGTAGTGCCTCCCACGGATTGCGTCTTTCATTGGGCCAAACATATGGAAATCCGACGGTGCGAGATCGGGACTGTAGGGTGCATGAGGAAGAACAGTCCACTGAAGTTTTGTGAGCTCCTCTCGGGTGCGAAGACTTGTTTGAGGTCTTGCGTTGTCATGAAGAAGAAGTTCGTTCAGATTTTTGTGCCTACGATCACGCTGAAGTCGTTTCTTCAATTTCTGAAGAGTAGCACAATACACTTCAGAGTTGATCGTTTGACCATGGGGAAGGACATCGAACAGAATAACCCCTTCAGCGTCCCAGAAGACTGGAACCATGACTTTACCGGCTGAGGGTATGGCTTTAAACTTTTTCTTGGTAGGGGAGTGGGTGTGGCGCCACTCCATTGATTGCCGTTTTGTTTCAGGTTCGAAGTGATGAACCCATGTTTCATCGCCTGTAACAATCTTTGACAAGAAATTGTCACCTCAGCCACATGACGAGCAAGCAATTCCGCACAGATGGTTCTCCTTTGCTCTTTATGGTGTTCGGTTAGACAACGAGGGACCCAGCGGGAACAAACCTTTGAATACCCCAACTGGTGAACAATTGTGACAGCACTACCAACAGAGATGTCAAGTTGAGCACTGAGTTGTTTGATGGTGATCCCTTGATCATCTAGAACGAGTGTGTACGCACGCTCCGCCATTGCAGGAGTCACAGCTGTGCACGGCCGACTCGCACGCGGGAGATCAGACAGTCTTGCTTGATCTTGCGGCGATGATGACACACGCTTTGCCCAACGACTCACCGTGCTTTTGTCCACTGCCAGATCACCGTAGACATTCTGCAAGCGCCTATGAGTATCTGAGATGCCCTGGTTTTCCGCCAAAAGAAACTCGATCACTGAACGTTGTTTGCAACGCACATCCGTTACAGACGCCATTTTAACAGCTCCGTACAGCGCTGCCACCTGTCGAAAGTCAATGAAACTATACGAGACGAAGCGGGAATGTTTGAAAATATTCCACAAGAAATTTCCGGTTTTTTCAACCAAAATTGGCCGAGAAAAAAAATGTGTTGCATTACTTATTGAACTGCCCTCGTAGAAGCTTTATTGATATTCCCTATACATTTTTTTCTAACTTCTTTTACAAGGGACTCCTTGTGTGCAATGTCGCGAAAGGTCAATGATATTCACAGCGTTAGACGTCCCACATACTGCATACCAAACAGCTACGATGTTGCCTGCTAATGGCAACAGCACGGGGGTGTGGGGGTGTCGAATTGTGAGCACAGCGTGAGGCGACGGAGCGTAGTTGAACTGCTTAATCGACGACTAATTTACAACAGTGCTACAATACTAAAGGTGTTGACACAAAGCAGACCAATGACAACGATAAACAAAGCAAACATTGCGTTATATCTACAACAACAGTTGCCAAAGCTGAGCCGGCCAGAGTGGCCGAGCGGTTCTAGGCGCTAAAGTCTGGAACCGTGCGACCGCTACGGTCGCAGATTCGAATCCTGCCTCGCGCATGGATGTGTGTTCTAGGGTCCTGATGACCTCAGAAGTTAAGTCCCATAGTACTCAGAGCCATTTTTTGCCAAAGCTGACATTTCGTCAGAAACAAACCCCACGAATTTCACAGAGTGAGAAAGAAGCGGCAGATGAAATATTAGCTTTTCTGCAAGATCAGTCAGTGGAATGTGCTGTGTTGTATACGCTCGATAACGCACATGAGGAGCTACAACGAAGACGATATGTGCTTAACAAGTGAAAGTGATAGTAAGACAAATGTCTAGCCGTGTAGTTCCCCATCCTTGTAGGATAGAACCACAAATCCCGTCTCCAATCAAACGTAATTACGTACATGAAAGGTCATCGCAAAACAGCAATTACGAACACGTTTCGATTAAGCCCTCAGGAATATGACCGTATACTGCATAAGAAAAATTATGGCTATTTAAGGGAGGAGAAGGCGAAGTTGTTACCACACTGTTGTTTGTGAGTATCGAGGGTGTTCGATACAATTTATAGGATGTGTATGATTGTGACCTACTACGTCATTCACATTAAATCACCGGACATTTATTGCAGTGATTTCAAGAGAAGCGGTGGATGGTTGCATTACTTTAAGCAGTGTTCCAAAATTGCAAGACGTGTATTTTTTATTTTATTTATTTATTTTTTTGCTTCAGTTATGTCCCCTGACTGGCTTGATGCGGCCTCTCCTGTGCCAACCTCTTCGTCTCAGAGTAGCACTTCCAACCTACGACATCAATTATTTGCTGGATGTTTTCCAATCTCTGCCTTCCTCTACAGTTTTTGCCATCTACAGAACCTTCTTGTACCATGGAAGTCATTCCCTGATGTCTTCACTAATGTTTGCAAAAACAAACAATGTTCAAATGGCTCTGAGCACTATGGGACGTATCTACTGTGGTCATCAGTCCCCTAGAACTTAGAACTACTTAAACCTAACTAACCTAAGGACATCACAGACATCCATGCCCGAGGCAGGACTCGAAACTCGACCGTAGCGGTCACGCGGTTCCAGACTGTAGCGCGTATAACCGCACGGTCACTCCGGCCAGCTCAAACATAATATCTTATGGGATAACAGCAATCAGTGATTTTATAATGTTACTTAAAATCCGTCTTGATTGCAATTTTTTTTTTTTGCAAATTTTTTATTCATATGACCGGTTTCGGTTATTGCTTACCTTATCAGTCCATCACATTTCAAGCGCTTCGATTTTCTTTTCTTCCGGTTTCCCCACAGTGCATGTTTCACTACCATACAGTACTGTGCTCCAAACGTACATTCTCAGAAATTTCTCCTTGGAAGACGTAAGGTAACGAAATATCACACAAAGCGTCAAGCTGACGATGCACGGCAAACTGCGTAATCGGCCCGAAAATTTGTATTTGAGATAAACAACGGCATCCTATGGAATTTTTTTTTTCAACTGCGACCAATCGGGATTTGAACAGGGTATGCATATGAAAGAAATCCTGGAAACCAGAGGTACCAAGACAGTTGTCTCAAGATAAACTAACATCAATGCCTTGACGGAAGCGTATACAATTACGCCGACTGTTAATCTGGATGGTAAATTGGCTGGAAGGTTATTTAATGTGCTGCGAGAAGTTGAGAGGTGCTCTGTCCCCTGAGATTATATATCGGTGTGTGATCTTGCAAGAGTGGGAAAATGGGCGTAAGAGAACTGCAACAATGGCATGAGCACTGATTTTTTATAATAGCTGGCCAAAATAAATTGCTTTAGCTCGATGCTTGGACTGCATATAAAAACCATACTCTTTTTAAACTATCCATCCTGAAAAGTGTGTGACATTGCAGCTCATACCACGTGGAACCGTTGGACAAATTCAGCCACTGGATGGTTGTTTTTTTCCGTGCTTATAAAACATATTATCGTATTATCTGCAGTTGCGGCCAGTATAGGCGCTATCACGATGAGCTCCGCGACACTTTCGCATTCGATTGCATGCCATCACATGCCATAATTTCACATCACCCCGTTACACCATTACGATTCCATTCTTTAAAAGTGGATACCTAGCTGAACGTCCTTCACCGTTTATAACTCCGAAGGAGTTCGCCTTCGATACTGATGGTGTGAACATTTGTGATTACTGCGGCGTGCTGTTATTCATTCGGTGTACATGGTGCACGTTAATAGTTTGTTTTGAACATTTATTGAACACCGACGATGTCCATTTTTTTAAATGTAACACATACATCCCATAGAAGGTTGATCTCTGCACTTCATGGACACTCATTTTCTCTTACCCTCCTGATTCACATGGTGATTCATTGGCAGCTAATATTTTTCCTGTCATGATTGTTAACACAACATTACTGAAGGGTGAACTTGCGACTTCGCACTCATGGGGTACTTTGTCAGTCACTTTCACCATATGCTGCGTATGCCTTATGTTTTTTGAAGTTGGCCAATGCTCCTCAAAAACCAGTTATAATTAAAAACGTGATGCTTATACTGTAGTTAAAAGAAATGAAAAAAACCTGGGTGGATTCAATCAGGTCACAAACACGAAGTTATTGCTTGAAAAAGTATTGGACCTAGACAATTCTGTATGCAGCACCATGTTTATCCGAAGCGTGTTTCATGTAAAAGTTATTTCTTCATAATTATTAAGCTGTATTATGAAGATATAACCGTATGGTGTCAACTGAAGACGGGTGGAAACCTGAAGCGTAGCTTGGCACAAATACTGTAACATAAATATTAGCGGCTTGCTGTATTTCTTCAAGTATCCACATCTGCTCATCTCAACCAGTATGTATGAGTCCATACATTTTACTAATTTTGAGCCACGAAACAAACAAAACTTATCTGCGGAAAAAATCAATATTTGGGTCAACGTGTGTAAAACTCTTAATTCCTCTCTCCCAAACCCCACCCTAAGGGGAAAGAGGGAGAGTTTCAGTTTTAGTGAATCAAAGTTTTCGAAGTAATTAAGTATTTTTTATTTATCCGTAACCATTTTTCAAATAAAAATGAGAACATGGATTTCTTGAATTACAGCACCAACTACAAAGAATCAAAACAAATGTTTAAGACAAAATGTACGTAGTTTTTTTATGAAGAATCTGCAATAAAAAATGGAGATTCCCATTTGAAAATTTAAAGTTGACTCCCGCCCCACCCGCAGGGGGCTGGGGTGGTTGGCTAATTTTAGCACCAGCAGATGTCACCCTCGAAAATAATAATCTTTGGATTCTACACATTTTTCTTGTTAACCTTATTTTTAGAGGTTTTTTGGTTGGTCAACTTAAAATTTATACGCTGTATGTATACAGGACGGTCCAGTGATAGTGACCCGGCCAAATATCTCACGAAATATAAGCATCAAACCAAAAAACTACAAAGAACAAAACTCGTCTAGCTTGAAGGGGGAAACCAGATGGCGCTGAGGTTGACCCGCTAGATAGGTAACGTATCACGAAGCAAATACCGTCCACACTGGCGGAATATTACGTGATTCCACGTACTTATACGTTTGTGACTATTATAGCGCCATCGATCACAAAGCGAAAAATGTGGTACAACTAAAAGATTTATATTTCTTTACGTACTACACGAATATGTAATAAAAATGGGGGTTCCTATTTTTAAAAAAGCACTTGATATCCGTTTGACCTAATTGACCTATGGCAGCGCCATCTAGCGGGCCAACCATAGCGCCGTCTTGTTTCCCCCTTCAAGCTAGATAAGTTTCGTTCTTTGTAGTTTTCTCGTTTGAAGCTTATTTCGTGAGATATTTGGCCCGGTCACGATCAATGGACCACCCTGTATATATATGTCAGTCCAGCGGTTTAGTTGAAGATTCGGAATATATATATATATATATATATATATATATATATATATATATATATATATATATATGTGTGTGTGTGTGTGTGTGTGTGTTTATTCCGCATCTTCTCGTAAACCACTGGAATGACTTATAAGATTTTAGAAGGCCAGTTTAGGCTATTTTAACAAGCAAGTTGTTCGTCGCGGAGTGATAAGTTTCTGCACTACATGTAAAAGGAGATTCACTAAAGGAATTTCATGAAAAGCTACAAAGCTTGATAAATTTTGAAGAATGTATCAGCACATTTCGTAAAAAATAGCATGTGGTCTCCAGTGGCTCGTTACAGAGTAGTATTGTAATTATGATTTATTCAGTTCTGTTATCGCAGTTATCTTCAATTCGGTGAAAATATATTCATGTCAGTAGAACAGCATGTTGTAATACGCAATCAACAAATTTTTTTAGTGTGCTGATATTTAGGGTGCATAAGCTCAGTTGCAGTGCTTGTAGTCGCTGCGCGAAAATTTGAGCACAACGTCGTCATGACGCTTTTCCATAGCAGTCATTGAACTCGCTGATGAGATGCACATCAGCCGATTCTTCATCAGCAAATACACGCGTACTGCAGTGTGTACAGTTCATGCAAAGAGACGTGAACACCGTAAACGAGATACGCAGTACACATCGTTCAGTCGACCGCCAGCGTGGGACGTGTTGCCATCGAATCAAGCGGAGCGCTCCTCTGGTACAAGTTAAAGGGCAAAGATATTTATAGTAAAACACGAGAAGTTGTTGAAAATGTAAAACAGTTTATGGCGAAAGAAACTGCACTAGGTGCTCCACTGAAACTAAAATCCACATTGAAACGAGAGGTCTAAGCAAATGGTGCATAGGTTACATCCATTTGGCAAACAACAGGGGACTGGAATGAGACCAAGCGAGTAAATCCGCGATATTTTCAAGCTGATAACGAAAGACTCAAAACATCTTGGCTTAAAGAAGGCTCTAGTTCGGATAGTTTTAATAAGCAAGACTTTCTCCGCGTGGTGAACAGTTTATACATTACATTTAAAATAAGACCCACTAAAGGAAAATCGTAGAAAATTACAAAGTTCAGTAGATTTAGTTTGATGTGTTGTGTCCAGACAAGACAGCCTAGACACAATGAGACGAAGCCGAAAGGCATGCGCTAAGCTAAAGCAGGATGGCGTGAGGTCTGAAACAGGATACGTAATGAATGCTATAAAGAAAAGTACGTAGCTTCTGGAATACTTAACTTTAATCCATCCTTTTGGTACATCTGGAGATTGTGGCGATACAAGTGAGACTCTTTAGATACATGCAATGTTACTAATGGCGCCTTGCTAGGTCGTAGCCATTGACTTAGCTGAATGCTACTCTAACTATCTGCTCTGCAAATGAGCGAGGCTTCGTCAGTGTGCATCGCTAGCTACGTCGTCCGTACAACTGGGGCGAGTGCTAGTCAGTCTCTCGAGACCTGCCGTGTGGTGGTGCTCGGTCTGCGATCACTGACAGTGGCGACACGCGGGTCCGACATGTACTAATGGACCGCGGCCGATTTAAAACTACCACCTAGCAAGTGTGGTGTCTGGCGGTGACACCACAGGATGGGTCTACAAGATTCGTAAAATTGTTCACAACCTTTATTTTAGGTGAAGTAGGACGGAAAATAATTCAAAAGTTCCCCAAGAATAAATCAGTATCAGAGCACAAGGAATAGCTTGCTTAAAAAGTATTCGAGAGTACAGGCGCGAGTATCTTCAAATTGTCTGTATGGACGAAACATATGTTAATACTTGTCCCGTAGTATTTTACGGATGGAGTGACAGTTCACTACAGCATCTGTTGCATCGTGTTTCGAAAAGAAGCATTATTCTCAACATCGATGCGGCAGGGAGGACGATTTTGTGGCTAATGCCTACGTAAGATTTAAATCTGGTCAGAAAAAGGGAGATTATGACAACAACCTGACTTTCTCTAATTACGAAAAGTGGCTCAGGGAGAGATTAATATCTAATCTGCTACGTCCTACTGCCCTCGTTGTAGATAAAGCCCCTTACCGCAATAAGCAACAGACTCGTGCTCCAACATAAAGCTCCACGAGGAGAGGTTGGTTAAAAGAAGAGGAAATTTCTTTCCACAAGGACATGCTCAGACCTTAGTATGCACTGATCAAAATGAACAAACCAGGCCCCATCACTTATAAAACAGACAGTATTTTAACCGAGCATTGTAATATAGCTGATACGGGCAACAGTCAAGAACGGTGTTTCTGAACGCAATGTGGCATTCAGAATTAACGCTAATAGATGAACAAACTACTTCCATAACAGTAGAGGATTTGAAGGAACGCTCTAGTACGTAAATACAATTGAAGAGCAGTGTAATTCAAGTGAATGTTTACTGCACGAAGTGCTGTAGATGACCATGAATGTGGGAAGTGGTACAGACTCGAATAGTAGTAGTCACAGTGATGAACCAATATTGACTCGCAGGTGGAAATGAAAGTGAATGAACTTACACCGTCAGCTGAAGAGAAACGTATACGTCTATTGAAAATGAAGAAACCTACCATGCTTTCAGTGTGAAAATAGCCACAGTGAAATGTGCGTAATATTATGTCAAACGATGAACTGTATGGTTTGTAATATGTAGTTGTGACTTAATTACTCACAAGATCAGGGAACGTCTTTTTAACAGTGAAGCTACTGTTTACAACCAAGTTATACGTTTCACATGGTACAGTTTCTTATATATGCTCGTGCCGGCTCTAACCTCTTTGCTTTTTCCCTCCCTTGCATTTTCCCTCCTGCGCAAGCGTGTGCTCCTCTGTTTGCATGAAGTGTATCGCTGTTAACGTACAACTAACACTGCAAGAAAAACAAAACCCGGAGACAATGCAGCGCAACACTGAATGAAAGCTTGAGGACCAAGAGTAAAGTAGGCCTTACTCTTGTCAACAGAAAGTACCGTCAGTGAATGGAACAAGTCTTGTTTCCAAACAGAACACACAGCGCTTACCGTCAACATTTGCACTATTGCGCAGCTAGTTTCATTACAATACCGATACAAGCCGTAAGAAAGTACAAAAAAAAATGGTTCAAATGGCTCTGAGCACTATGGGACTCAACTGTTGAGGTCATTAGTCCCCTAGAACTTAGAACTAGTTAAACCTAACTAACCTAAGGACATCACAAACATCCATGCCCGAGGCAGGATTCGAACCTGCGACCGTAGCGGTCTTGCGGTTCCAGACTGCAGCGCCTTTAACCGCACGGCCACGTCGGCCGGCTAAGAAAGTACACGCAAGTTAATTTCAGTGTAATAGGACACGTGAAAACATGAGTCACTTACAGGGGATAGGAAAAATAATGTGAACAGTGCTAGTACTTGGATGGTTGTGTTTGACGGTCAACAACGAAGGCACGTGTCACGATGGACTGAACATGTTCAGTACGGACTAGGCATCACTGCACGTTGTTTACGAGTAGTACACACTTCATATCTGCATTTGGAGGCCGAGGTAGACGTGCAATGAAAGACATAACAGTGTTCCAAAGATGGCAGATTATGGGGGCTCGATAAACTGGCGCGTCAGTAATCATGACAGCCAACTTATTGAATGTTTCAAGAGCAACTACAGAGGAACACATTAATATTCGGACACTATGATATGTTTACCTTGTAGCATCATAACTTTATTCGTGACAAAACAAACGAAACATATAACCAAGTATTATATTGCGTGATGTGTCTTGTAAATAATAGCATAAACGTTATTAAGATAACGTACATAATTTCTTTTGTAATACTATTCATCTACAACTCGGTCCTATGTTCACGTCACTTTCCAGAACTAATCCTTTCAAGACAAGAGTTTTTGGAACATAAAATGTTTGAATATCTTGACGGGTAGCCATTCTGTTTCATTAGTTCTTTCAAACGCTGCGGCATACGCAAATGATCTTTTTTAAATAGTCCGCATGTAGATTGTGACTTCTTTTTTTCTAATACCTCGTTCCAGTCCCCCCCCCCCCCCCCCACATGCGTAAGACTTTAGCCAATAGTACAACAAATATTCCTGCGCAATGCGAGCCTTATGTTTCGGGTCATTGTCCTGGTAAAACTTGAACGTTTTTGATATCCCAATGTTTTCAGCACTTTACCGTAAATCGTTGTTTAATATGTTCAAGTACACACATTTGTCCATAGTACCGTCGGTGGACACCAATTCGCCCGAACCAAATATCAATATACAGCCCGAGACAAGAACGCTGCCACGTCCATGCTTTACAGCCGGTTTAATATTTTTGACTGTAAATTCTTAGTTGTTCTTCCGCCACACCATCCTTGGTCCACCCGACACAAAAACGTGAAATTTACTTTCGTCGGCATAAATGACGTCGTTCCACCATACTTCTTAATAAATTTCCTGGCAAAGTACAATCTCTTTCTTCGATTCTGTACATTCCTATGCGGTTTCTTCCTGGCCTCTCTACCATTTAGGCACTTCCGTTCAATGAATCGTTTGAGGATGTACCTTCTTGCCGGTCTCGTTTAGCAGTTCACTTGCTAATCTAGGTGTACTGAGTGTAGGATCCTTTTTTTTTCATGTTAGCTGGCTCTTATCACGTGCATCCAGTTTCGGTGGCTGGCCCTTTTGCGGTATAGAGTCGATACGGTCCTCATTTTTTGTGTCGTCTGACGATATCTGTCACAGTACTCTTACTTATGTCGAGCGTGGCAGCAATTTGTTCTTTGTGATTTACCTTTAGAGCTGTGAAAAATCGCAGGCTGTCGTATCTCACGGAGTGGCCGAGCGGTTCTAGGCGCTTCAGTCTGGAACCGCGCGACCGCTACGGTCGCAGGTTCGAATCCTGCCTCGGGCATGGATGTGTGTGATGTCCTTAGGTTAGTTAGGTTTAATTAGTTCTAAGTTCTAGGGGACTGATGACCTCAAGTTAAGTCCCATAGTGCTCAGAACCATTTGAAACATTTTTTGTCGTATCTCAAAACTAGTATTAGCTTTGCGTGGCATCGTAGCGTCTGGACAGATGACCGCGCTTGTAAACATACACTTGCCGTCTGACTAAGTATTTACCTCGGTGTGAACGGTGAAAACAAGTGTGGCACTGCCATCAGTCCGGATATTAAAGTAACGGGACCATCGAAGAGTGCTTTATTTCAATCGTATTATTTAACAAGTGTTATACGTTGTGTAAACGTCATTCATACCATTACTTACTAGACATCTACCTTCATATAATACCTGGATATTTTTTTTTTTATTCAGAATACAGTCATGATGCAGCAAAGTGAAAATCTCTTAGTGTCCGAATATTAAGATTAGTCGCTGTAGTTCAACAGTCATGACAGCCTACATAAAACATGGAAAGACATCATCGTGTAAACATAATGTTGGCGCAAATCAAAACTAAATGACAGAGATCGTCGTACGCTAATACGAAGTGTGTCAAAACAACACAAAACAACGGCGGCTAAAGTGACTGAGGAGCTCAATAGCCGTCTTCGAGACCCCGTATCTATCGATACTGGTCACTCAGAACTCCATAAAGCAAATATTCGTGGACGAGCTGCTATCGAAATCACGGAGACAATCAACGCAAAGAAGCTTAAAACATGGTGTCAGAAGCATAAATCCAGGACGGCTGATCAGTGGAAACACTTCTATTGGTCCGACGACTTAACGTTCTCGTTATTCCCAACATCGGGCCGAGGTTACGTCTGGAGAACGCCGAAAGAAGCTTTCGATCCTGATTGCTTGAGTCCAACGGTTAAGCATGGAGGTGGAAGTGTGATGGTGTGGGTAGATATATCATGGTATTCTGCTTGTCCCATCATTACTCTCAAAGGCCGTGTTACAGCCAATGATTATGTGAACATTTTAGGTGGTCAGGTGCACCCCGTGATTCAGATGTTTCCCAACTATGGTGCCATATTTTAGTACGATAATGTACCCATTCTCACAGCCAGGACAGTGCAATCGTGGTACGAGGAGCATGCAACTGAAGTGCAGCGTATTCTCTGGGTAAAACAGTCCCCGGACTTCATCAATATTGAGCCATTGTGGTCGGTATTGGGGCACAGACTCCAGAGCAGATTTACCCCTCCCCCGTCACTACAGGAGTTAGAAGTTCTGATCGAAGAGTGGCATAACATTCCGTTGGAGACTATACAGTCATTATATGCCTCTATTCCAAACATAATCGGTGCTATATTACTGACAAATCGGTGTCCGACCCCTCATTAATAAACTATTCCCAAGTAGTACAGGTATTCACATTATTTTGCCTAGCCCTTGTGTACCTAAATACTCGAAAAATATCCCTTAACAACTTTTGAAATATTGTCAGTGAAGTTCTGTGTCACCCGGTATATATATTTGTTTTCTGATTTTTTGATTTTTGTTTGGCGTGGTACTAAAGGTTCTACAATTGGGCCATGGACCAATGCCGGAATGCATACCACGTTTTAGCCAAGACTGATCATGGAAGCAACATTTTATTATTTCGAAAGTAATCACCTTATCTGTAAGTATATTTATCCCACTGTGTGACAACACGGTCAATTACTTTGTGGAAATCTGTTTGCGGCTGCATACGCAACCAAGATTGTATCCGGATGTGTACCTCTTCGTTCGAAGCTTATCAGCGGCCACGAATGTTTCTCTTCGGGTCCCCAAAAGAATGGAATTCCTGTGGGGAGAGATCGTGACTGTATGGAACATGTATAACGGCTCCCCAGCAAAACTTCTGCTGCGTAGCCGAGACAACATTTGTAACATGTGGGACCCCCTTACACATACTCCATACAACTCTGATCTCTCGCCATACGATTTCACTAGTTTGGGAGCCCTTAAGAACGATATTCGTGGCCGTCAATTTGCTTCGGACGAAGATGTGCACGCCTGGATACAACCATTCTTCAGTAGGCAAATGAAAACATTTTTTCATGAAGGCACTGACCATCTCGTCTCACAATGGGGTCACTGTATTAACATCCATGGTGATAATTTTTGAAGTAATAAACATAATACTTATTTTGGTGTGCGTACTGTAAGACCTTCAGTACACACACCATCAGATTATTTGACTTGTCGCTCTAACGAAGTAGCGAGTGTCAGCAATATGTCTCTTGGTCTTATCGTGGCATGTTTATCTTCTGCCGTTAGGTCAGACGATAGAAATGCTACTTGCACGCTTAGAGTAGCAGATATACGGTGACCAACTTTAAACAGAACTTGATTAATTTTCACACACATTTATTAAAAAAATAAAAATCACAGATATTACGTAACTTGATTCTGGATGCTGTTTACAATTGACAATCTGAAGTTCCTTTGGTCTTGGTACGTTAATCTTATTCTCACATATCTCAGATACTTGACAAAGTGTCTATTCATTTATCTTCATGGCTATGTACAGGAATATAATCTTATTAGGCGCAGACTGAAACTTGACTATAGACTAATGCAGACTAATGCAGGCTGACTAATCGGAGGTCTGTACACTCGTTATAATACCTCGCGCGTTCAGGTATCACTGCGCGAGTGTGATCCGCGAGGAGAAAAGGTTCTACGTTAGCAGCAATCTCATTGGCTGCGTTACATACAGTATTAATATGTGGATCGGTGGAAGCAGAATTTGGTCCGTCTCTAAGACAGCGCCATCTCGTAGTGCGGAGATGGACGAGCGCTGCGCCTGCGCTGTTGCGCTTAGCGGGGCGCGCTCTATTGGGAAAGTTGTGTACGCGCTGACTACGCGGAACTATGTACACAACACTTGTCTTTTTCCATCCATATTATTTCCATTTCGCTACTCCTCACGTATCCAGAGAGGTACATATTTCGAGGTGCTATTTCCGTTAATTTTTAACGGACAATTCTGTGGCGACGCAAGCAATTATAAGGTTTATGGCAGCTGATTTACACATTTTTTTAACTGTTTACTTTTCAGGCATTAGTTTAAGAGGACATAACGTGGGTGAAATTTGATGAAATTGTAATGACCACTGTCTCGGCGTCACGATAGCAGCTCTCATAAACGTTAGGCCTGCTGTACCAAATGTAAGAAAGCACAGAACAATAATATCAACCATCGAAAATGTTGACTTTGAGCACTGACGTACGCAGTATATTCCACTTGTATTTATCATATCATTAGCTCTTGTTATACGACTTTTCATGTCTTTGGAAGTCATCAAAGTTACCTTATAGCCTTCTTGTTTTAATTTTTCCCTTAGATGTGTTACTTCGGTTGAGCATGCGTCCTGTATTGCGGAGAATGGGCGGACCATACATTGACTTTTGGTGGCTGCGTTAACAATGTAACATATTACTAGTTAATTTTTGTCTCAGAATAACCTCTAGCAATGCCACGCCCGACGTAATGCAATATCTAAACGCTACTACCCGTCTATTCAACATCCCGCCAATAATGGCGTGCCACGGCTATCTTTCAGCCCCAGCAAAACTCTTTTGGCATCTCGTTCTAATCTGTGCTGTAACTACGTAGACCACGTATTTAAATCTGCCTTAGTAATTTATGTAAAACATTAGCTTCTCGCGGCATTTTTATTGACAGAACGATCTACTAGCGAATGGCCGGTACGCGGTATCGAACGGACAAAATATTGCGGCGAGCAGTCATGTCTCCACCAATAAGTGCGCTGACGATCTGACATCCTAGAGGCGTGCGAGTGGCGTAGCCCTTGCTCCATGGAACTTTGTACTTGTAGGAGGAGTTGCCATAGGCAGTCAGTTCTCGCTAGTAGTCGCAAACTTGTACATGGAGCATTTAGAGAAGAGAGCCCTACATTTAGCCATGAGCAAACACACTTGCTTTTTCCGTTACCTGAGTGAGCCAATCTTTATTTGGACACAATGAGTTGATCACACATATGGATTCGAGACATCCCAACATCACCTAAGTTACGGCGGAGGTAGAGGATGTTGGAGCAATCCCCTTACTGAATGTTCTGCTTGAAACAAGAGCAGATGACATTTCGAGCCACAGAGTTTATTGTAAGAGAAACACACGGACTTATACCTGTACACGGACAGCTGCCACCATCCGGCAGAGAGGAACAGAGTGCTCAAGACACTTGTACACAGGGCTCATAATCTCTCGGACATAGAACAACTCCCATGAGAAACAGACCATCTGTAACCATCTACCAGAAGAGAGGATGGCTATGCAGAATAACAGAACCGACGAGTCCTATGCTCCGCTACAACACTACGACAGAGAGAGAAGAAGAACAGGATAAAGAAGTGACCGCAGACTCTATCCCGTACGTTGCCCTTCTATCGAATTATTGGAATGATCCTGGACTAGAACTAGCACACGAATGAGACGATATAGCATAAATAGAGTTTTGGTGTACTACACACATCAAAAAAAGTTTTTCATCATCTCGGTTCCGAGAATTCCGGAATCTGTACAGCAGATTGCAATAGAGATCAACATAAACATCATTTACGGTCTTTTTATTGCTCTTGAAAACTACACATTGCATGTTGTACCACCATACAGCGGGACCTATAGAGGTGGTGGTCCAGATTGCAGTACACATCGGTACCTGTAATACACAGCAGCACTTCCTCTTGCATTGATGCATGCCTGTATTCGTCGTGGCACACTAGCCACAAGTTCATCAAGGTACTGTTGGTCCAGATTGTCTCACTCCTGAACGGCGATTCAACGTAGATCCCTCTGAGTGAGTCACGTCGTCCTTGAACAGACTTTTTCAATCTATCCCAGGCACGTTCGATAGCGTTCATGTCTGGAGAACACGCTGGCCACTCTAGTCCATCGGTGTCGTTATTCTGAAGGAAGTCATTCACAAGATGTGCATGATGAGGGCGCGAGTTGTCGTCCATGAAGACGAATGCATCGCCAGTATGATGCCGATACGGTTGCACTATCAGTCGGTGGATGGCATTCATGTATCGTACAGCCGTTACGGCACCTTCCATGACCACCAGCGGCCCACATTAAGCCAGCCCAAAAGAGCAGGGAACCTCCACCTTCCTGCACTCGCTGGACAGTGTTTCTAAGGCGTTCAACCTGACGGTTTGCCTTCAAACATGTCTCGGACTAATGTCTGGTTGAAGGCATACGCGACACTCATCGCTGAAGAGAACGTGATGCCTATTCTGAGCGGTCCATTCGGCATGTTGTTGGGCCCGTCTGTACCGCGCTGCATGGTGTCGTGCTTACAAAGATGGACCTCGTCATGGACGTCAGGTGTGAAGTTGCGCGTCTTCCAGCCTATAGCGCACAGTTTGAGTCGTAAAACCACATCCTGTGGCTGCACTAAAAGCATTATTCAACATGGTAGCGTTGCTGTAAGTGTTCCTCCGAGCCATAATCCGTAGGTAGCGGTCATCCACTGTAGTAGTGGCCCTTGGACGGCCTGAGAGGGGCATGTCGTCGACAGTTCCGTCTGTATTTATGTTCTCCATGTCAAAACAACATCGCTTTGGTTCACTCCGAGACGCCTGGACACTTCCCTTGATGAGAGCGCTTCCTGGCACAAATTAACAACGGATGCGATCGAACTGCGGGTTTGACCGTCTAGGCATGGATGAACTACAGATAACACAAGCCGTGTACCTCCTTCCTGGTGGAATGACTGGAAATGATCGGCTGTTGGGCCTCCTCCGTCTAATAGGAGCTGCTCATGCATCGTTGTTTACATCTTTGGGCGGGTTTAGTGATACCTTTGAACAGTCAAACGGACTGTGTCTTTGATAAAATATCCACAGTCAACGTCTGTCTTTAAGAGTTCAGGGAACCGGATTGATGTAAAATTTTTTTGTGTGTGTAACCGCGCGAGATTAGCCGAGCGGTCTGGGGGAATGCAGTCATGGACTGTGCGTCTGGTCCCGGCGGAGGTTCGAGTCCTCCCTCGGGCATGGGTGTGTGTGTGTTCGTCCTTAGGATAATTTAGGTTAAGTAGTGTGTAAGCTTAGGGACTGATGACTTTAGCACTTAAGTCTCATAAGATCTCACACATTTTTTTATTTATTTTGATGTGTGTATATCCCCCGTCAAATCGGAAAGGAGTATATAGGTCAAACGGTATGCTACCGTGAATAACAGCGGCTCACCTATTTACTACAGACATTTACGTCGGTGGCTGCAGTTCACTATTTGTCCGATTTTAACGCTATGGAATAACACCGCACCAGACTTTTGGCACAAACATCCGTGTTGTAAAGGAAGTCGCTCGGTGAAAAGATGGTGAGTGGTCAAAATATGTACTAGATTACCAAAAAAGATTTAGGGGGAGGCCACCGGACAGATGGTGCTGAAAGACAGCTGGACTGAACTTACAACGGGAAGCACAACATCGGCACAAATGGAAGAATCTGTAGGGGTCCTAATTTGCTCGTCAAATAGGCCGCATCACCAAGTACTCGAATTGGCTGATGATGATGAATATGATGATGAATTCACATTAGGATTTCTATTTTCTTTTCGTGGATCACTTCACACGCATTTTAGAAGATTCCAATAAACAATCCCGAGGTACCGCTGCTTCATGGTTCAGTTAAAGGTGAGCAGGTCATCGACTTCCGTTGCAAACAAAAACAGAATCGCAAGCACATTCTAGGTTTCAATTTTCTGTCTGGACCTTACTGTCGCAGAAATAACAGTATCTCTGTCCTCTATTTCTGATCAAGGATTGCAGAAGGTTCTCTTTGACTGTGAGGCAAATTCTAAAACTGAAAATCCCCTGTACTGGATTCCATCCAATTTGGCATTCACTCCGCCCGTCAACCAGCCCACCTGATATTTGGATAAAAAAAAGTAAAAATAAAGATGAGAAGTTGGTTTTACAATTGGTTACATCTCGGCAAGCTTACTCTAGCCTTGATGAGAAGAATAAAACGTATTACAAGAAAAATAAAACCGCCTGTGTCTGCTATTTGTAAGCTAAGTTATTTATAAGCCAATTTAGCTAAAGCCTCTTTATTACTCAGCGATTAGCTACGGCTACTGAAGTTCCACGTTCGATTCACACGAACTACCTTAGGATGTTCTGTCTGGGAATTGCCTGGAACATAGTCTGCTCAGTAGTTTACGGTCAACCGTGAAGCTGAGCTAAAACATGAGCAACGACGATTATACAGAAGCCGCTGAAGTAAACGTTCTCCCTCATTTTATTATGTCATGTTTGCTGTTGGATACCCTAGGCCCATCAGTTGTCAGTAACATTTACTAGTCTACAACTGAATCGTTCTCCTGTTTTCAGGTCTGCTGAGGCTACAGAACATCTACCAGAACCTGCGTCCTGGTCCGAAGGCTCTGAACGTAGCGGCCGTGAAGCGAGTCCAGAACGCGTCGGAAGCCATCGACTACCTGCACAGCCTGGAGGAGGTCAGCAGGTACTGCGGCATGCCAGAACTACTCAGAAAAGCCATCGCCTTTTACAGGGTGTACCCTTGCCACATGTATGTAAAATGCTTGACTATTCACTGGAGAAACTGCCGCTGAGGGAACACGCAAATCCATACATATTATAAAAAAGTGTGAATATGGTGTCCGAAAGAACAGCTACCATCGGTGACCATGCTGCTCTCTTAGAATGAAATGATAATTAAATCAAGACCCTAAGCTGTCGACAGGCATTGATATACATCAATGGGGACAGCTGAAAATGTGTGCCCCGACCAGGACTCGAACACGAGATCTCCTGCTTACATGGGAGACGCTCTATCCATCTGAGCCACCGAGGGTACAGAGGATAGCGCAACTGCTGGGATTAATTCCTTGCACAGTCCCCGTGAGACCCACATTTCGGACATGTCCGAGAGAACAGATACCATCTTCTTACAGTTAAGGCTAACCGGCCATTACCTTCTTCTGTGCGGGTGCACACACATTGGCCGAACTCTTACGGGAATCGGTAAGATTGTCTGCCGCGAGTAATGAGTGTAATGGGCAGGGCCACTACGTATGTAGTGTGTGAACATTAAGCTGGGAATGTGGGTCTCACGGGGAGCGTGCAAGGGATAAATCTCTGCAGTCGCACTATCCTCTGTGCCCTCTGTGGCTCAAATGGATGCCAGCACGGTAGCTCAGTGTGTTCGGTCAGAGGGTTAGCTGCGTCCTGTAAAAAAAAAAAAAATGAGTAAATGGATCAACTAAGAACTTCTTCGGGTGTCAAGGGACGTCCACCAGGAAGAGATACAGCGAACTATGACAAAAAAAAGGTGGATAGAGCACCTGTCATGTAAGCAGGAGATCCCGGGTTCGAGTCCCGGTCGGGGCACACATTTTCAGCTGTCCCCGTTGATGTGTATCAAGCCTGTCGACAGCTTAGGGTCTTGATTTAATTATTATTTTATTATAAAAATGGATTGATGTGTTTGTGTATGTACCACATCTCGCTATAAACCACTGCAGTGATTTTAACCACACTTGGTACACATACCCCTTGCTGTTATTCGGTTAAGAATCACCTGCCTCTCATAGTTCAGCGTTGACGATGAAATTTATTAATTCTGTCCTACTAATTCTATTCGCAATAAATTTCACAGACAGTATTCAAATAGACCACTAAATGCACATAAGAAGTTATATCATGGTACCACACATATGATATGTCATTTCATAAACACTGATGCGCCTGAAAATTGGCCGCCTTGTGTAAGACGCTTAAATTCGTTGCTTCTTTATTACTAGCTCTATTCACAATAAATTTTTCAGACAGTATCTACACAAAAATATCAGCACACGGTCTGCTGCAGAGCGAAAATTTCATTCTCGAATTATCCAGATCCGCTGCTGAATGAATCTACAAAATTATATTATTGTATGACACGTAGAGCAGGAGATATGGCTTGATAAACACAAAGCTGCGTGAGAAACTTCCACATCATGCATGAAGGTTGAAAACATTTTTTCTTTACTACTAATACACTCCTACAGTCGTGTCAACTTTAAAAAATCCCTACAGCTGGTAATGCTTTTGGCAGCTTTCAGCTGCCAAGCAAAGGGTGCAGGCGAAAAGGCGTTGCCATAGTGACGTTTAAAAATTCGAGTTCTACACACGCGAAGCAGGTGTAACGGTACAGAAACCGGTATACTGTACTTACACATTTGTATACAACTCCTGTTTCTTTGTACGACTGTTTCATAATCTAAAATGAGTTTTCACGAAAATATCGATTTTTTCGATATTACACTGCAAATGTATTTAATTTTTCTGTTCTCGTTTCTTGTCGAAGACTGGCAAAATGGATATCTGGGCAGTCAGGAGGTAATAAAGCAGTCGCACCATGAGCATTGTTTCCAAGCTGAGTGAGAGATACGACGAAGAATAATTCGAAATGATAACACTTTGAGAGAGCAGCGCTGATACATATTGCGTCGTGGAATTACACCTAATTGTTCCCGGTAGGTGAAAAGTCCTCTCCGTTAGAATTGGCCAGAAATTTCCCTGTGTGCATGGTTCTGGATCCCTAATCAGGCAGCTTACATAGCCACACATACTACTACAATATTCCTCAACTGAGACACGTGCAGTGGAGCGTTTCCAATTTCGTTCCACATATTTTCTATCGGAGACTGATCAGGTGATACTGTGAACAACGGAGAGCGTTTGTACGTTTTTGATGATCCCTGCACATAGCAGCGTGTAACATAACCATCATTAACCTCACCTATTAGGCGTGTGCGTAAGTTCGCAGCGTTTTCCCGTAAGTTTAATAACTACAAGAGATACATAAAACAGAGGTTTGAGTCTTGAATAATATATTTTCCGTCAATATTTGCAACAGCCTGCCAAATCTGGAGTAACTTTTCGATTCCGCAACTGTAGAAATCCATGGTTTTATGGCGAAGAAACCATCGGCAAATGTTCGGAGCGCATTTTCACCCGGAAAAGAAACTGTCTGAAGACTGTTCGCTCGAGAATGGAAAAGGTGAATGGGTGCGCAAGATTAGGTGAATAATGGGATGGAGAATTGATTTCAAGCCCAAATTCCGTATCAGGTCTGAATATGGTCAAAAACTGACCGAAAATGATAATCGCAAAGATAAATTTTTTTTTTTTTTTTTTTTTTTTTTTTTTTTTTTTTTTTTTTTTTTTGCTGTCGATACTGTTTATGTTCATTTTAAAGTACTCAAATCCAGCCTCTGTTCTCCTTGAGACATATTCTCAAAAATTACCCAAACAGAAGAATATCCGATAAATGTTTCAACTTGCCCACTAGTGTCCACCGCTCCACTCACTATATACAAATGGCAAAGTAACAATTTGTAAACTCAAACAGCAACAGTGGATGACAAATAAAAGAAAATGACAGTTGACAAATAAACCCATAGCAGCCGGAATGCCAACAAGCAAAACAAAAATGCTACGAACTTATGCACCAACGTATTATTAGCCGCGGCACCTCACAAAGTAAGTTTAGGGAAGCTGTACACAGTTATTAGCTATGAAAGGAGCAATATTGACACGAAAAGTTACCCATGTCGGTCAACTCTAAGCACCTGACACGAGCTGCCGCTTTCCTGGCTATCTTTTCTTTTGCAGTTCAATTACACAATCTGAAATTTGAAATGAAGATGGAGACAGGCTGGTGATAAACCCTCCAATATTTCGTAAAATCGCAGTTACCGTTGTGAGATAATAGTAATCGGCTAGTATATCGACCCTCACAAATTCGAATAGGCTCTGACAGTAAATACATTTTGACAGAACTAATTAAAATTGTATACTATTAACGACATACGACTTAACAGATGTCCTGTCATCCTGTCCCTTCTCCTTCTCTGGGTTTTCCACATATTCCTTTCGTCTCTGATTCTGCTCAGCACCACATTCTTTACGTTATCAGTCCACCTAATTTTCAACATTTGTTTGTAGCACCACATCTCAAATGGTTCGAGTCTCTTTTGTTCCGGTTTTCCACAGCCCATGTTTCCATCAAGGCTGTGCTCCGAACGTACGTTCACAAAAATCTGTTCATCAAACCAAGGCCTATGTTTGATACTAACATACGTCACTTGGCCAGGAAAGCCCTATTTGCCAGTGCTAGTCTACTTTTTATGTCCTCCTAGATACGCCACTGGTTATTTTGCTGGCTAGGTAGCAGAATTTCGATTCATCTATTTCGTGACCACCAATCCTGATGTTAGTTTTCTCGCGGTTCTCATTTCTGTTCATCCAACGAACGTGCCTTGATTTTTCTTTACTTTCGCCTTTCTCCCATGTACTCTCAATCCATATACTGTACTCATCACACTGTTCATTCCATTCAGCAGATCATGTAATTTCTCTTCACTTCTTCTGAGGGTAGTACTGTCATCAGCGAATCGTATCATTGATACGCTTTCACTTCGAATACTAATTCCACTCCTGAACCTTTCTTGTACTTCCATTATTGATTCTTCGGTATAGAGATTGAACGTTATGGGCAAAAGTATATATCCCTGTCTTACACCCTTTATAATCTGAGCACTTCGTTCCGGTCTTCCACTCTTTTTATTCCCTCTTGGCTTTTGTTCATGTTGCATTTTACCCATCTCTCTCTATACATTACCCCGGCTTTCCTCAGAATGTCGAACATCATGCACCATTTGACACTGTCGAACGCTTTTCCAGGTCGACAAATCCAATGAACGTGCCTTGATTTTTCTTTAGTCTTGCTTCCAGTACGAACTGCAACGTCAGAATTGCCTCTCTGGTGCCTCTACCTTTCCTAAAGTGAATCTGATCGTCATTTAACTCATCCTCAATTTTCTTTTCCATTCATCTGTATATTATTCTTGTAAACACCTTTGATGCATGGGCTCTTAAGCTGATTGTGCGATAATTCTCGCACTTGTCAGCTCTTGCAGTCTTTGGATTTGTGTGGACGGTATTTTTCCGAAAGTCAGATGCTATGTCGCCATACTCATACATTCCAGAAACCAAAGGGAATAGTCGTTTTGTTGCACTTCCCCCAATGATTTTAGAAATTCTCATGGAATGTTATCCATCCCTTCTGCCTTATTTGATGTCAAGTCCGCCATAGCTCTTTTAAATTCTGAATCTAATACTCGAGCCACTATGTCTTACAAATCGACTCCCGTTTCTTCAAATACCACATCAGACAAATTTTCCGATTCATAAATACCTTCAACGAACCCTTTCCACCTGTCCACACTCTCCTCTGCATTTAAGAGTAGAATTTCCGTTGCACTCTTAACATTACAACTTTTGCTTTTAATTTCACCAAAGGTTGTTTTAACTTTCCTATATGCGAAGTCAGTCCTCGCGGCAATCATTCTTTTTCGTTTTCTTCACTTTTTCATGCAGCCATTTCATTCCTCAATGACTTGCACTTCTGTATTCCTGAATTTCCCTGTACATTTTTGTTCTTCTTTCGTCGATTAACTAAAGTATTTCTTCACAGTTACCTTTTTGTACATATGTTTTTTTCTAACTTTCGTTATTTCCCTTTTTAGAAGTGGCCAATTCTCCTCAACTGTACTACCTGCAGAGCTACTACTTATTGTTCCATCTATAGCCTCACAAAACTTCAAACGTATCTCTTCATTCCTTAGTACTTTCGTATCCCTCTTCCTAGCTTATTGATTCTTTTGACTTATGTCTTAAACTTCACTACTACTACTACATTGTGATCTGAGTCTATCTCGGCTCCTGGATATGCCTTACAATCCTGTATATGAATCGGAATCTCTGACCATGATGGAATCTAACTGAAATCTTCCTTTATCAGCCTGCATTTTCTAAATATACCTCCACCGCTTGTGATTATTGAACAGAGAATTCGCTGTTACTAGCTGTTACTTCTGAACTCAATTAGTCTATCTCCTCGTTTGTCATTCCCAGTTCCATGCCACATTCTTCTGTATCCGTTCTTCTACTCCTTCCCCTACGACTGCATTCCAGTCCCCCATGAGTATTTGTTTTCATCACCCTTTACGTACTGTATTATCCTTTAAATGTCCTCACTTACTTACTCTAGCTCTTCGTTTTGCGGCGTCAGTATGTATACCTGAACAACCGTTGTAGGTGATGATTTGCTGCCGATTCTAACAAGAACAACTCTATCATTGAACTGTTCACAGTAACACACACTCTGCCCTGCCTCCTTATTCATATCGTATCCCACTCCAATCACATCATTCTCTGCTGCTTTTAATATTAATCTAGACTTATTAGACCAGACATCCTTGCCATCTTTCCATTTCACTTCTCTGACAGATACTATATCTAGAGTGGGCCTTTGCACTTCTCTTTTCAGATTTTATAGCTTCCCTACCACGTTCAAGTCTCTGATATTCCACACCCTGACTGTAAAGCGTTATCCTTTCGTTGGTTATTCAGTCTTTTTCTCATGTTCGCTTCCACATTGGTAGTCCCCTCCCGGAGATTCGAGTGGAGGACTATTCCGGAAACTTTTGCCTGTGGAGGGATCATCATGACAGTTTTTCCAATTAAAGGCCACATGTCCTGTGGATACATGTTATATGTCTTTAATGCAATGGTTTCTGTTACCTTCTGCATCCTAACGCTGTTGATCATTGCTCATTCTTCCGCTCTTAGAGGCAGTTTCACTCCCGAAGGACAAGAGAGTGCATTGAACCTCTGTCTAGTCCTCCGACCTCTTTGACAAGGCCTTTGGCAGACTGAGGGTGATTTCATACGTCGGAAGTCTTCGGCCGCCGATGCTAATTATTAATCAAAATTTAAGCGCTGGCGGGTTTCGAACACGGTACATATGCACGAAAGAAAGCATGTAGTGTCCGGTCTGAGACTAAAATTTAGTTTTAACTGAGGTAGTGAACTCATGGTAAGAGGTCTGGGATCATCGCAAGGGTTCTGAGTTCCCTAAAATATATTATTAGTCACCAATTTAGCTTTATGACGCGCTGTGTCTGCGTGATGGGCACTCCACGCTTGTGCAGGCTGTCGCAACTTGGAAATTATTGCATCGTGCCACCTGACAGTGTCAGAAAATTGCAAAATGTTATTTTGTCACACTAAATTCTTTTTAACTGCAAGTGAACCACGGTATTTTTTTTGTCTACTGTAGGTATAACTTAAAATGTATGGATTTTTACGCAAAGTAATATAAAGCTGTTTGCTAGGATGTGATACGATTGTGTGTTAACCTTATAGACTGAAAAGCCAAAGAAACCGGAACACCTGCGTAACATCGTGTAGGGCCTCCGCGAGTACGCTGAAGTGCCCCAACAGGACGTGACATGGACTGGACTAATGTCTGAAGCAATCCTGGAGGCAACTGACACTGTGAATCCTGCAGGGCTGTCCATAAATCGGTAAGAGCATGAGGGTGTGAAAATGTCTTCTGAACAGTACATTGCAAGGCATCCCAAATGTGCTCAATAACATTCGTATCTGAGGCGTGTGGTGGCCAGCGGAAGTAGAGTGTTCCTGGAGCCACATATGGCAATTTTGAACGTGCGGGAAGGCGCATTGTCCTGTTGGAATTGCCCCAGTCCATCGGAATGCACAATGGACATGAATGGATGCAGGCGATCAGACACAATGTTTACGAACGTGTTACCTGTCAGAGTCATATCTAAACGTATCAGGGGTCCCTTATCACGCCACCTGTACACGCCCGAGACCATTACAGAGCCTCCACCAGCTTGAACAGCCCCTGCTGACATGCAGGGTGCATGTATTCATGCACCATTCACTCGATACATTTTAAACGAGACTCGTCCCACCAGGCAACATGTTTCCAGTCATCAACAGTCCAATGTCGGTGTTGAGAGGCGTAAACCTTGTGTCGTGCAGTCATCAAGGGTACACGAGTGGGCCTTCGGCTCCGAAAGTCCATATCGATCATGTTTCATTGAATGATTCGCACGCTGACACTTGTTGATGGTACAACACTGAAATTTGTAGCAATTTCCGGAAGGTTTACACTTCTCTAACGATACTCTTCAGTCGTCGTTGGTCCCGTTCTTGCAGGATCTTTTTCCAGCGGCAGCGATTTTGGAGATTTGATGTTTTACCGGATTCCCGATATTCACGGTACACTCGTGAAATGGTAATACGGGAAAATCCCCACTTCACCCCTACCACGGAGGTGCTGTGTCCCATCGCTTATGCGCTGACTATAACACCACGTTCGAACGCACTTAAATCTTGATAACTGGCATTGTAGCAGCAGTAAGCTATCTAACAACTGCTCCAGACACTTGATGTCGTATGTAATCGTTGCCGACCGCAGCGCCGTATTCTACCTGTTTACATATCTATGTAGTTGAATACGCATGCGTATAACGGTTTCTTTGGCCCTTCAGTGTATTATGTGTACCTTTTTTCTTTATATGAGTGAACTGCCTACATCTGTCAAAGTATGTAAATAAAATGACAAAAATTTCAGACGTACAAAACTGGTTTTATATAGTAGTCACACTGCTGCAACAAGGAGAGTAAGGAAACCAGCGCAAAAATGCTCCTGATGAAGTACAAAAAAGAGGGAATATGCTTCTCTTTATAAGGGTCTCACAGAAAATCGGGAACCAGCTGCCTCAATCTTCAAAAAAATGGGTCAAATGGCTCTGAGCACTATGCGACTTAACTTCTGAGGTCATCATTCTCCTATAACTTAGAACTACTTAAACCTAACTAACCTAAGGACATCATACACATCCATGCCCGAGGCAGGATTCGAACCTGCGACCGTAGCGGTCGCGGGGTTCCAGACTGTAGCGCCTAGAACCGCTCGGCCGCCCCGGCCAGCCCTCAATTTTCATTTCGTCTCCATCAAAACTTTCAGTACGCGAACGTATTCGAGGCTTCTCGTGCTGGAAGAGGGTAGCGAGACAATGACGATGGAAGAGAGAGAGAACACAGTGCCAGTGCTAGAGAAGGAGACCTCGATGATGGGAGAAACTGGCAATGAAATAGAAATACAGACGGATGAAGACAATAGCATTGGGAGCCAAATAGAGAAGAGACAGTGATCGCCGGTGAGACACAGTGGCAGTAAAAGAGAAAGAGAGGTGGATGGTGATAATAGCAGTGGGAGTAAAGGGGAGAAGGGACAGTGGAAATGAAACAAGGAGGATGAGTGAAGAGCACACAAAATTTCTCCTGATTCCCTATCCACACGAGGTAACGTTAGTGGTCTAGTGGTCAGAACACCAAGCAAGCCATTTCCAATGACATGTGTGGAGAAGAGTCTGCGGCGGTTGACAAGAAGACTGCCGACTGTAAACGGACGGAAGAGAGTAGCAATGGGAGAGAAAAAGAATGGGGCGAGGTCAATGACAGCGTGACAGAGACTGAAATTAGCAGAGAAGAAGACAGTGGCCATGAATGGCGAGGAAATTGGAATAAGGTTTGAAGCAGCTGGTTCCCCACTTTCCTTTAGAGTTAAAGGGAAGTGTATTCGCCTTTTGTGTGGTACGACTGCTCCGACAGGAGCATTTTCCCGCTCGTTGAACATATGAGCATACGAACATCAGCTACGTCAATCGTCGACGGAACACCCTTGTTACTTCGCTGATGTACTGAAGTGACGGACTGACATTGCGCGTCCACTGCGTGACAGCTAGCAAGGCTTGGTGGAAAGTGCTCCAAGCTCTGGCATGCTATGCAGAGACAACTGACAGAGTTGTAGTGGCAGCCCTCTGATGATGGAACCAAACAGTTCCACTGGCTGAAGCATGTACGACTATAATAATGTCAACGTATCAGTAAAGAGTTTCACATCTATCAGTTTCATTTTTTTGTGCTACTCTGTTTTGTAAACTGCTGCCTATAACGGTCGTCTCTTGGGCTGCTTACAGAGAGTGCGGCAGAACCGAATACACAGTTTTAAGGAGCAATAAAAAGTAAATCTGGATGTATTGAGAAAAAAATTTTTTTTCTTTTCTAAATTAGTACAATATACAATTTTACATTCATTAAGTTTTGAACATAATGTCCTCAAGATGGCGGCCGCTAGCATCAATACATTGTTGTAGACGATCCCTGAAGTTTCGAGCAGGTTTTGCACACATATCGCAGAATACGGCATCACGTCGTCAATATTCCGCTCTTTTGACTATGGTAGGGCATGAGGGTTTTTTTTAAAACCTTTACCTTCAGATATCTCCAAAGAAAGTAGTCACAAATGCTCAAATCTGGTGACCGCGGAGGCCACCCGACGTCATCCCGCAAAGAGACGTGGCGTCCCGGAAACATTTCTCTCAAAACATCAAGTGAAATTCGAGCTGTGTGAGCAGTAGCTAAATCCTGTCGGAACCACAAGTCCCCCCTGTCCATGTTCTTCAACAATTTCGTCCACTGTGGGTTGCACAAAATTTTCCAACATTGAAACATGAAGTGCGAAAGTCACTGTCACGGTCACTCCTTCCTCCTCAAAAAAGTAAGGGCCTACAACGCCAAATTGTGATATGGCACACCGCACTGTCACTTTAGGAAAGTGTTGCGGTCTCTCATGACTAATTCGGGGGTTATTTTCAGCCCAGTAGCGAACGTTTTGCTTATACACGCACCCATTAAGATGAAAATGTGCCCTGCCACTACTCTGAGGTAACTGCATTCGCAGGGATCTGCTCACACAGATTTTGACAGTTGGCGTAGTCTGCTGGGCGTAATTCTTGAGCAAACATAATTTTAAAAGAATTGAACTTCAAATCGCATTGCAGAATCCTTCTCAAACTGCGGTCTGAAATTCAGGATGCAACAGCACGTCGTCGAGCAGAACGTTGCGGCGATTATTGAGCTGCTGTTCTCACCCGCTGCACGTTTTATGTCGTTCTGATGGATCTGCGCCGGCCACGTGTATCTATTCTTAGTGTGCTACCAGTTTCCTCCAACTGCCGAATCCCGGACCGAATTGTGTTTGCATTAGGAACGCCATTGTTGCGTGGAATATTGAAATGTCGCCGAAAAGCTCGTTGGGCACCGATCACAGATCTGTTTTTTTCATAATAAGCGCGAACGGCTAAACCACGATGTACTCCGGTCCAGACCATGCTGACTACTGAAATGGGGTCACCGACTGAAGAAAGGCAAACCAGATGCAACTACCTATCCCCAACACAACCCCAGCGGTAATCGACAGTAACTGCTTAGTCTGTTCTGCCGCACACTCTATTAACCAGTACGTCGGTTGAGGATGAAGGAAATAGAGGAGTGCTTCTTCTATAATAGGCAAACTGGACGTTTTACTACTAACAAAAGTTCTACATCTATGTACATTCCTACTCTACAAGCCATCATGGTGGAGGGTACATTGTATTCCTAGTAGTCATTCTCATCCCTTCTCCACTCGAAAATGAAGCAAGGGGAAAGCGACAGTCTGCATGCCAATAATCCTGTCCTTGTGCCTCTGCGAGGACAGGTCTTAATTTGAAAATTGAACCCGAAACCGCAGAATAATACTAGCCTAAAAAATGTTGACAATAATTTGTACCAAGATTAAATAAATTTTGCGAATCTAAATAAAGTAAAGAAAAAGTTTCAAATTGCACTGAGAACTATGGGACTTCACATCTGTCATCAGTCCCCTAGAACTTAGAACTACTTAAACCTAAATAATCTAAGGACATCACACACATCCATACCAAATGCAGGATTCGAACCTGCGACCGTAGCGGTCACGCAGTTCCAGGCAGAAGCGCATATATCAGCTTGGCCACAGCGGCTGGCTAAATAAAGTAAAGTCTATCTTTAAGTGCAGAAGAGAGCTGCTTGTGATGAGTGTTTACTTCACTACAGCTTTTATGGGGAGTATGAATAATTTTAGGCTAGATCTATGAGTTTGCAAGCCCAGCTTCTCATGTGCCTAGGATAGAAACTTACCCTTCGCTTCAGCTATTATAATGACGATTACACTGACATGTTGGTCTTCTCATTTATGTAAACAATGACAGCAGTATACGAAAACAAACACATATTCAAATTATACTTTGTTATTTCAATTTCCGCAAGACCACGTTACTCCTACACAATTACAGCAAAGCTTTTAGCTTTTTATTAAAGTGACGCTGTAGCTCCCATTTAATTTAAAGTAAGCAGTAACACAGTCCACACACATCTTGTTCCAATAGTAGTAATAAGAAATCGCTTGACCAGTGATCTTCCTTTTTGTACACACTCTGGTATGATTTTTAGTAATTTAATTGAAAGCTTTGTTGCTTTGGTAAAAATAAAATTGTTTCTTTTTGTCGTGACAGAATAAATTACTATTAATCACACCAGATTTGTCGGAGAACAGCAGCAACATGCGTAATTGATCCAGCTTTAAGAAATTCTATTACCTTTTAGCGGAAAATTCGTGCGGTACTCTCCGACGTTAGAAAAGTCGTGTTCCGTTCGGAGCAGGAGGCGCCTGTCTTTTCTCATTCGCGATATCGAAAATTACTAAAAAAGGAACAGAAATTATTTTTTTTCGGAGGAAGATCGCGCGGAGAAAACAGACAGAAGTTACATGAAAGAAACCTAAGGGACCAACTAATTGGATTTGTACGAACATATAAACGGAACTGAAAGAACTTGGAATAAATACTATAACGATGTCGTCACGACAGCCTCCTGTTCCGACAGAACACACGCTGGATCATAAGCTGCATAAATCTTTCAAACAGAAAAGATTATCACAAGTATAATTAATGAAAATAAGGTTGAGAGATTTTCTTTGAAATTAAATAAACTTCAAGGCTTCAAGTATTATATTATGAAACGGAAACTTACATTAACATGGCCACCCATTGTGGCGGTGGAGCGAATTTTTCACGATATACATTCTCGCTTGTTTGTGGCTACATATATTTTTAATCACTTAAACTCTTAACTTTACAATAAAATGATTATATCGGTATGGAGCGCAATACTTTTGCGTCCGACTCGGAACGCATTCACAGAAGAACAGCTAGACAGCGGCGCGGCTCCCTGCAGAAGTAAAAATTGGCAATTGTTATTTTGAAACATAGGTGCATCGTTTTTTTTTTGTTACTGATCGATAGCAGCGTATAGCAGTTTATAGCTATCGTGATATTCTGGTTACAATATTCATTGGTATATGTTAAAAGTTCGCACATACTGACGCGAATATAGAAAAAAAAACTTTTACACGTTAAAAATCGCAGTGATAAAGGCTGTAATGTCACAATGCCTCCCATGTGAGGCATGATGATTCCGGAAGGATCATCAGGACTCACATGTAGTTTCAAGACATTACTGTGTTTTATCATCTGTTTACTTTCGTTCTAACATAAAATTGGAATAAGTTTGTCATCTAGTTATTTTATGCTTCCAGTACAGTTATGAAAACAAATAGTCTTTCAGTGTCTTTTGTGCACTTTGGCACTTCTCTCAGTTCATTGTAAGGTGTCCTTGTACTGTTATCTTAATTGCTGTTACTGTGAAACAAAATATGACACAAAAAAAACAATCTTAAGTCTAACACACACAAAGATAAATGAATAATACTCTACATAGAAAACAAAACATGTCAGTAGACAAACATACACAGATACATTGAAATAATTACTTAAACAGTCCTCTAAAATTGTCTGTGACCTGTTTGGTCTCGTAATGTTTTTTTTTATCCGTTTCTTTAGATTCTTTCAGAATGTCGTTGTTAATCAGGACGTTTCACTTGACACTACACTGTACACTTTTATTTGTCACGCGCTCACTTAACCGGAGTCTGCAACGTCTATTCTCGTTCGGTGAGCGGCGTCGTCCGAGAGGTCACGACCCTGGGTAGCGTCTTTTTTGTGTTCGCTCGTGTTGCCTCTCTAGTGTCTCGCATCAAGCGTCATGTCGTTTACATGCAAATAAACAGAAAGAAACCTGTGTTAGGTTCATGCTATAATGTAGACTTACAGGTAAAGGTTTTATAGGATTCTGGACAGGATTGATAACCTTCCCCTCCAGTTAACGTTTCAGTGCTCAGTAATGCCTTGTCTTTATTTGACTATCTATCGCAAAATATCCGACGTGACTGATTAAATGGAAATTAATTTGAAGCTAAGACTTCTCTTTTTACAGAATAAATAAAGTTCATAATTAAGTTTCACTGTGATAGCTTTAGAAATGTCTCTTGCGTAGTTGTGAGACGTAAAACATTCTAAGGTCAATAACACGCCTCCACAGCGCGCGCGTCGGTTGTGTTTCAAATGTTAATTGTTGAGTCCAACTGCAAGCAGCTCCGCGCTGTTGCCGGTTACTAGTCCAGTGCAACACGCGCTCGTGTATGCTCGTATGAAGTTTAACGTGTGTCCCTCGCGCTCTGCTAAAATGAGAACACGCGGAAAACACACGTCTAGTGTCCTTCCTCCATCGTCGATCGGCGTATCGAAAACTTGGGTAGAAAATACCACCGTCTGTATCGAGGATTTCACACGACAGTCCCTGCGACCTGCCATGCTGCTTACACACAGGTCAGTGAAGCCAAAGTTTTACATATAGTTTGCAAAATAATTTTGCTGTGATCGCTGTCACTACCCGCACTTGCGTGTACACCTCTCACTGCACACGTATTTTGTACACTTTATCACTCGCATTTTGTTTAGAACGTCTTAGAGTGTCTGCAAATTCACATCTCCCATCTCACATTGTGATTTCAAAGTTCACAGTTCAAGTTACTCACAGGTAAATACATTACAAGATTAAACAATGTCCATAAATTACATACATACATTTCTTAAGTTTGCTTACAGTCACAAAATTGTGTTAACCTTTTCAGTCACGCCACGCCGGATTAGCGTATTGAATACCACTACTTGTGCATCAAGGCACGATTATTTCGGCCATTCTCTCTCCGTTTTACAAAGGTAATTTTTTTTTAAAACAAATCTTTTAAGCAGCTTGTTATTTCGTTTCCCTTCAAAATTTAGTGTCACTGTTTATGTAGAGCACAGATTGAACAAATTCTGTCTCTACTGGTCGAGCATACTCATGCATTTCTCTCCGGAAGATTCATGCTTCATAAAGTTACTGGCAGCAAGTACTACTCGCGGAATGTATTATAATCTCTCAACATTGCTACTCGCGATACGCGATTAGAACAAAACTTTCGCTAACGGATCTCTCCCACAAATTTCGTTTCCACTTTAACCGTCTAAAGAGCACTCAGATGAGCCTGTCAAATTCTAATCCTCACTTTTTTTTAATGGGATAGGATGGGGAAGTGGAAGAGGAGAGGATCAAATATGAACATAAATACACTATATACATATACAAATTCTAGCACAACTACACTAGGATATTTTTGTGACCTTAGATGCATGACATGCGTCACGTGTGCCTTCAAGTGGTTATTCTTTAATCTAATATCAGATCTTAGTTTTATTATTATAATGTGAGTCATATCTGGTGACAGCTTTCTAGTTTCTCACGCTTTCTTCTGGGCGATTGTCGGGCTTGGCTGTGAAATAGCTAATTACTTTAGTGCATCTTACATGTTTAAAGAAGAAACGTTTACCATCAGGAATACTTCAGACTTGTCAGTACGACTTATAGGTTTCCATGTAGTGGCACTCTCGACTACATGACCTAACAGCTGTTGTAAAACAGAATAAAGGAAATGCTTTGTTGCTTAGCTATTAAATCTTTATGAGGCTTACTGTTCGTAGATGATACTTTGAATCTGAGATTGAATCTCCTGAAAACTATCAAATACTACGTGATACTCTCTCTCTCTGTTATTTACTGCTTTTGACAGTTCAAACACTTGGCTACACAAATCTGTTTAATTCTGAAGATCGCGCTAACAAAATGTATAGTTCATGGCGGTGTTACAATAACGCACAGTTTACACGCAATAGGCTATACTCTGTACACTTAAAGACTAACATTCCATCTTGAGGGCTGAAAAAGAAATTGCTTAACCTAATATTTCACATACATATATACATTCATTGGCGTTGGAAGGTGGCAATCTGCTACTTCCTTCCGCATCTCCTTTCACCAATAACGGCATTCCTCAATGCCAACAGCCAACTTGGACTGCTTACACCTATGACTTACTTGAAACTAACTGAGAATCTGTCCTCTCAAATGGAATGTGCTTTCCTTTTCGTACGCCATAATAAATCAAATCTTCAATTACCTCCATAGTTTTTCGCCATAGTGTGAGTACTCGTATTGGTGTGTTTGAATACCGAAGTGTTTCGCAGGTTAAACCTTAGGCTAATGTTCCTTTGCTTGTTACTTTGCCTCGTTATACTTCTTGAGATCCTGGTGGTGATACAATCCTTTAATTCTGCCAGATGCTGGATCCGCTATTAGATAACATCCTGTATGTGGTTTTCTAATTACTACAAATGGTCCGTCGTACAATAGCCTCCATTTCCGATTTCTTTTCAACAACTTCGATGGCTGAAAATGTGTCCGTAAAAGCACCTTTTCATTAATATCATATGTAAGAGCCGTAGATACTTTCTTGTCATAAGACTTCTTGCGTAGATTCGCCTGTACAGCTAAGGATACCAATGCTTGTTATTTCGTCTTCCCATACGTCATTCATGTCTGTCTCAATATTTTCCTGCAACAAATCGTCTCTCAAGTCAGTGTCGCGATCATAACGTATTACGTTAAGTCGTTCAAGGTCGAGTTTGCCCCCATTATGTCCCGCAGCATCCCCAAGGAGGCGAAAAGGTGCTGCCTTTAGTGTTCCGCTTTCTTGTGATGCGACTGATTTGATTCTTCTGTCACATCACTTGGCCATTCTCGCTGGTTTTTTACCCATTGTGTGTGTTGATTTGTATCAAACCCTTGTTGGTACTGCACTTGGTTACCAGGCTGAAAAATCGGTACATTACTTGCCTGCGTAAAATATACCGGTGGATTGTATTGTTTTCTTGGTTTATTGTTATTATATCTAAAGTCCTGTTGTGGTGGCGTGTACTGTTGTTGTTGCATGAATGGTTGTTGCTCAGGCGTGTATTGCTGTTGTTGCTGGTGTTGTGGCTGCCCATAGGGTTGTGGTGGATGTAGCTGACCTCCGCAATTTTGATTGTTGCAACGTTTACCCTTGTATTTGTTCCCATTCTGGTAGAAGTTACTACCGTTATTGTTTGATTGGTATGGGGCATTCCCGTAATACTGTTGTATATTGGATTGTACCGTTGGTTGCCGTCATGCTTGTTTTTGTGTTTACCATTACGGTAACCATTGTTTCGGCCTCTATTGCGGTTATTGTATTGTTTGTTTCCGTATTGTGTTTCGTGTGAACCATTTCCATTACTACCGTTTCCATTCGAATACGTGCCTGCGTTGTTGTTCTTACGGTTAGCATTCGCACGCGCGTCTTCGTGTATAAGATCGAGCGAATCAAGGACGGATAAAAATGCGTCCTGATCTTCCTCTGACACGTTCACTAATTTTTCGCGTATGGAAATGGGTAGTTTTGACTTAAGAATCATAATAACATCTTTTGTTGTTATGGGAGTGTCCCAATATTGTTTCTTTCTCAAGTACTTTTCAAAGTACCGGCGAAGTCCGCCACTGTTCGAATGGAAAGGTTCGGCGTTGTAGACCTCTTTGCGTAGGCGTTGCTGAACACCTGCGCTCCAAAATTTGCTTAAAAAGTTCTTCTCAAACTCGCTAAATGTTTTGCACTTATCAACCATCTCGGTTCCCCATATAGCACTTTCTCCTTGTATATATCCGGTAATGAATTGTATTCTCTGTTTGTCATTCCAGGCAGCTGGAAAGACTCCTGAAAAGTTCTTTAGGAAAACGACTGGATGAATATTTCGCTTTTCCGGTTGGAACGGTTGAAAAACTCTATGTTTCAATACACTCTCCTCTTTCATGAGGGTTGTGAGTGTCAATTGTTCAGTGTTGTTGTTGTGTGGATCGTTAAATTCATTTTTCGGTCGCGGAATGTACTGTGGTGTGTTGTGTTGTCTGGTATTGATATTCATCTGGCTCAGATCGTAGTGAGTGTTTCCCGTCACTCTGGTTATCATACTGTAGTGTTTGAATTTGCTGTTTCAGGTCGGATATCTCATCTGTTACTTGCTTCCGCCATTCCGGCAAATCCCGGGTAAACACTCGTCTAATTTGGCCTAGTTCAGTACAAACAGTGTCTCCTGAACTGCCGGGTGCAGATAATATGTCTAAGGTTGCGGATTTAACAACATCTTTCAAGTCACGTGTAACCTTCTCCTCAACAAGCTTCTCTTGTACATCAATCCATTCTTTGTAATGTTCGGTAAGTGCTTTAGTGTGCGAAGCAACACTACTGTTAACTCTTTCCTCAATAGTTCGGTCCGAAATGTCATTCGCCATTGCACTTACTTTTGATTCTACAGTGTCTACCGCTGTCGCTAACTCGTCTACCTGTCGTGCAACTGTTTTATACGCAAGTTTTACCGAATCGGTTTCTTTGCGACACGCTTCGATTTGAGTTGTGAGATTCTGACCAATGTTATCAATTTTGTTATTCAGAGTGCTTATCTGTGTTGTCAAAGTGGTTACTTGCGCCGTGACGTCGCCCTTAACCGAATCTATCTGTGCTGTGAGAGAGCCTACTTGCGTAGTGAGGGTACCTACTTTCGCTGTGAGAGAGCCTACTTTCGCATCAATGGTGGTATTTACGTCATTCCTAACTGAGTCAATCTGTGTTGTCATATCCGTTTTCAACTCTGATAAAAACTTGTCTCTGTCTTTCTCACGTTGTTCCCTCTCCTGTTTGTCTAGTATCAATTCCTGTAACATTTTGACAATGTCAATTGATACCGGTATCGGGGAGGTGGGTGTTTCCTGCTGAGTGCCGTCCACGTTAACTACCTCTTGTCTGTCGTCTGTCCTGGCCGTCGTTCCGCGTGAGCGGAGTCGGTAATGTTTGTTAACAGTGCCGTCGCTTTCGTCTGCAGAGTTCGCGCTCGCTTGTCCGTCCGCCATAAAGAAATTCAACTATTGCCAACTTAAAATGGGTACTGCCAACTGAAATTCTGATTGTCAATTATTCTTGCCGCGCAAGTTAAAGTCGCGGCGCGTTCGTCAAATGTCTAATGTTACGTGGGTAATAACTGACACACGTCTGTAGCAAAAAGACAAGATGGAGTCAACGCCGTTGAAACAATTGATTGCCAACGCTGTTACACAGAAAAGACTGAAATGGCATCCATCTTGAACTTACACGAGAATACTAACTACAGTATAAAACAAATAGTCAAGCAAAAGGTTACAGAAAATGTTCAAATATTTACGTAGAAAAAAAAGTGTTTTTTTTTTTACGTTAAGCTACAGATAGGATAGAGTGAGGTCGAATTTGAAGGTCAAATGAGCTACTCTTTAGACAGAACTATGGCAAACGAAAATTTGGTAGTCACTCGGCGTTGTCTTCAAAACTGCAAATCTGCGTCTTATTAAATCCCAAGTTTTTGTGTAAATACCGCGTCCTTCAATATTGCGTATATTTATTGCTCATCCGTAATTTTATGCAGCATTGGGTTCCAAAGAGCGATACATGAAATAAGACAATCATATATTAGTACCGTGACACTTTCAATATTTTGGTCAACTCCCACGTTCGGGCGCCAGATCTGGTATGATTTTTAGTAATTTAATTGAAAGCTTTGTTGCTTTGGTAAAAATAAAATTGTTCCTTTTTGTCGTGACAGAATAAATTACTATTAATCACACCAGATTTGTCGGAGAACAGCAGCAACATGCGTAATTGATCCAGCTGTAAGAAATTCTATTACCTTTTAGCGGAAAATTCGTGCGGTACTCTCCGACGTCAGAAAAGTCGTGTTCCGTTCGGAGCAGGAGGCGCCTGTCTTTTCTCATTCGCGATATCGAAAATTACTAAAAAAGGAACAGAAATTTTTTTTTTTCGGAGGAAGATCGCGCGGAGAAAACAGACAGAAGTTACATGAAAGAAACCTAAGGGACCAACTAATTGGATTTGTACGAACATATAAACGGAACTGAAAGAACTTGGAATAAATACTATAACGATGTCGTCACGACAGCCTCCTGTTCCGACAGAACACACGCTGGATCATAAGCTGCATAAATCTTTCAAACAGAAAAGATTATCACAAGTATAATTAATGAAAATAAGGTTGAGAGATTTTCTTTGAAATTAAATAAACTTCAAGGCTTCAAGTATTATATTATGAAACGGAAACTTACATTAACATGGCCACCCATTGTGGCGGTGGAGCGAATTTTTCACGATATACATTCTCGCTTGTTTGTAGCTACATATATTTTTAATCACTTAAACTCTTAACTTTACAATAAAATGATTGTATTAGTATGGAGCACAATACTTTTGCGTCCGACTCGCAACACATTCACAGAACAGCTAGACAGCGGCGCGGCTCCCTGCAGAAGTAAAAATTGGCAATTGTTATTTTGAAACATAGGTGCATCGTTTTTTTTTTTGCTGATCGATAGCAGCATATAACAGTTTATAGCTATCGTGATATTCTGCGCTTTTCAGGAGCGCGGCAAAGATATCTGGTTACAAAATTCATTGGTATATGTTAAGAGTTCGCACATACTGACGCGAATACAGAAAAACAAACTTTTACACGTTAAAAATCGCAGTGATAAAGCCTGTAATGTCACAACACTCTCACTCGCGGGACAGTTAGGAAACCTTTGTAATTATCTTTAACGTAAAAAAATTGAGTTATTTAAAAGTGTTTGAAACTTCAGGACACTTTATCAAAATGTCAGTGGGCTTACCACCAGGCGACATACTAGTGGATTCAGACGTACTTCCTTATCATAATTTTTGACATCTCAAAATCGAAAAAATGTATGAATGCAGTCAGAAAAGCAATTTTTTGGGTGCAGTACTGGTGTTCAAGCCATCACTATTGCTTCATCTTTTGTCCACTTACAGACACGCTGTTTTACAATATACAAATATCGTATATAAAAAGAAAACTGTATATTTCTAGATGCCATTGAAAATGCCTTGGAGTAATAGACGAAACGAGTCTGGAAGAAAGAAAATACATTACAGCAAGGAAAGGCACAGTCACCTTTGGAAAAAGGAAAAAAATAGAGTAGTCGTGGCGGCGCGGGATTAGCCGAGCGGTCTTAGACGCTGCGTCATGTACTGTGCGGCTGGTCCCGGCGGAGGTTCGAGTCCTCCCTCGGGCATGAGTGTGTGTGTTTGTCGTTAGGATAATTTAGGTTAAGTAGTGTGTAAGCTTAGGAACTGATCACCGTAGCAGTTCAGTCCCATAAGATTTCACATACATTTGAACATTTTTTTAGTAGTCGCAGATTTTTGTGCAGTGGTAGGGAGGAGTGCGATGAACAACACACTAAAATTCCTGACCTTGTGGTCAGAGCGTCGGGGTCACTTCTTAAAATTTTTCATGAATAACTAAAAAACCACGGCGTGTAAAGAAAAATATTTCTCAGTACAAAATTAAACTACCATAATTTTCCTACAAAAAAGATTCCTTTGAAAGGGCACGCCCGACTTCCTTCCCCGTCCTTCCCTCATCCGGTCGATGCCAGCTCCTGCTACTGGGTTGTCAGACGTTTCAGTCGTCATTGGAATGCTATGCACGAGGTGGTCGCGACGTTGAACCTCACGCCCATCTCACTCATCGACTAAGGCCTTCCTGAGGTCGTACAGTACTTATGCATCCAGTATGAACGACAACCAAAAATTGCGTCGGGGCAAGGTGAGCTGGACTTTACTCGTAAAGCCGTTTCATCAAAACAAAAGTAACAGCGCTGCTGCTCTTTTCGAGAATCGGCACATTAAAGAAATACGGAGACGTCCTCTCTCCGCATAATTGAGGAGTTACAGCCGGCCGCTGTGGTCGAGCAGTTCTGGGCGCTTCAGTCCGGAACCACGCCGCTGCTACGGACGCAGGCTAGAATCGTGCCTCGGGCATGGATGTGTGTGATGTCCTTAGGTTAGTTAGGTTTAAGTAGTTCTAAGTTGTAGGGGACTGATGACCTCAGATGTTAAGTCCCATAGTGCTCAGAGCCATTTGAATTTTTTTAGGAGTTACAATTAACTGGTGATTTGGGAATAGCTTCAGAGAGTGGCCTACAGCCAACTGCCGCACAAATTGTTGAAGAAGATACTGTTGCCATGTCTGACAACACTGGACACAACGTGCTATCTTCAAGCAGTGCACGAGGTGTGTCATGACACATCAACACTCCACGGCCCACTGTTCGAAAAGATGTTTCGGGCAGCAGTAGAGCAATCTATAGTGCGGTTCCAACCTGTCGAAGATACATGGGGTCGTCACAGTCAGCAAGTTTTGTAACCTGGAACGTAAGCATGGTACACAATTAATAAATGTTACCCTCCCGTGTAGAAATAAAAAATGTGATTCTCTCAGTGGTTTATTCGTTATTTCTCTTCCGCATGTCCTTCATTAATGTTACCACAGAATTTCATTGTCCTATGATGAATAGTTTTTCATGGGACTGTCTCAAGTAGGTCGGCAGGTTTAATTATAACCGTCCTGTAGATACAGATTTTCCCCTGCGGCCTGTTCCAGAAAACAAGACTACGATTACAGGTACACTCTTCATTACTTACATGTAGAATAGATAGTAGAAAGAGGTAGTGCATTTCTGACCCTTGCTGCATTCATAAATTAACAGCAGGTAGGGGAATCAGGGGCAGAACGGGGTACAAAGTTGAAAACCTCTTTATCTGGCGGCTTATCAAGTCCGATGTCAGTTTTGTCTGCCGGGAGTAAATCTGCATCGGTGAATACCGATGGGTCCGTGGGCCATATGCCAGTAGCTTCGAAACCTTTAATAGCGGTTTTCACCTTTGCACTTCTGATGAAAACTGAACCAAAAAGCGTTGAAATTTGAAAGAGAGTTACAACAACTTTCCCTAGGTTGCTTCGTAGTCATTTTCAAAGCTCATCACTATAATGAAGACTTAACGACGTCATAAAAGAAACATCAAGCGGCTGAAGTCTGTGAGAACAATGTGGTGGTACACATAGCAACGAAACGCCACTATCCCTCACATATTCTATAAATTCAATGTTATTGGTACGTGTTGAGCGGCCATCTAATATAAGAAGAACAGGGAAGTCTTTTGATGCCTTAGAAAATCTCACAAATTTTCGAAACCATACAAAGAATGACTCTGTGGTGATCCATCCGGTGCTGTGGACCTCAGCTCAACCTCCTGGTGGCAGTCCTAACTAATTCTTTCTGCTTCTTCTTTAGTGGAAAAGTAAACATTGGGGACATGTAAGCTCCGCTTGCTGTCGTACAAATGAGGCAGGTTACAGTTTCGCCCCTTTCTGCAGATGTTAACGATCCTACTTGACGTTTCCCCTTGCAAGATATGATCTTTGATTGGTTTTTGGGATTAACCGAAACGCTTGTTTTTTCACAATTAAATATTTGAGAAGCCATTAGTTTGCGTTTTTCAGTTACATTTGGTAGTAACGAAAAAAACCTATCGACAGCTACTTTATTAAAATCCACGGCTCTTGCACCAGATGATGCTTTGCGTTTGCGAACAGATAAAGTAGAATATCTTAAGTAATCCGTTGGCCCAATCTTCGCCTGCAATTTCATTTTTAAATCTAAGAACAATGGCGTTTCTTAGAGCCAACTGATAGGTTACTGAAGCCTTTGACTGTTAAGCCGAATAACCTAACCTCCATTCTTTTTAAGTACTTAAGGAGCTCAAGTTCCTGTTCTTCTGTAAAAACGTTTCTAAAATTTCCAGCCATTTTATCAACTTTGTAGCCAAGGTTTTCCATTTTTTTTAACTTATCTTTCCAGAGTAGTCTTGGGAACGTCAAATTGGTTTGAAGCCTTCAAATATCCACAATGGCCAGAATTAACTGCCTCCACAGCATTGTTCATGGCCTCGGTAGACAATGACTGCCTATTTGCTTTTCTCTTATATAGTCCAACTATCTGAAATTGAAATAAAAATAGATTAGGAGCCTAATAAAAGCGACCTCTTTTTTAAAAAAATAGCGGGGCAGAATGGGGTACTTCCTCATTCCGGCCCAGGTACATGGTTTAGGTTATGGAGGTAAGGCCACTAAACAAAGATACGAAAACAAACATTTAACTGCATGAAACTAAAGATTATTAAACATATTTTAAGCACCTATTGACAATAGCCATATAGTAAATAAGTAGGTATACCTTTTCTTGCTTCCATTTCACCAGAAGTTACAAGGCAGAGCAAAAATTAGCACAACGAAAACTTCACGATCCAACGCTTACGAAAACCAAACAAACTGTCAGGACTAGTTATACTTACTGCCGATCGTTGGTAGCACCTCCTCGACACGAAAACACGTACACCTTCATTCTGCCCCGGTACCCCGTTCTACCCCTGGTTCCCTTATATAAACCTGATCGAGAAAATTAGCGGTAGTAACGAAGTAATGACAGACAAATAGTTCAGCGAGGTAGCGAAATCTCCTCATTGACCAGATTGTGCCGCCGTTCTTGCGAGACGGAGGACAGATTCGAACGACAGGATCGACCACTCGGCTAGCTCATTGTCAGGAAGAAATGTCTCTCACTGAGGACTGAGTCGTAAAGGGTAAATCCTGAGTTATTTATTTGACACTCAGACTTGATATGCAACGGCTGGACGTTAATATGGAAACACCGCTAGGAATACATTCCTGAACATAAATGCAGATTCTAGCCGAACCTGCAGGTGTCGCTGTTGTATTTGGCGACGAACAGCGCCTGTGCGTTTTTGTGCTTTCAACTGTCAGTTGTGTCCAGAACAGCGTTCGGTGTTGCTGTGAGTGCAGTATGTCGGAGCTAAATCCAAATGAATTCGAACGTAGGCAAATTGTTGGTGCTCGTATGGTGTTCGCTTCCGTAACCAAAATAGTCGAAGCAAGCGTTTCGAGTTTGAAGAGACACCATATTGAAGATTTACACCGCACACAGGGAAAGCGGAAGGCATCATCCACCAAGTCACAACGCGGACCAATGTCTCGACTGAGTGGTCGTGATAGATGGCCATTGAAGAGGATTGTGACGAAAAATAATAGAACAACAGGTGCAAAATGGCTCTGAGCACTATAGGACTTAACATCTATGGTCATCGGTCCCCCAGAACTTAGAACTACGTAAACCGAACTAACCTAAGGACAGCACACAACACCCAGTCATCACGAGGCAGAGAAAAAACAACAGGTGCAACAGTCACTGCTGAGCTGAATGTCGTACTCTCGAACCTTGTCATCAAAACATCATGAGCTCCATAAGCAGGGAATTGCAGGGCGGGCTAGGATTCCATAACCACGCATGTCACGCAAATGCCTGTAGCTGAAAAACATGGCGCCGAAGCCATAAAACTTAGACTACGAAGCAGTGGAAGAATGTCATTTGGTCGGATTAGTTCTGTTTCACACTTTTCCAACTTCTGGTCGAGTTTACATCATAAGAATGAAACATGATTTGGGAAGCTATGTAGACCAAGGTTACCGTACAATGTCGTATTATTGTCAAGGTTGATCATTTGTTCCCCCACGTTGGTGCTGTGTTCGAAGACAAGATCCCTGTGCATACATCTCGCATCGTCCAGAACTGTTTCCGTGAGCACGACGATGAACTAATGGACTGTTGCATCTTCCACGGCCACCACTCATCAGATATCAATATTATTCAGCGTTTATTTACTTGGGGGGATATCTCCACCATCGTTACATCTACATCGATGCACCGCAAGCCACCGTACGGTGTTTGATTGGAGAGTACCCTGTACCACTACTAGTTCTACTAGAGCGAGGGAAAAACGACTGTCTATATGCCTCCGTATGAGCCCTAATTTCTCGTATCTCTGTGGTCCTTAAGCGTAATGTATGTTGGTGGGAATAGAATCGTTTGGCAGTCAGATTCAAACGCCACGTCTCTAAATTTTCTCAATAGTGTTTCTCGAAAAGAACGTCGCCTTCGCTCCAGGGACTCCCATTTGAGCTCCTCAAGCAACTTCGTAACACTTAAGTGTTGTTCGAACCTACCAGTAATAATTTTAGCAGGCGGCCTCTGAATTGTCTTCCTGCAGTGCGACCTGTTACTGATCTCAAACACTCGGACAGTACACAAGAACAGGTCTCACCAGCGTCCTATATGCAGGCTCCTTTACATGTGAACTACTCTTGCCTAAAATTCTCCCAATAAACCGAAGTCGAGCATTCCGCCTTCCCCACCACAATTCTCACAAGCTCGTCCCATCTTTCATGTCTTTGCAACGTTACGCCCAGATATTTCAACGATGTGACCGCGTCAAGCAGAACGCTAGTAATTCTCTATCCGAACATTACAGGTTTGATCTTCCTACTCATCCGTATCAACTTATTTTCCACATTTAGGGCTAGCTGCCATTCATGCCACGAACTGTTAATTTTTCTAAATCGTTACTCAAATTCGATACCTTACCATATACCACGGAATCATCAGCAAACAACCGCAGATTGCTGCCCACCCTGTTCGCCAAATCATTTATGTACACAGAGAACAAGAGTGGTCCTATCCCACTTCCCCGGGCCACTCCTGACAGTACCCTTGTCTCTAATGGTTGAAATGGTTCAAATGACTCTGAGCACTATGGGACTTAACATCTGAGGTCATCAGTCCCCTAGACTTAGAACTACTTAAACCTAACTAACCTAAGGACATCACAGGATTCGATCCTGTGACCGCAGCAGCAGCGCGTTTCCGAACTGAAGTGCCTAGAACCGCTCGGACACGACAACCGGTTGTCTCTAATGAACACTTGCCGTCGATGACAACGTACTGCGTCTTCGAGCTACTCACATATCTGTGAACTTATTGCACGTGCTCGAACCTTGGTTAAAGCCTGCAATGGGGCACCGTGTCAGATGCTTTCCGAAATTCTAGAAATATGATATCTGCCTATTGTCCTTCATCCATAGTTCGTACCATATCAAGCAAGAAAAGGCCAAGCTGTGTGTGTGCCTTCTGAAACCATGTTGATTCGTGGACATGAGCTTCTCAGCCTCAAGAAACTTTATTGTATTCGAAATTGCCACTGTATTGCAGGAAGAATGGTATAAAATTCCCCGGAAAACCGCACAGGGCCTGTATTTACTCATTCCGAGACGACTGCCCTACATCTTATTAAATATGATAATGTGTTTGTGGCTTTCGCTTACTTCTGTCCACCTCCTGTACCTACCACATCAACAGCTGTATACGTTATATGGCTGCAAATAGCGTTCGTTTAGTGTCTGCGCATATTTCTGCTCCACACATGACGTTTTATTCCACTGTGATTTATTGTATGCAGTGGTTGCCTAATAAATATCGAGATAAAAACTGTAATTACTCGTATTTTCTCAGGTGATTTTCTTTTCCGTGCTGTATCCCAGTAGATAACTAGTAAGGAAATTCATGTGAGTGTATGAATCATTCCAGCAGCACTACCCATATTCACTTCCTAGACCCTGATTCTACTGTAATCATGTCTTTAAATACGCAAGGCAGCGTCATGAATGGTATATTCTCTTGAAACAACTAAACTATCGGGCCACTTATACACAAAAATATTTGAAGCTTTTCTGCGTTAGTACTTTGGCCGGGATATCACATTACTTTGATAAGCTCGATTCCTTTGCATCAATTGATTTTGACACCTGGAAGCTGACGAAGCAAACAGTTGAAGGAATCAAAAAATACTCCAGGTTTTTCCTTAAATAACTCTGTCTTTTCACAGTTGATGGAAAAATCCCTTGCTGTCGTGAAGCAGTTGTTACGAAAAGCCAGGCGCGAACGATGTCTATTAAACTACAAAGTTGGTAATGCCACGAAACTTAGTACTGAGCAGCAGGTGACGCACGAGTTTCATTCTTCGGCGCTGACAGACACATTTCTCTTCTTCCACTCTTTCACGTAATCTAGTTACTTGAAATGCAATTACCGAGGCACAAATTCCGTTTCAAAATCTCCATAGCTGGAGCGTGATGGGAAGTCTGTAAAGTACCTTTATACTTTCGCGGCAGGCGGAGTCGTTTAATGGAAGACCGTTGTCAGATCGTTAATGAACTTAAAAAGTTGAAAGCAGAGTACTGTAGCACTTGAATTAAACTCTCGTTTCTTTTATGCAGAGGTCCGCGCTCATTGCCTCATTAATTTACTGGGCAAAAAGGTAACCGAAGCTAATATAAAACAGCTGTCAGTTGTAAATATTTTCGGATGTTAAAGTATCGATTCTTTTTGATACAATTTTAATTTGTTTCAAAAATATTAATAGGTCCAAAACAGAAATGAGACGAGAAGAAAACAAAATCTAGCGTCCAAGTACCTACGTTTGGCTGCTTTTCCATAGTGTAAATCAGTTTCCATCTGCTTCTTGCGTAGTTACGCTACTGATTGAGCCCATGGTAATATCTTCGATGTCAATGTGTCTCCCACGTATTTTTCAGAATCGTCAGCAACCGAAGGTTTTGCGTTTCAGTTAGATAAATGTCGCTTAAATATTCTTAGTTTATCAATCACCGACAAATAATGTATTACCAGCAGTTTGACTTGCTTAGTCAATGATGCCACGTGGCTATCTTTGTAGTTGCATGTCACGTCTATATGACTACTGCGCCAGTGTACTGTTGAAGACAACTACAGAAATAAATAGACCAAGTACCATAACGGTATTTGTTAGAGCACTCAAATAGGAAATAGAACTCTAATAGAAACGTACACAAATAACTTCCTAGGACAGGCAACTTCCAATAATGAAGTCCACAACTTCACAACGAAATTAAAATCTTATAGCGCTTCTTAGAAGCTTTATCTAACACATTGTATTCCGAGAAAATTTCCTGAAAGTCCGCTGTACTGGCAGTGGTACCGCTCACTGATGACTGCTGTTGGAGGTGACTCGCTCGCTTCTTGGCCTGATCTTCAATCGTGGACTTCAGTAAACCCGCTGTACTCACTGTGAGCTGAGTATAGATTGATTGCAGAGGCACTGGTTATATAATCACGAGGGTCAGTACACTCGGTCTGCGTCATTGGATACCTCCATACTTAATAATAGGCTGCCTGCTCATTGATTTCCCACACAATGTGTTGCCCTACGGCTATTGATTGGCGTATATGGAATGCGTGACTTGTAGTTCGTCAGCAGTGGTGACCCCTTAAGGCAGCCTGGCTACCAGTCTTGTTGGACAGCCGCATCTGCTAATTATGCAATCGATGACACTGCGCCATACACCGGGATATCGGCCAACGAACGCCGGTGGACGTAACAGTCGAATAATTCCATATCAAAGGAATAAGGCTCCTGTTGGAGCAGAAAAAAGACTAGTACGTTCCTCCCTGATAGACTGACAAAAAAGAGGGAACCAACTCCCTCAGTCCTTACTCATCATTCCGCCTTCTTCGCCAAAAACCTTGGCTAACTTATTCGGGCCCTTTTAACACATAAGATTCCAATTCCTTAAAACCTTTTGCTACCATCTACATAGGTCTCTCTCATAATGCCTCCTTCTCCCGATGAATTAATATCACACCACCACTGTCTATTACCTCACATCCACTCTCTCCTTTTGTCAATCTTTCTCACTGCCTCAGTCTTCTCAAAAGTTCCGAAGGTACAACTTATTTTTTACCCTAGACTCGTGTATTTAAAATTTCGGTCTAAAAAGAGCCCTTCCATTTATCTACATATTAAAGTTCCCCCCTTCTAACAGCCGTGTACCGCAAGTCTCTAGAGGAACGGAAGGTTACAAATGATTGGAATAGAGCACAGGTAGTCCCAGTCTTCAAAAAGGGTCGTCGAGCAGATGCGCAAAACTATAGACCTGTATCTCTGACGTCGATCTGTTGTAGAATTTTAGAACATGTTTTTTGCTCGCATATCATGTCGTTTTTGGAAACCCAGAATCTACTCTGTAGGAATCAACATGGATTCCGGAAACAGCGATCGTGTGAGACCCAACTTGCTTTATTTGTTCATGAGTCCCAGAAAATATTAGATACAGGCTCCCAGGTAGATGCTATTTTCCTTGACTTCCGGAAGGCGTTCGATACAGTTCCGCACTGTCGCCTGATAAACAAAGTAAGAGCCTACGGAATATCAGACCAGCTGTGTGGCTGGATTGAAGAGTTTTTAGCAAACAGAACACAGCATGTTGTTATCAATGGAGAGACGTCTACAGACGTTAAATCAGTGTCGGAAGTTCCATGCGGCTTTTCGCGGATGATGCTGTAGTATACAGAGAAGTTGCAGCATTAGAAAATTGTAGCGAAATGCAGGAAGATCTGCGGCGGATAGGCACTTGGTGCAGGGAGTGGCAACTGACCCTTAACATAGACAAATGTAATGTATTGTGAATACATAGAAAGAAGGATCCTTTATTGTATGATTATATGATAGCGGAACAAACACTGGTAGCAGTTACTTCTGTAAAATATCTGGGAATATGCGTGCGGCACGATTTGAAGTGGAATGACCATATAAAATTAATTGTTGGTAAGGCGGGTACCAGGTTGAGATTCATTGGAGAGTTCTTAGAAAATGTAGTCCATCAGCAAAGGAGGTGGCTTACAAAACACTCGTTCGACCTATACTGGAGTATTGCTCATCAGTGTGGGATCCGTACCAGATCGGGTTGACGGAGGAGATAGAGAAGATCCAAAGAAGAGCGGCGCGTTTCGTCACAGGGTTATTTGGTAAGCGTGATAGCGTTACGGAGATTTTAGCAAACTCAAGTGGCAGACTCTGTAAGAGAGGCGCTCTCCATCGCGGTGTAGCCTGCTCGCCAGGTTTCGAGAGGGTGCGTTTCTGGATGAGGTATCGAATATACTGCTTCCCCCTACTTATACCTCCCGAGGAGATCACGAATGTAAAATTAGAGAGATTCGAGCGCGCACGGAAACTTTCAGACAGTCGTTCTTCCCGCGAACCATACGCGACTGGAACAGAAAAGGGTGGTAATGACAGTGGAACGTAAAGTGCCCTCCGCCACACACCGTTGGGTGGCTTGCGGAGTATAAATGTAGATGTAGATGTTCCCGGTCTCCACTGTTCTGTATCTTTGATTTCCACAGTATACTGTTTAGTTCCAAATACTTCTATCTCCATTCATCTCTCTTTCTCTTCTACTGTCACTGTTTCTCACTGACCATCAATATTTCCTTCCTGTTTGGCTCGCACTACGATTGTCTTCATTTACCTCTCTTTCTCATTCATGCCATTTTTTCTCTTCCATCATGTCTCCTCTCTCTTTCGCTCCCACTGACACAGTCTCCTTCCGGCCGAAGTGGCCGTGCGGTTAAAGGCGCTGCAGTCTGGAACCGCAAGACTGCTACGGTCGCAGGTTCGAATCCTGCCTCGGGCATGGATGTGTGTGATGTCCTTAGGTTAGTTAGGTTTAAGTAGTTCTAAGTTCTAGGGGACTAATGACCTCAGCAGTTGAGTCCCATAGTGCTCAGAGCCATTTGAACCATTTTTTGACACAGTCTCCTCTGGGTACCACTGTCACTGTTCTCTGCTACTCTGTTTCATTAGAAAAAAAGCACAAAACGTAGACGCATGGCTGACGATAAATGGAAGTTTGTGCCTGGCTGTGAGTCGTGCACGGGTAACCAAATGAGAAGGTTCCGAGTCCCGGTCTGGCACAAATTTTCATTGTCGTCATTCCATTCTACAGCTGATGGTTCTCCCTATTCGCAAATGCAAATTCATTTCATCCACAAAAAATTTTGGTGAGGAACGCGGAATGAGGATTGAGGCAGCTACTTCCCCACTTTTTTGTCATAGCCGTTTAAAGGGGACAGGGGAATTTTTCCGCCTGTTCCGTTTTTACCTGTGCTGCAGAAGGGTGCGCTGCATACATGAAAGGCATTGTCTAGGTTTCGGAATACTGTTGTTGATACAGGGCGAGTCACGTAAATTGTAGCATTCCTTTTATTCCGTAAACGGTTTCATGTATAGAAACGAGGTTTTCGGCAAATTGTAGTACGCCAAGAAGCACGCAATTTGGTATGTAATAAAGAATCTTGATTCGTGTATCGTGTATCGTGAAGCAAATATGATTTTTTTTAATAGAACGATGTACTTTCTTTAACGGCACACGGAAGCGCTTGAAAAGACGGTAACAGTGATATAACGGCTGTTAATTTTGATGTTGAGACTCTTCGCGAAAGATTCCAAGAAATATTCTAAAATTCACAAGATAGTCTAATGAAATCGTCTATTGCTTTATATGTAGGCTCATGCAACATTATATTGTGTCAAGGATTTCGACTGTTCACTTGTCTGCATTGCATAACTAGCGGGAATTGTGTTGTCTACCGGCAAGTCATTTCTGCTCCAGTATTTCCTACACGCAGACACACACAGAGGTAAAAAAACTCATGGGATATATCCTAATATTGTGTTGGACCTCATTTTGCCCGGCGTACTGAAGCTTGGACTCAACAAGACGTTGAAACTCTTCTGTAGAAATATTGAGCCATGCTGCCTTTATAGCCGCCCATAACTGCGAAAATGTTGCCGATGCAGAAGTTTGTACACGAACTGACCTCGGATTATGTTCAAAATGGTTCAAATGGCTCTGAGCGCTATGGGACTCAACATCTTATGTCATAAGTCCCCTAGAACTTAGAATTACTTAAACCTAACTAACCTAAGGACATCACACACACCCATGCCCGAGGCAGGATTTGAACCTGCGACCGTAGCAGTCCCACGGTTCCCGACTGCAGCGCCAGAACCGCACGGCCACCGCGGCCGGCTTCGGATTATGTCCTATAAGTGTTCGATGGGATTCATGTTGGGCAATCTGGTCAAATCATTCGATCGAGCAGTCTATAATGTTCTTCAAATCAATCGCGAACAATTTTCGTGGCCCGGTGACATGATGGATCGTTGTTTGGGGAATGTGAAGTCAAGAACAACTTCGAATTGTCTCCACGAACATAACCATTACCAGTCAGTGATCGGCTCACTTTGACCAGAGCACCCAGTCAGTTCCATGTGAAACGCAGCCAACACCATAGTGGTTATACCATTGTGATGCCACCACCAGCTTTCAAAATGCCTTGTTGACAACTTCAGTCCATGGTTTAGTGGTTCTGCACCACACTCTAACTCTATCATCAGCTTTTGACAACTGAAATCGGGCCGCATTTGTCCAGGCCACGGTTTTCCAGTCGTCTATCGCCCAGTCAGTATGGTCACCAGTCCACATGAAGCATTGCAAGTGATGGCCGCCCCAATAGCTGAACGGTCAGCGCGTTGGAATGCCACTCACGTGGGCCCGGGTTCGATTCGCTGCTGGGGAGGCAGATTTTCTCCCCTCAGGGATCAGTGTTGTGCTGTCATCATCAATTCGTACACATGTGGCGTCGCACTCAATAATACTTGCACTTGGCGGTCGACCTTACCGCCTGGGGACTCCCGACCACTAACGCCATACGATAATTTCCATTTCCATTGCAAGTGATGCCGTGCTCTTGGCATAGGTACTCGCGTCGGTCGTCTGCTGCCATAGCTCATTAACGCCACATTTTGTCGCACTATCCTGACGGATATGTTCGTCGTGCGTCCACACTGATTTTTGCGGTTATTTCACGTTGTGTTGCTTGTCTGTTGCCACTGACAAATGCTGCTGCTCTCGATCATTAAATACAGGCCTCTGGCCACTGTGTTCCCCATGGTGAGAGGTAACTCCTGAAATTTGGTATTACCGACAGTTATTGACACTGTGAATGTGGAAATGTCGAATTCCCTAACAATTTCCGAAACCCATGCGTCTATCTCTGACTACCATTCCGCTTTCAAGACCTGTTAACTCTTGTCGTGTAGCCGCAATCACGACAGAAACTTTTTTGCATGATCATAGTATGAAGACTTTCACGGCAGGTGTTGTCATCTGTTAACACTTCCGGCCTGAGATGCCGTGGTCCATACATAGGAAGGAAGGTGATCATGAAGTAAAGTTTAGTGAGACGACTGTCATAGCAAAGACGTCGCATTGTTATGCGCGAATGTACAGAGAGGCCATTGAGATTGCCAAACACTGCAATAATTTGAATAGAAAAGATGAAGGCATTAAGCTGGATGAGATATGGATGTCAACATTGCAGCAACAGCGTGACAATCGATTCATTTCAACTGACGAAGTCGGCAATATCTGAGATCATAGCACAGCCGACGTCACGTGATTGACAGCGGCGCCCTCTGGATGGCTTATATATACGGCGCTCACTCGCGCTCTCTGAGTTCACCGATAGTCCTCGGAGGATTCCTTCCGCAGTCGAAGGCGAAACTTCATGGGAGAGTCATATGTATGGACCAAGGCATCTCAGCCCGGAAGTGTTAAGTTTTTTGCATGAGTCATCTGAGTAGACATGATAGCTCCGATAATGCAATGCTTCTTTATACCTTGTGTACATGACACTGCCGCCATCTGTGCATAGGCATATCGCTATCCCATAACTTCTATCACCTCAATGTATACGTCCTTGAAGAGAAGTTAGACGTGCTACAGTTATAAGGAAAATGTCAGACAAATACTGTCGAACTGGTAATGGAAAACTGCTGACGAAGCAGTAGTAGTTTCCACCAAAACCTGGAAACGTACACACATTTGAAATATTTCTCCTCTGGTGCACCAGAAGTTAGCATTTCTAATGTATGCCGCAGTACAGACATCAAAACTGACCCTGTACCCTGTATCAACGTTAGTAGCGCAATCCTGTCTTGCTATACATATCGACGGACCCTGGAATCAAAGCTCTCCTTGGCGATGTTAATACCTCAATAACCGACTCTGACAGACTTGATTTCAAATTGTAGTGCATTTATAGGACTCTTTTTTCGAAATGTTGCAACATCAATACTAGTAAGCGCAATATCACTTTCCAAGAGCTGTTGAATGCAGGTATAAAACGTATACGATTCCATGAAAAAAAACCATACTTGTTTCAATACCTCGGTTGAAACCAGAGCTCAGAACTTCATCTACACAAAACATTGTATGTTTTCAAAACAAATTGTGGGAAACCTCGTTTAACACCTGGAACCATTTAGGAAATAAAAAGTGGTGTTACATGACTCAGCCTATACATTTTGACACATACAAACAACAATTAACCACACATATATAATTAGACTTATATATTAATACCTTCAGCTGCTGACGGGCGTTGATACATATCAACGGGGACAGGTGAAAATGTGCACCCCGACCGGGACGCGAACACGGTATGTCGAAAAGAACAAACGCCGTAGCTATATAAGTATATAGTTCTGTCAATATCGACCATGACCTCCTCCTTCTGTGCGGATGCACGCATATTACCCGTACTCTTACGTGACTTGGTAGAAAGTCTTCCCCGAGTAATGACTGTGTTGGGTAGGGACACTACAAATGTAGTGTGTGGTCATATAAGGTGGAGATGTGGGTCTCGCGGGAGGTGTGCACTAGATAGTCCCTGCAGTTGCACTATCTTATACTATATTACATTATTATTATTATTATTATTATTATATTATTATTATTATTATTATTATTATTAGCAGTCTTTCCAGTATTAGATAATTTTTGTGGTCTTTCTACATTAAATCCCTGCATGCTAAGACTCCATTCCATTTTTGGCACTGTCGTACCGCTTCGGGCATATCTGTATTCCCGAGAAGTGCTTATTACCAGAGACAGCTAGTCATTAACTGTTAATGGTGAAGAAATGCTATTGAAAAACAGTTTGGTGACTTCAGAACCCTTCTGATGATTCTAGAACCATTGCCACGTGTTCACAACGCCAATTAATACTACATTTCTGCTGCAGACTGAATATTACGTGCAAAGTTATGTGCATAAATACAGTAACTATGAAACTCTGGGTCTCGGTCACGAATAACAACATAGAGAAAAGTTTCAAAATTTCCCGAGAACATTATCTTAAGAACATATGGTAACAATTTCGACGTTCTTTCATGAGCAGAAATTAGAGAAGTGGCCATCCGCACAACTAGTGCTTTTGGTACCGCGAAATCATGGTTTTTCGAGTGTATCTTGAAAACAGATACAAGTTTTTGGAAATGAGACGGTAGTTGTTCTAGACTAATGTATAAAAAATCGGCAGTTACAGTTTGAGACACTTGCTATGGTTACTTACTTAGACAACTGCAGCCCACGACGAAAAGAGGGCTAAAAACCAATTTTCACCGTTTTCTGAATAAGTACGGCAACTTTAAACCACTACTTCCCGGTAATGGATAATGATATCAAAAAAGTGTCTAATTTAGCGGAGAACGTCATATCAAAAATATATGGTAAAAATTTCGTCGGTCTGCCACAAATAAAAATTATAGTAGTGGCTATCCCCACAATTTATACTTTTCGTACCTAATAGCCATAGTCATTCGGAGTTTTCCTGAGGCATCATCCAGAAACTAATGGGGCTTTTGTAAGCCGCCAAAGGGCCACTCTAGAACGTACCTATTACAATGGAACCAAGTGATTTGCTCCATTTGCCTGGGCTTGAGGAAGTGTATTTAAATTTAGGCTCTGTACCGTAGGACAGCTATATTGTGCCCGTTATTCCGATATATATATATATATATATATATATATATATATATATATATATGTATATATATATATCCCAAACACTTGACCCCTTACGCCCGAGATCAACAGAACCGGACATACGAACTCCGGAGAGGGGAGGGGAGGTGGTAAACGCATTTTCGCAACGCGTTATAACGTAGTGGTTATTACAAACCTTTCATAATGAGCTGATTTTTATACACATGGAAAGGTGGCTTGAGGCCCAACGTAGAATGAGCGTGTTTCATTACAAAGAGATTCTTTAAGACCTGAAGATGACAGCATAGTCTGTCGAAACCGGTTGTTTTAAATGAAGAAATTTTTATGCGATCTTGGCTGCTGAATATTTTTACCCCTTACGTGTTCTTAAAACGAGTTGTATTCTCCATTAGGGTAATGATACAAGACGTAGAACTGAATAGTCTGTTATGGGTCCACAACCGCCGAGAACTTCTTGAGGAAAGTAAGCTGTTTTTATTATTGAAATAAACACGTTTGCTGTTAGCTAATTTCACATCCTTTGGCATTTTCAAGCCAGTTCTATTATTTGTGTCACATTAAAAAACTGTAGTCACATAATATCTTAAAGTATTATGTGACATTAGCTATTCACTGTTACACGAATAATAGCGGTAGCCTGAAACTACCCAACGGGGCAAAACTATCAAATAGCGAAAGTATGATATAAAGTATTTATTTCAAAAATAAAAATAGCCTACGCAAGAAAATTGCTTCCCTCAAGAACATAGAACTCACTTTTTATTACTTTTCCAGCTAACAGTTTCATAATATTCTTATTCCGGAAAGCAGTCCCTCACTTCATCTGAATATTGCGCAATTGGCTCTTTTTGAGTAGCATTATGTAAATCTGAATCTCATAAGTGGAACTACGCTATTCGTTTCCTCTTTATTCTCTTCGATTAACACTAGCAAGAAGCAATATAAATAACAACCCTGGAATAGTCCAGTTAATAACGAGTAGCAGTGATACCCATACACATTTTACCATCCGTTTCCCGGCGGTCGGCAATAGCGAGGTTATCAACACGTTGAGTGCTTATGCCATCACTTCTGTACCTTCTGGTCAGCCTACCCACTTTTGATCAGCCTCCGTTTCCACCCTGCACCCTCTGTATTAGGAATGCTTCTTTATCTGACTGGGTATGATGTCCACTGCAGCATTCCAAAAATATGGTTCAGATTGTCGTGACAGCGCATTGTGTGGCCTTTATCTTTATTTAAGCTCGTTCACTTTCTTAAGAAAATGGCACTGAGAACTATGGGACTTAACATCTACGGTCCCCTAGAACTTAGAACTACTTAAACCTAACTAACCTAAGGACATAACACACATACATGCCCGAGGCTGGATTCGAACCTGCGACCGTTATGGTAACGCGGTTCCAGACTGAAGCGCCTAGAACCCCTCGGCCACATCGGCCGACTTCACTTTCTCGGGGAGTTGAAGTAACATAAGGCTCTTGTACTTCGAGCCATGTCAGTACGTCGAAATCGTTGTTTCGATGAGAAAAAGTTCCATCATCTTCTGGCGAAGGTGTCAAAATGGTGTCTGCATAGGAGATGTAGCATGGCAGGCAGACCGTCCACTCAGAACGGACGGATGGGAGGGCAGCGCGAGGCTGTACGGTGCCTGACCACACCGGGACTAAAGCCGGGTTCACACAAGCAACTAATGTGGCGTCACAACTTGTGGCATTCTGTAGCAGCATCTAAGTTGCCGTTCACACAAAGCGCCAATAATTTTACGTACTTGCACAGTTTTCAATATGGCGTCAATTGAAATCATATGGGCGCGTGTGAATGTTTTAGTGCAGTTGATGGTATTAGGACTGTGATACGAGTTAAAGACAAGGAAGACAAAATCCAAACGTTGGATCCTAAAACAGATTTCGCACAGGTATAAATCAGGGGGCAGAAACATTTATAAAGGAAATAACTCTCTGAGACGAAAAAGCTGTCTGCAATGGCATGTAAGTATTTTCTTCAGACACGTCACTCTTTCAAGATTTTGGAATATTATTGTATTTGTTGATATAGGCATTTAGAATAATTAGTTTAACAGCTGCTACATCACATTCTGGAGCTATTTTCTTTATATACCATGCAAGAGCTCGAAAATCACGAAGTTTATTTGATTCGCTTTTTTCGTTGCTTGTTTTAAGTTTACTTATTTATTCATCCAAAAATCATAGGACACGTTATTGGTTTGCAAGTATTCCCCCCCCCCCCCCTCCCCCTCACATACACACACTGCTGCAGAAAATCAAACACAGGTTGCCATTCCTGTAGTTCCATAAGCTGCGAAATCTTACTTCCCGACCTCTGTTTTTACGTTTTTCAATAATAAAAACACACTGAAATCGAACGGAGGACACCAGCAATTACTCCACAGAACTGCAACAGAACACTCGTGTTTCAAAATATTGCCACCAGGGAGCAGTAGTGGAAGGAAAGTGGCGGGACCGAGTACAGCCAAGTAAAACTTTGTGGTTTGAGAAAACTTTCGTGTCTAAAGTTGCGCCACTAAGAGTTGGGAGTTCTCATATGCAACTGCAGTGTAAATGCAATATTCCACTAGCTGTGGCGACCCTTCTGTTGTTTGTGTGAAACCGGCTTAAGGCCCACCCCTCCCCCAATTTCCACTTGCCCTGTGGCAAGAGAGGGGCTGTGTGCCACACTGCATGGCCTATAAAGACACCGAAACTTCGTAAAAAAATGATTGAAGGGGCGTTCACCGAACGCCGCGTCATTTCCACGTACTCGTTGGCTGCAAGTTGGAGCACTTTAAAACACTTACTTTTAACTTTGCCATTCATTTCCAGACCTTCGACTTCTTATGGGGTACAGCAATAGGCGCTAATTTACAGTGTTTCAAATGTACTGTCATGCAACATGAAGTTACAGCTCATTCAGTTCCGGTTTTTGGACTAACAGGTTTTCTGTGTGTGTACTGTCATGCCATTTTTAAATAACTTAAATATTTTAAAAATGTGTTTAAAGTATTTTATAAGTTGACTCAACTATACACCCAGTAGGATTTTTTTTGAGATTGACATCGTTTTTAGAAGCCTACATATTTCCATTGATAACTTTTTTTAGAACAAGAATTTTACTCGTGTTTTCACATATTTTGCACACATATGTGATTTATTCGCTACTGCTTCACTGCATACGACTCCACAGCGCATGTTAAATTTACTGTGGCATTGTCCTAGGTCCAAAACCAAGTTGCCAAAATTATTCTTGTGACCACATAAATAAGGGACGAACTTCACACATTTAAATTATTCAAAACCAACCACATATAGGAAAGTTACATCCGCAGATGGTTTTACAACATTTTTACACGTAACTCTCTTCTCATCCCGTTCCCCATCCCCGTCTGCAAAGGTAGCAAGGTTATCTTATTCCAACTCTGATTTTATACAACAAATGAGTCGGGCATGTATCAGATTTTACATGCAACCTGTATAAGATTGTAGAAGGAGGTGGGGACCATAACACACATATCAACATTTATAAATACGAGGCCGTGCTGAAAAGTGATGCCTGCGAACTTGTATGTAAAAATTCGTAAGGGTTTTTAAGTGAAACTAACGTTATCAACATTCTACATCTTTATTCTTCATACCTACATAATATGCGTAGACATCACTCCAGAGGAGTCAGAACCGTGGATTGTAAAATGGTGTTATGTTTGGTAACCATGTCGGCGTGCGAGAAACGGCGAGCTGCATTCGACTTTCGAATTCGAAGAGATCATCCACACATGGAGCACATGTCCATCATAACAGTGACAGTCCACACAGGAGCGCTGAGACATCTGCAACAATCCGACATCTTTGGTCCGTTGTCATTGATCAATTTTCATGCAGTTTCGACCTCTCCCCAGCCCTTTTTCATCTGTTTCCAAACACTTTCCAGGACTTCAGTTTGATGACATAGTGCTGCAAGCAGAGATGAGATTGTGGCCCCGTCAACAAAGTTATACATTCTGCAGTGACGGTATCAACAAACTGGTCTCTCGTTGCGAGAATGTACTTGTCACCAGAGTGAATATATTGAGAAATAAATATGTAGACACGAAGAAGGTAGAATTTTGATAACGTTTGATTTATTTAATATGTCTGAAGAGTTTACATACGAAAAATTCGGAGCCTTATTTTCAGCACACTTTCTTAGGTATATTTTGTATCAACTGGACAGACTGAACATGTAGCGTTTCTGCAGCTGTTGTGACCTCTGGTGCTGTACTCCCTTAGAGGACGGTTGAAAGATAGCTACAGCCGCTTGACTGCAGCACTTATTTTCGAACGTTCCAGCTTCTGCTATGCTGTTAGTGGTTATCAGTTTTGCCAGTAACCCTTTCTACAGATATTAACCTAACATATAGCAATTATATTTTCGCAGAGTAATTTTGAAATTATTTCACGATTTAAAGTACCAGGGAAGCAGGTTGCTAGCCTTACTTGCCCCGAGTCCCACTGAGTTTTACCCCTAACGGTTGAGGGACTAACCGGTGGATTTGGTAGTCTTTGCCGTATGAGCAAAAAGGTGACCACGCCTCAGAATATGTCCGAGATGCCCAGCCTTATTCCAAAGTAACTGGTATCCCGACTGTCGGGACCACTTACTTGGCCACTCATACGTTGCCCGTGGTTCATGAATTAGGACAGATTTCGAGGTACAATGGGATAGGAATGATGATGGAAATAGGATCACATTTGAGGCAGTGGAGAAAATGGTCAATAGATTGCAGTGCAATAAAGCAGCTGGGGTGGATGAAATTAAGTCGGAACTCATCAAATACAGTGGAATGTCAGGTCTTAAATGGCTACACAGGATAACTGAAATGGCCTGGGAGTCGGGACAGGTTCCATCAGACTGGACAAAAGCAGTAATCACACCAATCTTTAAACATGGAAACAGAAAAGATTGTAACAACTACAGAGGTATTTCTTTAATCAGCGTTGTAGGTAAAATCTTCTCAGGTATTGTTGAAAGTAAAGTGCGAGTATTAGTTGAGGACCAATTGGATGAAAATCATTGTGGGTTTAGGCCTCTTAGAGGTTGTCAGGACCAGATCTTTAGCTTACGGCAAATAATGGAGAAGTGCTATGAGGGGAACAGGGAACTGTATCTATGCTTTATAGATCTAGAAAAGGCATATGACCGGGTACCTAGGAGGAAGTTATTGTCTGTTCTACGAGATTATGGAATAGGAGGCAAACTTTTGCAAGCAATTAAAGGTCTTTACATGGATAGTCAGGCAGCAGTTAGAGCTGACGGTAAATTGAGTTCATGGTTCAGAGTAGTTTCAGGGGTAAGACAAGGCTGCAACCTGTCTCCACTGTTGTTCATATTATTTATGGATCATGTGTCGAAAACAATAGACTGGCTGGGTGAGATTAAGATATGTGAACACAAAATAAGCAGTCTCGCATATGCGGATGACTTAGTTGTGATGGCAGATTCGATAGAAAATTTGCAAAGTAATATTTCAGAGCTAGATCAGAAATGTAAGGACTATGGTATGAAGATTAGCATCTCCAAAACGAAAGTAATGTCAGTGGGAAAGAGATATAAACGGATTGAGTGCCAAATAGGAGGAACAAAGCTACAACAGGTCGATGGTTTCAAGTACCTAGGATGCATATTCTCACAGGATGGCAACATAGTGAAAGAACTGGAAGCGAGGTGTAGCAAAGCTAACGCAGTGAGCGCTCAGCTACGATCTACTCTCTTGTGCAAGAAAGAAGTCAGTACCAAGACTAAGTTATCTGTGCACCGTTCAATCTTTCGACCAACTTTGTTGTATGGGAGCGAAAGCTGGGTGGATTCGGGTTACCTTAACAACAAGGTTGAGGTTACCGATATGAAAGTAGCTAGGATGATTGCAGGTACTAGTAGATGGGAACAATGGCAGGAGGGTGTCCACAATGAAGAAATCAAAGAAAAACTGGGAATGAACTCTATAGATGTAGCAGTCAGGGCGAACAGGCTTAGATGGTGGGGTCATGTTACACGCATGGTAGAAGCAAGGTTACCCAAGAGACTCATGGGTTCAGCAGTAGAGGGTAGGAGGACTCGGGGCAGACCAAGGAGAAGGTTCCTGGATTCGGTTAGGAATGATTTTGAAGTAATAGGCTTAACATCAGAAGAGGCACCAATGTGAGCACTGAATAGGGGATCATGGAGGAATTTTATAAGGGGGACTATGCTCCAGACTGAACGCTGAAAGGCATAATCAGTCTTAAATGATGATGATGATGATGATTCACGATTTAATAATCTGAGAGCTGGGTTTCAACATCTTTACCTTTCTTCGGGACTTAAGAGCTGATTTTCATATGGTTCAATGGAAATGGTTCAAATGGTTCAAATGGCAATGAGCACTATGGGACTCAACATCTGTGGTCATCAGTCCCCTAGAACTTAGAACTACTTAAACCTAACTAACCTAAGGACATCAAGGACATCCATGCCCGAGGCAGGATTCGAACCTGCGACCGTAGCAGCCGCGCGGTTCCGGACTGCGCGCCTAGAACCGCTAGACCACCGCGGCCGGCGTTCTATGGAAATATGATGTTAAAAAATTATACCTGTCACACGGTCAACTCGAAAAACTGTCGATTTCCTTACTCTGGAGAACATGGCTCATACACCTATTATATTTTCGCATAGTAATTTTGAAATTATATCACGATTTGATTACCTGACAGCTGGCTTTTACCATCTTTACCTTTCTTCGCGAGTTTAGAGCAGATTTTTATGTGGTTCTAGGGAAATGTGATGTTCAAAAATTATACCTGACACACGGTCAACTCGAAAAACTTTGTCGATTTCCTTACTCTGGAGAACATGGGATCAAGATCTTCCTTGTTCGGAAATTGTCATTGTCTATACCGCACTGCACATGGCATATTATAGGTGTGACAACAGTTGGGTTGGGTTGTTTGAGGGAGTAGTCAAAACGGAGAGGTCCATGGTCCCATCATAGGAAAGAACGGGTACGGAAGTCATCCGAGCCCTTTCATAGGAACCATCCTGGCTGGCATTTGCCTGGAGCGATTTAGGGAAATACAGGAGAACCTAATTCAGGATGGCCGGGCGCGGCATTGAACCGTCGTCCTCCCGAATGCGCGTCCATTGTACTAACCACTGAGCCACCTCGCTCGGTGTGACAACAGTGAACTACCGCTTATGGAAAGTAGAAACGTAAACAGCATTAGGATACTGCTAAGTTCATCGTATTGTTGGCCGTACAGGAATTTATGTGACATGAATATCAAACAAAATTTAATCAGATTTCATTTCTACTGCAACATCAGTGAGTCTCTTCCTCAAGCCACAAGTAATAATATGTGTTGTTTTGAGCTGAAGTTACATTCAGTTCGTCACTCAGCGAGCTTCCTCGGAGAGTGTATAGGTCATGAAAAGTGGGGTATCCAGAAGGGCGACAAACTCAGTACTTTATAATACGCCTCGTATTTACGTCGACGAAACTCAACAAAGCTCCTCCAGAACTAACATCTCACATTATTCTTCTGCAAGCGTATTCTTTCGTATCTCGTCAGGGTCTATCGCCCTATCTCTTAATATCAGGCGACGAATCTCTGCGTTAACAGATGCAGGTACTATAAGGAAAGAAATTTTGAATCCATAGAAAATTCCTTTGTTATTAGTACTTTGAACAGTGGATTACCATAACAAAAATCACATAAGTGAAAGCAATGACAGACGAAAACGTAAGGAAAACGAATAATGTATTCAGCATCTCACGAGGAACTGCGTTTAAACCTACAAAAAGTAAAGACGATAATTGGATAAGTGGTGCACGAAATGGGTTGTCATTCCTATAGCTGCACTGAACAATGGCAATTAAAGAGTATCTTTCTTTTCCGTGCCTTTCTTTGGCTTTTTTCTCCTTGTCATATTATATAGATATCACAACGGAAGGCAGTGAGCTAAGAGGAAGGAAAAGAAACAGAGTTTTCTTGCTTCTAAAGGCACTGGGTAGTTGATAAGCGCAGTGCTGGCAGTGCTCGTTAAGAGCGTGCTTTGTGACGCTGTTAGTCGCTTTTGCCTGTGGCGTAACCTCTCCCGTCGCTGGTTGAAGGAAAGCTTCACCTGGACGATAGGACAAACGGCAGAGGGAAGTCACAATGACCTTTCTTTAGCTGCCGTTCCGCAATGTCCACTGCGTTCCTTTTAAATATGCTTTTAGGATAAATACCCGGTAAAAGCCTTACAGATTAACTGCACAGTGCAATTGGCGTAAATAATTTCTGATTATGTTACCGCACCATGATGTAAAAAATATACTGGATTAAGCAATGTTTCATTCGCGGTTACAGTGGGCAACTTCTGGGTCACAGAAGAAAGCCACAGTAGCCGTGGCCGAAACGTTGGTTTCTTCAGTGCAGTCTTTTACATCATGACGCGGCGCCATATTCAGAAATTTTTATCGTCAACTGAATCTAGCCGCGGAGGCCTGCACAGGTCGTTGGCTGGCTGGTTTGTGGGAGGGGGGACCGACCAGCGAGGCCATCGATCTCATCGGATTAGGGAATGGTTGGGAAGAAAGTCAGCGTGCCCATTCAAAAGAACCATGCCGACATTTGTGTGAAGCTATTTAGGGAAATCACGAAAAACCTAAATCTGGATAGCCGGACGCGGGTCTGATGACCGGACTTGGGTTTCAACCGTCGTCCTTTGGAATGCGAGTCCAGTGTGCTAAATAGTGGGGCACCTCGCTCGTTCTTACGCAGTTATATATTCATAGTTCAAGTTTTCTTCTTTAGCGACCTGTAGACAACCCTTGGATACCAGCATAGTATACACCAGTGTTCATCGTTCCCAAGTTTCTACTTAGATGTTAAGGACACTGCTTCTCGTGTTTTCTAATAATCTTTCAGCAGTTACTTTGTAACACGCTAACCTTATAATGGCTGCAGGTAATACAAATATAGTGACAAACTATAAGTCAAGGACAGACTTAGAGAGGGCTCGTAATCAATTTTCATTGACATTAAGAAAATACAGCCGTCCTGTAACTGTCACTGCTTTTAAAACATTCACTAATATTATTCAGGAGGTGATTCCCAGATTTCCATGGAGTCATCTCAGAAGATATGAGTGTGAAGTATAACAGGGCCACCAATAGGCCGATAAAATTCTTAGAATTATTCACTGAAGAACCAAAGAAAATGGTACACCTGCCTAATATCGTGTAGAGCTCCCGCTAGCACGAAGAAGCGCCGCAACATGACGTGACATGGACTTGACTATTGTCTGAAGTAGTACTGGAGGGAAGTGGCAACATGAATTCTGCAGCGCTCTCCATAAACCCGTAAGAGTACAAAGGGTGGAGATCTCTTCCGAACAGCACGTTGCAAGCCATCCTAAATATGCACAGTAATGTTCATGTCTGACGAGTTTGGTGGCCATCGAAAGTGTTTAAACTCAGAAGAGTGCTGTTGTAGCCACTACGTAGCAATTCTGGACGTGTGGGGTATTGCACTGTTCTGCTGGAATTGCTCAAGTCCAGCGGAATGCACAATGGACATGAATGGCTGCAGGTGATTGGACAGGATGCTTACGTACGTCTCACATGTCCGATTCGTACCCAGACGTATCAGAGGTTCATATCATTCACACTGCACACGCCCCACACAGTTACAGAGCCTCCACCAGGCTGAACACTCCCCTGCTAACATGCAGGGTCCATGGAATCATGAGGTTGTCTCCACACCCATACATATCCATCCGCTCGATATACACTCCTGGAAATTGAAATAAGAACACCGTGAATTCATTGTCCCAGGAAGGGGAAACTTTATTGACACATTCCTGGGGTCAGATACATCACATGATCACACTGACAGAACCACAGGCACATAGACACAGGCAACAGAGCATGCACAATGTCGGCACTAGTACAGTGTATATCCATCTTTCGCAGCAATGCAGGCTGCTATTCTCCCATGGAGACGATCGTAGAGATGCTGGATGTAGTCCTGTGGAACGGCTTGCCATGCCATTTCCACCTGGCGCCTCAGTTGGACCAGCGTTCGTGCTGGACGTGCAGACCGCGTGAGACGACGCTTCATCCAGTCCCAAACATGCTCAATGGGGGACAGATCCGGAGATCTTGCTGGCCAGGGTAGTTGACTTACACCTTCTAGAGCTCGTTGAGTGGCACGGGATACATGCGGACGTGCATTGTCCTGTTGGAACAGCAAGTTCCCTTGCCGGTCTAGGAATGGTAGAACGATGGGTTCGATGACGGTTTGGATATACCGTGCACTATTCGGTGTCCCCTCGACGATCACCAGTGGTGTACGGCCAGTGTAGGAGATCGCTCCCCACACCATGATGCCGGGTGTTGGCCCTGTGTGCCTCGGTCGTATGCAGTCCTGATTGTGGCGCTCACCTGCACGGCGCCAAACACGCATACGACCATCATTGGCACCAAGGCAGAAGCGACTCTCATCGCTGAAGACGACACGTCTCCATTCGTCCCTCCATTCACGCCTGTCGCGACACCACTGGAGGCGGGCTGCACGATGTTGGGGCGTGAGCGGAAGACGGCCTAACGGTGTGCGGGACCGTAGCCCAGCTTCATGGAGACGGTTGCGAATGGTCCTCGCCGATACCCCAGGAGCAACAGTGTCCCTAATTTGCTGGGAAGTGGCGGTGCGGTCCCCTACGGCACTGCGTAGGATCCTACGGTCTTGGCGTGCATCCGTGCGTCGCTGCGGTCCGGTCCCAGGTCGACGGGCACGTGCACCTTCCGCCGACCACTGGCGACAACATCGATGTACTGTGGAGACCTCACGCCCCACGTGTAGAGCAATTCGGCGGTACGTCCACCCGACCTCCCGCATGCCCACTATACGCCCTCGCTCAAAGTCCGTCAACTGTACATACGGTTCACGTCCACGCTGTCGCGGCATGCTACCAGTGTTAAAGACTGCGATGGAGCTCCGTATGCCACGTCAAACTGGCTGACACTGACGGCGGCGGTGCACAAATGCTGCGCAGCTAGCGCCATTCGACGGCCAACACCGCGGTTCCTGGTGTGTCCGCTGTGCCGTGCGTGTGATCATTGCTTGTACAGCCCTCTCGCAGTGTCCGGAGCAAGTATGGTGGGTCTGACACACCGGTGTCAATGTGTTCTTTTTTCCATTTCCAGGAGTGTAGTTTGAAAGGAGACCAGGCGACGTGTTTCCAGTCATCAACAGTCCAATGTCGGTGTTGATGGTCCGGGCGAGGCGTAAAGCTTTGTGTTGTCCAGTTATCAGGTTTACACGAGTATGTCTTTGGCTCCGGAAGCCCACATTGATGATGTTTCTTTGAATACTTCGCACGCTGACACTTGTTGGGGGCCCAGCATTGAAATATGCAGCAATTTGCCGAAGGTTCGCGCTTCTAACGATTCTCTTCAATCATCGTTGGTCCCGTTATTGCAGGATCTTTTTGCGGCTGCCACGATGTCGAACATTTGATGTTTTACCGGATTCCTGATATTCACGATACACTGGTGAAATGGTCGTACGGGAAAAGCCCCACCTCATCGCTACCTCGGACATGCTGTGTCCTATCGCTCGTGCGCCGTCTATAACATCACGTTCAAAGTGACTTAAATCTTGATAACCTGCCATTGTAGCAGCAGTAACCAAACTAATAACAGCGCCAGACACTTGTTGCCGACCGCAGCGCAGTATTCTTCCTGTTTACATATCTCTACATTTGAATACGCATGCTGATACCAGTTTTTTTGGCGCTTCAATGTAACTTTACCCTAAATTAAATTCGAAGCAGTGTTTTTTTTAACACTTGTGGCTTATACATAATATATCAGTTACATTTTCATTACTTTTATTCTGAATTGTCATTTTGTGTCGATTTTTCCGTAACTACTCGTTCCAAGTGACAGTTTTGGGGTCCAAAAACATGAAGTACGAGTTATATGTGATAAAATTGAAAGAAATTTAACGCAATTCCACAAGCGTGATGAAACTGTCCCATTTGAGATATATGAATTTTCTGCCAAATTTTCATTTTTTACATAGGAAAATTAGCATTTGTCAGAGGTTTGGAGGGCGCATGGGTGGAGAAATCTGACGACTCACTGATGATATCATCAGTGATCTACTCTGTACCAGAATGCTCTCAGTCTATCTACACCCTTGTAGTTACCAGAATCTTTATGAGTTGTCATATAGTACAACAACGGTTCACTATCACATCCGAATTTCCGAAGTACCTGGATACTGCAAGATTCACTCAACCATCCAAATGGAGACTAACAATGACCACTCTTTTGGAATCTGTCACGTGCTGATAACGATGTGCTTCAGGAGCATGCAATAACTCAGTGTCACAGAAATCACTTAACGTCTGATTGGTTTCACGAACCGTATACAGTCTACCAGGACTGGCATAACAACACTACACAGTAACAACGTAAATACACTTTGGTGGCCATTCGACCTGCTAGAGAAAGACGCAATTCTAGCCCATTTTCATATGCACCAACAATGTGTACATGTGAGGTGTTACATTGGTATTGAACCACATCCAGATACACACACACACACACACACACACACACACACACACACACACACACACACACACACATTGATACTGGGGTGACCTAACTCATAGTATAGCGATGATAGGTGGTGGTAATATCACGGACACGAGGTATAAAAGGACAAGGCATTGATGAGTCTGTCACTCGGGAGATTCATGTGAAAATACTTCCGACGAAATTTAACAGACTTTGAATGCGGGATGGTAGTTGAAGCTAGACACATGACATTCCATTTCGTAAATCCTTAGGGAATTCAGTATTCCAAGGTCCACAGTGTCAAGAATATGTCGAGAGTTCCACGTTTCAGGCAATACTTCTCACAATGGACAACGCCATCGACCTTCACTTAACGACCGAGAGCAGCGGTGTTTGTGTATAGTTGTTAGTGCCAACATACAAGTGACCCTGCGTGAAATAAGACATGCGACGAACGTATCCTTGAGGACAGTGCGGCGTAATCTGGGCTGCTGAGGCAGCAGACGACCGACGCGAGTACCTTTGGTAACAGCATGACATCGACTGCAGCGCCTGTCCTGGGCTTGTCGCTGTTTCAGTTGGACCCTAGATGACTGGAGGTTCGTGTCTGGTCGGATGAATTCCGATTTCAATTGGTAAAAGATTTCGGTTCTGAAAAGCTGACGTTAGGGTTCGAGAACGGCGCAGATCCCACGAATCCATAAACCCAAGTTGTCAGCAAGTCACTGTGTAAGCTGGTGGTGGCTTATTAATGGTGTGGTCTGTGCCTGCATGGGCTGAGCGAGTAGCACAGTGGTCAGCACACTGGATTCGCATTCTGGAGGATGACAGTTCAATCCGGCAATCCAGATTTAGGTATTCTGTGATTTCTCTAAAACGCTTAAGACAATTTCTGGGATGGTTCCTTTAGAAGGGCACGGCAGATGTCCTCCTTCGATCCATACTTCGAGCTTGTGCTCTGTCTCTAATGACCTCATTGTCGACCAGATACTAAATATTAATCTCTTACTACTGGGTCCTCTAGTCCAATTGAACCGATCATTGATTGGCAGTGGTTCCGTTCGTGTACTTGGAGACCTATTGCAGCTATTCATATTCCCAGCAACAATGGAATTTTTTTGGATGACATTGCTCCATGTCACTGGGCTACTATTGTTTGCGAGTGGTTTGAAGAACATTTTGCACAATTCGAGCGAATGATTGGCCACCCAGATTGACAAACATTAACACCAATGAAAATTTAGGGGACATAATCGAGAGGTCAGTTCGTGCAAAGAATCCTGCACCAGCAACGCTTTCGCTATGGACGGCTGTAGTGGCAGCATGCCTGAGTATTTCTGCAGGGGACTTGCAGCTACTTGTTGAGTTCGTGATACGCCGAGTTTCTGCACTAGGCCGGACAGAAGCAAGTACGACACGATATTATGAGGTAATCTATGGCTTTTATCACCTCAGTATGTCGCATTCACAGTCATGTTCAGAAGAAACAGAACACCTCGAACGACTAGAGGTAGGACGTTCATATTCTACAGAAATGCTTATCCTTTGAAACATGTCGGCCCGCGGGTTCAAGATCAACATCGATATCGCTGCGCAACAGCCCCTACCGGCAAAATGTGCCTGCAGCTCTCGTTGTCGCTTTAAACTGAAGGTAATGGATCAGTGTGACTTGAGCATACTAGCAAGCTACCTCGCGAGCAGTACCATCAAGTCAGTGTGTCTGAAAGCAGGCGCAGTATTGGCGTGACAATATCTGATGGATATATCCGGGAATCAGCTGCTCATGTGGGAAATGTGTTTCGGCAGTGCAACGGCTGTGTGCAGAATGGTTTACGCCCCCTCCACCCTGAGAAGATCGACACTTTAAACAAATGACACCTCATCCTCGACTCTGGTGGAACAGTGGAACACATCGTACACTATCAGGGGTGACAGGTCATCGCCGTTTATTACGGCATGGGTTACGAGCGCACCGTCCATTTCTCCGTCTGTCTTTGACGAATGTGCAGGAACATGCTAGACGGCAATGGTATATGGAACGACGTCACTGGGGACAGGAATGGCATCAGATAGTGTTTTCTGCTGAATCCGGGTTCTGTTTGTTTGAAAAGGATGGCGGCCTTTTGGTTTTTTGGTTTGCTGCTGAGAGGGGGGGGGGGGGGGTGGCATTACAATGACTGCACTTACATTCAAGGTCTTATGGTGTGGGGTGCTACTGGGTACAACCACAAACCGCAGCTGGTGCGTGTCGTGGGCATCCTGCGAGCTGTAACCTTACTCTTTCTGCAGAAACACCTCAGACACTGCTTTCCAGCACGATAATGTAAGACCACAATGCATTATAACGTGACTTCTTGGTGTCATGTCACAGGAAGTCAGCTTTTTGTCCTGTCCCTTCCGATCACCCGACTTTCCTCAGTCGAAAATGTGTGCGATATGGTGAACTAAAAGGTGCAACTGTGTGTCCTAATGCCAATCATTGCAGATGAACACTGGAACCAGGTGAATGTAGCATGAATTGGTATACCACAGGACATTATTCATGCCATATTCGGGTCGATGTCATCGCCCATGGGACAAGTTATCAGGGCCCATGATGGAGCCTGTGCCTACTAGGCAACAGGACACATCCTGAAACGAGGTGACTAAAATGCAAATCACTTCTGCAGAACATCCTGTGAATATGAACTTCCTATCTCTAGTCACGCAAGGCGTTCCGTCTTTTCTGGATGTATAAGGGTGAGTTTTTACGCACTTCCTATCTATTGTTTTGGCAGGTATTTGCAATTTCGATTTTGCTTCACTCAGCTGGAGTTAGCCCAAATAAGTGTTTCTGATCACCTCCTTGATGTAGCTTTCAGTGTCGACAAAGAGGGCACTGACTTTCACGTTAAAATAAAATGATTTTTAAAACAGAGTTCCACATCTCCATCAGTTGTTCATAAGCTGCTCAGATTTTATTCTATGTATTTTACTGTCCCTATTATTACATTTCGATAAACTTCGTAGTCTGAACAACCACAATCACGATTAATCATTTTGAGAAATAAGACTGCTTCGGCTGCAAAATCCTTTTATTGTTAGGCAGTATGGGCTTCAGAGCCACATCTTCTGCTTTAATCAATTTTATCAACGGTTTCGTTGGGTTCCAGTTGTTCTATTCGAAACGACTTGCGTTCTGCCCACTCGGTGCCCAGCATGCAACACATCTCTGTTACATGCCCCTTAAAATTTGTACTTTGATCAAGTGCTATTACCAAATTGCTTAGTTCTTGGACCAGTGCCTGCTCAAATTGCTTAGTGAAAGTGCGATAGTTTCGTTAGCTCCCGAACTTAGCAGTTTATTCCGTTCAGAATCCTTCCTCGTGCCTCACGACATTTGCGCACTTCGTTGGGATCTGAATCCACTTTTGAAACCACCTTTTTCAGTTTAGCCCAAGCTATTGCTCGAAATTTAGGCAAACGATTGTTCAGTGTATGCTCTATGTCCGATTTCATCTTTGCCGCTTCTACTGACACATGGTAAAAAACTATCTACAATTCAGATTTCATACACAAAATGGTTATCCAACTATGCCTCTTCGTTACCCTTGCTGATTTCATTCATAAACTCCATCTTAAGACTACCTACCTTTTGAACTAGTGACAATAGTAACACATTTTGCTTGTGTTGCATTACATCTGAATCCTACTGTTCCACTACTCATTTATCATTTCTTGACTTTCATCAATACCTGTAGGCACTGAATCACTCAGACTGATTTCTAGTAGTTCCACTTTCACTGGTTCTAACGATACATTGCTGGGTGATGCAAACCCCGTTTCCTCCTCACAAAAACTCTTGTTGAGTACTTATCATGGCAGCAGACTTTTGTGCTGTTCCATTCTCTCGTAATTCTACCCATGTCAACTATACTTCTATTTCACTTGGTGAAGTGGAAATTATTGGTCTCTGTCAGTACCGGCTAATCTATTTTCTAATTTCTCTAACACATCTAACAGCTGGTAAAGGTTATGAGAGCTTAGGTTTGGATGCAATTGACGACGTGTCGTCTGCTATCGCACAAGCTGGCCCTGCTGTGGAGTGAAATGCCTGCCGTTCTGGCTTGCAATGCATTCTCCGGACTTACTGACGTGAACTGCAGTGATAGAATCGCGCCTGGCAAAAGCTTTGCGCATTTTCTGACATCGTGTTAGTCTGCGTAAGTTGTCACAAATCCATATATACTTTGGCAAAACCACACAAATTCACTTTCTACGTCACTTTACTTGCTGTGATGTTGTTAACTTACATTGCGCAAACAAAAGCTTAATATGTCATAACTGCCGAGGTGACGTTCCCACATGTCTGATCATTCTTTCTAACAATGGCGCATCACTCTGCGCGGCCGCCCGTCGTGAGCAACAGTGATGTTACACATCCATTGTAATAACTTACATCGATTGCTCTATGAGAACTACATGCTTTCAGAACTACGTTTAACAGAATGTACCCTATCTCTTAACTATATCTTTCTCCTGCACTACTTTTCCTCTGCCCTTGTGCGCTACCATGGACTTTGCTACAAGGACATACTGAAGGGGTGTCAGTTTATGCAAGTTACTCAGTTATTCTCCTTCGGACACAGTAAACTTCACCAGCATTGGAGCATTCCAAAACGTGTAATCAGAGTCCACGTCACCAATGACTTGCCTTTTCGTAACCAACATCGTAGTGCTACTCAACCATAGTGGCCCATACTCGCCTCTGTCTCCCGTGAATTCAGATCAATGATATGAATTAAACTTCAAATATCTCTTGATTCTCCATTTTTATCGCGATACTGTTTTCACAAACTTTTTTCTAATCACATTTTCTATACATTTAGATGTGATTATACTTATTTTGGCATCATAGATCCGCAGTGTTTCGCAGATCGTTCTTTAGTAATGAGTTATTCGGTTTCTTACTGGTTGGGTTGGGTTGTTTTGGAGGTGGAGAACAGACAGCGAGGTCATCGGTCTCATCGGATTAGGGAAGGATGGGGAAGAACGTTGGCCGTGCCCTTTGAAAGGAATCATCCTGGCATTTACCTGGAGCGATTTAGGGAAGTCATGGAAAACCTAAATCAGGATGGCCGGACGCGGGATTGAACCGTCGACCTCCCGTATGCGCGTCCAGTGTGCTAACTACTGCGCCACCTCGTTCGGTGGTTTGTTATTGTGACTAGCCTTGTTTCCGTGAGTATACTTTCCCAACAGGGAAAAGGAGAGTTGCCGAAACGTACAATACAAATCGCAGAGTAATACAACAAACCTCACAACACTGCAAAAGTACTGTGATGAAGTTATCTTCTGTTCGGGAATGGCTCAGCATAGCTTCATTATGCATTCAGTGAACCCTTTCACGAGGTGCATATCGGCTAAGTCTTCATCAGTAAACCTATCCATACTACAGCTGTGTATCACTGAGCATGCGCAACTAACGCAGATGAAAATAAAACTCTAGAGAGAATCACGCAATACTGACTGCAAACGTGAAGGCAATAAGTTAAACAGGGCGTTACTGTTTTCGACAGGAACTACTGTGAGCGAATCGGAACGAGACATATTGTGTACCTTCGGTATCTGCAATGTTTCGCTGTATTTTTAGTGCAATTAAGATACAAAGTCAAATGGGGAAAGAAACCAAACTCTATGGTGAGTCACCGAAGCCCATGAGCCCCTTTTGCCAACGTATGCAAAATATATCTCTGAATAATCTTTGCTGGTTGCGGTAGCCTAGCGGTTCTAGGCGCTTCAGTCCGGAACCGCGCGACTGCTACGGTCGCAGGTTCGAATCCTGCCTCGGGCATGGATGTGTGTGGTGTCCTTAGGTTAGTTAGGTTTAAGTATTTCTAAGTTCTAGGGGACTGATGACCTCAGATGTTAAATCCCATGGTGCTCAGAGCCATTTTAATAATCTCTGAGAGTTTGTCAGTGTAGTTCTCGTTCACCATTTGTACATGTAGGATGTCCCAAAGAAGACCAATAAGGCTCATTATGTTATGCGGGATGGCAAACTGATCGGGTTTTAAGGAGGAAGCCATATCCGGAAACCCACGGGTTTGGCACTGGAGATCGTCAAAGTCTGAGAACGAGCTGTTTTGACGGTTTGTTCCGATTTGTTTTCGTGTTTGAATACGTACGGTATGCAACCCTTTAGCCGTCTGTGTACTGCTGATGGTCGACCTGAGCCTAGTATCATTGCAGTCTGACGTGTACCATTTCGCAACTGCAGAAATGGCCGACGTGGTGCTTGCATACGACAAAGCGGATTTTAGTGGGGATGCGGTGCAAGATTGTATGCGTAACTGTTTCGAAACAGACGTAATCCACATCATTCCAAGTTCGCCGACATCGGCAGACGCTTCAGGGAAGCCAGAAAGTTGCACACAGGTAATTTCTACCTGTGATGTGACTACTGTACAGTAAAACAGCAGAACTTCGTGTTCGTCACTTGCGAATACCAGCCCCAGTCTATAGCCTGTGTTCTGGTAGGTGCCAAAACGTACTGGGTCCGAACACAACTGTTGGAGGAGGATGTGCTGACAGTGTTCGAAGTGGATCCACCAACCAGCAATCGACAGGTGACACAAACGATGCTCACGGATAAAAGTGCCATGCAGCGTGTCGTCCATGAACACCGGCTCCTTCCATACCATCTATAGAAAGTCCAGATGTTACTGGAGGAGGACTGCCGTCAAGGGCTATAGTTTGCGCAGTGGTGTTTACAACAATGCGTACTTCAGCCACAATTCCCGAGATAGGTGCTATTCATGGATGAATGCGCCTTTACTAGAGACAACATACAAAAGTTTCACAGCTTACATGTTTGGGTGGATGAAAATCCGTCTCCGCAAATGATTCAAAATCACCTACACAGGGTCGTTAACATCTGGGTGGAATAATTTGTGACCATATCATTGGGTCGCTTATACTGCCAGACAAACAGGACTGATCTATCTCACAATTTATTAGAGATATTTTGCTAACCCGTTGGATGTAATGCCCACAAAATGTTCGGATGGGCATGCGGCTGGACTACGGCGGAACTCCAGCACACTTTGATGTCATATACGGAGTCATCTCTACGCCGCATAACCAAACACATGGATTGGTAGAGATGGACTAGTTCCATGGCGAGCAGAGTCACTAGGTGGACATTTCTCGACTATTTTATAAGGCGTAGTATGAAGCATATAGTGTATGTCACACCTTTAACCTCAGCGGAGGACCTTTCTGCTCAATTCCACAGAGCAACTGAAATACGAGGGTTGTCCAGAAAGTAGCCGTACGTATTGGCTCGTGTGCGTTAGGCTCAGCACCGCCGATGTAGACTCTGCACTGACGTAGGAGGTACGCAATTAAAAGTCCATCTGAAGTGTAGACAGCATGGTGTTTTTCATGTTTGGTTTATTGATAATGTGGAACGCACATCTATTTCAGCATCTCAGACGTTGACGCTCTCTAGCGCCATACTTGAAAACCGATCAGGATGCTTTCCCACACAACATACTAAGCGATGTAGGTGTTTTCTGGGACACTCTATAGCAGGGTTTTCGGAAATTCCTGTTACAAATTTCTCGGAGAGAGTACAAAATATTTTGAATAGGAACCCAAGATTGGAAACGTACCGATTCAGTTCAGATGTTTAACTCATCCATTTCTGCTTGAGGAATTGAGTTAGGCATGACGCAGTGTAATTATTAGTTAAATTCCAGAGGAAACATATCGAAACATCCATTTACCACTTGAGCACATTTGTTTGTATTAACACTTGAACATTATGTGTTTACATTATAACAAAACAAAAAGAAACCCAGCATCCTGTACGTACAGAACAGTACTGATGCGTTACAACAGCGGCTGGATGTGGTCACCAAAAACGTTGTTCCGTGCAGTATGCCCACAAAGCATGTTCTGGTGCGCACTCTCCATCACACCTGGCGTCTCTTCAATTTCTAGCGCAGTGGCCAGAATGGGTAACATCATATCATCCTCAGTCTCTACAGCAGTCTCGTAAATCTCGCAGCAAGACATTATGTGACATAAGGTGACCGTCTGACGTAGTACACATCATCCGTCTACCGTAGTGCATTCTAGAAGGAGCAACTCTGAGACTTTATATATATGGAAATAGTTTCCGTTCTTTCGGATATGTCCAAAAGAGCAGATACCATCTTCATATATATATAGTTAAGACTCACCGGAGATTTCACCATCTTCTTCTGTGCGGATGCGTAAACAGTGCCCAAACTCTTACGGGAATCGGCAAGAAAAAGCCGCGAGTAAAGAGCATAATGTGCAGGGGCACTATGAATATAGCGCGGGACTGTTGTTGTTGTTGTGGTCTTCAGTCCTGAGACTGGTTTGATGCAGCTCTCCATGCTACTCTATCCTGTGCAAGCTTCTTCATCTCCCAGTACCTACTGCAACCTACATCCTTCTGAATCTGCTTGGTGTATTGATCTCTTGGTTTCCCTCTGCGATTTTTACCCTCCACGCTGCCCTCCAATGCTAAATTGGTGATCCCTTGATGCCTCAAAACATGTCCTACCAACCGATCCCTTCTTCTAGTCAAGTTGTGCCACAAACTTCTCTTCTCCCCAATCCTATTCAATACCTCCTCATTAATAACGTGATCTACCCACCTTATCTTCAGCATTCTTCTGTAGCACCACATTTCGAAAGCTTCTATTCTCTTCTTGTCCAAACTGGTTATCGTCCATGTTTCACTTCCATACGTGGCTACACTCCATACAAATGCTTTCAGAAACGACTTCCTGACACTTAAATCTATACTCGATGTTAACAAATTTGTCTTCTTCACAAACGATTTCCTTGCCATTGCCAGTCTACATTTTATATCCTCTCTACTTCGACCATCATCAGTTATTTTACTCCCTAAATAGCAAAACTCCTTCACTACTTTAAGTGTCTCATTTCCTAATCTAATCCCCTCAGCATCACCCGATTTAATTTGACTACATTCCATTATCCTCGTTTTGCTTTTGTTGATGTTTATCTTATATCCTCCTTTCAAGACACTATCCATTCCGTTCAACTGCTCTTTTAATACCTACTCCGAATTTCTTTTGTTTCCTTTACTGCTTGCTCAATATACAGATTGAATAACATCGGGGAGAGGCTACAACCCTGTCTCACTCCTTTTCCAACCACTGCTTCCCTTTCATGCCCCTCGACTCTTATAACTGCCATCTGGTTTCTGTACAAATTGTAAATAGCCTTTCGCTCCCTGGTTCAAATGGCTCTGAGCACTATGGGACTCAACTGCTGAGGTCATTAGTCCCCTATAACTTAGAACTAATTAAACCTAACTAACCTAAAGACATCACAAACATCCATGCCCGAGGCAGGATTCGAACCTGCGACCGTAGCGGTCTTGCGGTTCCAGACTGCAGCGCCTTTAACCGCACGGCCACTTCGGCCGGCTTCGCTCCCTGTATTTTACCCCTGCCACCTTCAGAATTTGAAAGAGAGTATTTCAGTTAACATTGTCAAAAGCTTTCTCTAAGTCTACAAATGCTAGAAACGTAGGTTTGCCTTTTCTTAATCTTTCTTCTAAGATAAGTCTTAAGGTTAGTATTGCCTCACGTGTTCCAACATTTCTACGGAATCCAAACTGATCTTCCCCGAGGTCCGCTTCTACCAGTTTTTCCATTCGTCTGTAAAGAATTAGTGCGGGACTATAAGTTGAAAATGTGGGTCTCACGGGAGGCGTGCCAGAGATAAGACCCTGCAGTCGCGCTGTCCTATGTGTCCTCGGTGGCTCAGATGGATTGCTGGCGCGGTAGGTCAGCGTGTTCAGTCAGAGGGTTGCTCGCCCTCTGTAATGAAAGAACTGAGTAAAGGAATCAAAGACCAACTTGAACGGATGTCTTACAGTGCAAAAAAAATTAAAAGAATAGATGGCTAGATCGTCTGCCATGTAAGCAGAAGATCCCGGGTTCGAGCGCCGGCCGGGACACAAACTTTCACCTGTCCCCGTTGACGTATATCAACTCCTATATGCAGCTAAGCGTAATGATTTAATTGTAATTTAAACTCTGAGTCTTTTCTGTTTCCCTGTGCAGACGTGGTCGCGTTACACATCCTAACTGAAACCGTCGCAGAACGGAAACGGTTCGTTTTCGGACATGAGTTCCTGTTCAAAATGTTATGCGACCACTACTTCGTGCAAGTCCTAGAAGTTTTTAACGGGAATTTACGAACATCCTGAGCATAAATGATGAAAATCACAGTGTATACGAGAGGAATTTCCAGTTCCAGTCTTTGCCTGGTAACTACAGGAAACACTCCCGAAAAGCCTTGTCGAGACTAGGAGATCTGAGCCAGTTTTGACTGAGTTCTGAGATATCCTAGACAAAACTATGAAGCCCAAGTACGTTTGACTATCTCTTAATGAGTTTGAAGAGTAAAGCTGATGACTTGCTCCAAAAGTGTATCTTACCTGCGGTGTTACAGTTGGCGGGCCATACACCGACCGTATTGTCGCTAGTCTCGTGCTTATACAGCCATGATACTGGCTGTGATACCACTGATGCACACTCCACCGCTGCATAGGGCAATGTTCAATGTTTTCGTTGTGTGTATACTACTGCTGAGCCCCGCGACAGCCGGTGTAGACACCGTACCAAGATACAAACTTGCGACTGTTATAAATTTAATCTCCATTACATCACTTTATTGTGCTTACGCAAAGAAATTCTTATAGCCCTTCTGACGACAGATGTCGTGAAAAGTCTCCAGTTTCCCTTGTATTTTCAGTCTTGACTTGCTTCCTGACCACTGTATCGGCTCCCCTGTCCAGACAGTTTCCCTTACAGGGGGGGTAGGGCGACCCATGGCAATCTAACACTATGGTTCAGAAACCCACTGGGTTTTGGGCTAACATGGGTATCAAAGACGGACTAAGCAGCGTCTTCTTCGGCCTCTACGACACGACAAGACATTCAGATCACTCTCCCACTTAGATTCTAATGCTCTTCCGTGGACGACTGGAGTCACAGCGTTTACGGCATTACAGAACAAAGTTTGTACGATATTCTACTAGTGTGCTATTTATTATTAACTCCATTGGCGTTAGCTGTCTTTGCTGGTGCTAGATTCCCCTGACGATTGCTTTATGGTGCGCAAGCCAAAATGTAATGCAATTTTTGCAGTATAACGGTCTGATGATTTGTTCAGTAACATAATTCGCAACCAATGCTGTCCAATCGCAATAAAGTCATAAGATGTTCAATTGACTCCTTTATTAGAACATGTTACGCGTTTCGGGACTACACCCATCTTCAGAAATCACAAACTTCAACTCCTTCCTAACCAACCAGGCGTACAGCCTTGACAACTCAAAGAAAGTGTCCAATAACATATGGCTATAACTGCGACACAGGCAGAGTTGAAGAAGTCAGTTGGTTGCCAATCATTAACATAAAAACGATCGCAGACTTCAGACGGGATTTTATGTCCTTTATATCGTTCAGTAACATCTGCACAACGTTAACTTCAGTTCAAAATCTCGAGAAGCTGATTATTTAAAAAGTAACCGAAAATGTGTTATGGAATATACCTGACAAAGTTGTTTGTCGCAGGTGGACCAACAAGTACGTTGTCTTGGACTGCCCCACGGAGATGGCGAAGGAGATCGTCGTGACTCACGTACGCGACATTTCACTGGGCAAGAGGACCTACCACTACCTGCTCAGCGGACTGGTGAGTCAAGCGCCAGCCCACACACGTCACATTGTGCACAGTACCACTGCTTAACTTCTCTACGTGGAACTTCGTTATCGTTTCTGTACTGAAACACTTGGTTCAGCTTATAAACGCTGCGTAGAATATTGGAAGTAAACGTAGGAAATAAATACAGCAACTATCTTTAGTAGAGATTATTTCGGCCTAACTGGTATCTAGCTACTTATATTGGTTTGGCTTCAAGTCTTGCTACCTGATTCGGAGACTTCCACGTTCGTCTTGGCAGAGTGTGTATATAAGAATAATAAACCTGACGTTCTGATTCAGACAGCCCAAAGGGTGCTGTGGATGTGGTTTCTGGTGCTCATTTGAGTCAAATTTACTAATCAAGACTGTAACGGATGAAATCGAATCAAATCGGTTGAGACGGTACGGGAATGTATACCGTTTGGGTGAGAAATGATGGGTTCCACCAAATAAAGAAGATTTCCATAAACATGGGAAGAGGGAGTCTAAAGGGATTCGTCACAGAGGAATTTTCAGGTGGAATATTCTAAATATAGGAGACTTATACGTTAGGGTGCGAGAAAAAACTAGCTATAATATCGCAATATAAAAAAATATGGCACTCGTAAATACGACAAGCTGTACAAAGGTAGTACGTACTTAAGTTCAGTCATTCTCAGATCGTTCCACAAGTCTTTCCCTACAAGTTACCTCTTGCCTCTAAATGAATAATTCACTGGAAAGATTTCTCGACGGGCCGATTAATTAATAGCTAACAAGATAATATGTGATTTTTCGTACTCAACAGCTGCGACACCGAGGCAACCCACAGTGATGAAGAACAATGCAGCTCATTAAAACTTCTGTTGCTTTAATTGAAATTACCTAATTATGGTCCATCATTGGAAAGTTTCCTTTTAATTGGTACTGGATAAGGCCAGTGAGCAAATTCCCGGCGTCATTGTTCGAAAGCAATAACCGATCAAACCCACGCCATTCTCAACTTAAAATATTACGAAAAGCAAGGGAAATGATGGGATAGAATATGCAGGGGCGTTTCTGACTTTCTGTTGTAATACAGTTAACGAAAGAACACGGATAGTGGTCGACTGCTCCACTCCGAACCATCCGCCGCCAGCATCTCATGCTTTTTCGCTGAAACTCATTTAAAAGATACAATACAGACTTATTAAATGATATGCAGAAAGTATGGTTGTCATCCTGAAATAACGAATTCGACTAATTATGCTGAAATAGATGATTAAGCTACCGAAATTGCACTCAACTTACTCGTACATCTGCTTCGTACAAGGAAACACGATAAAAGTGCGAGGATTAAGTAAAATCGTCTATCTTTTTTTCTTAGCAACGTTGCCTTAACATGTGTTACAGTTCTGGAAAATTCTTCCAATGTAAATATCCACTGAAATGACAAAAATATTCACAGATTTATAGATAATGACACATTTCATCAGCTATATTTAGTGGTACTTTACTCACCTTTTAAAATAGATCACTATGGACATCAGTTATATAATACGAAGATAATAAGAATAAAAGGAAACACTTCACGCTATTCTGAACATTGTTTCCATTCACAGATGGGTTGGTCAGCACATAGCTATCAATACCAAACATAGTTTACTTCAGTTATTTTAAAATGTTCAGACAAGTTGTGTGTAAGTTGTAAGAATAGAAGTTAAGGATGAAGGAAAACGAGACCGTAGTTGTGGTTTGTACAATTCTTTATCGACTTGTAGTATCGATGAACCAAACGAACTTTAGCTATGGAGAACAGTCTCCCCCCGCCACCAAATTTCTATTTGCGAGTGGCTAGTGGGAATGTAAATTGTCAGTAAGCATATAATCACATCTGCATTTCTCTAATTCTACCGTCATGATCATTACTCGAGATGTCTGTCGAAGGAACTAGTATGTTCCTAGACTAGCCTTGGAGTTTATTCTCCTGAGATATTAAAAGTAAGAGCAAAGCAAAAACCATTTATTTTAATGATTACTACAGAGCACTACTTACCCTTTCTGTGACGTCTTGTACGGACTATGTAACATTGTTATGAAACTCCTGTTTCTTTTTTCTTTCGCTTTCACAAACCTAACATGTCGTAATTTCCATTCTAACTAACAACACACGGGAACCACCCAGTATTCAGTTTTCTAAGTGACGCTTGGTTAGTATAGTCTGATAAATTTCTCTGGTACAATTCTCCCCCAATTGTATTTACATGTCAATTGTTGTATAACCGAACTTGTGACTGATTCAAATGACTGATCTGAAAAATCCAACAAGAAATGCGTTCACCCACTCCATTGTTACGTGACGGAGACCGGAAGAAACAATATATCTAAAAATGTCCAGGATGAGCGTAATGAAGTTATTGGCATGGGCCACCGTTCTGAAACATTGTTTTCATTTATTATAGAAGTTATCTGTAGCAGTTCTGCTACAAACGCCACTGACGAATCGTGACATAGTGACTTAGATGAAGGGGAGGGCGTGAACAAAGGTTTGAAATGGGTCGCAATACAGGATGGTTTTATGGAACGAAGAGTCGATAATTAGGATAGAATATTGATATTATCGTCTTCAGTTCGAAGGCTAATTTGATACACATCTCCATTACTGTTTGTCCTCTTACATCTCTCTTCATGCCTGAGTAACTGCCGCAATCGACATCCATTTGAACCTGCGTACTGTGTTCATTAGTTGGTCTTCTGCTAAGATTTTTACCCTTTAAGGTTCCCTTCATTAGCAATTTTACGACTCCTAAACGCATCAGCAAATGTCCTAACAACCTTTCTATTCTTTTTGGCAAGTTATGTCATACATTTCTTTTTTTACCAGTTCTATTCACTGCATCCACATTAGTTATTCGTTCTACCTCTCTACTATTCACCATTCTTCTGAAGCGCCACGTTTCAAGTGCTTCCATTCTCTTCTGGTCTGAACTGTTTATCGTCCACGTTTCACCACCATACAACGTTAAACCACACACAGCCGGCCGAAGTAGCCGAGCGGTTCTAGGCGCTACAGTCTGGAACCGCGCGACCGCTACGGTCGCAGGTTCGAATCCTGCCTCGGGTATGGATGTGTGTGATGTCCTTAGGTTAGTTAGGTTTAAGTAGTTCCAAGTTCTAGGGGACTGATGACCTCAGATGTTAAGTCCCATAGTACTCAGAGCCATTTGAACATTTTGAACCAAACCTCACACAAACAACGTCAAAGAAGTTATTCGAATGTTTAAATTTATGTTCTATACTAGCAAATACCTCTAGTTCCGAAATGATAATTTTGCTGTTGGCAGTCTACATTTTAGATCCTCTCTACATTACCCATCACTAGTTAATTTGGTGACCTAATAGCAAAAGTCAACTATTAATTATAGTGTTTCATTTCCTAATCTCATTCTCACAGAATCTTTTGATTTAATTCAACAATATTTCATTACCATTGTTTTACTTTTGTTGGTTTTCATGTCATAGCCCCTTTTCAAAACATTATACTTTCCATTCAACTGCTCATTCCAGTTATTTGCGTCTCTGATGGCATTAAAATGTCATCAGCAAGTCTCAAAATTCTTAAATTCTTCACTGTCAACTTTAATTCCCTTTCTAAATTTCTGCTAGAGTACCTTTACAACTTGCTCTATGTACAACTGAGTAACATTTCTCAACCACTCCTTCCCTTTCATGTTTTTCTTATCATGGGCCTAGTTGCAGTCTGGTTTCTGGACTAGGTGTAGATAACTTTCTATTGTTGTTTTGCCTTTAAAATTTCGAAAAACACAGTCCTTGCACATTATCAAAAGCTTTCTCTAAACCTACAAGTACTATAAATTAGGCACCTTTTCTTTAATCTATATTCTAACTCGTAGTAGTAGTTTGGCATCTATGACTTATTAGACTGACAGTGCACCAGCATTTAAACTTGTCAGCACCTACTTTGTTTGGGATTGCAGATGCTACAGCTAGCAGCGACATCATCAACTTGTAACATTGTACATGTGACATCTGAGTACTGATATACATGATCTGAATACCATTTAAAGACCTCACCATTGCATGTTATGGGGTTGTCACATGTGAATTACGCTACAGTGCAAACTAACCATTTCCCCTCACGTGGCCACTAGTGTCGGGTGTTGTGTAAGAGAACAAGAGCAAGTAAACACCCTAATTTTGACACCTTGCGGAATTATTGGTTATTTTTCTTTGAATGCTGTTAAACGTAAAGTAGATGCGGTAATGTAAAATACACGGCACTAAATCTATCGTGCTACGCTACATCGCTCGTCTTCTAGGTTTTGTGAAACTTGGCATCAGGGTCACGAGCACATTTTCAGTCGAGCACGTTTTAAGGAGCTTTTGCGCATGTGCAACTGGTGTGACGTAATTGCATTATGGGCCAAATGCTTACAGCTTTGATAAACAATGTGCACGGTTCACAGAGTGCACAGCTAGCCCTTACCAATCAAATACAAGTTTATCTCAGTGCTACTAAGTGGTAGTACACTGCAGCAGATTTTTATCCTCTTCCACTTGGCATTAATCCTGCTAGTCAGAAGCACACTCCTCAGATATGTCAATTCACTCGATATATAGTAAAATTAGATCGGACATCAGCATATGTTACAGTTATACTGATAGAAAATTTTGTCTGATTCTGAATGAGATGTATTATATTAAGTTTAGGATATTATCATACACTCCTGGAAATGGAAAAAAGAACACATTGACGCCGGTGTGTCAGACCCACCATACTTGCTCCGGACACTGCGAGAGGGCTGTACAAGCAATGATCACACGCACGGCACAGCGGACACACCAGGAACCGCGGTGTTGGCCGTCGAATGGCGCTAGCTGCGCAGCATTTGTGCACCGCCGCCGTCAGTGTCAGCCAGTTTGCCGTGGCATACGGAGCTCCATCGCAGTCTTTAACACTGGTAGCATGCCGCGACAGCGTGGACGTGAACCGTATGTGCAGTTGACGGACTTTGAGCGAGGGCGTATAGTGGGCATGCGGGAGGCCGGGTGGACGTACCGCCGAATTGCTCAACATGTGGAGCGTGAGGTCTCCACAGTACATCGATGTTGTCGCCAGTGGTCGGCGGAAGGTGCACGTGCCCGTCGACCTGGGACCGGACCGCAGCGACCCACGGATGCATGCCAAGACCGTAGGATCCTACGCAGTCCCGTAGTGGACCGCACCGCCACTTCCCAGCAAATTAGGGACACTGTTGCTCCTGGGGTATCGGCGAGGACCATTCGCAACCGTCTCCATGAAGCTGGGCTACGGTCCCGCACACCGTTAGGCCGTCTTCCGCTCACGCCCCAACATAGTGCAGCCCGCCTCCAGTGGTGTCGCGACAGGCGTGAATGGAGGGACGAATGGAGACGTGTCGTCTTCAGCGATGAGAGTCGCTTCTGCCTTGGTGCCAATGATGGTCGTATGCGTGTTTGGCGCCGTGCAGGTGAGCGCCACAATCAGGACTGCATACGACCGAGGCACACAGGGCCAACACCCGGCATCATGGTGTGGGGAGCGATCTCCTACACTGGCCGTACACCACTGGTGATCGTCGAGGGGACACTGAATAGTGCACGGTACATCCAAACGGTCATCGAACCCATCGTTCTACCATTCCTAGACCGGCAAGGGAACTTGCTGTTCCAACAGGACAATGCACGTCCGCATGTATCCCGTGCCACCCAACGTGCTCTAGAAGGTGTAAGTCAACTACCCTGGCCAGCAAGATCTCCGGATCTGTCCCCCATTGAGCATGTTTGGGACTGGATGAAGCGTCGTCTCACGCGGTCTGCACGTCCAGCACGAACGCTGGTCCAACTGAGGCGCCAGGTGGAAATGGCATGGCAAGCCGTTCCGCAGGACTACATCCAGCATCTCTACGATCGTCTCCATGGGAGAATAGCAGCCTGCATTGCTGCGAAAGGTGGATATACACTGTACTAGTGCCGACATTGTGCATGCTCTGTTGCCTGTGTCTATGTGCCTGTGGTTCTGTCAGTGTGATCATGTGATGTATCTGACCCCAGGAATGTGTCAATAAAGTTTCCCCTTCCTGGGACAATGAATTCACGGTGTTCTTATTTCAACTTCCAGGAGTGTATATTAATCCATTTCAGGCGTTAAGAACGAAAAACCAAATAATCGTCGATTATGAGACTGTAGAATTTATTCATGTGTCTGACATCTGTTGATCGTATGGTGGGTCAGGTTCCATACATAAACAATTCTCTAAAAGCTGTCTCTTGGTTTCTTTGGCATTCTCTTAGATGTGGGATCGAAGACAGTGTACTTTTAGTCCTTATGGTTCTCAGCGCCTCATTTGAATTCTAGTCAAGTTTCAGTGATGGTAGACAGTACTACTTGTATTTAAGCATTTACACCAATGGAAGTTTGTATTTGGAGCTGGTCGTTTACTGTGCAGGAACTCTGATGAATCTGTTTGAAGTGCTATCAAAACAAGAATATCCAGGGAAACTAAGCCGCAAAGGAACTAGGGCATCCCAGACCAGATCTGTTGACTGAGAAAGTGACAGAATGAAATACGGGTGATTATAAGGGATCATTTAACAAAGAAGTACATAATAAGCGTAAGTTGTTGTGTGGGTGGAACGTAAGAATGTCTGATTTTCAGCCCATAAGTTAATTCGTTAACTAATACTTGTGTTAGGCGTCTGCACATTCGTTCAAAAAATAAAATAGCACGAAAACTCCCACTTACACAAAAATGCGAAACAGGAATTAGCGAAAGATTAAACATTATTTAGTTGTTGCACTAAATTGTACTTAAGTATGTACAAAACAACAAAAGTCCAAAAAATCATCCTTTCTTTTTTCAGACGGGTTGTGCATATTGTTATCATTTTTATCCCCGGCTGTAGGGGTATAAATATGCTGATAAGCTTGATTGTTATATAGCACATGCTGTTATTTTCAAATTCTCATGTTTATCTGAATCTCAGAATTTGTGAACATCCAGAATATGTACTCATGAGCCGCCACTGGTGGCCACCGATCATCGTGCATGCTGCTCGGTGATAGATGTCCAGAGGAATATTTTTATTTGCTTTTATTCTAGTAATCATCCACTGACTTTTTTACAAACACAGTGCATAACAAAAAAAAAGTGGGATACCGACAAGAAAAGGAGGAAGCCAACTGAAATTTTACGAGTTGAGCGAGAGTGAGGTGGTGTTGTATTACAAAATGGAGTCAAATTTATAAATAACTAGAAAGTATGAGCGCACTTGGCAGTATGATGTTGCACCCAGTGATCGCTCAATGTCATTCAATACCATCACGACGACATCCCTCGATCGACGTTAGCACTCGTGTTCACTCATCTTCATACATGGCAGTGGACGTTTGAAAATTCATGACGCTAGTTCAATTGTCAGTTGATTTAAATGTTATTCCCGGCTGACTCTTAATTCAATTACTGCCACGGGGGTGAGGAGAAAGAACACATCCTGGTGTTACCATCATTATGTATATTTAGATGTTCGATTAATCTGAATGGTTTGCAATGTTCCAGCGATTCTATTCGATCTCTATGCTGATGTACCGACAAGGACCATTTTCGCAGATAAACATGCAAGTACGTAATGGATGTTCAGTTCCTCAATATAGTTCGTCGCACTCGCATTATACATCCACTGTAAAAACCATCTCATGCATTTACATTTTTGGTGTCCCACAATATTGATTGGCTAAATATTATGACGATACGTTGTATACAACTTCCACAGATATTGTTTATCATGTAGTCAAGACTTCGTAATGTAGCCAAAATCGTGCATGAAATTGAAATGTAATTTGTTTATTAACACTTTTCTTTTCACTGACTAAATATAAAATATGAATCGGGATTGGAGGTGATGATCCTATCCTTTTCAGTATTAGAATGGTCAATATCGTGTTCTGAATAACGCGTGTCATATAATGTCCAAAAATTTACACGACCCAAGCTCTCAATTCGGCACTTAAATGTCTATTCTTCGCTCTCGAAATGTTCGATGTGACTATTTCACACGCAGGGTTCAATTTAACGGTGTATGCACTGTTTTTAGTATTTTAGGTACCCGTTAATATCTGGTAGTTAATAAAGGAACTATTTTTATGCTGACGTGTTGTTTGTATCAGTTACCCCTGCAACCTTGCAAGGATAAGATTCCCTTAATGCCCCGCGCAGACGCGTTTCGCAATTTTATAAAATGCAGAATTACGTAAACTATAGTTTTCCGTTGCGTACAACTTTCGTGGGTTCCACAACCATAATAGTTTCCCAAGAGTATTTTTCCCAGGTAACACAAAGTTAGAATTATGTTGTCGGAATCATTTTCACTTCACCCGACAATAAACGTCTCTGATCACCTCGTCACACAATGTATTTTAAACGTGCTTGAAGAGTCTTCAAATAATCTCCTTAACGAATTTCGCAGTCGCGTACCACTTTTTCATCGGCTGGCCCGATCGCGATAACTGAAGGTAGAGAGCTCGATAATGTGTTACATGTTCTTTTTATATGTATTAAGAAACAAACGCGCCCCTATCTCTTTCTGTCCCGCTTGGTCTTTGCTACTTTGCTTTATTACTTTTCATTATATTGCTTCTTAGTAATACTGTTGTTGTTGTGGTCTTCAGTCCTGAGACTGGTTTGATGCAGCTCTCCATGCTACTCTATCCTGTGCAAGCTTTTTCATCTCCCAGTACCTACTGCAACCTACATCCTTCTGAATCTGCTTAGTGTATTCATCTCTTGGTCTCCCTCTACGATTTTTACCCTCCACGCTGCCCTCCAATACTAAATTGGTGATCCCTTGATGCCTCAGAACATGTCCTACCAACCGATCCCTTCTTCTGGTCAAGTTGTGCCACAAACTTCTCTTCTCCCCAATCCTATTCAATACTTCCTCATTAGTTATGTGATCTACCCATCTAATCTTCAGCATTCTTCTGTAGCACCACATTTCGAAAGCTTCTATTCTCTTCTTGTCCAAACTATTTATCGTCCATGTTTCACTTCCATACATGGCTACACTCCATACGAATACTTTCAGAAATGACTTCCTGACACTTAAATCAATACTGGATGTTAACAAATTTCTCTTCTTCAGAAACGCTTTCCTTGCCATTGCCAGCCTACATTTTATATCCTCTCTACTTCGACCATCATCAGTTATTTTGCTCCCCAAATAGCAAAACTCCTTTACTACTTTAAGTGCCTCATTTCCTAATCTAATTCCCTCAGCATCACCCGACTTAATTAGACTACATTCCATTATCCTTGTTTTGCTTTTGTTGATGTTCATCTTATATCCTCCTTTCAAGACACTGTCCATTCCATTCAACTGCTCTTCCAAGTCCTTTGCTGTCTCTGACAGAATTACAATGTCATCGGCGAACCTCAAAGTTTTTATTTCTTCTCCATGAATTTTAATACCTACTCCGAATTTTTCTTTTGTTTCCTTTACTGCTTGCTCAATATACAGATTGAACAACATCGGGGAGAGGCTACAACCCTGTCTTACTCCCTTCCCAACCACTGCTTTCCTTTCATGTCCCTCGACTCTTATAACTGCCATCTGGTTTCTGTACAAATTGTAAACAGCCTTTCGCTCCCTGTATTTTACCCCTGCCACCTTTAGAATTTTAAAGAGAGTATTCCAGTCAACATTGTCAAAAGCTTTCTCTAAGTCTACAAATGCTAGAAACGTAGGTTTGCCTTTCCTTAATCTTTCTTCTAAGATAAGTCGTAAGGTCAGTATTGCCTCACGTGTTCCAGTGTTTCTACGGAATCCAAACTGATCTTCCCCGAGGTTGGCTTCTACTAGTTTTTCCATTCGTCTGTAAAGAATTCGTGTTAGTATTTTGCAGCTGTGACTTATTAAGCTGATAGTTCGGTAATTTTCACATCTGTCAACACCTGCTTTCTTTGGGATTGGAATTATTATATTCTTCTTGAAGTCTGAGGGTATTTCGCCTGTTTCATACATCTTGCTCACCAGATGGTAGAGTTTTGTCAGGACTGGCTCTCCCACGGCCGTCAGTAGTTCCAATGGAATATTGTCTACTCCGGGGGCCTTGTTTCGACTCAGGTCTTTCTGTGCTCTGTCAAACTCTTCACGCAGTATCATATCTCCCATTTCATCTTCATCTACATCCTCTTCCATTTCCATAATATTGTCCTCAAGTACATCGCCCTTGTATAGACCCTCTATATACTCCTTCCACCTTTCTGCTTTCCCTTCTTTGCTTAGAACTGGGTTTCCATCTGAGCTCTTGATATTCATACAAGTCGTTCTCTTATCTCCAAAGGTCTCTTTAATTTTCCTATAGGCGGTATCTATCTTACCCCTAGTGAGATAGGCCTCTACATCCTTACATTTGTCCTCTAGCCATCCCTGCTTAGCCATTTTGCACTTCCTGTCGATCTCATTTTTGAGACGTTTGTATTCCTTTTTGCCTGTTTCACTTACTGCATTTTTATATTTTCTCCTTTCATCAATTAAATTCAATATTTCTTCTGTTACCCAAGGATTTCTACTAGCCCTCGTCTTTTTACCTACTTGATCCTCTGCTGCCTTCACTACTTCATCCCTCAAAGCTACCCATTCTTCTTCTACTGTATTTATTTCCCCCATCCCTGTCAATTGCTCCCTTATGCTCTCCCTGAATCTCTGTACAACCTCTGGTTCTTTTAGTTTATCCAGGTCCCATCTCCTTAAATTCCCACCTTTTTGCAGTTTCTTCAGTTTTAATCTACAGGTCATAACCAATAGATTGTGGTCAGAGTCCACATCTGCCCCTGGAAATGTCTTACAATTTAAAACCTGGTTCCTAAATCTCTGTCTTACCATTATATAATCTATCTGATACCTTTTAGTATCTCCAGGGTTCTTCCATGTATACAACCTTCTTTCATGATTCTTAAACCAAGTGTTAGTTATGATTATGTTGTGCTCTGTGCAAAATTCTACCAGGCGGCTTCCTCTTTCATTTCTGTCCCCCAATCCATATTCACCTACTATGTTTCCTTCTCTCCCATTTCCTACACTCGAATTCCAGTCACCCATGACTATTAAATTTTCGTCTCCCTTCACAATCTGAATAATTTCTTTTATTTCATCATACATTTCTTCAATTTCTTCGTCATCTGCAGAGCTAGTTGGCATATAAACTTGTACTACTGTAGTAGGCGTGGGCTTCGTATCTATCTTGGCCACAATAATGCGTTCACTATGCTGTTTGTAGTAGCTTACCCGCATTCCTATTTTCCTATTCATTATTAAACCTACTCCTGCATTACCCCTATTTGATTTTGTGTTTATAACCCTGTAGTCACCTGACCAGAAGTCTTGTTCCTCCTGCCACCGAACTTCACTAATTCCCACTATATCTAACTTCAACCTATCCATTTCCCTTTTTAAATTTTCTAACCTACCTGCCCGATTAAGGGATCTGACATTCCACTCTCCGATCCGTAGAACGCCAGTTTTCTTTTTCCTGATAACGACATCCTCTTGAGTAGTCCCCGCCCGGAGATCCGAATGGGGGACTATTTTACCTCCGGAATATTTTACCCAAGAGGACGCCATCATCATGTAATCATACAGTAAAGCTGCATGCCCTCGGGAAAAATTACGGCTGTAGTTTCCCCTTGCTTTCAGCCGTTCGCAGTACCAGCACAGCAAGGCCGTTTTGGTTATTGTTACAAGGCCAGATCAGTCAATCATCCAGACTGTTGCCCTTGCAACTACTGAAAAGGCTGCTGCCCCTCTTCAGGAACCACACGTTTGTCTGGCCTCTCAACAGATACCCCTCCGTTGTGGTTGCACCTACGGTACGGCTATCTGTATCGCTGAGGCACGCAAGCCTCCCCACCAACGGCAAGGTCCATGGTTCATGGTTCGTATTACTTTCCCCTTTTTAATTCTTCCAAAACAAAGGCTATTTATCCCCGATTTTAATTAATGATGCTAATTGAGACGCCTGCCCGCAAAGTACCGTTATAACCCCCGCTGGTCTGGATGCATGCACTGATTTAGTGGGACGGGTGTCATAAAGCTGAGGTAGGCTGGACGCTAACTGTTGTAATTAGTGTCTGATATAGTACTGTGATATGGTTGGGAGCAGGATACAGGGGCTGCTGGAGTGGAAGGCTGAGCAACAAATTGAGGATAGAATATAAAATGTAATTTACTACGCAAGAAAATTCATGCAATGTACTGGTAACAACATACTGACCTACAACTTGTTCAAATTAAATGTACATCAGCTGATTTAACATGAATCATCAACAAGTTACCTAACACCAAACAATCTGCAAATACGAGATTTAAACCTTTCCCAAAATTTTAATGCTTGTAAAATGTAATTACGAAACAGAAAATTACCAAACTGGTCACTGTATTTAAGCCTTTCATAACCTAATGGGCAAAGAGGCTTACAGGAAATATCACAGACGTATAGCAATATCTGCCGTTACAGCACTGTCTTACGTGACCTTGTGTGCCACAATGATTCACAGAACCAACTCATATAGTTAAATGGTAAATATTACCCACAATGACGCTTGCGTTATCTTACGTAGCACACCGATTTACCAAGACAATGCAATTAATGCGAAGTACAGTCTGGTCCAGAAAAACGAGTGCCCTACTACTGATTAAACTACTCAGAATCAGTAATGAACTGTTTTACAAGGCAAGCACATCCAGTACATACAAGTTAACAAGACAGTGCTTCCATTAGAATTATACCACAGAACTATCAATAGTCGTAGGCCAGACGGTGATTCGAAAAGGATTGATAACAAGTTATCGCACTGTTGGCGGTTGGCACTAAACCCCTGGGCGTGCGATAGATGTGTGGGCCAGAAACCCCGATGCAACAGGAGCCGTTAACAACTGTACCCACAGAACTCTTTCTAAACCACACCGTTAAATGACGTCAAAGGGGTTTCCAAAACAGTTTAACGCTCAACAGTAGTGGGTAAGAGAAAAGAACAAAAACACACACACACGGCACTTACAATTAGCCTTGAATTATTCCTAGCTGTGGTTAAGATTGAATTAATTTTAATCCAACAGGTAGTCCGCCCCGGTAGCTGAGTGGTCAGCGTGACAGACTGTCAATCCTAAGGGCCTGGGTTCGATTCCCGGCTGGGTCGGAAATTTTCTCCGCTCAGGGACTGGGTGTTGTGTTGTCCTAATCATCATCATTTCATCCCCATCGACGCGCAGGTCGCCGAAGTGGCGTCAAATCGAAAGACCTGCACCAGGCGAACGGTCTACCCGACGGGAGGCCCTAGCCACACGACATTTCCATTTATCCAACAGGTAAACAGTTGTGTCACAGTAGACTTAAACTTTACTTGACTAGCGTGACAATTTGGGCGTCCCTTAACTGATATAAGTTCAGCAACAAACTGAAATGCAATTTAAAGACACTCAAGTAAGAGTATTGTGAAGCACTTCAACAACTTAAGCAAACACGCCCACATAGGCACTCCAGTTCATACGTAAATCAACCAGGGCACAAGTCAGTATTTCGACATGCGACGTGGGAACACTCACTGCTCAGCAGCGCAAGGCAGAATACGACAGAAAGAAGTCTCGCTGTAACTCCACCAGATGAAGATCCACCAAACTAACAGCTCACCTTTAACAATATTAACCGAATGCCGCTAATAAGGTAATGGCCAGAATAACACCAGCCCGTAGCCACAGCGTGAGGAAGGTGGAACTCGTAAACAGAACGAACGACAGCGAATCACCGCAGCACCTCCAGTTCCGCTGCTCGGCCGGCCCCAATGCAACTGCCACACTCACACCACTTGCCGACGCGACTTCCGCGGTCTTTCGGCGTCGCTCCACCCAGGCTCGCTCGCCTCTCTCTCTCTCTCTCTCTCTCTCTCTCTCTGCCTGAGACTCCCATTCGGCTTCCCGCACGGAATCCCAGAGGGCGCATCAACCCGCGCACTGCAAAGAGGATCGAAAGTGATCGAACACACTACACTGGAACAATCAAATCGCAGGAGCACAGCATAGAGTAAATATCTCTGGAGTGAGCAATGCGTTCTGCGCATGTTGTCAACATTAAATCAGGATTGTCACGTGTTTTCGGGACTTCGCTGTGCGTGTGTGCTTCTGCAGCGTTTGAAGTTTATAATATCAAGAGTTTTTGTTGTGTTTCACCGTTTGTTGATAGTGTAATAGCGAGGGTGAATTACTGTTGTTGCTACGGATGCAAAGAAAAATATGTGAAAGGAGGGATAATAACGTTTCATGTGTACACACCGTGTAGCTCTAATGATAGTTATCATATTATTAAGAGACACTGTATATGTTTAAAAATTTCTAGACGCCTTATAATTAAGGCTTGATTCTGTAGACCTTTTTTTCTACGATTTTATGACTATATAACAGATATTACGCCTCGTACAAACGCTTACAAACATTCGCTTCCTCTCGTAAATTTGCTAGTGGAACAGGAAAGGGAATGGTTAGTTGTTTCAGTTAATACTATCCTCCATGCATTTATCAGCGACTTGCCGATTATGTATATAGATTACTCAGTCTATTATTTATTTAATAAACTGGGAGCAAGTACTTAAAATGCGTTAAATAAATACCTCAAAGTGCCACCAATAAGAAAAATTGTGCTTTAGGTCGCAAAAACGAGAAAATAAATACGAAGAAATACAAGAAAAAAGGACGAATTAGCAGGGATATAATCGCTAATGTGTGGCAAATTCGATGTTTTTCGGACACTTGGGAAAGTACTAGCGTACTGTCAAGACGTTTTGCAGGACTATCACTGCAAAAATGTACGTCAGGCTCTGTACCAAAAATTGAGTGCATCTGAACTATGACACCTATTGCAAAGAAGCAGAATGTAATATCACATGCCCTTAAAAGTTACGTAGCTGGTTTATTCCCGGTATCAAATGGGTACTGTTAAAATTTCTGCGCAGCATATGTAAATAATCCACGACACGTACGAAAAGAATCCGTCTGTACTAGGGATGTAGTGACATTCTAAATATACAGGGCGCTATACGAACAAACACACGACGTCCCGAGATCACGTGACCAGCTCGGCAATGTATGTTGACAACACAAAATCTGTTCTGAGCATGTGTATGCTCACTCCAGAGATATTTACTGTATGGAGCACACGGCACATACTGAAAAGACCATCTTAATGAAGATTAACGTTATTATTACGCCACCACTATATACGTAAGACATCGTACCTATTCTTCGTCAATTCGTGAGTTATACCTACGAAGATCGTATCTCGCATGCATACGAAGAAAACTAAATGATTACAGGTACTTATACGCTCTCGCGGTCAGAATGTTGGCCTTCGTCCTATTAGCTACCAGATAGACACTGTAATTTACAGATACCATGTTTGCGATCAGCTGCAATCGGATTCTTCTATTTCTCTTTGCGATCAGCTGCAATCGGATTCTTCTATTTCTCTGAAATCAGGCTAAACTGCAGAATTTTTACGATCCGTCTTCTCGGCTGGTCACAAAGTTCTTGCTATCTAGAACTCACTTAGCGTATCAAATGTTCAAATGTGTGTGAATTCATAAGGGACCAAACCGCTTAGGTCATCGGCCCCTAGACTTACACACTACTTAACGTAATTTAAACTAACTTGTAAAAACAACACACACATCCAGGCCCGAGGGAGGACTCGCCAAGCCTCTTTCAGCACATTGACTATTTAATTTGTAATATTCTTTACTTATCGGTGATGTATAGACATATCATTTCATTAAATTTCAAACATTTGCACTTTTTGTTTATAATTCGTTAAATTGTTTTTACCATAGGTCACAACTACTTCAGCGCAGTTCAGTGATGTAGTCTCTGATACGTAATGTCCACCTCCAAAATTAAATACCACACGAAAGAGCCAAACAAACTGGTACCCCTACCTCATATGGTGTAGGTTCCTGGCGAGCACCCAGAAGAGCCTCAACGCAACGCGGCATGGACTCGACTAATGTGTAAAGTAGTGCTGCAGGGAAAGGACACCATGTATCCTGCAGGGCTGTCCATAAATCCGTAAGAGTACGAGGGGTTAAAGATCTCTTTTGAACAGCCCGTTGCAAGGCATCCCATATATGCTCAATACTGTTCACATCTTAGGCGTTTGGTAGCTAGCGGAAAGATTTAAACTCAGACGACTGTTTCTGGAGCCATTCTGTAGCAATTTGTGACGTGTGGGATATCGTATTGTCCTGCTGGAATTGCCCATGTCCGTCGGAACGCACATTGGACATGAATGGATGCAGGTGATCAGACAGGATGCTTCCTGAAGTGTCACCTGTCAGAGTCGTATATAGAAGTATCAGCGATCCCATACCATTCCAACTGCACACGCCCCACATCATTACAGAGCCTCCACCAGCTTGAAGAATGGTTCAAATGGCTCTGAGCACTATGGGAATTAACATCTTAGGTCATCAGTCCCCTACAACTTAGAACTACTTAAACCTAACCAACCCAAGGACATCACACACATCCATGCCCGAGGCTGGATTCGAACCTGCGACCTACCAGCAGCGCGGTTCGACTGAACCGAGTAGAACCGCTCGGCCACAGAGGTCGGCCCAGCTTGAAGAGTCCCCTGCTAACATGCAGGGTTCATGGATTCATGAGGTTGCTTCCACACCCATAAACGTCCATCCGCTCGATACAATTTGAAACGATACTCATGTATCATTCAACATGTTTCCAGTCATCAACAGTCCAATGCCGGTGTTCACGGGCCCAGGCGAGACGGAAGGCAATGTGTCGTGCAGTCATCAGGGGTACACACATCGATGATGTTTCGTTGAATGATTCGCACGATGACACTTGTCGATGGCCCAATACTGAAATCTGCAGCAATTTGCGGATAGCTTGTACTTCTGTCGCGTTGAACGGTACTCTTCAGTCGTCGTCGGTCCCGTTCTTGCAGGATCTTTTTGCAACCGCAGCGATATCGCAGATTTGATGTTTTACCGGATTCCTGACATTCACGGTACACTCGTGTAATTGTCTTACGGGAAAATGCGCACTTTATTGCAACCTCGGATTTGCTGATTCCCATCGCTCGTGCGCCGACTATAGCCCCACCTTCAAATTCACTTAAGCCTTGATAACCTGCCACTGTAGCAGCAGTATGCGATCTCACAACTGCACCATTCACTTGTTATCTGCCGACCGCGGCGCAGTATTCTCCCTGTTTATACATCTCTGTATTTGAATACCCTTGCCTATACCATTTTCTTTGGCTCTTCGGTGTAGCTGACTTTAAATCTCAGCTCGCACTTAACCGAACTGTTTAAAACGTTCTAAAGAATATTTCAATATCAATTTTTAAGTTCAACTGATTTCTTATCAGCAATCAGATAAGCAAAGTCCAGCTGTCCACTCATGTAAGTTTTTATAAACCAAAGATAACTTCCACTTGCTCGTTAGAAAGTTAAATCTTGCCTTTAGTTATTTATTTTAGTGAAATTTCATTCCTTTTCCCAGTCCCACTGCTTTAAAAGCTACTCTTCATAAAATTTTCGAGACAAATCAGAGTGCTTGGAGACACTGGCCCTGTGTGGCCGAGCGTTCTACTGTTGAAATGGCACTAAGACACTGTCGGACGAGACATAGCACACATGGGCGCAGGGAGTTCATGAGAAACCGTTGTTCGGCACAGCTTCTACCAAGCGTAGTTTGAAGTCATACCCGATAATTGCCGATACTATAACGGCAGGAGTAACACCGCTGTGCCTCTCCGTAGCATTTAAAGGATGGGAACTGCCCCATATCGCTGCCTTACTCGCCGACTGTGGTCGTCCAGGGTAGTGCTGATCGACGAGTCATAGGTGAGCACGGTGCGACGTCATTCATCAGTACCACTCCCAGCTCGACCGTCTGCGCTGTAGTGTTAACGGCAGACTACCCCCGGGTCTATAATTCTCTTGTCCAGCTGCCACTAGTCTCCGACCAATACTGCAAGTTTATACAGAATGATACAGGACGTCCATTATTTGTTCTCGTACGACAGGCTCATATGTGCTAGGTACACAACATGGCGATCCTCCCTTGTGCGTATCATACGTGGTCAACTAGAACCTTGACGATGGGCAGCGCGGTCTTAGGCGTCTTGTCACGGTTCGAGGAGGTTCGAGTCCTCCCACGGGCATGGGTGTGTGTGTGTGTTGTCTTTAGCGTAAGTAAGTTTAAAATAGATTGAATAGTCTGTAAGCTTAGGGACCGATGACCTCAGCGGTTTGGTCCCATAAGATCTTACAACAAAAAAATTTCCTTGATGATGAGCATGCCGAGCCTCACATTCCCGCTGTCACATCCGAATGCTACACAAGTCTGGGAGGCTGTATACTGCACAATTCTACTAGCTGACCATATGGAAACCACAGTGAGGCCCCCTTTCAAATTGTGTCAGGTTGTGTCTCACACAATTAGGTAGTACATCTGTATCGTTAACAGTGGTTACTCAACATCTGACACTGTTCACACCCCTCATATATCCTCCCAGACCTCGTGACAATACTAAACACGAACAACCCTAACGCATCCTAGCGACCGTCATACGAATCACAGAGAACTGAACATTTTTAAACGACGTTCTGGCAACGGCACGCTTTAGACGCAAGAGACGCTGAAACAGAACAAGGACTGAAATGTTGCAGATAATGGATGACCACTGGGAGACAGACGTGACGGAGTACGGCGCCGTCAACATCACGGGCTTCCGGATCGTGGACGGCAGTCGGAACTTCGTGCGCGACTTCCTCGATGGCTGGAGGAAGATCGACTCCAGCACGTCTCCAGGCGCCGGCCGGGACTACATCTCGGTGAGCAACCAGTACCACAATACTGGTTCATTCATCTAATTTATCTGAAGTACGGAATGGATAAAGAAAGAAAAAGTATGGGTCGGAATTCGTGACTTCCAGCCACACAGGGCGTTGTGGTAATGCAATGGCGAAAGTTGAACCCTTCTACCAGACCGGGAGACGGACTCGGAATTACTGCTTCTAATGAGCGGTTGCATTAACCGTTTCGGCCATCCGGACACGGTCAGTGACAGACTCAGATCTCCAACTTATCGCACGCAGTAACCCGCTACTTGCAAATTACTGATTCCCGTAGGTATTCGGACGATATTAGTGCATCCGCACTGAGACAAAAGTCAAGGAGTCGCCGTACTCTTACAATGATGAAATATCCGACAGAACAGACACTTCCTGAAATATATTCTACTGGCCATCAACACTGCTACACCAAGAAGAAATGCAGAAGATAAAGGGGTATTCATTGGACAAATATATTACACTAGAACCGACATGTGATTACATTTTCACCCAGTTTGGGTGCATAGATCCTGAGAAATCAGTACCCAGAACAACCACCTCTGGGCGCAAAAACAGCCTCGATACGCCTGGGCATTCAGTCAAACAGAACGTGGATGGCGTGTACCGGTACAGACGCCAATGCAGCTTCAACACGATACCACAGTTCATCAAGAGTAGTGACAAGCGTATTGTGACGAGCCAGTTGCTCGGCCTCCTTTGACCGGACGTTTTTAATTATTGAGAGATTTGGAGATTGTGCTGGCCAGGGCAGTAGTCGAACACTTTCTGTATCCAGAAAGCGCCATACAGGACCTGCAACATGCGGTCGTGAATTATGCTGCTGAAATGTAGGGTTTTGCAGGGATCGAATGAAGGGTAGAGCCACGGGTCGTAACACATCTGAAATATAACGTCCACTGTTCAAAGTCCCGTCAATGCGAACAAGAGGTGACCGAGACGTGTAACCAATGGCACCCCATACTATCATGCTGGGGGATACCCCCGTATGGCGATGACGAACACACGCTTCAAATGTGCGTTCACCGCGATGTCGCCAAACACGGATGCAACCATCATGATGCTGTAAACAGAACCTGGATTCATCCGAAAAAATGACGTTTTGCCATTCGTGCACCCAGGTTCGTCGCTGAGTACACCATAGCAGGCGCTCCTGTCTGTGATGCAGCGTCAAGGGTAACCGCAGCCATAGCCTCCGAGCTGATAGTCCATGCTGCTGCAAACGCTGTCCAACTGTTCGTGCAGATTGTTCTTGTCCTGCAAACGTCCCAATATATTAGGGATCGAGACGTGGCTCCACGATCCATTACAGCCATGTGGATAAGATGCCTGTCATCTAGACTTCTAGTGATACGAGGCCGTTGGGATCCAGCACGGCGTTCCGTATTACCCTCCTGAACCACCGATTCCATATTCTGCTAACAGTCATTGGATCTCGACCAACGCGAGCAGAAATGTCGCGATACGATAAACCACAATCGCGATAGACTACAATCCGACCTTTATCAAAGTCGGAAACGTGATGGTACGCATTTCTCATCCTTCAAGAGACATCACAACAACGTTTCACCAGGCAACGCCGGTGAACTGCTGTTTGTGTGTGAGAAATCAGTTGGAAACTTTTCTCATGTCAGCACGTGTAGGTGTCGCCACCGGCTCCAACCTTGTGTGAATGCTCTGAAAAGCTAATCATTCGCGTATTACAGCATCTTCTTTCTGCCGGTTAAATTTCGCGTCTGTAGCACGTCATCTTCGTGGTGTAGGAATTTTAATGCCCAGTAGTGTATATATATTTCGTTCATATAAGCTGTTGACCTAAGCTCTTCTACTATTTATGACTTCATAATTCTGTATTAACCCAAACGAATTCCCATGAACTCCTCAATTACTACCTTTAGTTCCTTTTCATCATCGTCATCTACGTTCGTCTTTAAAAATTAGGCCTTTCGGCCTCTTAAGGCTCAGAACAAACGTTGGTCTTTGTGTTCTGTTATAGTTGTAACAGATTCTGCATTCAGCATTTGTCCAAAACCGATGTTCTTTCATGGCACCTACGAAGTGGTGGAACATCATCTCTGACGATTTGATCTGTCGTAACAGATTTCATGTTGGGTCCAACATTCGCAACCACACAGCAGCAAAGGGAATGTTATTAGTTTCCAAAATTTAATTAATATTTGTTTGTGCAGAGTATCTTTTGAAGTACATTATGTGATTCCACGTAAATGTCTGAATTAGATCAATTTTACCTCTAAACCATTTGGCTTGGGATATTTAAAACTGCATCCTAGGTATATAAAGCCTCCCACAACTCTGATTTAATTGCTCATGTATAACAGTTTTAACTTTTGGAGGTTCCAGTCCTTAAAATGTCATCTCTTTTGCTTTATATGTCGATTCTCATTCCGTATTTAGCAGCAGATTCACTCATTTTACATACTGCAATTACAACCTTTCCTTCAGATTTTCAAATTATGGGCCAGTAACCAACAAATAGCAGCGTCATTAAATTATAACAATCGCCTAATGTGATGTCGGTATAACAAACCATTTATCAATGATTTCACCAATTGTGACACCGAAAACGTAGGGGATAGTGGACAGCCTTCCCTAACTTCTTGATTAATTAATATCAGCAGATCTGTCACATCCATTACAATGCCGTTCCTTATTTTATTATTTTTGCATAATGACTGATACTCAGTATTCAGTCTTAAGTGTTATCAAGCAGTCCAAGTATTTCAATCGAACCATGAAGTCATGATATATCGAGTCTGATAAATTGTTATACTTCTTTCTGTTGTTGTTGTACTTGTTTCTGCTGATTAATTAAAACATCGACAACGATACGTTGGCAACTTCCGTAATAACTTGCCTAAACAACGTGGAATTTAGCTTTAGCAGTCTTCTGATCAAGCAGAGTTGTTTGACATACGTCACAATAATGATGTATTTGTGCAGATGCTTTTACAGCTAAAGATGTGCTTGTTTTCAAGGTGGTGCTGTACTGCTATGCCTAACATGGCGGTGGCAGCACTGACACAGCGAGGCAATCCAGTGCGTCTCACTCATATTACTGTTTTTGAACTGAAAAACAATAATTACGGAAGTTTTTTGTTTGTTATTTAAAATCATCTTAGTCATAAGATGAAATCATAGACACGCAACCGTGAATAACTAACAAGTGCATGGTAAATACAGTATCCAATCAAAACTTTCCAGACACCCCTAACTAATCCGAAATTGACCAGTAGATATCGCGAGAGACAGACCGACCAGGATAAAAAGATCCGGGAAGTATTGTGATGTTATTAGAAAAACAGTAACAGCAGAATGGGTCAGTCAGTAGAGCTCAGTGGCTTGGAACATGGTCTAGTCAAAGGATGTCATTTGAGTAATACACTGAAGAGCCAATGAAACTGGTACACTTTCCTAATATCGTGTAAGAACACCGTGAGCATGCAGAAATGCCGCTACATGACGTGGCCTGTACTCGACTAATGTCTGAAGCAGTGCCACTCGGACACCCACTCCATAAATCCGTAAGAGTGTGAGGGGGTGGAGAACTCTCCTGAACAGCACGTTGCAAGGCGTCCCAGATAAGCTCAATAATTTTCATGTTTGGGAAGTGTGGTGACCAGCGGAAATGCTTAAACTCAGAAGAGTAGTGCTGGAGCCACTCTGTGTAGCAATTCAGGGCGTATGGGTTGTCACTTCGTCCTGTTGGAACTGCCCAAGTCTGACGAAGTGCACAATGGACCTGACTGGATGCAGGTGATCAAACAGAATGCTTACGTACTTGTCACCTGTCAGAGTCGTACCTAGACGTATCAGGGGCCCCATATCACTCCAACTGCACACGCCCCACACCAATACAGAGCCTCCAACAGCTTCAATAGTCCCCTGCTTACACGCAGGTTCCATGGATTCATGAGGTAGTCTCCATACCTGTACACGTCCATCCGCTCGATACAATTTGAAACGAGACTCGTTCGACCAGCCCCCAGGGGCTCAGCATTCATATGCTGGGTACGGGCTTGGCGACCCCGGGGTTCCTGAGCTGGGGACTGGTAAGCGCCGCCAGTCCCCTGTCACCGTAACCTCTGAGCATACTTCAGCGACCACCGTGCGGCGCGGCGGTGGAACGTTGTGTGTCTCAGGGAATGGTGATCTTGGCTTGACCGCCCGGATCATGAGGATGGAATAAACCTCTATAAAAAAAAACCCTCAATCTCAAGGTGTGCTGCGCGCTGATGAGATGCATGGCTGTTGAGGTGGAACAGTCGATAGCGGGCAACCTCTGGGGAACCTGCCGCACCTCAGTTGTATAAGGCTTACCTAGGCACGCGGGCCTCTGTCTAGGTGGACTTCTAGTTCCCTAGCTGCTCGTGGGACCGTGATGGATCCTTCGAAATCCTCTTTTCTTCCTCCCAGCGGAAAGGGTGGGCCGCTGGAAGGTTCTAACACCCAGTCTCTTAAGAGGGCACGTGCAGTCAGTCCCCCTGACTCAGGCGCTTCTTTAAAAAGTCCAGTTTTAGGTAACAGAATGCATTCTGGTAATCCGAATGTGTTTCTCATTGTGAAACGGAAGGAGGGTAGTTTTGAGAAGGTTTCGCCCTTCTATATACAAAAGGGATTGGAGGGAATCTGTGGCTCCTTAAAATCGGTGAAGCGCTTACGTAATGGGACCTTGCTAGTGGAAACTTCCACTTCCCAGCAAGAAACTAACCTCCAATCTGCTAAATGCCTTGGAGAGTATGCCATAGACACTGAACTGCACAGCACCTTGAACTACAGCAAAGGTGTTGTGACATGCCGGGATCTAGTTGATATTCCCAAGGAAGAACTGCAACGTGAGTGGGCTCCAGAAGTTATCGTTGATGTCCAACACATCATGAAGAGGGTTGATGGCACTCTTGTCAAATCCGACTCCTTTATTCTGACCTTCAGTAGCACAAAACTTCCTGAACATGTTAAAGCTGGCTTCCTTCGCCTTAGTGTGAGGCCTTATTTCCCGACCCCAATGCGCTGTTTTAAATGCCAGCGTTTTGGGCATACCACCTTAGGCTGTAAAGGCGAAGCGACTTGTGGAAACTGTGGTCAGGCTGCTCATGAACGAGTTGGTTGCTCGTCTCCGGCTAAATGTATTAATTGCTCTGGGAAGCACCCTGTTTAGAGTAGGGACTGCCGCATATTTTTAGAGGAACGCAAGGTCCAGGAAATAAAAACAACCAAGAGTATCCCCTATGGTGAGGCCAAGAAGATTTATAAGTCGATGCACCCTCCCACATTTGCTACATCTTTTGCATCCCTGGTACAGAAGCCTACTCCAAAAGTCGATGCCTCAACGCAGAGCTGGTGAGTGTTGGCACTAACACCTGCAGCTGTCAGTGCTCTTGCAACGCAGCCAGTGTTTCAGAGCCAGTAGCCCCTACTCGAACGGCAGACAAAGGTACAGTGGCGAACTTGGTCCAGCCCCTCGCGCCTCCAACAGCTGAGGTTGTTCCCAAGCCCAGTGCACCAATTCCCACTCCCACATCAGCTCCCCCAAAGTCCACCAAACCACAGACAGCTACTGTACAGCAGCAACAGCGGGTCAAATCCCGTGGTAAACCATCTGACCATGCACATGTTGTTTTACATGAGGCTTCATCTGACTCTTCCCCAGAGTTGATGGAGTACGATGTATGTATGGGGCAATCATCTCGTCCCACACCTGCCCCTCCACATGCTGCGGTCTCCCCGCCCCGTCGGAGAGACAGGATGAAGGTGCTACCCCCAACATAGATGGCTCCCATACTCCAGTGGAACTTGCAAGGGTTCAGGACGCATGTGGAGGAACTTCGTCTACTCTCTCAGGGTAGACCACTGTGTCTCTGTCTCCAGGAGACATATTTCCATCCATCATACTCCCCTGAGATACGAGGCTATACACTCGACAAAAAGGACGACCTGCGTGGAGAGAGCTAGAGGAGGCGTAGGTATTTTCGTCAGGACGGACTACCACTCCTGGCCTCTCTCACTTACGATGACTTTACAGGCCGTCGCTGTGTCCGTGCACGTGCGTCATCCATTGACTGTATGTTCACTTTACTTGCCCCCACATGGTGCTCTTGATGAAGGGGCCCTCACTGACCTTCTTACACAGCTCCCCCAGCCATTCATTATTTGTGGTGATTTTAATGCCCACAATGTGCTTTAGGGCTCTGCAATTACCTGCCCCAGGGATAGAGCGATTGAGAGGCTTCTCCTGTCATCCTGTGCCTACTTGCTCAATGGAGGACACAGTACTCATTTCTGCACGGCGACTGGGTCGTTCTCTGCCATTGATTTCTCGCTTTGCTCTCCAGCTCTTGCCGCCAGTGCTCACTGGGAAGTGGTTGCTGACTTGCACGGCAGTGATCATTTCCCAATCTGGATTCACCTGCCAGATGGCGTGGGGCCCAAAAGGAGACCACCACGATGGGTGCTCAGTAGAGCTGTCTGGACACTCTATAGCCAGTTGGCCCAATTCGAACACTGTGCGAATGTTGAGGTGTGGGTGGATCATATTACCAAAACGGTCCACCACGCCGCTGCAGCTTCCATTCCACAGTCCACAGGCCACCGGAAGAGGCCACCTGTGCCTTGGTGGAGTGCCGAATGCCGCTCTGCAATCAGGACAAGGCGTGCGGCTCTGCGTCGGTTCAAGTGTCGGCCGACTGCTGAGAATCTTGCAGCCTTTCGGGTGGCGAGGGCAAGATGTCACTGCATTATTCGTGAGAGCAAGAAGAGGTCGTGGCAAACGTTCCTGAACACCATTAATCGTTCCACCAAAAGTTCCATTGTGTGGGAGACCATCAGGAGAATTTCTGGCAGAGGAGGGTGGTGCCCCATAGCTGCTGTAATGACTAACGGCACTCTCCACACGGATCCGCGAGACATTGCCCAGACTATGGCAGCGTATTTTGCCACAGTTACTGCAACAACCAGTAAGGATCCAGGTTTCCAGCGCCATAGAGCGGTTGCTGAGAGATGTAGTCTGAACTTCCAGTCCACCTCTCATGAAGTTTACAACTGCCCATTTTCTATGTGGGAGCTGGATTCTGCATTGTCTGGTGCTCGTGACACATCCCCTGGTCACGACAGGATCCATTACAGTATGCTATGGCACCTCACAATTCGCAACAGAGAACTCCTCCTCGCACTTTTTAACGACATTTGGGCGTCGGGTCACTTTCCTGACGCGTGGCGTGAGGCAGTTTTAATCCTTTTTTTAAAACCTGGGAAAGACCGCACGAGCCCAAGTAGCTACCGTAGTACGGCCCTCACTAGTTGCATAGGGAAGACCTTGGAGCGGATGGTCAACCGCCGCCTTGTCTGGATGTTAGAATACCGGCAACTCCTTAGTCGCTTTCAGTGTGGGTTCAGGAGGTTTCGTTCCACCTTCGATAACCTTGCCCTCCTGGAGGCGGCTATACACCAAGCTTTCCTCCGCCGTCATCACCTTCTAGGTGTATTTTTCGACATCGAGAGGGCCTACGATACCACTTGGAGGCGTCTCATCCTGGAGCAGCTTCACGAATGGGGTTTTCGTGGTTGTCTTCCTCTTTTTATTCAGTCTTTCCTCTCGCCACGATATTTTAGATACCGAATTGGTGACGTCCTGTCTGATCGCTTTGAGCAGGAGAATGGTGTCCCTCAGGGTAGCGTTTTAAGTGTGACTCTCTTCGCCATCGCTATTAATAGCATTACGACCATAGTGAAAAGTCCTGTCCAGTGTTCTTTGTTTGTGGATGATTTCTCTTTGTTCTGCTCTTCTTCAAGCCTTGCAACGACAACTCGTCAGTTGCAACTTACGATTAGGCGTTTGGATGACTGGGCGCAGAACAGTGGTTTTAAATTTTCCACCGAGAAGTCTGTATGTGTTCTTTTTAACCGTTCTCGTTCGATTTTAACCTTTCCTGAGTTGCGGTTGAGGGACACTATTCTTACTTTTAAAGACACGGTGAGATTTCTGGGGCTCATCTTTGACTCGAGGCTTACGTGGTTACCTCATCTTAAAGACCTGAAACGGCGGTCGCTTCAGGCTTTAAGTATTTTAAAATGTTTTAGCCACAGTACATGGGGAGCTGACAGGACTTGTCTGCTCCAGTTTTACAGGGCGTTTGTGCGATCTCGGCTCGATTATGGGTGCACGGTGTATGGGTCTGCGAGGCCTTCTTACTTAAACATTTTGGACGTTGTCCACCATGAAGGGCTTCGGTTGGCCACTGGGGCATTCCGAACTAGCCCCATACCAAGCCTCTGTGCAGAGGCAGGTGTACCGCCACTTCACATGCGGCGACGGCTACTTACGGTACGCCAGGCGTATAAAACTTTGTCCACACCATACACACCTGCATACCATACCGTTGCTCAGCCTCCTCTGGCACTGTTATTTCATAACCGGCAACGTGCGACGCAGCCCTATGGGATTCGCGCACAGGATTGCCTCGCTGCGATGTCTATGGCTGGTCTTCGTGTTTTACGTCGCGGTTGGAGCAGATCTCCACCTTGGCTCCTCCAGAGACCCCAACTTATTTTAGATTTGACTCGTTTTAAGAAGGATGACACGCCAGATTTTACATTCCAGTCACTGTTTTTTAACATTTTAGATGTGCATCACGGTTTCACTGTCGTTTACACTGATGGCTCCAAACAGGAGAATTTCCTTGGCTGTTCTGTGGTGCTCCCTGATCATGTTACCCGGATTCGCCTCCCTGCTGAAATACCGTTTTCGCAGCGGAGCTCCACGCGATCCTGAAGGCACTGGAGCTGATGCATCGTGTTCGGGGCGATCGATTTCTTCTCTGCTCCGATTCTCTTGGTGCCTTACAATCACTGCAGAACCTATACCCGACTGAGGAGATGGTCCAGCTGATGCATGACCAACTGTACTTGCTCCAACGGCGGGGTAAAGAGGTATCCTTCTGCTGGGTGCCTGGTCATGTCGGCATATAGGGCAATGAACAGCCCGATCGGGCTGCCAAGGAGGCCTGCAGAGAGCAGGATGTGGTCCAGTGTCCTATCCCCTTGCAGTCGGTCATTGCTGCACTCCACAGGAAGTGCATGACGTTGTGGGAGGACGAATGGCTGGCGGTGACGGCCAATAAACTACGGTTGGTAAAGTCAACCACTCGGCCGTGGCGTTCCTCCTGCCGGTTGCTCAGGCGGGAAGAGGTGGCCCTCACACGTCTTCGGATCGGGCACTGTCCTCTCACACATAGCTTTTTATTATGGCGGGAGGATCCTCCGTTTTGTGATGCTTGTGGTGTGCACATCTCTGTCCGGCACATTTGAAAAGACTGCATTTTATACCGTGATACACGGGCAGAAGCACAAGTTGATGGGGATCTGCCTTCTGTTTTAGCTAATGATGAGACGTGTGTGCCTAGGGTTTTTAAGTTTTCTGACGTGTCTGGACTCTGGCCTAAACTAACTTTTAGGCTGGAGGTTTTACTGTATTGCAGAGTGGCTGACTCCTCCCCTTTTTTCCTTGTGGTCAGCCAGCCACTTCCATCTGCTACATTGTTTTAGCTCCCTCTATCATTTTCTTCCTGTGTTGTCCATGTTTTACTGTTGACACCCTGCTTCATCCCACGCTTCGATGTGGATGAGCACATACACTCCTGGAAATGGAAAAAAGAACACATTGACACCGGTGTGTCAGACCCACGATACTTCCTCCGGACACTGCGAGAGGGCTGTACAAGCAATGATCACACGCACGGCACAGCGGACACACCAGGAACCGCGGTGTTGGCCGTCGAATGGCGCTAGCTGCGCAGCATTTGTGCACCGCCGCCGTCAGTGTCAGCCAGTTTGCCGTGGCATACGGAGCTCCATCGCAGTCTGTAACACTGGTAGCATGCCGCGACAGCGTGGACGTGAACCGTATGTGCAGTTGACGGACTTTGAGCGAGGGCGTATAGTGGGCATGCGGGAGGCCGGGTGGACGTACCGCTGAATTGCTCAACACGTGGGGCGTGAGGTCTCCACAGTACATCGATGTTGTCGCCAGTGGTCGGCGGAAGGTGCACGTGCCCGTCGACCTGGGACCGGACCGCAGCGACGCACGGATGCACGCCAAGACCGTAGGATCCTACGCAGTGCCGTAGGGGACCGCACCGCCACTTCCCAGCAAATTAGGGACACTGTTGCTCCTGGGGTATCGGCGAGGACCATTCGCAACCGTCTCCACGAAGCTGGGCTACGGTCCCGCACACCGTTAGGCCGTCTTCCGCTCACGCCCCAACATCGTGCAGCCCGCCTCCAGTGGTGTCGCGACAGGCGTGAATGGAGGGACGAATGGAGACGTGTCGTCTTCAGCGATGAGAGTCGCTTCTGCCTTGGTGCCAATGATGGTCGTATGCGTGTTTGGCGCCGTGCAGGTGAGCGCCACAATCAGGACTGCATACGACCGAGGCACACAGGGCCAACACCCGGCATCATGGTGTGGGGAGCGATCTCCTACACTGGCCGTACACCACTGGTGATCGTCGAGGGGACACTGAATAGTGCACGGTACATCCAAACCGTCATCGAACCCATCGTTCTACCATTCCTAGACCGGCAAGGGAACTTGCTGTTCCAACAGGACAATGCACGTCTGCATGTATCCGGTGCCACCCAACGTGCTCTAGAAGGTGTAAGTCAACTACCCTGGCCAGCAAGATCTCCGAATCTGTCCCCCATTGAGCATGTTTGGGACTGGATGAAGCGTCGTCTCACGCGGTCTGCACGTCCAGCACGAACGCTGGTCCAACTGAGGCGCCAGGTGGAAATGGCATGGCAAGCCGTTCCACAGGACTACATCCAGCATCTCTACGATCGTCTCCATGGGAGAATAGCAGCCTGCATTGCAGCGAAAGGTGGATATACACTGTACTAGCGCCGACATTGTGCATGCTCTGTTGCCTGTGTCTATGTGCCTGTGGTTCTGTCAGTGTGATCATGTGATGTATCTGACCCCAGGAATGTGTCAATAAAGTTTCCCCTTCCTGGGACAATGAATTCACGGTGTTCTTATTTCAATTTCCAGGAGTGTATTTTTCAACGATTGTTACCCGTGTTTTATGTTCCGTTTTATATTCCTGTTCTGGGATTTTTCTTGACACCCGTCTCCTTACGTTACTGAACGGGCGCTGAAGACCTTGCTGTCGTGTGCCCAAAAACCACTCTACTACTCTATCACTCGTTCGACCAGGCAACATGTCTCCAGTCATCAACAGTCCAATTTCGGTGTTCACGGGCCTAGGCGAGATATCAGGCAATGTGTCGTCCAAGCATCAAGGGTACACCAGTGTGCCATCGGCTCCGAGAGCCCATATCGATGATGTTTTATTGAGTGGTTCGTACGCGACACTTGTTGATGAAATCTGCAGCAATTTGCAGAAGTGTTGCACTTCTGTCACGTTGGACGATTCCCTTCAGTCGTTGTTGGTCCCGTTCTTGCAGGATCTTTTTTCGGCCGCAGCGGTCGGAGATCTGATGTTTCATCGGATTCCTGATATTCACGGTACACCCGTGACATGGTTGTACGGGACAATCCCCGCTTCATCGCTACCTCAGAAATGCAGTGTCCCATCGCTCGTGCGCCGAGTGTAACATCAAGTTCATTTAAATATTGGTAACCCGCCATTGTAGCAGCATTAACCGATCTAACAACTGCGCCAGACACGTGTTTTCTTCTATAGGCGTTGACGATCCCAGTGCCGTATTCTGCCTGTTTACTCGTCTCTGTATTTGAATAGCATGCCTATACCAGTTTCTTTGGCGCTTCAGTGTATATCAGTAAGGAAAACTTCAACCCTTCTAAGTGAAGTGCTGTATGTTTTTGAAAGGAAAGTGCGAAGGAACAATAACATCTAGAAAGACTAGGCAGACCGTATATACTGACGAGCAGGGATCGTCGGGCATTGCGGAAGGTTGAATGCGGGAGGTATTGCATGCAATCAGCGGATAGAATCCTTTATGAGTGCCGCCGAAAGTCCATATGACACAGTCATTGCACGCAGGAATTAGAAATAACGGGTTAGAGCGGTTGAGCAGCCTCTCATAAGCCAAACGCTTATGTATTCAAAGCTAACACGTGGTTGAAGCGGTGTAAGGAAAGACGCTACAGAAGACTGAATGACAGGAAATGTGTGACTAGATATGTTAAATATCCTGTGACAATTCAGTGAAAGGTTTGCATCTGGTGAACGTCTGTAGAACGTTACCTGACATCATGTGTAGTGCCACCAGCGAAATACGGAGGAGCTGATTTTAAAGTATTTGGTGGTGGTGGTGTGGAGGGTGGATGACGAGGGGGGGAGTGCTAGTGGTTAATCCCTGTATATGGAAGGGTATGAACACATTTCACAGAATTTTGTACTGCGTGCATTAGAGGAACGGTTCGGAGTCGATGACTGTATCAACATGACAGTGGACTCTGTCACAAAGCAGCAAATTTGAAGCAATAGTTTGTGCACAGTACCGTTTCTTAAATGGACTGGCCGGCTCAGAGTCCCGACCTGAGCCGAACTGAACATATACGGGACGAGTCAGAACGCCGAATTCCCTCCAGACTCCATCGTAAAATATCTCTGCCTGCTCTAGTTTCGGAGCTTTAGGAAAAATGGTACAGGCATTCCGGTACAGAAATTCAAATACCTCACCGAAAGTGTCCCGAGCAGAGATCGTCATAGAGATGAATACACAGATACAACGAAAGCCCAAAATACCTGGGAGTCACTCTGGACAGAACATTAACATACAAGAAACACCTTTCCAACTTGGCTAAGAAGATAGAAACACGTGTGAACCTTGTGAGAAAGCTTGCAGGCAGTACCTGGGCAGCAACCACATCAGTCCTCCGAGGGGCATCCCTCGCACTGGTATACTCCGCAGCAGAATACTGTGCACCAGTCTGCCTCCGAAGCGCCCACGTAGTGAAAGTAGTCGTGCAACTGAACTCAGTTATGAGAGTAATTAGTGGTACAGTCCGGTCTACACCTACTTGCTGGCTACCAGTGCTTTCAAACATCTGTCCACCAGATCTCCGTCGAAAGGCTGCTCTTTACAACCTCTGTCAGCAAGTATCTGAAAAGAACTCGATCCCTCTTCATGACGATTTGCTGTCACTGCCCAGGAAACGCCTCAAATCTGGAACACCAGCATATGAAATGGGAGTCCTAATTCTAGCCGCAGGATTTGACCAGGACGCAGAGTGGAAACGCGAGTGGCAACCTACAAGAACCCGAAACCATGAACTTGTGGACAATCCAACAGTTCCAATTCCAATCTTCCACCAATCAAGGGAGATGTGGGTACAGTTAAACAGATATCGGACTGAAGAGGGTAGGTGCAAATACAACATACACAAGTGGGGCTTTTCAAGTGGCAGTGTGTGTTACTATGATGACACCTAAAAAATGAGCCACATTGTGAATGACTGTCCAATCAGACGCTTCCCTGGTGGCATTGAGAAGCTCCATCAAGCATCCCACGAGGCACTCCGCTGGATCGAGTCCATCAACATCCGAGTGTAGTCTGTGCCGTTTTAAGACTTGTTTTCTGTATATAATTTCAAATGTTCATTTTTATATACATTTCTTTGTTTTACTAAATTTGTATTACTGTAATTGATGCATACGATGTAACCTTCCCACAAAAATATTTAAATAAAATATGAAACAACTGTAACCGCGCCACAAAAATATTAATTAAATGAATCATAAATATATTGTAAACTCTGAACAAAACTGGTTCCCATTCATAATCTGTGTGCAGAAATGCATTCACATTCAATGTACCCACAAAATTCTTTTCTCATTTAATGTTAAATTCGAAACAGAAAAATTCCGAAACCACAAAATAATAAAAAAATTCAGTAACCTGGTAAATTTTATGACGACAGCAGCGCTGCGCCTCGGCCCTGTATTCTGATTAAAAAAAGCAAAATATTCTCACCTCAATAAAAACCGCGAAGATATCTGCTCTTGCCTAAAAAAATTTCGGCACAGCTCCGTGCAATGCTGGCCTATGCTTTGTGAATAGTGAAAGGAATTAATTATTCATTGGATAAAGTCTTTAAATTGAAATGAATGCTTTTTTTTAAAAGAAAATTACTTTATATTATAAACATTATTATTGGGGCATTTTTTGAAAGAAATTGGATGACAGTTGACATACATTACTAGATATGCGCAAGGCTGCTTCTTTACCTTCTTCAATAATACTCATCCTCCAGAGTCCCGACCAGACCAGACTGCAGACAAGCGCAGACACGCGCCGACTACCGCACACTACCGCCGACTCATGCAGACTACTACAGACTACTGCAGACTGATGCCGACTACTGACAAGCAACAACTAACTACATACTGCTCTCTGGTCAGAGACTCTCCTAAGTCTTGCCTGCTGCAGGCAGCGCATATAGCGCATACCTCTTACAACGATGATAATAATAATAATAATAATAATCTCATATTAATGTCCAATATTAGTGCCTGGTTATTTTGATAGTGTATATCCATGTGAGTTATGGATTTGAGAATCTGCTGATGTTGATCGCCTTTCCGTAATTTAATAAACTGTGGGTAGGTCTCAGTGTGACAAATGCTCTCCTTTACGAAGGCCCCCGCGGCGCTGATGTACGACGCCGTCTTCGTGCTGGTGGAGGCGTTCAACCGGCTGCTGCGCAAGAAGCCGGACGTGTTCCGGGCCAACTTCCGCCGCGGCCAGGTCTTCAACAACGGCAGCCGCGGCATCGAGTGCAACACCAGCAAGGGCTGGGTCACGCCCTGGGAGCACGGCGACAAGATCCTGCGCATCCTCAGGAAGGTACGTGGCGCGGAGTCACCAGTTACGCGGTGCTTTTTGGTACCTAACCTACAGAGCGGAGTTCCTAACTAAAAGCCCACTGTTTCTGCTGGGCCTGGTCATCGACGTGCCGAACTTGTACAGGCGACAGAGGAAACCCTAACTGAGAAACAAACAGTACTGCTTGACTTTAGCAAGGCTTTTGATACAGTTGACTTTGATATATTACTAATTAAAATGAAACAGCTGAATTTCTCAAACAGCACAATACACTGGTTCGACAGCTACCTCAAAAACAGAAGTCAACAAGTCATTTGTGGCTCGGGGAAGTCATCTTAGAAAAGCCTGCGCTCTGGAGTTCCCCAAGGCTCCGTCCTTGGTCCATTACTCTTCTCGCTGTACATTAATGATATTTCTTCAGTGATTCACTCCTGCAACTACCATTTATATGCCGACGACATCCAACTGTACATAAGTGCAAGCCCCAAGAAGATTGCTGACACAGTTGCGAGTATGAACGCAGATCTTTGCTCTGTTTCTCGATGGGCACAGAACCAAGGTCTGACACTAAACCCCAAGAAATCCCAAGTCATTCTTATATGTCATCTAAAGTTAATCAGCCGGTACTTTCGCGAAACAGTCCCTCAAATACTCCTCAATGGTACCCAGCCAGCATACCAAAATGCAGTAAAAGACCTTGGAATAATCTTGGATGAACACCTAAACTGGGAAGAACAAACAGTCACAGCTTGCCGGAAATCGCTCTCCTCCCAACATGCAATCCAAAAATTTAGAAAATATTTCCAACCCATGTTAAACAAAAATTAGTCCAAACTCTAGTTTTGCCTAATCTTTACTATTGTAATGTAGTTGAACACGGCACAAATAGTGAAAATTCGAGATGCCTCGAGCTAGTGACGGATGCTTGCGTTAGATATGTGTGCAATATACGGTTGTATGCTCATACCAGTCCTTCATACTCCCAGCTAGGTTGGATGCGTCCACATAAGGTACGCGATCTCCACATGTTATGCTTACTTCTTCGATTTCTTAGTCACTGGTGCCCCCAATACTTATCTTCTCACATTAAACACCTATCATCATTCCACAACCGCAATACCAGATCGGATACGTCTAGCATCTTGGCTGTACCTTCACATAACACAAAATCTTTCTCCGTGTCATTCTGTATCTCAGCCATACGACTATGGAACGCGCTCCTCTGTGATCTGCGTCTTATCCAGAACCACTCTACATTCAAGAGGGAACTCAGAACTTACATATTAGGGACGGTATAGCCACCATTGTTGTGCCCCCCTCATTTCTTTCTTTCTCCTCTCCATCATAGCTTCGATTTTTACCATTCTATTTCTCTTCCTCTAACCTAGCTACCTCATCTGTATCTCTTTCACCTCATTCTATCGTCTTGTGTCTCTGCTCGATGTGAATAACTCACAAGCTGCAAGAACATAACGAGAAAATTCCCAACTAGCAATAGGAAAGTAATATGAAAGCAATATGAAAGTAAAATATGTTTACTTTCATATAAATAGTCATTACTATTATTGTTATTATTATTATTCTCCATTGTTATAATTACTTTTTGATTGTTATCATTATCCTTGTACTACTGTCATAATGTCTAATTTTTTAACATAAATACTGTATAACACGTGGTATGTCCATAATGTTCTGTAAAAACTGAAATTCGTTCAATCTGAGTATGCCTGGTTACGTGTAAGAGAGGGCCTGTAGGCCCTAATGGTTCAAATGGCTCTGAGCACTATGGGACTCAACATCTTAGGTCATAAGTCCCCTAGAGCTTAGAACTACTTAAACCTAACTAACCTAAGGACATCACACACACCCATGCCCGAGGCAGGATTCGAACCTGCGACCGTAGCAGTCCCGCGGTTCCGGACTGCAGCGCCAGAACCGCTAGACCACCGCGGCCGGCCTGTAGGCCCTAATCTTGCCACGTAATATAAATGAATAAACAAATAAATAAAGTGTAACAGCGGAACTGGAAGACACGTTCCTGTAGTACTACATGCTCCAGTCTTTATGCCGCGATTATTCTCCATGTAGCGAGGGACGTTATCAGTGTCCTGTAAATTCCAGCTATATGCTCTTGACCTCCCAGTTAATCATTCAACTGAATTCGTAACCGTCATATGCGTAGAGAACCTGGTGCTACTTAGTACACCACTCAATCACATCTGGCTCATATAACCAGAAAGAACAATTATTTCTTACATCCAAAGACGAGTAGCTGTTACTTATTTTCGAAGTCTCCTGGACGTCAACTTTACGCAAGATAAACAAGACTACATGCTGTTTGTTCTTTCTTGCTTTATCCCGTTACAGAGGGTGTTCGAATGTTGCCTTACACAGTGTGTGCTCCATATCTCTCGTCTATTTAAAACGTTTGGTTCATGGGTTCCCGGGAAACTGGAACTCCACCACTCGTCAGCCACTGCTTTGGGTGAACTCGGGCGTAAAGTAGTATTTAATACCATCACGGTAAATATCATTCTACGTTCCGCATGAGTATTAAAGGAACATTATAGTTGCCACCCATTACACGGTTCCTGTCAAACCCAAATTCTCTACCTGTTTTGCGCAAGTAGTCTGCCTTCCATTAACCCCTCTGCTCGTAGAGTTCGTAAATTGCTGCAGGAGTTCGAATGATGAGGTGCATCTGCAGTGAAAGTATCTACAGTCGTCACGCCACCTTATGTATGTAGGTATGTGTTGCATGTCCTGTGCACATGTCCCCCAGCTCCCAAGTACAAACCCAATGTCCTCAGTTGTTTATGTTCTGTCGGACATGTCCAACAGAACACACGCAGCTTCTGGTACAGGAGCCGTAAAACAACTTTATTACGAGAAATCAGGAATTCCGTCGCCTACAGGCATTGAAATAAATCAATGGTGAAGTCTGAATACTTGTGCTCTACTGGGACTCGAGTCCAGATACTCTGCCACTTGACTAGAACAGTTCTCTTAAACGGCTCAGCCATTTGGACACCCTTCCTGTCCAACTCAAAGGCTGAACCTGTCACACAAAGGTAAAGCCCACTGCCACTAGACCCTCTGCTTATGGCATTCGTAGAGTCCTGAAGAAGTTGGAAGATGTTGTGCATCCAGAATGAGAGTACCTCGGGCCATCCTGTCACATATATGCACATAGATACGTCGTGGGTGTCCCCGCTCACCAGCTACTATCACCCCCGTCCTCAGTGGTGTGTGTTGAACTATACTACATCAAGTCAGGACCTCAGTCGCCTGCAGGTACTGAAATAAATCAATGGTGAAGTTTGAAAATTTGTGCCGGACAGACCACTGTTTGAACAGGAGCTGTAAAAGAACTATATTACGAGAAATCACGAACTCAGTCGCCTTTCGGTATTGAACTAAATCAGTGGAGAGGACTGAACATTTTTGTCAGACGCGAATACTCCGCTGCATGTCTAGACCCAGTTCCTTAGTCGGCTCAGCCACACGGACATTCCTCCTGCCGAACCCAAATTCTTGACACGTAACGCACATGTAGCGCCAGTTTCAACTAGGCTCTCTGCTCATAGCATTCGGAAAGTCCTGCAGGAGTGCGGAAGATATAATGCATTCACACTGAAAGTACCCGGAGCAGTCATCCCATATACACTCATGCTCATGCATTAAGAACAGTGCTGCTACAAGGTGAAACAACGCTCTGGTGGACGGTTTGCGGGTTTAAATCACCTCGGGGTATGACCATGCGGTCGCACGGTGGCGCTGGTAACAGTCCACATATGAAGAGGTGTGTTGGTGCGTGTCAGAGTACGGTGCAGCGAGTAAGTGCGCAGACGTTTTCAGTCGCTCTAATGGTGACCGTGTGTTGAAAATGGCTCAAAGAACACATATTGATGACGTTATGAGGGGTAGAATACTAGGGCGACTGGAGGCTGGTCAAACAGAACGGGCCCTCCGTGTGCCACAAAGTGTGATCACAACATTATGGCAACGATTCAGCAGACAGGAAACGTGTCCAGGCGCTACAGTACAGGACGTCCACAGTGTTCAACACCACAAGAAGACCGATATCTCACCATCAGTGCCCGCAGACAACCACGGAGTACTGCAGGTAGCCTTGCTCGAGACCTTACCACAGCCACTGGAACACTAGTCGCCAGACACACAGTCTACAGACGACTGGACAGACATGGTTTATTCGCCCGGAGACCTGCAAGGTGCATTCCACTGACCCCTGGTCACAGGAGAGCTCGTAAAGCCCGGTGTCAAGAACACAGTACACGGTCATTGGAACAGTGGTCCCATGTTATGTTCACATACGACTCCAGATATAGTCTGAACAGTGATTCTCGCCGGGTTTTCGTCTGGCGTGACCCAGAAACCAGATAACAACCCCTTAATGTCCTTGAAAGGGACCTGTATGGAGGTCGTGGTTTGATGGTGCTGGGTGGGATTATGTATGATTGGTGCACGTACAACCCCGTATGTCTTTGACAGAGGAACTGTAACAGGTCAGGTGTATCGGGACGTCATGGGTGCAGTGGGTCCCACCTTCCTCCTGATGGATGATAACTGAGTGCCCCACCGAGCTGCCATCGTGGAGGAGCACCTTGAAACAGAAGATATCAGACGAATGGAGTGGCCTGTCTGTTCTTCAGATCTAAATCCCATCGAGCACGTCTGGGGATGCTATCGGTCGGCGTATCGCTGTACGTCTTCAAACCCCTACGACACTTCAGGAGCTTGCGACAGGCACTTGTGCAAGAATGGGAGGTTGTACCCCAGCAGCTGCCCGACCACCTGACCCAGAGTTTCCCATCCTGTTGTGCGGCCTGTGTACGTGTACATGGTGATCATATTCCATACTGGTGTCGGGGTACATGAACAGGAAACCGTGGCGTTTAGTAGCACATGTGTTTCGGGACGGTTTTCTCAACTTATCACCGTGGACTTATAGATCTGTGTCGTTTGTGTTCCCTATGTGCCTATGCTATGCGCCAGTTTTGTGTAGTGCCACGGTGTGTGGCACCACATTCTGCAATTATCCTTAATTTATGAGCATGAGTCAATGTGGATATTTGTTTGAGATATGTCCTCGGCTCCCGGCTACAATCCCCACCGTCCTCAGTGGCTTGTGTCCTGTCAGACATGTCCACTGATTGTACAGCTGAGATGAGGAAACTATATTACGAAAAATTAGGAATGCATTCTAAAGGCATAAAAATAAACAAGTGGTGAAGGTCGAAAATTTTTTCTTTTTTTTTTTTGAGCCATCAGTGTTGTGACTGGTTTGATGCGGTCCGCCAACATTCGTCTGTAGCACCACATCTCAAATGCTTCAATTCTCTTCTGTTCCGGTTTTCCCACAGTCCATGTTTCACTACACACAATGCTGTGCTCCAAACTTGCATTCTCCAAAACTTCTTCCTCAAATGAAGGCCTATGCCTGATACTAGTAGACTTCTTTTGGTGAGGACTGCCCTGTTTGCCGTTGCTAGTCTGCTTTTGATATCTTCCTTGCTCTGCCCGTCATTGGTTATCGTGCTGCTTAGGCAGTAGCACTACTTAACTACATCTACTTCGTGACCATCAATCCTGTTGTTAAATTGTACGCTGTTCTCATTTCTGGTACTTCTCATTGCTCGTCTTCCTTCGATTTACTCTCAATTAGACTGTTAATTCTATTCCACAAATCATTTAATTTTTCTTCACTTTCCCTCAGGATGGCAATGTGGTCAGCGAATCATATCATTTATATCCTTTCACCTTGAATTTGAATTCCATTCCTCAACCATTCTTTTATTTCCATCAGTGCTTCTTCGATATATAGATTGAACAGTAAGGGTGAAAGATTACGTTCCTGTCTTAGCCCTTATTGTTCCTTCTTGGCTCTTGTACATATTGTATATTCCCGTCACTCCCTATAGATTACCCCTATTTTTCTCAGAATTTCGAACATCTTGCAGCATTTTACACAGTCGAATGTTTTTTCCAGACCGACAAATCCTATGAAGGTGTCTTGATTCATTTTAGTCTTGCTTCCATTATCAACCGCAACATCAGAATTGCCTCTCTTGTTCCTTTACTTATCCTAAAGCCAAACTGATCGTCATCTAACACATCTCCAATTTTGTTTTCCATCCTTCTGTGTATTATTTTTGTCAGTAACTTTGATGCCTGAGCTCTTAAGCTACTTGTGCGACAATTTTCGCACTTGCCTGCTGTTGTTATCTTCGGAATTGTGTGAATGATATTTTTCCGGAAGTCAGATGGTACGTCGCCGGACTGCATTGTGATCTCAGTCTATATCTGCTCCTGTATATGCTTTACAATCCAGTATCTGATATCGGAACCTGTGTCAGACAATCATGTAATCTGATTGAAATCTTCTGGTACTTCACGGCCTTTTACATGTATACATTCTCCTCTTGCGATTCTAGAACAGAGTATTAGCTGTTAGTAGCTGAAATTTATTACAGAACTCAATTAGTCTTTGCCCTCTCTCACTCCTTGTCCCAAGCCCATACTATCCTGTAATCTTTTCTTCTATTCCTTCCCCCACAACTGCATTCTAGTTCCCGATGACTAGCGGATTTTGATTTCCCTGTACATACAATATTACCCTTTTAATATCCTCATATACTTCCTCTATCTCTTCCTCTTCAGCTTGCGACATCAGAATGTATACCTGACTATCGTTGTCAGTGTTGGTTTGCTGTCGATTCTTACAAGAGCAATCCCGTCACAGAACCGTTCACAGTGACACACTCTCTGCCCTACCTTTCTATTAATGACGAATCCTACTCCTGTTACAGAATTTTCTGCTGCTGTTGATATTATCCTACACTCATCTGACAAGAAATCCTTTTCTGCCTTCCATTTCACTTCACTGACACCTGTTATATCTAGACTAAGCCACTGCATCTCTCTTTTCGGATTTTCTAGCTTCCGTAACACGTTCAAGCTTCTTACATTCCACCCCCAGAATTGGTTACTCTGTCTTTTTCTCATGGCCACCTGCCCCTTAGCAGTCACCTCCCGCATATCCAAATGGGGACTATTTGGAATCTTTTGCCAATGGAAATACCCTCATGGCACTTTTTCAATTATCGGCCGCACGTTTGTAGATACACTTTATGTGTCTTTAATGCAGTAGTTTTCGTTGCCTTCTTCATGCGCATGCCTTTGATCACTGCTAATTCTTCCGCCTTTAGGGTCATTTTCCCACCCCGAGGACAAGAGAGTTCCCAGAACCTCTGTACCCTCTTGCACCCTCTTTGACAACGCCGTTAGCAGAATGAGGGCAACTTCTTATGCCTGAAATCATGGATCATGAATGCTGATTATTAACTGAAATTTTAAGCGGTGATGGGTTTCGAACCCAGACCCTAGAACGTTTTGATTACTGATCAAAGACGCTACCCCTAGAGCACGTGTGTGTTTGCAGTCCACGGTACTGGAATATAAACAAAGGTGACAAAAGTCGTGGGATACTTCTGTAGTGGCGGCTTCTGCCACCAAATGTATCAGGATGAACAAATGTAGTGCGAAGAGTTAGAAGGCACTGTAGTAAGACTCGTCCGAGCTTTTTAAGTGATTTATTGTTTCCAACTACAGTGCGCCCGTTCCTCTCGATCTGCGTCACTGGGTCCCACAGTGCTGAGGACACCACTTCATTGTCTGAGAAATGGCTTCACACGGAATTGCTACCTCAGTGACCTGTGCATGCACTGTGTATTGGCCTTGTACACCAGCGGAGTTGCGTCGTCATCAGGATGCCGGCAGCTGGCTCAGCGGTCTGCATCCCTGCCAACTCAGCACTGCTCGGTGTGAGCTGCAGGCGGCCAGCTGCGTGTTTCTCGCTGGTGTGGCTGAGATCGTGGTGACAACAAGCGCCAACTATCCGGTGTCTGAATCTGCGGCCCTCGCCTTGGGATGCCTCCGGCGTGTGTTGCAAACCAGGACGACTGCCCACGGTAGTAAGCCATGGAGTGGCCCTCCGCTGGCTGGCTATGGACCCGACGTCGGCCTGAGAGGGTCTAACGAGCGACCCGCCATGGCTTGAAACGCTGGCGCCCCATCTGTTGCTGTATGTAGATGGTGGTGTGACAGGCCCTGCTGTCCAGGAGAGCTGCCACACTTGAATGAATCTCGTTGCAAATCCGCACCTGTTTATATGTGGCTGTGCACCTCTGTTTTGCCATATGAGCCGCTTTGCGTCATGTACTCATAACATGCTAAGTTGGCCAGCGGGCCACTTCTGCCTGTGATCTGCGACATGCAAGACAGCTATGTATTCTCTTTCAGCAATTTGACGGCGCTGTGGCCTCTATTCTACTTCGAAACTGTCGGTATGAGTTACTCACTGCGATCCGGTCCGCACCTGGCTGTAGCTTGTACCCAGAATATTGCACAAAACTAACTTTCCCTATTTTAAACGGTGGTGCCACTACACTTCTTCATATCATCTCGAACGTCCTATTTGCAGGTGTAGGGCAGTAACTTGGAATGATATCAACTCAAAAATTCGTTGGCAGACCTTGCAGAAATAGTGAGCTATGCTACCTCTATAGCTGTCCATTACTGCAAAAGTGTCGATGCACGAAGTTATGCACGAACTGACCTCTTGTTTATGTTCGGTGGCATTCATGTTGGACGATTTTGGTGGCCAAATCATTCACTAATTGTTACGAATGGTCTTCAAAATAACCGTGAATAATGGTGGACCGCTGACATGGCGCACTGTCATCCATAAAAATTCCAACGTAGTTTGGGAATAGGAAGTCCATGATCGGCTGCAGACAGTCTCCGAGTAGCCGAAGGTAACCATTTCCAATCGAATGATCGGTTTTGTTTGGCTGGAAGACACAGTACATTCAATGTAAACATAGCCGGCACCCTTATGGAGTCACCATCAGCTTTACCAGTGCTTTGTTGACAAGTTGGGTCCGCCGCTTCGTGAGGTCTGCGCCACACGCGAGCTCTACCATCAGCTTCTACGACTGATCATCTGGCCAGGCCATGGCGTATGAGGGGCTGCTCGACTATTATACCGTTCCCTTAAATTCCCCACGGACAGTCACTGCTCTAGCTAGATTACTGTTAGCACTCTGGAGCTCACAAGTGATGGCTTCTGCTGATGTCATGCTAATTTTCACAACCACCCTCACCAATGCTCGACGGTTGCCGTGCTTCAGTACATCACGTCTACCGGGTCTTGGTTTAGCTGTCGTTGTTCCTTAGGTTTCCGCTTCACAATCACGTCACCGGCAGTTGACCTGGTCAGATCTGTAAGGGTTGAAAGTCCCTGAGTGATTTGTTACACTGGTCAAATCCAATTACCAGTCCACGTTCAAAGTCAGTGAGCTCTTCTGGCCAACCTATTCTGTTTTCACTGCTTCTCTAGTGACTTCCACCCTGCGTCCGCTTCTCGTGACATTTAGTTCTCAATTCTGCATTAAATAGGGTGTCGAAGTACTTTTGGTCACAGGCCACAACGTGGAGGCGGGAGTGTCCTTGTGACTGAATCGAAGACCGTGTATCTTATGGTGAACAGGACTCATACCCATTCAAGGAACCCACTCCAATAAAAACCGATCCTATATGAGAGTCCATAATGTTAAATATCTGGGAGTAAACTTTACAGCGGATGAATCGTGTGAGGCAGAAATCAAAGCAAGGATTCCAGTGTAAATCTCTCGTACTTTAACCTGAGTTCTTCAGCCGCACAAAACGTTCATCAGATCCATAGAGCTATATGTTTACGATACTTAGAGTGTCCCAGAAGAAGTCTGAGCCGTGTGCGGCTCACGTTCTTGCCGTTCATAACATGGAGTCTTGTAATAACTGCAGTGGCGTCTCGTTTCCTTCTTGTGTTAATGGTGCCACTGAGTTTGCTCGTATTGATTGTCCGCGAGCTGCAGCAGCAGCGGTTATCAATAGCCAATACTTTGGTACGACCGCTTGTATTTCCGGATCGTCGTGTGCGTCAGGCAGTTCGGCTTCGGACGGAGCAGCGAGGAGGTCCGCATCACGTGGGCAGGTCGGGATCACTGGCGGAGTGCAGGCACTGTCGGATCGAGGGGCTGTAGCTAACGACCGAATCCAGGACGTTTGAAGTTGAGTGAACCTTATCCAGTAGTTAAACCTCCACTGTTTGAGATCTCGCTGTTGTTTGCGTGTTGCTGCTCCCAGGGTCGGTGAGACCAACTGCAGCAAGAGGAGTCTGTCAGGTTGGCGGATGCTATTAGCCGCCTTCCACTGCTTGATATTAGTTTCAATTTAGTGTTATTATTGGTGAAGTGCAACGAGCGGTATCTTACTGCCTACTGGCCGCTAACGCTCCACTTACCTGCCCTGGAGGTTAGCGTAATTTGCGACAGTGTACTTTCCCTCGACTTGCCGATGCTGTCCGGCATGGCGTGTAATTTGACAGCTTCCTCGATTGGGGTATGGATAATTGTTTTCCTTGTCTATCTTGGTTCCTTCTGCCTTTTGGTGTTTTAAACACCGCTTTCTGGAAGCGCAGTGCTGTCTGTCATTTCGCTCTCGCCTGAAGTATTCCATCGTTGTATTGGTTATCTGGCGTTAGGTGGATTTGCTAAGAAGGTTTATCGGCGTTTAAACCGTCTCTAGTTTGAGTTGCCCTCCTTAGGTGAATATTACTCTTGGCTACCAGTCTCACCACTTACACAGCTGTAGTCACCTTCCTCAATTCGATCCAGGGAGGAATGTCTGTGGATCACTCCGTCTTACTTGGTCAAGTTGTCATAATTGTTTAAAATTTACCTTAATGTTTTAACGTGTAACTGTCTTCCTTATTTGTAATTCAGGCCTTCAGCTGTTGAGAATTCCGAAGTTGCTTGTGGCCGTCAGGCGACTAATAATTTTGAATTCTTTCTTAGTAACGCCTTCAGCTGTCATTGTTGTAAACTCTTTTGAATTGATTTTTGAAAATTATTTGCTCAAATAAAGTGTATATGTTTACGGTAGCCAACAGTAGCTGATTACGGCCCGATCCACAATCGTTGCCTTATCCTGCCTCTCCCTGACTACCGGGTCACAAAGTCACAAATAATCCTCCGTTTCCGAGCTGAAAGTCTTAAGGAAGATCTACGGTCCGGTACAGATGACGTCACAGCGAAATTGAGGGTCAAACGTAATTGTGAGCTGGTTGAAATTTACAATAGGCCAAATACTGTAGACGTGATGAGAACCACACCGCATGTATGGGCTGGACTTGTCGCTAGGACGGACAAACACAGTTGGAACTTTGAACTCCATGGAGTTTACTCCCTGTGGAAGAAGATCACTAGACAGACCAAAGGAAAAGTGAAGAGATGGAAACCATGACCTTCTGCAGATTCGCGCGGAGGATGACTGGTGAAAGCGAGAAAGAAAGAAGATTCAGTGGAAAGAGGTGTGTAACAGCGTAAGGTCCTCTCGGCGTAATCGCATAAAGTGAAGCAAGCTCAGGTCGGTATCACTAAATTTTGCCCAAGGGAATCGCACGACTAGATGGAGACGAAACGGATACTGCAATCAGAAGAGCTACGTTATATAGCTGCTAAATATATTCTGCGTTGATGATGACATATCAGAAAAATGAACGCCACAGCAGTCGCCGGTGGAGGATTTATGACTACATTAGCTTTATTTTTGTGTTAGGGCTTCATATTCTAGAGGAAATACAAAGTCAGTAAGTCAGCCTTCATCCTAACGGGTATATAAAAACGTGGTGACACCACGCAAAAAATTTACTAGAAGTAGTTATATTAGAATGTCACTATCTCTTACCCACTGTAGAAATGAAATTATTTTTACAGTAAATAACTGCTCTCGGAAAAAATCGGTATTGTCGTATGCGCAGGTGGAGCTAGACGGCCTGACTGGTGAAGTGCGGTTTAACGACGACGGTCGTCGCCGTAACTACACGTTACAAGTGGTCGAAATGACAGTCAACAGCGCAATCGCTAAGGTGAGTACCATAAAAGTTTCCTGTAAAGTGCCATTGGCCTGTAAGATTCTTATCCTGAGTTGAAAAGCATGGCTTACAACGCGTATTCTAGCTCTTTTACTATAGAAGGAGCCAACACGCCGTGTATGTCTTCAAGAATTCTTTCAAGACTTTACGTAGATCATGTTGTTGATTCAGATGTTCTTTATGATACCTGTTATCACTTCTGTCGCCTTGTCTATTTCGATCATAGATAACCCTTCTGAATCAAATATGAATTTGGACGCTCTTTTGAATGGTGTAGTAGGACCAAGAGTTCAAAATATTTCAAGAATTCAGAGAGGAAACGATCGAATTATAAAAATTAGCAACAACAGGATTGAAGAAGTCGTTTCTGACAAAATAATCTCATAAAGAAAATTTAATTTCATTGAGTTCCTCAAGACAGGGCTTTTGCAGAGGGATGAAAATGAAGACGTAGTCAACGCTTTAACCAGATTATTAAACTGAAAGTTGTAAAGACTTCTACTGAAGGACGTGTCTAGCTCACGGAGGACTACAATTAACAATGTTCAAAGAATACTGTTTCTTATTTTAACTATCGATTTTTGATTTAGTTTCTCACTCCACTTATCTGTGAAATTGGTATTATATTTCAGGTAGCTGAATGGTCCGACGAACTGGGTCTGACTCCTGTAGCTGCCAAGTACATGAGGCTCAGAACGAGTGCGGATAGCAAGAAGAACAAGACGTACATCGTGACCACCATAGTGGTGAGTATTTCAACATCACAAACACGCCCAATGCACTTTTAACTGTAACGAGAGGTTTTTGATAAATACTGGAACACATTTTTTTCTGGGCCAATTTCAGTTGAAAAAATGCAGAATTTGTTGTGGAAAATTGTGGAATATTTCCGTTCCAGTCCCTATAGTTTCATTAAGTTCTGATAGGTGGCGGCACTAATTCAGCCTTCATAATGGCTTCTGTAACGGAGGTACATCCCAAGCAGAAAGCAGTCATTGAGTTTCTTTGGTCGAAAACCAGAGCATCGCGCATGTTCATAGGCGGTTGTAGATTGTCTACAGTGACCTGGCAGTGAGAAAAATGACGGCGGGTAGTTGGGTGAGGTGTCTGTCATCATCGCAACTCGGTCGCGCTGGCCTGTCCGTTCTCCCGCATACCGGCCGGCCTCACGCAGCTGTGAGTCCTGAAATAATGGAACGTGCAGACACTCGTCCACCAGCGCCCGCTGGGTACCCCGCCGCCTAATGGAAGACCCTATGGGGTAACCAAGGATCATATGCGCGGAATGCATTGCGCGCTATGAGGCTGATCCTGACAGGTTTTTTGTCGGAGATCGTCACAGGCTAGGAAACATCGGTTCCTCAATTCGATCCGAAAACAAACGCCAACGCTCTCGGTCGTTAAGTGGAGAGCCATCGGCCACTGCGTTGTCCGTAGTGAGAGAAAACACCTGAAATCTTTTGTTCCTGGGACTGACACTGTGGATCACGAAATATTGAATTCCCTAATGATTTCCTATATTTAAAATAATAGAAAAGTCACGATCACTTTAATCGGTTATTAGATGACCGGTTTCAGCATTCTGAAGGTGCCATCATCAGATGTGAAACGTGGATTTATGAAACCATGTAGACATCATGGCACATGAGGCAGAACGTCTTATAAAATCATTGTCACAACCAATAAAAAATGATTGCCATGTGCCATGATGTCCATATGGTTTTGTATATGTTAATCCACGTTTCAGATCAGATGATGGCACCTTCAGAGTGCTGAAACCGGTCATCTAATAAACTACTGAAACGATCGTGGCTTTTCAGTTATTTTAAAAACAGAGTGATCGGCCCACGACACACCATGTGTTCACTGCAAGATTTCCTATATGGTATGTCCCGTGCGTCTAGCTCCAACTACCATAGCGCGGTTAAAGTCTGTTAAATCCCGTCGTAGCGCCATAACCACGACGGAAACGTTTACGCACAGAATCACCTGAGTACTGTACAGAGCGTTAAGTGGAAGGGCTGGGGATGAGGAATTAGGCGTAATACAACAGTTCTAAGCATAATTTTATTGTAACTAACCATCCACAAAAATCCACTTATACTCTTAAAACCAAACTTTTAAAAACAACACGAAATAATTGATTTAAAACAATATGTCAAAAAACTTTACAATGTAATGTTTAATTTAATTTAATTTGGTACCCTGGCAAAGAAAACTTTCCAACCAGAAATGAATATAACACATGCGCTCATACTATCACAATTACTGCAGTTCCTCAATAGTCTATCTTTGCTCAATTCAAACAGTTACAAAAGACAAACACAACTATCAGAAATAGTCCCTGGAAGAGACACGAAAATAACCATCTGAATATAGTACATATGAGTAACATGACAAGTTTTCGGACTCCCCTTCCTGCAGAGTTCTCTTACAAGGGGACCCTCCATACTGTAAATCACGGATTTTGATTCGCTTCAAATACACTCCTGGAAATGGAAAAAAGAACACATTGACACCGGTGTGTCAGACCCACCATACTTGCTCCGGACACTGCGAGAGGGCTGTACAAGCAATGATCACACGCACGGCACAGCGGACACACCAGGAACCGCGGTGTTGGCCGTCGAATGGCGCTAGCTGCGCAGCATTTGTGCACCGCCGCCGTCAGTGTCAGCCAGTTTGCCGTGGCATACGGAGCTCCATCGCAGTCTTTAACACTGGTAGCATGCCGCGACAGCGTGGACGTGAACCGGATGTGCAGTTGACGGACTTTGAGCGAGGGCGTATAGTGGGCATGCGGGAGGCCGGGTGGACGTACCGCCGAATTGCTCAACACGTGGGGCGTGAGGTCTCCACAGTACATCGATGTTGTCGCCAGTGGTCGGCGGAAGGTGCACGTGCCCGTCGACCTGGGACCGGACCGCAGCGACGCACGGATGCACGCCAAGACCGTAGGACCCTACGCAGTGCCGTAGGGGACCGCACCGCCACTTCCCAGCAAATTAGGGACACTGTTGCTCCTGGGGTATCGGCGAGGACCATTCGCAACCGTCTCCATGAAGCTGGGCTACGGTCCCGCACACCGTTAGGCCGTCTTCCGCTCACGCCCCAACATCGTGCAGCCCGCCTCCAGTGGTGTGGCGAGAGGCGTGAATGGAGGGACGAATGGAGACGTGTCGTCTTCAGCGATGAGAGTCGCTTCTGCCTTGGTGCCAATGATGGTCGTATGCGTGTTTGGCGCCGTGCAGGTGAGCGCCACAATCAGGACTGCATACGACCGAAGCACACAGGGCCAACACCCGGCATCATGGTGTGGGGAGCGATCTCCTACACTGGCCGTACACCACTGGTGATCGTCGAGGGGACACTGAATAGTGCACGGTACATCCAAACCGTCATCGAACCCATCGTTCTACCATTCCTAGACCGGCAAGGGAACTTGCTGTTCCAACAGGACAATGCACGTCCGCATGTATCCCGTGCCACCCAACGTGCTCTAGAAGGTGTAAGTCAACTACCCTGGCCAGCAAGATCTCCGAATCTGTCCCCCATTGAGCATGTTTGGGACTGGATGAAGCGTCGTCTCACGCGGTCTGCACGTCCAGCACGAACGCTGGTCCAACTGAGGCGCCAGGTGGAAATGGCATGGCAAGCCGTTCCACAGGACTACATCCAGCATCTCTACGATCGTCTCCATGGGAGAATAGCAGCCTGCATTGCTGCGAAAGGTGGATATACACTGTACTAGTGCCGACATTGTGCATGCTCTGTTGCCTGTGTCTATGTGCCTGTGGTTCTGTCAGTGTGATCATGTGATGTATCTGACCCCAGGAATGTGTCAATAAAGTTTCCCCTTCCTGGGACAATGAATTCACGGTGTTCTTATTTCAATTTCCAGGAGTGTATGTTGTAGAGGCACTTACCCTGAGTACCAGGTATCCGGTTTTTTAGCGACGGGCCTTGGTTTTTGAGAAAATCGATTTTGAAGTTCATTATGCGCTTCGTATACCATAACATTAGATGCATTCTGAGCAAGTGAGCGTAGCGCAGTGGTAAAGTTTTACGGCTAATTCGCTGGAGATACCGTGTTCAAAGCCTGTTGCAACTATGTTTTTTTTTTATTTGATCCTAACGTTCAAAAACGAGTAGACGAATTAACTGGGATATACAGAAATGTAGTCGTGTCCTGCACGAAATGTGGGAAGTTCACGAAACTGGTGTACGAAGAATTTTTGCGTTCTGTAATTCTTCCCTACTTGGGACAGAAAAAAATGTTTGTACATTATCGGTACGTGGGGAGAGCAAACCGAATTAACTTTATACGATATTCACTGATGCAAGCAAAGCAAGCACCTGCGCCCTGAATCAAGGTTTGCCACCAAAGTGCACTCCTTATTGCCAACCCTGCGATGTTCATTTTTACTGACAGGTGAAAATCTTCACGAAAATTATTCAGAATGCTCCCGACTTGATGAAAGACAATAGAGAGATCGCTCCTACCGAAGATTCGATAAAATTACGTACGCTAATGCTACATCAATTCAGCGCACCTAATTTTGAAAGCATGATTAGATACGCATGGTTCGCATCGAAATTAGCGGATGAAAGAGAAATCGTTTTGGATGCAAAACAATTGTGTTTCCCGGTATCGCTCATGAAGAAACCGTGCGCCTGCAAGACGGTTGCTTTCGTAAAATGCGCGTGGTACTGCGAAAATTTGTGCTTCGTTTGTTTCTATGATAAGCATCACCCACAATACTGTTCTGGCACATCAAGCGGTGTGGACAATGAAAAATAAGATTTTGTAATATTGTGAGACAGAAAAAATTTATAATGAATATATTTTTATAATTTCGCACACCTTACTCTGTTTGTTGATATTCCTTGAAATAAAATTCAAAAATGCGGTCGATTTTTTTTTTAAATAAAGGACACGAGCAGGATTCGAACACTGTACATCCAGCGCGGTAGCCGTCAACCTTTACCGCTGCGCTACGCTGACTTGTTCGAGATGTATGTATTGTTACGGGTATAGAAAGCACGCAGTGAACTTCGAAAAAACCAAGGCCCGTCGCTAAAAAACCGGATAGCCAGGTACTCAGGGTAAATGCCTCTAAAACATATTTGAAACTCATTAAAGTCCGTGGTTAACAGTATGGAGGGTCCCCTTGTTAAATATACGCCACAGCTGATCCACATAGAACATGCCCGGTATTCAGACCCCTGGGTGACAACCGTTCCAATCACCACAGCTCACTGTAACTCAAAAAGGTTAACGACCGGTATTATCCACGGTGTCACCGATCCGACGATAGGCATCTTCTGTCCCGATCACGTCGTGTAGCAGGTTGACGCAGTCCGTCTCGCTGCCTGGTTGCAACCGTCCTCCTCGTATGGTCCTCATGGCAGTCGGCAGAGGGCGACACCTGAATGTCGCCGGCCGCGCCACACTGTAGTAACGACGCGGGAAGGTTGCCAGCGGCATTCAGAGGCGTCGGACATGTGGCGATGATACCTTCGGCACAGTACACATGTATTCCCCTTTTCTACCCCGTGTACGCTATACTAGCGACATCTGTATGTGTATATATCACTATCCCACGACTTTTTTCACCTCAGGCTGTGTTTTCCTTACCATATCACGTATCTGCAACACCCCCCAAGTGGCATTCAGTTCTGTGATGAGTAGAGTCACAATGTTTTGCCTCATCGCTGTAGCTCACTGTTTACAGAATTGTATGAGCTTCAAAAACCAACTCCAGCAGACCTAATGAAATGACCCAAAAAATCCACCCATTGATTGTAATAGGTTTCAAAATAAAAAAAAAATGGTTCAAATGACTCTGAGCACTATGGGACTTAACTTCTAAGGTCATCAGTCCCTTAGAACTTAGAACTACTTAAACCTAACTAACCAAAGGACAGCACACACATCCATGCCCGAGGCAGGATTCGAACCTGCGACCCTAGCGGTCGCTCGGCTCCAGACTGTAGTGCCTAGAACCGCACGGCCACTCCGGCCAGCAGGTTTCAAAATCATACGAATTAATTTTGTGCAGTGCTTTCACCGGTACTTTGGTTCATCTGCCCCGCATCCTGGAAACGCTTCCGTTTTAAGTTTTTCATTTGTAGGTAACAGGAAAATGTCACACGGGGCCGGACCCACCGAACTGAGTAAGTACGAAACAAGTCATATTGTTGTTAGCCAAAATCCTGCTGCTATTCGATGCTGCCTGACACGGAGCGTCGTCCTGATGCCATTATGAGGACAATTCGCGCTGGAGAAGGCTGTGGGAGACAGTAAATCTCGATGACTGTGCCAGTCTAAGCGGCAAATTAATGATGCTCTTTGATGTTCCGGGAATACTGTTGCTCGTCGTTCACTATCATTCTCGAAGAAATCTACTACCCACGGCGTACCATGTATTAGGGAGCTGCTAGTATTTCACAGTTTCGACGAGATTGTTACTGCGAGACCGACCACTCCGCCGATGGCCAAGGCCCTCGACGGCAGAACTGCGAGCCTCAGCTCTCTTGTTATAGCTGTTTGCCACTGCCGTCAGTCTGTTGTGTAGTATTCACTTAGACCAAATTGTGGAAGTCAGTGGATGCACTGGCCAGCTGACAGCTGCTGTCCCGGATACTTAGAACCACAGCCACGCGTATCACCACAACCTCCAGACGGCGTTCCTGCAGCCAAAGCTGTTGTTTCGTCATGGTCCATTTAACCTCCGGTAATGTACAGTGCTACGCAATTGCTGTGTCAGTGGGGTGCAGAAGGAGTACAACATTGATATTCTACGCAAAGCTCATCCACGGAGCCTCAGTTTTAATCATCGAAGTCATACCACAACCGTAGGTCATTTTAAGGACTCCAATGTTCCGCAACACTAGATGATTCATCAAAGATGTAAGAAGTCTTAGACTGTGAACGGGAAAACGGCTTCTTGAAATTCCCGGAGGATTCTGGATATCTTGCTTAAGAAGTTGCCAAAACACGGAAGAAAAGCTAGCTGTGAATCATACTGGTGCACTATGCTCCTTATTCCATTGCTGGCCTTTTAGCTGATAGTCCTTGTTAATCTGCCAGGCACGAAATCGATTTAAGCTGAAACGTGCTCTTGGACGGGCAAGTTGTCTACGAAAACTGTGAGTAATTTGTATACCAACAAGCATGAGACAGTGATAGTTTAAGATAAGTTAAAATGTGCGCGCGCGAACTGAATAAACTAGAGAGCTATCATAATTCCCTCTAAACTGACTGTCCAAGAATGGCAAACTGTCTTTTCTGTTTCCATTGTGATTTGGATACTATCATGAATGGAGTTTAGATGTTACAAAAACTCCATTATTTTGTCCTTTTCATGGTGACACACTATGAAAGCATCATTAACATTACCCCTGAAAAAAATTTGGTCTGAGGGCGTTTCCAGGGTTCCAACCTAAAAATTCGCGATAAGAAATTTGGTCCTACAATGAGAAACTAGATGCCTTCTACAGGTCTTCAACAGCAGGTGTATACTTGAAATATCTTGCATAATAACGAATGACGACGTTACAATCCCGGAACATCATCGGGTATTCAGTGCGCCGAGAAAACAACTTGGTTTATGAATTCATGAGTGACAATCCCTATAAACCCATAATGACTTCGAATACATGCGTGTATTCCCTTCTTCAGTCGCAGTGATGAAGCAAAATTCTGGCTCAAATGGAGCTTGTTTTCTGGATTATTTCAGTGTCAGGATTATATCTTGCTACCCGTAATGATTTTTCATAAAAAGACAGAACCAGTTGTCTACTTTACTTTCAATTCTTAGCAGACATACGCACCTACAGCTCTCTGTTTATCGAAAAACAAGTGTTACAGTAATTTTGATGCTTCATCCTTGTAGTTAATGGACGTTGTGCCCACACTTCTTGCCCCAGAGGTAAGCGATCACTTTTAAAATTAGAAAACCATCTAGAAACCACAGGTAAAGCCATATATGGTTGACACCATATTCCCGGAATTTATTAACTAATTAAAAATGTCCCAAATGTCTATTTTTCCGTTGTGAGTGACATTGAAAACCATACAGTGAAGGCTTTCACGACCGGATGGGCCGGCCGGGGTAGCCGAGCGGTTCTAGGCGCTGCAGTCTCGAACCCCACGACCGCTACGGTCGCAGGTTCGAATCCTGCCTCGGGCATGGATGTGTGTGATGTCCTTAGGTTAGTTAGGTTTAAGTAGTTCTAAGTTCTAGGGGACTGATGACCTCAGAAGTTAAGTCCCATAGTGCTCAGAGCCATTTGATTTGACGACCGGATGTTTCTGGTGGCGAGAATTCTTCCGGGTTGTATGGCCGTGGTCCATAGAACTCTTCTATCCCTGCCGTTTCGTCCAAAGCTACGTCGGACATCTTCGGAGGTGCTCCTGGTTGTGGTGAGTCGGCCGACTTAGCACAACCAGGAGCACCTCCGAAGATGTCCAACGTAGCTTCGGACGAAACGTGAGAGATAGAAGAGTTGCATGGGCCATGGCCATACTACCCTGAAGAATTCTCGGAAGCTGAGACATCGAAAACATTAGAGCATAGAGCGATGGTCCACAGCCGAGCGGGATTAGCCGAGCGGTCTAAGGCGCTGCAGTCATGGACTGTTCGGCTGGTCCCGGCGGAGGTTCGAGTCCTCCCTTGGGTATGGGTGTGTGTGTTTGTCCTTAGGAGGTTAAGTAGTGTGTAAGCTTAGGGACGGGTCACCTTATCAGCTAAGTCCAATAAGATTTTACACACGTTTGAACATTTTGATGGTCCACATTGTCAAATACAGCGGAAGCGGTGAAGGGATATGAACTAGCCGTTGAGTTACTGAAGAAAGTATCCCACGACTTACTTGAAGTAATTAAGCGAAACCTTAGGGATCTTCTAGACGACCAGACGTTTATTAGGAACTCAGTTCTTCCATTTAGTGCCCTCTCCTTTTGGAGTCACATGATGCCGTGCTACTTGAAGCATTCCACAGTGATGTATGCGTTGTTTCCAGGAGGAGCCGTACGTAATGATCCGGACGGAGGAACCAGGAGAGAACCTGACGGGCAACGACCGCTTTGAGGGATACTGCAAGGACCTGGCAGACCTCATCGCCCAGAAGCTCGGCATCAATTGTAAGTGTCGCTTCTGAACTGTTTCTCGTTGAGCTACAGTTATACAACTTTTGAGACGGATTTTCTCGGATTTGTAACTCAGTTAAGGGTGAATTTGTGGTAAGCAGTTGCTGCCAGGTTTGTAGGAAAACAGATATACCAGTACATTCGTGCGTTTCGACGAATGTGCAGTTCGCCTTTGCTCTGGCATTACAGCAGTATAATACAGAAATTTACTATAAACTATGACCTTATCCTCACAATTTCGCTCAATCACTTGAGGTAAATCATGAAATACTTTCTTCAACCACAATATTACAGTGCCGACGTAGGCAAGGTTCGAATCCAAATTCTTCTCACTGTGTAGTGAAACGCCATGCTTAGGTCCGCAGGACAGAACAGGTGCTTGGACTTGTGGAAAGGGGTCAAAAGGGGGCTGTCAGTTACACTCAAACACGCATAATTTTATTTAGTTGTCCAAACAATACAGCAAAAATTTTTGAACTTAGTTATCGGCTGAATAGGCCACACTACGTTATGCCTTAAGGGCACAACCACTTAAATTTAAAAGCGGCTGAAAGTCATTAACTAAAAATTCAGACTCAAAACAGAATATTTAGAAGGCAGAAGGCCTCACGTAAGTTCTGTAACTTGGCTGAAGGCCCAACAAATGTAACATTTGAAAAGCAAACAAGTTTAATTTAAAGAGGGCGTAAGGCCCATGATGTAATACTGCATGCAAAATTAATTTAAAAAAACACAAGGTAGAAGGCCTTATCTTCAATTACGCTGAAGGCCCCACGAAGTCTGATGCATGAAAGACAAGAACTTTAATTTAAAAACGGCTGAAGGCCGACTGCTTAAAACAACTAAAATAATTTTTAGTAGGCAGAAGACCCAAAGCTTGAAAACAATATTTTACACAGGCTGAAGGCCCCAACAATCTAAGATTTAACACCTAAGTAACTTAAATTTTAAAGCGGTTGGAGGCCCATGGTTGAAAAACACAACGACAATAAACTTTCAAAAGGCAGAAGACCCAAATCTTTATCTAAAAAAATATTTTAAAAAAGGCTGAAGGCCCAACCAATGCAAGACTTGACAAGTAAGGAACTTTCAATTTTAAATTGGCTGAGGGCCCATTATTTAAAAGCCAACTAAAAATATACAAATTCAAACCATCGTCTATAAGCCATTAAATTACACAATCAAACACCAATAAGAAATGGCAGTACAGCCAGCGGCGCTCATAAATTTCCGCGGGTCGGTCTGCACTTGAAATATTAACGTTCGCTTAGGGGAGACAGGTAGTCAGCCGAAATGTACGATCCGCCGGTAACCCAGCCAAGAGACAGTCAACGGACCCACCGACAAGACGACTTGCTTTCCACCTGACCAATGTACAAGGAACTCCAAAGCCAAACCGTGAAAGGAGTAGCTGCCCACAACCAAGTATGCATAAGCGGTCAAAACTAGACACACGTGTTGGACAGCGACAACACGGTGACGAAAGGTCACTGCCTGAATTTTTCGTCAGCAGCCAAGGCAGGTAACCGAAACGCTAACGGGCACATAGCAGCAAATATCACTGGTGCTCTTGGACTTCAAATAACCAAAATAGAGTTAAAGTCCACCGGATTGTGGCCAAACTTTCGCCAACTTAAACACTCACTGTTTCTCACGGGAATACCCCCAACAGCCAACCATGAAAACCAACGGCACAATGCGAACAGTCTGGCTTCGGTAATTAAATCACCACTCAACCTTGATGTCCTGGGTCGGTGAGCCACGAACCCTGTAGCAATCGGTACAGCTCCCACACACTCCGATATTGCACAGAGACCGCCAGCGGGCCCGGCCGACTGCGCCGTGCGGTGACTTCCTGGCTGATCCACACCAACCGACCGACTGCCCAGAGCCAATACGCCGACAACATTTAAAATAACTTGTCAGAATCACACAAACTACACAAAATTCACGAACACTTGCACGAAGAACTAGACAATACTAACGGCAGTGCCTGTACAATAACAGGTACGAATCACGTGTCGGCATACACAGCCTACCCTTAAGCGATCGCCAGCCAAATACACGTCGTCCAGCAAGACGACCGACCGACGACCAACCAAAGTAGTCCCCGCTCCAGTCATGTGTGTCGGCAACCGTTGGGCGAGTCATGGCGGTTCGGACCTCACTGCTGCTACGCCCCGACTGAACTTGTGCCGCATGCCAGCTCAAACACTGCCAGATCCGAACTAACTGCTGGCACATTCCAACTCACTGGCAGATCCGAACTAACTCCGAACACACGACAACCTGGAAATAACAGCAGTTAGCAGAGATAATACGCCAGGGCTTATATCCATAACCGACGCTGCTGCCGCTCACGGGCAGGCAAGGCGGCAACTCGGTGACACCAGTAATTGAAATTAACATAGCGAAGTGGTAGTACAGTAAAAACAGGATGTCAAATGAGATAAGGGGCGAACACAAGCCACACATGGCTCATGTAGGAAATTAACAGCTTTTTCTTTGATCACTGCTTTTACCATATATAAAAAGTAATAACCCGAAACCAAATGAGCTCCTCGTCATCAGGTAACCTCCGAAAAGTTTCGCTTATAATGCAAACATCTTTCTCAGTATAAAAGGCTGCATTTTCTATACATCTTTTACACTACTTGATATGTTTACACATGTACACTCCTGGAAATTGAAATAAGAACACCGTGAATTCATTGTCCCAGGAAGGGGAAACTTTATTGACACATTCCTGGGGTCAGATACATCACATGATCACACTGACAGAACCACAGGCACATAGACACAGGCAACAGAGCATGCACAATGTCGGCACTAGTACAGTGTATATCCACCTTTCGCAGCAATGCAGGCTGCTATTCTCCCATGGAGACGATCGTAGAGATGCTGGATGTAGTCCTGTGGAACGGCTTGCCATGCCATTTCCACCTGGCGCCTCAGTTGGACCAGCGTTCATGCTGGACGTGCAGACCGCGTGAGACGACGCTTCATCCAGTCCCAAACATGCTCAATGGGGGACAGATCCGGAGATCTTGCTGGCCAGGGTAGTTGACTTACACCTTCTAGATCACGTTGGGTGGCACGGGATACATGCGGACGTGCATTGTCCTGTTGGAACAGCAAGTTCCCTTGCCGGTCTAGGAATGGTAGAACGATGGGTTCGGTGACGGTTTGGATGTACCGTGCACTATTCAGTGTCCCCTCGACGATCACCAGTGGTGTACGGCCAGTGTAGGAGATCGCTCCCCACACCATGATGCCGGGTGTTGGCCCTGTGTGCCTCGGTCGTATGCAGTCCTGATTGTGGCGCTCACCTGCACGGCGCCAAACACGCATACGACCATCATTGGCACCAAGGCAGAAGCGACTCTCATCGCTGAAGACGACACGTCTCCATTCGTCCCTCCATTCACGCCTGTCGCGACACCACTGGAGGCGGGCTGCACGATGTTGGGGCGTGAGCGGAAGACGGCCTAACGGTGTGCGGGACCGTAGCCTAGCTTCATGGAGACGGTTGCGAATGGTCCTCGCCGATACCCCAGGAGCAACAGTGTCCCTAATTTGCTGGGAAGTGGCGGTGCGGTCCCCTAACGGCACTGCGTAGGATCCTACGGTCTTGGCGTGCATCCGTGCGTCGCTGTGGTCCGGTCCCAGGTCGACGGGCACGTGCACCTTCCGCCGACCACTGGCGACAACATCGATGTACTGTGGAGACCTCACGCCCCAAGTGTTGAGCAATTCGGCGGTACGTCCACCCGGCCTCCCGCATGCCCACTATACGCCCTCGCTCAAAGTCCGTCAACTGCACATACGGTTCACGTCCACGCTGTCGCGGCATGCTACCAGTGTTAAAGACTGTGATGGAGCTCCGTATGCCACGGCAAACTGGCTGACACTGACGGCGGCGGTGCACAAATGCTGCGCAGCTAGCGCCATTCGACGGCCAACACCGCGGTTCCTGGTGTGTCCGCTGTGCCGTGCGTGTGATCATTGCTTGTACAGCCCTCTCGCAGTGTCCGGAGCAAGTATGGTGGGTCTGACACACCGGTGTCAATGTGTTCTTTTTTCCATTTCCAGGAGTGTATATCTATATTTACATGTCTAGAGCAACTTTCAGTATGTGATGGAGGATACTTCTTAACTCGTGATTCACACTTTTCCTCTTCAAGTCACGGATGCTTCCAGGAAAGACTACTGTGGGTAAATTTCTGTATCATTTCGAATATGTTTCGTTTCTCTTTCTTGACCTTTTCACCAGATACATATTGTAGGAAGGAATATGTTCGTTGACAACATAGAATAGACCCTCGGAATTTAAGTTGAAAGAACCTTGGAGTTGTTCATCCAACTCCCGTTACAGAGGGCATAAGAAACTGGAAAGGTTTTTCAATGAATGATGTTCGAGCTATCACCGTCACAAATAACGATTATGTTTAAGATGTATGTATTCAGGTCACTCGCAGTATCTGATTTTGAAAGTTCAATGAAGTCGTCAATCTAAGAGCATGTGCCAAGTTAAGTAGATATTACATACATTCAACATATATTCAATTTCTCGCTTCATTTATTCTGACTGCAAGCACACCTGTTGAGGGGTCACATGTCTGTACGCTTAGGCACGCCCGTATTCATAGCTTAAGCGAGCAGAAGCGAGTGCATAGGCTTTTAGTCACATACTTTATACGTAGTGCAATTTATTCATCAGTGAAGTGTGCTCGACATGCCACAGAAGTGCAGACTAGTGTTACACTCTGCAGTTTTTAACTTTTCATTTCGTCATTCGCGAAAAGTCGATGAATATCATTCTCCATATTTACCGGCGAAGAACCGAAATGGCGGGTGTCTACTATTGCTTGACACGTGCCCAGCGAAGCATGTGTCGAGAACTCCCGGCCACATGCCGCCGGCTGTACTGTAACACCTGAAACAGGTTTTGCGTCGGAATGCGAACAACGTGTTCCACTGAAAGAAGACGACAAAGGAACAAACGAGCGGCTTCTCTACCGTACGGGGCACCACCAACAGCCAAGATCACTAGGATTCTGATCAAACACCATGTTACGACTACGTGCGTTGGACAAAAACGCGGAAACACATCACCGTTCCTAATACGGCGTAGGAGAACAATTGACATTTAAAACGTATACCATTCTTCCTGAAAAACAGTAGCAATTGCATGTGATGATGATGAAGGTGGATGGCGATCGCGCACCTTCTCTCCAAAGTAGGCCATACAGGCGCAATAATATTGATATTTGGTGAGTGTGGCGGGCAGAGGAGATGCGGCAATTCGTCCTCGTGCTCACAAAACCAGTCCTGGACGGTGCGAGTTGTGTGAGCAGCGGCTCTGTCGTCTGGGAACACAGATCAGCCTTGCGGAACGAACACTGCACCAAGGGACGGACCTGAACACTTAAAATGGTCACATAATTCTTAGCCCCAACGAGACCTTGTACAGTACCCATGGAGCCCACTGAACACTACGATATGGGAGCCCAATACATTACCGTACCCCCACCATGTTTCACTCTTGGCATGTAAACCTGTTCAGAAGTTGGAAATAGTGTGCAACAAGACTCATCTGACCAAATGACCTTCAATTGCTCCATAGTCCTGGTTTCATGGCTCCGGTTGCGAGAAGTTGCATCACTGATGAGTGGTTTCTGAATCCCAGTTCACCGCGCAGTTTCCTGCTTGTGAAGCTCCCTCCGCGTTGTTTTGGTGCTGACAGAGTACGTGACAGTGACATTCAGTTCCACAGTGATAGGGCGGGTACAAGGCTGCGTCCATGTAGCGATACGCGGAACACTCCAGATACGCATTAGGCTGACAGAGAAATCTTCAGTCGAGGAGGAATGCAATACGCTCGATTTTGTACAATCAGGGTGCTGTGCGTGGCAGCATAATAATGAAAGTCATCCAAGTTCGAACAATACCCCATAACAGAGACCGTGGCCACCAAGTGAGCTCTGGTTGACGGGAGCTACTGGCCGAAATAGGCTGCGAGCTGTCGCAGCCGAGACAAATCCAGACGGCACACGAGGTGGAGCCTGACAGATTACGCTCAGACTCGCCCTATGGCGGTGGAAGAGAGCTGACCGCTGCTAGGCGTCACTTGTTTGAAAACGACCCATTTTCTGTTTGGACACTTCACCAGAAAGTGATAGAAGTGAGACAGATCGATATATGATGGCCTGTGTGCGCATCTGGTTTTACTTTTTTTTGGTAGTTGAGTTTCCTAGGAGAGATGGGAAAGCTGCGGGTAAAACCGCGCGAAGACAAACGCTTAACATCTTAAAAAAAGTTTCGAATACATAAAACAGATCAAAAAACTATTTTAAAAATATACACTTTTGTGGAAACTTTAATTATTCGAAGAAAAAAGGATCACTACACAAGGAAGCGTGCTGCTTTGTTATAATAGTATTGTTGTAGTAATCATCATTCTTTTGGAACGATGAATACCACAACAGAGTCCTTTGGCACTATGGGCAACAACTAATTTGGTGAGGGAGAGGAGGGGCAATGGATGAATGGGCTGAGGTGGAGCGTTGTTGATTAGCGCTTGAAGTCCGGCCTTGCGGCCGAGCGGTTCTAGGCACTTCAGTCTGGAACTGCGCGACCGCTACGGTCGCAGTTTCGAATCCTGCCTCGGGCATGGTTGTGTGTGATGTCCTTAGGTTACTTAGGTTTAAGTAGTTCTAAGTTTTAGGGGACTGATGACCTCAGGAGTTAAGTCCCATAGTGCTCAGAGCCATTTGATTAGCGCTTGAAGAAGGGTATATCTGTGGAGGAATTTCATTGCTCAGTAGTGGGAATTGGTACGGGTTCCAGCGGGAAAGGATGGATGGGGCGTTGAGTATGGATACAGTCACCCCTAACACAGCAGCATACCGAGAATGATGAAGAATAGGTGGGATATTTGGTGCTGGCGCTGGGTTTTCAGATTAATATAGAATTAGAAGGTGTCCCGAAGAAAATGTGGAATAGAGCGGGAGTTGGGGGAAGGTATATGGATACTGTAGGTGCAGTACGGTGCTTGTTCGTCTAGGATTTCAAGGGATTTGTATTACCTGGAAGAACTGGAGATCCAGGGAACACAGGCATATGCTAGGATGGGGTCGCTGAGTGTTCTGTAGGTGAGGGTAATAGCAGAGAACATAGACGAGAGAAAGTAGCTTTACTCAGTTATGATGAATAGTAAGAAGGCGTGTATGCTATGTTATTTTTCTGTCAGCGGTTAGTCGTTACTTTGTTAGTGAGAGGAATAGGTTGGCTGTGGATGTAGTGGTGGAAACCTGGACGACGGAAACGTCTAGTGATGCTGCCAGAGATAGTGGCTTCCCTGTTCCTCTTATATGCTTGAATTTCACAAATATTACAACACCCGGTGGGAAGATTAAAATGGCGTTAGGTGTTGAAAAATAGTAAAGTACGAGTTGCCTGTAAACCTGAGAAACTCATGTTGGTTCAAAGAGATCATTGGTATGTACAAACTGTTTACGTTGTGCGGAGAGCCTCTTACAGGTGGTGTTCTGTTGCAGACGAGCTGAGGATAGTGAAGGACGGCCAATACGGAGCGGAGAACCCGGATGTGGAGGGAGGCTGGGATGGAATGGTGGGGGAGCTCGTCCGCAAGGTAAGCAGCCGGCTCAGCATGCTGCTGCATGGACTGAATGAAAATATACTCAGACCATATTCTATGACACGTAAGTTGCACACTTCATAAAGATTGTGAACTATTATTTTACCATCCATTAATCAAAGCGTTGTTAGACATTTTAAATTTTTCTTCCTCTTCTTGCATCCCTTTAGTCTTGTAAATTGTTAAAATTCATGGTTAAATCTTCAGCTGTCATTTATTTTGCGCAATTCGCCACTGGTTTCGGTCAATGACCATTATGAAGCTTTGCCTAAAACGAATAAATTGCGATTAGAGATTACATAGTTAACCAGGAGATATGACGTTAAATACTATTTCACCTACTGCCGTAAATGGAATAAAAGTTAAACCATAATTTGAACAATAGTAATCTGCTCCTTTAAGTCCACGATAGGACGAAAAAATTTATACCAATAATAACTGTGTACGATAATCTTAGTCAAGAACCAGGTCCACATCGAGAGCTAGTAACCCACCGACGAATGTAACTAGGCCAAAAAGTCAACGATACAGTCAAAGACATCACCATATCAGAGATAAAACTATAGTATGTAATAGCTTTCAGTATTAATTTACTAAGAGGTACATTATGATCTTTGGTTGCAAGTAAACACTGAACATTAGTGAGCGAGACCGTGAAATTCCATATACAAAAATGTGATACACAAAGAAATACCACACTGGCAACGATTGTAATCTAAAATACAACGTAGCTGTTGCAAATAAATCTACTTAAATCATATTAAACCATTTAACGACATCAATACACCAGATAAGCCCACAATTTCGAAATTTTGTATACTACAAAACATCTCAGTTGCCGAAAAATAAGTTAGCTAATACATATTACTGGGATAGAATGTTGTAATGTTAACAGATAAAATGAAAACTTGATATACTAGCAAGTAAACATCAGCTTACAAAATGATGCATCGTAAAGTTTCATACGCAGTGTGAGTATAAAGAAAGCCAACCTCAACAACTTTAGTCTTGTAAATGAGCTACTTGTACCAAAGAACGCATCTTGATACATCTTTTACAAGCTCAGCAACAATAACAGACCACCTTCTCATCGTTTCCGAATAACTGCCACGTAAAAAATTATTTATGTAAGTCCGCCGGTCATTGTTTGACTATATTTAGTAATTGAAATAATGCATTGCAAACCACCAGCTGCAACTTCATCGTTTTATCCCTCTAATGCTTCAGTTCACAAAATTATCATCACTGGAGAGAAAGCTGGACATTAGTGATTGAAACACACACACACACACACACACACACACACACACAAACACATACTCAAACTCACACACACACACACACACACACACACACACACACACACACACATAGGGTGGTCCATTGATAGTGACCGAGCCAAATATCTCACGGAACAAGCGAAAAACGAAAAATCTACAAAGAACGAAACTTGTCTAGCTTGAAGGGGGAAACGAGATGGCGGTATGGTTGGCCCACTATACGGCGCTGCCATAGGTCAAACGGATATCAACTGCGTTTCTTTAAATAGGAACCCTCACATTTTATTACATATTCGTGACGTACGTCAAGAAATATCAGTGTTTTAGTTGGACCACTTTCTTCGCTTTGTGATATATATATATATATATATATATATATATATATATATATATATATATATATATATATAAAACAGTAACTCACTACATATTTCCCACGGTCTTGGTTCACGTAACATTTGCTAATCATTACAGCAAATTCGGCACAAGCTTGTGATCATGATTTTCTAACATAAGTTGCCGTATTGTTTAGCAAATACTGCGTGAGCCAAATTAGAGGTAAGTTCATAGTGAGGTGTGGCCTGGGCTCCCAGTTGGTGCACATCGACAGCGCAGAAAGATAAGTATATAGCTTCTTTCCTGTGTTTACTTCGTAGATTCTTACATACATTGCGTGTGAGTTTCGAATAGGAGGTGTAAATTCGTGTAAATTCAGGCAGATTGTAGCGCAGTCGTTAGGCATTTGTACAGGTTAGTTCATACATTCTTTGCGTGTTTCCCTTGTGTTATCTAGGCACGGGCTCATGTTTCCGTAACTGTTGTTCAACATCGACTAGAATGGACAGGGACTGTGATTGCTGTGTTCGGATAAGGGCTGAGTTGGCATCCCTTCGCTCACAGCTGCAGGCGGCGCTGACTTCGGTCGAGCAGCTTGAGGCTGTTGCCAATGGGCACCACTGTGGGGAGCCGGACTTGGGTATCACGGGGATGTCAACCTCGTCCCGTCTGTCCCCAGATTGGTCTTACGCTGTGGTTGCTCCGATTGCTGCCTGCAGTGGGGCTGAGCCCTCGCCTGTGGTTGATTGAGAGGTCGTTCCAAGGCGTGGCAGGCAGCGAAAGACGTTCCTGGAGGCTGATCAGAAAGCCTCCCCAGTGTGTTGGACAAGCAGGTTTCAGGCACTGTCTCTGGCTGAGCCAGATGCAGCTGCCTGCCCTGTTTCAGAGGATGATTCTCAGCCTTCAAGGTCCGGGCAATCACAGAGGGTGGGCTTATTGGTAGTGGGGATCTCCAATGTTAAACGCGTAATGGGGCCCCTTAGGGATATGGCGGCTAAGGAAGGGAAGAAATCCAGTGTGCACTCCGTGTGCATTCTGGGTGGAGTCATTCCTGATGTGGAAAGGGTCCTTCCGGATGCCATGAAGAGCATAGGGTGCAGCCAGCTGCAGGTGGTGGCAAGTGTCGGCACTAATGACGTGTGTCACTTTGGATCTGAGGAAATTCTCTCTGGATTCCAGCAGCTATCTGATTTGGTGAAGGCTGCCGGTCTTGCTTATAAGATGAAGCCAGAGCCCAAAATCTACAGCATCGTTGACAGAACCGACTGCAGACCTTTGGTGCAGAGCCAGGTGGAGGGTCTGAATCAGAGGCTCAGACGGTTTTGCGACCATGTTGGCTGCAGATTCCTTGACCTGCGCCATAGGGTGGGGGGGTTTCGTCTACCGCTGAATAGGTCAGGAGTTCACTACACTCAGCTGGCGGCTACACGGGTAGCGGAGGCTGTGTGGCGTGGACTGGGCGGTTTTTTAGGTAAGAAGGCCTCGGGAAAGTACGGGGTGGGCTGCAATCTCAAAGGGTGCATGGCAAATACAGGACCTGCTTGGATCAAGGAACAGTCGGAATTGTAGTTGTAAATTGTTGTAGTTGTGCTGGGAAAGTCCCTGAGCTTCAAGCGCTAACAGAAAGCACAGAAGCTGAAATCGTAATAGGTACAGAAAGCTGGCTAAAGCCTGAAATAAGTTCTGCAGAAATTTTTACGAAGTTTCAGACTGTGTTCAGGAAAGATAGATTAGGCAGAATTGGTGGTGGAGTGTTTGTGTCTGTCAGTAGTGGTTTATCTTGTGGTGAAGTCGAAGTAGATACTCCGTGCCTATTGGTATGGGTGGAGGTCATACTTAACAGCCGAACTAAGTTAATAATTGGCTCCTTCTACGAACTCCCAGACCCCGATGATATAGTTGCTGATCAGTTCAGAGAAAATTTGAGTCTCGTAACAAATAAATACCCCACTTATACGGTTATAGTTGGTGGGGACTTCAAACTTCCCTCGATATGTTGGCAAAAATACTTGTTCAAAGCCGGTGGTAGGCAGAAAACATCTTCCGAGGTTGTCCTAAATGATTTCTTCGAAAATTATTTCGAGCAGTTAGTCCACGAACCCACGCGAATTGTAAATGGTTGCGAAAACACACTTGACCTCTTAGCCACAAACAATTGAGAGCTAATAGAGAGCATCATGACTGATACAGGGATTAATGATCACAAGGTCGTTGTAGCTAGGCTCAATACCGTTTCTTCCAAATCCACCAGAAACAAACGCGCCGGCCGAATTGGCCGTGCGGTTCTAGGCGCTACAGCCTGGAACCGCGTGACTGCTACGGTCGCAGGTTCGAATCCTGCCTCGGGCATGGATGCGTGTGATGTCCTTAGGTTAGTTAGGTTTAAGTAGTTCTAAGTTCTAGGGGACTTATGACCTCAGAAGTTAAGTCCCATAGTGCTCAGAGACATTTGAACCTTTTTAGAACCAAATGCAAAATAATTTTATTTAAAAAAGACAATCTCCATTCCTTCCGAACTGACTATGCAAATGTAGACGAGATGTGGCCCAAATTCAAAGAGATAGTAGCAACAGCAATTGAGAGATTCATACCTCATAAATTGGTAAGAGATGGAACTGATCCCCCATGGTACACAAAACAGGTCCGAACGCTGTTGCAGGGGCAACGGAAAAAGCATGCGAAGTTCAGAAGAACGCCAAATCCCGAAGATTGGCTAAAATTTGGCACGGACTTCAATGCGAGACGCCATAATAAGTTCCACAACGAAACATTGTCTCGAAATTTGGTAGAAAATCCGAAAAAATTCTGGTCGTATGTAAAGTACACAAGCGGCAAGACGCAGTCAATACCTTCGCTGCGCAGTGCCGAAGGTACTGTTACCGACGACTGTGCCGCTAAAGCGGAGTTATTGAACGCAGTTTTCCGAAATTCCTTCACCAGGGAAGACGAATGAAATATTTCAGAATCTGAAACACGAACAGCTGCTAGCATGGGTTTCTTAGAAGTAGATACCTTAGGCGTTAAGAAGCATCTCAAATCGCTTGATACCGGGAAGTCTCCAGGTCTAGATTGTATACCGATTAGGTTCCTTTCAGATTACGCTGATACAATAGCTCCCTACTTAGCAATCATATACAACAGCTCGCTCACCAATAGATCTGTATCTACATATTGGAGAATTATGCAGGTCGCACCAGTGTTTAAGAAGGGTAGTAGGAGTAATCCATCGAACCAGAGACCTACATCATTGACGTCGGTTTGCAATAGGGTTAGGTGTGGCAGGTGGCAGTTGACGCTAAATGACGAAAAGCGTGAGGCGATCCACATGAGTTCCAAAAGAAATCCGTTGGAATTCGATTACTCGATAAACAGTACAATTTTCAAGGCTGTCAATTCAATTAAGTGCCTGGGTGTTAAAATTACGGACAACTTCAGTTGGAAAGACCACATAGATAATATTGTGGGGAAGGCGAGCCAAAGGTTGCGTTTCATTGGCAGGACACTTAGAAGATGCAAGAAGTCCACTAAAGAGACAGTTTACACTACACTCGTTCGTCCTGTGTTAGAATATTGCTGCGCGGTGTGGGATCCTTACCCGGTGGAATTGACGGAGGACATCGAAAGGGTGCAAAAAAGGGCAGCTCGTTTTGTATTATCACGTAATGGGGGAGAGAGTGTGGCAGATATGATACGCGAGTTGGGATGGAAGTCATTAAAGCAAAGACGTTTTTCGTCGAGGCGAGATCTATTTACGAAATGTCAGTCACCAACTTTCTCTTCCGAATGCGAAAATATTTTGTTGAGCCCAGCCCACATAGGTAGGAATGATCATCAAAATAAAATAAGAGAAATCAGAGCTCGAACAAAAAGGCTTAGGTGTTCGTTTTTCCCGCACGCTGTTCGGGAGTGGAATGGTAGAGAGATAGTATGATTGTGGTTAGATGAACCCTCTGCCAAGCACTTAAATGTGAATTGCAGAGTAGTCATGTAGATGTAGATGTAGATGAGGTGAATGAGTAAATCATGAATGTCCAGCTTTCCTTCCAGTGATGATATTTTATGAACGGAAATCGCTGCAGTGGTCTGCAGTGCATTATTCCAAGTAACTTGAAAGCTGTAGAGCGTTTCTTCGAGAAAATATAATGTATTTAGTACCTTGATGTTCTGGATTCCAACCGACCTACAGTCTATTAACAGAAAACCAGCCCGCCTGCACAACCGTTCGTGTTAAGCGCGCTTCCGGAACGGGGAGCAGCTCAGACTCCGGATTGAAAATGCCCAGAGGACGGACGACAAGGATCGTATGCTGCCTACACTGATGCGGGTTTTAGGCGATTTTCCACACCCCACGAGGTAAATACCCAGCTGAAACCGAAGTCCCGCCTCAGTTAACGGTTCGCTTGGGTAACACTACATACAGACTGTGCGGTTCAGATTTCCGTCCCAGGGCTAGTGGGGTGGCGACAGGAAGATCATCTAGCCATCCGTTAAATTAATAATGCCACTTCCGTTAGTAATGAAGCCCATGCGGAACAGGCTCAACAAAGTGAAGATGCTAATTAAAAATCTTTTTTGCATTTTATGTTTGCTAGATTGTTGCTTGTGATGAAGAATAAGCTGAAGTTTAAGAGACTAGTTAGGAAGAATCAGCCCAGAAATAACTGGGATACAGAAGTACTAGGGACCGAAGAGATACACTTGAAATTCTGTGAGGCTACAGATAAAGCGATATGCAGCAACTCTGTAGGTGGTTCAGCTGAAGAGGAGTGGGCGTCTCCAAAAAAGGCAATCAAAGACGTTGCAAAGAAAAACATAGGTACAAAGAAGGAAACTGTGAAGAAACCATGAGTAACGGTAGCAGTACTTCAGCTGATCGACGAAAGGGGGACGTATGAAGATATTCAGGAAAATTCAGGAATACATGAATACAAGTCACTTAGAAGTGAATTAAATAGGAAGTGAAAGGAAGCTAAGGCGAAACGGATGCAGGAAAAATGTGAAAAATCGAAAAAGCTATTATGGTTGGAAGGACTGCCTCAGAAAAATAGCGAATTCAAAACAACTTTCGGCGAAATTAAAAGCAAGGATATTAACATTAAGACTACAACGGGAATTCCACTCTTAAATGCAGAGGAGGGAGAGGATAGGTGGAAATAGTACACTGAAGGCATCCACATAGGGAAGATACTTGTCTGGTGACGTGGTAGAACAAACAAGAGTCGACAGGGAAGACGTAGGGGGTCCAGTATTAGAATCAGAATTTAAAAGAGCTTAGGAAGACATAAGAGTAATGCGGAAGGTATAGACAATATTCCGTCAGAATTTCTAATATCATTGGGTAATGCGACAACAAAACGTCTATTCATGTTGGTGTTGAGAATGAATGAGTATGGCGTTATAATATCTGACTTTCGGAAAAAAATCATTTACACAATTCCGAAGATTGCAAGAGCCAACAAGTGCGAGAATTATCGCACAGTCAGCTTAACAGCTCAGATATCCAAGTTGCTGACAAGATACATGGTGATTATAATTAAAGTTAAGCTTTTAAAATGCTGTAGAAATAACACCACTGGTCAGAATGACGTCAAACTGCAACGGAATATTATCGGATAAAGGGGAAAACGTATGGCAGAAGGAAAAAATAGTGTGAAAATTGATCAATAGGTGGCGCCGTATGTGTCAGAATACGTAAATGAAAACACCTGTCATGCGCACGACCCATTGAAGCCGGTATAAACACGCCAGGTACACGGTTTTTCCTCCTTTTGGTCGGCGGCGTTCGGCATAACTGTCTCAATACAGGGTCGCGCTCTGCTCTACACACGTCGCTCTTCAGAAGTTCCGGACGAGTTTGAAAAAAAGGCGTGGGTCTGGAGAAACTGATTCGGAAATTCGAAAAGACGAGTTCTTTTGGTGTGCAACCCGGTAGAGGGAAGAATCGAACTGATTCGACGTCAGTGGAAGCAGTTACCTCAGCAATTCAGGAGGAGACGAGTGGTGGTGAGCAAACGTGTACTGCACGGAGAATTGGACACGCCCGTAGGTACGGTGCGTAAAATCCTGTGAAACATTCTTATTTGCTATCCATTTAGAATTACCCATGTGCACGAGTTGCTTCCTGTTGATCTGCCAGCGAGAGGGACTTTTGCTTTAGAATTTCTTGCTAGCATGGAAGTGGACAATGATTGGCCGTGGAAGATTTTGTGGACAGACGAAGCTCACTTCCGTCTGACAGGATATGTTAGTACACAGAGATGTCTAATATGGGCAACGGAAAATCCACACGCAAATCTTTTATTACAGGGCCATATTTTTTCGAAGAGACAGGTGCTTCCGGTCCTGTTACCTGTACCGTTACTGGTAAGCACTATGAGTGTCTTTTGCGCAACCACGTCATTCCGGCTCTCTAACAGCGTGGATGTGTTGATGAGATCATTTTTAAGCAAGATGGAGCACCTCTGCACATTTCAAATCCAGTTAAGCAGATGCTGAAGCACTATTTCGGAAATGCTAGAATTGTGAGCCACCGTTTCCCTACAGCGTGGCAATCCCGATCACCTAATCTCAATCCGTCTGACTTCTGGCTGTGTTCAGTTTTCTGATTGCAAACTTAGATGCATCGAAGGCACGCATTGCGGAACACATTCTGAACGTGATCCCGGAAACACATCGATTAGTTGTGGAACATGCTTTTTCTCGATTTCAACATGTTGCAGAAAACGGTGGACAGCATATTGAACATGTTTTGGCCAGTCACACGGAAAATAATATTCCGATTTCATTCTGATTGATGCATTTTATGCAGTTTTTAGCCCCAGGAAAGTTAAAAACTGATGTAATTCATGCCTTTTTTGCGGTTTTTGGCCTCAGGACAATTAAAAACCGATTTTTCCCATTCAATGTGATATGGCCTTGCCGGAAGGTCTTACGTAACTAACAGTATCACACCTATACACCTATGCACACTGAGTAATACGGTTTGTTTAACGTCAAACGTATGCCTTAGGCATTGTTGTATGATTCATTCGTCATTTGTAGTCGACCACTATTAAATTCTGAGGCTTACAGCACCATCTACTGCTACATTTTGTAACTGTTTCTTTTTCTTCTGCCATACGTTTTCCGCTTGTCCGACAATATTCCGTTGCAATTTTACATCATTCTGACCAGTGATGTTGTTTCTACAGTGGTTTGAAAGTTTAACTTTAATTATAACCACCCTGCACGTAAGAATGGAAAAGATAATTGAGTATGTGTTAGATGACGATCAGTTTGGTTTTAGGGAAGGTAAAGGCATTAGAGAGCCAGTTCTGGCACGACACGTTCATAGCATTTTTTATCTGGAAAAAGCATTCAGCAATTTAAATGGTGCATGGTGTTTGAAATTCTGAGAAAAATAGGGGTAAGCTCTGCGAAAATACGGATATTATACAATGTGTCCAAGAGTCAAGACTGGGAGGCATAGAACGAAAAGGTCAGGCTAAAAAGGGTGTAACGCATGGATGTAGTCTTTCGCCCCTACTCTTCAATACAGACACCGAAGAAGCACTTACGGAAATAAAAGCAAAGTTCAACAGCGGAATTAAACTTCAAGTTGCAAGGATATCGATGATACGATTCGTTGATGACATGAAGAAGAATTACAGGATCTGCTGAATCGAATGCGTAGTCTGTTGAGTACATAATAGGGATTGAGAGTAAACTGAGAAAAGGGTAGAGTAATGAAAAGCAGCAGAATTGAGAACAGCGGAAAACTTAACATAAAGATTGGTAATCACGAAGTAGATGAGTTTAAGCAACTCATCTACCTAGGCAACAAAATAACCCATGACGCACGGAGCATTGCCGAAAAGGGCATTCCTGGCCAAGAGAAGTCTGCTAGTATGAAACGTAGGCCTTAATTTGAGGAAGAAATTTCTGATAATGTGCGTCTGGAGCAAAGAATTATATGGCAGTGAAACGTGTACTGTGGGAAAATAGTAACAGGAAAGAATCGAAGCATTTGATATGTGGCGCAACAGAAGAATGTTGAAAAGTAGGTGGACTGATAAGGTAAGGAATGAAGAGGTTCTCTGGAGAATCGGGTAGCAAAGGATATATAGAAAACACTGAGAATAAGAAGGGTCAGGATGGTAGGACACTTGTTACATCATGACGGAATTTCTTCCCTGGTATAGGGAGCTATAGAGGGTAAAAACTGTAGAGGAAGACAGAAATTGGAACACATCCAGCAAATAATTGAGGACGTAGGTTGCAAGTGCTGTTATGAGATGAAGACGTTGGCACAGGAGAGAAATTCGTGAAGGATTATATCGATCCAGTCAGAAGACTGATGACTCAAAAATCTATTGCTATGGGTTTACAGTTATTCAGGTTTTCTTTGGCAGAAAGTATAGAGATTCAGAATAGAGTTAACTGCTTCATTAATTTCATGTCGCAATCTAACGTAAAAAAATCTTTAATCTTTGCTGTGGAATTATTTCACCCTGCATTTCGGAAGCCTTTACGAGGATTTTATAAAGGGGTGCGAAGTCGTAATAAGAAGCGACGGTGGAAAAAATCACCTCATATAAGGGATGTTCAGACAGTAGATGGGCAATCGTTTGTCTATATAGTTGTGTTTTTACCCATTGAGGTTACCCGTGGACCGTGGGAAATCTAATAAAAGAACTTCGTGTTAGACTGTTGGTGTAGAAGGAATATGGACACTTCAGACGATTAATGAATGTACACCTGTTGTCAAGGAACAAATAACGTAGCACAGTAGTCGAAGTGAGGATGCAAATCACAATAGTTTAAATCAATAATTAAGTGGAATGTTGATCACAGCATAAGACACAAAATATTCTGTAAGCTATGGTACTTTCTGTCATTTAACATCTTAAGAATAAAATTTTCTGCTCATTTCCTAGGTTGAGAAATGCCATTTCGGGTCGTACTACTAAACAGCTGGAGAGAGTCACATCCTTAAAAATTCTAAGGAATAAGAAACTGATGTCTCTCTCTGGACAACAGTTTTTTCAGGCAATTTCAACTCCTCCTACATAGCATAACTGACGAGGGAACGTGGTCTGCAGCCGTAAAATACTTTAAGGGATGCAGTTGTCCAGAAGCTGTAATTAATCAACAATTTCATTTTAATCGTTATGGATTACAGAATTTAAAAAATGCTGCTTCAAATGTTACCTGTTGTATCGCTGAATCGCATGTCGATTATAAGCTAATGAATTCTGGTGCTGTGACAATAATGACCGCATATACTACATCCCATAAAACATTAAATATGTCATGCAAACAAATACAACGATGTTATGGGTAAGACGAATGAAAGACTGTGTTTATTGGTAGAATATTTAGAAGTTACGACAAAGCTACTAAACATATTGCTTGTCCTTCCTCTTCTCCGGTAGTATGTAGTATGGCATATTTACCAGGCTGGAATGAGGGAGGATATGGAAGAAATTCAAAGAAGGGCAGCTCGTTCTGTATTATGCGAAATATGGGAGAGAGTGTACTAGTATAATATGGGTGGCAATGATTAAACCGAAGGCGTTTTTAATTAAACGAAATTTTTGTCACCAACTTTCTCATCAGAATATTTCGTTGACTCCCACCTACAAAGGAAGAAACAATCATCATAATTAAATAAGAGAAATCAGAGCTCGCCGGGAATGACTGAGGTATTCATTTCTTCTACGTGCTTTTTAACTGTTAGAGTGTGGTTTGATAAGTCTGGTAAAAAAACAAGATGAAATGTTTCATTAACACCTCACCTGAGTTCTCGATATATTGAGAAATATACACTTGGTCCATCCAGCAACCACCAGCTTTTTCATCCCATCAATAAAACAGGTTTTGTCGGTCTCTGCAAAATACTCATTGAATGCATTTAATACTTCTTCATTTGACAAAAATTTCATCGCAGCAACCGGAATTTCAAATTAGGGAACGGGAAGAAGTCGCCTGGTTAACACAGTTGACGAAGTAGCAATTCAAAGCCAAATTCATACACTTTCGCCATTCTTATTCCTAGTGATTGGAATGGTGCGTTATCCTGGTGAAAGAGCACTTATTTTATGTGCCAACCTTAGTCGTTTTGCAACCAACGGAAGTTCCAGACGATCCGTCAATCAAGCTTAATTCGGTCCAGTTACGGTTCTGCCTTTATCCAAGTAATCTACGAGGATTGTTCCTTGAGAGTGCGAAAGAACCGCGACTATCATCTTACCACCTGATGGAATGATCTTTACCTTTTTGGTGCAATTTCTCCAAGCTTTCCCCATTGCTTTTATTGCTGTTTTCACTCTGGTGTGTAATGATGGATTCATGCTTCATCAGCAGTCACACATCGGTGCAAAGCGTCTTGTGGATTGCGAATGGACACCGCTAGACTTTCTGATGAAATGTGACGGATGCGCGTTAAGTAGACTGTGAGCAGTCGTGGTACCCACATCGCGTACACCTTGTTCACAGTTAATTCACCGCGTAAGACATTATATACTCGCTCAGTAGAATGCCTACGGTCTCAGCAACTCCGAATGTTTATTCGGCGGTCTAGCATTATCATATCACGCACTATGACAATGGTTTCCTTTGTGATGACCTCAGGTGGACGGTCATGAGCCACTCCACGCAGCTCTGTTTTGATTTCTGCGGCAGTCCAACCCTTCAAATGAAAAGGTTTCTTAGGTGCACGGAACTTCGTTTTTCCATTTTCATTAGTAGTCGACACATTGACCAATTCAGACGGCTGTCAGCAGTGAACTGTAAGCTGTACATTGTTGAAACTTTTTATACAATTCTTGGAATAATGAAGCTTACCAACCATGAAGGCGCAACAAAAATGTTCCACTCTTTCACGGAAATTCACCAGACTTATGGAGTCACCTTCTGAAATTGCAGAGTATTCACGTACATATAGATGTAGCCGTAGTTGTAGGAGGGTTGGAACTTTAATAGTGACAAAATATATACGTGTTTCAAAGTTTTACTGACCTTCAAAGTAGGCACTAGCTTTGTATATAACCTGTTGCCAGCGATGTGGAAGTCGTAGGATACACTTAGCACTCCCAGGTGTATTGACAGTTCGAGCGGCGCCGTCTATTGCCCGACGAATTTGTAGCAGTTCTGAAGCGAATGCCGTGAAATGTTTCCTTCAGTTTAGAAATCGAGATGAACTCACGAGGACTTGTCAGATGAGTGCAGTAGCTAGTATAGCACTTACCAGGCACATCAGTCAAACAAATCAGTAACAGCTTGCACTGTACGTGCTTGAGCATTGTCCTGCAAAATGATGGTCAGGTCCTGCAGAAAGTGTCATTATTTCTAAGCTGGTCGCAGGTTGTGTTCCAAAAGTAAACAGCATAGAGACAGAAGTGATGACACTTTCTGCAGGACCTGACCATCATTTTGCAGGACAATGCTGAAGCACGCACAGTGCAAGCTGTTACTGATTAGCTTAACTGATGGGGCTGCTAAGTGCTATACATCTACATCTACATCTACATACATACTCCGCAATCCACCATACGGTGCGTGGCAGAGGATATCTCGTACCACAACTAGCATCTTCTCTCCCTGTTCCACTCCCAAACAGAAAGAGGGAGAAATGACTGCGTATATGCGTCTGTGCGAGCACTAATCCCTCTTATCTTATCTTTGTGGTCTTTCCGCGAAATATAAGTTGGCGGCAGTCAGCCTCAAATGCTGGTTCTCTAAATTTTCTCAGTAGCCATTCACGGAAAGAACACCTCCTTTCCTCCAGAGACTCCCACCCGAGTTCCTGAAGCATTTCCGTAAAACTCACATGATGATCAAACCTACAGGTAACAAACCTAGCAGCCCGCCTCTGAATAGCTTCTATGTCCTCCCTCAATCCGACCTGATAGGGATCCAAAACGCTCGAGCAGTGGAGGAGGAGAAGATTAGTGTTTAACGTCCCATCGACAACGATGTCATTAGAGACGGAGCACAAGCCCGGGTTAGGGAAGGATGAGGAAGGAAATCGGCCGTGCCCTTTCAAAGGAACCATCCCGGCATTTGCCTGAAGGGATATAGGGAAATCACGGAAAACCTAAATCAGGATGGCCGGACGCGGAATTGAACCGTCGTCCTTCCGAATGCGAGTCCAGTGCGCTAACCACTGCGCCACCTCGCTCGGTGCTCGAGCAGTACTCGAGGATATGTCGTATTGGTGTTTTATAAGCGGTCTCCTTTACAGATGAACCACATCTTCCCAAAATTCTACCAATGTACAGAAGACGACTATCCACCTTCCCCACAACTGCCAATACATGCTTGTCCCAGTTCATATCGCTCTGCAATGTTACGCCCAAATATTTAATCGACGTGACTGTGCCAAGCGCTACACTGCTAATGGAGTATTCAAACATTACGTGATTCTTATTCCTATTGATCTTCATTAATTTACATTTATTTATATATAGAGTTAGCTGCCATTCTTTACACCAACCACAAATCCTGTCCAAGTCATCTTGTATCCTCCTACAATCACTCAACGACGACACCTTCCCGTGCACCACAGCATCATCAGCAAACAGCCGCACATTACTATCTACCCTACCCAAAAGACCATTTATGTACATAGAAAACAACAGCGGACCTACCACACTTCCCTGGGGCACTCCCTCACCTCCGATGAACACTTACCATCGAGGACAACCTACTGGGTTCTATTACTTAAGAAGTCTTCGAGTCACTCACATATTTGGGAACCAATCCCATATACTTGTACCTTAGTTAGGGTCTGCAGTGGGGCACTGAGTCAAACGCTTTCCGGAAGTCAAGGAATATGGCATCCGTCTGATACCCTTCATCCATGGTTCGCAAGATATCATGTGACAAAAGGGCGAGTTGCGCTTCGCGGGAGCGATGCTTTCTAAAGCCGTGCTGATGCATGGACAGCAACTATTCTGTCTCAAGGAAATTCATTATATTTGAACTGAGAATATGTTTAAGAATCCTGCAACAAACCGATGTTAAGGATATTGGTCTGTAATTTTGAGGATCCGTCCTTCTACCTTTCTTGCATATAGGCGTCACCTGCGCTTTTTTTCCAGTCGCTCGGGACTTTACGTTGGGCAAGAGATTCGCGATAAATGCAAGCTAATGCAGTAGTGTACTCTCTGTAAAACCGAACTGGAATCCCATCAGGACCTGGCGATTTATTTATTTTCAACCCATTCAGCTGCTTCACAACCCCAGGGATGTCTATCACTATGTCCTCCATACTGGAATCTGTACAAGACTCAAACGGCGCTATGTTTTTACGGTACTCCTGCGTGAAAGATTTCTCAAATGTTAAATTTAAAATTTCAGCTTTCGTTTTGCTGTCTTCCGTTGCCAGGCCAGACTGATCAGTGAGTGGCTGGATGGAAGCCTTCGACCCGCTTACCGATTTTACGTAAGACCAGAATTTCCACCGAGGGAGGTTGCGCAGTGGTTAGACACTGGACCAGCATTCGGGAGGACGACGGTTCAATCCCTCGTCCGGCCATCCTGATTTAGGTTTCCCGTGATTTCCCTAAATCTCTCCAGGCAAATGCCGGGATGGTTCCTTTCAAAGGGCACGGCCGACTTCCTTCCCAGTCCTTCCCTAATCCGATGAGACCGATGACCTCGCTGTCTGGTCTCCTTCCCCAAACAACCCAAACCTCAGAATTTCCTTGGGTTTTCAGCAAGATCTTTGGTGGTTGTATCTGTATACCATCTACTGCACTTCCCTGACGTAAGCGCTCGTGAGTTCAACTCGCTTCAGAACTGCTACAAATTCGTCGGGCAATAGACCAAGCCGCTCGAACTGCCAACACAACTGGCACTGCGAAGGGTATCCTACGACTTCCACATCGCTGGAAACGGGTTATGCACAATGCTGGTGACTCTAATTTGAAGGTTATTAAAACTTTGAAAGACGTATCTGTTCTGTACGAGCTGTAAATACACTCCTGGAAATTGAAATAAGAACACCGTGAATTCATTGTCCCAGGAAGGGGAAACTTTATTGACACATTCCTGGGGTCAGATACATCACATGATCACACTGACAGAACCACAGGCACATAGACACAGGCAACAGAGCATGCACAATGTCGGCACTGGTACAGTGTATATCCACCTTTCGCAGCAATGCAGGCTGCTATTCTCCCATGGAGACGATCGTAGAGATGCTGGATGTAGTCCTGTGGAACGGCTTGCCATGCCATTTCCACCTGGCGCCTCAGTTGGACCAGCGTTCGTGCTGGACGTGCAGACCGCGTGAGACGACGCTCCATCCAGTCCCAAACATGCTCAATGCGGGACAGATCCGGAGATCTTGCTGGCCAGGGTAGTTGACTTACACCTTCTAGAGCACGTTGGGTGGCACGGGATACATGCGGACGTGCATTGTCCTGTTGGAACAGCAAGTTCCCTTGCCGGTCTAGGAATGGTAGAACGATGGGTTCGATGACGGTTTGGATGTACCGTGCACTATTCAGTGTCCCCTCGACGATCACCAGTGGTGTACGGCCAGTGTAGGAGATCGCTCCCCACACCATGATGCCGGGTGTTGGCCCTGTGTGCCTCGGTCGTATGCAGTCCTGATTGTGGCGCTCACCTGCACGGCGCCAAACACGCATACGACCATCATTGGCACCAAGGCAGAAGCGACTCTCATCGCTGAAGACGACACGTCTCCATTCGTCCCTCCATTCACGCCTGTCGCGACACCACTGGAGGCGGGCTGCACGATGTTGGGGCGTGAGCGGAAGACGGCCTAACGGTGTGCGGGACCGTAGCCCAGCTTCGTGGAGACGGTTGCGAATGGTCCTCGCCGATACCCCAGGAGCAGCAGTGTCCCTAATTTGCTGGGAAGTAGCGGTGCGGTCCCCTACGGCACTGCGTAGGATCCTACGGTCTTGGCGTGCATCCGTGCGTCGCTGCGGTCCGGTCCCACGTCGACGGGCACGTGCACCTTCCGCCGTCCACTGGCGACAACATCGATGTACTGTGGAGACCTCACGCCCCACGTGTTGAGCAATTCGGCGGTACGTCCACCCGGCCTCCCGCATGCCCACTATACGCCCTCGCTCAAAGTCCGTCAACTGCACATACGGTTGACGTCCACGCTGTCGCGGCATGCTACCAATGTTAAAGACTGCGATGGAGCTCCGTATGCCACGGCAAACTGGCTGACACTGACGGCGGCGGTGCACAAATGCTGCGCAGCTAGCGCCATTCGACGGCCAACACCGCGGTTCCTGGTGTGTCCGCTGCGCCGTGCGTGTGATCATTGCTTGTACAGGCCTCTCGCAGTGTCCGGAGCAAATATGGTGGGTTTGACACACCGGTGTCAATGTGTTCTTTTTTCCATTTCTAGGAGTGTAAATAGTTGTCACCATTAAAGTTCCAACTCTCGTAGTTGATATCGAAATCTGCACGAATGTGATGCTACAAAATTGATTATGTGTTACGATCGCAGCACGAGTCATGATGAAATCATTGCGGTGTGCCACCAGGAGGCGGATATCGCGATCGCGTCGATGACGATCACCTCGGAGCGGGAGCGCGTGATCGACTTCAGCAAGCCGTTCATGTCGCTGGGCATCAGCATCATGATCAAGAAGCCGGTGAAGCAGAAGCCGGGCGTGTTCAGCTTCCTGAACCCGCTCAGCAAGGAGATCTGGGTGTGCGTCATCTTCTCGTACGTGGGCGTCAGCATCGTGCTCTTCTTCGTGTCGCGCTTCTCGCCCTACGAGTGGCGCCTGCTGCAGCCCGCCTTCCAAGAGCCCCCCGGGCTCGCATTCGTCAGCGGGCCCGGACCCTGCCCGGCCGACGGCGTCGTCGGCATCGGCGCCGTCGGGGTCGGCGGGGGCGGGGGAGCGGGCGGCGGGGGCGGCAAGGATCCCGCCGGCGGCGCGCTCACCAACGAGTTCAGCATCCTCAACAGCCTGTGGTTCGCCCTCGGGGCCTTCATGCAGCAGGGCAGCGACATAGCGCCCAGGTCAGCCTCATCCTTTAACTCCTAGTCAACTCAGACTGTGCATTTTCTGGTGTACGAGGTTTGTCCGGAAAATACGTATAAAAGTTGAATAGTAACTTTATTTTACAATTATTCAGGTATTACAATATGGTCTCCTTCAAAATACTCGCCCTGAGACGCGATACCCTTTTGCCAACGCCGTTTCCACTGTTGATAACATTGCTGAAAGTGAAACTTCCTGGCAGATTAAAACTGTGTGCCGGACCGAGACTCGAACTCGGGACCTTTGCCTTTCGCGGGCAAGTGCCCTACCAACTGAGCTACCCAAGGACGACTCACGCCCCGTCGTCACAGCTTTACTTCGGCCAGTACCTCGTCTCCTACATTCCAAACTTTACAGAAGCTCTCTTGCCAGGAAATTTCATTTCAGCGCACACTCCGCTGCAGAGTGAAAATCTCATTCTGGAAACATCCCCCAGGCTGTGGCTAAGCCATGCAGAGTGAAAATCTCATTCTGGATTGCTGAAAGTCTTCAGTTGTAATGTTGTTAACTTGCTGTGTCGTTTCCGCCTTGATGGCTTCCACATCTCCCAAGTGCCGCCCCCGAAGCACCATTTTGCATTTCGGAAACATGAAGAAATCATACGGGGCTAAATCGGGTGTATAAGGTGGGTGGTCTGTCACGGTGATTGAGCTTCGGTCCAAAAACTCGCGCACAACGAGTGACGTGTGAGCGGGCGCATTGTCGTGATGAAGGATCCACCTGCCCCCTTTTGCCAACTCCGGTCGAACTCGGACTACACGACGAATCAATGAAAGCAGTCAATATTATCTTCACATTGGACCTTGATTTTCGCGACTTTTATGTCCTCGGTTCTCCTGCCAGTTTCCATTCTTTGCTTTGAGATTTGAGCTCATAGAATTCGTTGAACCAGGACTCGTCTCCAGTGACGACTCAGTTGAGAAAGTCTCCTCACAGTACTCAACCCTCTTTGCTTTCCTTTCTGGCGCCAAGAGCTTCGGTACGATTTTCGCACACAATTTCTTCATTTCAAGTTTTTGTGTCAGAATATCGTGAATGATTGTTTTGGGGATTGACAGCTCGTCAGCAATCCTTCTGACTGTCAATCTACGGTATTTAAGAACACAAGCCTGAATTCATTCAACATTTGCATCGGAAATCGATGTCGACGGGCGTCCTGGGCGAGGGTCATCGTTCACTTCTTCTCGGCCACCCCGGAACCTTTTTAACCACTTGTTCACGGTTGGTTCCTTCAGAGAATTGTCCCTGTAAACCTGTTTCAAACACTCAAAAATCTCACGGCCATTCTTGCCTAGCTTTGCAAGAAACTTGATATTGACGCGCTGTTCCTCAATCAGAGAGAGCTACATGCCGACGGCAGGTGAGAAAGGGTAACTGTCAACAAGCTGCCGCACACTCCCACCTTCACGCAGAGTGCTCTGACTCGAACTGAGCGTTGATGGGATTGATTACAGCAGTAGCCCACCTGGCGGTGACTGCAACTTGTAACACAAAGACATTATTCAACTTTTCTACGTATTTTCCGGCCAAACTTCGTATAATCCAGATGGCGTATCAGTCTCACCACTATAGCCACGGTAACATCAGATCATGAATTTCCTGGCGTCCACCACAGTGGACATGTCACTCTGAGAACTATAGACCTAATGACCTCAGGACGTATGTTTCTTGATGATCAACCCATTGAGGAAGTCAGTTGTATTGCTGTAGAACAAATAAATAAATCTACCGAAGCGATAAACTTCGATTTTGATCGGCTTCGAATTTATTTTAATGTAGAGCAAATATGTCACACGTTTTTAAACGTTCCCGTAATCCCTTAAGGGTTGAAACACCCTCCTTGAAAACTCAAAGCGCATTCATGATTTTTTAACCCAAAAAATCTACGCATCCTTATTTTTGTACGGATTTACAATAATATTACAACAATAATGTTGAGACGTGGGACCAAGGGAAGGCAGGGAAAGGTGTGGACGGGGCCTAATCAGTTCCCGTTGGTTGCACAGTAACCACATACACTTTATTTAAGGAAATATTTAAAAAAAAACATTCTTTTAAAAACATTGACTGTAACACAAGCTACACTAACGCCTGAAGGCCTTATTAAGAAAGAAATAAAAATTATTTGTCGGCTGAAGACCACGAGCCATACTTTAGAACAATTAACGGCTGAAGGCTTGAATTACAAATGAAGACGACAATTACACGTTAAAAATACCAAAACAATTTTTAAAACAGTCATTTAAAAAAATTTACTCCCTGAAGGCATTATTAAGAAGAATTCAATTATTTGTCAGCTGAAGGCCACAAGCAATAGGAATAATTTTATTTTTAAACAATTGACATAATCAGACCAAATAAAGAAGGGGGTGATCCAAAGACAGTGCTCCAAGGATCGACATGGGAAAAGTTCCTAAAGCTGCGTTAGCGGTGAGACAGGTAGCCGAGCGTTATGCTCACATAACAGGATGACAACTCAAACTGGGGTCAGTTTAAACGCCGACCAACCCTCTTACCAAATCCACCTAACACACGATAACCAGTAGGACGAAGAAATAATTCAGGCGAGGGAGAAGTGACAGACAGCACTGCGTCTGCAGAATGCGGCTTTTAAAACACCAAAAGGCCGAAGGAACCACTCCACAAATGCAGTACGCAGGCAGCGTTAAAATAACTGCTCATTCAAACACACTAGATACACACGGACCCGCGAAAACAATTCCACCAACAACTCAAATAATTTGTTAATAATAGATTTCAGTTATCAGTCGTGCTTTTTAAATTTTATTGGCAGATCTAGATTTCAGATATAAACTAGCCATTCCCAATGCACTATCATTTTTGATCAATGCATGTAATGCTTGTTGGTCGGGCTTCATCCACAGTTCATTGAAAGGTGCCAGTATGAACCATCGACTGACAGCTTACTGCCATGAGGTCACTTCCACAGACGGACACACACACACACAAGTGAAGGTTGCACTACTCGAATATAACGATCCATTATACTTAAACTCGCTGAATCCGGACCTCGACGTGGTCGTGCACTCTGGCGACCACATCCTTCCATCGGGCAGTGCCCTTATATCGCCAGCTCCCTGGGCAAGTACTGGTGCTGTCGGACCTCACTGCTGCTCCGTCCCAACTGAACTCGACACACGACGACGCGGAAATACTAGAGGTCGCTCCAAAGATAGTACCACAGCACTCGCTATTGATACACACCGCTGCTGCCACTCACGGACAGACAATGCGAGCAAATGTGTTGGCGCCAGTGAACGGACTAAGAAAACGAGAGGTCACAATCCGAATGCACTTCGCCAACCTGTCAACGGCACAAACACGAGCCGGAGCACGGCTCAAATGTACAAATAGTTTCCAATAAAACATAATTAAATCTGAAGAGGTTAAAATTTGAAAACTAAAACACACATCAAACGGAAAAACGCACTGCGACACGATATTGTTAATTTCAAAAAATTAAAAGAAAATATACAGGGTGTTACAAAAAGTTACGGTCAAACTTTCAGGAAACATTCCTCACACACAAATAAAGAAAAGATGTTATGTGGACATGTGTCCGGAAACGCTTAATTTCCATGTTAGACCTCATTTTAGTTTACGGATGAGGCTTCATTGCAACGTGATCAAATTGTAAATTTTCACAATCAACATGTGTGGGCTGACGAGAATCCGCACGCAATTGTGCAATCACGTCATCAACACAGATTTTCTGTGAACGTTTGGGCAGGCATTGTTGGTGATGTCTTGATTGGGCCCCATGTTCTTCCACCTACGCTCAATGGAGCACGTTATCATGATTTCATACGGGATAGTCTACCTGTGCTGCTAGAACATGTGCCTTTACAAGTACGACACAACATGTGGTTCATGCACGATGGAGCTCCTGCACATTTCAGTCGAAGTGTTCGTACGCTTCTCAACAACAGATTCGGTGACCGATGGATTGGTAGAGGCGGACCAATTCCATGGCCTCCGCGCTCTCCTGACCTCAACCCTCTTGACTTTCATTTATGGGGGCATTTGAAATCTCTTGTCTACGCAACCTCGGTACCAAATGTAGAGACTCTTCGTGCTCGTATTGAGGACGCCTGTGATACAATCTCCAGGGCTGCATCAGCGCATCAGGGATTCCATGCGACGGAGGGTGGATGCATGTATCCTCGCTAACGGAGGACATTTTAAACATTTCCTGTAACAAAGTGTTTGAAGTCACGCTGGTACGTTCTGTTGCTGTGTGTTTCCATTCCATGATTAATGTGATTTGAAGAGAAGTAATAAAATGAGCTCTAACATGGAAAGTAAGCGTTTCCGGACACATATCCACATAAAATGTTCAAATGGCTCTGAGCACTATGGGACTTAACATCTATGGTCATCAGTCCCCTAGAACTTAGAACTACTTAAACCTAACTAACATAGGGACATCACACACATCCATGCCCGAGGCAGGATTTGAACCTGCGACCGTAGCGGTCACGCGGTTCAAGACTGTAGCGCCTAGAACCGCACGGCCACTCCTTTGTGTGTGAGGAATGTTTCCTGAAAGTTTGGCCGTACCTTTTTGTAACACCCTGTATATATAGAACATTACATCTGGAACATATATTTAGCAGTCATTTATCTGGGAACGAATTATTTAACATCCCAATAAGACAACTGGCATCAAGTGGATCATATTGGGCGAGCACAAATCTATAATGTAAAGATATTTGTAGCTTATTTCTGGCAAATGTGTCTTTGAAATATCACTTCAGCGTAAGTTACTGAATTTGGTACTACTGATGCTATACGATTTGCTATTAGTCTAATATTTTAATGAAAACTAAATAATGCGAGTTGGCGGGTTCTTTGGGGGGGGGGGGGGGGGTTGGAGGGGGTTTGAAGGGTATTTCGAACGAAATAATGTTTCGGCAGTTCTTGGTGCACCATTGTAACGTACCTTAAAAACCACAGAACTTTTATGTGAAATTCTTTTTCATATCTGTTACAGGTTCAACAGTGTCCATGCAGAAATATTGAACTCTGCTGTTTTTTTTTTTTGTTTTTTTTTTTTTCGAACGAGTTGTTTCACTCCCTCAAAGGTCGTTGTAGGCAAGTATAAATCAATATGAGTCTCTTATTTTGCGCTACACTACAACAGATTCGAAACCGATCGAAATCGAATTGTACCTCTTGCCTACGTTTACTTACGACGTACTTTTCCCTGTGTCCAACTCAGAATTCTGGAAAGCATTGGTCATGGTGTCCCACTGCAGACTGCTAACAGAGGTACAAGAGTAAGGTATAGGTTCCCAGATATGTGAGTGGCTAGAATAATTCGTAAATGGCAGAACCCAGTATGTTGTACTCGACGGCGAACGTTCATCATGGACAAGGGTATCGTCAGGCGTGCTCCAGGGAATTGTCATACGACCGGCATTATTTTCTAAATACGTAAATTATCTGGCGGACAGGGTGGGCAGCTGTCTGCGGTTGTTTCCTGATGACGCTGTGCTGTACGGAAGCTACCGAAGTTGAGTCACTGCAGAGGTAGATAAAATATCTAGCTGGTGTCGTGAGTGGCTGCTAGCTCTAAATGTGTAAAAAGGAAGTTAATGCGGATGAGTGGAAAAGCAAACCCGTAAAGTTCGGAAGCAGCATTGATAATGTCCTGTTTCACATAGTCAGGTCGTCTAAATATCTGGGAGTAACGTTGCAAAGCTATATGAAACTGAAGGAGCATGTGACGATTGAGGCCGGGAAGGCGAATGGCCGACTTCGGTTTATTTGGAGATTTTTCTTGATGAAAGGTCGACTTCGGTTTATTGGGTGAATTTTGGGAAGGTGTAGTTCATCTGTAGAGGAGACAGCGTATAGAACGCTAGTGAAACTTATTCTTCAGTACTGCTCGAGTGTTTGGGGTACCTACCACGTCGGAATAAATGAAGACATCGAAGGAGTTCAGTGGTAGATTGCCAGATTTGTTACCGGTAGGTTCGAACAACACGGAATCCTTGAACAAATGCTCAGTTCGAATACAATAAACTTTCATGAAACATAATCTTATGTCCTTGAATGAGCATGGTATTAGGAAGCATCGCTTTTGTGGAACTCAGCTTGTCCTTTTCTCACGCAATATACTGCGAACTATAGATGAAGGGCAACGGACAGATGCCATATTTCTAGATTTCTGGAAGGCGTTTGACATGGTACCCCATTGCAGGCTGTTAGTGTAGGTACGAGCGTATGGAATAAGTTAACAGATGTAAGAGTCGAAGATGAGTGCCTGTAGTAAGGAACACCCTTCAGCAAAGGTTTTGCATCATCCCGGTTTCCAGAACTCCTGAAGATAGACGTTGACTGTGGATATTGTATCGCAGACACAGTCCCTTTTACTGTTCATAGATGTCACTAAACGCGCCCAAAAATGTAAACAACCATGCATGAGCAGCGCCTATTAGACGGAGGGGGCTCGACAGCCGATCAGTTCCAGTCATTCCGGCTGGAAGAAGATAAGTGGCTCGTGCTCTCTGTAGTTCAACCATGCCTAGACGGTCAATACCGTGGTTCGATCGCTATCGCATTGTTACTTTGTGCCAGGAAGGGCTATCAACAAGGGAAGTGTCCAGGCGTCTCGGAGTGAACCAAAGCGATGTTGTTCGGACATGGAGGAGATACAGAGAGACAGCAACTGTCCATGACATGCCTCGCTCAGCCCGCCCAAGGGTTACTACTGCAATAGATGACCGCTACCTAAGGATTATGGCTCGGAGAAACGAGGCCTGACAGCAACACTACCATGCTGAATAACGCTTTTCCTGCAGCCACAGGTCGTCGTGTTACGACTATGCGCAATAGGCTGCATGATGCGCAACTTCATTCCCGACGTCCATGACGAGGTCCATCTTTGCAACCACGACACCATGCATCGCGGTACAGATGGGCCCAACAAATGGCGAATGGACCGCTCAGGATTGGTATCAAGTCCTCTTAAGAGGTGAGTGTCGCATATGCATTCAAACAGACAATCGTTGGAGACGTGTTTGGAGGCAACACGGTCAGGCTGAACGCCTTAGACACACTGTCCAGTGAGTGCAGCAAGCTGGAGGTTCCCTGTGTTTTGGTGGAAGTATGTGGGGCCGACGTACGACGCTGGTGGTCATGGAAGGCGCCGTAAAAACTGTACGATAAGTGAATGCCATCCTCCCACTGATAGTGCAACCATATCGGCAGCATACTGGCGAGGCATTCGTCTTCGTGGACGACAGTTCGCGGCCCCATTGTACACATCTTCTGAATGACTTCCTTCAGGATAACAACATCGCTCGAGTACAGTGGCCAGCATGTTCTCCAGACATGAACTCTACCGAACATGCCAGGGATTGGTTGAAAAGGCCTGTTTATGGACGACTTGAGTCACCAACCACTCTGAACGATCTACGATCAATCGCCGTTGAGGAGTGGGACAATGTGGACCAATAGTGCTTTGTTGAACTTGTGGATAGTATGCCAAAACGAATACAGGCATGCGTCAATGCAAGAGGACGTGCTACTGGGTATTAGAGGTATCGGTGTGTACAGCAATCTGGAACACCAGCTCTGAAGGTCTCGCTGTTTGATGGTACAACATGCAGTGTGTGGTTTTCATGAGCAATAAAAATGGCGGAATTGATGTTAATGTTGATCTCTATTCCAATTTTCTGCACAGGTTCCGGAACACTCCGAAGCGAGTGATGCCAAACTTTTTTTGATGTGTATACAAGACAGACAAATTTCTAGTTCGTGTGATGAGTGGCAGCTGGCTCTAAATGTGGAAAAATGTAAGTTTGAGGACGAGTAAGAAGAACAAACGTGTAATGTTCGGATACAGTGTTCCTAGTGTCCAGCTTGGGCCGTCAAGTCATTTAAACATCTGGGCGCAACGTTGCAAAGCGATATGAATGGAACGAGCATGTGAAAATTGTGATACGAAAGGCGAATGGTCGACTTCGGTTTATTGGGAGAATTTTAGGGAGGAGTGGTTCACCTGTAAAGGAGATCGCATATAAGACGCTGGTGCGACCCATTCTTGAGCAATTCAGAGGCGGGCTGCTAGATTTGTTACCGGTAGGTTCGAAAAAAAAAAAAAAAGTGTTACGCCGATGCTTCGGGAACGCAAATGGGTATCCCTGGAGGAAAGGCGACGTTCTTTTCGAGAAACACTGTTGAGAAAATTTAGAGGACCGGCATTTTAGGCTGACTGCCACACGATTCTACAGCCGCCAACATACACTGCGCGTGAGGACCACGAAGGTAAGATACGAGAAGTTACAATTGATACGGGGGCATATAGGTATTCGTTTTTCCTTCGCTCTCTTTGAGAGTAGAACGGGAAAGGAAACGACTAGTAGTACAGGGTTGCCTCCGCCATTCACCGTACCGTGACTTGCATATTATCCACGTAGATGTAGACTGCTACGGAGACGCTTCGGGAACTGAATGGGAATCCCTGGAGGGAATGCGAAATTTTTTTCGAGGAACACCATTAAGAAAATTCAAACAATCGGCATGTAAAGCTGATTAAAGAATGATTTTGCTATCGTTAAATGTATATTTCATTTGGAGGCATAAAGACAGCCGTTTTTCACTCGCAGGAAAGGAAATCATTAGTAGTGGCACAGGGTACCCTTCGCAAGGCACCGCGCGGTGTCTTGCGTAGTATGTAAACGTAGATGTAGTTTTAAGGTCGGTATCTTCGCTGCAAGCCTGAAAAGAGAACACGAATTTCCTGGTTACCAGCCCTGTGAACAGGTCACTCTCGCCACTGTAGGTGTAGCAACCTCAGAATGTGTATTTCCTAGTTACCAACCCAGATGAAGGTTAATTTTACCACTGTAGTCCTACCAACATTAGAACGTGCATTTCGTCTCACCCAACTCAGTGGGTAGAATGCGCATTTTCTGGTGTCGATCTTACTGAAGAATCTCTCTTCGGTCATATATTTCCTGATATAAAACTCAGGTGAAAGGTCAGTTTCATCGTGGCAGCTCTGAAAAGCTCAGAAAATGCTTGTTCAGGGGATCAACCTAACGAGTAGGAATGTCTCACTACTGCAGTTGTGACAACCTCGGTGCATGCAATACCTGGGTTCTAGTCCAGATGACCAGCCACTTTCACCACTGTTGTCCTATTAACCACAGGACGCGCGTTTCCTGGTGTCCAATCCAATGGGCAAATCAGTGTCACTGATGTAGCCCTGGCCAAAAGAGAGCGTACGTTTCCATATTTCCACTGGAGTTGATCCTAATTTTCTGCACTACATCCTATAACTGATCTTGTCTTTAGCAGAAGTTACTGCCAGTTTATTCTCTGGACTGGAACCTAATACCGTGCTATAATGACAATTGAATCATACGCAGAAGTATTGTATGCTGCATTGGCTGTAGCCATGGAACTGAATTTTGTTTCAACAAGGCCGAGAGAAAGGTCAGAGGTCAGTTTCTCATGTACACAAACGTTACGGTAAACACGGGACACCCTTGTAGCATGGAATTTCATTTCATAAGTTAGCTTCGTGATAAGTTTGTACCTTGATATTATTATCTTTTTATTTACTTTATTTCATTTTATTGGTCACATAATTGAAAGCAATACACTTAATACTCATAAGTAATGAAATAAAGGGGTGGTTGTGCGAAAAGTAGGCGACTGAATACTTCCCCAGGTGTTTCAGTGTCCCAGATGCCACACGTCTTTGTGATCTGTAGTGGCCGGAGAAGTGGCCTTAATCAGCAGTCTCGAAAGAAAAGTTTAGTGCAGTGATCAGCTAGCTTCGTTTAGGTAAAGGAAAAAGGATTTATATCATTTCTTCAGTCCAAGTGTAATAATTCAATTCCGAAAACTTCTAGACCTTATAGTCTTGCGCACAAAGCTTGAATAATTTCGTAGTAGATACCCGTAAGTCCAAAACTAGCGTTTATTCAAAAAACGTCACCGTATTCCAACAAAAGATGCTCTATTGTCTCCTAGTACAATACAACTGCGAATGAAGATAATCATGTGACTGAAACAATTCAGCAGCTTTGGGCCGAATACATTGAAGTCAGACAAAAACATTGAAACTGTGGAATACTGCTCACCCAAATTATTTTTTCGTATCTTCATTTAATTTTGGCAAAAAATAAGTATGTGAATAATCTTTGTTCCTGATGCGGCAAGATTCGGCAAAGGGCCTCCTCGTTTCTTTTAAGTGCACCCAGGTTTCAACAAACCCCTCGACTCTTTTTTTTCCGGTATACATTTTGTCCATGACTGAATTACATAATGTGTCGGTCGATCATGGACAAGGGAGAAATCGAGAGGGAAAAAAAAAACGCTGTTTCATAATTTTGTTCTGCGAACGTACATACTCATACACTGCTGTTGTTACTTGACTCGACCAACACGGAAGACAGGCGATTTGTCAGGTTAATGTGTATGGATAAAAATCCTATGTCAAGATTGCTAAAACTCCTTTGTTGATTACTGGTTTCAGCTCATCGAAGAGCTATCTTCAGATCAATAAAAATTATTACTTATTCACGTGTGTATCAGCCACCAGGCATCACAATCTTCATAATCTGTTGAGCTGAATCGCTCTGGTTATCGTTGACAAACATAAGTTCTTTGAGTACTCTGATAGCCGTAATACAGCTGTTTACTGCAGTGTTTCGTGTGATACGCCTTATTTACACCCACACATGGAATATATGACAGTTACCATTGTCAGTCACTTTGCATCTAAACACTAGTGTGGCAGTATGAGCACTGCAGACGTATATGGTAAACGTTGTACATTACGTAACCATGACGAGCCACTTTAATGGCCGGCCGTTGTAGCCGAGCGGTTCTAGGCGCTACAGTCTGGAACCGCGTGACCGCTACGGTCACAGGTTCGAATCCTGCCTCGGGCATGGATGTGTGTGATCTCCTTAGGTTAGTTAGGTTTAAGTAGTTCTAAGTTCTAGGGGACTGATGACCTGAGAAGTTAAGTCCCATAGTGATCAGAGCCATTTGAACCACTTTCATGTGTAAGCAACAAGACCGATTCAGCTGAACAGATTATGACGATGCATGAGACCTCGTGGCTGATACACATGTAATTGAGCAGTAATTTTTATTGATCTGAAGATGCATCATCAATGAGTTGAAACTGCTGATCAGTAAAGGAGTTTTAGCGATCTTGACTAGGAGTGTTATCTACACTTTTTTCATACATTTGTACCTCAAATGGAGGCCTATGTTTCATATTAGACTTCTTTTAGCGAGGAATGTCATATTGTTATGAGCTTCCCTGCTGCTTCTGACCCTCTTGCTTCGTCCTTCGTGAATTAATTTCCTTCCAAAGTAGCACAATTTCATCAGTTCACCTACGAAGTCTTGCAAGCGTTATTATTTACAGAGCGGTCACAGATTTTGGACTGTACATTTTGGATTTCGTTTTCGTATACCTTGAACATAAATTTACGAAGCGTTTGGATGTGAAGGCAAATTTGAATTTGTATGAAGGCAATCTGTGGGAAAATTTACAGTAGTCAAGTGAAACAGTCAAAATGAAATGCAGACAAAGATAAACTGCATTCCTAAAAAGTCGAAAAAAGCTAAGTTTCAAAGTGAGATCAAGACTGTTTCGACTGCAGCGTAGTCTAGGAAGGAGGGGAGAACTTGTTTTTTGAATACGTAAAAAGATGTAATATATGTCATCACCGACTTTTTTTTAGTCATAAGTCTTCTGACTGGTTCTTGTATTAACATTTTCATCACTGTGCAGCAATTAGACAAACGTTTTCAATTATTTGTTACTTGTGGTCCAATACATGTCTTCCCCTGCAGTTTTTAACCTTGCTGTTACTTCTTGCTGTCTTAATTTATGCCATATCTCCCTCCTCCGTCTTATTTTCATTGCTTATTTTCGATATGCTTATTCTTCCCCGATTGTGCGGAGAACTTACTCATTCCCTACCTCATAAGTCTACAGTCCACCTAATTATCAATACTTCATATTCAGCCTCATCTGAAACATTTCGATTTTCTTCGTCTGTGCTCTCACAGTCCATGATACAGTATCATACAGTGCTGTGCTCCAAACATCACTGATCAAACTTTGTTAATAAAAGTGAAATGCGTCTGGTCTAACGTTCAGTTAAACTGCAGTTCACTGAAAAAATTTCTTCCTCGATTAAACTCCACAGCAACAAATGACACTACTATCATTATGGTGACTAGTATGTCCCTCTAATCCGTGTGCGGCCGATGCACAAGGAATCCAGAGGTCTTGTAATGATCGGTTTGAGTAATCTCTCATACAACCTTTAGCACTTTGCTTGCAGTAAATGCTTGCAACAGCTTCCGTGATTCACATCTAAAATACGAGACTAACAAATGTAGCAAACTATTATAACGACAGGTACTGTGTATTCTTGTCAGAGGATAGCCTTTATTTGAGGTTACATTTAATTCTTTCTTTCAATAAAATGACGGTGTACCTATGCATTCACATTATGATATTGATTTGAACATACACGGCCGCTAATTATCAGACCATTGTAAACGGTAAAGTAACACACAGCAAGTCTCACCTCTTCTATCATTGCTTCACGGCAGCAGCTATGAATCCTGCGGTCGCTGCACTCGAGAACAGCGGCAGATGGGATATTAAAAAAGTTTTCTCAAACTTACACGTTTCGTGAAAGTCTTCTCGCCTTTGCGCGCAACTTACAGATGTAAAACAGGAGAAGCACAAGGCTGGCTAAAAACTGCTCCCACTGGTAAAATTCCGAGAAGTTTCACGTCCGGCTTACATGTTCGGAGATGAGCCGTTGCTTCTTTCGTGCCACAGACATTTGTTAAGGAACAGGAAATCCCTAGACGAAACTTCTTTTTTTAAGAAAATAACAACTTATATAGTGTAAGAAAGATACGAAAGCGTGAAGCAGAAAAAGAAAACTTGACAATGCATTATCAAGAAATCGAGGAATAGTGCTTCACTCATTCCATTCATTTCACCCACTCAGCCTCTGATTAATAATGTCTTTCAATCCATACGGGCAAATTTTGACGGTTTCTTCTTCTAGCTCCTTTTTTCAGCTTTCGGAAAAAATTTCTGCGAATCACAGGAATCTTTGCCCTCTCCTACAATTTTCGCTCTCTACAGATTCCTGTAATGGCACAGAAGTTATTCCCTGACGGCTGGACACTTTCCTGTCATTGAGTCCCTTCTATTAGTTAAAATTTTCGAGTATTAATTGCTCGTCTTTATTGCAGAGACTCTTCTCATTTCTAGTAACTACACTTAATTTACTGAAGTCTTTTGTAACCCCACATCTTAATCCTTCGTATACTACAAATGATTAACATTGTTTCTTAAGTCTATTCCTGTGTATGGTAGTTATCAATTAACGGATACTCATTTCATAGGGTGCTGTAAATCTTCCAAATCGTCACAGGCAATAACAATGTCGTGAGAGAAACTTAACATTCATATCATTTCATCCTCAACTTTTATGCCACATTGCTTTATCTCCTTCAGTGCAACTTCGATGTATAGACGGAACAGCAGAGGGGAATTACTACATCCTTGCCTTACCCCCATTCAATCCCATGATTACCGTTTCTATATTTCCCTCTTAGTTCTACATAAACTCTTTCTTTACAGCAGATACATATTTTTCTGAGGTTTTGAAATATCGCGTGAACGAATAATTTTTTTAGGTCGTCGGATCCTACCAGAAGGTAAGAAATTCCAAGTTTAAAATAAATCCCATTTGGTATTTTTTCTGAGAAAAGTTCATTCATTAATGTCATGAACGACAATTTTTTGACACGAATAGTGCACAGCCAAATAGCATTTACAAACTCAGACTGTACAAGGCAGAGTGATGCGACCGACATAATTGATACGTTATACTTTAACAACCTGGCAGATGTCGCTTTTTCTGAGTTGAAAATTTTCAAAAGTGATAGGTTTGCCTGTGATGAACTTCTATTTTCCAGAAATTCTTTTCTTGATATTGCCAGTCTGAATTTTGCTGCGCAAATAAAAAAACTCATCATTTCCCTTCCCTGAAGCAAATTTGTGAGACGTTGCTAATGGTATTCCTACTGATATTCCCGATTTAAAAGCGATCGTCAATCAATCGAAGATGACTGTCATCCATGGAGTTGATATTCCAACTGGCATTTAGGTTATGAATTTTTGTGCGCCAACCATAGAGAAGGCTTACAGAAAAAAACTGAATCTTGACTGGTTTAGTTCATGACATTTTACCAAACTGCTGTAGCGAAAATTTTTTTTTCAGTTCAGTGACCTCAAAGCAAAAAAGAAAAACTTCCGAACATTTGAAAATAACTATTTGAGCTAGGTGAGGATCAGCTACATAGGCTTTACGGATAATAACATCATTAGTAAGTGAAGTGGATGTACAAGGGGTTCCCATGTCCATTTTATCATCGTCTCGACGCAGTGTGCAACTGATGTTCACTGAGTCCCTCGATTAGAATGAATAGTGTATTTCGAATGGTGGCTTTAACTTTCATTTATTTTACCAATGTAAGTTAGCACCACCGATAAACCCCTTAAGTAAAACAGTACTAACTAAAACCTAAAGCACGTAGTACACTTTAAGACAAAATAAGGACGTACCACTAAGGAATTATACGAAAGAGACGGAAATAGATAGATGTGGTGTATACATACAGACAAACAAATGAATACAATTTCAGACAAAATTGGATCATTTATTCAAGAGAGAGAGAGATTAAAAAATTGAATATGTCAGTAACACATGGTCCTTCACTTTCCTTCATGCAAGCCGTTATTAGGTTTGGCATTGACTGATAGATTTGTTGGACAACTTACTGAAGGCTATCGTGCCAATTTCTGTCCAACTGGCGTCCTTAGGTCGTCAAAATCCCGATACCATTGAAGGGTCTTGCCACAATGTTCCAAATCTTCTGAACTAGGGATAGGTCCGCCGACCTTGCTTGCCAAGGCAAGCACGAAAACAAGGAATGGAAGCTCTCGCCGTATGCGGCTGGGCAATAGCTTACTCAAATGTAAGTCCTGGATTGCTTGTCGAGAAGAGAAACAAAAGGGGGCGTAGGATATGGCCTGGAATCTCACTCACTGGAGTACAATTGTCTTCAGTGGTGAGTTCTGCTTCGAAATGAGCCCTCGTGTCCAGCAAAGTCTGGAGATGCTGCGGGCAGTGGTGGGATCGAAAACCGGTAGCCACCCTCCATACTGCGCAACAACCCAGAATGTTGGTCCGAGGTTCCAATTCTTTCCATAGCAGAACCCTTTCTGTAGTCAACCGCGGCACCCAACAGCACAGCGGTACCTCAAGCATATACACTACCCTTTTTTGTTTGTTTTCTTTTGCTCTTTTCGACAAGCAATCCCGGACTAACATTTCAGCGAGATATTGCCCACCCGCAAAAGGCGAGAGTTTCTACTCCTTGTTTTCGTGCTTGTCTTGGCAGGCAAATGGACGGATCTCTTCCTAGTTCAGAACGTCTGGAGCGTTAAGGAAAGGCCTTCCAATCGTCTAGGGATTTTGATGATCTAAGGGCGCCAGTTGGACAGCCCTTCGGATGATATCCGTCGGAGTACATCCAACAAATCTGTCAATCCACGTCAAGCCGAATAACTGCTTGCATAAGGGCTAAAGGTGGACCAATGCCTTATTGACTTGCTCAATTTGTGAAGCTCTTTCTTTTGAATAAATTATCCAGTTTTTCTGAGACTGCCGGCCGGTGTGACCGAGCGGTTCTAGGCGCGTCAGTCTGGAACCCCGTGACCGCTACGGTCGCAGGTTCGAATCCTGCCTCGGGCATGGATGTGTGTGATGTCCTTAGGTTAGTTAGGTTTAAGTAGTTCTAAGTTCTAGGGGACTGATGACCCCAGATGTTAAGTCCCATAGTGCTCAAAGCCATTTGAACTATTTTTTTTTCCTGAAACTTTAATGGTTTGTTTCTCTGTACATGTATATCACATCCACAAATTTCCATCCAATTCAGATGATTTCTTCTTCGTACGGTGGTGCGTAAGGGTTTTCTTTTTTTAATTTAGCTAAGAGCCTAACGACACACCGTATAGCTTTACGTATCTGGTCATAAGATATACATGTAAGGGAGCTCACGAAACAAGTCAGTATGTCTGAGCAATTCGACTTTGCTCGTGATTTCTCTAGAAACAAGTAACAAACCGACCTCCAATGCCGCTTTTTGTGCATGTAAGCTGATAGATTAACAACACAGACTCGCTGGAAATGGTATTAATTTTGAGCAGTTCCCCGTTGCGTCCAAGTTGCACCTAATCGCCAGCATATACCCATGAATATCCAACTTCTAGCTATCGACGAAACCAGTCATTGCTTAGCTGCAGGCAAAGAGGCCATATCGCTCTTTCGTAACAGCGTACGGATCCGCTACGAAGTAGGAGAAGCTTTGAGAAGAATTTGCACATCGCAACTGTCTGTCTTACTCAGAGCGGAAACTTTGAAGTGACTGGAACTAGAAGAGTGTCTGCAGATACCTACGTTATTGCCGTTGGTATAACGGCATAATTGATAGAAATTAAGCGAAAGGGCAATAATACTCATAGGTGTCACTGAATACATAGAGGATATACAGCAGACAAGCTCTCCTGCTGCAACTGAAGTAGAATTTATCAGTAATAAATAAAGTATGTTGTCATTTCATTTGGTGGTTAAGACAAAGATAAATAAATGCTAACATTAGCCGGTCGTGGTGGCCGAGAGGTTCTAGACTCATCAGTCCGGAATCGCGCTGCTGCTGCGGTCGCAGGTTCGAATCCTGCTTCGGGCATGGATGTGTGCGATGTCCTTAGGCTAGTCAGGTTTAAGTAGTTCTAACCCTAGGGGACTGATGACCTCAGACGTTAAGTTCCATAGTGCTCAGAGCCATCTGAATCATTTTTTTACTAACATTAATTCATAAAAATTATGCCAGACATTCAGTGTTTTTAAAAAAGATTTGTCTGGCTTCACTTCACCGGGGGTGAATTTTAAGTTATGTAAGGAAAGTAAGAGATTATCGTGGTACCATTAATAAGTTGTCAATTCGTATGGTTGCTTTTAGGGGTCTCGGGAGGAGCTAGAGCGCTCGCATATTCTAATGGCTTTTGATGTAAGTGCGAGAATATTAAGAAAATTTTATTTTTCAATAGGACGTGCCATCACTGCAGTGGCACTTCCAACATTTAACAATGAGCTTCCAGAACGATGGGTCTGATTTTGTGCTCCGTCATTGGCTTCCAAGGGCTCTTGATCGATAGAACGATGGATCTGATCTTGTACTGGACCATTAGCTGCCAGGAGCTCCTGATCGCACACTCTTAGATGTTTTCTTAGTTAAAAGTTCGTGTAAGAATCTGCCGGTGTGCGTCCCCTTCCAGCAACTTTGGGGGACTTCCGCGCCCCATAGCAACAGGTATCAATGCAGTAATTCCATGCGCGCAAATGTATGGGACGAGTTTGATTACAGTCAGCATTTTTTGTCATGTGTTCAGTGGAGAACACGTTGAACATTTGTGGAAAATAAATGAAAAGTGACTCCAAGTGCACTCTTGTAAAAGACATACGCTTGCAATATCGGGTGACTTTTTTGGCATCAAAACTTTTGCAGTCCTATGCATTAGTTAAAATATACCCGTAATTCTGCCTTTACAGGTATAGAGTACATGCACGTGTAAAATCGGACAATTCTTTTGTATGGAATAACTTGGAAATCCTAAGCGTAAGTTAAAATTCATCCCTAATTCCGTCTTCATTCGTGCAGAAGACACAGTCTTGACAAGCAGAATTAACTGTTTTCACACACTCTCAATAATGTGCCACATACCGGAACTATGAGCGGAGGGAAGACTGAGTATAAACTGGGCTTCATTGTCTATGACATTCATCATTCATGAACGTTTCTAGTTTTAGTCTTAGATGGAGCTCAGAGTGCCAATTTGTGTGAAAACGTGGATCTCGAACATGGGCTTGAGCTCTGCAGCGTGGTGCGCAGGTCGATCTCGGGCCGCATCGTGGGCAGCGTGTGGTGGTTCTTCACGCTGATCCTCATCTCGTCCTACACGGCCAACCTGGCCGCCTTCCTCACCGTCGAGCGCATGGTGGCGCCCATCAACAGCCCCGAGGACCTGGCCTCGCAGACCGAGGTCGAGTACGGCACGCTCTACCACGGTTCCACCTGGGACTTCTTCAGGGTAATCAAGGACACGAGTTGTCCTCCTACACTGCTTAGTGTTTCTTCGAAATATGATATTGGTGAATGAGTACGAAATCGCGTGGTGTGTCAGAACACGCTACCACATAACGTTATTTCTCACCTTTCAGCAGAAAAAACATCAGCTGGAATCGCTTCCTGTTACAAAGCAGTCTTGTTATAAAAGAATTTATGAATAATCTTCCCTGTAGAATATCTATTTGATGCGTCTCACAGATTACGCCCCCATTGAAATGGAATACGTAAAAAAAAAAAAAAAAAAAAAAAAAAAAAAAAAAAAAAAACATGTAACCTAGTGCTAATAAAGTAAATATTAATGGAAGCACGTTTTCGCTTTCATTCTCTCACTTCTTTCTTCTAGTTTATTTATCAACTATCAGTTTTGACAATACTTTCCATCCCTGACATTTCTGCAGCAAATCGTCATTCGTACCACTAAAATCGCCATGCCTTCACTCTTTCTTCGATCACGCGAAACCAAAGTACGCCTGTATGCACTACCGCATGCCCTACTATGCTTCTTCCCTTCTTGTGATAGGACTCATTTACAGATTTTTGTCTTCTATAGAAATTCCTGGGATTTTATTACTTGTCACTGCTTCCGCCCTTGAAATTGATTTTTATTTATGAAAAATGCCGAGTTTCTTCACGGTTCAGAGTTCACGCTGAACTCTATGTTGCCCTCTGTCTGTCTTGGTAAGTCAATTGAACCATAGAAAGAAGACTAAGCCATATCATTTTCAATTGGACCATCCTTAACAAAACACTGTGGCCTTCAAACAAACTTCGGCTTGATTACAGCAGTAGCTTTCAAATATTAATTCTGATATCACTATTCTTTCTTTATTGACCACGTACTTTTATCGTACAGATCCGTGCCGTAAACATATAGATTTGGATTATATCATTATTAAGTCTCACCATCAATCGATCTCTTAAAAAACGTGTCTTCGCATACCATTCTTCTGATATGGTCTTTCCTGAAACTTCGTGACAGATTAAAACTGTGTGACTGACCCGCAGTCGAATCTAGAGCCCTTGTTTTTCGCGGGCAAGAGCTCTACCGTCTTGAGCAATCCGGCCAATACTCACCACCCGCCAGTGCTTCAGCCTCCGAGTCCTATTTGGTTCGGCACACGGACTTAATTTGCCAGAAAGTTTCAATAGTGAAAATTTAATTTCGATTTCTTTCTAGCTTTTTCCTCCCTGGCCACTTTCACAGTCCAGAGTCCCGTGCTTCAAACACAGAGCTACGGAAACGCTCTTTATCAACCTCTGCCCAATGCTTACCATCAAAAGATGACTTTTTTTTCATGAAAGAAAACACATCTTCACGTGTATCCGCCTGCTAAACTTAGAAGTCATTGGAGTACAACATCTTCTCAGAGAGCACGCATGTCTCTCAGTACTTTGGGAGTCCTGTGGACCTTGTATATAATCCATCGATACTTTTTCTCAGCACTCTGTGCAAAAATGTGAAAGTATATCCAGATGACGGCCGACATTGAAGGCTTGTATGTAAAGTTCCTTTTCCTATTTATATCCTTTCGTTCCTTTTCCTATTTATATTCTTCCTTTCCTTTTCACTCGATGATCACAACGACTTTTGCCATAGCACCCGAACAGCTGCTCGCACCTTTCTCGAGCTCTCCTAAGTCTGTTAATCTTTTAAGTTTCTGCTCATGTACTGAGTTATTGTTTTAGCTCGTAATTCGTGATTACTTTTCCTCTACAACCAATAAAATCCTTTGATCCTTTCTAGAAATCTAATTTACGTTTTGTAGATATTGTTTGAGTCTATCTGAAAGAGTACCGTCGTCTCATTTCGTTACCACCGTTATTCCAATGTTCTTGTATCTTCCCACTAATGCCCCCCCCCCCTCCTTAACATTTTTACCACATTGTCCTTACTGTAAATTACTGTCATACGTAACGAGCAAAAGTGTACCACCTGTTAAATAGGAGTGTTCTGTTTACGGACTACATTGTTTTTCGTTGCAGCGGTCACAGATCACGCTGTACAGCAAGATGTGGGAGTTCATGAACTCACGCAAGCACGTGTTCGTGCGCACGTACGACGAAGGCATTAGACGGGTGAGGACATCCAAAGGAAAGTACGCGCTGCTCATCGAGTCTCCCAAGAACGACTACACCAACGAGCGGGAGCCGTGCGACACCATGAAGGTCGGCCGCAACCTGGACGCCAAGGGCTTCGGGGTCGCCACCCCCCTAGGCTCGCCCCTCAGGTACTCCACGTGTGTCTCACCTGGAGCTACAGCTCACGGCCATTTGTACGCCTAGGAATACTCTGATTCTGGTCTCTACTGGATTTTATTTACTTGCTGCAATGTTTCACACGCTTGATCCCATGTACACTCATGCTCATAAATTGAGGATAATAGCATAATGTGGTGCCACACAACATGGCACTATACAAAACTGGCGCTAATAGCATAGGCACATGGGGAACACACACGACACAGATCTGTTAAGTCCACGGTATTGGTGATATGTGAGAAAAACGTCCCGAAATACATGTGCTACAAAACGCCACTGTTTCCTGCGCATGTACACCGACATCAATATGGGATATGATGACCATGCACACGTACACAGGCCGCACAACGAGTTGGCATACTCTGGAGCAGGTGGTCGAGCAGCTGCTGGGGTATAGCCTTCCATTCTTGCTCCATTGCCTGTCGGAGCTCCTGAAGTGTCGTAGGGGTTTGAAGACGTGCAGCAATACGTCAACAGAGAGCATCCCCGACGTACTCTGTGCGGTTTAGGTCTGGAGAACAGGCAGGTCACTCCATTCGCCTGATATCTTCTGTTTCAAGGTACTCCTCCACGAGGGCATCTCGGTGGGGCCGTGCGTTATCATCCATCAGTAGGAAGGTGGGACCCACTGCACCCCTAAAAAGGCGGACATACTGATGCAAAATGACGTCCCGATATACCTGACCTGTTACAGTTCCTCTGTCTAAGACATGCAGGGGTGTGCGTGCACCAATCATAATCCCACCGCACACCATCAAACCACGACCTCCATATAGATCTCTTTTAAGGACATTTGGGGTTTGGTATCTCGTTCCTCGTTCACGCCAGATGAAAACTCGGCGAGAATCATTGTTCATACTATAACTGGACTCGTTCTTGAAAATAACCTGGGACCACTGTTCCAATGACCATGTATGTGTTCTTGACACCAGGCTTTACGAGCTCTGCTGTGACCACGGGTCAGTGGAATGCACCATACAGGTCTCCGGGCAAATAAACTACGTCTGTTCAGTCGTATGTAGACTGAGTGTCTGGAGATAACTGTTCCAGTGGCTGCGGTAAGGTCCCGAGCAAGGCTACCTGCAGTACTCCGTGGCCGTCTGCGGGCACTGATGGTTAGATATCGGTGTTCTTGTGATATTGTACACTGTAGATGTCCCGTACTGTAGCGCCTGGATACGTTTCCTGTCTGCTGGAATCATTGCCATAATACTGAAATCACACTTTGGCGCACTCGGAGGGAGCGTCCTAAGACCTGCTGTGTTTGACCAGCCTCCAGTCGCCCTAGTATTCTACCCCTCATAACGTCATCAAAATGTGTTCTTTGAGCCATTTTCAACACACAGTCACCATTAGCACGTCTGGAAACGTCTGCACACTTACTCGCTGATCCGTACTCTGACGTGCACAAACACTCCTGTGGGTATGTGGACTGCTGCAGCGCCACCGTGGGGCGACCGCATCGTCATACCCCGAGGTGATTTAAACCCGCAATGTGCCCACCAGAGCGTTGTTTCACCATGTATCAGCGTTATCCTTAATTTATGAGCACGAGTGTATATTGACATAAATGTACATCGTGAACCAAAACTCAGTCGAAAAGCTGTCAGAAGTGGTAGTAAGGACGACAACAGAGAAAATAAACGGTTCAGTAAGTGAGTGCTCCAATAGGGAAGATGACAAAGTACTCGAAGCTCTTAAGTTATGTATTCCACAGTCAATGATTACTAAATGATTTTTCTTATTTTGTTCCATACTACAACCTCTGGAAGATTGTCGGAGTTCTGCATCACCCTGTAGAGCCTGCAAATCACTGTACAGTGCTACCAGGCAACTGCCTGTCCTTTTCCATTAATGTATGAAGAGAGTAAATGTGTCCCTATGTGACTTTACACCTTAGAGTCTCATGTTATTCTGATTGCTCTCACACGAGATATGCAAATGCTTGGTCTGCCTCAAACAGAGGTGTTCCAGGATCAGCCAGCGGGATTTCTCAAGAACAACATTGTCTTCCTTTACAAAGATTCCCCTTGAAGACTCGCCATATTCTCTGTCAACAGTTACGGCCTTCATCGACCTGTTACGGTTCAAATGGCTCTGAGCACTATGGTACTTAACATCTGACATCATCAGTCTCCAAGAAATTAGAACTACTTAAACCTAACTAACCTAAGAGCATCACACTCAGACATGCCCGAGGCAGGATTCGAACCTGCGACCGTAGCGGTTGCACGGTTCCAGACTGAAGCACCTAGAATCGCTCGGCCACACCGGCCGGTACCTGTTACGGTATCAGCGACTTGTCTGTATCTCTATTGGACCTTTACATCTTGTGAATTTAGCTTTACCTGATTTCTTTGAATTATCATGCATTTATCTGGACGTATGTCGAACTTCTACTCAATTTATCAATACTAGAAATATTGTCCAAGTCATTTTCCATTTCCGTGCCGTCTCCTAACGGTGTGACGTTCCTGTGGTTAACATCGCCATTAACGAAGACTCTGAAACTGCTGTTGACCATATCGCTTTTCTTTTGAAGACAATTGATTTCACTTTTGGCTTCTGTAGAACTTCTAATTTCTGCATCACAGCTCATTTTTGAAGTCGATTATATTCACAGTTGATTTGGAGGTTATTTATTTCGCAACATTGCAGTTTCGGCCTTTGGGCCATTTTCAAGTGGTATCGCAAGAGATTTTATTTCAGTATATGTCAGACTTTAAAATCCTCCGGCGTGTATACATGTCCTTTACAAAATTTTACATGCGAGTTCTAACATATATGCATTTAATACGTACCGTAGCTACAATAAATATTGCTTACGTTCGTCTGTGCAAAAGGACTCGATAAGCAACCTGAGCTGTCAGTAATCGGAATCTAACCTGCATAACACTGTGTGCGTGTTGTATGAGTGTCAGATTCACTGTCATTTAAGCCCTCAACAGATCGTTACATGAGAAACATAAAACTAATATTTGGATAAGCTATCTGACTGCGTATTTGAATAAGAATTTACAAGTGATACAGAATCTGACTTGTGCAACGGAATTTACTGGATTGGAGGACATGACATGTTGTGGTGTGTCAGTATCTCTGTTTTGGTCCTAAGTTTTGCACTCACCTCTTTAGATGACTGCCTTTTTCCATGTGGTTTACAACAATTTGAAGCAGCATGAAACAGCAGCGGCTAAAGCTTATTGTTACTAAGAACGAATTTAATAAAAAGGAGTTAGCTTGGGCCTTGTTAACTACTAAATAACTTGTAAGAAGCTTCAAAATGGTTCAAATGGCTCTGAGCACTATGGGACTTACCATCTGTGGTCATCAGTCCCCTAGAAATTAGAACTACTTAAACCTAACTAACCTAAGAGCATCACACTCACCCATGCCCGAGCCAGGATTCGAACCTGCGACCGTAGCGGCCACGCGGTTCCAGACTGAAGCTCCTAGAACCTCACGGGCACACCGGCCGGCACTTGTAAGAAGGGATTTCATAAATTAAGTCTATTTATAAGCTTCAGAAATCATCTTGATCAAGTATAAATAATGGCGAAATGCCTCACAATGTCTGTATAAGTATCAATAATGGCTGAGTGAAGGATTAACAAATTATTTCTTAAAATACTTCACCTAAGGTTCGGCCGAAGACCATATACTGAACACAGAACAGACAAAATTCATACAAAGCTGAAGGCCTGACGCAGTACTTGCGACAAAAGATCACAATCAAGAACAACACAACAGTGGTGCTCAGTAGTGTTCCAAGGGTCAGCCTTGGGAGGAAACTCTAGCAACAATTTATGTGAGACAGACAAACAAGCGTAATACTAAATAGTCGGATGGAAACCCGACCCAGGGACGGCCGAAGGACCAACCAACAACCTAATCAATCCCCTTCACCCGACCAACGGCACAACAACTGAAAATATAGCGACGGCGAAGATACCAGCAACACTAAGTCCTCAAATATTGGCGTCTAAATACAACTAAGGTACAAAAAGCACTCAAAAATATGAACAAACATGCAGGCTGTCGAACTACACGCCGTGTCGGACAGCATCAACACAGCGAGGAAACACACAACCGCTACTCTGTCCCAACCGACCGACTACCTACTCCAGTACGCTGAAAGCATTCATCTCCTCAGTGGAAATCACAGAAGCTACACACAGTTCCACGTAAACACTTGCACCAAGAACTCCGACAATCCTAAAACCAGTCACCGTGGAACAACAGGGAGAAATGACAAGTCGACATACACAGAGTTTCCATAAGTGATCGGCGACCAAATTACAGTTCGTCCGATGAGACGACCTACCAACGGTCGTCCCCACTCAAGTCATGTTTGTCGGCAACGGTTGGCCAAGCCATGGCTGTCCGAACGTCACTGCTGCTCCGTCCCAGACTCCCTTGATGTCCGTTCGCAACTCGGACACACGACGACCCAAAGACACTGGCTCGGACCCAAACATGCGGAGGGAACACCGCCCCATTGGCGACCCGACATCTCTGCACAGGGAAGGAACCGACCCACGTCTGGCAAGATGACCAACTGACTAACCCCAGAAACGGTCAAAAGACCAAATACACGTCGCCCGGTGAGACGACCGACCGAACGACCAACCAACGGTCGTTCCTGCTCCAGTCTCCTTCCGTCGGACAATTCATGTGTGTTGCCAACGGTCGGCTGATCGCACCTCACTGGCGCTCCGTCCCCACTGAACTCCCGACAGACGACGACCCGGAAACACTAGCGGTCGCTCCAGAGATAGTACGAGAGTGCACTTATCGATAAGCACTGCTGCAGCCACTCACGGGGAAGCAAACCAGCAACTTAGTAGCGCCAATAAATTGAATAAGAAGAGAGGCGACAGTACCATAAAGACAAGGTGACAAGCAATAAACGGCTTGAACCCGAGCCGCGAATGGTTCAGGGATATGACAGGAACGACCATTAAAAGCAAAAAACGGGCTCTAAAATGCATACCATAAAAGCTATGAGCACTTGCACAGTAGAAGATATGTGTTTCACAGAAGCGAAGATGAAAAATTTAATAAATAAATACTTAAATAATTGAGGTATTATGTAATGAACAGCCCTGACACATAGCGAAGGGTATGGGTTGCGACGCTCCGTTGGTCTTAGGATCTTTCCTGTCACCTGTTGTTTCTTCCATTTCTAAAAAACGAGAAAATTGCCAAGTGAAGTTGCACCACTTTTCAGAGTCCGTGTGAAACTATATGTCTCTATGACGGGTGCATAAATAGTTTCAGAGTACCGGAGGAAGGCATTGCCATATCACCACAACAGAACTACGCCTTGTAAAGCACTGCAGTGTTTAAGTAAACCATTGGGTCTAAAATAGCTTTGCTTTCTTTAAAGCGTAAAAAATACAACAAAAGTGCTTTTTTCCAAGTGGCCTTAGTGGTTGTACTATCGAAGCGACAGTTCGTCGAATTGTGCTGGTCGTCCCAACTCATACAATGTAATTAAGCACGAACTCTGATTAAAATTTGCACTACAAGATGAGCTGGAACACTGTGTCACATCGAGAGACGTCAGTGCAGAGTTTTGGAACTGAAACATTTCGTAACGAACACTGTCAATACGGGAAAGAATTCATAACATTTCCTGCAACAGATACAGTGCACGGCAAAAAATTGTGGCGGAAAACGGAGGGCAATCTGCTTAAATAGTGCAGAACATTGGCAGTTTCCTACCGAGAAAATATCAAATGGCCTTATAAAGACTTTTCCGTCTTTCTACAATAACAGGAGTAAATGCAATTATGGCACTACTGTCTAACCCAGGATTAAAAAAGTAGTTACAGCGATATTCATACGTAAAATACCGAAAAACGGAGAAATTAAATGAAAAGTTCGAAATAAAATTGTGACAGAAGAAGACAGTTTTTAGATTTTGAATTGGACTGAATTTGAGGTGTAGATGATTTGGAGCAACAAAGGAATCATTGTCCGAAATCTCGATGGGAACTAATGATTTTCAGTCTTTTGCTGAAGACAAACTTGATTTCAAAATCTTAAACTTTTATTCATAAAAAATGGCGATTTTCTAGAGAAGTAATATACAACGATTTTCTTTTTTGGAAAGTTACCACTCTGGTATATTAAAACATTAAATTATATAAAACCTCTTGGCAGATTAAAACTGTGTGCCAGACCGAGACTCGAACTCCCGAGCTCGAGTCTCGGTCCGGTGCACAGTTTTAATCTTCCAGGAAGTTTCATATCAGCGCACACTCCACTGCGGAGTGAAAATCTCATTCTCATTAAATTATATAGTTGTAATATATTTGTGTAATGCCCTAACTCTTCTAAAAGAACTAAATTTCTCATGAGGTGTTTTAAAGAAAATTGCTCTGATGATTAATTTGGAAACTACAAAATGTAAATACATTTTATAAATGATGGTTTGGAGCAGTAAGAATCTTTGGATTTGTAATTAATTTGTAACTATTTTTATTCAATGATGACAAGTAATGTTTTTATTCGTGTAGATGAATAATACTTTGAAAAATATTTTATTTGTTTTTCACAAACAATGAATTATAATTTTTATCCGTATTTGTTATTCGTCCTTCGAATAAATTTTGTCCAACTCTGCTTGATGTCAGCAGTAACTGTCTCATGTCTGTATTGTAGGGAGAAAATAAATTTAGCAGTCCTTTCTCTGACCGAAAATGGCGAGCTAACAAAACTTAAAAACCGTTGGTGGTACGACCGCACGGAATGCAAGCATAGCGACAAGCAGGTAAGGTGGCTTCAATGACGCATAACGTAGGCTTACCTTTCGATTTTTTTGTGGAGCTAAGAATTTGTGTTAGACAGCATAAGTGATGTTTCTCATGACCCTTAAATCTACGACACCCTTCTAATGTCTTTTTTGTAGGATGCATCTCGAAATGAACTTTCATTGAGCAACGTCGCTGGTATATTTTACATCCTGATTGGAGGGTTGCTGTTTGCTATGGCTGTGGCTCTGTTGGAGTTTTGTTACAAATCACACGTCGAAGCGTCTAAATTGAAGGTGAGTTGTCACATTTTGCCTTATACTACAAGTGAAAGTTATACTTCATATATTATCGCCATAGATTTCAAAATACAAGATGAATCACAACATCACCGTCAAACTTGTTGAGAGGGAACTTTAGAGTGTTTTGCTACAAAGGACCCACAGTCTCCAACGGTGGTCGTTTCAGTAAAAGATCATTTAACAGCTGTTGCGATTCGTCATTTGTCAAAATGTATTTCCAGGGCTGTGGCTCCCCACAGGATAAAACATATGGATAAGTGTTTAAACGTACCTTTATCTAATATAAGATATTTAAGTTTTTTTTGATAATATTTTTTCTTTACAGATGTCACTGTCTGATGCCATGAAAGCGAAAGCAAGGTTGACAATTGGAGCAGGGATCGATTTTAACAATCAAAGGGTAAGATCAGCTAGATCCTTTTGCGAGTGGTACTTCATACAGTGAAGCTCGGAATACATCACAAAGAATATCAATGCTTGGTGCAACGACCTATTAGAAGGAGATATGGTCTGAAAGTCTATTAAGAATACGATAAAGTGCTAGTTACCTCATTTGTGCACGCACTCTGGACAAATTCAGTACCTCTGTTTCTCGAACTGCGTTCTGATCTCTCTCTCTCTCTCTCTGTCTCTCTGTCTGTCTCTCTCTCTCTCTCTCTCTGTCTATCTCTTAACTGCAATAGTTTCATTCAATATTAATACATAAGTTACTGAACATGTCAACATTTAGTGTTTTAGTTTTATGTGTAGCCCATTGATGGTACGAGAGATTAATACGGTAAATTTGTCGAAATGTTGCCTCTGCATCCTAATAGGTATATGACAATTAACGAATCGTCAGTAGTTTCTGCATGAGATTGTAGAGTATAAAATTCAGATTTTTATTTTCATCTATGTTTGTTGAGTAAATGAAGATTCTGAAATACCAAGTACTACTTACTTACTGATTAAACAGCTGAAAAAAGTTAGAGGAAGCTATGTAGGAGAAGGGCTTGTAATAGTTGTTTTTTGAGGCACTTATTTAACTCTTTCATTCAAATAAATCACAATAATTAGTCAATTTTATGCGTATGTAGCATTTGTGTATCCTTAATATCTATTACCATACCGTAATTGTGTATTAAAATGTAGGTTGTGTCTGTTGATGATGCAGTATCACCACATGACTCAAGGTAAGACTTTCCTCTTCAGTAAATGGTTAACATAAACAAAAATAATAAAATGGTAGCGAATCTCACATAATGTTTATAAAGAAAAACGTCTGTTATAATTACTCACCATTTAACTTTAATTCTATTTGTGTGGATATAGTTGGAATAACATTGAATTAAGAAAGAACACTTACTTTTTGGTAAAAAAAGAATTATATAGAATTATATACATAGGAAATTGACATAATTGATCCTTGCTAATGTAACAACAGCTGACTATACTTATGTCATAGTAAACAATTTTTTGCGTCGAAAAGATTGAATTTAGAGAGTAAAGACCAGAGATATAAGAGTGGCTCAAGGTAGAAAATGACAGCTCAATGTACAGCTCAACGTACAGAAGTGTGTGTGCGTGTGTGTGCGAAAAATGTAGGTGATGAAAATCACTGCTGGAAATTATGATAGCTGCAGCCAACTACTGTTCTAAACTGATTGAGATTAATACAGAACATTTTTATGAGCATGATATTTGTTTAGGTAATTTATATTGTGCAGGAGATAAGAGACTCGTAGCTTTTCACTATTAATATACAAAGTTCAAACTTCTAACATTGAATTCACTGAATATACATTGCGAATAGATCGATGTTTCTGGAGCTTCTTATATCAGTATACACTGCCCGATAGAAGAAGTGAAGCACTTGGAGGTCATGGTCTAACGTAAATGTAACTTCGTATATTTATAAGCCATCGACTGGTCCGTAAATAATTAGAGATGAAACTTTCTGTGACAGAACGGCCAGTAGAGTACGTTAGCGTCGTGTATTTAAAGTCGTCATCAGGCTCGCTATCGTCGGCGAGTATGCTCGCGTACTTCCAATGTTTTCGAAAAACACAGCTGTGTTACATCTGGTATCGTGGATTCGGTAGACAACCTCAGGTCACGGGTGGCAGTGAGAGAAAGGAGCTTGGACGGCTCAAAGATAAGTCACGGGACTGTGTCCTCGCGTGTTATCTCTTATATGACAGTGCAGTGGTACCAATTTACTACAGGACAATGCTCGTCCACATATGATACTAGTCTCCATGAACTGTTTGCATGGTTCTGGCTTTGCCTGTGACCTGTATGATCCCCAGATACGTCACCGATACCCGGTACAGCATGTGTGTGATCAGCTCGGACGTGAACTCCTTGCCAGCACCAATGTCCACAATATCAAGGGCCAGCTACAGCACTTGTGGGTCAGATTGACATAGGAAATAATACAACGGCCATACGATACCCGTCTCAACTGAATCAGTGCATGCGTCGAAGCCAAAAAGGATGCAACGTCATACTGATATGTCGGATAGAACTACCAATCTCTTTGTAGGTTTGACTCGATTATGGAGTAACTGCACTAACATCACGTACCCTCTCAGCTGTGAGGTTTCATTTCGTTTCCTCCTCACCTTCTGAGTGGTTAACATTTTGTCAGGTAGAGAAATTTGATCTCTACAGCCTTTTAACTTCGGAAACTCAGTTTTAGTATTGTTAAAACCGAAATAAACCCAATTCACCAAAAATAAGGAACACAGCTAACCCCGAATTGTAGCTGTACGTGTTCAGCTGTTTCACTAAATAGGTGATATCATTAAATTATAAGAAACAAGTAATTTATCCCTTCTTAATTATGTTTTCCTCTTTTCAGTACTACACGCCAACCCACCAGATAAACAGCATTGATAATGATCAGCTGCACAGCAACACACACACTCAAGTTTAATTGAGTGCTATGTACTTGTATATCTGGACGTCATAAAAATGAACAATCTGGTTTGTATCACAGTTACGTAGAGTACGTTATTGTTCTTCCCTTGTAAATACCATTTCAGTCTGAAGCAGTTCACATAAATTTATACTTAACAATAACTCACAAAAGTTAGAGGGTTAATGCATGTCCCTGCTGATCATAATGTAGAATATTGTTATTGTTTACCTCTGACTGTTTCAATGGCGTTAAATGTAGATTCTCGGCATATCCAGTAGTTTATGTTTCAGAACTGCACTGCACTCGTCAAGAAAGAGGGGGACACTTCAACACGACCAATCAAGAGATGTTCTACGCAGATATATGTGTATCTCTGCGACTTGTGATTGTTTACTGCTCCAGGAACCACAGGAACCACAGAGTGCGCATTCCTAGAACTGTATCAGAGGATGGTCGACTTCTACAACTTCTTTCCAAAATACAAATCAAAGAGACAATTTGTATGCAACTTACTTAGAAAATGTTAATTAGAAAAGGTTAATTAGTTGAGTACTTTCGATCCTCAACTTACTTGTATTCCATTAATTCTTCAAAGAAATTTTAATATATGCGTTGTGTGAGTTAAAGTCATGAGATGCATACAAATTTTTTCTTTCAAATATATCATAGCCTAGGGAAAAGATGCTTGTGTTTCATTGTACAAAGATATTTTTGACAAGCTGTAAAATATTTTAAATAATAAGAAATTTTTACATGGATTATCAGCTTGCTAAAGAAATGCTCCTCCCTTTCCTTTAAAATAAGCGCCCGGCATGCTGAGGCAAAGTTTGAACCCCACACTCCCTTAATATCTACTCTCCCACTGGAGGTAGTATCGTCTCGCCATTCACAGGTCTTTTAATGAGCTTGGAACGGCAGTTTTAACATGTGCTTTTCAGCACAGACCAGCTTGCCACTTTCACGTGAATAATTTATTGCATGAAGAAGTCAAAAGCTTTTTAAAATCAAACAATGGAAACTCCAGGTAGGAATATCAACACTGTTGGAAAGGATACATCGTTACTTCCTGTAATGAAGTCACGTTAAGTTGCAGACAGACACAATTGAAAGACACATAAAGCTTTCGGCCACAGCTTTCATCAACAAAAAAACACACACCATTCATACCTATAGCTAAGCAAACCTCATGCACACGTGACTGCCAACTCCAGCATACCAAGCCAGAATGCAAACATTTTAGATCTGCCTAAATGAAGGCAGAATTAAATGACTGGAATGTGGCAGAGTCTTTTCATTCTCAGAACGTCGCTTGTAACAACACCAGTGCTTTGTAGATTCAGAGGAGGAGGAATACGTTTAGATACTAGGGAGATCACCAAAATGTAATTATAGTAATCGGTTGTGTGGTCGGATGAACACAAGCAAAGGCCACCTTCAGTAGCAAAACACTGGATAGTGAAATTAGTTTTCGATTTAATAACAAATCAAATGTATATACCATCTTTCAGTTTCCTACAACGCAGGGAACATAACAATGAACGCCGTTTGTTATCGTGAATTACATAACTGTTGTTACGGCACGTGAAAGGGCCAGTGTCTTCCGTGAGCACATTTAACGGCCTGTGAGGGTCATGAATCTTCAAACTGATCCGACGACACTGCAAGCATATTCCAAACGGTTAGACACGTTGCCATAACAAAATAACATTCCCCGTTTCCTTGTGTTTTAATTTCTCATTTTTAAATTATTTGTTAGTATTTTGAGAATTGCAAAATCATTCGTTCTGAGATTCAGTTGTCACAACGGACTCAGGAAAACACAAATGAATATGCAGTGCATAGGCTACTGGTTTCGGATAGAATACTAATGTCTTCCAAATTTTGTACATGGCTGGAACAGAAACACAAGGATTCGTGAAGAAGCAGTAAACAGCCTATCACTTGCTAAATGGAAGGTTTATTTGAACCTCTTGACCATGGTTTCAACGTTTAAGAAAACTTACATGTTGTAGCGTAGGTTGCGCTAAGAAAATAGCCAAATGGCGTCAGTACAACATGGAGGAGAAATTTTATATTTTACTGATGCCTTTCGGCGGTTTTTAACATACCTCCGCTACAACATGTAACCCAGCTGTCATTAACATCCTTCTGGCGAAACTGTTTTTACAAGCGTTGAAACAATGGTCAAGAGGTTTAAAAAAACCTTCCATTTTGCAACTGATTGGCTGCTTACTATTCCTTCACGAATACTAATATCTTTAATTAAACGAGAAAATAATATTAGTTGACGTGCTCAACGTACTGTCTTGTACCGTGATGTACTCAGATATATATACGTTGTCTCCAAAAAGAAGATTCCGACCTGCCGTAGATCATCATTAACACTCTTGTATAAGCATATCGACCAGAACCCATTCAACTATCATGGTTGTAAATGACTGAGAATAGCAGAATTGTAAGTCAACTACGATTGACGCTATAAAGTCAAAAGACAACGGTTTAATTTTTTTTTTTTCGTGTGCAACCTACGTCCTCAATTATTTGCTCGATGTATTCCAATCTCTGTATTCCTCTACAGTTTTTGCCTTCTGTAGCTCCCACAAGTACCAGAAAAGACATTTCCTCGTGTCTCAACAGATGTCCTATCACCTTGTCCCTTCTCCTTATCAGTGTTTTCCACATATTCCTCTCCTCTCTGATTCTGCACAGAACCTCTTCATTACCTATCTTATCAGTCCACCTAATTTTCAACATTCGTCTGTAGCGCCACATCTCAAATGTTTCCATTCTCTTCTGCTCTGGTTTTCCCATAGTCCATGTTTCAATACCATACGATGCTGTAGACCAGACGTATACTCTCAGACATTTCTTCCTCAAATTAAGGCCGATATTTGATATTAGTAGACTTATCTTGGCCAGGAATGCACTTCTTGCCATTTCTAGTCTGCTTTTGATGTCCACCTTGCTCAATCCGTCATTGGTTATTATACTGCCTAGGTAGAAGAATTCGTTAACTTTATCTACTTCATGACCATCAATCCTGTTATTAAGTTTCTCGCTGTTCTCATTTGAACTACTTCTCATTACCTTCGTCTTTCTTCAATTTACTCTCAATCCATAATATTTACTCATTAGACAGTAATTCCATTCAGTAGATCATGTAATTCATCTTCACTTTCACTCAGGATAGCAATGTCATCAGCGAATCGTATCACTGATATTCTTTGACCTTGAGTTTTAAATCCACTCCTGAACCTTTCTTTTATTTCCATCACTGCTTCCTCGATGTACAGATTGAACAGTGGGGGCGAAAGCCTACATCCTTGTCTTAACCCTTCGTAATACCAGCACGTCGTTCTTTCTCGTCCACTCTTATTATCCCCTCTTGGCTGTTGTACATATTGTGTATGACCCGTCACTCCCTATAGCTTACCCCTACTTTTTTCAGAATTTCGAACATCTTACACTATATTACATTGCCGAACGCTTTTTCTAGGTCGACAAATCCTATGAACGTCTCTTCATTTTCCTTTAGTCTTGCTTCCATTATCAACTTCAATGTCAGAATTGCGTCTCTCGTCCCTTTACCTTTCCTAGAGCCAGACTGATCGTCATATAGCGCATCTTCAATTTTCTTTTCCATTCTTCTGTATATTATTCTTGTACGCAACTTAGATGCATGAGCTGTTAAGCTGATTGTGCGGTAGTTCTCGCATTTGTCAGCTCTTGCAGTCTTTGGAATTGTGTGGATGATGCTTTTCCGAAAGTCAAATAGTATGTCGCCAGACTCATACATTCTACACACCAATGTGAAGAGCCGTTTCATTGTCACTTCCCCCAATGATTTTAGAAATTCTGTTGGAATGCTATCTATCCCTTTTGCCTTATTTGATCTTAAGTCCTCCACAGCTCTTTGAAATTCTGATTCTAATACTGGATCCCCTATCTCTTCTAAATCGACTGCTGTTTCTTCTTCTATCACATCAGACAAATCTTCCCCCTCATCGAGGCTTTCAGTATATTCTTTCCACCTATTTGCTCTCTTCTCTACATTTAACAGTGAAATGCCTGTTGCACTCATAATGTTATAACCCCTGCTTTTAATGTCACCAACGGTTGTTATGACATTCCCGTATGCTAAGTCTGCCCTTCTGACAATCATTTCTTTTTGGATGTCTTCATATTTTTCATGCAGCCATTTCGTCTTAGCTTCTCTGCACTTCCTATTTATTTAGTTCCTCAGCGACTTGCATTTCTATATTCTTGAGGTTCTCGGAACATTTTTGTACTTCCTCGTTTCATCGATCAGTTGAAGTATTTCTTCTGTTACACACGATTTCTTCGCGGCTACCTTCTATGTAACTATGTTTTCCTTCCCAACTTCTGTGATGGCCCTTTAGATGTCCATTCCTCTTAAACTGATTTGCCTACTGTGCTACTCCTTATTGCTATATCTGTAGCCTTAAAGATCTTCAAGCGTATCTGGTCTTACCTTAGTCCTTCCCTTCTTTGCGTATTAATTCTTCCTGACTTATGTCTTAAACATCAGCCTATTCTTCATCACTACTATATTGTGCTCTGAGACTACGTCTGCTCCTGGGTACGCCTTACAATCCTGTATCCGATTTCGGATTCTCTGTCTGACTTTGATGTAATCTATGTGAAATCTTCCCGTATCACCTGGCCTTTTCCAAGTATACCTCCGCCTCTTATGATTCTTGAACAGAGCATTCGCTATTACTAGCTAAAACTTTTGTCTTTCTCCTCTCTGTAGTCTTTCTCCTCTCTCATTCCTTGTTCCAAGCCCCTATTGTGCTGTAACCCTTTCTTCTACGCCTTCCCTACACCTGCATTCCAGTCGCCAATGACTATTAGATTTTCATATCCCTTTACGTATTGTACTCCCCTTTCAATATCCTCATCTACAGCTTGCGACGTCGGCATGTATAAATATAAATGAACAACTGTTGTCGGTGTAGGTTTGCTGTCGATTGTGAGAAGAAAAACCCTATCACAGAACTGTTCACATTATCACACTCTCTGCCCTACCTTCCTATTCATAACGAATCATTCTCCTGTTATACCATATTCTACTGCTGTTGATATTACCCTATACTCATCTGACCAGAAATCCTTGTCTTCTTTCCATTTCACCTCACTGACCCCTACTATATCTAGATTGAGCCTTTGGATTTCACTTTTCTCATTTTCTAGTTTCCCTACCACGTTCAAGCTTCTGACATTCCACGCCCCGACACGGAGATCGTTAACCTTCCGTTGATTATTCAGTCTTTTTCTCATGGTAACCTTCTCCTTGTCAGTCCCCTCCTGGAGATCCGAATGGGGAACTATTCCGGAATCTTTTTCCAATGGAGAGATAAGCATGACACTTCTTCCACATGTCCTGTGGATACACGTCACGTGTCTTTAATGCAGTGGTTTCCATTGCCTTCTGCATCCTTATGCTGTTGATCATTGCTGATACTTCCGCCTTTAGGGGCAGTTTCACACCCCTAGGACAATATAGTGCCCTGAACCTCTGTCTGCTCCTCCGCCCTCTTTGACAAGGCCGTTGGCAGAATAAGGCTGACTCCTTAGGGCTGAATTCTTCGACCACCAATGCTGATTATTAATCAAAATTTAAGCAGCAGCGGGATTCAAACTCGGGACCGAAGATGTTTTGATTATTAATCAAAGCCGCTACCCCTAGACCACTGGGTGCAAAGTGCGATGGTTATATGGTTATACAGTGGCACTAAAACATCACATAATTCATTATGGGCAGAATGTTTTATGAAGATCAGAACGGGTCGAGAATGTAAAAGCATTGTGAAGTTAGAACTTTGATTCCATTCCTATAAAAAATCCTTCTGAGCTTCTTTCTGTGTAGTGGCAACGGTGTACAAAACAAATAATTGGTATCATTTATTTATTTTTAAATATAGACACTGAAGTGCCAAGGAAACTGGTACAACTGCGTAATATCGTCTGTGGCCCATGCAAAAGTGCCCAACACGATGTGCCTTGGTCTACACTAATATCTGAAGGAGTGCTGGAGGGAAATGACACCATGAATCCTGGAGGGCTGTCCATAAATCGTACGAATACGAAGGTACGAAGGGGTGGAGATCTCTTCTGAACAGCACGTTGCAAGGCATGCCGCATATGATCAATAACGATCACGTCTGGGGAGTTTGATAGGCAGCGGAATTGTTTAAACTGTGTTCCTGGAGCCACTCTGTGACGATTCTGAACGTGTGGGTGTCGCATTGTCCTGCTGGAATTGCCCAAGTCCGTCAGAATTCTCAATGGACGTGAATGAACGCAGGTGATCAGACAGGATGCTTCTAACCGTGACACCTGTAAGAGGCGTATCTAGACGTACCAGGAGTCCCATATCACTCCAACTGCACGAACGCCACACCATTACAGAGCCTTCATCAGCTTGAACAGTCCCATGCTGACATGCAGGTTCCATGGTTTCATGTCGTTGTGTCCATACCAGTACACGTCCATGCGCTCGATACATTATTAAAGGAGAGTCGTCTGCCTAGGCAACATGTTTCCAGCCATCGACACTCCAACTTCGTTTTTGACATGTCGTCGGGAGTAGATATGTGAGCCTTCGGCTCCGAAAGCCCATATCGATGATATTTCGCTGAAAGGTCCACACGCTGACACTTGTTGTTGGCCCAGCATTGAAATCTGCAGCAATTTGGTCCCGTTCTTGTAGGATCTTTTTCCGGCCGCAGCGATATCGGAGATTTGACGTTTTATCGGATTCCTGATATTGACAGTAAAGTTGTGGAATGGTCGTACGGAAAAATTTCCATCGCTATCTCGGAGGTACTGGGTCCCATTGCTCATTCGCCTGTTATAACAGCACGTTCAAACTCACTTAAATCTTGATAATCTGCCACTGTAGCAGCAGTAACCAATCTAACAACTGCGCTAAACACTTGTCGCCGACACAGCGCAGTATTCCGCCTGAACATTTTTCTTCAGTCTGATGTAGTAGTTCCCACCACGCCTCCCTTTATTGCTCGCTTAGCGATCCTCAATACCTGATCCTGAGTAGTTGAATTCTCATGCCTTTCTTTGGCGCTCCAGTGTATGACTCCAGTATTAATCACACATATTTCTGAAATGCATTGTAACATATTGAGAAATTATTACATATGAAAAACCATATAAATGTGCTAAGAAAATAAATGGTTGTAAGTAAATATGCATCATCAGTATCATCACCACCACCACCACCACCACCACAACCACCACCATCATCATCATCTACGCCTACATCTACATGCATACACCAGAGTCCACTATACCTTGCATGACGGAGGCTACCTTCTATCAATACTAGCTTTTCCGTCCCTCGACCCCCTCACAAATGGAAAGAAGGCAACGACATCATTTGAGATCGTCGGAAATGGAGCGAGGAAAAAACGACGCGTGGCATGCCATCGTACGAGCCATAATTTCTCTTGTGTTCGCAGACCTAACGCGAAATGTACGTTTGTGGCAGCAGAATCATTCTGCATTCAACCGCAAATTCACATTGTCTAAAAGTTCTCAAAAGCATTTCGCAAAGAACGTCACTTTCCTCCAGGGGTTCTCATTTGAGTTCACAGAGTATTTCTGCCATATTCCCGTGTTGAGGGAGCCTAAAGCTAACTCATTTATGAGGAGGGTTCCAAAAATAATTTATATGTTATTTTGCGAAAACAGGTAACATTTTCCAATTGTTTAACAGAGTATCTGTGAAGATAAGGTCGGAACTTCTAGCAGTCGTTTGGTTCCAAGACGAAGAAAATCTGTTTCCTTGTCACGGAGCCAGCTGAGAATCGCTGTGACATCATCCCCATCTTTGAAGCATCTGCGATCTCTGCCGATCATTTCCTCGATTGCCGAAATATTGTCGCCTGTAGTTGACGTCGATGACCTTTCCCCCAGATCAACCCCATATCACTACGGGTGGACGCGACATTGCATTGTGCCCGTACACCGCCGTAATTTCACGGTGATTCTGTGTGCGGTTTAGATGTTTTGTCAACAAGAAACGGGCTTTCCCGCGTACGTCATCTCTGGAGTACGTTTTCAGTGACGCACTCTTCTAGACTATTTCATGCATCGTGGCTTCCACACGTAGGTTCAAATTGCTCTGAGCACTATGGGACTTAACATCTGAGATCATCAGTCCGCTAGAACTTAGTACTACTTAAACCTAACTAGCCTAAGGACATCACACACATCCATACCCGAGGCAGGATTCGAATCTGCGACCGTAGCGATCGCGCGGTTCCAGACTGTAGCACCTAGAACCGCTCGGCCACACCGGCCGGCCTTCCACACGTAGGTGTCCCTGTCGTTCTTGCATGCTTTCTGTTACCATGCACTGACCTTCGAGTAGATCGTATCTTACATCTCTGATTGCACAATTGCAAACCTCCGGCCAATCTGCCATCCGTTTGCCAGGTTACGATTATGCTAGTCTTGATTTATTTTTGTTTATAGTGCAATCCATACACTGAACATTTTTTAAATCTGATATTGTAGTTCCCACCATGCCTCTCTTTATTGTTCGCTTAGCGACCATCAGTTACCGATTTTAGATTTACTAGTTCTAAATCCCTTTGTTAGCAGCCAATGCTGCTGACATACACTGACTGAAAGCTTTCCGCTTCAGAGTCAACGGAAAAATAGCTACAAACCTCATTTAGTCTATCAAACGCATTATTGGTTATCTTTTGCTCTTATATTTATTTATCCTCCCCCTTTCCACCAGTCTTCAACTGGACTAATGCAATTCATCATCTGCCGGTTCTGTCACGTCCTTGTTAATTTTAACACTTTTTTTTACGAAGCGTTTGTTACATATTGGCTTACCAAATTGTAATTATGAGTCTTACTTTCGAATTTTCTCATTGAAGTTCTTCTCTTCAGATATAATTTTAGTTTGTACTGGGTTGAACACTACAGTGTCATCTGCAAAAGGAGACTGAGTAGTCTTGTGACTTCCACGTCGTCCGGTCCGACATGCGGAACACAGACTCCAGTACTTTAGAAAGTTATGGGATACGGTAATCAGTACAAATGAAAATAAGAGCAGTTCCTCAGGTGATACAGCATGTCAAGAAATACTTGCTGATGACAAATTACATTCTCGAAATATTGCGATACAAACACAAGGGATATGGACGGCATTCCCGAGAGGACGTGATGCAAAAACAGCTTTGGAAAAATAACAGTTTTTGCGGGGAAGATGTCGGCCACAGACTATTAGTAGGAACTATTTTGCCTCTGCACAACCATGGGGATTCAATGTTGGATGGCTGGGACTGATTAACTAGAATGAAACCTCTTTCCGATACGTGTAAGTAAGTTACTCTAAAGAAAATAATTCATACGTTAATGGAGTTCTATTAACTTATAACCCGCTTTATTGAATGAAATTACAGGCCGTCAAACATATGAATATGACCCACCGAACTGAGTACTAGCATATCCGAACGTGTAATAATTTTGATGACGTAGACAGCAGTTTTTGAACTAAACTTTCATCTTCCTGCGAAATCAAGATTGCAAATGGTATGCAGTAATACTTTTGCGTTACGTATGCTCACACACAACTATAATAAATCAATACACATGGCTTACCACACAGTTATAATGGAATAGACATTAATCTCTTAACTACAATTAACAATCAGGTATAATTTAATGTCATCAAGCTAAAAATAAAATCAACAATCTTAGAGAATACAAGCCTTTCAGCCATGAAATACTTCAACTCAACGGTATACTGCAATATGCTCAAACAACAAGCAACATGATCCTATGAATGTCTATCGACTAGTCCAAATAGCGAGAAAAATCGTTACCTTTGTGTATAACACAATTCGGCATCGTTCTTATCCTTCAAAATGGGTCACTTCCGATAAACCTCAACCAGTCAATGAGGCTTACATAAAGATGCCATCGGCCACTATACACGTGCAGTTACCCGCCTCAACAGCCACACGGAAACATGGGCCGATGCATGCAGCGGCGCCCGCCAAATTGGAGGTCTAGCGTGCAAGATTTCTCCAGTATCGGCCGTAACTAGTACACAAAATAACATTAATGCTTGATGGAAACCGCTCTGCAGTGATACGGCCAGCAGCGTCTTTAATGGTGAGCGATGTGATTGCTTGGTACGTCCAGGCCGAGGGCTCAATGCAGAAGGACGCTCCACAGATGTGTGAGGTACGCCGCAACTGCCACTTGGCGGCGCCACAGTAGCGCTGCTCCCAGCGCCACGCTGCAGCGAGTGGCACGATGGAGAACTCATGCCAGCGCAACTCATGACCACCTGCAACGGCGCGCAAGTGGGTGTGGGATAAAAGCAAAGTGGAAGACATAATTATATCAGTAAAGGGAATCAAGTAGAAGTGTGCGGGACGTGAAGCCAGGCTAATAGATGTTAGATGTACTTCTAGCGCTCCAAGAGTAACGTCCTAATGTAAGATGGATGGCTGATGAGCATGGAAGCCTGACTGAGATATTCTTGCATCGTTGGTTATCAAAAAATTCGTGATGATGACAATCTGAGTGTATGTCGAATCTTCATTTACATCTACACACACAGTTCGCAAGCAACCGTACGGTCCTGTCCCGTTCGCAAATGGAGCGAGGCATAAGCCTCTGTCTATAAGCCTAAGTATGAGCTTTAATTTGTCTTACCCTATTTTGCGGTCCTTGCGCGAAATGTACGATTGGCGACGGTAGAATCTTTCTGCAGTCAGCTTCAGATGCCGATTCTCTAAATTTGTTCAATAGGGTCTCCCAAAAAGAGTGTCGTCTTCCCCCGCAGACACTCCCATTTGAGTTCACGAAGCATTTCCGAACCACTCACGTGTTGATCGAGTTTAGCGGTAGCAAATCTGGCAGCACACCTCTGAATTTCTTCGATTTCTTTCTTTAACCTGACCTGTTGGAGAACCCAAACACTCGAGCATTACTCAAGAATGGGTCACAGTAACATTTTAGAAGTGTTTTAGTTCATAGATGAGCTACACTTTCCTAAAATTCTCCCTATAAACCGAAGTCTACCATTTCACCTTTCATACTACCATCCTTACGCGGAGGTTCCACTTGATATTGTTTCGCTTATGGTATAGGCTTCAAAACTCTTATGTCACCAGACCCTTTCAGTGAGGGTTGACAATAGGAAGACATCAAATGTCATAGTGGCCAGAGATACAGCATACCGCAAGGTCTAGAATAATATTTAGACATCCCATGAAAATTATTGCTCCCGTTTCATTGTAGAAGACGAAGTTATAACAGTAAAGGCAATCAGATAGAAGTGGGTGGATTATGAAATCAGGATAGTGGACGGAAGACGTACCAATGAAGGTCTTCTCTTCACTCCAAAAGAAAATGTGTTAAATGGATACCGCTCAGTGTCATCCCACAGCAGTCGAAACAGGTATATCACACGTCAATATTGATTTCATTGACCACATTTTATTGTGAGTCACATACAGAAGCATTTCAACCCCACGGTTAACGATCTCGAAAAAGAAAGAAGAGAAAATTCCACCATCTATCGGACCTCGTTGCTCCAGTAGCCTCGGTATTGGAAGATGTTATGACCTCTTTATTGAGTCGAGTTCTGATGGCGTAAGAAGGGTCAGCTACAGAACGATGTTGTTGTTGTTGTGGTCTTCAGTCCTGAGACTGGTTTGATGCAGCTCTCCATGCTACTCTATCCTGTGCAAGCTTTTTCATCTCCCAGTACCTACTGCAACCTACATCCTTCTGAATCTGCTTAGTGTATTCATCTCTTGGTCTCCCTCTACGATTTTTACCCTCCACGCTGCCCTCCAATACTAATTTGGTGATCCCTTGATGCCTCACAACATGTCCTACCAACCGATCCCTTCTTCTGGTCAAGTTGTGCCACAAACTTCTCTTCTCCCCAATCCTATTCAATACCTCCTCATTAGTTATGTGATCTACCCATCTAATCTTCAGCATTCTTCTGTAGCACCACATTTCGAAAGCTTCTATTCTCTTCTTGTTCAAACTATTTATCGTCCATGTTTCACTTCCATACATGGCTACACTCCATACAAACACTTTCAGAAATGACTTCCTGACACTTAAATCAATACTGGATGTTAACAAATTTCTCTTCTTCAGAAACGCTTTCCTTGCCATTGCCAGCCTACATTTTATATCCTCTCTACTTCGACCATCATCAGTTATTTTGCTCCCCAAATAGCAAAACTCCTTTACTACTTTAAGTGCCTCATTTCCTAATCTAATTCCCTCAGCATCACCCGACTTAATTAGACTACATTCCATTATCCTTGTTTTGCTTTTGTTGATGTTCATCTTATATCCTCCTTTCAAGACACTGTCCATTCCATTCAACTGCTCTTCCAAGTCCTTTGCTGTCTCTGACAGAATTACAATGTCATCGGCGAACCTCAAAGTTTTTATTTCTTCTCCATGAATTTTAATACCTACTCCGAATTTTTCTTTTGTTTCCTTTACTGCTTGCTCAATATACAGATTGAACAACATCGGGGAGAGGCTACAACCCTGTCTTACTCCCTTCCCAACCACTGCTTCCCTTTCATGTCCCTCGACTCTTATAACTGCCATCTGGTTTCTGTACAAATTGTAAATAGCCTTTCGCTCCCTGTATTTTACCCCTGCCACCTTCAGAATTTGAAAGAGAGTATTCCAGTCAACATTGTCAAAAGCTTTCTCTAAGTCTACAAATGCTAGAAACGTAGGTTTGCCTTTCCTTAATCTTTCTTCTAAGATAAGTCGTAAGGTCAGTATTGCCTCACGTGTTCCAGTGTTTCTACGGAATCCAAACTGATCTTCCCCGAGGTTGGCTTCTACTAGTTTTTCCATTCGTCTGTAAAGAATTCGTGTTAGTATTTTGCAGCTGTGACTTATTAAGCTGATAGTTCGGTAATTTTCACATCTGTCAACACCTGCTTTCTTTGGGATTGGATTTATTATATTCTTCTTGAAGTCTGAGGGTATTTCGCCTGTCTCATACATCTTCCTCACCAGATGGTAGAGTTTTGTCAGGACTGGCTCTCCCACGGCCGTCAGTAGTTCCAATGGAATATTGTCTACTCCGGGGGCTTTGTTTCGACTCAGGTCTTTCAGTGCTCTGTCAAACTCTTCACGCAGTATCATATCTCCCATTTCATCTTCATCTACATCCTCAAGTACATCGCCCTTGTATAGACCCTCTATATACTCCTTCCACCTTTCTGCTTTCCCTTCATTGCTTAGAACTGGGTTTCCATCTGAGCTCTTGATATTCATACAAGTCGTTCTCTTATCTCCAAAGGTCTCTTTAATTTTCCTGTAGGCGGTATCTATCTTACCCCTGGTGAGATAGGCCTCTACATCCTTACATTTGTCCTCTAGCCATCCCTGCTTAGCCATTTTGCACTTCCTGTCGATCTCATTTTTGAGACGTTTGTATTCCTTTTTGCCAGCTTCATTTACTGCATTTTTATATTTTCTCCTTTCATCAATTAAATTCAATATTTCTTCTGTTACCCAAGGATTTCTACTAGCCCTCGTCTTTTTACCTACTTGATCCTCTGCTGCCTTCACTACTTCATCCCTCAAAGCTACCCATTCTTCTTCTACTGTATTTCTTTCCCCCATTCCTGTCAATTGCCCCTATATGCTCTCCCTGAATCTCTGTACAACCTCTGGTTCTTTTAGTTTATCCAGGTCCCATCTCCTTAAATTCCCACCTTTTTGCAGTTTCTTCAGTTTTAATCTACAGGTCATAACCAATAGATTGTGGTGAGAGTCCACATCTGCCCCTGGAAATGTCTTACAATTTAAAACCTGGTTCCTAAATCTCTGTCTTACCATTATATAATCTATCTGATACCTTTTAGTATCTCCAGGATTCTTCCATGTATACAACCTTCTTTCATGATTCTTAAACCAAGTGTTAGTTATGATTATGTTGTGCTCTGTGCAAAATTCTACCAGGCGGCTTCCTCTTTCATTTCTGTCCCCCAATCCATATTCACCTACTATGTTTCCTTCTCTTCCTTTTCCTACACTCGAATTCCAGTCACCCATGACTATTAAATTTTTGTCTCCCTTCACAATCTGAATAATTTCTTTTATTTCGTCATACATTTCTTCAATTTCTTCGTCATCTGCAGAGCTAGTTGGCATATAAACTTGTACTACTGTAGTAGGTGTGGGCTTCGTATCTATCTTGGCCACAATAATGCGTTCACTATGCTGTTTGTAGTAGCTTACCCGCATTCCTATTTTCCTATTCATTATTAAACCTACTCCTGCATTACCCCTATTTGATTTTGTGTTTATAACCCTGTAGTCACCTGACCAGAAGTCTTGTTCCTCCTGCCACCGAACTTCACTAATTCCCACTATATCTAACTTCAACCTATCCATTTCCCTTTTTAAATTTTCTAACCTACCTGCCCGATTAAGGGATCTGACATTCCACGCTCCGATCCGTAGAACCCCGGTTTTCTTTCTCCTGATAACGACATCCTCTTGAGTAGTCCCCGCCCGGAGATCCGAATGGGGGACTATTTTACCTCCGGAATATTTTACCCAAGAGGACGCCATCATCATGTAATCATACAGTAAAGCTGCATGCCCTCGGGAAAAATTACGGCTGTAGTTTCCCCTTGCTTTCAGCCGTTCGCAGTACCGGCACGGCAAGGCCGTTTTGGTTATTGTTACAAGGCCAGATCAGTCAATCATCCAGACTGTTGCCCTTGCAACTACTGAAAAGGCTGCTGCCCCTCTTCAGGAACCACACGTTTGTCTGGCCTCTCAACAGATACCCCTCCGTTGTGGTTGCACCTACGGTACGGCTATCTGTATCGCTGAGGCACGCAAGCCTCCCCACCAACGGCAAGGTCCATGGTTCATGGGGGGGGGGGGGGGGGGTGGGACGATAGATGTCATTATTATTCATGATCTCTTCTTTTAGCACCTCTAATTCACCTTCTGCACTACGGCACCAAAACAGTGTGTTGTGAGTTGAGGTTTCAGTTTATGATGTGCTCCATTCCATACACGATCTGTCACCTGGTTGGATTTGTGTGCCAAACTTACATTGGAAATAATTTGCGGTCACCCTTCTTGAAGTAACTGCTTGAGTGGACCTGGCAAGCAGTGCCACTAGAGCGTGCCCTCTGCTTCTCCACCTTTCGCAGTTGCCGGCCGGTGTGGCCGTGCGGTTCTAGGCGCTTCAGTCTGGAACCGCGTGACCGCTGCCGTCGCAGGTTCGAATCGAATCCTGCCTCGGGCATGGATGTGTGTGATGTCGTTAGGTTAGTTAGGTTTAATTAGTTCTAAGTTCTAGGCGACTGATGACCTCAGAAGTTAAGTCGCATAGTGCTCAGAGCCATTTGAACCTTTCGCAGTTGGGTCAGGTGCTGAAAGAGCCCGAATTTATTGAAGCTATTAAATGACGTAAATCGTTTTGCAATTATTCTTATTTTAATCGCAAAGTATTTTCAATGCAATTACGTTTACAATTGCGGGTGACACAGATCGCCAATGTATCGTAGCTCACAATAAATCATTACATGTACTGCTGTACTGGTTTCACATTATATACTCGAATGACAGTATTTTCCCTTCGTTCGGGTGTTTACATTCTTGCCCGCGCCCTTTCCTCCATGACTTCCAAGGTACCGCCAAGCCGCAACCTCAAATCATATTGAGACGCCCTGCCAAACCTGTAGGACAGGACAGGTAGTTTAAATTGAGGAAAGGGGGCAAAATAAGCGGCTGTCAGTTACATTCGAACATACAAATTTATTTATTTGACCAAACATTACAAGAGCCAAGTTAATTAAAAAAAAACAGCATTAATTTTTGGAACTTAATAACTGGCTGAATACACCATACAATCTCATGCCTTAAGGGCAAGACCACTTCAATTTAAAATCGGCTGGAAGCCAATAACTTCAAACTAAAATCAAAATCAGAAATTTGAAAGGCAGAAGGTCTTATCTTAAATCAGTTCTTTCAATTAGGCTGAAGGCCCAAACGATCTCTCAACTTAAGACCAAAATACCTTTTACTAAAAAAAAAGGCAAAAGGCCTTACCTTAAAACATTTCTTTAATTAGGCTGAAGGCCCAAACAATCTGACACCTTAAGGGCAAAACAACTAATTCACAATCGTCTGAAGGACCATCACTTAAGACTCGTCAAAATTAAATTTATAAAAAGAGGCCAGAGGCCTTACTTAAAACAGTTCTTTAAATTCGGCTTAAGGCCCAAACAATCTGACACCTTAAGAGCGCACTCCGAGCGCACGTAGGCGCCGCCAGCAGCCCGATCAAACCACGCGCCGTGGAGATTTCCTCGCTGCTCCACGCCACCCGACCAACAGGTCGCACACAGCACAGCCAGAAACTATAAGCGCCACGCCAAAGATAGTACAAGGTGCGAATATCGATACACACCGCTGCTGTCATTCTCGAAGTCGCAATAACTCAGGAAGACTAAACACAGAATAGCGACCAAGGTTTAATCCAAAACACAACATAAGCCAGCCACGGCTCACATATTAGCGAGCTTCCACAGAAGACAGAGACGCGCAGTGGCCATTGCCCTTGTCGATATGCTGACTACTTCCATTTATATCCATCTGTATGTATAATGAACCAGAGTGTGCACAGTAGGATATTTCACGCTTAACAACTATATAAACTACCTTTTAAGTTCTTACAGACGTCTTTCGTTGGCCTAAATGAAGTGGAACATTCCGCAGAATCACCATGTCACATCACAACTGCTGGGGTATCTGTCAGAAAGGATTACTTTGATTCAACTACTAAATTCAGGACATTTTGAGAGGAGAAGGGGGCTAGGAAAGTAAATATGGTCTTAAAAAAAGCACACTTTGTGAACAAAACCTGAAAAAGAAAAGATTAAAGAAATAGGTCAAATACTCTGTGAAATGTTTTGTCTAAAGATTAGAAATTAAGAAGATTACAGAAACCTTTGACGCATCTTCGAATGATGATCTTAATCATGTACAGAAAATGTGGTACCGGTTAAGAGTTTAAAATGCAATGTTCAACATAGATTCTTAAAATTTTAAAGTGGCTAGAGAATTTTTGTCTGGAAGGAGGGCGGGGGCAGAAGTAAACGAGTAGACCTTACACTTTGGTGTCGTGTGGCCTATACGTACACTGACGGAAAGAAAATTGCAACACCAAAAATATAATTAGTGTACAATAATGATATTTCTGGAATACGTTTGTATAGGTAACATATTTAAGTGATTAACACAGTCAAAATCACGGACTAATATAAACGTGAGATAAAACATTGCAGATGTGAAATGCTCGTACAGTAACAAACAGAGTGCTGAGTGCAAGCATTCAAGCGTGCATACATTGCGTTTTACAAGTGCCGAATGTCAGTTTGTAGGATGGTGTTTTACGCCCATTGAACTTGGTCGATCAATACAGAGACGCAGAGACAGTTCAAGCTATTTGTGGATGACGCTGGAGTTGTCGTCCAATGATTTCCCATGTTTCATACCTAAGCAATTGGAGTCAGTTCTGGTGACTGTGGAGGGCAAGGCAAAATGTCGACTCTCTGTAGAGCATGTTGGGTTACAACAGCGGTATGTGGTCGAATGTTATTCTGTTGGAAAACACCACTAGGTTGCTGTTCTTGAATCGTAACACAACACGACGAATCACCATCTGGACGTAGAAATTTGCAATTTGGCTGCTTGGGTTAACCACGAGAGTGCTCCTGCTGTCATACGACACGCCCCAGATCAGGTGCCGTTCAGTGTGTCTAGCATGTAGACAGGTTGGATGCAGGCCCTCAACTGGCCTCCTCCTAACCACCAAGGGGCAATCAGTGGCACCGAGACGGAAACTACTTTCATCAGAAACTACAGTAGACCTCCACCCTGCCCTCCAATGAGCTCTCGCTTGTCATCACTGATGTCGCAAGTGTCAGTGGTTTGGGGTCAGTGGAATGGACGCTACATGGCATGCGGTAGAGTCATACGCCGAACACGATGATCTTCCCTCCCGATAATGCCACGTGGCCATCTCGCGAAATTTTCGAAGGAGCTTGGTACAGAGTCTAAACACCTATCTTCCTTCCTCCCAATGACGTTCCCCTAAACCATCGGTGAGGTAACGATTATGGGCATGATAATTCCAGAATCATGTAGCAGTTTGTAGCACCTACGAGAGCGTGCTGGGGAGTACTGCCTCCAAATTTATTATTCTGTTCACAGTATCGATTGAGCTCTTACGTATCATGCATATTTCTTGGTCGACTTTCCCATTAATATGCATGTTGTAACCCTCTGCCACTAATGGGTTCTAATTGTAGCGCGTAACATGGCGGTGTGTAACGTAATGATGCCGGTGCGTGAGAAACAATGTGCTGTAATCAAGTGTCCAACCTCAGAGAATTTGCCTCCGATTGAAATCCGTACGATGATCATTGTATCAACATCGGTAATGCGAGACGTTGAGTTGTCCGTGCTCGTAATGAACGAAATGGTGGTGGTAGCCTAATCGTGCGGGGTAGGAAACGGAGTGGACGATCGCATGCGGCAGCCGACGAGACTCGTCGGAATCGGGCTGATGTACTCACCAGAGAAAATAGTCGCATAACACAACACAGCTCTGGGGTATGTGTGTCACATCACGAGACGTAAAGACCATCAATTCATAACTGCGGTACCGAAAAACTAGAAAACTGTGTGCATGGCGAGTGCCTCTAATGCACTTGGATTCCTTAACAACCCTGCGACAGGTGATGAAAGATCGGTTCTTTTGTAATCAACTGCCTTGAGTGACTTCTTGCGAATAATTAAAATTACCGCCTCATCACAAAGGGACTGTTAGCGTTGTTATATTTTCAGACAATGCCAGAGGAATTCAACGTTCTGTTCTGGTCATGTTATTGGATACAAGGGAGACACTACTTCTCAAGGGGTCTCATCTACGTATACTGTTTAATCAAAAGTATCCGGACAGTTTATTAGTGAAAAGTTATTGAGGGTGTGTCCACCGTTCGTCTTTATGAAGGCTTAACTCTACTGGAAACACTTTCAGTTAGGTGTCTGCCTATGTGTGCAGGAATGGTAGAACGCTCTTTCCCAAGAGCATCAATAGTCAGTGTAGGTAGCTGGAGCGAAGTCAACGTTCACACTCATCCCAAAGGTGTTTCATTGGTTTCAGTTTTGAACTTTGAGCAGGCAATTCAATTTCAGGAATATTATTGCCCACAGACCACTGTCTCTCAGACGCTGCTTTATAACACGACATACCGCAGTGTTGATACAAGCCATCATAGTCTCCGAACTGTTCCTTCACTATAACGTGACGGGGCAACTGTCAATCACTGTTCATTGCCGGTGTGCCCGTGCGGTTATAGGCGGTTCAGTCTGGAACCGCATGACCGCTACGGTCGCAGGTTCGAATCCTGCCTCGGGCATGGATGTGTGTGACGTCCTCAGGTTAGTTAGGTTTAAGTAGTTCTAAGTTCTAGGGGACTGATGACCACAGATGTTAAGTCCCATAGTGCTCAGAGCCATTCGTAATGAAATCACTGCGTGTGTAGTAGTCTGTGCTCCGTCGTGTCAGGCACCTTAAATCATGACATAGGAAACATATTCAAGTCAATTATAAATGAAACACAAAGTGTGTCTATAGTGTATACTTAGAAGAAGCAATGAAGGAAGTAAATGAAAGGTTGATGAGTGGTAAAAAGATTCAGGGTGAAAGATGTCGATGGTAAGATTCGCTGATGACATTACTACTCGCGGTGGAGGTGAAGAAGAAAGACAAAATCTGTTGAATAGAATAAACAACGTAATAAGTGCAGAACATTGTTTGAGAGTAAACCAAAGAAAGACGAAAGTAATTAAATGCAACAGAAATTAGAACAGCGCGAAACTTAAAATCAAAATAAATGATCACGTAGTAGACGAACTTAACGAATTCGGCTACCATAAAAGCAAACATAAAAGCAAAGTAACCACTGACGGACAAAGCGACGAGGACATAAAAAAATTGACTAACACAGGGAAAACGAACATTCCTGGCCAAAGGAAGTCCATTAGTATCAAACGTAGGCCTTAATTTGAGGGAGCACAGCATGAACTCTAGGAAAACCGGAACATTAAAGAGTCGAAGAATCGGAGATGTGTTGCTACAGGAATATTGACTGTTAAGGTAAGGAATGAGGAGGTTCTCCGCAGTACAGGTGAATAAAGGAACATGGAGGAAACGCTGACAAGAAGAAAGGACAGAATGACAGGACATATGGTAATATATCAGAGAATACCTTCCATAAGTTGTTGTGGTGGCTTCAGCGCCTATGGCATGGTGATAGAAGAGTTGGAAATTCCTAGTAAGTGATACACAGTGTGAAGAAACAATGTTAAGCTGTTCAAATTTGGTGGGCATTGTACCCTCTCAGCTGTCTACGTGTACGGCAATAAAAACTGCGCCTATATTACATTTTAAAAGTTTTACGATAGTCAGGTGTTCGCTTTCAATGCGAAATCTGTCTAAAACCTGAAGGATACTCGCCGAGCAATTGAGAGAAACAAGTTGAAAATTATTACGGCAAACAGAAACAAATGAACCAGAGAACAGGATATGTTTGAAGACATAATTGTGCCCATAGTAAAAATGAAGTCATTGTAGGTGAGGCACGTAAGCAGGCGAACTAATCTTAGATGGTCCAAGGAAGTGCAGAGCAAAAAATCCATGGATGATACCCTGTTAGAAAGGCAGGTGAAAATATAGGACATAATTTCGTGAAGTTGAGGATTGTATAGCATGGTAAAGACTAGACGAGGCTTTATCTAGGAATGGACGTAGAAATACTGGTGATGAAGATGACATTATAATGTCACCATTATCGAATAAATTTACAATAGCTCGCCACTCTGCCCTAAGTTTTGTAACTCGTTTAACATCTTTGAAGCAGTGATTATCCAACTCTCACGAGCATTGGAAGCTACTGTTTTATGTCGCTGAAATCCTTCATTTTCCCAGGAAATCATTCATGTTCTAAGAAATCAGTGTATTGCTACATCAGGCAATGGGGCTTGCAGTACAACAGGTACTTGCTCAATCTATCCAGTGGTCCCCGATGTTCACAGCAAGTTGTGCTTATATCTAGCTCGAAATGTGCCAGCGCAACCTTACGATGGAACTTAACGTTCCTCCACAAGTCAACGGTCACTAACTCTACCAATTACGTACCGCATGTATACCACTGTGAATGTCTGTCACTTGCTGTTAGAAACACCAGAGTACTAGCAAGCTCTGCCTTTACCAACCACTCTTGTGTTTAGGCTGCCTGCTGATCACGAGAACCTGCTAACATCACCGTTCGGGTCCTCACCGCCGGCCTCTGAAGTCGCTCATCATCACAACAGAGCCCTCTCGTCATTGATATATACGGCCGGCGACCCGCTCAAAAGCAGGCTTTGACTCCCGTCCGCTGGGATGGCATAGCACCGAAGAACTGAGACCTTGGACGTATTGCTTTCTGTACATAGAAAATTAAAAATACGGTCTTATACTGTAGGTAGTATTTAATAAATATACTGAAGTCGTCATGGTCTTTATTATGTCCTGCTTCGAATGAGCTCACAGAGAGCTCAGATTCATAACATTGGACAACCCCACTGAGCTACAAATGGCAGCGTTTGAAAATACAACCAAAGGCCATGGTCTGCTGAAGTGCGAAACCTTCTAGTGTACGCAGGTCATGCCGACAAATAACGCCCTTCATGAACAGTGATAGTATGCAGTAACTTACGCTACCCTGCTCCAGTTAACTGTATGAAGGAATTAAAGGAGCTGGAAGACAACTGACTAAGTCAAAATGTTGAGGTAAGCTTTTGTTGCTTGTATCTTACAGTAATCGGACGTAGCAACTCATAACTTACGATGTGATTAGCCGGAATTTGTAAAGCAGGTCTCGTCTGTGGAAGCGACATCTTTAGGTTTTTGATTAAGAGACCATACACAATTTAATCACATGGTATAAAAGTCAGGTGTCCAAGTGCTTGAATCTTCTGAAGGTAATCTACGTGTAAATTGTGCTTCTGAAATACCTTCAAGTGTATCCATAGCAAATTTTACTTGTTGAAAGTGCATCACTAAACCTTGCTGTACCTTACGCTGAAAATCCTGTATCTAGACATTACGTCGTCCAGCAGCAACAAAATCAAGACGAAAATTCGCTAATGCATAATTGAAGTGTAGCTAATGTGTTGTGCCGATGTCTACTGTTCGGGAACTTACGTTCGTAGATACGACGCACTTCTCATCGTTTGTGCCTCGTACTATTGTAACACATACACATGTAAATGAACTCAAACATTCACAATTTATACTCGCCTTCTACACAGAGCTATTTAACATAAACCTGCAAGGGGCACTCGACTCTGAGGTAGCTACTGGTGAAAGGAACATTCACTGCTAGTATCTGACCAGCATGGGCAGAATGGCCAGTGATGTAAACTTCGCCAGACTTCGCGTCATTGTTTTGAATTTAATTTCAAACATCGCTGCGGTGTCTCCTAAAGCGATGGCATGTGATGGTTATCCATCCATCTTGTGGGCCGTGAATCTCGAGGTCATCTTGTTTCTATTAGAGCGTAGGATACATGACAGCATCAGGTTTCAACTTCTTACTTTTCTCACCATCATACACTCCAGACAGGATGAGAGATGCCAGCTGTGCTCGACGTGCCTCTTGGCTGTTGCAATTGTCCACTTCGGGTGGACCAACCGAGAGCGAGGTCGCTCGCGATACAGTGAGATGCGATAATGGAAACTAAAATTGTTGGCCCTAGCAAATGGGTCTTACATGGTGGTTCACCCAGAAATGTGCGGCTGGTCGCGGCAGAGGTTCGAATCCTCCCTCGGGCATGGGTGTGTGTGTTTGTCCTTAAAATAATTTAGGTTAAGTAGTGTGTAAGCTTAGGGACTGATGACCTTAGCAGTTAAGTCCCATAAGATTCCACACACATTTGAACATTTTTTCTCCCAGAAACATATTAATGAATGGATAACTGAAGAGGGTGATCACCTAACGGAACGAAATATCAGGGCAGAATGAACCACAATATACGACAGCGTGCTGAAAAGTAATGCTTCCGAATTTTCTGCTCTGTCCTCAACAACGGTTGAGGTATTGCGTTTCATGTATATTACTCGGTCGACTTCCCGCTTCGCTAATGTAAGCTACGACCATCTGCCACTAGAGGACTCGGAATAGTAGCGTGTAACATGGCGGTCTGTATTGTAACTACGACTGTGCGTAAGAAACAGCGTGCGGTAGTCGAGTTTCTAACCGCAGAAAACGTTTCGCCGACAGGAATCTATAGAAGAATTAAATTTTACCGTGAGGGTTCCTAAACAAAATTGTGACAAGTGTTAAAAGCTGGGCCACCATTTTGACAATGATAACAATACAGCATCAGTGTGGAGTTCCACCAAACGAAGTATCACCAACGCCAAGCCCACGCCATCAGTTGACAAATTCATGCTCACAGTGTTCTGGGATGTTTAAGGTATAATTCATGTGGAATTCATGTCTCAAGGCGCTACCTTAAGGTCTGAAAGGTAATGCGAAATCGTCAGAAAACTGGAAGCACGAATTCCAAGCGTTCTTCCCATCTCCTTCAACACGACAATGCCAGACTACACACGAGCGCTGCGGCACGTGCAACAATCCGACGCCCTGGGTTCACCGTCATCGATCATCCTCTGTAATTGTCCCCATCCGATTTTCACCTGCTCCCAAAACGCAAAGAATACCTCTGGGGCTTCACTTTGATAATGATGAAGCGATGCAAGCAGAGGTGAGGTTGTGACTCCGTCGTCAAACTCAAACATTCTACGGTGACGGTATCAACAAACTTGTCTTTCGCAGGGAGAAACGTGTTCGTCACCCAGGTGACTGTCTTGAGAAATAAGTATGTAGACTTGGAGAATAAAAATGCAGAATGTTAAAAGCGTTTGTTTCATTTCGAAAGCTTTAAGAGCTTTCACATAAAAAAACTGACCCATTACTTTTCATCACGCCCTCCTATTAAAATCTTCTCTGTTATGACACACATGAATATGAGCTAATGACAGAATGTTACTGTGATAGATAACACAAACGGAACATGAAAACAGGTTAGAAATGTAACGCCATCTTAGAAAAATATAAAAATGACAGTGCTGGAAAACATCTTACGTTATTTGATTTTCAAACAGCTGAGCAAAACTGAAAGTACTCCGACATTTCTCTCTTTACTTATTCTGATCATCACTAAACTGACACTCAATATTTTTAGCGCAAACGCAGTCTAACTTTGAATAATCCCCACAAAAGAATGGCCCTGACTAACAATAACGTATACCTTTCATGAATCACTTACCAGCTAAAAAAAAGACTAACTACTGAAGGCACTAACTACTGATAGGCATAGTTAGCAAATGAAAGATTTTGATAGAGAGCAAACAATGTATTTACCTTAATAGTGTTCAAAAGTCATAATACACATATATCAGTTCATGATATCCAGTCTTATCCAGTCTTACAAATTTCCTCTTTCTGACGGACACACGTCCATATCGTCCGCTCTCAAAACTCTTGGCATCTTTGTCCCCACAAACACCACTGCTGGCGGCTCACCTCCAACTGCACAACGCTACGCGCTGTTCACATCCAACTGCCCAACACCACACAAACGAATATTCTAACAATGCCAGCCAGCCACAGGCTGCACACAGCACAGTCAGTGATTTTCATACAGAGCGCTACGTGGCGTTACCAACGTAAATACCTAAACAGCCTACTTACAGAAATACTGAATAGATCTAAACTAAGAACTGAATGACTTGGCAAAGTCCGTGCGGGATGGTAAATGGGAATGATCATCGTCAATAACAAGACAAGACCACAGTAGGCGCACGTTGATGCTTCGAGTTGCCCCATGCAAAAAACTGAACTAAACCGTGGTCATAAAGTTAAGCACATAAGGAAAACTAAAGAAATCACAGAACTCAGTCAACCCGAAACAAGGCGTCCACAAACAGTTCATTCCTCTCGATCTCCGCTCGTCTATGCTGCAAGCTCTCACCGTACTTTTCATAGGAGAGACAGGATACTTTCTCGCTTATCAGTTCTCTTTGACAAGCCCGTTGGCTTTAAATCAAAATGGAACTTTTTATTCCCTTTTTTGGAGTCATTAGTCTTGTGACTGATTTGATACGACCCACCATGAATTCCTGCCTTCTGCCACTTACGTCCTGCCTCCTCAATAATTTGCTAGTTGTATTTCAATCTCTGTCTTACCTTATAGATTTCATCCTCTAGTGCTCCCTCAAGTGCTCTAATTATTGCCAGCTTGTCAGTCTTTTCGTGCACCATCTTGTACCAGAAACGTAAGATCTTACACCACGGAACACGTGACACAAATGAACTGAGTTTCGTTAATGTGTTAACAGTTTTCCCTGTCTTGAAAGTGTCACACAAATTTCCATTTTCAAGACAGGGAAAACTGTTAACACATTAACGAAACTCAGTTCATTTGCAAGTTCACATGTTCCGTGGTAGAAGTTCTTCTTATGTTTCTGGGTAGAAGACACGACACGACCGAAGAAGTTAGTCTTAACCGTCAACATGTTGTATAACTACTTTTAATAGTATACTGAATTTTACTCACCACAAAACTCTGTAACTGAAGACCTAACAACACACTCCAAATAATTTGAACATAATATACAGTATTTAAAGATGCAGAAGTCGTAATAAATAGAAACGCTGCACAAAACACAACCACATGTCTCACAAAATCAAGAACAGAAGAAAAAGACGTAAAAAGTTCATAACGGTTTCTTATGCATGTTCTTTCATGTTGTCCTAAAATCAATCATTAGACTGAAACACAGACCTGGAAAGATCACGTGTTGCAATAGTGTGCTGCTCTGGGATGAAGAATCTGTGGAACGAAAACAAGTCGTTGCTGGCTGCGCTAAAGCAGTCAGAATACTGACAACGTAAAAAAATGGTGCTAAAAGTAGGGAAGTATGGATTCGATGGACTAGAAATGGCATGTAGAATATACTGATGCTAAATGAATCACAAATTTTAGACGTTATGCTATAACAGTTGGTAGTTTTAATTTAACAATCGATTTCGTTCACGCCATGATCTTTCTCGAACCAGAAAAGATGTGTTTTACGGTGCCCAAGGATGGTCAGAATGCGCTAATATATGATGCAGTTCCTAACTTTATTAAAGTTTTTCTACACTGTCTACACAAATATTACTAACTAACTGAGAAACACCACATTTCATGTGTACTCATTTTGCCAATTTTCTGTTAGAAACGGAAACAATGAACGGTAGTAGTACAATATCGAAGAAATTTCATTTGCATAGTTGATATTACCTCCACGACCTGCTTCAGTTGTGTAGCACTGTGGACGTTAATATTAAAAAAATAAATGTGAAATACGGACTAAAATATTTTCTAGAGCGTATGTCATATGTAACAGCGGCAGCTAATCAATAAAAGTTTTCAATTACTTTTCTACCAAATTCTCGAGCTTCCTCTCGTTGTGCGACGTAGTGACGTTTGATGGTACTATCTCCAAGACGAGTATTGTCATTGTATTTTATTCTCACGATAGGAATTACAGTCAAATTACCACGATATGCTTCATCTGTTAGGCAATTAATTTTTCATTAATTTCCTTTACTGCGTTTCCTGTAGAAATTTGTATGTAGAAATCTGAAGTAAGGTGTCCGAGAACTTCGAAGTAAATCGGTCAAGTGCTTTCCGAGGTGTTTGGTAACAAAGTTTCTAGCAAAGCAGCCAAGAACTTCAAGAGATTTTTGGTAACAGCCTTACCCCTTTGTATATTACATACACGTGTGTTTCAAGTTAGATTACGAAATATTATGTGGACAGTGATTTTGCTCTCGTCTTGAAGACAATGTGCAAAACTGGATTTAGATTACAAAAAATCAGACACCCAGCTTTATATACGCTGAAGAGCCAAAGAAACTGATACACCTGCCTAATACCGTGTAGGGCCTTCCGAGCATGAAGAAGTGCCGCAACACGACATGGTATGGACTCAATAATGTCTGAAGGAGTGCTGGACGGAACTGACACCATGAATCCTGCAGTGCTATCCGTAAATTCGTAAGAGTACGAGGGGGTGGAGATATCTTCTGAACAGTACGCTGCAAGGCATCCCAGATATACTCAATAATGTACATGTCTGGGGATTTTCGTGGCCAGGGGAAGTCGGAATGCACAATGGACATGAATGGATGCAGGTGATGTGACGTGATGCTTCGTACGTATCACTTGTCAGAGTCGTATCTAGACGTATCAGGGGTCACGTATCACTCAAGCTGCACACGCCCTACACCATTACAGAGCCTCCACCAGCTTCAACAGTCCCTTGCTGACATGCTGGTTCCATGGATTCATGAGGTTGTCTCCATACCTGTAAACGTCCATCAGCTCCATGCGATCTGCAATGAGACTTGTCCGATGAGATACCTTGTTTCCAGTAATCAACAGTCCAATGTCGGTGTTGACGGGTCCAGGCGTGGCGTAAGGCTTTGTGTCGTGCAGTCATCAAGGGTACACGAGTGGGCCTTCGGCTCTGAAAGCCCATATCGGTGATGTTTAGTTGAATGGTTCGCGCGCTGACACTTGTTAATGGTCCAGCTTTGAAATCTGCAACAATTTGCGCAATGATTGCACGTCTGTCATGCTGAACGATTCTCTTTAGTTGTCATTGGTACCGTTCTTGCAGGATCTTTTTCGGGGCGCGGCGCTGTCGAAGATTTGATGTTTTACAGGATTCCTGATCTTCACGGTACACTCGTGAGCCGGCCGCGGTGGTCTCGCGGTTCTAGGCGCGCAATCCGAAACCGCGCGACTGCTATGGTCGCAGGTTCGAATCCTGCCTCGGGCATGGATGTGTGTGATGTCCTTAGGTTAGTTAGGTTTAAGTAGTTCTGAGTTCTAGGGGACTGATGTCCACAGCTGTTAAGTCCCATAGTGCTCAGAGCCATTTGAACCATTTTGAACACTCGTGAAATGTTCGTACCGGACAATCCCCACTTCATCGCTACCTCGGAGATGCCGTGTCCCATTGCTCGTGCGCCGACTGTAACACCACATTCAAACTGACTTGATCTTGATAACCTGCCATTGTAGCAGCAGTAACCGATCTAACAACTGCGCCAGATACTGGCTGCCAACCCCAACGCCGTGTTCGGCCTGTTCTATCTTATATTTGAATACGCATGGCTATTCCAGTTTCTTTGGCGCTTCAGTGTAATTATGTAAATGCGAGAAACTAACTTGAAAGACATTAGGCATAATAGAACGTGAGCGACTTTTGTGAGGACGACTGATGTTGGAAATGAATTAGGCAAGTGAACTGAACTTTTGAATATATTGACTTTCCAGAGTTGTGGTCACTTCGAGGAATTAGTTTTAACTGTTTTCGTCGAATTCTCGCAGGGATCGTGTTTAAGAGCCATGGAGTCAAGCGCTGTTTATACGCTGGACTGTGTTTGGTTATTACTGGAGTGCCATGGGCTTTGGGGCCAACCACAGCAGGTGGGATCTTAAGGGAACATTGAATACGGGAGCTTAGCAGAGGTTAGTGGAGGTCTGTATAAACAGGAAGATTTTGCTTTGTTCGGCGCTCAACTGCGCGGTTATCAGAGACGAAGCGAAGGAGTGTCAAGAGGGAATCACGCAGAGCGATAACTACCATATAAACAGCGTGAGCATTAAGACAGGGAACGGAACACTGGTGGCTTGCACCCGCGAATTGTGACTAAGGTACAGTGATCACCGAATACTACTGAGTACGGTAGATTTCTCCCTAAGCATTTGTAGAAGAGCGAACTTAACTCTAGTGATACTCAAATACGGTCGTACTACCTCCTGGAGTAATGATAATAGTTACCTGTAGATCTGTTCACGGATCCCCAAATTAAACTAATCTCAACACGTTATCGAATAAAACCAGAATGGATTAGTATTTTAATAAATCTGAAAACTCATTAGTATAACTTTTACAATAACTGAGAAGAACAGAAAAATGCTCCATTCACTGTGAGAATTTAACAAGTGAACCTCCCCATCGCACCCCCCTCAGATTTAGTTATAAGTTGGGACAGCGGATAGGCCTTGAAAAACTGAACACAGATCAATCGAGAAAACAGGAAGAAGTTATGTGGAACTATGAAAAAAATAAGCAAACTATCCAAACTGAGTAGTCCATGCGCAAGATAGGTAACATCAATGATAATCTGAGCTCAGCAGCGCCGTGGTCTCGTGGTTAGCGTGAGCAGCTGCCGAACTAGAGGTCTCGCCGACACGGTAGCTCAGCTTGTTCGGTCAGAGAGCCGGTTGGCCTCTGTAATAAAAAACTGGGTGGAAGGATCAACAAACGAACTTGAACGGAAGTCATGTGACGTCCGCTACGACCAAACACAACGATCTACAACGAACAAAATGAAAAAAATATATAAAAAATGAGGTCCTTGGATCAAGTCTTCCCTCGAGCGAAAAGTTTAATTTTTTATTTTCAGAGAATTATATCTCTCTGTCCGTCCGTCCGATGCAATAACTTTTTTGGGAGTGATTATCACATCCACAAGAAAACCTAAATCGGGCAAGGTAGAAGAATCTTTTTACCCATTCGCCAAGTGTACAAGTTGCGTGGGTCGACAACATATTCCTGTCATGTGACGCACATGCCGTCACCAGTGTCGTATAGAATATATCAGACGTATTTTCCTGTGGAGGAATCGACCTTGCGATCAAATGTTATCAGTTCCCATTGGAGAGCCACGTCCTTTCGTCTTCTAATCGCACGGTTTTGCGATGCGGTCGACACAAACACTAAACTTATTACAGTGAACAGAGACGTCAATGAACGAACGGACAGATCATAACTTTGCGAAAATGAAGAAAAAAATCTTTTCACTCGGGGGAAGATCTGAACCAAGGACCTTACCGTCCGCAGCTGCTCACTCTAACCACGGGACCACGGCGCTCCTGAGTTCGCGCTATCCTTGATGTTGCCCATCTTGCGCATGGACTACTCAGTTTGTATATGTTGCTTATTTTTTTCTACTTCCACACAACTTCTTCCTGTTTTCTCGATTGATCTGTGTTCAGTTTTTCAAGGCCTATCCACTGAGCCAACTTATAACTAAATCTGAAGGGGGTGCGATGGGGAGGTTTCCTTGTAAGTATGTTATCACCAAACGCAAAAAAGCCAGGAAGCAAACTTTGTACTGGTGAAATAAATTATAAAGAAAAATCGACAAATCTTCATAGCAATCATAAACTTAGGAGAATTTTTTATGGCTGTGAAGTGTACAAAATATTATTTGAAAAATTGCTAAACTGAAAGCAATAGAAATGTCGTAGATAAGTTGAACAGCTACTTCTTATGTACTGAAAGTAGGGGAGGCACAAGAGTGGGAAAAGTGTGTACCTAATTGTATCTAAGAAGGAAGATTGCTTGCTTGGTCAATACAAGGCATAATCTCATATTGTTTACTTAAGCTTGAGAGAGCTATTTTCAACAGAAGAGCTCTATTGGTGCCAGTTTTTGTGATGATAGAAGCAATTTTCTGAATGTGTACCTTCAGGGGACAGAACTGTGTGGAAATGATGTTGGAAAAAGTCGGATACCTAGCGCCAACAAAAAGTTTCAGATTCGCCAGACGTCTACTATGACAGCCAGAAATAATACTACTTTCGCTTTGAAAGGATGGGTAGATATAGAAAACTGGTAGGGAAATTAAAGTATAAAATACACTACACATATTGTCGCGAACCATCGGTGTCATTAGAATGTGGTGATGACAAGTATAATTCATAGAATGAGTATATATACGATGGCATTAAACCACATTTAGTTGATAATCCGTCTATTTGATCTGTTTTCATGTTGTCATTAGAATGCTTCTTCACATTTTTCCTGACTTCTGTCGTGCATCTTCATCGGGTTGGCATTTTAATAACTTGATCTGGCGATCTCAGCAGTAGCTGAATGCCCTTCCTGTCGCGAGAAAGGTGTAAGAGTTTAATTAAGAGAACGTCAGGTACATATTTCCTTTCACGTGACAGTTACGCGAAGATTCTACTGCAATGTCAGATTTAAAGGCTAACTTGTTTGAACTAAATTGTGAAAACTCATGTATGAACATGAACTGAAGTTTTCTTATAGTAACGTTGCACTTCGATGGTGCTGTACAAAAAAGAAGAAGAATTACAAAAAAATTATGTTTTCTTCCTGATAAATTTCTCATCACTATTTTTTCGATTTTGGAGGAAATTTTGTTTGCTTTGATTAATTTCAAAACTGACCGAAGATGAATGTGAGTAATGCTGGTTCAGGCAGGGGACGTATACCTTCACGATCGTAAGCAACTGCTCACACCCATTAGTAGTTTGCAATATGTAAATTCCAGTCACATGAACTGACTATGTTAAATAATAGCTTGTAAAAAGGATGCGTACAGCACTTCGGCAGAAATGTGACTTTTACACTTTTATGAAAATGTTTTGCACGTTCTTTTGACGAGTTACTATGCGAAATATTGAAATAGAGCAATGATGACATTCTAAGATGTCGAAGACAGCAGTAATACAATTTTTCTGACGTGCAGCTTTAAAGATACTGGCTAGGTATTTCGGAAAGCAGTTGTATTTTGCAGCTGTTTGCAGTATTGTTGGCGGCACTAACTACGAAGGGAAGGTCACAATATACCTTCTGCTACGCCAAAAATGTAGCGAGGAAGGTGAGTATAGCATTCGCCCTGTCATTGGTCCATGAGTACTGAATTGCCAATTCTGCTACACGAATGACAATTTTGTCGAATGGAAATAAACTTATCCTTTGTTGAATTTTTTGGCTGAACTTCAACAATTTTAGTTGTAGGTTTGGACACCTAGAACAATTGGTGGGTCGGTTTCTGTATATTACAAATTGCATTGCGACACTATTAAGTAGTTATTTTTCTGTTTTCTGGTTGAGAGTAGTTGGTGTAAGGTTGTTACTGGGGAATACTTTTGGAGCACCCGTAATATAGGAGTACCGTCTTTGACTAGTAATCAAAATATTCTAGGTCCCTGGTGTGAAACTGAACCACTACTCAAATACTGAATAAAATTAATCATAAACGGAGGCCGGTGACTTGCAGCGTAATAAGTCACCTTCAATTTGCGAATGGCCTCGTCAAAGAGGGCGTTGGAGCGGAAAGTTTTTTAGGGCACTCTCTTGGAGTTCGGGTGGGAAAATGCCCCTAAAGGCAGAAGAACCAGTAATAAACAATAGCATGAGGACGCAGAAGGCACTGGAAACCAATGTAATGCCTATCCAAATGACATGCGACCTGTAACTGAAAAACTGTCGTGATGATCTCTCCATTGACAAAATATCCCGGACTAGTCCCCCAATCGGATCTCCTGGACAGGACTGCCAATGGGGAGGTGACCATGAGGAAAAGACTAAGTAAACCAAGGAAAGGATAGCGATCTACGAGTCGGGGCGCGGAATATCAGCAATTCGAATGTGGTAGGGAAGCTAGAAAATCTGAAAGGAGAAATGTAAGACCGCATGTAGATATCGTGGATATCAGTGAAATTAAATGGAAAGAAGACAATGATTTCAGGTCAGACGAGTATAGAGTAATATCAACATCAGCAGAAAATGAAATAACTGGAAAAGGATTCGTTATGGACAGGAAGGTGGCGCATAGGATGAGCTGCTGTAAACAGTCATATTGACAGGGTTGTTCCCACCAAACTCTACCGCAAACCAACAACGACAAAAGCAGTTCAGGTTCACATGCCCATATCGCAAGCTGAAAATGAAGAGATAGAGAAAATACACACGGATGTTGAAAGAGTAATGCAGTACATAAAGGGAAAGGAAAATGTACAGATAGATCTTCTTGTGGGGTAGCCGCAACTATACAAGTCCATTGTGAAAAAAGAACAAATCGCAGGTTTGCTACTTAATCCACAATCTTTTATTGTGTAGAAGACCGGTTTCGGAACATTTAATGTTCCCCTCTCTGGTGTAAAAAATAAAACCACTTAATGATCTGAGGTCATCCTCACCCCATTGTAGTCATGGATCAATGACAACATTGCTGTGAGGATGACTATTTTCTGTAGTGTGTAGAATGTATGAGACCGGAGATAAATCATCATACTTTCAGAGAACATCATCCTCACAATTGTGAAGATTGCAAGAACTGGTAAGTGAGACAATTATCGAACAATCAGCTTACCAGCCCATGTTTCCAAATTTCTGACAAGAATAATATACAGAAGAATGAAAAAAAATGATAATCTGTTAGATCACGATCAGTTTAGCTGCAGGAAAGGCATTTCTGACTCTCCAGCTGATAAAGGAAGGAAGACTGAAAATCTGGAGAAAGCTTTACACAATGTCAAATGATCCAAGAGGTTGGAAGTTATAGGGACAGACGGGTAATGTTCAGCATATACAGGAACGAGGAGGAAACAACAAGACTGGAAGAGAGAACAAAGAGGAAGCAATAAGACTGAAAGACCAAGAATGAAGTGCTCGGATTAAAAAGGGTGTAAGACAGGGATGTAGTCTTTCATCCCCTCCGTTCAGTCTAATCATTGAAGAAGCAATGACGGAAATGAAATAAAGGACCAAAGTTGGGGTGAAAACTTAAGCCAAAAGGCTACCATTGGTAACATTCGCGACTTTATTATCCTCAGTCAAGGTGAAGAAGAATTACAGTATCTGTTAAGCGACATGAACAGTCTAATGAGTACAGAATACGGATTAAGAGTAAATCTAAGTAAGACTAAAGCAATGAGATGTAGAAGAAAAAAGAATAAGGGGAAAATTGACAGCAAAATTGGGGATAACGAAGCAGGCTAATTAAGAAATTCTGCAGCATAGGCACCAAAATAACCTATGATGGACGGAGTGACGATAATATAAAATGGAGACTAACACTGACAAAAAGGGCGTTCCTGGCTAAGACAAGTGTACTGGTTTTTAACATAGGTTTTAATTGGAGGAATATTTCTGAGAATTTACGTTTGGAACAAAGTATTGTACGGTAGTGACACATGGGCTGTGAATAAACCGGAGCAAAAGTGGATAAAAGCGTTTGAGGTGTGGTGCTATAGACAAATGTTGAAAATCGGATAGACTGATAAGGTGAGGTTTAAGGCCGTTCTGCACAGAACAAGGGGGATAAGGAATATATGGGAAACACTTAAGAAGGGAAGGGATGGTAGGACATCTCTTCAGACATACGGGGAGTAACTTGCATGGTTCCAGATGGAGCTGTAAAGGGTAAAAACTGTTGAGGAAGACAGAGATTGAAATGCATCCAGCAAATAATGTAGGACGAGGATTGCAAGTGCTACACTGAGATGAAAAGTTTCGTACATGAGATGAATTCCTGGCGCGTTGCATCAAACCAGTCAGGAGAATGATGACTAAAAATAAAATTTCACAACTCTTTGGCAAGCAATTGGTTCCTTATTCAATCATCTTCCTGACGTGCAATCATGACATTTTTGTCTTCCGATGTTTCGGCAGATCACATTGCAATCATATTCTTGGTAACAGGCAAAATTTAAAGCACTTGGCGTAATACCGTGAATTAAAAGAGCGTGTTTCAGAAATAGCACTGTGTTGATAAGGGTGGCAATCATAGGCAATACCTTATAGTTTCATAGTTAAAACGAGCAGGAACTGAATCGGCAAATCTGCAATATCTACGAATTATGTGGTTTATTATAGAAATGGATGGCATATGTTGGAATGCCAAGCAGTGAAGCCTCAGCACAAATTTGGAACTGCTAACCAGAAATGAGTAGTTTCCATTCTTTGTCAAACTGACAAACATCGTTTCAATTGGGCAGATTATCTATTAACTGTATTTCCGAAGCTTCCTTGAGAACTGAATCCCAAACTGCATCTCATCGATACTCTTCAAACCACTGTCAGGTGCGTGGCAGATACTACTTACTATAGTACCATTTATTAGGGCTTCTTCACGTTCCACTCATGTATGAAATGCGGGAAGAATAACTGTTAAAATGCCTTATTAGACAATGTAATTAATTTGCTCTTGGGGATCCCTATTAAAGATATACGTAAGGCTTTTAATTCAAAGCTAAATCATGAAACATCGCTTGTAGACTTCCTAGAGATAGTTGGCGTCTATCTTTACGTGTCTTCCAGATCAGTTGATTGAGCATCTCTGCGACACTCTCCTATGGATGAAACAAACCTGTTACTGTTAGTGTTGTCCTTCTCTGTATACGTTCAGCATGCCCTGTTAGACCCATCTTACATGTGTCCCATCCACTTGAGCAATATCCCCTCAGGTTGGACGGCTAATTTATAGACTGATAGCATTTCCCTATCGTTGGGGAAGCGGTTTAAGTGCCTAATTTGTTGCCGGTGGCTTATATATATTTTAAATTTTCAATAAGTCCGCCTGCCGGCATAGATCGCACGTCATCATTGTCACTACAAGTAAAGAACATGTTAGTAAAGAGTCTTTTGCAGTTTTATTTCATATCTATTTGAATTTCAGCATTTATATGCCTGTGTCGTCCCTTAAACTCAACCTAACAGCAACAATTCAGTCTGACAATGACTGACCGTGGGTTCCACAGCGGTTATATCGGTAATTATATAACACGTTACCAAATGTCACTACTGAGAGTTTGTTCATGTTCCACTAGACACGGCAAAATTTGTGTTTATTCGGACAACAGAACTCATCACACATACTGTAACAGAACTTCTAAAGCGGAACTGTTAGCAAGCTCCATTTAAGCCATTTGTGTGCCTGTGAATCCAGAGTGTCACTAGATTGATTGTCGCGGTACTCTGTGGCATAAGAAAAATTTTTATGTTTTATACTCAAGAGGCATAGCCTTTGAATATGAGACAGAGTCCTATGTTTTATTTTAATGTGTCATCCGTCCCAGTTCCTGTCTACGCCCTTCCAAAAGTGTGTGATTGCATGAAGTTTGAATGTGATGGGATATAGAAAGGTGAGGGAGTAACCAAAGATAGAATATGGTGGGATTTGTCAAAGCCTAATTTGCGAGAAAGCTAAGCAGAGAGATTAACTGTAGGTTTCGACACACATCGACAGAGTACAGAATAGAGAGCGTCAGGTGGCTGCAGGCAATAGGAGAGGCTCCCGTTCGGGCAGTTGGAACAAGGAGACGTTGTCCCCGGAAGTCCGCCATGTTGGCGCACTGTTAGACGAGTTGGCACGAAGTGTGGACGCTGCTTTGGAGCTCTTGCTGCTATGGTGAATAGAATACATCAAAATGAGTTATATCAACACGGATAACGCCCGTAATGTGTAGTTAAGAACCACTTTGGTCAGGGAAGTGTTGGTTTAATCATTATAATTGTTGTGATTCTTGAGTTTCTCCCGGCGTATTTGATAATCAAAATATCCACGGGTATGCTGCCGGTCTATAGTGTCCAACGGGCACAATATTTCGGCGATCAAACATGTCGCCATCATCAGGTGAACTGACGGACTGAGCTCCTGTGAACGTGCCGGCACGGAGATCCGTACGCTATGGGTGCTCAGAGGGAACTGGGTTCGGTCGCGGCGGCGGCCGATTTAAATACCCTCCGCCCGCGGCGCGCTCCCTCCGCCATCCGCGCCCAGCGCCACGGTCGTGCGGTGGAACAGATTGCGACGGCGTCTGAGATGACGTCGGTGTGATGGCTCTGTCCGCCGTGGTCGTCACAACTATACGTCTGCTCGATTTACTCTTGATTAACCCGATCGCTGGTTCCCAAGCCCTCTGAGCACCCATAGCGTACGGATCTCCGTGCCGGCACGTTCACAGGAGCTCAGTCCGTCAGTTCACCTGATGATGGCGACATGTTTGATCACCGAAATATTGTGCCCGTTGGACACTATAGACCGGCAGCATACCCGTGGATATTTTGATTATTATAATTGTTCTTAATTTATGATGGTGGCCTTTGAGTGTGAGTGTTGGCCATCGGCTATGAACTCTCTTTGGAGAATAGCTATGAGTAAAATATTTTCATTTGAAAGATTGTATCGAACTGTTGATTGATTAGAAAAGTTTTGTGAGACAATGTTCAGTTTTATATAAGTTTTTTTTGTAATGCGGTCATGAGCACATGTTCGCACCAATGCTGTGAGTGCAGATCAACAACTAGAAATTCAAGGTTTTCAGGTGGTTAATCATCTTAAATGCTTGCGAAAGAGAATAGTATTCTCACACAGTTATTTTATAAATTCTGGGCAGTTTCTTCGTGACTTGTACTGGAAATGTAGTGCTCACCACGTGAATGGGTGTAATCTGCTCTGAGCCACTTGAAGTATTAGAGAGCGTTGAGGGTATTAATGTTTTCCATAAGCGATTTTCCGAAATTTGATACCCCTCCTGTGAGAATATTCGTTCGAATGTAACTTGTTTCTCTGTAAGTGAGGTTTATTCATGTGTGTATGGTAGCAGCAATTCATGTCTAGCATAAATTGAGAGTGATTTAGAAGCTGTTTAATTTATGCAGTACGTTATAACGATTTTGATAGCCATCTGCTATGTGTTACGTAATAATTTAGAAATTTTCGTTAAGTTTCTCTTGTCAGAGCTAAAGGACTACGTGTGCTACCGCCACTGTGTTTTCGGTACTCCCAGTCCTTCCAAACCACCTGCCTGAATCTATTAACGTTGAATAATAGCCTGTGGAAACCTAATTCTTAAGCTTATATAGAATTTTAAACTTCACAGCAGACTTCATTTGTTAAGTCAGTCCACACCAACTAGCTTTGCTAAACGACAGTACATACAGTAGCTATTCTGATAGTGTATAGCATAATTTGCGTGTCCGTCAAAGCGCAGCTACACAAAGCCCCTCAGGAACTTCAGATCTGATTTGCTTTCCAACATTGCAAGCTAGCGTAATTAGTCGGAATACCTACCACGCTCAGCTTCTCTCCCCCTCGCCATACCTCTTTACCATAATGTTTACCTGCCATTGTGTGAATGTGATGCTGCATGCTGCTACGTGAAACGTCATTGAATTTAACCCGTGTCCCTACCCTATAGTGTGATTGAAGTTCCTTTTGTACGTAGTGGACAAAATAACGTAAAATCCATAACCGTTTTCATTAATCTGAACGTGATTACCAAACCTAGGGTCAATGTTACATATGTAACCTCATGTTGAAGGCAATGTTTTAGACCGATAAATGGAGATAGCTATAAAGAACCACATTTTGTGACAAAATAACCGGAACATAGCTCCTTCTCCTCACTAAATCCGGATTGTATTGAACGTCATCGCAAAGAATGATTTGAAATACGGAAAAAGCGATTGCGGGCAGAATGATTACAGCATTAGCCGAACAACGTCAAAGAATACTTCCACTGTGGTCATGATAAAGCAAATGACTACCGCCTCTGTACTGAATGTGTTGGTTCGAGCTTTAGCTAGCGCTATGGATTGCATTGTTAAATTAATTAAATTTCAGGTCCAATATGGAACGAGTAACTATAATTAAAATCTGCTGTTGTTGTTAATTGTAATCGCAGTGCCATGATAACAAGCATACAGTAAGAGGTTAAGACATGCGCAAAAATTACCGGAGAGTAGACAGGTGTATACGCCCAGGTTCCGTAGATTTGAATATCTACATCTACATCTGCATGGATCATCTGAAAATTACACGTAAGTGCCTGGTAGAGGGTTCATGGAACCACCTTCACAATAGTTCTCTATTATTCCACTCTCGAACAGAGCGCGGAAAAAACCAGCACCTGTATCCTTCCGTGCGAGCTTTGATTTTGTTTATTTTATTGTTATGATCGTTTTTCCTTATGTAGGTCGGCGTCAACAAAATATTTTCACATTCGGAGGAGAAAATTGATGGCTGAAATTGTGTGAAAAGATCTTGCAGTAGTTGTTTTAATGATGTCAACCTCAAATCATGTACCATGTCTGTTACACTCTGTCCCCTATTTCTCGATAATACAAAACGTGCTGCCTTTCTTTGAACATTCTTGGTGTAGTCCGTTAACCCGATCTGATAAGGATCCCACATCGTGCAGCTCCAAAAGGGGACGGACAAGCGTAGTGTAGATATGTATTCTGCCAATAAAACGTAGTCTTTGGTCCGCCATCTCCAGAACATTTTCTATGCGTTTTTTCCAATTTCAGTTGTTCGTATTTTTAGTTTATAGGTATTTAGTTGGACTTTCGGTCTTTAGATTTCCCGGGTAACGGAAGTTCAAAAGGATTCCTTCCAGCAGTCATGTGGATGACCTCACACTTTTCATTATTTTTGATTAATTCCCTTTATCTCACTATACATATGTCTTTTCTAAATCATTTTGCAATTTGTTTTGATCTTCTGATGGCTTTACTAGACGATTAACGACAGCATCATCTGAAAATTACGTAAGATGGCTGCTTAGATTGTCTGCTAAATTGTTTATACAGATAAGGAGCAGCAGAGGGGCTATAACACTACCTCGGAGAAAGCCAAAATCTCTTCTGTAGAATAAAACAGCACATAATATGAGAGTATTTTGGATTCATGTGTCGTGACAGCCAGCACACTGTGAAAATGTGCCAGTCTCCTCTGACAGAAGCAAGATGAACCACGCAGCGGCCTGCTGTCCGCTGCCGAGCCGACCGGCCAGCCGGGCGCTGCCAGCCACGCGCGGCCGAAGTAAGGGCATTCCGCTGCTACGTCACAACACGTGGCGGTGCGCTAGCAAGACTGGTGCAGCCCGGAGCTGGTGTCATCGCTACGGTCAGCGAGAACTCGGGGAAGGTCGTTGATATCACCAAGCTCAGGCAGCCTGTGTTACGCGGGCCACATTGTACTCGGCAGGAATAAAGGTGTTATGAATTAATAATATTTCTTTGGCGTTTCTGACGCGTCCACAGTCATTTGCTAGCATCCTAACAACTGGAGAGGTCGCCTCTCGGCCTCCAGTCCACCGTAGGCGACCGGGACCACCGGGGTGCCTCCCAGATTTCCAGATTTGACACCATCATGCCATCACCGACGCGGTAGGGGTTTGGCTGCCAGATCCGATCATATCTCTGCTTGTCCATGTGACAGGCTTTTATGATGTTATTGTTGGCTCGCCCCCACTGTATAATCGGTTCATGAGGAGATATCCGCTCTGGCAACAGATTGTCGATGGATTACAAGTAACTCAGTACATCTGTAATCTTAAACCTGTGGAAAAATTCGGCGAGCGTGACTTGGTGACTCTCATGTTTTGATGTATTAATGACTAACTTAGCCAGCAGATAAGATTGGAAACATGTTGCTCCGAGTAGAGGTACATTTTACGAAACTTAATCATACTGTATTTTACCTCTGCAGCCTACCAGTTCAACTTCATTATCTTGGATTCGAATTCTGTGTAGGTTGGTACAGTGTCTGATGATGGGTAAAACTTTCGTGATAATCTTTCCACTCATATAACCACTCAAAAACATTATCTTTCTTCGCACTGACTAGGAGTTAGGCAGATTGTCGTTAGTCCCATCCAAGCTGTAATATGCAGGTCTCGTCCTGATGTGTAAGTGACAAATTTCGTCAGTGAATAAAAAGAAGGTGTTTATCATCAGTTTTTGGATACAGACCTCAATGATGGACACGTTCCCCTCCCAATGACACTATTTTGCGTCACTGATTGGTGGCCGGTAAACGTTTCGCCATGAAACTTTCTGCTCCTCTTAGTTGATTAAACTCAAATCGTACTGATACAAGAGGATTGTTTGCAATGGTCATTGCTTTCACAAAATCATCCTTCTATTTGGCCAGAGAACACAAAGGAAATCCTGGCACAGTGAAGTTAACCAGTTAGGTATACAACAGATTATACCTATTTTTTGATGTGTCGCCTAGTGAGGAAAAGTTGTTGAATTGAATTTTACTAAAATGTGTGTGTAATGGAGGTTTGTTTGCTCTGTTGGTTTGTGAAATTAACAACAAACTGACAGAAAGCAAAGTCATATAAATATTCACTTCAATTGATTAATAACCACGCTACCACCGTGGGAGGTACCAAGATTTATCAGGGAGGCTGCATGGAGAACAAAGTACCATGATCCTAACCAGTGCTGCTCACATATTCAAAATTATCATTTGCAGTAATTAAAATGAGCAACACAAGTTGCCTAGTAGAAAGACACAAGTACGTGAGCTGCTCAAAAGATGGACCTTGCTGCCACACATTGCAGACTTACGTTTCCTCTGGAGCAGCAAAACGTGGTGAACACAATCAGACAGCCGCTAGAATTCGATCCGATAAAATCATCTCTCCAGACTGTGGCCGAGCGCCAGTTGATTGTAACCTCCTTCTGACTCCCCATCTCAAAAACCCCACTTGTAGGGGACAATTCTATGCTTCTGCTAATGTGACGGGTGAGAACTGTGGTAAAATTAATGAAAAATCAGGTGAAAATACATATAATCTCTATCTTTTTGTGTAGCAGACGGGCATATCGAAACACAAAGTTGCTACTGGGCCGAAGCAGAGTCTTCATCATTCGTCAGCCTTCCAGAACAAGAACACTGTCTACAGCGACATACTACTATTGGCTGAACCAATTTTTAGAACGAACGCAACTCTCCTCCGCTGATCGGATGGTACTGCGACGCCTGACACTTTGAAGTACGTGCAGAATGGCAAATATGTCGGGCTGAATTATTCACAAGGGGCTGTGAGCAGGCTGCAATATTCGCTGACCACAGGGGCCTTAGGCACCTGCCTGGCATTCAGAAGTTGCGGAGAGGTTCCCTACGACTTCCGAGAAACTGCCCGTACGGCCATAGCAGCACCTCTTCATCGATTGACTTCTGCCGACAAATGATGCAGCAGAAACGTTCCTAGCGACCTCTCTGCCCTAATGTGCGAGGGCCAGTCTGCCCTTCCAAGCCTATCCGTCCGGTATATTCAATGAACTAACAGCGAAATAAATAATTAAATTAATTAATTAATTAATTAATTAATATGCGACAGTAACGTCATATTGTGTGAATAAAGTCATAAATTGTTAAATATTTCCTGTTAAGAACATGTTTCGTTGCAAATGCTTCTGAACGTTCAGCGTGATGTAGTCTGTCTTTTCTAGTCAGTCTTTCTCACATATACCTAAGTAAACTAGGAAACTACCTAATATATCTAGGAAGCAAAACACAAGTATTATGAGATCCTTGAAAAACCTGTATAAAGCTTTGTTCCTTCGTGAAAAGTTAACCCAAGTGAAAAACACGAATAGTTATGGAACTGCGATAAACCATGGCAGAGTTTAGACAGGTTTGTTGAATTTATTGGTGGGCGACACACATATAAATTAATTCCTGCGCTCCAGTGATGCGAAACAGATGTACTAAAGGAATAAATGTGAATTTGAAAGCTTTATACTGTGTTTCCGATTGGAATGACAATCAACCGCCTTTGGAAACGAGCAGTCAATCTGTAAACACGGGGATCATTCATATGCATGCACCATTCGTTCATGCATACGATATTGGTAACTCTGTCGAGGGCTGGTATTAATTGGAGGTATTGTAATAAGTTGCGCAATTAGTATGATCGACTAACGCTTCAAGCGACACTTTTTAAGGGAATGTGTATTAACAAAACAAAATTTCGCTCCAGTAAATGTGAATAAGTTATGGCTGCATAACACATTGTTGTTTGACGTTTAAAATATTCTAATGTCAATTCTGGGTCCTACCGAACTGTAGCAAATACTGTTAGTGTGAATTTCGGAATGCTGCAGGTATTCGAATTTCTCTCCCGATCCAAATTTTTCATCTCAGAGTAACATTTGCAACGAATGTTAGTGTACAGACCACAGGGTGACAAGCTTCTGTCTTAAGTACTTTCTTGTTATTGGTTCATCTAACTGAACAAGAAAAAAATCCATTTACTAATCGATGACCCTCTTATTATCACAGTGGTATTAATTATAAAGATACGGAAATTTTCTTCGTTTAAAAAATAGTGCAAAGCACTTCTCCACTGGAAGAATCTCTTAGCGAAATTGGAAAATGTTTCAAGTCAGATATAGGGAACTAAATAAAGGCGTCAATATAAAAAGTGGAAAGCTAATTCCATTGTAAACAGCAGAGGAAAAGGCGGATAGGTCGAAATTACTGTACTTAAGGTACTTGGTAAGGAGAGGAACTTCATGACAACATGATTTAAAAATAAATGGTTGTATATTTGGAGTATGTACAAGGTTCAGTTGATAGGTTTTAGAGGCTTTAAAAGATTTACGACCAAACAGGACAGAAAAGATGTCTCATTAGATGCGAGGCAACGAAACACTATTCAAGCTAGTGTGTAGACTCTATAAGATTAGAGATATGCCATCGGTGTTGCAGAAGAATATTATCCACACAATGCCGACGATAACATTGGTAGATAAGGGTGATAACTATGTCGCAATCAGCTTAACAGCTTAGGCACCCAATTTTTTAACAAGAATAATAGTTAATGAACCTCGTGACATGTTATACATTAATGTGTTTCGATTTATCAAAGACGAAGTCGCAGGCGAGGCAGTTCAGTAGCCACTGTTGATAAATGAAACACTTTTATAGACACTGGTGACCTAATAAAAACACACATATAATACTTTGTAGGGGAACGGGTGGGGGGAAGGGGGGGAAGATGATGATGATCAGATGTGTGTGAAATCTTATGGGACTTAACTGCTAAGGTCATCAGTCCCTAAGCTTTCGCACTACTTGACCTAAATCATCCTAAGGACAAACACACACACCCATGCCCGATGGAGGACTCGAACCTCCGCCGGGACCAGCCGCACAGTCCATGACTTCAGCGCCCAAGACCGCTCGGCTCATCCCGCGTGGTTGGACGGGGGGGGGGGGGGTGGAGGGGGAGGGAGACAGCTAGACCTGAGGCTGAGGGTATGGAGTATTTTTAATGTTTTGGAAGACGAATGGCGACTTATAAGCAGCCATAAAAAATTTCAGTTCTGTCCCAGTTAAAAACCTGCGTAACACCGAATTTTAAATCATTTTCGTGGAAGAGAAACACCTGACTACAATATACTTTTCCTCCTTACCCTGAGAGTAAGGTGGAGGGAGGCGGCCTCCATGACCATCAGGCATGGGCGCCCGTGGAAGCTATAAACACCATTCGGAAATATAAATAGGTGCAAGATTCCCTGAAAAATATGTATTCAATATCAAGAGAGAACTGTAAGACTGGAAGATGGGGGTACCCCTCTCCACCTTTCAACTTTTCTTTTATCTAAGTCTGTGGCTAGTTTCACTGTTATTGTGATACTCTGAGTTGAATATAATCACTTAATAAGCTTTAATTGAAAATCTTGATCTGGATTAAGGCTCTAAACCCGTGCTCGTACTACGAAGAACGTCAATTTGTCTCAGCCGTATTAGTGTAATAAACGATCAACTTCAGTGAATTTTTTTTTCAAAAACAACAAACATAAGATTACTGTGAGCCATACTATGAGTAACTTTCTAACAAATATTTAGTACACACTTTAATTAGTTTAACATCAGCATTTCTTTCATAAGCTCAATAGCGTTCCCTAAACTGTGCATAAGCTAAGAATCCTCGAATGGTTCAAATGGCTATAAGTATTATGGGACTTAACATCTGAGGTCATCAGTTCCCTAGACTTAGAACTACTTAAACCTAACTAACCTAAAGGACACCACACACATCCAAGCTCGACGCCGGATTTCGAACATGAGACCTAGCAGCAGCGCGGATCCAGATTGAAGCTCCTAGAACCACTCGGCCACATCGGCCGGCTAAGGATCCTAGCAGGCAGCATTGTTACAAGGTAACTCGTATCGTTATCAGCGGTTACTTATTTCTCTACCTTGCTGCACTTCTATAACACTATGCCTCCGGAACATCAGCAGGCGTGTAGCAGTTGTAAGTAGGCTGTTTAGCTTTTTTATGTTGGTAACGCCACGTAGCGCTCTGTATGAAAATCACTGGCTGTGCTGTGTGCACTCTGTAGCTGGTTGGCATTGTTGGAATATTCGATATTCGCTATTGTAGTGCTGGGCAGTTGGATGTGAACAGCGCGTAGCGTTATGCAGTTGGAGGTGAGCCGCCAGTAGTGGCGGATGTGGGGAGAGAGATGGCGGAGTTTTGAGAGCGGGTGATCTGGACGTCTGTCCATCAGGGACAGTAAATTTGTAAGACTGGATGTCATGAACTGATATATATTATGACTTTTGAACACTATTAAGGTAAATACATTGTTTGTTCTCTATCAAAATCTTTTATTTGCTAAGTATGCCTATCAGTGGTTAGTGCCTTCAGTAGTTACAATCTTTTATTTAGCTGGCAGTATTGGCGCTCGCTGTATTGCAGTAGCGTTAGTAACGAAGATTTTTGTAAGTGATTCATGAAAGGTATAGGTTATTGTTAGTCAGGGCCATTCTTTTGTAGAGATTATTGAAAATCAGATTGCGTTGCGCTAAGAATATTGCGTGTCAGTTTAGTGTTGATCAGGATAAGTAAAGAGCGAAATGTCTGAGTACGCTCAGTTCTGCTCAGCTGTTTGAAAATCAAATAACGTAAGGGGTATCCAAGCACAGTAATTAATAATTTTTCTAAGGGGACGTTTCACAGTGAACAAATAGGCAGAACTATGAACGAAAGTTATCGTGTACCTGAAATGTTCACTGAGACGAAAAGACAACTTCTCGGATTAAAAGACCACAAGGCAGGGTTTCGGTCTATCTGCAGCATAGATCAACTCGAGCTTTTGAATCCAATGAACAGTCTGCTCAGTATGTAGTATGGATTGAATATAAAGCAAGGGAAGAAAACATAACACGGAATTTGGGGACGAGATGAAGAAATTCTGCTACCTTGAAAGCAAAGTAACACATACTGAACGGAACAAGAAAATCTGTTACCAATATCCTCGTTTCCAAGACGACTTTCTCGTCACGAATCATCAGATTGGGGGAGAAATACCATGTAAGGTTCTCAGTTACAGGAGTCTCTCTTTGGACGGGAAATCAAACAGTCGCATAACCACGCTAGTGAGTCTTTAGTCCACCTCTGATGTTGAGATCTGTCTACGCCCCGTCGGAGTACGGCCAGCACTCATATAGTTTCTTCTGTCAGTGGAGAGTGTGTGATCTAGGTGTATATACGCATTCCTCAAACCACCAGTATTAACTACTTGGTTATCGTCACTCAGCATTCTATCGCAGGTTACGGTTTCTTCCCGTCTCAGCTGCTGGTGGTGTGTTGGAAGACTGAATGTTTAAATGACTCCGTTGCAGCCAGTAATTAGTCTACTCTTCGTAGCTCCTACTGCAGCGATACGAATGCGGCTGAAGAATATTTCTATATTCTCCCTTAATGCTGGTTACTGAATAATTTTAAGAAGATTTTTGCGAAAAACTACATGCTCTGCACAAAAAATTGTTTCTAAAGACATTTTATTGTTCGTCTAGTGTGCATGCACTTTTGTAACTGATACCAGTTTCAGGTGCTTTTAACCATTATCAAATCGGAATGTACCAGGTGCAAGAGTAAACCACCATATAAACTGGGATGAGAAAAGGTCATGGGATTGCTATATGCACATATATATATGACTTACACAAGCTGTAAATGGGCAGTGCTGTGACGAGCTGTCTTTTGTACTCAGGTGATTCATGTGAAAATGTTTCCGACTTAGCCTCACGACGGATATTATCAGATTTCGATCGAGGAATGGTTCTTGGAGTTAGACGCAGGGGAAATTTCATTCGATAGGGAATTCAATGTTCCGAAGTCAACAGTATCAAAAAACATCCAAATTTCGGGCGCTACCTTTCCTCATGAACGACCCAGTGGTCGACGGACTTCACTTAACGACCAAGAGCAGCGGCGTTTGCGTACAGTTTTCAGTGCTAACAGACAAACAACGCTGCTTAAAGTAACCGAAGAAATCAACGCACGAAGAACGTATCCTTAGGAGAGTGCAGCAGAATTTCTCATTAATGGGCAATGAGGACCAACGCCTTTGCTAAAAGCACGACATCGCGTGCAGCGCCGCTCCTGGGCTCGCCACAATATTGATTGTACCCTAGACGGGTGGAAAACCGTGGCCTGGTCATATGAGTCCCGATTTAATTTGGTAAGAGCTAATGGACGTTTGACTGTCGCACAGACCTTACGAAGCCATGGACCCAAGTTGTCAACAAGGCACAGTGATGACCGATGGTGGCTCCATCATGGTGTAGGCTGTGTTTACATGGAGTAGACTGTATGCTCGTCAAACTGAAATGATCATTGACTAGAAATGGTTAGTGATTATATTCGGCTACTTGGAGAGCATTTGCCTCCATTCATAGGCTTCATGAACCCAAACAACGATGCAATTTTTATGGATGACGATACTCTACGTCACTGGGTCATATTTGTTCGCGATTGGTTTCAAGAACATTCTGGACAAGCCGGCCGAATGATTTGGTCACCCAGATGTCCAGACATAAATCCTATCGAACATTTATGGGAAACAATCGAGACATCAGTTCGTGCACAAAATCCTGCACCAGAAAAACTTTCGCCGTTATGGCTGGCTATAAAGGCAGCAAGGTTCATTATTTCTGCAGGGGAATTCCAACGAATTGTTGAGTCACGCCACGTCGAGCTATGCACTACGCCAGGCAAACGTGTTCCGATACGATATTGATAGGTATTCATGATTTTTGTCACGTCAGTGTACTTTATTTTTTGAGGAATATCAGTCTTTAGACAATCTGATGCAGCCCACTATGAATGACTTTCTTGCGATAGCCTGTTCACCTCAGAGTAATGCTTGCACCGATGTCCTCAATTATTTGTTGAAAGCATTCCAATCTCTGTCTTCCCCTACAGTTATTACTCTCTACAGCTCTTTCTACACGATAGAGGTTATTCCCTGATGCCTTAACATATGTCCTGTCATGCCCTCACTGCTTGCAGTGTTTTCTTCGTCTCTTCTGCGGAGAAACTCCTTATTCCTTGCCTCATCAGTCCACCTAATTTTCAACATTCTTGTGTAACACCACATTACGAATGGTTCTGTCCTCGTCTGTTCCGGTTTTCCCACTGCCTGTGACTAAATACCATAATGACTTTTGAAGAACAGTTTTACTGATGTTCGTCAAAAGTTCATTATCAAGAAATTCTTCCTCATATTAAGGGCTGTTTTTAGAGCAGGAAACTAAATTGGTCAGAAATTCCCTTCTTACCTGTGCTAGTCTGAATTTTATGTACCCTTGTTTCGTTCGTAGCGGGTTATTTTGCTTCCAATGCAGCAGAATTTCTTTACTTACTCTACTTCATGATTAATTGTGACCCTAAGTTTCTCACTAATCGCATTTTTAATACTTCTCATTCATTTTGGCTTTTTCCGGTTTACTTTCAAACCATATTCTGTACTCAGTAATCTGTTCGTTCCATTCAATAGGTACTGTAATTTTTATTCATATTCACTGAGGACACCAATATCGTCACTAAATATTATCGTTAATTTCTTTATATGCTTAATTTCACTTCCAATCTTGTTCCTTTTATTTATTTTCCTCACTGGTTCTTCGAAGCTTGGATTGAACAGAAGGGGTGAATGACCGCATGCCTTTCTTATACCCATTTTTAAATTTAGAATATCTTGCATCATCCTACATTGTCGAACGCTTTGTCCAGGTCGACTAATTCTATGAACATGTCTTTAGTCTTCGTTCCATTATCAAGCGCAACGTCAGAGCTGCCTTTCTTAAATCCAAGGTGATCGTCATCTAATAGAATCTATATTTTCTTTTCCATTTTTCTCTGTATTATTCTTCTAAACAACTTGAATGCATGAATGTTAACGTGATTGCGCGATAGGTCTCGCAATGATTCTCCCGGATGACCCTTTTAATGTTCAGTCCACTCTTCATTATTTTAAAATTATTATCTGAATCTTTGTTCTACACCTGGGTATACACAATCCAGTATCTGATTTCGGAACCTGTTTCTCACCATGAGGTAATCCAGCTGTAATCTTCCCGTACTGCGGGTCTTTTCCAAGTATACCTCTTCCTCTTGCAATTCTTGAAGATATTCACTATTATTAGCTGAAATATCTAGGGTACCTCAATTACCCTCTCTTGTCGATTTTCTAGTTGGCTATGTTCTTACTTCCAATATTCCATATTGCAGCTCGTAGAATGTTATTTCTTGGTAGGTTAACAGATCTTTTTCTCATGGTCACTAGCTCCTTCGCAGTACACTTCCGGAGATTTAGATGGGGCTAATCGAAAAAGTTTTTTCTAATAATGGAGAGATTATCGCGATACTTCAGTTACAGGCCACATTTAATGCAGTGGTTCAAACTACTTCCTGTATCATTATGCAGATGATTATTGCTGATTCTTTCACATTTTACAGGCAGTTTCCTAAACCAATGCCAAGAGGGTGCCCTGAACCTCTGTCCGTTCCTTCGCTCTCTTTGACAAGGCCATTGACGGAGCGAGGGTGACTTCTTATGCCGGAAGTCTTCAGCCGTCGTTGGTGATGAGTTTTATTCAAGATTTAGCCAGTAGCTGGGTTAGAACCAGGGAACGAGGACTTTTGGTTTCTTGTCAACCACACCGCGGATGCATCATATGGTACAGAAATTGATCACAATGTTAAAAATACGTGCACTCGAGTCTGACTAAACCCATTACTCGGTGTTATTGACGTTTATCTTCAAAAATACCGGATAATTAAAAATTCAGCATCTCCGAGACGCTCTTCCATGAGTTCAAATAACCTGTTGGTATTCGTGTGTTCTTTTAAATACCTCCAATTTTCCCTGTCAGTACTATTTGGTATGGGTCCCACTCACATAAGCAATATGCGAAGATGTGGCGCGTAACTGTTTTGTAAACAGACTTCTTCCTAAACGGCATTTTCTCCAGCAATCTGCCAATCAAACGAGTTTTCCACGTGCTTTGCCTACTGCCTAAGTGATACATTCATTTCATATCCCTACAAATTGGTACACAGAACTTTTTATATAGGTTGAGTGATTCTAGGTCTGACTCATTGTTATTGTAGTCATAACATGTTACTTGAATGTCTTCTGTGAAACTCACAGTTTTATACTTCTGTACACAGAAAGCAGGTTGCCAACCTTCGCACCACATTCAAGACATCATGGTCTGACACTTTTCCCATACAATACTTCATTGTATATATTTAAACCGTCTATAAGGCATGAGGCTATTACCAATGCTTCTGCTAATCATTATGGATTTAAGAAGACTAAACATCTAAGGTCATCAGTCTCCAATTCACCTCACGGGACGAAATCAGTGCACCCCATCTGTCGGCAACTAGAGTATATTCTGTGTGCAGATGTAGTAAAGTTTTATAAACGTTTGCATAGCATGTATCTGAGACAGAAAGTGGGTAGCAGCTCCATATTCACCTTGTGGGATGTGGCAAACAGCCTAAAACCGACATCCTGTCTGGCCGACAGTGCACTTTTGTTCAGAGTTCCGTGGGTCTCACCATGCCAAAAGCGGGCGCTTTAACGGAGACGACTATAAAGGCGGGTACGTTTAATATTAGTTGCAGATCATAGATATACATCATCAACAACAAGGGTTCAGGTGCACTTCACTGGGACATTCCCGGAGTTACTTTTGTAGCTGTTGACGATTCTCCATGGAGTATTATTGCGTTCTCCCTAGCAAGAAATTCTCAAGTCAGTCACAAATCTCGTTTGATACCCCATACGAACTTATTTTCGTTAATAAACGTTGGTCCGATATAATCTTAAATGCTTCTCGGATGTCAAGAAACACTGCAACCACTCCATGACCATAATACAATGTTGCCGGATATCGTTGAGAAAGGCACGAGTTGGGTTTTGTTTTCGGAAGCCATTCTGAGTGATGTAGAGGTGCTCATTCCCTACGACATACTTATAATGTTTAAGCGCCGACTTCGTTAAGAGATTCTAAAACTGACGACTTTGAGATAGGGCGGCAGTCTTATAGAGCACTTCATGTAGCTGCTCTTTGTTCTGCCTACTGGGCTCGTTTTTTGTTGGGCAGATCTATAGTATTTTAAAAGTAGTCCTAGATCAGTTGCAAATTCTGTATAAAATGTACCAGGGATTACATGGGCCATGTTTAACTTTAGCGTTTTCAACCGTTTCTCAACGCCACGTCCAAAATTAAATTACACGTGAGACACTTATACGCACATCAACAGAAGTTACGAATCACCCCTTTATTTGGAAATTCATGGTGTATGGCTCCGGGGGTTTTTGTTTTTGCTTGCTTATTCTTGAACTGAGAACAACTGTGTGAGGCGATATGACAAGTTTAATGACACAATATTTCTCACCAAATTACAGCTTTTCACACAATTTTCAACTTGCCAACATAAAAACAGCGCAATCGATAATGCATCTTGCCAACATCAAAAAGTGAAACACGTTTATACGCAACAATGTTAAATATTAACTCTCTGAAAGAACATTAACCTTGAGCACAATATTATGAAAGTTTAATCGGAAGTTTCTTTATATTAATCCTAAGCACAATAATATGACAGTTTAATTGGACGTTTATTTACCAAATTGCTCCTACACGTAAGTTATGATGTTGGTCAGTACTACGAAAATCGTCCGATTCCGGTTCAAAGTTCGGTACTATTTAGGATGACAATCAAGTCTACAGAGGACGGCTAGTCAAGTGACAAATTTGACCGCAAGATTACCCACGGCCGCTCGAGTTTACAGTGGGCGCAAGCTTGTAAAGCAACAAAGTTTACGCCTCTGCACATGGTATTTACCTTAAGCAGCGACGTGCTGCTGTCTGCAAGGCTGTTCTCTCCCACTGAAATTCCTACATAACTAATCTGGCCTTTGCTCAACTTTCCAGCAGAAACTTTCCCTGTGTTCCTCGTTATGCAAGAAAAGCTGTAGACTTATTATGTGGCGATATACATGTGCATAGTTGGAGCAATGTGCACATTATAGCGCCCTCTCAGTTCCCGAAAGAGCAATTAACTAATTTGGCAGGCTCGTTTCTCCACAGTTGGAGCTAAACGTTGCTACAGCTAATTTTAGCTGGAGTGCAGCCACTGTGAATGCAGTGTCCACACCAATCTCTTCTCTGCGTCGTATGGAGCGTTAAGCGCTCCGTTCTGCACTTGACGCCAGTTCAGAGAAGAGACCACACAAAATTTCTCTCTTGTTCTACTCGTGGCAGAACTGCCTCCCTCCACTTGGATTCCTTTTTCACATCATGGCTATTTTCCACCAATAGGAGTGTTCCTCTCATATTGTAGAAACATCCTCTACCAATCGAGCGTCCATTCTCTCTTCTATCAAATACGTCGAAACTTCAGTAGTTTTCTCCTTCCTAGTGAGTTTCCGCTAATCGTACGTTTTGTGCCCATTATAGATGCCTAAAGTACATTGACCTTTCCGTGTGTCGCACTTGCTGGACGAAAATGCGTCACTTGCTTTTGATCGTATCCCGTTGGAATTTCGAAACACAGCTTTCTAAAGCTTCTTCTCTGCCCTTGTATTGATGCCCCCCTACAGGCGGCCTTCCAGCTTGAATCACCTGACCCAGGGTCGCTGTCCCTGCCACCCCTTTAAGTGGTCGCCGGTGTAACTAAGACAGTGCGGTTTCGCTATGCCATTGTGAAGCTGGCTTTTCAAAACTAAAAGCGACTCGACTCACGTTCCCTGTTCTACCTTCCACTCAAAAACATGCATTGAATAGGAATGGGTTGTTAATTATCATCAATTGATGCTATCCCTTTTTGCCTTGAATATTGATAGGCAAATGGTCTCATTAACGTCGATTTACGTTAGGTGTCATCTACACATTCTCATTGCAATTTGTAGAGGTCTCATGTAAAGTGTGAATCTGACCATTTATTCTGCCACCTTACGATGGCACTGAGAAAAAAATTAATTTAGAGGCATGAGCGTCCATTTATTTGTATATGTCCAGGTCATTAAACAAAAATCACTTAAAAATTTTTTTTTTGCTTCTCTTTCCCAAGGGGGTTTACACAGCACTCTTGAGCAAAGTCAATACGTGCTGGAGCGTCCGATTACTCGGACGTATGCTTAAATCTGTCATGGGATCGTGGCACACGATCGACGAGATCGTCAAGCCAGTTCTGGTCCAAACCGTCCCACTCTTCAGTGACGACTCTGTGTAAGTCACGCCGACTATGTTGTCGTTGTCGACATCAACCAATATCAACATGTTCTGTTGTTTTCATGTCCAAGGAACAGTCAGGACACCCCCTTCTGGAAACACTAGAATGTTGAAGGAACATGTCCACGAGAACAGCCCGATGACCACGCACATTATCATTCAAAAACGTTGGCGGCACTGTTTCACCGTTCATTGCAGAAACTCTTCCCTATAATGCAGAGCAGTAAGATTGTACTCAACAAACACATGAGGTATGTGGTGGTAAAGTGTACAAACACTGCAGGACATCGCTCCACCATCGCCTTGTTGCACATATTGGATACAGTGTTGGAGCTATTCTATGTTACCTAGTTGATTCCAGACTTGTTGTCTTTGCTTATCAGGGTACAAACGCATCCGAATTTCGTTCATAAACAACATTCAACGTCGGTCCTCAGACATCCATTCAGCTTGATTTCTAAGCCAACGGAGACTATGGCGTTGTGGTGTGAGACGCTGTGTTCCCCATGGACATCGGGAATGGGGATTCGCATCAAGTAGTCGACTCGTGACAATATGATGCATTCATTGGCCTCTTCGAAAGCAGAACTCAGCTCTGGAGCACAGAGCCAATGGTTTCTTTGACTCAAAAGTCGGTATAACCATCATCCTGTGCAGCGACTGTGAGGTGTAAGTCTCCAACACCAATGTCAACTGGATCCGATCTCATGTCCCCCCGTTATCACCTTGACTTCGGTGCACACGTCAAGCAACTTCCGTGGCTGATCAGCCTTCTGCACGTAACATGATGGTGTGTGCCACAGTCAGTCACGATTTTCCTTGGTGGCATTATGGTTACTGACTACCGTACCAGAGATGTCGCATATGCATCCCTACTGGCGATTGAAGTTCAACTGAAATGATGCAAGCCATTCGAGTTAAGCGTACTACCCGCAGGTAGACCTCATGATAACTGTATGTATGGTTACAAACAACGTTACAGGCTACCTTCCGATGGGTACAGAAACAGTTAGAATAGTAACACACCTACACGATCTATCTGGCTAATGCAAAATTTTTGCTGATGTGTTCAATACTAAATATTAAAAAAGTCACAGTGTAAGTAGGCTGTTTAGGTTTTTTTATTGGTAACGCCACCTCTGTGTGAAAATCACTGGCTGTGCTGTGTGCAGTCTGTGTCTAGTTTGCATTGTTGTCTGCCATTGTAGTGTTGGGCAGCGGCAGCTGGATGTGAACAGCGCGTAGCGTTGCGCAGTTGGAGGTGAGCCGCCAGCAGTGGTGGATGTGGGGAGAGAGATGGCGGAGTTTTGTAATTTGTCATGAACTGCTACATATATATTATGACTATTAAGGTAAATACATTGTTTGTTCTCTATTAAAATCTTTCATTTGCTAACTATGCCTATCAGTAGTTAGTGCCTTCTGTAGTTTGAATCTTTTATTTAGCTGGCAGTAGTGGCGCTCGCTTTATTGCAGTAGCTCGAGTAACCAAGATTTTTGTGAGGTAAGTGATTTGTGAAACGTATAGGTTAATGTTAGTCAGGGCCATTCTTTTGTAGGGATTATTGAAAGTCAGATTGCGTTGCGCTAACAAAATATTGTGTGTCAGTTTAAGCACAGTCATGTATAAATTGTCAAAAGGGGACGTTTCAACAGCTAATATTTATAATCCCATGCTCCCCACTTGGCACAGAAAGGATTAAAAATGGACCTTTTGGAAGCCCTGGAAACTGAAAATTATCTGGCACATAATCCTTTACTAGTAAATTATCGAACACAGATGCACACTTCACTTTTCTTGAACTGCAATTTAGCACCAATTTTTACGTTATTTGCACACTAAATAGTATTTTCTATCCAACTGTTCAATTTATCGAATTATCTGTACACGAAATTTTCGAGTCATAGTAAAAAGCGGGTATTGCGGACCAAGATGATGCATTGCCTAGGTTTCTCATTTATTAAGATGTAAACTGGAGTACAGTACGTGATGTAGGTCAGACTCAATATAATCTGGCGATGCACCAACCCCTAATCGTCCTAGCACGGATCATATGGTTGGTGTGACGAAGTACTTTTGTAGCGACGCACTGGACTCACTTTCCGGAAGATAGCGTTTCAAACCCCATACGGTAATCATGATTTAGATTTTGGGTGATTCCCCTAAACTCCTTAAGGGTAATGTGAGGATGGTCCTTTGGAAAAAGCACGGTACATTACCTTCTTTATTCTTTTGCTATCGAGGTTTTGGTCATTCTCTAACGATCCTGATGTCGACTGGCCTTTAAAACCTTTTTTTTTTTTGTTTCACCCTTGCTTCCGTCCAAAGGTAAAGTGATTATCATCAAATATGACAATGTTTTCACAAATTTATCAGTTTAATAGTCAAGTATGCTGTTACTGGTTCTCCGTCACGACTACCGAGACGATCAACGAAAGAATCCACACATATCTCTATCATGTCCTCCTAAACCACCGGGTCGATTTCAACGAAACTTGGTACACATATTATTTACTATCTGGAAAGAAATACTGTGGTGGTAAGAACCAGAAATAAGAAATATACTATTGGGGTGAGACTGACAATACAGAGAGAGGACGGGGTGAAGGGAATTGACAGGGAAGGAGAAAGAGAAGATCTACAAAGACGGCGGTAATAGGAGACGGAGTGAGAGAGGGCGGTGGTGAATTGGACGATAAGGAAAGAGGAGGAGATGGACAGGGGAAAAGGAGAGGAGGAAATGGACAGAAAGAGGGCAGGAGGGGGTAGCTAGAGGGGGAAGGAGAAGATCGACAGAGGGGGAAGGAGCAGATGGACAGTTAGAATGAGTTATGTCCGTAGCAGGAAGACGATTATGGCTGTCCTCCACTGCTGTGGCAAAATTTAAAATTTCTGAACTCTCTCGTTATCTTTTTTTTCAATCTTGTGACTGCTTTGATGTGGCCCACTACGAATTCTTCTCTTTCCCTAAGCTCTTCATCTTAGAGTTGCACTTCCATCATAAATCCTCATTTCTTTGTTACATGTAATGCAATATCTGTCTCCCTGTAGTTTTTAGCTTAGTGCCATGGAAGTTATCTTCTGATGTAGTGATACATGTCTTGTCACCCTTTCCCTTCTTTTCGTCAGTGTTTTCCACATGTTCCTGTCTTCGGCGATTCTGCCGGGAAAATTCTCACTCTAAATCTTCACTGCCGGAAAGGAATTATTTTCGGGAGCGATCTCTGATCTTTTGTAAAACATATACCCCTTGAGAGAACAGCATAAGACGGAGCTTGAGCTCGTGTAGTACGCAGGACATCCCAGCTCGCACCTGTACACCAACTTCCGTGTCACAGTGTCTGAAGATACCCAATAAGAGTACTGCAATGGAATGATGAACACTTTCTGGCGAGACGAAACTCCGTTAAATGAAAGATGAGCAACACTTGGCGTGGAGATTCCTGGGACTACACGCAAAAAGACAGGGGCAATATAAGCGCAGTTTTATACATATCCACAAGATACATGAAGACTGTTTGGTCCCTTGAGATATCCAGAAACGTCGGTGTTCCATCCCACATCAAGTCGCATCTTGGAACAAACATGGAAACATTGCACAGTAGTACAAAAAATGAAAATATATATATTAATCACGAGGAAAGCTGCATCATCCACAGTTCATACGTTCTCTTGATGTGTGTCAGGTCCAACTATTAAACAGTCTGTGTCCAATAAGGTGGCATTTAATTCTGTAAATAAATAATAATAGTAAGTTTTATAAATTATCTTTTGAAATAAGTCTGTTTTTTACACTTATCTCATGATGCAGTGCGCCAAACAGCAAACAGTTTGCCTTCTGTACGAATATATTCAAACTAATACCAGCAAACCACGTTATGATTAGTGGAATATCATGTTATGAATTGAAACAGTCGTATTTTTTCGCATTTAGGGGCCGAAGTTACTCGATATGAATCTGAAATATATGCTGCTATTGACAGACGATCCTAGGTTAAACATTAGTTACAGAGATTGTCTATATCTAGAGGAAAGCCACTAGAATGCAACCGAATTGTCGGTTGTTTTAATACTTGAAGTATTTTGTAAAGCGACGTGGCAGTACATCCAGAACGATTTTAATTCGATTGACACTGTCCGTGGAAGCCTACGTATTTACACCAGAGAATGAATGGGTTTTTCAACAAAAAGAGAGCCTGGTAGCAGTGATTTCACTCGTGTCTGCTGAAACAGCGTCGGAATTCTAAAGTCTTTTTGGAGGATTATTGCTAAATTTGTATAAAGCAATATGATCTTACATAATTCCGGTGTTATTTTTATCGATGTTATCTACGTGCAAGATGAACTGTCGTCCCTGAGAATACCTAAGACATATAGTGGAATATTTCCAAATACCGCCTAATATAACTCAACATAAAAGACGTTAGATTCCGTTGGAATTATTGAGTATGCTTGTTACAATTCAAGTCTCAGTTTAAACAAAACTATGGCCTCGTGATTCTCATTGGAAGACATACCTCCTGCCAAACTGTTCGTTACACGCTCGTTAACGCAGTTCCCCTTTCATCAGCTGTAGCTGGCAGTTTCGCCTTACGTGTAAACGAAATGCAATTTACTTTACTGCGAGCTTGATGAACCGCTTTGCAATATCTGCAGCAGGCAGCTGAAACCTCGTTGTTTAGGCTTGAGCTACCCCCTACCAGTTCCTTCTTTATTTCCCTTTTTCCCCATCCCCCTTAATCCTTATTTCTCCTAATCTTCTCCGTGTTTTGTGTTCTGTCAATTCTCTTACGAGAGCATCGTTTGTGCCATAATGTTGGCGCTTACTGTTGCCGAATGCCCTTCCTGACGACATTTAGTACACCTCATAAATTTCTTTCTTAGCTTTATATCTTCGTGATGGTAAATAAACGTCCACAATCTTCATCAGTTCTTCATATGAAAACGTAATTCAGAAACAGAGAGGACGTGGAAATTTTCGTTCCAAATTCAGTCACGGACATCTCTAAAATTCTAGTGTCAGTGCAAGTGCATTGAATCAATAATTAATATTTTAATTCTTTTTATTCCATACTAAACGATGAATTTCTAGTAAACTCTAAAACAGTGGGAGTATCTTGTGAAAATTTCCGACCTTATTCATGCGGTTGTTTCCTCCTAAGTAATGGGTAGTACTAGTCAACAGCATATTTTTTATCGTGGAAAAGAAACACAAAAGCTGTCTGAACTGTGAAAACTTCAGCGTGATGGAGAATGTTACGAAGGACGAGACTGAAAACAAAAAAAAAAAAAAAAAATACATCACTATTAGGCAGCAGTAGTGGCTCAAATGGCATTGAGCACTATGGGACTTACAGCAGCAGTGTTCAGACATTGTGGACACGTTAGGTGCTGCCTTACATCAGTACACTAGATACGTTCAAGAGTATCGAGAACTGACTAATTTTGCGACAGAACAAGTCACATATAATATTAAAAGACAACAGAAAAATACAAACACGTGAATTAACTGAGGCAATGTTGGTCATCTTGGCGCAACTTTGCGGCCGCTGTGGCTGAGCGGTTCTAGCCGCTTCAGCCCGAAACCGCACGGCTGCTACGGTCACAGGTTCGAATCCTGCCTCGGACATGGATGTGTATGATGTTCTTAGGTTAGTTAGTTTTAAGTAGTTCTAATTCTAGGGAACTGATGACCTCAGATATTAAGTCTCATATTGCTTAGAGCCATTTGAACCATTTGGAGCAACTTTTCTCACAAGAGCTTGAAATAGTGGAGAAGATTGTATTAAGCGTCTGGTTACAAAAAGCAGCATACATTCATACAGTAATAAAACTATAACGAATTTTGAAATGTCAGTTTTCAAATATGCCGCTAATACTACATACTGAATTTCCAGTTATAGTACTAGCGACTTTAACCAGACGCGTGGGAACAAATTTGTGTGGTGATCTTTTACTAAGGGCATTTAGGAAAACTATTTATGTGGTGATTGGATTTTGTTTGGATTTAGTGTGTAATCCAGTTTGAGAGGCTGATTAATTCCAATATATGCAAATACATGTAGCATTCGCAATGAATAAATATATACATTAAGGATCCAGCTGCAGAAATTTAATTAAAATACATAATGAAGTAAAAAGGGAAGTCCATTTGCGAGAACCATGTGTGAAGGAGTGAGACAAGGATGTCCTTCATCACGCATATTATTTAATACATAAATAGCACTGTAAAGACATTGCAGAATAAAAGAGTGCGCATTATCAGTGAATAACGAAATTGTAAATGCTACAAAGGTTATTTATAGACAGGTATCTGGTACTTCCACAAGGTACCAAATCATTGCAATATGACAATAATTAAAGATAATAGCTTTCCATCGTAAGGAGTATGTAAAAGGAAAAAATATGGATCATAAACTCGTAGAACAAACAAACACTTTTAAATATATTTGGCTACATCCAATGATCAATAATACAAATTCTAAAAAGTCCAACACCTGTTATGTACTAAAAATTGCATGCTCCTCGTAGAAACCAGAAAAGAGACTGAACTGTAAATTTACAACGTGAGCAGTAATGCCAGTTCTTATGTATGGTTCAGAGACTTGGACTCTAACCGCCACTCATTGAAACAGCAAACATGAGACTCCCAAAGCCACTAGCTGAGTACCCAGTGTTGCCTGGATGTTTATTCCAAATTCCGATTAGTCCATCTTCTTCTTCCCCCTCTTTCTGTCTGTCTCCTTCTCCACCCCTTCTCCGTCGACTTGCTACACTCCAACATACTCTCTGTCCATCTCGCTTTTCCTTATCTCTACCCATCTTCTCCTCCCTCTATCTTTGTCCATCTGTATTTCACCTTTCTCCTCTTCTCCTCCTCCCCACTCTCTCTGTCTACCTCCTCTTACTCTACATCGGCAGATTATCCTTGCCCTCTCTTCGTCCATCAGCTCCTCTCCCCTCAGCCTGTTCGTTATCTCCTCTTCTATTTCCCTGTCCATTTCCTCTCCTCTCTCTCTTTTCATCTCCTCCTCCTCACTGTGTCTATCACTTCATATGTCTCTGCACATCGCCACTTCTTTCCATTTTTCGTCCATATACACTTCTCCTCTCTCTCTAACCATTTCCCCTCTCTCTGTACTTCTTCTCCTACCCCCTATATGTTTCCATGTCCTATTCCCCCTCACTGCTTGTTCATTTCCTCCTCGCCCCTTCTCTCTTCACATTCGCAGAAGGGAACGCCTAGAGTGGAGACATTAAAATGCCACTTGGGCAGTCGAATAGTGCACCAATGTTGTTTTGACAGATGAGTGCCGATTTAGCCTCGAGAGTGATTATCGACGGATTCGCATCTGTAGAGAACGTGGAACATGATTTCGGGGACCCAAATATTGTGGAAAGAGATCGATAACGAGGTTGATCCCTAACGATGTAGCCAGCGAATATGTATACCACTCGAACACCGTTGCATCAAATTTTAGGGGTGAATCGGCAAGGTTTAACTGGTGTCAGATATCGTGACGAGATCTTAGGACCTCATCTGCGGTTTTCTCGAAGTGCTGTGGGCCCACACTTCGTACTGACGGATGCTCGACCTCATAGAGCACAGGTGGTTGAATTTTTCTTGTCCAAATGTTCGAATGTGTGTGAATTCCTAAGGAACCAAACTGCTTAGGTCGTCAGTTCTACACTTACATATTACTTAAGCTAACTTATGCTAAGACCAATACACACGCTCATGCCCGAGGGAGGACTCACGCAATCCGTGACATCGCACCTCTAACCACGCGGCCACTCCGCGCGGCAATTTTTCTTGGAAACAGAAGATTTGCATGTGTGGCGTGGCTCTCCCGATTTGAATCCCATAGAGCATGTAAGGGATGCACTAGGTAGACGGCTTGCATCATGTTAGCATCAACCAACGATTCTCCAAAACTGTGAACAGCTCTGGAGGAAGAATGGGCGCTATTGCATCAACATGAGATTGATGACATCATTCATGGCATGCCCCGTCGTTGTCAGGCCCGTATTGCAGCCAGAGGTGGTCACACCCTATACTGAGCACATTAGCCAGTTGTCGGAATTTGTGTGCAAATCCGTCAAGTTGGAGAAACGAAGAATATTTTTGTCTACCATTAAGCATGTTGCAATTGTTTGTGTGTTCCTTTCATTGTTTCAACTTTACTTTGTGGCAAAATAAACGCAACCCTGCAAATTTTCCGTTTTTTGCTTTAATTTTGGACATCAGTGTATTTCTTGATACATTCAGCGGCATATATGGACACTGTCTGCGAAACGTGTTGCGAATAGAGGTAGTTGTAAATAAGTAATAAATTAAAACGTCGTGCATGATGCGGCTGTTTTCCACACATTTGACGTCATATATTCTGGACTATCGGTATTACAATTATATATATTTTTGTAGGGGATTCAGAGGCATAGGTGACTATTTTCTGCGGAAAGTGTTGCCAATAGAGGTAAGTTTAGTAGCAACAATGTAATACATTTAACTATCTTCCGTGATCGGCAATTTTTCACGCATCTCAGTGTTTATGACGTCATATTTCCTGAATAATGTCTCGTACAACGAAATAATTTTACTGGTATATTCGGTGGTATATGTGAACACTGCAAAATTTGTCGTGTATATAGTTAGCAGTTAAGAATTAGTAAACTAAAACATCATGCCTCTTGCTGCAGTTTTACTGAATAAACAGTCAAAATGCAGTAAGCGATAAACTTTCTCCTTTCATCATTTTGTGTGGGTAGTCAGCAAGGTAATGTTGCAGTTTTACTGAATAAACAGTCAAAATGCAGTTAGCGATAAACTTTCTCCTTTCATCATTTTGTGTGGGTAGTCAGCAAGATAATGTTTCGCAAAGCTCTGAAATGTGTAAAGTTAGTTTCAAGTCTCTAAGGGCTCTAATTCATACATACTGGATAACTGAAGTATGTATGTTTGGGCGTCGTGGGCTGCTCCGGTTTTTCACTCCCACTCCAAAACTTTGACTGGTAGATGATTCTTACCTCCAAAGTAATGAATCACAGACAGTGATACGCATACCAAGATTTCTCAAAATCGGCCAAGTGGTTTAGGAGGAGATTTGGAACATACATATATATATATATATATATATATATATATATATATATATATATATGTTATGCACATCTATTTTTGTAATATCTATGGATGTAAAGAACAATGAAATGAGAAATGAAATGAACGTCAAAATCATACTTCAGAAAACAGAATGGTACAGAAAGTTATTGCATGAGCACATTGAAAGGATGACATATGACCGAATACCAAAACCAATTTACAAATTCACACCACAAGTGAAAATAACTGTTGGGCTTTCTAAGATGAGATGAAAAGAAAGCTGTAATCTAGTTGAAATTGGTACCGGCAAGCATGGCTAAATGAAAACTGGATATGATTTTAATTTTAAATACAGGTTGGGCAACAGACATACAGGAGATAAGGTTGAAGACATGGATGCTGAAAGAGGATGAACGGAGGACCCAGTACCACACACTGATCAGGAAGAAGCTGCCAAAGGAAGATCAGAGAACAGTGGAAGAAGAATGGGGAGATTTTAAGAGGGCTCTAGTTGAGGCATCTGAGACTGTGTGCGGAAGAACTAGCACAAAGAGGAGAAGTAAGGAAACCCCATGGTGGAACAACATATGTAAAGAGGCAGTACTTCGAAAGAACAAAGCCTTCAGAGAATGGTTCCAGACCCGAACAGAGGAAGCTAGGGTAAAATATAAGGGAAGCAAGAAAGCGGCACAGACCATAGTAAGGGTGGAGAAGAAGAAGTGGATGGAAAAATGGACAAGAATGTTAGAAGAGGACAGTGAAGGGAACAAAAAAGTACTTTACACCATGGTAAGAAATAAGAGGAACGACAGAAGCGAGTGCCTGAGGATCATGGATAATAATGGAAGAGTTGTGGAGGAAATGCATGAGCTCAAAAAGATTTGGAAGGAGTACTTTGAAGATCTGTTGAATGCCATCAAGCGGGTAACTAACAGCGATGGAGAGCCTAAGGCAGCAGGCGATTATAATAGTGGGGAAATTGATGATCTAACTTGGAATGAAGTGGAAGAAGCCATAAAGAGGATGAAAGGGGGCAAGGCACCAGGTTGGGACGAAGTAACAGTGGATATGATACGAGCAGCAGGAGAAGTAGGAACCCAGTGGCTATACAAAGTGCTGAGGGTGGTGTGGAAGGAGAACAGAATTCCTGAGGATTGGAAGAAAGGAATTATAGCCCCGATCTTCAAGAAAGGGGTTAAAAGGAGATGTGAGAACTACAGAGGAATCACCCTGCTATGCCACTGTGGAAAAATCTATGAAAAGATCCTGGAGAAGAGAATAAGAAGCAGTACTGAAAGTAGACTGCAAGAGGAGCAGTATGGTTTCAGACCGGGAAGATCAACAACGGACCTCATATTTGCGGTAAGGCAACTGCAGGAAAGGCACTATGAGTACGGGAAGGACTTAATCATGGCCTTCTTAGATATTGAGAAGGCGTATGACAGTATCTATAGGGACAAGCTCTGGGATGTGCTGAACGCAAAAGGGATAGATGAAGAGATAACACGAAAAGTCAGAAAAATGTATGAGGCAAGTGAGAGTTGTGTGAAAGTGGGGAGGGAACGTACTGCATGGTTCAAGCTGGAAAATGGGCTGCGACAGGGAAGTGCACTTTCGCCTTTATTGTTTATTATTGCTATGGATGAAATCCTACAGCAAGTATCAGATGCAATTGGAGATCATAAAATGAAAGCAGTGCTTTTTGCCGATGACCTGATGTTATGGGGAAATTTCGAGAAGGAGGTGCAAGAGCAGTTAGATGTATGGGAGGCAACGGCAGCACAATATGGAATGCATTCTCTGCAAAGAAAAGTGAAATAATTGTCAGAACAAGGAAGAAGAATAGGCCAAATGTGGATATAACTTGTGGAGGGGAAAAACTACAAGTGGTAGAGAACTTCAAGTACCTGGGAAGCATGTTTGAAAGTAAGGGGGGAAACGGAATGGAAATAAATGAAAGGTGCAGAAAAGCAGGGCAGCTCTTCAAATGCATTAGGGGGCTTATTTGGAGCAAGGAGGTGCCACAGAAATCCAAGGGAATTATATACCGAACCTACTTTGTCCCCATATTGGCATACGGAAGTGAGACATGGGTAATGCACAAAAGCGACAAAAGTAGAATAGAAGCTAGTGAAATGAAGTTCCAGAGGAGCAGGTTGAGTATAACAAGACGAGACGGATTGCGAAATGTGTATGTGAGGGAAAGACTAAAGGAGGAACCAGTACAGGACAGGATAGAAAATTCAAGACTGCAGTGGTATGGACACATGAAGAGAATGGATGAGGAAAGAATTCCAAAGAGGATGTTTGATCTGCAACTGGAGGGGAAGAGGCCCAGGGGAAGACCAAGAGATAGATGGGTGAAGGGAGTGAAGGAATGTGTGACGAGAAGAGGAGAGAACTGGACGAAGGTGGAAGAGGGGGAATGGTGGAAAGACAGAACACGATGGAGAGGCTTGTGTTCCCGACAGACCCAGCCAGTGGCTGGAAACTGTCCAAGATGATGATGATGATGATGTTGGGAGGCGCAGAGTCAGCGTATCCACAATGTTGTAATACCAAGCAGCAAACAGCCTAGTATTTCCTTTGAGAACACCAACCATACTCTCCCCTTCTTCTGGCCAACAAATCTGCAGTGGCTCAAAATACTATTTCCACTGGACATTCCATAGATTACAGGAAAAGTAAAACACTCCGGAATGCTTCAACCTACTGGAATTTAGTGGTCAAGGGAGCTGTGGAAATACAATTAGCAGACAACTGGCTCAATCGAGAAGAGAGCCTCACCCTCTAGACATGTAACGGAAAACCCTCACATGTCTGCGTTCTCAAAGCAAATATCGTTGTAAGTCTTCACTTCCAAGCATTCCAGTATATGGCAACCATAATAATCAACCAATACTTCAAAACCGTTAAGGGTTCACTGACTCTGCGCTTGATTTGTTTTTCCCAGTGATCGGTAAATTTTTATCTATTACTGACACTCATGTGTTCATCAGTGCTGTGTCTGCGCATTTACTCCAGAGTGTAAATTGCTTGAAAAGTCTTGGAAGCGACTCTCCTTGGGAATGGCTGAAAGGTTGTCAGCCAGAATATCGGTACAAGAGTTAATACTATCCCAGATGCACTCCCGGAAATTGGTGGAATATTCAATCTGCCGGGAAAACTTCATGTAAGAGCATTGACAGTTGATCGTTTACGGACATAAGTTACTGACTTTCATAAGCAGTAACTTCATTGCCAGTGTACCGGTGTAGAGTAACTAAAGGTTTTTAAGAAGCATATGGGAACTTGTCAGCAGATTTTGGTGATAGCTCCTGATTGTGAGTGTGACTGAGAAATAAAACGGCCCTCATCAAATCTATCAACAAATGTGTTCCATGGTGGAACTGCTTCTAAATGTCCTCTTCTTTCATTATTCCCCCTAGGCATGTGTTTTGGTTGATTCAACTTGGGTGTATGTAACGCCTGTTAAATAGTGTTTTTCTTCAGAAGCTTTGCATGGGGGCTTATTTTTATTTTTAATGCAAATGTTTTTTAAATTTTTTGAGTTAGTAGCTGTATGTCCGATTACGCTGTTTCGTAAACGGTTGGCCCTGACTAGTTTTAGTACGCAATCTGACTGCATAGTATAACAGCAAAGAATGAAAGAAAATTTTCGTTAACACAATTAATTAATTAAGTCCCCAGCAACTATAAAACCTACGAAACCAAGACACAAGTGTAATTGTTCTGTGTGTGGGAGTGTGATTCAACGTACACATCTGGCACAGTTCTTCTTCAACAAGACAAGAAATTTTAAATACCATTTATACTCAAGTAATTAAAAAAATAGAAATACTATAATTGCGCAAGAAAACCAGAATTACACTCTAATACAAGAATACAAGCCAGATGCTTTGTTGGCTGAACCTGTAATGACGCATTATTTAAGACATTGAGATAATAAAAAGAAAAGGAAAAATTTTTTTCTTTTACCTTCATATATATTGACGAAAAGCACTCCGATCATTACAATATCTCCATTAGAACAACATCTGCTGTATATCCCATCAAACAACTGCATAAAACATGGAACAAGCACTCTCCACTACGACTTCTCGACAAGAACTTTTCACTACGACATCTCAGCGAGCACTGACTACTACGAGTTCTCGACAAGCACTGCCAGTGGAGACGGCTGAATAATACTCTTTGGCGCAATCTCTGGCGCTGTGGCTCAGTGTAGCCACCTTTCAGATGCCCTTCCTCCACGGGCCAGAATTTGATGGTATTTTTGCCAGCATTGGTGGTGAAAATACCACCAAATTCGTCCACAAAAATACAGACAAAAATAAAAGATAATATTAATACGCAAATATCACATAATTAGATAAAATTTTGGCTTTGCACTGACCTTTCAATAACCTAATATATAAAATACAGTAAGCAATACAAATTCTTTCATACATGTGACTTTACATAATAGTTTACACAATTCACAAAATATCAGTTTATGCAAATGTTCACATAAAATGCTTTTAATTATTCAAAAAAAAACAAGTAGTTGATAAGTTCCAGCAGTAGCACCCAGCAATGGTCAACAGGTGCAAACAGCAAGAGGTAACATCATTTCAGTAGGAACAGTTTCAACAGTGGCACCCAGCAATGTTGAGCAGGTGCAGACACCAATAAGTGACATCATTCAGCAGAAACAGTTCCATTAGTGGCACCCAGCAATGTTGAGTAGGTGCAGATACCAACAAGTCACATTATCTCAGTAGAAGCAGTCCATCATTGGCACCTAGTAATGTTGAACAGGTGCAGACACCAACAAGTGACATTATTTCAGTGGAAGCAGTTCATCAGTGGCACCCAGCAATGTTGAGCAGGTGCAGACAGCAACAAGTGACATCATTTCAGTATAAGCAGTTCCATCAGTGTGGCACCCAGCAATGTTGAGCAGGTGCAGACAGCAACAAGTGACATTATTTCAGTACAAGCAGCTCCATCAGTGGCACCCAGCAATGTTGAACAGGTGCAGACACCAACAAGTGATATCATTTCAGTAGAAGCAGTTCCATTAGTGGCACCCAGCAATGTTGAACAGGTGCAGACACCAACAAGTGACATCATTCAACAGAAGCAGTTCCATTAGTGGCACCCAGCAATGTTGAGTAGGTGCAGACACCAATAAGTGACTTCATTTCAGTAGAAGCAGTTCCATCTGTGGCACCCAGTAATGTTGAACAGGTACAGACACCAACAAGTGACATTATCTCAGTAGAAGCAGTCCATCAGTGGCACCCACCATTGTTGAACAGGTGCAGACACCAACAAGTGACATTTCAGTAGAAGCAGTTCAAATAGTGGCACCCAGTAATGTTGAACAAGTGCATACACCAACAAGTGACATCATTCAGCAGAAACAGTTCCATTAGTGGCACCCAGCAATGTTGAACAGGTGCAGACACCAACAAGTGACATCATTTCAATAGAAGCAGTTCCATCAGTTGCACCCAGCAATGTTGAACAGGTGCAGACACCAACAAGTGACATTATATCAGTAGAAGCAGTCCATCAGTGGCACCCACCATTGTTGAACAGGTGCAGACAGCAGTCCATAATATTCACTATCACTAATCACACAGTTCATCAGCAGAAATTAAACATTTCTAAGTGGCACCCATTATGTTGAAGAAGTGCAGGTAACAGTACATAATATTCACCGTCACTAATCAGACAGTCCAGGCATGAACAATAGTTTGAATGCACACACAATTGCTTTTACAAAATTATTCTCAATGCTCTTACACTAAACATACAAATTCTAATAAACACACACATGATATCAGATAATTGTCATATTAACTATTACAAATACACAAATATCAGTAAACCTATAATATTAATGGGTGTCAGTGCAAGCCACAACAAACAAGTAAAATAATATTTAGGAGGTAGGTTGGGACTAATCATTTGGGATTAGGAAAAGAAAACACACAAAACACACTCACTCATCTTTCATCCACATTAAGTACTACTGTGTAATTGAATAGTGTTAACTGTGTAAATGCAATTCTGTCAAAATTTGATGTTCATCATGTGTATCAAGTAGTAGTGGCAATAATATATAACAGTCAATAATAGTTAGTCAACATCATAGTCATCATGTCAAGACCAATGTTTGCCAAGCCAGATCAAAATGTACGGTTGCTGAACAACTGTCAGTGAGCCAAGATATGCAATTACTTCCTCTCTCCAAAAAAAAGTATATACTGTTTAGTGATTTAACAAAGTGTGTGTGTAGACAATCTTCCTTCTACTTGAGTGTTCTAGTCTGCCATCTTCATCCTCCTTGTTCCATATAAACCAACAAAAAAAATATGCTCCTCACTTACTTTACCCCTTATCCACTAAAACTCCAATAATCATTAGCATCACATAATCTTAATATTTCAATAATACCTCTTACGTCGATACATATAAACCTTATCATCAATATCATTTACCTTACCTCTTGTCCACCAAAACTCCAATAATCATCAACTTCACATAATCTCAATACCTCAATAACACCTCTCAATACGTCGTTACATATAAACCTTAGCACCAATATCATTTCACTTCCATAACAACTCTTTCCTCTAGTCAGTCTCCTCGAACAAGTACAGATAAAATCCTAGTGCAAACTTCAGTTCATCATCCCATAGAATCCGAAGACACAATGTCCACACACAACCTCTGTGTAGTCCACCTGAGCCAAATCTTCTACTCATTATGAATTATAAAATACATTTTGGTTACCTTGTCCATCATTAAACAAAAGAAATGCATACATGACCTCTCACAGCCTTTAGTTTGAATAACTCTCAGTAAGTAAGTACGATTACGAAGTGTGAATAATCATAATATTTCACAGTGTGTACACCACTTCAAGAATCATGGCAGAAGCAAACATGTGGAGTATTTTTTGTGTCAAGTGTCACTTGCTATTTCAATTGCTCACGAAGAATGCAGTGTAATAACTGTCAATGGTCTAAACCTAGTGTTGGTATGTCATGTCGTTAGCTTCCTTCCTATTAACATAAATTTATACAGCTTCCATAAAACCTCCAGCTCATGTGACTTCTATGAAGTTTCTTGTATTAATGTCGTTCGTCGAATTATAGCAGTTCATTTTCTTATCTTAAAATATAAGGCACTGAGCGTAAGCAAAACATGCAATAGCGGATACATATACCAGTAGAGAACAGAATGTCAACAAGTGGATGCAGCACAATCCCTACAACGAGGCTCTGCCAAGCAAACAATCTATAATTAATAACACAGTGTGACCTAAACTCTATGTTCGTACACAGTATACCAGCATTCTATATTCTAAATTGAAGAGTAGTTATGACAACAAAACAGAAATGTGTAAATGTGCAATCCATACGCACAGCAGCAAACATATATCTTACGTAATAAACAGGTCATTAGCATCATATCATCATAAGCAAATAAATGTTCATATGTAATCTTAATAAGTAAACATGAAGGCGAAAGCAGATAAATCCCAAAGTATAACCGACATACATAACCATATCAGCACAACTAATCAGGTGACAATTATAATTTAAATAAATAAGCACAGCAGGCACATAATAAAAAAAAATGACATCAGTGGAAAAGCAGTGCAGTCAAGCGATGCATAATATACACAAGTAACAACCCTGTTCATTAATCAAACATTGTCAAAATCAGTAAACACAAAGTATAAATCACGTAATCGCGAGCAGCAAATTACGTCTAAAGTACGTACCTAGGTGAAAATATGTTACCTGAAAAATAAACGCAATTAATAGTTACCCTTTTAGTTTATTAGTTTCTTCTTCGAAATTACATTCTTCCTGAAATTTTCTCCATAGCAAGTCCTCTTAACGTCGGAGACACACAGAATTTACCTGAAGTTCTTAAATATTTTATAGAACCGTATCCTGAAAAATACTGAACGTTAATAACATAATTTATCAAGTCACTATAGCTTTATACTGAATTTAATCCGAGAAATTAGACTGTGTATTTGTTTATGTCTGTCAGTGCATTCGCACTGAGCGCTCGATCAGCTGTAGGCGCGTGACGTGGGAAGTGATTGGTTGCGGTCAATGACTGCCTTGTGCGGCGCGCAGACTTAACTGTTGCTTTGTGTATGTGCCGCCGCCAAAACACAGCGCGGTATCCTTTTACTCTCCGCATGTTTACATATAGCTGTTAGTTTCTCTAAAGTATGTCATTCCACAAAAATTTTAACGTTTGATATATGATGTATTCCCTTAGAGCGTCGAGATTTAAGAGTTTCTACTTCAACAGTGTTATCATGAATAATTTTGCGAACTCCATATGGACCGTTATAAAGCAGAAAAAATTTGCGACACAAGCCTTTGCCTTTGTGAGACAAACGATGAGACTTAATTAATACCTTTTGGACAACTGACAAGATTTTTAAACGACCAGGAGGTTTAGCTGATTTCTCTCTTCTGGCAGCCGCAGATGCAATGTTTTGTAGAGCCAGGTTCACAACTTCAGAATGCCGCAGTTTCCGTGTAGGTGGAAAAGGAACTATTTCAGAAATGCGATTTGTCGGTGCTTTGTTTTTTAATATCAGTATAGGCGGTAAAGAAGTTGAATCATTAGGGAGTTCATTCAGAATGTTTTGAAAAATATGAAGATACTGATCCCATGTTCTGTGATTCTGATGACAATAAAGTCGACACAATTTATTGATTTCCTTCATCCATCTCTCTGAAGCAGTGTATTGAGGGTGAAAAAGTGAAATGAAAATTGGTTTAATCTTACGACGCCGTAGAGTACGAAGCCAAATTTTAGAACGAAACTGTGATCCATTATCTGATATAACCTTATCAACATGACCCACTTCTATAAGAAAATGTTTGATGAAAGCGTTAGATACTGAACGAGCTGTTGCTTTGCCTAAAGGTGTAAAACACACATATTTTGATGTCAATTCCACTGCTACCAAAATGTACGCAAAACCATTAGTAGAACGAACCTCTGGACCGAACAAATCGACTGCAGCCATGTCCTTTAATTTTGCTGGATTAATAGGAAACAATGGTGCTCTGTGAGAAATAGTTGGTGGCTTAGCCTTTTGACATAATTTGCATTTGGCAAGAACGGATCGAATACGTTTTTCCATATTACTGAAGTAGCAATTTTCTCGTAATTTATGAAAGCATTTTCTGGGACCAAAGTGTGCGTAACTGAAATGTGTGTACCAAATCAATTTATTGACCCACTCATTAGGAATACAAACTAACCAAACAGAGTTGTCGACCGATTTTCGTTTAAAAAGAATATCATTGCGAACTAATTAATGCTGTCTAATTGCTACGCTTTCCTTTCTCCTCCACTTCTCTTTAATGTACTTCCAGATTGGATCCTTATTTTGTTCCTTAGCGATGTCCTGGAGCGAAGAAGAAATAAAATTCTCATTATCCTTGCAGTCCTCTTCAGCACTTTGTTTCAAACCCATAGGTGCACGTGATAAAGCATCAGCAACAATATTTGAAGAACCCTGCATGTAAACAATACTAAAGTCAAATTCCTGTAGATACAACGCCCATCGTGACAATCTTCCATGAGTTAATTTGTTGACATAAGAAATTCCAGAGCTCGATGATCGGTGTAAACCTTAGTATGTCTGCCATACAAAAATGTGCGAAATTTTGTGAAAGCCCATACAACAGCCAAAGCCTCAAGTTCCGTAATCGAATAATTCTTTTCTGATTTAGAGAGAACACGACTTCCAAATGCAATAGTCTTCTGTACTACAACGCCGTTTTCTTCTGTCTCTTGAAATAAATGTGCACCTAGGCCTTTGTATGATGAGTCCGTCGCCAAACAAAAATCCTTAGATAAATCCGGATGTGAAAGAAGTGGAGCAGTAACTAAAGCATCACGAAGTAGTTCAAATTCTGACTGAGCTTCCTCATCCCAACACCAATTAGAATTCTTTCCGGATAGTTCAAATAAACGAGGTGTGGCCAAATTGTCCAATCTAACAAAGCGTCTAAGAAAATTACAGACACCAAGTAAACTAGGAACATCACGTTTTGTGGTAGGAACAGCATAATTACGAATAGCGTCTAGTTTCTCTGGACCAGGAAGAATACCTTCTGTAGAAATAATGTGACCGAGAAATTTCACCTGAGAACGACCAAATTCAGATTTTTCCAAGTTCACTGAAATGCCAACTCTTGCAAAAATACGTAATAATGAATCCAAAATTTTGTTGTGCTCACTCCAAGAACGTTTAGCAATAAGAATATCGTCAACATATGAAGTAATATTGTCACGAAGATAAACAGGTAAGATTTCGTTTAAACTACGAATGAATGCTGCAGAAGATACAGTAAGTCTAAATGGCAATTTCCGAAATCACTTTTGGGTAAAATAGTCATATCCGGTTATTCTTTACCTACTGTTTAGATAGATTGATAGTCGAAGAGTTGTTTTGACAGATGCAAAGAATAGTAGAAGAGTAGGCAGCGGTGCAGAAAACTAAAAAGGAAATAGCACCACTACAGCTCGGGGCCCTATGCACGCTACGGCACATATTCACTTAGAGTAGTGAAACCCCTGAGGACTTTAATAGCCGCACATAAATTCCAGTTTGTGACTTACTGGCAAATTTGGCGGAAGTACGTACGTAAATTGATCTATCCATGAACATGGATGTATGTCATTCTTAGAATTGCGAAAGATCTTAAATTTCCGAACAGTCAAGAAGTGTTTATAGTCAAAGTTTTCTCCTCGTGGCGACAAAGACCTACCGCGTCTGTCCCAGTCCGAATGTCGATTATTGTCAAGTTCGCGCGCCTGGCGCTCTCTTGTTGCTTCTCGTAAATGAAATAAATTACTTTCTTCAAACCCCTCTGCTATCTGTGATTCTAAATTTCTTCTGCTGTCTTTTCCCACGATTTCGCCTTCAATTTGTTTGACTTGCTTTCGTAATGCCTCAAATTCCCTTTTAACGCGTTCATTAAATTTTCCCTGTTTTTCAACATGTTTATTTATGTTCTGGTACTCTTCAGTTTCCGCAAATGGCAATGGTGCTGTATCATCTGAATCTCTGTCCCCATTTAAACTAAGACTTGTCAATTTATCTGAGATCTCCTCAACTCTTTCCGATAAATCAGCTATTTGTTCTTTCTGTTTACTTACGTCTTCCGTAAGTGTCGCGACTCGGGTTTCAGTATTAACACATTTAGTAGTTAACTGTTCATACTGTTGTGTTAGGTTATTTAATCTGTCGTTTGGTACGGATTCCTCGATTCTCTCAGATATTTCTTCCTTATCTTTTGCACGTTATAAATTTAACTCTGAAAATTTCTGTACTATCACGCGATCTCTTTCTTCCTGTTCTCTATCCTGTTCCCTTTGTCTAATCTATACTGCAACTAATCTATTATTGTGAGCATTCAAAATCGGTTGTACTTCTTCTCTGATTTCTTTCTTTAATTCATCTTTCATATTTTTGAAACATGTCCCTATTCGTGAATCTAACCGTGTTTCCATTGTTTCCATCTATGTTTTAATTGTTCCTATCTGTGATCCCACTGTTTTTAATTCAGATCCCAACTGTGATCCCAGTGAGTCTAACCGTGTTTCCATTGTTCCCATCTCTGTTTTAATTGTTCCTATCTCTGTTTTAAATTCAGATCGTATCTGTGATCCCACTGTTTTTAATTCAGATCCCAAATTTAATATTACACCCATCAACTGCTCCATGTTAAATGGTTCAAAACTTTTTTCGCCTCTAACATTTCCCGCAAAACCAACGTCTTCCGTCAAAGCTGTAAAGCTATTTGTGTTCGATACTATTCCAGAATTTTCTGTCGTTAATCTCGGATTCTGTAAATTTTTTGATTGAGAAAAATTTTGAAATGGTTCCGGACTATTTTCCCGACTTATTAAATTGTTTTCCACTACATTATTCATGATACTGTTTTCCTCTGTTGGCGAGTTCGCCATGTTAACAATTTCGTCATTCTCACTATCCATCATTTTTGCCATTTTCATCGATCGCGTAATCATTTACAAAACATACAAAACTCGTCACTGTACGGAAATTACACACAATGACTCTTTATCTCCAACAATACCATTTACACGAAATGTTTCCTTCAAACACGATTAACGAACAGTTGAAATAATTGCACTAAATTGTCAAACCCGTAGACATGACATCAAAAATTAAATTTTGAAAAATACCATTAGAAGAATGCCAATTACCAAATCTACATATGCAATATAGACTACAATTACTAAACTACAAATTACCACAACAATACTACTGTCCACCATTTTTACAATCAGAAGAATTCCAAGGGACGATCCGAAGCAGCGGTCGCCACGTGCATGGGGGCTTAATTATTATTTTTAATGCAAATGTTTTTTAAATTTTTTGAGTTAGTAGCTGTATGTCCAATTACGCTGTTTCGTAAACGGTTGGCCCTGACTAGTTTTAGTACGCAATCTGACTGCATAGAATAACAACAAATAATGAAAGAAAATTTCCGTTAACACAATTAATTAATTAATTAATTAAGTCCCCAGCAACTATAAAACCTACGAAACCAAAACACAAGTGTAATTGTTCTGTGTGTGGGAGTGTGATTCAACGTACACATCTGGCACGGTTCTTCTTCAACAAGACAAGAAATTTTAAATACCATTTATACTCAAGTAATTAAAAAAATAGAAATACTATAATTGCGCAAGAAAACCAGAATTACACTCTAATACAAGAATACAAGCCAGATGCTTTGTTGGCTGAACCTGTAATGACGCATTATTTAAGACATTGAGATAATAAAAAGAAAAGGAAAATTTTTTTTTCATTTACCTTCATATATATTGACGAAAAGCACTCTGATCATTACAATATCTCCATTAGAACAACATCTGCTGTATATCCCATCAAACAACTGCATAAAACATGGAACAAGCACTCTCCACTACGACTTCTCGACAAGAACTTTTCACTACGACATCTCAGCGAGCACTGACTACTACGAGTTCTCGACAAACACTGCCAGTGGAGGCGGCTGAATAATACTCTTTGGCGCAATCTCTGGCGCTGTGGCTCAGTGTAGCCACCTTTCAGCTTGCACTTTACTCGTGCTAAAAGCAATGAAGCGACAGGCAAAAGAAACGTTCCTTTCAAAATCATTCCAGAGTAATATTTAGCTTGACATTATCTTGCTCAAATCTGCAAACTAAAAAATTCGAAGTCTTTTTAAGCAGCAAAACTTCTACGCCCCGTACAGGAGACCTGCTTTTCTACTCGAAGTTATCGCTGTTCGTGCAGACCAAACGAGCAAAACGATCTCTACTACGAACGCAAAACCCACTTGATACGAGGAAGTCGGAGTGCTCTTAGGGCGTTATTGTATGGTGAGGTCATGCGAAACTGGAAGAAATCTCGTGCTAAGTGACCTTCCTCAATGCGGATTACATGGTTTGAGGACTGCATATGTAAATGTGTGGCCGTAGAAATCAAAGAGATTATAGTCCCGTCGACAGCGAGGTCATTAGAAACGGAGCACAAGCTCGGATTGCGAAAGCGATTTAGAGAAATCATGGAAAAGCTACGCCAGGAAAGTCGAACGCTGATGTGAACCGTCGTCCTCCCTAACGCGAGTAGTGAACGTAGACTTCCGAGTGTATACAACTGTTGAATCTCGGGTTTCCATCGGGGTGGCAGCGTTGATTCGACAAGTGTCATTATCTTCTGGCAAAGTGTCGAGATATTGCAGACGTCTTGTTATACACTCCTGGAAATGGAAAAAAGAACACATTGACACCGGTGTGTCAGACCCACCATACTTGCTCCGGACACTGCGAGAGGGCTGTACAAGCAATGATCACACGCACGGCACAGCGGACACACCAGCAACCGCGGTGTTGGCCGTCGAATGGCGCTAGCTGCGCAGCATTTGTGCACCGCCGCCGTCAGTGTCAGCCAGTTTGCCGTGGCATACGGAGCTCCATCGCAGTCTTTAACACTGGTAGCATGCCGCGACAGCGTGGACGTGAACCGTATGTGCAGTTGACGGACTTTGAGCGAGGGCGTATAGTGGGCATGCGGGAGGCCGGGTGGACGAACCGCCGAATTGCTCAACACGTGGGGCGTGAGGTCTCCACAGTACATCGATGTTGTCGCCAGTGGTCGGCGGAAGGTGCACGTGCCCGTCGACCTGGGACCGGACCGCAGCGACGCACGGATGCACGCCAAGACCGTAGGATCCTACGCTGTGCCGTAGGGGACCGCACCGCTACTTCCCAGCAAATTAGGGACACTGTTGCTCCTGGGGTATCGGCGAGGACCATTCGCAACCGTCTCCACGAAGCTGGGCTACGGTCCCGCACACCGTTAGGCCGTCTTCCACTCACGCCCCAACATCGTGCAGCCCGCCTCCAGTGGTGTCGTGACAGGCGTGAATGGAGGGACGAATGGAGACGTGTCGTCTTCAGCGATGAGAGTCGCTTCTGCCTTGGTGCCAATGATGGTCGTATGCGTGTTTGGCGCCGTGCAGGTGAGCGCCACAATCAGGACTGCATACGACCGAGGCACTCAGGGCCAACACCCGGCATCATGGTGTGGGGAGCGATCTCCTACACTGGCCGTACACCACTGGTGATCGTGGAGGGGACACTGAATAGTGCACGGTACATCCAAACCGTCATCGAACCCATCGTTCTACCATTCCTAGACCGGCAAGGGAACTTGCTGTTCCAACAGGACAATGCACGTCCGCATGTATCCCGTGCCACCCAACGTGCTCTAGAAGGTGTAAGTCAACTACCCTGGCCAGCAATATCTCCAGATCTGTCCCCCATTGAGCATGTTTGGGACTGGATGAAGCGTCGTCTCACGCGGTCTGCACGTCCAGCACGAACGCTGGTCCAACTGAGACGCCAGGTGGAAATGACATGGCAAGCCGTTCCACAGGACTACATCCAGCATCTCTACGATCGTCTCCATGGGAGAATAGCAGCCTGCATTGCTGCGAAAGGTGGATATACACTGTACTAGTGCCGACATTGTGCATGCTCTGTTGCCTGTGTCTATGTGCCTGTGGTTCTGTCAGTGTGATTATGTGACCCCAGGAATGTGTCAATAAAGTTTCCCCTTCGTGGGACAATGAATTCACGGTGTTCTTATTTCAATTTCCAGGAGTGTATTTTATACTAATGCTATACCGCTCATCTTCACTACAGGTGGCTAGGTCCTGTACGGCTGGAGGAGAAAATGGCGTGAGAGTGATGGTGCGGTGGGGATGCAGAGATGTGGCGACGGTTATTGGTAGAATGCGCAGGTGTATCTTAGTGACAGGACAGCTGACTGGTTTTAACAACCAATTGGCCAGTTTGTTGTACTTTTTCTACAATCGGTTATTTTCAGTCAAATGAAACAACTGAACGAAACTAGGCGCTGCAGCCTCGTCAGCTGTATGAATGCTTTCAATCTCTGGTTTTGTGTGATTTCATTTACATACTTCTTCAGCGTTTTTGGCTACACGTGACCATACGTTACCCGTTTAGTTAAAGACAATCTTATTTTAAGGAGAGGTGAAGAAACAGTACATTCTCAAAAGTAAGGTATTTTCAAAATACTTAAATACGGTATTAAATATGGATTTTTGGTTGATTTTGAAAGTTTAATAGCTGGTGCTACATTATAAAATTGTGTCTAAGCAAATGAACGATCACTATTTTTTTATTAGAATTCTATCTGTATCTCCTCGATTGTTTGCACCCAGTACCATTGTTGGTATTACAGTAAAGGCTGAGAGTGAACAGAAAACATAATCATAAGGGGATCCTTTTTTAAAAATTGTTTGGTGATGTAACCATTTCTTTTTCCGTATAATTCTTATTTTTTGTTCCGCCTGTGTTGGGGAACTTTTATTTATATTTCATTTTTCCATCGCTCATTATCACCTTCATATGTTAGTAGTTGCGTGAGCAACCAGTCTAATCTAATGAGAAACACATATCAGAGTACTTTTGAGGTAAGGTTCTGAGTAGATAAGACAGGTTTTTGACGCAACTACTATGATCTGGAGATGATGTTGAGTGATCGCAACACGTAATTTACATAAAAATGAGCAACAGAAACGCATAAATAAATGAGAATTATCATAAATATCAATAGCGTTGCTGAATCAAGCAAGACGAATTTGTTGGCCAGTGACTTCCTTTTTAATCATTTACTATCTTTTTCTGGAAACATTTTTTTTGGGAACTATTTGTCGTTATTCGTTAATTTCCTCTGAATTTCTTTAATTTACAATATACATCGTCCTTCCAGATACTCTACATCTCATTGAGTATCACTTTTTACCCAGATACATGATTTGTAGCATTCCGACTGCAAACTGCAATGGTCGTTTCAGCATTCTGACGCAGGCAAAGGTCACCATTAACAAAATGCGTATTCAACACCTACCAAAAAGCGAACTGCAAGTTGATTGTTGGGATTCAAAAAAAAAAAAAAAAAAAAAAGAAGGGAATATCAGTGACTGTAAGTGGTAAGAAAACGATGCCAGCAACAATTATTTAATAGTGCGAGAACCGTCTATCGGATGATTTCGCTCAAAACTGAAAGCACCAGACTGCAGCGACTGTTTTCATCCTGTTGCCCTCAGAGACTGGTTTCACTGATAAGAATAAATGATTAGTTAACCAGGTACGTAAAACTACAGCCAATGTTTCTACTGCTGTCCAACAGCCGACTGAATTAATTGTTTCCATTAAGACATTCCGATCAGTAGTGGGTGGCAGGAGTGCCGGAGGTAGCACTCGAAACTCTCCAGGTACATTCGGGATGCGTCTTGCGTGCTGGGGCCAGCCTCATCGAATTTCCGCTAACGTGATATTCCAAGCTGAACGAACTTTTTAACCTACGCACCTATTGACAGTTATCGTGGACAAGTATTTGTATGTAATCTTTCACAACGTGCGAACGGCGTTGCACCAACGGTAACACCAGTTCTCAGAGTTCATAGAAGTTAAGCGCTGTCGGGATTGCCTAACATTTGGCTTGTTGACCATCTAGGTCTGCCGAGAGATGTTGGCACGCGGGGTGCACTCAGCTCTTGTGAGGCAATCTGAGGAGCTACTTGACTGAGAAGTATCGGCTCCGGTCATGAAAACTGACAACGAGGTTCGAGAACCGTGTGTTGACCACATGCCCTTCCGCCCCTCAGTATCCAGATCCGATGACACCTATGGTCAGGATGACACGGCTGTCGGTCGGCAGCGTTGGGCCTTCCGAGGCCTGTTCCGATGGATAGTTTTTCCCAGATTCGTTTATGCTGTGCTCTTCCCAACGACATATATGAACGACAGACTGGCTAAGCGCCGCCTTATTTGAAGCCAATTGAAAACTTAGCCTCCATGTTTTGCAACGTCATTTTAAGCGATACAGCCCTCTACTAGCACACATTTCGGTTTTGTTTGTCATATAATAACATTTGGCACTGCCAGTCGCGATTTTTGCTTTATTTAGTTATTTAGTGGCTGCACGAAGCGTTCCGGAAAATGAATCCAAAGTATGAAACTCGATTTTCGTGCACTACGACATCTCAAGGGTGATGTTTACGATGTGTGAGCTGCTGCTTTATTCTGGTGACTTATGTGAACACATTCATTTCTGTAACTACCGATGTGTGCAGTTAATGACGAATATTTGAACAATTCCTACAGTTTTTGCACCTTCGGGTTGGATGAAGTTTATAGTGATTCCCGGTTGGAAGTTCTGTTTTACTTATCTATTAAAGAAATATATTTACACTAACCGTTGGTATTTATAGAGAAAGCAGACACCAGCAATCGTTAATAAATATTTTAACTGTCGTCGCTGTTGGGGACCATTCCAAATAATAGGCTAGACTCTTTCGCTTCATATCTACTGTGTGGCTTTCAGCAGTTCTAATGTAAGATAGAACTGTCTTCTTTCATCTCATATTATGTTAGAATTTATGCTTCCATGAAAAGAGATTTCACCAGAATTAACCGATACTTGGTGATGACATTAAATAAACTGAACATTTTTATTTGCTAAAATATTTTTTACTATACACAAAGACTTCGACAGAGGTTTGCATAAATATAAAAGGAACTAAAATTAATTTAAGGGTAATGTAGATAATATCAGCATAGAAATTGTATTACAATGGAGAAACTGTTTGTACTGTGCAATCAGAATAGCAAAATTTTATTTGTTACGCATTGTACAAGGACAAACAATTCACTACTATGTTTCTCTTGTTCTGGAATGCACGCAACTGTCGCCCATTGAATATCGCCAATCTATAATAACTTCATAATTGTTAAGATATATTATAGAAAGAGATGTTACTGTTTCATTTAAGCAGACCGTCATTTCCCACGCAGGAAGTAGTAACTTTCCTAATTTCGGTGACTGCAGCAGTGCGGAAAGATGGCGCCAGTAAAAATCATTTTTGGCCGCTATTACCGGACATAGCACTTCTTTTCATATTTTCACAGCTTGTCTCAGGCGTAAACTCCTGATAGTGAATAAATAACTTCTCTGTGGCGGCCTTTATATGACTATATTAGTAACCTGAAGGCATTTGCAGTATTTATCGTTAATTTTTTGGCTATCAGTTCAGTGGTTCAAACATGCCAGTTCACGGCGATCGGGAACTGTTTCAAAGACAATATTTCGATGTTAAAAATAATTTACGTTGCTATACGAAGAGACAACAATATTTCGCCACGCGACGCCCACGAATAATAATATTTTCTCGTGCCTAACCTTATCAAAGATACCCTGCGATGTTCAGCATTTAGACAGATCACGTAAACAACTTACGTGTAATATTATAGGGCGCTTCGCGCCACGCATCTGTAGAGAGAATGTGCGCCGTCATTTAAAACAAAAGTTTCTTTAATTAAAGAATCGAAGCAGATTTCAGTGTATTGTCCTCTGTTTGTAACTGTAATTCTGTTCTTTTCTGCGGTACATATTTCACTACAGTACATTTTAGTACAGTGTCTCTCCCGTTTAGGATAGAGGCCATAAAACCAGTACTTTTAGGTACCAGTACAAGAAGCCCTAACATAAGACGTGCGTATGTAACTACACTTAGTACGTCGCTTGTTCCCGCCTTATAATGATTAAACATTTTTGTGTTGGATCGTTGTTTTTCAGAGGATGTGTGTACAAAAGGTGAAGACTAGCTTATATATATCCATAGTCCAAAGCACTATTATAGTTTAATTTTACTCTGGGCTAATAGGTGTATTGTCGATATCTAAGGCCCACTTGATGGTTCAAATGGTTCAAATGGTTCAAATGGTTCTGAGCACTGTGGGACTTAACATCTGAGGTCATCAGTCCCCTAGAACTTAGAACTACTTAAAACTAACTAACCTAAGGACATCACACACATCTATGCCCGTGGCAGGATTCGAACCTGCGACGTAGCGGTCGCGCTGTTCCAGACTGTAGCGCCTAGAACCGCTCGGCCACCCCGGCCGGCCCCACTTGATGCACTAGTGACTGTACTTTAATTAAGTCACTCAATATGCCCTTGAAAATCCAGGGAATACGACGTAAAAATTTGGAAAATACGACAGATATATACAAGAAATGTTACATATGAAAAAATGCTAGTGTCTTGTTCGTCATTCCAACCGTCTCATTACTACGATTAATAGATTACTACGATTAATAGATATTGTAACTGTACACTGCACATTCACTGAGCATCATTTATGATCAAAGGAAGACTCTGAAATCATATTTCGATTTCAAAACATGTACATGGAGTGGAGAAACAGGTTAATTCTTTTCGACCTGAGTGGCTGTTTCAGAAAAATTAACGCCACTAGAATAACTGAGCCAGCAAACGAAAAATTTCAAACACTACACTTAGGAGAACATATAATGAAACACGAAGCGATTTTCCTGCCACTCCTAAGCACGCAGCAAACGAGTTGGGTCAATGGTTAGAACACAGTCTTCGCAAGCGGGAAGACGACGGTTCAAACCCGCGTCCGGCCATTCAGATTAAGTTTTCCTGTCGTTTCTCTAAATCGCTTAAGACAAATGCCGGGATGATTCCTCCGAAAGGGCACGGCCGCTTTCCTCATCCGTCCTTCCTATCCGATCTTGTGCTCCGCCTCCAATAACCTCTAATGTCGATGGGATGTTAAACACTAATCTCGTCCTCCTCCTCCTAAGCATGCAGACACCTTATGCCCACTGAATGCACAAAAATAGCGCACCGCGACATCAAGCAAATAAATTTGTCACTTGTTTCAACTCAAGCCAGAACTGACTATAAACGAACGTAACGCAGTGAAGTGTTGCTTGTTCTCTGCCATAAAAATCCAATAGTCGTCTATTGTGAAGCATCCAAAGTCTGCCTCGCAGCTCCGTCTGATCCGCCAGATCACGCACATATAGCACCGCCCTTGGTTCAAATGGTTCAGATGGCTCTGAGCACTATGGGACTCAACTGCTGAGGTCATTAGTCCCCTAGAACTTAGAACTAGTTAAACCTAACTAACCTAAGGACATCACAAACAGCAATGCCCGAGGCAGGATTCGAACCTGCGACCGTAGCGGTCTTGCGGTTCCAGGCTGCAGTGCCTTTAACCGCACGGCCACTTCGGCCGGCTAGCACCGCCCTTAACGGACAATACTCGCTAACCGTACACAAAGGCTGCCATGGCCCGCCCCCATCATCGTGTGTTGTGTCGACCATGAAACAACAGCTAGGTGTACATCTGCTAGAGCGACGCTGCGCAGCCCGCACTGGCTCTACCCTCGAACGGAGAAAACAACTGCTGATAAATCAAAAAAATGGTTCAAATGGCTCTGAGCACTATGGGACTCAACTGCTGAGGTTATTAGTCCCCTAGAACTTAGAACTAGTTAAACCTAACTAACCTAAGGACATCACAAACATCCATGCCCGAGGCAGGATTCGAACCTGCGACCGTAGCGGACTTGCGGTTCCAGACTGCAGCGCCTTTAACCGCACGGCCACTTCGGCCGGCTGCTGATAAATCACTGATCGGATACTTATCGGAAATGAAATCTAAAAACCGAAATATAAAAATTCAATGAACGTTAATTCATAAAATATAGTTGCTTCTTTGTTATACGTGTAAAAGCTACAGCCTATGTCCAACATGTCTCCTATGAAGAGCAGAAGAGCAAAGTGTGGGACATTTTCTATAAGTCTTACAGTTGATATATGCTTAGTTTCTTATGCATATGTTGTTCCATTTATTACATGATATGCACCACAATAATGTGTAGTCCTTCTGCTTCGAATCTGAAGTAAGTTCCCATTGACCACATGTTTTCAATTGGTGAGAGATCTGGAGAATGTGCTGGCCAGGGCAGCAGTCGAACATTTTCTGTATCCAGAAAGACCCGTACAGGACCTGCAACATGCGGTCGTGCATTATTCTGCTGAAATGTAGGGTTTTGCAGGGATCGAATGAAGGGTAGAGCCACGGGTCGTAATATATCTGAAATGTAACGTCCACTGTCAAAGTGCCGTCAATGCGAACAAGAGGTGACCGAGACGTGTAACCAATGGCACCCCATACCATCACGCCGGGGGATACACCAGTATGGCGATGACGAATACACGCTTCAAATGTGCGTTAACCGCGATGTCGCCAAATACGGATGTGACCAACATGATGCTGTAAACAAAACCTGGATTCATGCGAAAAAATGACGTTTTGCCATTCGTGCACCCAGGTTCGTCGTTGAGTACACCATCGTAGGCGCTCCTGTTTGTGATTCAGCGTCAAGGCTAACCGCAGCTATGGTCTCCATGCTGCTGCAAACGTCGTCTAACAGTTCGTGCAGATTGTTGTTGTCTTGCAAACGTCCCCATCTGTTGACTCAGGGATCGAGACGTGGCTGCACGATTCGTTATAGGCATGCGGATAAGATGCCTGTCATCTCGACTGCTAGTGATACGAGGCCGTTGGGATCCAGCACGGCGTTCCGTATTACCCTCCTGAACCCACCGATTCCATATTCTGCTAACAGTCTTTGGATCTCGACCAACGCGGGCTGCAATGTCGCGATACGATAAACCGCAGTCGTGATAGGCTACAGTCCGACCTTTATCAAAGTCGGAAACATCATGGTACACATTTCCCCTCCTTACACGATGCATCACAACAACGTTTCGCTGGTCAACTGCTGTTTGTGTACGTGAAATCGGTTGGAAACTTTCCTCATGTCAGCACGTGGCAGGTATCGACACCGGCGCCAACCTCGTGTGAATGCTGTGAAAAGCTAATCATTTGCATATCACAGCATCTTCTTCCTGTTGGTTAAGTTTCACGTCTGTAGCACGTCATCTTCGCGGTGTAGCAATTTTAATAGCCAGTAGTATAGATTATTAAACTGTTTATGCACTTTTACATGTCAATTATTTAATGAGAAAATTTTATTAATGATTATTTGTTCATATTTTTCCCTGTGATATTATCTGACTGCCACAGAAATGTGATTGAAAGAATGTGCTGCGTGCTAACTTTTAATTCTCATCAGGTGTTCTGGAGTATCTCGGAACAATTCCTTTGCAACGTATGCTTAAAATAATCTGCTTCGTGTTACCTTTGTAAGTAGGCTGTTTATGTTTTTGTATGTTGGCAGTGCTATGTAGCGCTCTGCATTAATAACTCTGAGAGCGCTGTGTGCACACTGTAAGAGACTCTGTGGCTGGTCGGACTCGTTGTTGGAACTCAACAGTCAGCGGTGATGGCAGTTGGAGGTGAACAGCCAGCAGAGATGGAAGTTAGATGTGAGTAGTCCGATAGTTATCGGTGTTGAAGGTTTGCAGTATTAGAGCGAGCAGACGCTCTGAATGTATGTCCGTCAGTGAGATTTATTACTCATGATTATATAATTTTTGTACTGGTTGTCACATTCTTAAGATAAATACATTGTTTGCTCTGCAACAAAATCTTTCCTTTGCTAACCACATGTCTATTAACAGTTAGAGCCTTCAGTAGTTTGAATCTTTTATCTAGCTGGCAGTACTAGTGCTTGAGGCATTGCTGTAGTTCGGGTAATGAAGATTTTTGTGAGGTAAGTGACTTACAAAGTGCGTAGGTTATCGTCAGGATTTATTCTAATTCAGGGCTTTTCTTCTGCACTAATTATCTGAAGTCAATTTATCAATTTTAAAGCAATCAGATTGCGTTGCGCCAGGATATTGTGGGTCAGTGTTGAAATGATAAAATAGGAGAGTGAGAGTAAGGCCAATTTCACTCATCACTATAAGCAGAAAACATTTTTATCAAGAAGTTTCACCTTTAAGTTGATGGTGAGCTTATCTCGAGTGCATCGATTTTTTCTATCATTTATTTCGTACGTAACTGCTTCATTGACATAGTAGGCCTTCAAGTCCCTGTTTCTTACTTATATCTCATTGTTCCCCAGTCGTTGTTCCTGGCATCAACCTTAATCATACGCCCTTACCTTTGATTACACCCAATTCGTTCTCTCCGTTCAGTACTTCGTAAAAATAAAACCTGTTTAATAATTTTCCTATATAATTGTCACTTCTATTTTATCCCCTCGATATTCCTTCTGAAACTGCTGAATATCTGAATATTTATACATCTCCCTCATATCATCAGCCGAATTCATTCTCACGTCCAATCCCATAGGATGCCTGAATTTGCTCACCAAGTTCTCATCCATCCTCTCGCCTCTGTCTTCTGTTATGTACTATCGTTACCCAGGCTGCCGTCTCCCCAACCTCGAGGTTTTCGTGTTTTGCTGTTGCACCTCTTTCTCGCGGCCGATTTTACCAACTGTCTTAAAACGTGATGCCAATAGTTACAATGTTGTTTGACAACATTTCCTTATTTTACAGGTGCGTTTTTAGCAAACTTGTACATAACAAGTGGGGTACAACTAAGGGTAGATTTCTTTATGCATACCATAGCTTTAATTATTCAGCTATTAATAAAATACACGAGATACTGAGGTTCCCGTAGATGTGGCGGGTTCGCGTAATTAGTAATGAACAGTGCAACAGTTTTTAGTATAAAAAGAGCCGCCTCTGAGATGAATGCCGCGAGTTGCGCCCCTAGTGCTGTAAAGTATGCTATAAGTCGTGGGTCCAAGGTGCGCCATTCGCTACCCAGCTGCACTCTCACCCCACCCTTTCGCCCATCCTAAACGGCGAGGAAATGGCGGCGTTTACAGCTCTGCTTCCTGGCGGCGCCCTCAGAGTGTGCCTTCATATCCTCTGCGAGGCTGCCGAGTAGCAGCAGGCCAAGAAAAGAAAAATGCTCTTTTACCGCCGTGTCTGGACTCGACGCGCCGGATCTGGTATCTCCCGTACAAATAACAGTCAGAACCCCATGGTTATGCACAGATACTTCATTCTATACCATTACAGCAGGTTCAGGTTGTGGACAGTAGGCACATTGTTGGTGTTAGTGCACAGATACCAAAACTATTTGAACCTGGACATAGATTTCCTAAAGCAGCACTATAAAGACTTAAAAAATTCTGAAAAAGTCGCGTTAGAAAGTCTGAGGACTTCCAACCGCTGGTAAGTACAAAATATTTCCAATTAATTATCGAACCTCTCGGTAGTTGATCAGTGTGTGGTATGAGTGCACTGCCTAAAAATGTTGTACTCGTGAAGCTGTTGGTTCATGTCTTGCTATTAGTGTGGAATGTAGATGTCTAATAATCACGCTGATTCTAGGATAGCTTGTAATAACTTTTACTTACTTTCCTCGTAAGTAAACAAACGAAAAGCTAATGTATGTTGACTCATAATTTTTAGTGAAGTTAACATATTTCTATATGTAATTACTAATTGCATGAAAATAAATTACAGTTTGATAAGTGGCCTCTATGGAATTCCTTTTTGTGAAATGAAGAAGTTGTGCACATCCATATTGCTGTTCAGTTTCTAGAAATAAAATATTTTCTTTCCTTATATTTGATGTTTTGCAATTTTTACCAAAATTTTAAATAGCTGTGAGTACTGCCATTTTCATGCAATTCGTAAGTTAAAATACGAAGAAATTTCTTTTAAAATCTTCTCTTTTACTATTTACTAGCTGACAAACACAGCATTACCTGAGCATTCAACTCGTTAATTTTCTATATGAAACCAAGCCAAATGAAACTCCGCCCGAACAGGCCATGAAGGCCCTACAGTACCGACTGGCTACCATGTCATCCTGAGACCGCCGGCTTCACTGGATGCGGATATGGAGGGTCATGTAGGTAGCATATCGCTCTCCTGCACTTCTGTCAGTTTACGAAACCGGGGCCGCTATTCCTCAATGAAGTAGCTCCTCAGTTTGCCTCACAAGGGCTGAGTGCAAACCGCTTACCATCAGCGCTTGGCAGACCGGATGGTAGCCCATCCAAGTGTTAGCCCAGCCCGACAGGCTTAACTTCGGTGATCTGACGGGAACCGGTATTAACACTGCGGCAAGGGCTTTGGCTCTATTTGGAACATAAATAATGAAAAATTGAAAAGTGTTTGTAACGTAATATCGAAAAAAATTTCTTTTCCGTGTATCCGTAAAAACATCTTCAAAATATTGAACAGTCGTACAAAAAAATAAGCATAATTTACAAATGTGTGAATAGATCTCCTTCACATCCCTACAACTCGTGGAGCTGCTACAACGCGATTTCGTGAATGTCTCTAAGGAGCACCTCCTCATAGTTCTGTTGTGGCCACATGTAGTAAGCGTTGCTTAACGCAGTGGAGAATGGCAAAACAGAGGCACGCCGGTGATCGAGGCGTTGCGAAGTAAGCACGCACAGATAACCTCGCTGACAGCAGCAGTCTACCAACCGGCTGACGCAAGGACGCACACAGACCGAGCTCCGAGGGAAGCGTGGAGAGTGCTGAGTAAGGGGAAGTGAGGCCAGTACGCTAAGTTATGCTGCAATATACTGCGGGAGTAATAACAAAAAGCTACCACCGAGGGTAAAAAGGGTCCTCCTGTCGGATATATAAATATTGTAGCGCAGGCAGCAAAAGACAGAAGCCATTAGGGAGCAGTTCGGATCTAAGGATGGACGTGGTCCGTGTCCGAATGTTCAATCTTCGTAGGTGACGATTCCGGAAGACTGTTCCAGCTCGCAGGAGTCATCCGTTCGCCGCCAGATGTCAACTTCAGGTCTGGGGGTTGGCCCGAGTTCGGTCGGCACCATGACTGACTAACTACAGCGAGAACTTGCAGCAGGACCGGCCGCAGTGGGGTCTTGGTCACAGGCGCCGCCGGAGACTGACGCCCGGACTTCGCGGCGACCCGGCACCACGGCGCGTGGTCCGTCCATGATGGGACCTCACCGACATCGCGACTGACCGGTACACGGTGACGCGGCTCCGTGGGCGTGCCCGTACTGGGGGCGCCGAGCAGAGACGAGTTAATCTCAACCACAGGGCATCCTGGCTTCAGCGGAGCACTGGTGGCCTGAGGCTCCCGAGTGCGATCAGTGGCGTGCGTTTCGGGCATTGTCGGAGAATCTACACAGCAGCAGCCAGTGAGAGGGATCCGCAGGGCTGGGCAGCGACGACGAGGGAGATATTGTAAAGAAAGTTCAATAAATAATTGCAAAACTCCACCCCGTCTCAGTCTTTGGCGCAGCCACTGTGTCTGCTGCTAACAAGTGGTGCAGAAATCGTAACAGTTTTATAGATGGCTATTCGCTGTTGCAAGTTGTAATAGGCGCTACCATGTGTCAGGGATTTTTTAAAGTTGATTGAACTGTAGAAGTGTATCACCAGTAAAGAGAAAATATATTAAAACTTCATGCATGATGCGGCCTTATTACACGCATCTGAACGTTTATGACGCTATGTACCTTCACCTAGGCTACGTGCCGTACAGTGACGTATTTGTGTAGGCACATTTAGCAGTATGTCTGGATACTGTCTGAGAAATACGTTGCGAATAGCGTTAGTAGCACAGAAGCTATGAATTTAAACGTCATGATGTGGTAGCAGTGCTAGCGCATCTCATTGTTTGTGACGTCATATCTAGTGCACTATGATAGGTAGGTAGTTCTTGTAACGGAAACCTGACAGTAAGAGATAAGTGTACCAAATTTGATTGAAATCGGTGCAGTGATTTAGGAGTAGAAGTGACACACGCACACACACACACAGACACACACACACACACACACACACACACACACACACACACACATATGAGTGCATGCACACAATTTTTATAATACGTTTGGATACATTAATATTTCCATTCGTTAATAAACGTGGACTTTAAATAAAATTAAAAACAGAAGTTGCAACCAACAAGCCTACAGTCAATGAGTTTAAGTCTAAAAAGTTTTTTACGCTATGCTCACAGCTACATACAACTTTTTTTGTAATTGACTGCGGTCGGAAGTCTATAAATTTTCAAGTCCGCGCTCGGACCTTCAGATCCAGTGTGTACGAATGAAATAGAGGAGTGTCGGTTTGTTAGGTGTCTTGTCACTACTCTTGTTCATTTACACTGCTCTGAGGTTGCTGCATCGTTTCCGAATGTATACAAAATCGTATAGGACATTTCGTTTCTGATTCAGGTATTCGTAATAAGGCACCATAAGGAACGATGCTGAAAATGTTACGCACAGTTGTCATAAAAGTGTGAAATATTTACTGCAATATGCGTCGGAGATACTTTATCGCATTATGAAGCGCTATAAAACAAGGAGACACAAATCAAAACATGAAAATGCTACATAAACTGACAATCGTGAAACTATGTCTATATTGTCCTGTTGTACTATGTACTTTAAGATACCATGCCATTACACACTGCCAAAAGTAAGAAGTTGGATATAAAACTCCACGTTGAGTTATGTTGGTGTACAACACTCTCAAACATCTCAATTATTAACTAAACTATCCTATACCTAAGTTGCAGTCAAATGAAAACGAGCAACATGGAAAAAAATAAGCAAACTTTTTCTTATTTTAAAAGGAGTTGCCAATGGCTTCGAACCTACTCAGGTTACCTAGTTATTGGTCTCTGTGTTTATATCCTATAGGGGAAAGACATACTTTCTCCGACGATATTTCACCACATGGTTTGATGCATAGTAGTATCAGGATTGGTCAGAGTATTTGTAATTTACGGAAATGCATCATAGCCCAATCTCTACATGTCATTTAATACTATAAATCGTCTCTGTTCCACCCACAGAAGAACCAAAAATAGACATCATCTTAAACAATCCGTACTTTGCTGTACTCTTCAGGCTTTTCCGACGGATCTGCTGCAAATACACTTCTCGGATCTGCCACCGGATCGTATTGTGTAAATCCACAGTACTTCATCGATGCAATTTCTCGTCATCTTCAAGTGGTGGTATATGCTGCTGTCACTGCTGCCAAGGCGCGACTGATGATTATCGTGCGGCGGCATCGAAATTTATCAGGCCAGCAGCAGAGTATACGCCTGCACGTGAAGATACTCGCAGTTGAAGGAAAGCGGCGCTCCTAGAGCCTCCTTTTGAGAGCTACAGAAAGGCATAGCGCACATGGTGCAAATGGCTCTAAGCACTATGGGACTTATCATCTGAAGTCATCAGTCCCCTGGACTTAGAACTAATTAAACCTAATTAACCTAAGCACATCACACACATACATGCGCGAGGCAGGATTCGAACCTGCGACCGTAGCAGCAGCGCGGTTCCGGACTGAAGCGCCTAGAACCGCTCGGCCACAACGGCCGGCCTTCTGCCCATGCCCTGTGGACAATGATTGTGCTGTCAGACGCTCCTGCTGTTAAAAGAAGAGTTAAATCTCAGCAGTGTGTCGCGTTGAGTCATGAATCGAAAATTCTTGTTTTCCCTGTTTTAATTAACGGCAGCCGGTGCTGGAGACCAGGCGGTGCTTAATTGAAAACCTGCATTCCAGTTGATAAGACTTTCCTTCTTACGGATATGTATGGTCTCCTTAAAACACAACCCCAGAAAGATGACACTGGGGATAAAATTTCTGCCTTTTCGTAAAACATGCGATGCCCCGTATACAGGCAATGCTCTCCCGCCGTTGATTTATCAGGTTGCCCCTGGCGTATACGACGATTGTGTTCGACGCAACGTTCTCGCATTGTTCTGCATATCCGCCCAATGTAAGATTTTCCACATGGGATCTTAGACACGCCACTCTTCCTAAGGCCAAGTTTGTCTTTGACCGCACACAATAAATTAATCAATTTTTCTGGTGGCCGGAAAACACAATTTATGTCGTGTCTTTTGAGGATTCTTTCTATTCTTGAACAAATGCTGCGAAAATAGGGCAAGAACGCAGTTGTAATGGGTGACTTCGCATCTTCATTTACGACCCTGTTTTGAATTTGCTTGAACGGAATGCTTATAGCGTCTGTCTATCGGAATAGCCATTCTGTTGGAATACCAGTTTTAGGAGTTGCAGCTTCCCATGTAGACTGTCGGTAACTGAGACCACATCTGCTGTAAGCACCAAAGAGCGTAATTGAATACCGCGTTGTGCATGGTGATGACAACTTGTGGCCTGAAAATATAATCCCACGTGAGAAAAATGTTTAGGATACACCTTATGTTTTCTGGCCATCACATCCAACAATGGTAAATGCCATATTTTTCCACTTGCATTGTGAACTGTATATTCGGGTGTATTCGGACGGAGTAAGTTCAGATGTCGGGGGAAAAAAAAGCAGATAATGTCTCTATTTCGTGTGTCCAAACCAAAATTGTATCGTCTACATACCACCAGAAGCAGAAAGGTTCGGAAGTTACCGACTGCAGTGCTTTTTCCTCAAAGTCTTCCATAAAATAGTTTACCACCATGGGAGACAGAGGAGTTCCCCTGGCGACACCGTCCACTTGTTCAAAATCCTTATCATTGAATAAGAAAGAAGTTGAGATAAGCCCATATTTAAACAATGCCACAATGTCTTTCTCAACTTTACTGCTAATAAGCTGCAGAGTTTTTTTCGTAAATACTACAGCGTCAAAGCTAACCAAAAGATTCGACCGCTGTAGCTTAAGCGTCTTCAGGCGGCCTAGGAAGTCATCTGAATTCCGGATATGGAATACATTTGTGATGTGGCAGCACTGCACTCGAATATGCAATTCACAGTAGAAGTGGAAAAAGGTGCCGGCCATTGTGGCGGAGTGGTTCTAGGCGCTTCAGTCCGGGGCCGAGTTGCTGCTGCGGTCCCAGGTTCGAATCCTGCCTCGGGCATGGATGTGTGTGATGTTCTTAGGTTAGTTAGGTTTCAGTAGTTCTAAGTCTATGGGACTGATGACCTCAGATGTTAAGTCCCATAGTGCTCAGAGCCATTTGGAAAAAGGTGGCATTACACCATTCTCAGATGCCATGATCAGACGAAAAGTCGATGGTATACTGGAACACAGCGCCTATCGTAAACCAACTCACACAGTGCTTTATTTGCAGTCCACAAGTTGTCATCAATCTGGACAGAGTGGTAGTGTATTACGCTCTTTGGTGCTTAGAGTATATGTGGTCTCAGATGCCGACAGTCTACCTGGTCAGCTAAAACACCTAAGAACGGTACTCCAACAGATTGGCTATTCCGATAGACAAATGTGCAATGCTTTCCGTTCGAAGCAAATTGAAAGCAGGGATGCAAGTGAATATGCGGGGCACCCATTACAACGTCATTCTTGCATTGTTTTCGCAGCATTTGTTCAAGAATAGAAAGAATCCCCAAAAGAGACGACATCAAGTGTGTTTTCCAGCCACCAGAAAAATTGATTGCCCTTAGGAAAAGTGGTGTATCTAAGATCCCATGTGGAAAATCTTACATTAGGTATATATATGCCGAACCGTGCAAGAACATTGCGTCGAACACCATCGTCATATACGCCAGGGGCTTCCTGATTAATCAGCGGCGGCGGAGCATTGCTTGGATTCGGGGCATCGCACGTTTTACGAAAAGGCAGGAATTTTATCACATGCGTCATCTTTCTGGGACTGTGTTGTTAAGGAGACCATAAATATCAGTAAGATGCACAATCTTATCAACAGGAATGCAGTTTTCAATAAAGCACTGCCTGGAATCCAGCACCGGCTGCCATGAATTAAAACAGGGAAAACAAGAACTTCAGATTCATGACACGACGCAACCCAATGCTGTGATTTAATTCAGCTTTTAACCGCAGGAGATTCTGGCAGCACAGTCATTGTCCACAGCGCACGCTGAAAGACTATTCCGTGGCTACCAGCAGAGAGCATTTCCTTCTCCTATCTCTACCCATCTCCTCCTCTTTCCTTTCTCTGTCTATCCCCTCCTCTCCTCTATTTCTGTCCATTGCCTCCTTGCCCTCTCTCTCAGTCCATCTTCTCCTCCCCCCCAGTATCTGAGTCCATCTTCTGCTTCCCCCTCTTTTTCTATCCATCTGCCTCGCCCCCTTCTCTCTCCGCATTATCACCCTCACCTAATTAAAAGCCTGCTCTTCTTACTACCAAATTTTGATGATATCGTTGCAGGGGCTTAGAATGAGCTTTTTGCCCACGTCGTTGCTACGTTGAAATATAACAAATGTATTTCACATATAGTTAACATGTTTCACACATATTTTTACACATATCTCACCCTGCGTCTCTAGTGAATTTCGCCCTGCAGTTTCATTTTCACCACGCTCATTGTTTACAATGTTGTATTTCCTGAACTATCTGTCGTACAGTAGTATAGTTTTACAGATAAATCCAGTGGTATATGTGATCAATTCTGAGAAATGTGTTGCGAAAAGACGTAGCAGTAAATAATTTAGAAATAGAAATGTCATCCTTACACACAAACATTCTTATCAGCATTCTCAACACTTACATAGTGGCTGCCCTGCATAGCGCAGGATGTCACATCGACTCTTTCGTACGCAGAAACAGTTTGTCTTTCTTTCTAGTGGACACAGTCCACTCACTTGTATTAAATGCAGCCTCCAATTTTGAAGGCTGATCGCACTTGATAAAGACGTTAAGTGCATACGCTAACGCCCTTTTCGGTGTATACGTGCTGCAGATTACAGTTCACAAAATGTCATAATGGTAACAATGTCCGATTAATGTGTTTTTCGTATGTCTAGTACCAACACTGTAGATACAAATCGAAGATAGAACATGCAATAGATCAACTATACACTGCAAGACGTGATAATACCTTCTATACAACAGCATCTAGATTTCCTCATTAAACAATTAAAACAGAGGTCTCCCATTTTGGAAGCACTCGCCTTAACGACCGTGGCGCTGAGATGAATTTGACATTACTTTCACTTCCTGGGATGAAGCTCCTATTTTTTTCTTCCTGTCAGCCTCTCCTAGCCATCTGTTGTTTTCTCGACACGAACGGTTTCAGGTTTAGAGGTCCGGAGGAAATGTTCTTTTCCTGTACTCAACTCAGACGTTCAAATCTTCTGTCTTGTAGAACTGGGTGCTGGATCTCTAATAGATGAGGAAAGAAAACCCTGAAGAAAAATTTCACCACATCCTGCTGGCTTTTGGATTAATTCTGTGGGAACACCAAAGTCTACGAGATGCCAGAACTCCAAAACAAAGGCTCATGGGGCAGGTTGTACTCCTAAGCTGTGGTGATAGCAGCCAGTCAAAGTAAGGAAAATCTAGAAAACGAACCCGCCAACAGCCAGCCGTTCACCTAGTGAAGATGTAATTTCTGTGCTCAGAGTAGCAGTACTATATTTCAGACAGGACGGGGTACAAATATTACCACCAAGGTCCAAGACGTCGAGAAATAAAAATATTCTGAGAAACGGAACACGGAACATAAAATCCTTTTACAACAAAGACGAACTTCTTACAGCGATATTGAAACATCATCAAATCCTAATATATAGTATCCAAGAGACAAAAAAGAAAGACAAATGGTACAAGGAATATGACCATTTCCTATTCATTTATAGCGGAGTTGCGAATGAGACAAGAGCTGAAGTAGGATTAGGAATACTTATCCACAAAGAATACAAACTTCTTATTGAAAAGTGCCTGCACATCACAGAAAAAACTGGCTCACAACAAACTGAATATTATCTCTCTGTACACCCCTGAGGATTATACACTTAGAGCAGAAAGAGAGGTCCTATGAGCAGTTACAAGAAATTATCAATCTGATACCTTCAAACGATCTTAAAGTCATAATGGGGGATTTCAATGCTCTTAATGGAAATAGTGACATTCCCGAAGCTAAACAACGATTCAATGAAAAGTTTCTAAATGATAATGGAGAGACTATTATCAGCCAATGCGCAAGCAACAAACTAACAGTAAATAATACTGGTATGACCTCATAGATCAGTATGAATACACTTTTCGTAACTATAGTGGTTATAAAGCTACAATGGATTGCATTGTTACAAATAGGAATACTCAATCTCACTCAGTCCTAGATGTTAGGGCAGTAAAGTCTGCCAACATAGCGAGTGATCACAGCCTACTAATAGTAAAACTCAGATTGCATGTAGGAAGAACAAGACTGCTAAACAACCTACCTTAAAAGAATAAAATTTTAATAAAGAGTCTCTATGGAATGAACCTACAAGAGCTTTATTTCAGAAACGATTAACACAGAAAAAAAATAGAACCCCATTAATGCAGAGAATAACGTAGATCAGACGTGTAAGAAATAAAATATCGAAACAGTATTGAACCGTCAGACAATGCAAATGTCGAAACGGACAGCATATAGCGAAAGCAACAAAAAGATGGCAGCGTGTTCAAATAATACAATGTGGAAGAACAAAGATATAGTAAAAGATAAAAGAATAAACAAAATAATAGGAAGACCAATTACGATATACGCAGCTGAAACAAGAGCTGAAACATCAAAAACAGATGTTTTTGGGTAATTATGGAAATAAACATTCTGCGAAGGATTGCAGGGAATGCACTGACAGATAGAGAAGTGGAAGTACTAGAACAGGATGAAAGATAGACGCCATTATTGTGTGGGAACATAAGAGAATGTATGAACACAACGAATACTGATAGGATGGACGAATGGGAGATCGTGAAAATCGTAAGAAATAAATCACGAACTGGTAAAACAAGTATAGACCGTCGAAAGAAGGAAACAGGCTTCAGCACAGGAAAAACTGGGAAGAAATAGAAGTACAAGAAGAAGAAGAATTAAAACAATAGACAGATAGATAACAGTTTGCATTAGACATGCTGGTCCTTTCTCTTAAGATCTACAAAACAACGTTGCTTGAGCAACTCAGGCATAATTAGTTAATATCATTATTTGACGGCACTGTGGTGAAAAAATGTTACTCCTGTTGCTGTGATACAACATATGCGCAGTGGCATAGGCACCGGTTTACAAAGAACGGTAGACAGAATGTGCGTCTGCGACTAGTCCTGACAATATGGGGCTTGCAAAAGTATTCAGTCAAAACATTTAACAACCACTCACTCGGTAGAAATGAATTCTTGTGTGTAAGGACAGGCTGAGACTTGTAAAAATGTGAGTTTAGGTCTGCTGCTGCTGCCTATTTGACATGGGTGTCATACAGCCATTATACAAAGTCATACTCTAACATATGGATGCCAACAGTTAAACCTATCTGCAGCAATCATTAATGCATTTTTTTTAATCATCTGTCTTCTGACTAGTTTGATGCGGCCTGTAATGGATTCCTCTACTGATCCAAACATTTCATCTCAAATTAGCACTTGCAGCCTACATTCTTAGTTATTTACTAGATGAATCCCAGTCTGTGCCTCCCTCTACAGTTTTTACTCTCTACGACTCCCTCTAGTACCATAGAAGTTATTTCTTGATCTCTTAGCAGATGTCCTGTAATTCTGTCCCTTCTTCTTGTCAGAGAATTCCATTGATTCTCTTCCTCGCCGATTCTCTGGAGAAACGTCTCATTCCTTACCTTATCATTCCACCTAGTATTCAACATCCTTCTGTAGCATCACGTCTCAAACGCATCTATTCTCGTCTTTTCAGGTTTCCCCAAGTCCATGCCTCACTACCATAGAATACCGTGATCCAAACATTCATACTCAGAAATTTCTTCCTCAAATTAAGATGTGTTTGATACTAGTAAACTTCGCGTGGCCAGGAATGCCCTGCAGTGCTAGTCTGCTTTTTATGTCGTCCTTACTCCGTCCGTTCTGGCTTATTTTACTGGCTTGTTAGCAGAGTTCCTTAACTGCAACTACTTCGTGGTCTCCAATTTTGATCTTAAGTTTCTCCATTAATGCATATCGTTCGAATATTTAATGTAAATGCATATTTGCAAGAATGGAGCCATTTATGTATCTGCATAAAATGTTCACTTCTTTTGGTTAGTACACCTGCATTTTCACCTATCATACCAATTTCACTCGTTTCCAAGTTTGCTGTTCTACCAGTTCACTATTTTTTACTGCCATTTTTCCAATAACCAGACATGACGCCATATAAAATTATCAATATCGCTTTCATGTTGCCAGTTTCGAGTTTTGGCATCCAACCAGTTTAGCAATTGTATGGCCTAACCCACATGTTTTCCCTGCCGGTTTGCCACTTTCTACATTTGGTGTCCTAATAATTTGCCGATCTTACAGCCAGTTTTAGCAATTTCTGGATTTGGTATCCTACCATTTGAACACTTTCACACTCAGTTTATCAGTTCCGGCAAATTTATCAATTTCAGGAGTCAGTGTCCTACGTATCTGTAATTTGCGCTGGCAATACTACCAATTTCAGAATTTGTTGGCACACCACTAACATTCTGAAGACTGTGCTAAGGTGACATCATTTTATGCTAACCAAGTATCTCACATCGCCATTTTTTAAACCCGATAGTCACTACTGCATCGTATAATTAGAGTGATAATAAGAAATTAATGTACTATAAGTAACACAAACAACCCAGTCCTGTCAAGTTTCTAATCTTAATTTTATTAACACAGCACTGATTTTGTGTACATACTACCACCTACGTATAAACACATTAAATATATAATGCATGCAGAAAATCCCATGACATCATTAATTTAGCATGTCAGATAAAACGCACAGTCAATACAAAAAGACAAATAGTTGTTTAAGGCTTGCATGGCATCAGTAAGATAGCTGCTGCTGCTCTCACATAGGTTGACTTTGTTTATGAAAACCACATTCTTAATACAGAAGGATCTGACAAATATTTTCTGTCGGTCTTCTTGTGTTTGGCAGATCACTGCTGGCACTGTAAAGTGCAAACAGCAAACGATGGCACTCACGCAGTCGAATTACAAAAATTAAAATTGTTGAAGGTTAGGGGGATGAGCTTGTACGCCATTGGCCCAGAGCCTCACAAGGATTGGTTGACCGCATGATGACATCATAGAATGCCATTGCCCATGAGGGGGACGAGAGAGAGAGGGGGGGGGGGATGGAGAGATAGGGAAGGTGTTCTGGTTTGTTGATTGTTTGATTTGGGGAAGAGGACCAAACAGCGATGTCATCGGTCCCACAGGGTTAGAGAAGGACGGGGTTAGGAAAGGATCGGGAACGAAGCTGGCCGTGTCCCTTCAAAGGAGCCATCCTGCCATTTGCCTTAAGAGATTTAAGGAAATCACGGAAAACCTAAATCAGGATGGCCAGATGTGGGTTGGAACCGTCGTCGTCCCGAATGCGAGGATGACGGTTCAACCAGCGTCCAGCCATCCTGATTAGGTTTTCCGTGCTTTCCCTAAATCTCTTCAGGCAAATGCCAGGATGGTTCCTTTGAAAGGCCACGGCCAGCTTCGTCCCACATCCTTCCATAACCCGATGGGACGGATGACCTCACTGTTTGGTCCCCTTCCCCAAATTAACCAAGCAATCAACCAGATTCTGGGGATGCTGATGCTTCATGACAGCGATTTTCTGGAATGCTGGTGCTGACACCAGCGAATTCCTTCCATAACGAGCAGTGGCCACCTCCTTATGAAAGTTGTTTTGTGTGCTCCCTCTCACTACATTTCCTCTGCTGTATGAGTTGTCTGTGTTAATATCACAATTTTATTTTGGCGGTATAACATGTAATAAAGTTCCTCTAAATTCTGCCTCCATTCAACCTAAAGAATTCACTGACAATAATCATAAAAATGCGCAACCACTGATAGAGTAGCACCTGAAGTACGAGAAAGTGGAAGTGGCACTTACAGTAACGTATACTGACAATGGACACAGAGGATAATTTGGTGTTTCGTGAAGCGGTTCAGTGGAGTGCGGTACTTTAAATTTTCATCTTTTCCTTTAATAATGAAAGTAACAAGATCAGGAAGGAGAGGAGAAAAGTAGTCCTATTAGATGTGTGGATTTGACAACGAAAGTTGTCTGGTGTAGCTCACAATTTTCAGCACGCTGGTGAGTGCTCTACTGTAAGCTTTTAGTTTTCGGCGTGACCGTTAAAGTCAGGAAATATATAAAGTGTGACGTTTGGGTATTTAATATTGAAACACTTGGCATAATATTTTCTCATCATCTTCATTCTAGACTGAGTTATCATCAACCACGTTGATGAACTAAATTTAAATTTTTTCGTGGTGATCTTGGATTCCTGATCTTTGTACACATTTTGCACTTATTTAATGCTATGGATGACACGTCGGTGATTAATTTCGTTTTTTATTCTTGTGGTTCCAGATACCAACCTTTTAACAAATTCCAAAATGAATTTTTCCTTTGCTGCGGAGTGTGTCCTGAACTGAAACTTCTTGGCAGATTAAAACAGTGTGCCGGACCAATATTCGAAACCAGAGGCATTGCTTTTCACAGCCAGTAGAGACATCCAGATAAGACTCCACAAAGTCGAAGGCTGCGGTGTCGAGTCCCGGTCCAGTACACAGTTTTAAAGTTAATTAAATGGATAAAAAAATAAACTGTGCTCATGAGACGCGTTCTCGCACAGATGTAGAGCACTTGTTACAGTACGTATCATGATCTACAGTAAAGAGTAGGGCGAAATCTTTGGGGTCCAACCTATTATGGCCAGCCGGTGTGGTCGAGTGATTCTAGGCGCTTCAGTCAGGTACCGCGCGACCGCTAGGGTCGCCGGTTCGAATCCTGCCTCGGATATGGATGTGTTTGATGTCCTTAGGTTAGTTAGGTTTAAGTAGTTTTAAGTTCTAGGGGACTTATGACCTCAGATGTTGAGTCCCATAGTGCTCAGAGCCATTTGAACCATTTGACCCAACCTATTACGAATCTCCAATTTTTTTTTGGTGCTCCTAATAGGCAGACTGGTTGTGGGGCAAAGGAGTTTCGAAATGGGAGTAAACGAGAGGGGACTTCCAGTTCTGGCATCTTCCTTACAGAAAAGGGAAACGTTGTGTAAACGGTGGTTGGAACCCAGAGGTGGAAGCTGAATTTGCTTTTAGTTTATTGCCCATTGTGCCGCACGGATGTGTGTGACTGATTGCTCTATAATGTGCTTATGTGTGAACAAGTGTGTGTGTGTGTATGTTTGTGTGTGTGTGTGTGTGTGTGTGTGTGTGTGTGTGTGTGTGAGTACTTGATAAGGAGCTGGACACCTCTTCTTTTATAATTTTTGGGGTCCCACACAGCTTTGACAGGACAGGTGGTGACTCAGCAGCTCTGTCCTACGTTCCACACCCACCGACTTGCTTGGTTCGCTGTCGCCAATGCGTCCTAACATGTGGGGTGAAATATAGTACAGTTCAACTAACCAATTTCCTAATTTCTCCGATCACTAAAACTTATTGGAGAATTCGCACGAGCAAAGAATGATTCAATTGTAATTCATATAATGCTTTGTCCTTCGTACTTATTAATCAATATTGACACGCATATTCTCTTACCTGACATAAGTCCATCACAAACATTGCCGACTGTTTTCCATACGTAATGTAGCAAATTCAGTAAAGAAGAATGAAAACGATGCTAGGTGAGAGAGAGATCCGCCGCGGAATAAAAATAGCGTGCTGCCTGTAAATGTCAAAAGAATGGGCAGTGATATTCGAATAAAAATGAACTAAAGAGTAGTGGAACTAAATTCTTTCCGTTCTCGGTACCCTTTGAAAAAGAAATAATGTTAGATATTTTTTGCAGAACGCAATAATAAAATCTTCAGGAGATACAATTTAAGCTCAATGTAATGGGGTTTTAATATACAATTGGTGTGATACAGAGCGTATCGGACATGCAAGAACTACTGCCTTTATTTTAGAAGAAATTGCCTTCTACATGAGCGCCTAAGAAAATTGTAATTTTGCCTTTCACATGACGTGTCAAGCAAATAACAGAACTGCAGACGGAATGTTCTTGGAAGCAACTGCGTTCGTCTTCATAACGTTAAAGCAGTAGAAACCACATTATAAGATTCCGTGTCAATGAATAGTTCATGTTCTGTCACGAAGATACCTCTCTGTTGTACTTTAAGTAGGTGGAAAAAAAATTAACAATATCCTTCACGAGGATTCATTTAGGAAATCGATCTGAAACAGTGAGACGAGGAGGGAGGGGGGGGGGGGGTTTCAATAAGCAGTCCAAACTTTTCTTCCTGAATGAGGGTTGGCTTCATCACGATTCCTGTAAACGTATTCCTCATTCTTTTCGCTAGAAGACTATTTTTCATCGTAATCTCCGACCTTAAGGCACTTTACGGGCAGGGCCCGTATGCCTGCAGTGCTTCCAGCGAAGTGCATCCTTCAGTGCGCCAAACAGATCTAAGTCTGAAGTAGCGAGATCCAGGCTGTATGGTGGATGAGGGAAAACAGTCAATGAAGTTATGTGAATTCCTCTCAGGTGGCAGACTTAGGTGAGGCCTTACGTTGTCATGGAGAAGGATAAGTTCGTTTGCATTTTTGTGCCGACGAACACGCTGAATTTCTTCAGTTTCCTGAGGACAGCAAAATACTTTCCAGACTTGATGGTTGCATCATGAGGGAGGAGTTCAACCAGAATAATCACTTCACACAGAAGACCATCGCCATGTCTTTATCAGCAGAGGGTGCGGCTTTGAATTTTGTCGTCGATGTGGTGTGGTGTGCTGTGCTGTGGTGTGGTGTGGAATCACTCCATGGACTGCCGTTTTATTTCCGTTTCGAAGTGATGAAACCACTTTTCATCGCCTGCGAAGATGCTCGTAAAAGAATTCTGGCCCGCAGCCCCGTATTGCGCAAACAATTCCGCACAAATGGTCCTTCGTTGGTCCTTATGCTCTTCTGTTAGGCGGCTTCGAACGCACACCTCTGAGCACCACAACAGGTGGACGATCATGTCAGCACTACTAACATAGACGTCCAGTACAGCAGCTACGTGTTTGTTTGTGATCCGTCGATCACCTTGAATGAGAGTGTCCACCGTCCTCAGATTGCAAGCGATATTGCTGTGTGCGGCCGGGCGGTAGGAGGTAGATCAGACAGGTCTGAGTAATGTGTTTGCGAAAATAGACGCCTTCCTCAACGACCGACCGTGCTTTTATTCACTGCCAGGTCTCCGTAGAATTCAGCGAGTGCCTATGAATATCTGTAGTATCCTTGTTTTCGCCCAAAAGACACTCAGTGACAGCTCTCTGCTTGGAACGCACCTCCACTATAGAAGCCCATTTGAAGGCCACGTATAGCGCCGTCAACCATCGTAACTTCATGTAACTTTAGAGGCTTACGTGAAATATTCCGCTACGTTCCACAACAAAGTATTTATATTTTGAACCAAAACTGACCGTATACTGAGACTCACAAGCACACAAATACTTCGCAAACCACTCTACAGGGCTCGGCGGAGGATACATCGTAATAATATTACGTTTTCTTTCGTAATACGTTCGCATATTAAGCCAGAGAGAAACTGTCTACATGTCTCTTCACGGGTACTAATTTCTCTTCAAATAGTTCAAATGGCTCTAAACACTATGGGACTTAACATCTGAGGTCATCAGTCCCCTAGACTTAGAACTACTTAAACCTAACTAACCTAAGGACATCACACACATCCATGCCCGAGGCAGGATTCGAAACTGAGACTGTCGCAGCTGCGTGGTTCCAGACTGAAGCGCCTAGAACCGCACGGCCGCAGCGGCCAGCGCCTAATTTCTCTTTCCTTATTCTAATGATCGCTATGCGGAATTTACAATGGTGTTTGCACGATGCTCACAAAGACTACTTCGAATACAAGTTCTCTAAACCTACCAAACAGAAATTCCCGAGAAACACATCATCCTTCTTCTAAGGATTCCCATTTTAATGCCCTCAGAATTTCTCCCACACAGACGTGTCACAGTCCTGGCTCGATGTCTTCGAATGTTCGATGTCTTCTGTAATTCCAACTTCATAATGGCTCCAAACACTTGGAAAATGTTCTATGACTGGTCTCGGTAGTATTTCGTATGCGATTTTCTTTGCAGATGCGCCACACGTTCCCAGAAGACTTCCAACTTATCTAATTCTTCCATTTGTCTTCCCTAACACTGATTTTGGACCGTAAGGCAGCAGGATTTTTACAAAATTTATTTAATATTGTGTATATTCTCTTCGATTTATATTTATATTAGATCGTTGTTTACAATGTACAATCGGGTTACCAATCATTTCAGTTGCTGATACCGACTAGCACCACATATAAACAATTTTTGTATGAACTACATGTTTGAGACTTAATTAGAACTGAGCACTGACGAAGGGCGAGGCAGGTCTCACGGTCCTCAGAAGCCGCTATCGGCAGAAGAGGACAGGGAAGAGAATAGTCATGTTTTGCAGGGGCGGGCGTTTATTCACCTGTGAGAGGGAGGGCAAAGCGAGGAGGTGACGGTTTACAATGCTGGAAACTTCAGAAACCCCGTAGTGTACACAGGGCAGGTGGGAAGTTGCACTCTGGTGGAATAAAAACGTTTCATAATAGCGTACCTGGAGAAAGAGATTCGGGGTCGGAACAAGACGAAAAAATATCTTTTTAGTGCAAGGAAATGCACGAGGTCACAAATGATGGTCGCGACCAAAAATCCGAGGCTTCTTCTCTAGGGAAACTCCAGCGAACGCTAACCACCAAAACAAGAGATGAGTATGAAATTGATGGAGTGCTAAGGATGTACAGGGAAACGAAATCTTCCAGAAAATCTTCTGAAATGAGTGTGAACTTTAAGTGATTGGCTGGAGGATCCATGACCCATTTAGTAGGGGGTAATGTTTTTGTAACGGCCGCTGGGATACTTCGCCCTAGAACGAACGTAGACGGCAAATGTCCAGAAGAGAACAGGTTATGACGTGGACAGACACTCCCATGAGGGCACTGATCAAAGACAGTTCTCTCTGGGGATCGACCTAGAGACTTAGCTGGTGGTAACGACAGTGAAGAACCTGGCGGTTAGATATCAATAGAAATGTTTCTTGCGATGCAAGGGATGCATGAAGTGGTTTCTCTGTGAACAGAGCTATTATTCTGTTTTCGCGTATGACGATTAATTAGCTTTCTGTGGAGTCTCGAAGACGCTGAAATACTCCGTTGTGGGAGAATAATTGAGTCAGATATCTGTTTCTCGGTAGTGAGCCAGCAGAACTTGTGAGTCGTGTTCCGTCTTGCACTGAGGTAATTTCAGCCCAAGGAATTAACAGAAGACATATTGCGCCAATTATGTAGGTAGAGAATTGCAGGTACACCACGTAACATCATCTGCAATGTGGCCAATTCCCCCAACAAGCAGCTCATAGACGCAATGCAACTGCTTGTCACACTTCATTAGGTGATATGCACACTCCAGCTGAGTTCCAGGTCCATTTTCTGTCCAGCGGATTCTTTCTAAAAGTGCCAGTCAAGGTGTTGGTCTTCTGTTTCTCATCGCTAATCAGTATCAGAATTTTTTTTTTCTTTTTTTTGTGTGTGTGTGTGTGTGTGTGTGTGTGTGTGTGTGTGTGTGTGTGTGTGGAGCAGGGGAAGGGGGGAGGGGAGGGGAGCGGGCAGGTATGGTCTAAGGAAAGTCAAACAAATGTACTGAAATTCTCCAAATTACAAAAACGCTACAAAACCTGGAGATCTGGAACGATAGTCGTAGTGAAAGCAACCATCAAAGATAGGCAATCCAAACAGAAAGACAGGTTCAAATGCTCAAATGTGTGTGAATTCCTAAGGGACCGAAGTGCAGAGGGCGTCGGTTCCTAGACTTACACACTACTTAAGCTAACTTATGCTAAGAACAACATACACACACACACACACACACACACACCCATGCCCGAGGGAGGACCCGAACCTCCGGCGGGAGTGGCCACGCAGTCCGTGACATGGTGCCTTAAACCGCACGGGCACTCCGCGTGGCAAAGACATGTTCGCTGGGAGACCTAAATGTTGTAGCTCCACTACATAGCTAGCCTCGCTACCGGATGGCATCGTGCAACATGGGAATCATATCATAGCTCATAAATATCAAACATAAAGTCGAACTGATCTTCCTTTGACGGCCAAAGGAAGGAAAAACGTTAAGAATAAAAGACGTTGGAAAAGTTTTAAAATAGTAGCGTGGAGTATTAGTTTAACGAGCATTAAAGAAGAACAACTAACAAAGGAATAAAGCGATGCAATACTGATAGAGTTTTAATATCAGAAGCAAACAAGAAATGAGAAGACCCTAAGAAATTCTGTGGTTATATTATGACATACAGTGTGATTTTTTCCACTGTGTATAAACTTTAGGGATTGATAGATGAGAAGATACGGATCAAACAAGGTCTAATGAACTTACGGTTCTAGGCCCTTCAGTCTGGAACCGCGTGGCCGCTACGATGGCAGGTTCGAATCCTGCCTCGGGCATGGATGTGTGTAATGTCCTTAGGTTAGTTAGGTTTAAGTAGTTCTAAGTTCTAGGGGACTGATGACCACAGATGTTAAGTCCCATAGTGCTCAGAGCCATTTGAACCATTTTTTAATGAACTTATGCCTGGAAACGCATGGTTTCCATGCTAGAGATCATTTATTCAGCCATATGTTCTTACAGAGGCTGCAGTCTAATACGCACTGTGCCAAGCAGCCACAGTTACAGTAAATATTGGAAGTGGATTCCATGTGCCTCAACGTATGTGTGTACGCGCCGTAGTATGTTCTGTCTCACACGTTTACATCGACCAGGCTGCAACAGTGTCAAACGCAGCATGAATACACTGCTCCAGTGTCTCCATATCTGGAATGGGCTCTGCGTACACGATACTTTTGACACTGCAACATAACCAGAAACAGCAAGGGTTTAGGTTCGGTGAATCGAGCAGGCCATTCAACTGGACGCCGTCGTCCGATACTTCTACCAGGAACACACTATTCAGATGGGGCCGGACGTTTACGGTGAAATGGGCTGGAGCACCATTATGTAGCAGGCACATAACCCTTTGAATCATCAAGGGCACTTCTTCTAGCAGGGGAGGCAAAGTCACCCGCAAGAAATGCCGATAGTTCCGTCTTGTTAGTCGCCGTGGAAGGAATACTGGTCCCAAAATACGATCGCCACACATTCCGGCTGCATCAACGCTGATGTTTCGCTGTCAGCATACCATGGGGGTTCTGCATACTACTGGCAAGGTGACTTATGGAAGATGAAGATACCACTCCGCGTAAAGATGGCCTCATCTATGAATATGATGTATGACACAAATCGCGAAATCCTGGTTGTCTGGTGAAGAAACCAATGACAAAACTGCTCCGGAAGTGGAAAGACTGTCGCTAGTAAGCCCTGCACGCGCTGTAAGTGATAAGGATGGTAACAATTGTCATAGAAAATGTTCCACGCGGTCGTCTGGCTTATCCTTTACTGGGGGACCAACTGCCTGGTACTGACCCTACGGTCCTGATACGGTCGCCTTCCCCAGTGTTAATCACATTTTCCTCTAAGTCTGGTGTCTGAACATTTCTGGTACGTCATCCGTGGTTTCCTGATACCTGAAACGATACCGTCTCAGACAAACGGTAAACACTGTTACAAACAATGACTCCTGCGGTTGTTGCTGTCGGGAATTGGTCTCCTGATACAACCTTGTTGCCTGCCGCCCGTTGCCATTTGCCTTTTCGTAAGCAAACACCATGTCAGCAAGCTCTCAATGTGAATATGGAACCGTTGTGTACAACGCTGTATCACATCCACTACAAGGTGGGTCAGCAAGAGAAGTGAATCGGACACATTACCAAAAATCTGTGGCAGGACGGGGTGATAGGGCATAAAGTACGACGAGCAGTACCACCCTCTATGGGAAAACCACGCATACTGTGATGTGTGTGTATTGTGTATTGAACCGGGGACCTAGAAACGAGGGAGAGGCTTCGTCCAGCCCTAGCCCTCAGTGGTTCATAACCCCACAACAAGCCACAGCGGTCCACCCACACCACCGCCACCCCACACCGAACCCAGGATAACTGTACGGTTCGGCACCCAGTGGAGACCACCCCTCGCCCCCTCAACGGGAACGTCTCATACCAGACGACTGTAGCCCCAAATGTTTGCGTGGCAGAGTATTTATGGTGTTGGCGTACGTGGAGACAATGTTTGATGCATACTGTAACTGTGGTTGTACGGTACAGCATGCATTAGGCCGCAGGGAAGAAACACATGCAACCTCAACCTACGACTGCTTGCAGACGACGATTAATGAAACCTCCAAACCACTTTTTTTTTTTTTTTTTTTTTTTTGTACGATCTCCGCAAGCGGCTATACAGGGTGTTTCAAAATGAACATACCAGTTTTTAGGCATTGTAGAATTTATTACGTTCAACTTACAATTGTAAGTAATACACCAAATGAAACAACTCAAACAGTTTTGTCTGTGCAGTGTATGCATCGGGATCTTGTTTTGAAATTGCTTCCTCTGGTAGTACAATACAACATTTCGTCACGCCTTCCTCGATTCTGTTACTTCAGTACATTATTCATCCGAATTATCTTCTGTATCTGACCTTCCTAGATCACAGTTCGGTTCTAACAGAAACTCATTTCTTGGACACAAATTAATTTTCTCATCCGACCTTTTATCGATCCTTAAACACTCAGGGTCACGGTTCCCTTCTAATATTGTTAGTTCTTTTTCTTTCATGCTGTCATTTCGTCTGAATTGTTATTTACATCAGCTCTAATGACGTCCAACTTTTCTTCGTAATTTGCGTGGTCTTCGTGAACTTCAGTAATTCGTAAGCAATTGTCTGCATCTGCTTCTTCCAGCCTAGAGACAACAGGTTGTTGTACTGGCAGTTCGTTAGTTAGGAATGCTTCGTCAGCAACGTTGATGATTACATCTTCCTCCAGTCACTTTCTTTCTTTTCTTTTCTTACTATTAATTTCACTATTATTGGCAGCTCGCATTCTTTGCGCGGTGCCTTTTCCTCATTATTTGCTACCTGTTTACTCGTAGCTGCTTGCGAACTTTGCGCGGTGGTAAATAGTTCCGTTTCCTCCTTGCTATCGGGCCGTGTCCTATTCTCGACGTCACTTTTTCTCCTTTCACTACTACCTAAACTTTTGGTTCCATAATTCCTTTTGAAATCCTCCCACTCGCATTGCTTTTACTCTTGATAGAGACCATCTATCTTTTCTCACTAACTAGTAACCCCTGACAACTCACCTTCGCAAATTTTATCGTTATTCGAACTGTCGTCAGTGCTTTCTTGTTCCCCTACGAACATTTTCAAGTTTTCTCTTGCCCCGGTGTCATTACCTGCCGAAGCAGGCTAATTGCATTTTTCCGTGACGTCCTCATTTTTTTCTACAGCCACGACTACAGCTTCCGTACGACGTACGAAGGGCTGATCGTCCTAATGTATTCTTCACCGGCGGGCCCTCTGGCTACACGATAGTATACGAACAGTCAGTTTCATCAGAAAAAGTAAATAATTTAAGTGAGGAGAAGGGAAAGACCAACAAAACAGGCTTCATGAGCTGAAAGGGCATATGACGTTATTGCAGTGATTGCAAATCGAGTTAAATTTACAAACACCAATATAAGCCCACTTATCATTGCGACAGTACACCTCTGTGTCTTGGCAAGCACTGACTTGGGAATAGTGTCATAAAGAAGATGTTGCTTCCCTTGAGGGAAGTGGGCTCACTACTATTTAAAGTGATCCTTGATTTTCTCTATAACGGCAGCGGCATTGGCAACATGTTCTGTGGCAGCCAGATCTGGGGATCTTGCTGAGTGCTGTACCTCAGCATCAAGCAGACAGTTCATAGACACGTGTCACGTGTGCACGAGCACTGTCTTCCTGAAAAATGACACAGTGGTACTGTCATATAGAAGGTAACACGTAGTTAGTGACGCAGCACTGTGTCATCAGCGTTCCTGCAATCCCAACCAGTGGAGACCTGAAGTCACGTTCCATGGCTCCTCACACCATCATGGCAGGCGTAAAACAATAGACGAATAGGACCTCTTCCCAGGTCGTCGCCTTATTCACCGATTCCAAACTGATTGCATTACGATGTTAACGGCACACTACGAATGATACAGTAATTCCCTAGTGCAGCTGTTGCTAGTCTTCGACGAGTGGTTGCAAACGGCACAGAAAACAGAGGTCAGTTAGTTGTTCTCAGATGGTAGGTGGAGATGTGAAAGGGCTTCGATGTGCTTGGTGCACAGTGTGGCGTTCCTCCCTTCCGGTGGTCACATGTAGTAGTTCGGATCCCTGACGATGAGTAAGCCTGTCCTCACATATCCATGCAGTCCAACATCAGGCCACTGTAACGTCAGAATGTTCTACAAATCTGGATATTTCAGATTTTACCAGCTCGCCGAGTGGAGATCTCTTTAGATCTCTAACAGGTGCTAATGATGCTGCCTCAGACGAGTACTCGGCATCTATGCGCCCTTCACAGTGATCTGCAGCTGTTCACGCTCTATATACGCATACACCCTAGCAAGTCTGGTAACAACACTGAACATCAACAAACACCACTCTGGTGGGAGTTCCAGCTGTGACAGAGGATTGCAATTTAAATCATTTATGTATCCACTCATTTTGTGTACATGAAAGACGATAAACTGACTTCGGAACGTGTGTTCTTTGCGTTCCTTTCTTTTTGTCATGCAGTGTAGTTGTTTTTGGCGAGAGGAAATACGAAAGTGTAAAAAATGTATGCTGTATATATCTTCCACGTTTCGAAACAGACCATTGTCTATTCAGTCTATCGTTTTATATGGCCTCAGTAATAAAAATTCTAAGTAGAAACATCAAAATACTGTCGCAGAAAACGCTGAGTAGCGCAGACGCCGTAGTGTAGTGGTTATGACACTAGGATATTGTGTGCAGGGTGGTGAGTTCAAAACTCACCTAAACTGAAAAACTTTAATTTCTATATTCGGTTCAAGTATATTCTCGAAGTACCCACAAATGACAAGCATCATTCTACTGGAATGTTCTGTAGCTGTATATATACCATATGTGTTCTCGCCGGAGGCAGTTCGCTCCGCTCTCTTGTATGTGCAGGTGCTGAAAAAGCTTTCGTTAAGTGAAGTGTTCGTCATTCATCTACTTGCACCTTCCTATACGTGACAATATGTAACATTCGCAGGTATTGATTAGTTTGCGCACTGACACCATTTAATGCTATATGGTATAGAAAAGAATTTAAAACATCAATGATATTGTCTGTGCGCTTGTTCCATCTACCTGATAATGTACAAATATATGTAGGAGATCTGATACACGAAAGAAGTTGAGCAACGTGTTTGTAAATTCAGAAAAAGGAGTTTGGCTCCTAAGGACATTGCTTTTCTTAATGTTGTTTGGTTATTTGAATGTGTTTTCGTAAGTGGCAAATTTTTGCAATGGGCTAAATTCAACCTTGGTAATTCTCCTACTTAAAAAGACTCCCGCAGTTTTGTTAATGTATCATAATTGTTAATTAACACAATTAAGTTGCTTTTGTCAGCTTTAGTCCCTTTGGCTGTGTTGTCATACAATTTTCAGTATAACTGGGAAACGCCAATATGTTGTAGAATTATGGCACGTGTTTCACGCTAAAGGATTATGACCTTTCTAGAGAATGAAAATCTCCACTGTAGAAATCAACTTGGATTCCGTGAACAGAGATCCTGCATGAGACCCAGAGGGCCTAGGAAACGGCGCTCAGATTGATACAGTTTGACACGGTCCCACACTGCTGTTTAGTGAAAAAAATACGAGATTATCGAGTAACGCATTCTCTTTAAGGTTGTTCGCAGATGATGTGCTTGTCTGTAACGAAGTAACAACGTCAGAAGACAGGAACGATTTGCAGAATGACCTACAGAGAGTTGATGAGTCGTGCAGTCTCAGGCAGTTCACCCTGAACGTAGATAAATGTAACACAATGCGCATACGTAGGAAAAGAAACCTAGCGCCTGCATATGAAAAGAAAATCACTGCTGCACAGCTATACTATTGACGACCAATCGCTAGAAACACTACCTACTGTAACGTATCTAGGAGTAACTATCCAGAACGACCTTAAATGAAATGACGTCATAAAACAAACAGTGGGAAAAGCAGATGCCAAACCCAGATTCATAGGAAGGAAATTAAGTCATCTACGAAGGAAGTGGCTTATAAGGAGCTTGTTCGACCGATTCCTGAGTGTCGTTCATCTGTCTGGGATCCCTACCAGGTAGAACTGATAGAAGAGATACAGAAGATCCAACGAAGAGCGGCGCGTTTCGTCACGGTATAGTTTAGCAGGCGCGAAAGTGTTACGGAAATACTCAACAAACTCCACTGGAGAGATCTACTAGTGAAATTTCGAGAGAGCACTTTCCGGAAAGGGTCAGTAAACGTATTGCTTCCACCCACATACGTCTCGCATAATGACCACGAGCAGAAAATTCGAGAAATTAGAGCCAGTACAGAGGTTTACTGACAATTATTTTTCCCACGCGCTATTCGAGTGTGGAACATGGTTGGAGGCTCAGTCAGTGGTGCAGAAAGTACCCTCAGCCACACGCCATTTGGTGGCTTTCGGAGTATGATGTAGCTGAATGTCTTGTTTGGCTTTACCTGTTGCACTCTTTAGGTTAAAGGCGATGTCTGCCTGCTGACTTTTGTTGAGTTTAGCTAATTCGCAATTTGTTTTTACTTCAATAATTGTGCTTTTGATTCATTTACCGTCAATTTGAGGAGGAGGAGATTAGGATTTAACATGCCATATATATGACGTCATTAGAGACGGAGCACGAACTTGGATTCGGGAAGAATGGGGAAGGAAGTCGACCGTACTCTTTCAAGGAAACCAACCCCACAACTGCCCGAAGCGAATTAGGGAAATCACGGTAAACCTAAATCAGGATATCTGGACGCCAGTTTGAACCGTCGTTCTATCGAATGCGAGTCCAGTGTGCTAACCACTGCGCCACCTCGCTCGGTGTCTGTCAAATTCAGTTCATCATTATTTAAATTAACGTTACTCTAATTAGATTCCCTACTAACAAATACATGCCTAGCTTCATTGTTATTCCTGTGCCTAAAGTGTGTAGTTATCTCGGAAATTTTCTTTTCATGCTTTTGTAAAATACATTGGTGTTCATACGGCTCCAAATCACCACTAGCTTTGAACAAGGTGGTGCATATCAACACAATAAAATTGTTAATAAAGAATGTTTCTAGATCGAAAAATTCTCTCCTGTACATGTCTCTTAATCTATATGCATGTTTTCTTTCACATTTTACCAGTGGTCCTTCGTATTGCTTTTCAATCTCGGCTGCTGTTCTGGAGAAGTTGAAGTTCTTTAATTCTTGCATATTTTGGTATAATTTCATGGAAAAAAATGGTTCAAATGGCTCTGAGCACTATGGGACTTAACATCTATGGCCATCAGTCCCTTAGAACTTACAACTACTTAAACCTAACTAACCTAAGGACATCACACAACACCCAGTCATCACGAGGCAGAGAAAATCCCTGACCCCGCCGGGAATCGAACCCGGGAAACCGGGAATTATATGGAATAAACATGCCTTGTTCAAGTGTATTCTCATCATGTTCTTCACGATAGCTCGTTTCGGCTTTCATAATTCCCTGTGTGACCGACTAGGCACAATCCCTCCCGTCCGTACTGATTCTCTTTTCACATGAATCATATGAATACAAATGACAGCTCCACCAATGCTCTGTGCTTTCATACCTCGTGTACGAGGAGCTACCACGACCTGTATATGTGCATATCGGTATCTCATGACTTTAGTTACAACAGTGTATGCTGAATCTACATATATATAATAAATTAGCAAAATTAAAATTAAGAATTAAATAATTAGAAACGGTGGAGGGAGAGAAAAATCCCCAGTGCTATTAGAAACATTAAGACAATGGAATGAAAAACAGAATGACAACGAAGACAAACTGATGAATTCTTAAAAAGGGATTTCGATGTAACGACTGTGATTATTCATAAATACATGACGTTCTAGAGACATATAGAATCTCACTTTTATCTGCGACTGTAAGGTAGGCCAAAGCAATGAGTTAAAATTAAAACCTGGGTCTCTTGCTTGTGTACAGGACGGGCGTATAGGCAGTCGGTGGGCGTTATGTAACGATTAGGATTAATTTTAGAGAAAGGCCATTTATGGCTAAAGCATGTTGAAAGGGGCTACATATGCCTAGGAAGGTGAGGGTGAGCCAGAGCTTAGAGTTTTCCGAAACATTGTTTGCGAAGCTGCCGAGAGTGGTTGTCTGCCAAAACTAAGACCACAGTGCCCCAGCACCGGGAGAAGCGGGAGATGTTCACTGCTACAGGGCGCGCATCCGACTCGCGGGTGAGCAAGAATACCAGAGAAGGGGCCCGGCGACGGGCGGTCGGGTATATTCGACGCACCGCGCGGCTTCCTCCGCCCTGACTGGTCGGGACCGAGAAATCCGTGCGTGCGGCATGGAACTTTCCAGAGCGTTGCCTGCTAAGCGACGCCTGGGGCGGCGTTACCTCGTAAGCACATGAAAAAGGCGAGTGAACAAGGAGCCCGTCATCGGTGCTGACTTCCTGTTGCTAAACCGTGGGACGAATGAATTTACAGGCAGCTAACACTGCCGGCCTTGGCTTGGCCGTAATAGAAAAATGAAGTTACCATTTGAAAGCTCATATAGTAAAGTAAAATCTCTTACTGTCTGGCTCATCCTTTACATTAATAAGCACATGCACTACGCCACGCTGGTGCTGCAGCCATCGCTGCTGCATGGACTTCCCATGTAAGTCTCCCTCCCCAATACATATTCCAGCTCACACTTCATCCAGTTGCTACTCCCAATACTGAACTCGCATCAGTAATGCTAAGGCTCTCAATTGCTGCAATAGCACCTTAGCAATGAGTGGCACTGGATAAAAACCAATCTGTACCTCAGGGATAAGCGACATATTAATCATATACAGTTGATAATGTTACTTTAAATCCGTCTTGATTGCAAACTTTTTTTTTTTTTTATTATTCATATGACCGGTTTCGGTTCATTCAGAACCATCTTCAGATCTGATATTTAAGTTACAGGAGTAACCCGTCCAATTCAGCAACTTTCACATGCTACGTAGCATGTGAAAGTTGCTGAATTGGACGGGTTACTCCTGTAACTTAAATATCAGATCTGAAGATGGTTCTGAATGAACCGAAACCGGTCATATGAATAATAAGAAAAAAAATTGTAATCAAGACGGATTTAAAGTAACATTATAAAATCACTGATTGCTGTTATCCCATAAGACATTATGTCTGTTTTTGCAAAATATACAGTTGATGTTCCTGGGATATAGTGAGTTTCATCTTTATCTACGATAATGATGTAGGCTGCAGCGTTTTTGATTCATGGCTTTGGTATACATCGTTATCGTAGATCGTATGAGTAAAGCAATAGAAATTTTAATTTATTGCTTCGGCCGAGATCATTATCATAGCTAAAAATAAGACTCGGTATGTCTCATGTACATCATCTGTATGTAATGTATCACCTCCGTGTGAGGTACAGGCAGTATTAACAACGTTTTGCTCATCGCTGTGGTGCTATTCCAATACTGGAGAGCGTAAGCAATACTGATGCGGCTTTAGAAGGGCATAGCAATGAGCTGAGGTGTGAGTAGGAATTTGAGATTGGAAAGGAGCCGCGGTAGTTGTAGAGCGAATGTGATGTAATATCTAGCGCTTCTGCGTAGTAAGCAGAAGACCCGGGTTTGAACACTGTGGTTGAAAAAATTATAAATTATCTTGTTTTAACAATAAATAGGTCCACTGACAGACTGTCATTTGGAATTTTCAGAAAGCCAACGTCTAGTGACGACTTTATACTAGAGGAATCATGCCACGCAATAGAATTCTCAGGATATGACATATAGGTTAATCAGGCTGCACTTAAATGCGAATGACATTGAAAGAGAAATGAATATTCTAGAACAGCAAGGACCATTGGCTACAAAGTACAGATATAAAATCTGAGTATGATAAACATAAGTAGCAGAAATATCCAGCTCTCAAGAAAACAACAAAAATTAATAATGAACAGATAATAAACAGATATGAAAGCGTGCTGCTGATTTTTTGTTTAAAAACGAACAGTAAGTAGGGAAAAAAGTTACGACATTCGACTGAGCCCAGGAACAGCAGATATGACGGCATTGGTGTTTACAGACACAAGAGTGGTGATTGCAAACTTTTTTTAGTTTGAACGGACTATTAGGTCCTTCAAAAGCATTTTAGATAACATATACATGAAAGCAATGAAGGCGGCATGAAAATGGTTCTTGTACAAAACAACCATACATTAAGTGAAACTAAACATGATCTTAAAATACTGCACTGCTCTTAATAACATTGAGTAATTTGAAACCTTTCAGTATAACACAAAATTTTCACGAGAAATAATAAATGAACAAACAGATTTTTCTAAGAACTGGTTCTTCATTTTATTCAATGAACAGTTGTAGATACAATTCTACTGCTTGCCTGGGTCTCAGGAGATGGCAATTCCCTACAGTTTGCTGTCACACAGTATTCTTTTTGTGCTAAACGCTGTACCATCCCGTATCTTATCCTCAATGCTGTGCGTCTTTGAGAGTCATTTCCCTGTGTTTTGGTTTTTACTTGAAGATGAAAAAACCTAAATTATTGACTATATGTATAGTATCATACGCTCGCGTTGGTCACCGACTGATTATTGTAAGATCTTTAGTGCTTGATGCTGCATGGGAAATGTCGAAAGCTCGTATAACAGTACCATTGTGGCTATCAATGCTTTAAGTTATTTTAGTTAGTAGTTGTCAATTTATACAATAGTTGTAGTCTTAGGACAACAGGCAGTTTAAATGGTGTTTCAATGTGTGTCGAGTTTAATCCCTTCATTCTCTGCCCCACTCCCATCCACTTCCAATCCTCCCTCTTTAAATTGCTTTTATGGCATTCTAAAATGCTTTCAGAATATTATATTTGAAACAGAAGAGATTCTTAATTATATCAAAACAATTTCGTTGTTAAAGAACGAAGAGTGGTCTTATATACGTTATTTGAAATGTTAATTTTAAGCCTATTCTGTTTCTCAATCTTTTCCTTCCCCAATCCCATTTTTAATTTTTTAACTATTCGCTTTTAATTTGTCACATGTACAATCGAGCGTAATTGTCATAATACAGTTATATTCCATTGTGTAGGTGTTATCTCAGATTCGTATGAAAAATCAAAACTGAAATATGTAATACGTGACAATGGAAACAAATTATGTGGGGCTGCACTACTGCCAATGTACCATAACTATTATTAATTTTACGTTGGTTTTTATATAATATTGATTCTAGACGGTGTCTTGGTTGGCTGATGTTGGATGTTTAAGAAGGCTTAGATAGGTAAGGCAATGTGGATGATCACCACCAGTTCTTCTACAGTAATTGCTGCACTCGACAACTAACAAGTTATTATTGTAAAATATTGTCTAGTGGCATTTTCCCTACACCTACCGGTTCTTTATTTTAGTTGCACATAACACTGACAAACTACACTTTGCTGCGCCAGTTATGTATGAGTTCATAATATTTTTTTGCTTTTTCTGTTATTCGTAACACAAGAGTTCTTAATATCACACTCCTGTAAAATCATTATTTTCATTGTCTTCTTGTTCCAACTTAGACCTGAGGACGATGTGCACCGCAGAATTAGATTAGATTAGATTTACTTTTATTCCAATAGATCCGTAGTGAGGAGGTCCTCCAGTATGTAGAACATCTCAGAAAAACAATAATACATACAAATATTTACAACTGAAACAAATAAGCTAATGTACCTTCCACAGGTCCCAAGTGAAATGGTAGTCATTTTTTATGAACGCGATATGAAAGAATCATTTTAAAAGCACTAATGCACTGAATTTAAAATAAAAAATGTTTGTCTTATTTATGTGATAGTAAAAATGTAATAGAACTGCTATAATACTTATTTACAATGAACACATTACTACACTGAAATGGTGTAGAAGTTAGATTGTACTTACACAAACACACACACACAAATCAGTTGGTTCTAGTGAGAAATTCATCAATGGAGTAGAAGGAGTTGGGCACCAAAAAATCCTTTAGGCTTCTCTTAAATGGAATTTCAGCGGTTGTTAAGCTTTTTATGGCTGCTGGCAAGCTATTGAAAATGTGTGTTCCTGAATAACGCACACCTTTTTGTAGAGGAGTAAGTGACTTTAAATCCTTGATAAGATTATTCTTATTTCTAGTGTTGATTCCATGAATTGACCTGTTGGTTTGAAAAAGTGGTATATTTTTAATGACAAATTTCATTAAGGAATAAATATATTGGGAAGCAGTAGTTAGTAGCCCTAGCTCGCTAAACAGGCTTCTGCAGGATGTTCTTGAGTTCACACCACATACAACTCTTACTGGAAAACTTTAGCTTGACTTGTAAAAAATAATCCAATATGACATTATGGAATGAAAGTAAGCATAGTATGCCAGCTTTTTCATTTTTATAACCGCTATGTCTGCCACAATTCGCAGTGCAAACAGAGATCTGTTAAGACGCTTCAGCAGAATGGAACCAGATGTCGGTAAATAAAAAGTTGTGATCCAGGCCTTGTTTGTTTATTACAAGAGAAATGTGCAAAAAAAAAAATCAATTCGTTGAGGAAGCAATCGACTATTAGATACGGTATGAAACTGTCTTAAATCTTTATTGAATCACATTCCAGTACGTAACTAGTACCCAGAGTGACCACGCTACAGTCAAGGACAGAGGTTGTGTGATGTGCGGTGCTCGTTTAAACTTCGCTTTGACGGGAGATGAGTGTGTAGATTTCTTATTCAGGTTCCCCGTTGGCCTACTTTCAGTCGTACTTGTCTCAGCTCTGAAAAAAGTTTGAAGGAGATCTGTTTGCGTCGCGACCCATCGTGTGACGTATCGGCTCCGCTGCGCTGCCGGGATTTCCGTCCCCTTAATACAGTCACGGTGGCCGGAGCGACCTCCTCAGGAAGTTATCTGGGTATCACTGGAGTCAGATCCTCCAGGGCTCATGAATAATTCAAGAGACGCCGGCAGCGCTTTGTCTGAAGGAGTGACAACAATATGGAGAAGACGAACTCCGGCAGTGATGCGACGGCTGGCATGCGGGACGAATTCCCCGTCATTTTGTGTCTGCACACGCGACGTACGCTCTGTTCTTAGTCAACAGCTACAGGGATGCACCAACTGTGGAGCAGACATTGGAGAAGAATCGACAGCTGGCATTGTGGGTCATCATCTTCCAGTTTACGTTCGTTCTGTTCGCTCGTAGCACAAATCCAAATTCCCTCTCTTACCAGCCACTCATTGCGTACTTTGGGAAGAAACAGAAGAGAAATAGACAATAAAGTGGCTCTAAATCCTCTTTTATTATCGTCATGGCTAAATAAATCGGTCATCATGATGATCACTTTCCCGCTACTGGCAGGGGCTCCTTGGAACACAAGCCTCTCTGTCCTCTCCAGTTTTCCCATCACTTCTATGTCAGTCCTTTCTTCCGTAATCTTTCTTCTATTCCTCTGAGCGACTTGTTTCTTGGCCTCCCTCCTTGTCTCCTGTCCCTCATTTAACACATCATTTAAGGCTTTTTCTCCTCACTCATTCTCTTCGGATGCCCATGCCCTCTTGTCGTGTCGATATTATCGCCAGGGTTTGGACTTTTAGGTGCACACCTTTTCTCCTGGCGAAAATTAAAACTCTCCAGAAAAATATCACAGTATGAATTTTGCCACTAGCGACAAAAAAGCACATTTGTTTCAAGCCTCTCCTTCTCTTTTTTGGGATCTCGATCCATACTCATAATCCCTTTTTCGCTTTGGCGTCTACTGTGACTTTTCAGAGATCTTCTAAAGCGCATTTTACCGTTTGTAATAGAAACATCTTGCGACTTTAATTCCGTTTGTATTTCGTTCCAAACCAATATAAAATATAAGACACAGGCAAGTGAAAACTGAAGACCCACCACAACGGAACCGTGGAGAGGTTCCATTCTAAAATAGTCACCACACGTGTCAGATATTTATCTCACTGGGAGACGAGACGTTCAATTTCCTTTTTATAGAAACAGGTCGGCTGCTGACGGATCCACAACTGCAGCCACCATTTCATTTTCTCGTCCGACTGAAACCGATGTCCACGCATGTCTTTCTTTGGTCACCAAAGATGTGAACATTATACGGTGAAATATTCGGGCTGTACGGAGGATGTTGCAGTGTTTCCCAGTCGGATCACTGAAGCGTAGCCTTCGTCCAATTGGCACTGTGGGCACAGGCCTTGTTTCGTCCTTGTTCTTCGACTGCATGGGACCTCTGTTTATCGAGCAGGTACTTAAACTCAAAATGCAAATATGTGGTTACTTTTCCTGTTTCAAATGTAAATAGAAAATTGTTTTAACAAATGTATTCAAGTACAAAATACAAAATATGTGTTTTCAAAATACGCATTAGTTAATGAACATTTTACATGCCATTCATTTGACTCATGTTAATACCAGTAATTGTTCTAATCTTTCACTTTTCATTTCCCACATTCGTGGCCTCTTTATCATTCCACCAAAAGAAGATAGTCGTTCAGTCGGAGCAGAACTTCGTAAATAGGTATTATATTCATTTACATTTATATATGTGTTCAAGAAATCCAAACTATTGACATTATCCATTAAATATAGTAGTGTTCCAAAATCTATTGTAGGCTGGGGACTACCACTGGCTACAGAAGAATAATAGCCCTCAACAAACATATAAGATTCAACCTTTCATTATTTATCAGAATGTTACAAGTAATTCCCATCTTCTTCTTCTTGTTTCATTTTCCACACTTCTGAAATAAAGTATTCTATAAGATGTTTCTGCTAGCCCTCGGTACTAATTTCATTTCAAAAAAATGATTTGTTGAAATAGTTCACAGGTGAACTGAAAGATATCAGTGTCCAACAGGGACAAAATTTCAGCGAACGTTCACGTTTCCATCATAAGTGTTCTCCAGTGGACCAGCTTGTCAAGTATTTTCTTGCTATGATACATCTCGCCCTTGCAGAGGTATGTGATGTGATTCTTCAGCTTTTCCAGGCGTACTTCATGTTGAAATAGTTCATGCCGGATGTAAGTGCCCAATGTGCACACCATTTCAGCAAAGGACCGTATTGCCACCATCAGGTACCTAATGACGGCAACGTGGACGTTGGCCTAAATATGGTGGCTCCTGGACACATTATTCAATATGAACTTTTTCGACTTGAAGTAGGGAGAGAGAAGTAAAGAACCAAGGATAAGATACTGATGCTAATAACCCAGTAAAAGCACAATGCTCGTTACAGCACAGTCTCCATTGCTGCTAAATTTATTCGATATGGCGACTGCCCCCACTTCTTCTCTCTGGCGAAAGATGTGGCCATGTTGCATGACATCACCACCTCCATTATCCTCCCCCACTTCCATATCCCTCTCTCACTTCCCCAGTTTCCTTCCTCACTTCCTCTCCCCATCTACACTTCTGAATTGGCAGGATGAAGACTCAATCTGCATTGAGCTGCTGGAGAGGGAGAACGTATAGGTACAGCCTCTGTTAATTCAAATGTGGATTGCCCTATAGCTGTCTCCCCTCCCCCCACTTGTGAACTGCTGGAAAAGCTCTGTCTGCGTCCAGCTGTTGGCGAGGATATTACTGTGTGTGTGAACAGTTCGTAATTTTGATGAGTTGTGGAGTTCAACATCGATATTACATGTAAACATACTGTAAACGACAGCATTCATAACATCCTTCATGATGGTTGGAAAGATGAGACAATGGAGGATAGAAGCCCTATTCCATTCCATGACACTCTTACCCATTACGAGGTGCATTCAAGTTCTAAGGCCTCCGATTTTTTTTCTAATTAACTACTCACCCGAAATCGATGAAACTGGCGTTACTTCTCGATGTAATCGCCCTGCAGACGTACACATTTTTCACAACGCTGACGCCATGATTCCATGGCAGCTGCGAAGGCTTATTTAGGAGTCTGTTTTGACCACTGGAAAATCGCTGAGGCAATAGCAGCACGGCTGGTGAATGTGCAGCCACGGAGAGTGTCTTTCATTGTTGGAAAAAGCCAAAAGTCACTAGCAGCCAGGTCAGGTGAGTAGGGAGCATGAGGAATCACTTCAAAGTTGTTATCACGAAGAAACTGTTGCGTAACGTTAGCTTGATGTGCGGGTGCGTTGTCTTGGTGAAACAGCACACGCGCAGCCCTTCCCAGACGTTTTTGTTGCAGTGCAGGAAGGAATTTGTTCTTCAAAACATTTTCGTAGGATGCACCTGTTACCGTAGTGCCCTTTGGAATGGAATGGGTAAGGATTACGCCCTCGCTGTCCCAGAACATGGACACCATTTTTTCAGCACTGGCGGTTACCCGAAATTTTTTTGGTGGCTGTGAATCTGTGTGCTTCCATTGAGCTGACTGGCGCTTTGTTTCTGGATTGAAACATGGCATCCACGTCTCATCCATTGTCACAACCGACGAAAAGAAAGTGCCATTCATGCTGTCGTTGCGCGTCAACATTGCTTGGCAACATGCCACACGGGCAGCCATGTGGTCGTCTGTCAGCATTCTTGGCACCCACCTGGATGACACTTTTCGCATTTTCAGGTCGTCATGCAGGATTGTGTGCACAGAACCCACAGAAATGCCAACTCTGGAGGCGATCTGTTCAACAGTCATTCGGCGATCCCCCAAAACGTCTCCACTTTCTCGATCATGTTGTCAGACCGGATTGTGCGAGCCTGAGGTTGTTTCGGTTTGTTGTCACACGATGTTCTGCCTTCATTAAACTGTCGCATCCACGAAAGCACTTTCGACACATCCATAACTCCATCACCACATGTCTCCTTCAACTGTCGATGAATTTCAATTGGTTTCACACCACGCAAATTCAGAAAACGAATGATTGCACGCTGTTCAAGTAAGGAAAACGTCGCCATTTTAAGTATTTAAAACAGTTCTCATTCTCGCCGCTGGCGGTAAAATTCCATCTGCCGTACGGTGCTGCCATCTCTGGGACGTATTGACAATGAACGCGGCCTCATTTTAAAACAATGTGCGTGTTTCTATCTCTTTCCAGTCCGGAGAAAAAAATCGGAGGCCTTAGAACTTGAATGCACCTCGTACTTCTAATGCATCTAATTTGCGACTTAATGCATCTGCATTCTTGTATTTCTTCCCTGGCTTATGAATTACTTCAAAGTCAAATTCAGTTAATTTTAGAGCCCACCGTGTTAATCGACTAGAAGGATCCTTTACTCCCAGTAACCATCTCAACATTGCATGATCCGTCACGACCTTAAACTTCCTACCATAAAGGTAACAACAAAAATACGTTACTCTATATATTACAGCCGGAACATCTCCTTTTCCCTTGTGGAAAATTCTGCTCTGTCTTATTTGACTATCTAGAAGCATACACCACCGGATGCTCCTGTCCATTCACTGTGCCCTCCTGGATGCTGTGCCGCAACTTGCCGCTAGTGGTGCTTGCCAGATGGCAACACCCGCCGCCGTCTCTGATGCCGTTGCAGCACTGCTGCACCTCTTACAGTGTATGCCTCACCCGGACCCTGGTATGCCAGGTGGGAAGCGAACATGGCCTGTAGACTTGAGTGGAACTGAGCCCCTCCTGGACCAGCTGCAGAGCGCTGTCACTGCCCTCTTTCAGGCAGACCATGCAATCTTCAAGTTCCAGGTTGCCATTCAGCCCGCACCACTTCTGTGTCCCCGGAGGCAGAATATAGCCTGCACAAGCACATAGGAAACAGAATACAAGTTTAGGCAGAATACTTATAACATTTCTGCTAGCCTGGCTCCTATAAGCGAAGACCAGTTAAGATTAATGAATGTGTGTACCCCCCAATCCTCAATACGTTTATCAGCTGGTTTCATAGGCACATTCAGCCTTCGACATCGTGTGCAGTTTCTGAATTGTGGTAAGTGTTTTAATAATAAAAAGTTAAGATTAGTGAATATGTGTACCCCCCCCCTAATCCTCAATACGTTTATCAGCTGGTTCCATTGGCACAGTCAGCCTTCGACATCATGTGCAGTTTCTGAATTATGATAAGTGTTTACATAATAAAAAGTTAAGATTAATGAATATGTGTACCCCCTAATCCTCAATATCTTTATCAGCTGGTTTCATTGTCACAGTCAGCCTTCGACATCATGTGCAATTTCTGAATTGTGGTAAGTGTTCAAATAATAAGAAGTTAAGATTAATGAATATGTGTACCCCCCTAGGCCTCTATATGTTTATCAGCTAATTTCATTGACACAGTCACCCTTTGACATCGTGTGCAGTTTCTGAATTGTGGTAAGTGTTTTAATAATAAAAAGTTAAGATTAATGAATATATGTACCCCCCTAAATCCTCAATATGTTTATCAGATGATTTTATTGACATAGTCAGCCTTCGACATCATGTGCAATTTCTAAATTGTGGAAAGTGTTTAAATAATAAAAAGTTAAGATTAATGAATATGTGTACCCCCCTAATCCTCAATATGTTTATCAGCTGGTTTCATTGGCACAGTCAGCCTTCCACATCATGTGCAATTTCTGAATTGCGGTAAGTGTTTAAATAATAAAAAGTTAAGATTAATGGATATATATACCCCCTCCCCCTTAAATCCTCAATATTTTTATCAGCTGGTTTCATTGTCACAGTCAGCCTTCGACATCGTGTGCAGTTTCTGAATTGTGGTAAGTGTTTAAATAATAAAAAGTTAAGCTTAATGAATATGTGAACTCCCCCCACCCCTAATCATGATTATGTTTATCAGCTGGTTCCATTGGCACAGTCAGCCTTCGACATCATGTGCAGTTTCTGAATTATGATAAGTGTTTACATAATAAAAAGTTAAGATTAATAAATATGTGTACCCCCATAATCCTCTATATTTTTATCATCTGGTTTCATTGGCACAGTCAGCCTTTGACATCGTGTGCAGTTTCCGAATTTTGGTAAGTGTTTAAATAATAAAAAGTTAAGATTAGTGAATATGTGTACCCCCCTAATCCTCAATACGTTTATCAGCTGGTTCCATTGGCACAGTCAGCCTTCGACATCATGTGCCGTTTCTGAATTATGATAAGTGTTTACATAATAAAAAGTTAAGATTAATGAATATGTGTACCCCCATAATCCTCTATATTTTTATCATCTGGTTTCATTGGCACAGTCAGCCTTTGTCATCGTGTGCAGTTTCTGAATTGTGGTAAGTGTTTTAATAATAAAAAGTTAAGATTAATGAATATGTGTACCCCCCTAATCCTCAATATGTTTATCAGCTGGTTTCATTGGCACAGTCAGCCTTCCACATCATGTGCAATTTCTGAATTGCGGTAAGTGTTTAAATAATAAAAAGTTAAGATTAATGGATATATATACCCCCTCCCCCTTAAATCCTCAATATTTTTATCAGCTGGTTTCATTGTCACAGTCAGCCTTCGACATCGTGTGCAGTTTCTGAATTGTGGTAAGTGTTTAAATAATAAAAAGTTAAGCTTAATGAATATGTGAACTCCCCCCACCCCTAATCATGATTATGTTTATCAGCTGGTTCCATTGGCACAGTCAGCCTTCGACATCATGTGCAGTTTCTGAATTATGATAAGTGTTTACATAATAAAAAGTTAAGATTAATAAATATGTGTACCCCCATAATCCTCTATATTTTTATCATCTGGTTTCATTGGCACAGTCAGCCTTTGACATCGTGTGCAGTTTCCGAATTTTGGTAAGTGTTTAAATAATAAAAAGTTAAGATTAGTGAATATGTGTACCCCCCTAATCCTCAATACGTTTATCAGCTGGTTCCATTGGCACAGTCAGCCTTCGACATCATGTGCCGTTTCTGAATTATGATAAGTGTTTACATAATAAAAAGTTAAGATTAATGAATATGTGTACCCCCATAATCCTCTATATTTTTATCATCTGGTTTCATTGGCACAGTCAGCCTTTGTCATCGTGTGCAGTTTCTGAATTGTGGTAAGTGTTTTAATAATAAAAAGTTAAGATTAATGAATATGTGTACCCCCCTAATCCTCAATATGTTTATCAGCTGGTTTCATTGGCACAGTCAGCCTTCCACATCATGTGCAATTTCTCAATTGTGGTAAGTGTTTAAATAATAAGAAGTTAAGATTAATGAATATGTGTACCCCCCTAGGCCTCTATATGTTTATCAGCTGGTTTCATTGGCACAGTCAGCCTTCGACATCGTATGCAATTTCTGAATTGTGGTAAGTGTTTAAATAATTAAATTTCAAATGACGGAATACACACTTTCACTAAAAGACACAAATCTACGTATATCTTTGTCTAAAATTGTGCAGTGAAGCGACATGCAGTTGCTTGTTGTGGGTATTGTGTAAACTATCTGTGATATTTTTTATAACAACTAAGACGAGGATAAAAATTTTGGAGGCTGAGTATGAAGGTGCTATCACGCTCAGAAGTATTCGTACGACGTGCATTGCTTTCGGCCTCATTTGCATACAGCCCAGGTAACGTAACATTGTTGCAGGTCGAATAAACACCATTCGGTACCTTCGGTTGATTATACGAGTAACTATTGAAGGGCGGACGGTGTTGCTGAGAGCTTCTAGGGTCTTCAGTCTGGAACCGTGCGACCGCTACGGTCGCAGGTTCGAATCCTGCCTCGTGCATGGATGTGTGTGATGTCCTTAGGTTAGTTTGGTTTAAGTAGTGATAAGTTCTAGGGGATGGATGACCTCAGCTGTTAAGTCCCATAGTGCTCAGAGCCATTTGAACCATTTTTGAATAAAGTGATTACTAAACTAACCAGTTAGATAACTGCGCTTAATAGTGAAACAACTACGTTCTAACCGGTCCTCAAGTAGCACGATGACGTAAGGTAAACTGAGTACCGTATCTAATTTCAATTTGTTCGCAGCATTTATCCGGAAACGGATGATTGTTCCGTATGTTCTAGAATATTTCGTTAGGAATGTTGGTACGTAGGTTGCTACATGTGTATTTTTCAGCCGTTAGAGTGCCGTCTTCCATCACGTGATAGGTAAATATCATTAATTCAGCAGTCAACTATGAGCCCTCGGCTTGGTTGACACGTCGTATTAAAACGGATTTCCCTGTGAAATATTACATCGAAGTGTATAATATTGAAAGATCGTTGTTAGAAACCTTAAGACAATAAGCAACTGAATTCGAAAGTCTGCTAATTACATTTGCAGTACATAAATTTCTCTCGCAGGTGCTTTATCATAACATAATACAATGAAGCGGTGTTACCCTAGGTGTCCACGTATGAAATAAAAGAAATATTACTGGCATTGGGGCGTGCTGATCGATAAAGAAAAGTTTAGTTGAGCAGTGATGAGGAAAATGTGAGAGAAATTTCAAGAGCGTTGTAAATTCGTTTGAAACCATGACGAAAGGAAGAGTAGTTTATGTAACTGATAACAGCATACTGTTGAGACTTGAGAAGTAAATGCTAATGAATATTCACTCCAAGCTATGACTGAACAATACTACAATTAATTTAACTCCAATTCCAATTAAGATACATACTGCTATTCCGCACAATAATTAATATTTTATTGTTATGATCTGACTGACTTTCTATACATCGATCTTTTAACACACATCAGCAAAAGTCAGTCTGTCTCTTTTCTCAATGTATAATAGACACATGTAGCTATCGAAAACATTGGTTTGCAATAACAAACCATTCGCTAAACAGTAGTCATAGTCATTAGTACGTTGAGTAGTAAGGATGTATTCTTACTTACATACGTACTGAATTCTATCAAAAGTTTTGTAAGAGTGATTGTAGGTGCGTGTGCAGCAGCAATCATCTCAGATACCAAGAGAAAAACGCGACATATAATTTCATAGATGCTGTCATTCCGATTAAAAACATTTTGCTTTGAATCGAATCTGAAAGGAGAGCGTGGCCCTTTGAGTTAAATTTTGATTAGCGAGGTGTCTTCGCGTCTCCTTGTGTACTGAGACGTTATCTGTGACAGTACATCGTACTATACACCGAGGCGATAAATTTTATAGGACAGTGATACACATATGCTGAGTCGTCGGCGTCACGGATTGCCGTCCCACGGGTCCTGGTTCGATTCCCGGCTGGGTCGGAGATTTTCTCCTCTCAGGGACTGGGTGTTGTGTTGTCTTCATCATCATTTCATCCTCATCTGGCGCGCAGAACGCCCAGTGTGGCGTCGAATGTAATAAGACCTGCACCAAGGTGGCCAGACCTACCCCGCAAGGGACCTCCCGGCCAATGACGCCAAACGCTCATTTTTCCATGTGCCGAAATATCGCGTACACAAGGTATAAAAAGGGCGGTGCTGTCATTTGCACTCAGGTGACTGATGTAAAAATGTGTCCGACTTGATTGTGGTAGCACCGCAGGTATTAACAAACTTTGAACGCGCAATGGTAGGTGGAGCTTGACGTATGGGATGTTTCGTTTCCGGAATCATTGGGGAATTTAATGTGGCGAGATCCACATTGTCAAGCGTGTGTCGAGAATACCAAGTTACAGGCATTGCCTCTCAGAATAGATAACACAGTGGCTTTCGGCCTTCGCTTAACGGGAAGTCGTGCGGTAGCGTTCTCGCTTCCCACGCCCAGGTTCCCGGGTTCGATTCCCGGCGGGGTCAGGGATTTTTCTCTGCCTCGTGATGACTGGATGTTGTGTGATGCCCTTAGGTTAGTTAGGTTTAAGTAGTTCTAAGTTCTAGGGGGCTGATGACCATATATGTTAAGTCCCATAGTGCTCAGAGCGATTTGAACCATTTTTTTTTCGCTTAACGACCGAGAGCAGAGACGTATGCGTAGAGTCGTCAGCGGTAACAGACAATCAACACTACGTGAAACAACCACAAAAATCAAAATGGGACGTAAGACGAACGGTAATAGGAGTTAATAGGCTCTGGCAATAGACGACCAACGCGAGTGTCATTGCTAACAGTACGACATCGCCTGCAGCGCGTCTTCTGGGCTCATGACTGTATCGGTTGGACTCTAGACGAGTGCAAAACCGTGGCCTGGTCAGATGAATCGCGATATCAGTTGATAAGAGCCGATGGTAACGTTCGAGTGTGGCGCAGACCCCACGAGGCCATGGATGCAAAATGCCAAGACGGCAGTGTTCAAGCTGGTGATGACTCCATAATGGTATGGGCTACGTTAACAGTGAATGAACTGTGTCCTCTGGTCCAACTGAACTTCTCATTAGCTGGAAATGATAATATTCGGCTGCTTTATGCTCACATCACCGCGCGCTGTGCCACTGATCCACAACTGCTCGCGATTGGTTGGAAGAACATTCTGGACAGTTCGAGCGAACGATTTGGCCATCCAGATTGCTCGACATGAATCCATCGAACATTTAAGAATTATAATCCAAAGGTCAGTTCGTGCACAAAATCCTGCACCAGAACACTTTTGCAGTTACGGACCCCTACAGAGGCACATTGGCTCAATATTTCCGCAGAGGACTCTTAACGCCTTGTTGAGTCCATGCTACGTGGAGCTGCTGCACTGACGCAATATTTGGCGGTGTCTCACCCTACCATGACCCATGACTTTTGTCAGCTCAGTGAATAGTACGTGTGGTGCGGGGGGGCGGGTGAATTCAATTTATTTATTCGGAGCTGCCGTAAGGTGCTTCGACGGTTTGCAAGCTCCTCAAATTTTTGTAAAACTGCCTTAACCAGCAAAAGTGGTGATAGATGCAGGCAGCAAAAGAAACAGTTTAGGGCCTTTTCAGTCTCCTGCTCCTTAACTGAAACTGATAGATATTGATTTAAACTGATTCCTGCGTATTTGGTTTAAACGTTTAAAGATGTCGGCTACACCACCAAAAACATATGTTCTGTTTCAAAATATGTGACTCGGTCCTATAAACGTCTAAAATATAACTAAATTTTTTGTTCGTAATTCTGAAGAGTAGTGTCTGTTATGTTAACCTATGTAAATATATATTCCATTCATTTGTAAATTTGTAAGTTACAGAGAAAAACGCCATATCTGAAGCACCATGTAATTATAAGTTGTATGATCTTCATATCCGTGGCCTCATCTACAGTTACGACCTACAACGCTGATAGTTGTCCTCTGCGGTTTCAATGCTGTCGCCCCACATGTGGAACTGTCCAACTCTGCCTATGATCCCTCGGACGTTGCAGACTGCCACAAAACGATTGCCATTCTACATCTACATCAAGATCTACATCTTCATCTACATTCATACTCTTTAAATCACTGTGAAATACGTGCGACGAGTTATTTCCCATTGGTCCAACAAGTTCGACGTTTCGCTGTTCCATTCTCGTATGGAGCGCGGGCGGAATGACTCCTTAAACTTCTCTGCGTAAAATGTAATTAGCCTCATATTGTCTTCGCGAACTTACGGGAGCGTTAGTTAGGGGCTTTTGGTACCAAGTGATTATAATTAAATTGCAGCTACTCACTGACGACCAGTGTGGGCTGCACTTATCCTACGGAACCGAAACTTCGTAATTATGCGAAAGCGTTAAAGCTGAACCGTTTTATACTGGAAAAACATTATTTTCAATCTGGGTCACCAGGTGCACATCTGGCGCTGCACAGCATCTCGTTGATATCGTCTGTGCTCATATTGAAAAAATTGAGTAAGCTGCGGTTATCGCTCGAGCGGTTGCGTTGATTGACTGAACCAACAATTCTTTTACTCTGAATTTTCGTGACACATTGTTCGAATGCAGGCGTTTCCACCTATCTTCAAGTTGCATCTCTGCTAGTCATCTGTATTGTTACTTTAGTTGTAGTGAGAAAGCTTTGGTAATCACTCCAGCTAATTTTTGTGTTCCTTCTGTTTGGTATACAGAGTCAACCATGCGAAAGGCGATGGAATTTAAAAAAATTTACATTAATTGTTTATACAATAGTTTTTAAGGGTGAAAATCTTTCATTATAAAGTAAGTTTCATTTTTGCTTTTGCCGGCCGGAGTGGCCGAGCGGTTCTAGGCGCTACAGTCTGGAACCGCGCGACCGGTACGGTGGCAGGTTCGAATCCTACCTCGGGCATGGATGTGTGTGATGTCCTTAGGTTACTTAGGTTTAAGTAGTTCTAAGTTCTGGGACTGATGACCAGAGCAGTTAAGTCCCATAGTACTCAGAGTCAGTTTTTGCTTTTACTTTTAGCACTCGTTTCAAAAAAGAGGTGTCAGGGGTGGAAAGCGGGAAACTTCTAAATGACGATTCTGAAGTCATTGATTGTTCTGAATTCAAGTGGTCCAACGGGGAGGAAGAAAAAGTGCGAGCTAGCAATCACGATAGTGAATCAGAAATAGAAGCGTGTCAAGAGGAAATGCAACGTCATGATAACGATGATGATGGTGACGACGATTTTGATTTTATTTGTGGATATTTTGTCGGTGGCTATAGTAAAACTAAGGATCTACGCCCTCAAAAAATATAATGAAAATTTTTCTTGGTTCAAAGAAGTCAGCTAAGGGTAGTACGCAGGAAGAAACGGAATCCAACAAGATTGTTAGTGAGAATATGATTGACTGGCTTGTGGAATACACCAACTTGAATATTAGATACCTCATTATCACAAAACAACGATTCTGTAGACTGTGATGTAAAGGAGACTTCGAGTGAAGACATCTGTCCTCTTACTGGAACCCTTACTTTGACTGGCTTGAAAGGTGGAAATAAAACAAATGTTGAAGAACTTTGGAATAATGGTGGCACTGAAATGATAATTCTCAGAGCTTGTGTGTCATACAGATGGTTCTAATTTCTCCTCAGATGTCTGAGGTTCGATGGCAATGTGAGAAAGATAAGTTAGGCCATGTTTGGATCAATCGGATATAAATTTTAAGAAAACCAAGAGTTTGGGAGAGTTGGGAACTACAGATGACATGCTGACGCCTTCTAGGAGAAGGTGTTCGTTTGCGCATTATATAACGAAAAAGCCAGTGAAGTACGGCTTGCAATTCTTCGCTATTTGCGACGCTAAAACATTCTATAAAGCATCAGTTCAGCGATACTGTCGAACAAAACCAGGTGGCCCTTGCAATATCTCAGATAAATGATACTGAGCATCAACTGGCAGAAACTTTGAATGGATCCATTCGGAATATTACTTTTGATGATTGGTGGGCTAGTTATCCATGGGCAGTGTTGTTTTTACAGAAAAAATCACTTGGAAACTCTTAAAACACATGAAACGGATATCCCACAGGAATTCTTACCACTGAATTCCAGGCTAATTGGGTCTTTGCTGTTTGGATACCACAAAGATATTGGAATGGTATTCTATGTTCCCAAAGAAAGAGTGTTGTTCTGCTTCGCACCATTCACATTGAAGACACAATTGATGAAGGAACCGATAACCCACATGTTATCATGGACTGTATCATGACAAATGGAGGGGTTGACATAATCGACCTGATGTGCAGTAAACACTCTTTGGCTAGCGTAACTAGAAGATGGACAATGGCTGTATGGTTTGCCTTATTAAATACCGTTGGTGTCGATGCTCAAATATTTAGTCCAATGCAGAAAACCCAAGAAAAACCAAGGGGGATACCTTTGAAACAGCTGTATTAACAGCGTAAGGAAGCTTATATAGTTGCAAGATCCCACATTCCTATCCTTCCCAATGACCGCTAAATATTTTTGGCATCTTATACAGTGGGAGAGCCTCAACAAATAGAAGAGCCTAAAAACAATAAAAGAGTCGATGCACTGTGTGTGGCAGCAAAAAGATTGTTGTTACCACAACTCGTTGCTGTCGGAGTAAAACGTTTGTATGCGAAAAGTATTCTTCCACTGTCAGTGAAATGCGCGCATGTAACACTAAGGATGAGCTGGATGATCAGGACGAGCAAAATTTGTGTATACATTATAACAATAGTAACACATCTAATAAATAATCAGAATTTGATGCAATAAGTGCTGTAGAAATAATGTGCAGTGCGAAGTAAGTGCTGGCCAAGTGTGATGTGAGATTATTACATCTGTTTTTAAATAAAAGAGTAGGATACTATTGTTGTATTTTTTAATTATGTACTAAGAAGAAATAAAGTTCAAACATGAAAATATTTGTTTATGTTTGTAAAAAGCAAAATAAAGTTATTTTTTTTTCAATTCCAAGAATAGTAAGGCGATGGCTGGTTGACAAAGTCAACCTCGCAAACAATGATGTTACAAACCTGCGACCGCTTGAGGGTTGATAATAAAATCAACCTTATGCCTTTCTCAGTTTTTGACCTTTTCTGCCCACGTTCAGTTTCTTATCCACTACATATGGAAGCATTCCTACATGTCTTTATTGCATTCACAGTACCAGATTTTGACCTGATGGCTAAAATTTCAACTAATATTTTTCCAGCGTCAATCGATTCCATGTTAACAGAGTGGAATATCTATCAAGTTTCACTGACATACGGTAATCACAGTCCACACTGGAGCTCCGTGACTACTTGCACTTTAATTACAACCAACTCATGTATTTCTAAGTACATCATATGAAGTTGATTCTTGTAACACTGAGTAGAGTTTCACTAAATACTTTGCGTGTGTCTTCAAGCCGTCACCAATTCAAATCTTTCATCATTTCACTCACGGGTCTAAGCAACCTGTGGCCGATTGTGGCACTCTTTATTGCATTTGATCAATACCCCCTGTTAGATCTGTTGCTACAGGCCCCACACACTTGTGCAATATTCTAGGATGGCTTGCACAAGTATTTTTTAAACAGTCTTCTGATTAAACTCCCCTAGTATTGTAAGAGTGAACAACCGCTTTACTCACGACTAAGACTGTGTGATCGTTCCATTTCATATCCCAAAATATTGTTACATTCAAGTATTTGTATGAGTCGATCGATTCCAGTTGTGACTCATTCATTGCAGCCATAAGATACCCTCTCCAATGGTGACGGTCTGCTGTGTAATTTCACAATAAATTAAGACTAACGTAATAAAAAGTCGTATAAAAAGGACTAAATTAGGGAGAATGTGTTCTGTATTTCGGTTCTGTAATGCGAAATATAAAGTAATAATAAGCTTCCACGATGTCTGCAAAATATACGAAAGATGAAACAGCAAAAAAATTTTGATATTTACAGCTTGTGTGGCTTGAGCCTTTGAGGTGTGAGAAACATTTTAGTTAACAGTGAAATGATACACATGCTCAAATATCACGAAGAAGTATAAATGTAGCATTCCTTGGAAAGATGCTACATTTGGGCTGAAGACCTATAATCTTTTAGGAAACACCTCTATGCTAAGTTTTAAGCTTTGTCTGAAGATGAATGATACAAAAATGCGCTACTTTGCCCTCATTCCCTACAGGTAGTGTCTAGATATTCTGACGTTTCGGTCCTGGTTACAGAAATCCAATATCTAATTTCACAGTGGACAAGTTCAGAATTACTGCCATCTTGGCATTGTACCAATGGGCTACAGTACATCTTCCATTTCGATACCTTCTTCCCCTCCCGCCCACAACTCCTCTACTATTCAATCCCTGAAGATATGTCTGCGCTGCATGAAGGTTTATTTGGTAGTAACATCAGAGATTTTCCTTCTATGCATGCATACGTGATTCATTTGATACTTCGACGAAAAGTTAAATACTAATGTTTTCTTTGTGAGCCACACTGTGATTGACAGTGCGTTAGTAGTGAATCTCGTACAATGTGCACCATGACGGTTGTTATTGCGAGGTGTAACCAGAAAGTAAGTTAAGTTTGGTAGTGAGATTTAGAGATACAGAAAAAGAGATTGACTACAAAAGACTACAAATCTTAATATTATGTATCCACTTGCCTCCCAACATTTTGCAGATACTTGTCATAGAGGAGTACAAGTTTTCACATTCCTATCCCTCAAAATTTTACCGCCATTGTTGGCAGCCACGTGCTAAAATATTCTTTGATCTGGTCATCGTTGTCGAATTGTTGACTGTTAAGAAACGTTTGAAAATTCAAAAAAAAAAAATGGTTGAAGTGGCTCTGAGCACTATGGGACTTAACATCTGAGGTCATCTGTCCTCTAGAACTTAGAACTACTTAAACCTAACTACCCTAAGGACATCACACACATCCATGCTCGACTCAGGATTCGAACCTGCGACCGTAGCAGTCGCGCAGTAACAGACTGAAGTGCCTAGAACCGCTAGGCCACACCTGAAAGTTCAAAAAGAGATGAAGGTCGCTAGGTGAGGCCAGGACTGTATGGAGGTCAAAGTCCTCTATGATTTGTTGTGTCTTGTTAAAAGCGTGGAGCCAGGAGGCGTGCAGCCAGGAACTGACATGAAGCAAAACAATACCGTTTCTGAGAATTCCGCGGCACTTACACAGTTTCAGAAGCGTCTCACAGTAAACGTTTGTAGTGATTATTTCACGTTGCGGTAAAAACTGTACAAATAGTACACCCTATCTCTCACAAAATACTGTGACTTCACGAGGTATCAATCGTTGGTCGGTTTTAATATTTAATGGTGACGCTATGTGGCTTCACACCTTTGAATGTCGTTTCGATTGTGTGGTGTCACCGCCAGACACCACACTTGCTAGGTGGTAGCTTAAATCGGCCGCGGTCCATTTAGTACATGTCGGACCCGCGTGTCGCCACTGTGTGATCGCAGACCTAGCGCCACAACAAGGCAGGTCTCGAGATACGGACGAGCACTCGACCCAGTTGTACGGACGACATTGCTAGCGACAATACGGACGAAGCCTTCCTCTCATTTGCCGAGAGTCAGTTAGAATAGCCTTCTGCTAAGTCCATGGCTACGACCTAGCAAGGCGCCATTAGCCTTACCTACTTTGAGAGTTATCGTATAAATGTCTCAAGAAGAACGCTGTATTCATCAAAGAATAAAAGTTAAGTATAAAGCCGCTACGTACTTTTCTTGCTACCATTCAATAGTTATCCTGTTCCAGACTTGACGCCAGTCGGCGTGTGTGTACGCGTGCCCTTCTTACGGCCCACTTCGCAATGTGACGTAACTAGCTTGTTACGTCACAACAGATTGGCGACGAGACAACGGAAAGGGTCTTGTTCTTTCTAATTGTTTACAATTACTTGTGTCATGGCTTCGCCAGATGTACTGTCCGAATTTTATCGCTTCCAGAATCAGCAGACGCAGGCGTTATTGGATGCCCTTGGACAGCTCGTCCAGGGTCAACGTGCCATTCCAACCGATGCGGCAGCCGCCGGTTCACCGCTCCCACAGCCACACCATGCCGTTGCACCGCCGTTTCGCAGTTTTAACGCGGCGCACGAGTCGTGGCCAGAATGGTCCCGACAGTTCGGCTTTCACCTAGCCGCCTACAGAATTCAAGGTAATGAGCGGCAGCCGTTTTTGCTTTCTTGTGTCGGTGTGTCCACCTACCGTGTGATAGTGAAATTGTTTCCCCGACGCGACGTCGCAACTCTGTCCTACGAAGAAATTTTGTCTGCTTTAGATGCCTATTTCAACGAAACAGTTAATGTGGTTGCAAAAAGGTATACTTTCTTTCGTACGAAACGTACGGCCGGTCAAACTAGTAGGGAGTGGGTAGCAACATTGCAAGGACTTACTAGGGACTGTGCCTTTGAATGTGACTGTGGCCTTTCTTATTCAGATACAATGGTTCGTGATGCAATTGCACAGAACGTTTCTGATGTACGGGAGCAAATTTTGAAACTAGTTAATCCCTCCCTTCATCAAGTGATAGACATATTGGATAGGCAAGACACACTTGACTGTGATCAGGAATCTTTTGAAACTTCGCCAGCAGTGTGTAACATTAACCGGCCCGCCGGGCGCGCTCGCGCTGCGCGGCCCGGTAAACTGCCCTCGCGCAAGTCTGCACAGCTGCCGCCGCGCTCTAAACCAGGTGTGCCGCGCCAGCACACAAATGCAGTGAAATCATGCCCGCGGTGTGCTACTAGACATTCGCGTGAACATTGCCCGCCACGCCAAGCTATTTGCTTTTTCTGCCATAGGAAAGGACATGTTCAAAGTGTTTGCCAGAAAAAGCTCAGATCAGACAATCACAACCATTCCAGGCCTTTTGCTTCGCGCCGGAATCGAACCAAGGACACTCAGGCTCGTGGACCTTCGCCCATGGACATTCATGTCGTTAATTCCACTTCGTCCAGTGACACTTTCTCTAACAGTGACTGTGTTCGTCCCGCAAAACGTGTGCGTCGACGTCGCCGGAAATCGCGTCAATTAGCAAGTGATTCTGTACAAGTGTCTGTTCAAATTGCACAAAACAGTCGCTCTTGTCGTCAGCAGGACAATAATCTTTTTGTAGATTTGGACTTTAATGGCAAGATCATACCATTCCAGCTTGATACCGGAGCTGCAGTTTCATTGCTCAATCACGACACGTACAAACAAGTGGGCGCACCTCCGTTGCGTGCCGCAAATGTTAAGCTACATAGTTACTCAGGACAGAATATACCTGAGTTAGGACGGTGCAGCCTTCTTGCCACATACAAGGGACAAAAAAACTTGTCATTTTACGTTCTTCGTTCTTCTACTGCAGTGAACTTGTTTGGTTTAGATTTATTTCAGTTGTTTAACATGTCTATTGTAAATCGGGTCCTATCAGTGAATCAGACTGTGCCTTCAGACAGTGTTTCTCGCTTATGTGAAGAATTTGCAGACATTTTTGCACCGGGCTTAGGTTGCGCAAAAAACTATGAAGCACATTTGGAACTGAAAGTAAACGCGCAACCGAAATTTTTCAGAGCGCGCAATGTTCCCCACGCATTGCGTGATGAGGTCGCAAGAACGTTAAACGATCTAGAATCACAGGGTGTAATTGAACGTGTGCAAGCTTCTCTCTGGGCCTCACCCTTAGTAATTTTGCCAAAACCTTCCGGAAAATTGAGACTTTGCGTGGACTTCAAGGCCACAGTGAATCCACAACTAGTGACTGCTACTTTTCCTTTGCCCCGCCCGGAAGATCTTTTTGCTAAACTGTGCCCGGGAAAATATTTTTCAAAGTTGGACCTAGCCGATGCGTACTTGCAAATACCGGTGGACGACGAATCCCAGCGCGTATTGGTGGTTAACACGCATCTTGGATTGTACAGGTTCAAAAGACTGCCATTCGGGTGTGCATCCGCCCCTGCATTGTTTCAGCAATATTTACAAACTATTTGTGCGTCGGTCCCTACTGCAGCAAACTATCTGGACGATATAGTGATCTCTGGACAGACCGAAGAAGATCATCTTGCGAACCTACGAACGTTATTTCAGGTCTTGCGACAAAATGGTCTTCGCTTGCGGAAGGACAAATGTGTGTTTTTTGCTCGTGACTTACCATACCTGGGCCATGTCATCAATGCCCAAGGCATACATCCGAGTCCAGAGCACCTCTGTGCCATACAAGATTTGCCTTCCCCTCAAAATGTGAAGCAGCTGCAGAGTGTGTTGGGTAAAATTACCTACTATCATCGCTTTCTGCGCAATGCCTCTTCCATTTCAGCTCCGCTTCATCGCTTACGCCGTAAGGGTGTTCTGTTCGTCTGGACGACGGAATGCGAGAGCGCCTTTCGCCGGTTGAAATCGGCGTTGCTTTCTAATACTTGCCTTACGCCATTCGATCCCCAGAAACCCCTTTTGTTGATGGTAGATGCATCGGATTTCGGGATCGGTGCTGTGCTTGCGCACAAAGTTTGCTCGCATGATCGCCCTATTGCCTTTGCGTCCAAATTGCTCTCGTCTACGCAAAGAAATTTCTCACAGATAGAGAAAGAAGCTTTGGCTCTCGTCTTTGGTGTTACAAAGTTCCATGATTTCTTGTATGGTCGTCACTTTACCATCATCACAGACCACAAACCTTTCACATCGCTTTTTCATCCGACCAAGCCTGTACCTCCACGTACAGCGCAGAAATTCATTCGCTGGTCTATTTTCCTCTCGCAGTACCGCTACGATATCTTGTATCGGTCCACTGTTAAGCACGGAAACGCCGATGCGTTGTCCCGTTTGCCTGTTGCTGAGGATAAAGCATTCGATTCTTCCGAACTTGCTTGCATGTTCATTGATTCGGAAACCGATGAAGTGGTCGAATCGTTTCAGACTGATTTTCGTCGTGTAGCTACAGCCACAGCTGCTGACCCTGTCCTTGCTACCGTTGTGCGTTTTGTTGCTACGCAATGGCCTTTGTCAAAGTCTCGGATCGAGGATCCGTTGGTTCGCCGATTTTTTGCTCACAAGGAGAGACTTTTGTTCGACGTGGTGTTTTGTTGTTGCGTTCTGATAATGATCAGTCCAGAGTCGTGGTCCCACGTTCGTTACAGTCCTCTGTCTTACGGCTTCTTCACCAAGGACATTGGGGTATAGTGCGAACGAAACAACTTGCTCGTCAGCACAGTACTTGATTCGGAATCGATGCTGCGATTACGAATATGTGTTCTTCTTGCATGGCGTGTGCCGAACAACAATCCGCACCGCCGCGGAAAGTCTTTGCATGGCCAAAAGCCACTTCCCCTAGGCAACGCTTGCACATCGATTTTGCTGGTCCATTCTGGAATGCTCGATGGTTGGTTCTGGTAGATGCCTTCTGTAATTTTCCTTTTGTTGTCAGGATGTCTTCCACGACGTCCTCTGCCACCATCCAAGCATTGTCTCAAATCTTTTGCATTGAATGTCTTCCGCAGACTCTTGTTTCCGACAATGGCCCACAATTCATGTCCGCAGAATTTCAGTCATTCTGCCAGGCCAATGGTATTCAACATCTGACATCCGCGCTGTTTTCGCCTCAGTCAAACGGTGCCGCTGAACGATTGGTCCGGACTTTCAAGTCACAGATGTTGAAGTTGAAAGAGTCGCATTCTCGGGAGGACGCATTGTTGCTCTTTTTGTCTTCGTATTGCTCTCAGCCCCGGGATGGTCGCTCGCCGGCTGAGTTGCTCCATGGTCGTCCTCATCGAACCTTGATGTCTTTGCTGCATCCGCCGCATCAGGTTCCTTTGCAGCGGCAGACTTCTGCTTTTGCTCCAGGCGACGTTGTATTCTATCGCAACTATCGACGTTCACGGCGTTGGCTCGCAGGGCGCATTCTTCGCTGCCTCGGCCGCGCGATGTATTTGGTTTTGGGGGCCTCTGGTGAGGTGCGCCGGCATCTCAATCAGCTGCGCCTCTGTCGTCGCACGGGTTCTGCCGCTCCCCGTCTGCTTTCAGCGACGGTGCCGTCCGGTCAGCGCCCTGGGGACCCATCTACTGGCTCGCCTCATCCCCAGGTGTTACCGACGATGCCTTCCATTTTGCCCCATGGCGACGCGCCGCCGCCGCCGCCGCCGCCGCCGCCGCCTGTTCTCCCGCCGGCGCCGCCCGCATTCGACGCTTCGCTGCTGCCGCCAAGCGCCTCCCTGGGTCACGCGCCGCCGATCGCTTCCCGTGACCAGCTGTCCCCTGCCATGGAACTCTTGCCCGCTCCGGATCACATGATGTCATCGCGCATCGGATACCCCGACGCAATGGACGTCAACCCTTCGGCCCCTCCTGTCTCTTTCCGGGCGCTACGCCGCATGTTGACGTGCACCCTGGACTAGGTTTTCAGGCGTTTCCTAGCTCCCCTCGGACCGAATGGCCGGGTGCGGGTGGCACAGCCTCGCCTGTTGTTAGGCTCCCCACCTCATCGCATATGTCAACATGGGGTCCTCCCCACGGCGGGCGGAAGCCTTATAAAACGACCGTTCGCCGATTTGCGGGGGAGGAATGTGGTGTCACCGCCAGACACCACACTTGCTAGGTGGTAGCTTAAATCGGCCGCGGTCCATTTAGTACATGTCGGACCCGCGTGTCGCCACTGTGTGATTGCAGACCTAGCGCCACCACAAGGCAGGTCTCGAGATACGGACGAGCACTCGACCCAGTTGTACGGACGACATTGCTAGCGACAATACGGACGAAGCCTTCCTCTCATTTGCCGAGAGTCAGTTAGAATAGCCTTCTGCTAAGTCCATGGCTACGACCTAGCAAGGCGCCATTAGCCTTACCTAGTGGCAGACTCTGCAAGAGAGGCGCTCTGCATCGCGGTGTAGCTTGCTCGCCAGGTTTCGAGAGGGTGCGTTTCTGGATGAGGTATCGAATATATTGCTTCCCCCTACTTATACCTCCCGAGGAGATCACGAATGTAAAATTAGAGAGATTAGAGCGCGCACGGAGGCTTTCAGACAGTCTTTCTTCCCGCGAACCATACGCGACTGGAACAGGAAAGGGAGGCAATGACAGTGGCATGTAAAGTGCCCTCCGCCACACACCGTTGGGTGGCTTGCGGAGTATCAATGTAGATGTAGATGTACTTTGAGAGTTATCGTATAAATGTCTCAAGAAGAACGCTGTATTCATCAAAGAATAAAAGTTAAGTATAAAGCCGCTACGTACTTTTCTTGCTACCATTCAATAGTTATCCTGTTCCAGACTTGACGCCAGTCGGCGTGTGTGTACGCGTGCCCTTCTTACGGCTCACTTCGCAGTGTGGCGTAACTAGCTTGTTACGTCACAACAGATTGAGAGGTTTCATAAGCGAGCAAAGTCTCATCCGCGTCCTGTATCTTGCTTAGAAATTCATCAGTGTGTTTGTTGTAAAACGTCAAAAACTAAAGTGCGCTGCCCCGACGCTGTTATTTCTGTTGGTCTGTAATAGTTTTTAGCGACCAACGAGCGCAAATATTTCGGAAGATGTTTTCAGAAATGATTTCGTGAAGAAGCGATCTTGAAATTTGCGGAAAGTTCTTGGAGAGATCGTATATTTTAATCTACGTTTTTCGTTGACCAGTTACTGAACGGCACGAAGCATTTTTTCGTAAACCTGACATGGACAGCCACATCTTTCGTTGTCGTCCAATTCATCGTGTCGGCACGAAGCATTTTTTCGTAAACCTGACATGGACAGCCACATCTTTCGTTGTCGTCCAATTCATCGTGTCCTCCACTGAAGTGACTGATCCATCTCCTCACCACTGAATACCTCATCGTTTCTATTTTCCATAAACTTCGCAACTCTGTCGGTTTATGTCGACTGGTCTAGTGTTCTCTGCATCCAGAAACCGAATTACGTGTCTAATCTGAGATGCAATAGTACTTTCAATCGCCGTTACGGCTCTAAACGAGCACAGGAGAAACAGCACGCAGAGATCTCAAAATGGTGTATTTTCTTTATCCTTGACACACAGAACTACTATGCATGCGCAAATTGCGATTATAGTGCTGCTGTCGATAGAAACGACAAAAGATTTTCTGGGCGTACGTCATACTACACTCCTGGAAATGGAAAAAATAACACATTGACACCGGTGTGTCAGACCCACCATACTTGCTCCGGACACTGCGAGAGGGCTGTACAAGCAATGATCACACGCACGGCACAGCGGACACACCAGGAACCGCGGTGTTGGCCGTCGAATGGCGCTAGCTGCGCAGCATTTGTGCACCGCCGCCGTCAGTGTCAGCCAGTTTGCCGTGGCATACGGAGCTTCATCGCAGTCTTTAACACTGGTAGCATGCCGCGACAGCGTGGACGTGAACCGTATGTGCAGTTGACGGACTTTGAGCGAGGGCGTATAGTGGGCATGCGGGAGGCCGGGTGGACGTACCACCGAATTGATCAACACGTGGGGCGTTAGGTCTCCACAGTACATGATGTTGTCCCCAGTGGTCGGCGGAAGGTGCACGTGCCCGTCGACCTGGGACCGGACCGCAGCGACGCACGGATGCACGCCAAGACCATAGGATCCTACGCAGTGCCGTAGGGGACCGCACCGCCACTTCCCAGCAAATTAGGGACACTGTTGCTCCTGGGGTATCGGCGAGGACCATTCGCAACCGTCTCCATGAAGCTGGGCTACGGTCCCGCACACCGTTAGGCCGTCTTCCGCTCACGCCCCAACATCGTGCAGCCCGCCTCCAGTGGTGTCGCGACAGGCGTGAATGGAGGGACGAATGGAGACGTGTCGTCTTCAGCGATGAGAGTCGCTTCTGCCTTGGTGCCAATGAGTCGTATGCGTGTTTGGCGCCGTGCAGGTGAGCGCCACAATCAGGACTGCATACGACCGAGGCAGACAGGGCCAACACCCGGCATCATGGTGTGGGGAGCTATCTCCTACACTGGCCGTACACCACTGGTGATCGTCGAGGGGACACTGAATAGTGCACGGTACATCCAAACCATCATCGTACCCATCGTTCTACCATTCCTAGACCGGCAAGGGAACTTGCTGTTCCAACAGGACAATGCACGTCCGCATTTATCCCGTGCCACCCAACGTGCTCTAGAAGGTGTAAGTCAACAACCTGGCCAGCAAGATCTCCGGATCTGTCCCCCATTGAGCATGTTTGGGACTGGATGAAGCGTCGTCTCACGCGGTCTGCACGTCCAGCACGAACGCTGGTCCAACTGAGGCGCCAGGTGGAAATGGCATGGCAAGCCGTTCCACAGAACTACATCCAGCATCTCTACGATCGTCTCCAAGGGAGAATAGCAGCCTGCATTGCTGCGAAAGGTGGATATACACTGTACTAGTGCCGACATTGTGCATGCTCTGTTGCCTGTGTCTATGTGCCTGTGGTTCTGTCAGTGTGATCATGTGATGTATCTGACGCCAGGAATGTGTCAATAAAGTTTCCCCTTCCTGGGACAATGAATTCACGGTGTTCTTATTTCAATTTCCAGGAGTGTATAAAACCTCAGTACAAAATTATAAAGCAATGTTTCGTAATGGGGGAAATCGTTTGGCTGCCGCCAAGTGAAATCCATGATCCTGTCCCATGAATTACTTTATGTGTCTTGTTAGAACCCAATTGGGAGTCGTGAGTTATGTACCGAAACAATGGAAACAAAATTTTCTGATGGACCCTGTTCCTCTTGAAGCATCCCTAACTCTCCTGTGGTTCCCATTTCAGGTACTCCACGTCGACGTCTGCTCGTAGATACGTATGGTCGGTGGGTTTTCCCTCTTTACTTCCCGACGTGGCAGCGACGACTCTCCGATGAGGTGCGGACCTTGTGTTTTGCTATTACTGCGAGACTTGTAAATATCGCTTTTATTTAGTAATTTGATCGGCTAAAACTCTCCCCTTTTATGATTAATACAGCCTGCGCCACCCTTCGGAGGGAGTGGGGACGTCAAAGAGTCACAAAAGTTCATATTAAGCAGTCCGTAAAACACGTAAACGTTCACTTCAGTTAGCGTGTTAGTTAATGCCTACGCTTCCCGCTAGATGGTGCTGACTTACAGCTGAATAGCTTTGTTTCCGTAAAACCTTCACTCATTAGCACTAGGTAAATGAAATAAGTAAAACACTCTTGTATTTCACTTTCACTCTATATTCAAGGATTAAGATGGTGATGGATGATGGTCTATTTAAAAGGTTCCTAGCCTGGAGGAATCTAAATAGCCCGCAAATGCCGATATGCACGCGCTCTACGTCCAGATTCGCAACTAACGGCACACGACACTTTCATAAGTGCACACGTTAATATCTGAATACCGACACCTCTGAATTCACTCGTATCAGCAGATAATTTGAGTTTCTGTCGTCTATATGTTCGTAAAGTTCCAATCTAGCACTAAAGTCCTAAAATCCCCTTAATACTCCGTTGTTACCAACAGTCAGAGATCGTACACTTCATCACTTTTAATCTCCGTAATATTCTAACCGTTTATCGTGAATCTTAACACGATAAAGTCCAATCTAATTATTGTCTCGATGACTGACACGGGTTCCCAGCCCTTTAACGAAACAATCAAGGAAACAAGGCGGCAATAACGAAGATCAGGCCTTTTTATAGGTTTTTCATCACAAGAGTTTGTCACTGCCGTCTCCATGACGAAGCTTTCGTGGCTTTGCTGTGCTTAGACGTTAAACTACTTGCTGATATCCTATAATTTTGATCTGCAATTACCGGACTCTGCTTCTACACTACTTTCCCCTCTAAAAATTCTATTCTTAATTTTTAATTATTCTTTCTATAGCTTTTATCACTGTAAACTGAACCGAGGTGTTACACTCTGCATCTTGTCGCTGCTTATTATTGATCGTTGAATATGCGAAGATATGTAGCTAAGGTGGTTATGTCGTACAAAATGTCATACAGCAAGTGAAGAATGACGGCATAGATCACAAAATAACCATAACGCTTTTCGGAATTATTTCCATTTTTTGAAATCCATCTGTCATATAATGTTATGTACACAACTGGCAACGCTCTTGTTCTCGTGTTACCTTTGCACTTAAATTTAGGATGGTGGAAATAATTACGAAAAGCATCACGCAAACTTAGTGATCGAAAAAGGTTTTCCTTACCTACTGTATGACTGTTTATGTCACTTAGCCAGCTGAACTACAGATATAACAGATGTACTACAATAGTAGTTAGCTTCCTTGGTGACCTTATGTCACACTTGTGTTGACAGATGCTGGAGAGTATCCGTTCTCATGGCAGCCCGAATATTATTCTCTTCTATAGTTAAACGGTGAATACGCTAAGATGACGAAAGTCATCGCATTCCTCCTCATATCGTGTCGGACCTCCTTTTGCCCGGAGTGGCCTAGCAGTTCAGTGTGACTTGGACTCAAAACGTCACTGGAATTACTCTGAAGAAATAATTGGGGAAGTATCGACGGTGCAGAAATTTTGCACGGATGGAACTCTCGATTACGTTCCATAAATGTTGAATGAAATTCACATCGGGCGGTCTAGCTGGCCAAATTATCCATTCCAATTGTCCAGTGACCGATCGAGGTGGCGCAGAGGTCAGCACACTGGACTCGCATTCGGGAGGACGACGGTTCAACCCCGCGTCAGGCTATCCAGATCTAGGTTTTCCGTGATTTCCCGAAATCGTTTCAGGCCAATGCCGGTATGGTTCCTTTGACAGGGCCCGGCCGTTTTTCTTCCCCATCCTTCCCTAATCCGATGAGACAGATCAGTTCCCTCTTTGGTCTCTTCCCCCACATCAACCCACCCCATCCAATTGTCCAAAACGTTCTTCAAACCAGTTTCGAACAATTGTGGTCCGATGATACTGCACATTCTGATTCACAAAAATTCTGTCGTTGTCGGGGGACATGAATTTCTTGAATGGCTGCAGATGATCTCGAAGTACCCGATCATAACCATTTTCAATGATCGGATCCGTTGGACCACAGGACAACTCACCCCATTATGAAGTCACCACCAGGTTACACAGTGCCCTGTTGAAAACCTGGGTCCATGGCTTCATACGGTCTACGCCATACTCCAAAGCTACCATCAGCTCCTACTAACCGAAATCTTGAATCATCTGACCAGTCCACACTTTTCCAGTCGTTTAAGGAGTGGCCGGTATGGTCACGAGCCCAGAAGAGGCACTGCAGGCGATGTAGTGCTGTTAGTAAAGGCACTCTGCTAGCATAGGTCGTTTACATCAGATTTGTTCAAAATGTTCAAATATGCGTGAGCCGTGCTGCGGCTCGCGTTGGTGCTGTTGTAGGTTTCCGTCCTCTGTTGGAGGCCAAACTGTATCGTTTAGTTGACATGGTTGCGGTTGTTTGTCTTCTTCTTGTGTCCACTGGCGCCACTTCGTTTCGCAAGCGTTGCCTGTCTGCTAGTGGCAGCAGCGGCCTTATCGAAATGTAGTATCTGAGGCCATATCTTGGGGTGACGTGGTTGCTCTTCCGGGTCATGTGAGTGAGTAGTTCGGTTGGGGACTCCGCACGGGCCATGATTGCAGTGCGATAACACTGGAACCGCTGGCGGCACGCATGCACTGCCGGATGGAAGGGCTGTGGTCGCGAGGGTACATGACCTAGTCGTTAACCGGTCCAACAAGCTTTAAGATGAGTCGATTTTAATCCGAATAGTGAAACATCCACCATTGTGAGATCTCGCGATCCTCCAGTGACTTCGTGTTGCTGCTCGCAGTGTCGCCGAGACGAAGAGCAGCGAGTAGAGTGCTTGGGGAAGGCGAATCGTCTTCTTGTTACTAGTTGCTGCATTCTATGTGTCACTGTTTTTGAAGTTCAACGAGCGTAGTTTTTCTACCTGGTGGCCGCTAACGGTCCAGTTGCCTGCCCTGGAGGTTAGTGTACCTAACGGCAGTGTACGTTTCCTCGCCTTGCCGCTGCTGTCCGGTGAGGCGTGTAGTTGTGACAGTTTCGTTGATTTCTAGGTCGGTTGGTGTTTCTTCTGCTCTGGTAGTAGTGGTTCTTATCTCCTTTCGGACGCTCTAAACACAGAATTCTGAGGACGTAGTGCTGACAACCGGTTCGGCCCTTGCCATGTTGTTCCATCGTTGGATTGGTTCTCGGACGTTAGGTAGTTTCAGCAGATTATCATTAGTCATTCGTTAGACTGCCACTAGTCTGAGTTACCATCTTGTGATGTGATTGCAACTCTTGGCTGCATTTCTCATTGCTCGAGAAAGTGTTCTTGGCCTGATCTACTCAGAAGTCGATTCGTGGAGCATCGTCTGTGACTAGCCTTTGTGTTTTATTGTTGTGTCATTATTTTGTTATTGTATTACCAAATTACCATCATGTGTCTCACCTGTTTGGGGATCAGTTGCTTGTTCTTTTGAATTAACCTCGTTATTATATTTGCTGTTTTGTTGTATGTTTTTAAATTTTTTAATGTAATTGCCACGCCGGCCAGTGTGGCCATGCTGTTCTAGGCGCTTCAGTCTGGAACCGCGTGACCGCTACGGTCGCAGGTTCGAATCCTGCCTCGGGCATGGATGTGTGTGCTGTCCTTAGGTTAGTTAGGTTTAAGTAGTTCTAAGTTCTAGGGGACTGATGACCACAGATGTTAAGTCCCATAGTGCTAAGAGCCATTTGAACCATTTTTTTTTGTTATTGCCACTCTTGACGTTACAGCAAGTTAAACGATTGTGCTACCAAGTTTATTGTGATTTTGTCTCACCTGTTTGGAGATTAGTTGCCTGTCTTTTCAATTATCTTTTGCTATTGCATTGCTGTTTGACAGTATGCTTGTTAAATTTTTTAATAATTAACATTCTTGGCGTTTAAGGCCTTCTGCCGTGAAACAATTCTTAATTTATTGCCATTAAGGCCCTCAGGTGTGAGCATGTTTAGCCCGCATCTCGTGGTCGTGCGGTAGCGTTCTCGCTTCTCACGCCCGGGTTCCCGGGTTCGATTCCCGGCGGGGTCAAGGATTTTCTCTGCCTCGTGATGGATGGGTGTTGTGTGCTGTCCTTAGGTTAGTTAGGTTTAAGTAGTTCTAAGTTCTAGGGAACTGATGACCATAGATGTTAAGTCCCATAGTGCTCAGAGCCATTTTGTGAGCATGTTTACTTGTTTTAAAATCCTAATTTGGTAACTTCATTTTAGCAGTGAGCTTTAAGATTGTTGGTGATTTGTCTTTTGTATTCTAATAACTGTAATTGTAAGTTACAGCAAGTTTAAACCATTCTTAATTTATGCCCATTAAGGCTTTCAGCCATGAAACAATTCTTAAATTATTGTCATTACTTTAATTTGTTATTGATTTTAAATAAACTGTGTGTGATAAAAAAAGGCCAACCAATGTAACCTCCCCACCATGGTTTAAAAGAAAAAAAATGACAATACTTAATACAAATGGGAGCCGAGTGTAACCTCCCCACAAAAATTTAAAAGAATGAACAATATTATTTAAGGATGCTAATGGACACTACTCTAAGCGTAACCTGCCCACAATGAAATGTACTGACAATGGCAACAAAAATGTGAAATTCGCAATCTGACTCAAATATAAATTCCTCATGAAAAATTAAAGTCCATTCAGTGATAAGAAAATTTAATTAAACCGAAATATCGGTCTTTGGCCCTGTGTAAAACAATCAGAATTAAAGTCTTACCTCAGAATAAATGGATGTCACATTTCTGCTCTTGTTGTTGCGCACCGCTTGGAGGAACTGCATTGCAAATAATAATATTCTCTTTTTTTGTGATTTTAGTGAAATTTTTCTTCAAAAGAAGTGGAATGAAATGGGAAGTGCAACGAAATCTTTAGTTCAATAAAAAATTAAATTTTTGAGAAAATGCTTTTGAAATAAAAATTATTATTGGGGGACTTGTTGGAGAATAATTACAATAAATAAATTTTTACATTATCTAATGATTATATTAATTAATAGTATACCTTATTCACCATCTTGACCAGTGTTGCCGACCGCCTACATCACACAACCGCACTGGGCTGCTACTACTGACCGACTGCTCTGCATGACGACTATTAGCGTACTGCACGCGACGACTACTGACAGAGTACTGCTCTGCAACTGAACAGAGCTACTGCTTCGCAACGACAGACTGACAGACTACCGCTCTGCATAGCGACAACTAACTAACTGCTCGCAACACTCGCGCGGTCAAGCGCATACTCTCTGGTCACAGATGCTACAATGCCTCGCCATCGCTGCTATGTTACATACGTGTTTCATAACCCTCCACTGGGGGGGCAAAAATTTGGCAGCGATGGTGAGTCATTTGGACTTGCCAAGCGCGGCAAAATTTTTCATTAATTAACAAAATCCTACAACTTACAGAATATTTAAATGTTGTGCACACGCACTAAGTACAAAATATATCAGACAAAGACAAAATGTGAATACTAAACATAGTAGCAAATCAGAAAAATGTATATACAAATTTTTTGACAGATAACAAAGTGCACAGGCACTGAAAAAATTCTTTAGCATATTCAGAACAAATAAACAGACTGGCAAAATATTATGTTGACAAGTAACATGAATGCACATGCACTGTAGTTCAGAAAATAAAAAAAATGTATATACAATATAAAAGACAAGAGTGTACATATATTGTACTTCAGAACAAATCGAAAAACGTCTTTAGCATTTCCGCAATAAATGACAAAAAATCATGTCCAAAGTGCACACGCACTGAAAAAATGTCTTTAGCATTTTCACAACAAATAAACATAATGGCAAAAAAAAAAAAAATCATGTCGACCAGTGCCACAAGTGTACTCGCACTGGAATTCAACAAATCGAAAAATGTATAACCTATGAACATAAATGATGTTACCAAAAAAATTTTTTCTTTATGTGACAAGAATCAGGATAGGAAAGGGAAGGATTGCATCATGGTTGTAGCACTTTAGATTGCACACAGCTGCTCTGAAAGTCCATATCTTTCCACAGAAGTACAACACCAAGTGACACAACTTGAAGTTCTTTTCCCATCAGAATTTATCAGTGTAGCCAAGACACTGAATTGTCGTAGTAATATTCCATGTTTTCATTTTGGCAGTACATTAGGTACACCAAACAGTGCGACCATAATAACGTCTTCATCGCTCACGGTGGTGGACACCATGTCGTGTCAACACCACGCTCTTACAAGGCACACCAACGTAGAATTAGTGCAAAACGAAAGATAGTGCTCCATGATCACTGGGATAAACAGGACAAATGGACATTGCAGTAATTTAGGGTAGTCAGCTTATGAGGTGAAGGACATCAAGTCACATAATATTGACAATTACAGACTTAATTAGCAGTTTGTGGCATTCATAGCCCAGTTATTGAACATTTCTGTACCAAGTATGTAGTATTACAGAAAAATGTTCATTAATTGTTTTACATAGAATCAGTAGCCTTCTTTTCCTGGTTACAAAGTATTATGAAATAATCGCATTCTTTTCAGTTACGGAGTATAATTAAGAATCATTAACCTTCTCCTAATTACAGTTAATTAATCATTTGTCATTCCAATAATAATCATTAGCCTTTTCCTAATTACAGTTAATTAATCATTTGTCGTTAATTAATCATTTGTCTAATTACAGTTAATCAATCATTTGTCGTTAATTAATCATTTGTCATTCTAATATAGTCAGAATCATTAGTCTTCTCCTAATTACAAAGCATTATTAAACAGTACCATAGTTAATTAGTTATGTGTCATTCCAATCTATTAAGAATCACTAGCTGGCATCATGGGTAATCGTATTACAATAAACAGTGGCGGTCCTTGGCCAGTTACAAAGTATTTTTAGTAAGACAGAATAATGTTCATCAGAAGCCTTAATTGAAAAGGAGAGTCAATTATTGGCCTAGCATTAACATAATACATTGAGTGATACAAATTATTGGCACTCATTGGCCATTAACCAAAACATGAAAACTCAACATGGGAAAAAAAGGGCTAATTAATGGCATAATTAATAACAATTCTTCAAGTGACATTAATTATTGGCACTCAGTGGCCAGCAAGTATTGAATAGAATCATCATTCAGTATTATTCAGATTATTACGAAGTCATTATTAAAAATCAGTTAATTACAGTCAAATCCTTAATAATCACAGGCATTATAAGTAGTATCATTACAATAAACAGTGGCAGTTATTAGCTAGTGACAAAGCATTATTTTGAATATAGTCTCATTAAGAGGTCATTACTCAAGTGACATGCTATTCAGAGTTGATCAGTATTATTCAGAATTATCATAAACTAGTGACATTATGTGGGACTGGTAATACATTTTTTTGGTAGCAATGCATTGCGTTGGGATCGATAATTAATTGCTGAAACATAACACTATTTGCTTTTGACCTATTGCAGCAAATGAGGATAGGTAACGTCATTCGTCATGAGTCAGCTGTAGCAAGATTATGTAACAAGGCAGTATATGTGATCACATTTATAAGTGATAAACACAAATGGGTAAAAAATAAAAATGCAAGTACTAGAACAGGTATAATAACTAACAGGTTTAGTAAGTATCATGAAAAGCTTCTCCTGGAAAAAATACAAAAACGGATTATTGACCTGAAAGAAGAAACGCACACTATGCTGAAAAGTAGTGAACTTCGAATTAACAGGCAGTGAAGTGTGTATAAAAATGTGTTCCATAGCTGTCCTTTCCAAAACTTTCAGTCATCCTACTATGCAATGTAACACCTGCTGTCAAAACAAACTGCAACAAATACTTAAATAACTACATAACATAAATACATAACTTCAACATTATCCTCATCTGTAAAGAAATAACTTCATTATCCATATCATCATAACTTCACTATTATCATCATCTGTAAAGAAAAACTTCATTATTCATAACATCATATCCTTCATCATTATTCATCAGTATTCATTATCATCTGCAAAAAAATCACTTCATTACTCATTACATAACTATTCCTTATCTCTAGCATATTTCATCACTAAAACTAAGACGTGTAGTTCTCTCTGACAGCCTGCATCAATCACCTTGTATTCTGAAAGAAAAAATTAGTTAAGACTGCTATTCTGTGATGAGTATAGTATATTCGTGTTAATGTTTGTTAATCCTGATCCATTTACTCTTCCTCATAAAGTTATCGCATCTCCTTTCGTTTATTCCGTAGGTGAAATTCCCATTTCTGTTGAATTTATTTCTTACATGCATCATTTCTTTCTGAAATTGATGACAGAGATTAATGTCCTGCATTTAAATCATATACCCACTAGATAATGACTGGTTTATGGTAACATAATTAACCCTACAGCATAACATGACAGAAAACGTAATATGTCAAAAACATTGACAGTGTTCAAATGCAAAATGTACAGATAATAATACAATGCAGCAGCAAAAAAAAAAATGTAAAACAGTCACGATGTTGAGATGTCATAGGGCAAAAAAATGTCAACGTCGACTGGTGTGTGTTATATCTTAACTATTTCACAGTGCATATAAACAAAACTTGAAAACAATCATACACACAAAAAAGTGGAAAATGTGCACGGTCTGATGTGTAACGACAAGAAAAGCGACCTGCTAACCTTACCTTGCCGGGCACTTGCCAAGAAAAAATACGATAATCATCAGTAATTAGTCAGGTGAATTAATTGCATTAGTAAATGACATCATAGTGTGTTGAATCATAAAGTGTCTTCATTCAATAAACGGTTTAATGTTTGAGATATGGTGATTGCCTTTCGATTTTCTGGTTCTCAAAGTTTCGACGTGTACAACATTGGGGTGAGGGATGCTGCGAATCCGATATGGACCTGCGTATAGAAGTTCAAATTTATTGCACTTACCTTTTAATTTACTGGATAAATAGTGTGTACGTACTAGTATCTTCTGTCCAACGTGAAAGTCGCGGCGTGTACAAACCTGTTTTTGCTGTCTTCTCCGGCGCTCTGCGGCACGTTTGATGTTGTTCAGCGCAATGTCAATTATTTCGTGGTGTCGTAATCGACGAGATGTAGGAAATGTTATTAATTCTTTAATTTTGTTAGGTGGTTCAGCATTTTTCAGTATAACAGACGGAGATAGCATAGTGGATTCATTTGGAATGGAATTAATTACATCTTGGAATGAGAGTATGTGTGTATCCCAATCAATATGTCTTTTGTGGCAGTATATTCGGCACAGTTTACCAATTTCTTTCATTAATCTTTCACAGGGGTTCGAAGAAGCGTGATACTTGGATATATAGATCGGAGAAATGTTTCTGGCTCGTAACATGCGTGTCCATACGCTACTACGAAATTGAGATCCATTGTCAGAAATTACTTTCATTACATGCCCTACATGAGATAGAAAATGTTTTACAAATGCTTTCGAAACAGTTTTAGCAGTAGCTTTGCGTAATGGAGTGAAAGTAACAAATTTTGAAGTAAGCTCAACAGCGACAAAGATGTAGCAAAAACCTCTGTTAGTTCTCGGAATCGGACCAAAAATATCTACTGCGGCCATATGTCTTAATTTAACAGGTATAATGGGATATAATGGAGGAATATGTGAAGTGGTGTCTGATTTAGCTTTCTGGCAAATTTTGCAAGACGCTAAAACTCGTCGTATACGTTTCTCCATGTTGGCAAAATAACAGTTCTGTCTCAGTATAAGAAAACATTTTCGTGCTCCGTAATGTGCGTAACTTAAATGAGTGTACCAGATTAATTTGTTAACCAGTTCATCAGGTATGCATAATAACCAATTGTTGCTGTCAGGATGAGAGCGGCGAAACAGAATGTCATTGCGTACAGTGTAATGGTTCCTAATCGTAACATTTTTTCTATCTTGCCAAAGGTGTTTAATTTCTTTCCACACGTTGTCTTTATTTTGTTCTTGTGCTATGTCCTGTAATGACGATGAAATAAAGTTTTCAAATGCAACTTGCTGAATGTACATGACACTGAAATTTGTTTTGCAGAAGTTGGTTGCTACGTCTTGCTGATTGTTGCCGAGAGAACGCGATAGTGCGTCTGCTATAACATTTTGTGTGCCGGGAATGTGAACAATTGTAAAATTAAATTCCTGTAAATACAGTTTCCATCTACTTAATCTATCGTGAGTGAATTTAGCCGAGAGTAAAAATTGTATCGCTCTGTGGTCTGTGTAAACGTTGGTATGTCTGCCATAAAGAAAGTGCCGAAATCTCGTAAAAGCCCATACAACACATAATGTTTCAAGTTCTGTAACGGAGTAATTTCGTTCAGCAGGTGACAAAATGCGACTTGCAAATGCGATGTTTTTAATTACTGTTGAGCCTTCTTCTTCAATTTCCTGGAAAATGTGTACGCCTAAAGCGGTGTTGGAACTGTCGGTGGTAATGAAAAAATTTCTAGTAAGATCTGGGTGCGATAAAAGTGGAGCATTCAACAAAGCATGTTTCAAATAACATTCTCGTGAGCAAAAATCTGCGTGTCAAAAGTAATGTTTGCGTTACTGTAATATGCAATCTGTGCTGTATCTGGTTAAAATCTATCGTATGTGTTATTATTTACGGGAGAATGTTGTGGCACATCCACTATATGAACTGTTCTGTTATTTCTTACTGACGTGTTACGCTATGGATGACACCTATTGTCTGTTTCATTCATGATTATTTGTTGTTGCTGATGTTGTTGCTGCTCATAAGATCGACTGTTATTAAATGTACGCTGAAAATTGTGCTCATCATTTTTTTACGTCTGTCATGATAGTAATTTCTATACGGCGCATTGCGATACGAGTTGAAATAGTGTGTTATCTGCACGTAGTTGTTTCTTTGCTGCCATGCGTTACTATTTGTTGGAGCTAGGACTATACGTGCACGCGGCGAAACATTAAAGTTTGGTTGACCTTGTAGACTGCATTGTTGGTTAGGTATGCTAAGCGGTTGACTTTCATGCTGTTGCGGTGAAAAACGTCTATTGTTACAAAAAAAATGCGTTTGCTGTTAATTTTACACATACTGATGATTACGATTTAATCTGTAATTAAAATTACGCTGGTTTTGGAGTGCCTAAAGAATGTTGCCACACTCGGTAAAAGTTTGTCACATCGGGTTTTCATTACAATGTTTCTTAATACTAGGTAGAGCAATAGTTAAAGAGCTGTTTTGATAGATATAAAGGATAGTAGAAGAGAAAGCAGCAGTGCAGAAAACTAAAGATGAAACAGCACTACTACAGCTCGGGGCCCTATGCTCGCTACGGCACATATTCATTAAAGCGTAATGAATCCCCTGAGGTCTATTACGCACTGCAAATAAATTTTAGCTTTTGCGTTGCAAGCAATGGCGGTAAAATTCCATAGGTAAATCGCTGTATTCTTGCTAATTCTAGTTTCTGCATTATAGGCAATGCTGATGAAAATACAATAGCAATTTGTCGCTTCAGGTTCAAAGCTAGTTTCTCCATTACAGGTAATAGCGGTGAAAATACAAAAATAAATTGTCGTATACAGTGCAAATCGTGCATCTGTGCTCTGCCATTATTAAATTCCTTACATTTTCTCACAAATGCAAATTCCTTATAATCAACGTTCTCGTCACTGAACTTGATAACACGTTCAGGTTTGTGTGTGAATTTGTTTGTCTGTGTCATTTCGTACTTCAAGTTACGTAGCTTTTCAGATTTTACGTCGTGTGGATTTTCGGATTTTAAGTCGCGTAGTTGCTGTAAATTGCTCACATTATACACGCTGCGTGAGTCAGACAAATGTTCGCAAAGTGGCGTCTGTTGTGGCATGTTATTAACTGAAATGTTTTTCATCTCTGTTACTTCTTGTTGTAAATTTGACAACTTCCTACGTAACGTGTTGTTAGACGAATCGATCTCATTAATTGCCTGCTGTAAATTTTGAAATTCAGGTGTTTGGTTAAATGAAACCGGTGCAGTATCGTCTGATTTATTGTCATTAGTATTTTCGATAACTTCAATACGACTGGCCAATTCATCACATTTTTCAGTCAGTATTTTAACCTGATCGTCGGTTTTAGAATCAGACGCATTAATCTGTTTTTGCAACTTGCGCGTAGTTTCGCTCAGTTTTTTAACATCAGCTTTGATAACATCACAATCCTGTGTTAGATCTAATTGTTCGAATCTATCTGTCACTGTTTGAATATTTACTGTGTGTGTATCTGTTTTTGATTTAAGGTCAGAAATTTCATCCCGTAATTCCGCGTTCAATTGTTCTATGGTATTAATTTTGTCGGACACTGTAGTAATATTATTGTCTACATACGTCTTCGCTTTCGCGAATATTTTACGTTTGTCCTCTTGTCTTTGTGCAGTGATTGTTTCCATGACTTGTCGTTTTACTTTGTTTTGATCCTGAATAAATCTGCGGAAACGCGTATCACTGTTCTGTATGTGCTGATTAAAGCGCTCGTTAATCTGAGTGTTCTGCTGTCCGAATTTCGCGTCTATCTTTGCGTCCATAGTGCGCGAAAGTTCTACCGTCATTGCTCTAAACTCGTCCCGTAATTGTGCAGCTTTTTCAGAGCATTGTTTAGCGACTCCGCTAATTTCGTCTCTGAGTGTATCTGTTGCGGCTGTTTGCATTTCTCTTAATTCCTGCGCAACAGACTTAATTTCTTCGCTATTTTTTTTTGAACAAGCCTCAATTTCCACGCGCAACTGTTCCTTAGTGTCATGGCATTGCGCGGCAACGGCTCTAATTTGTTCGCTAAGCTGTTTGAGACTTTCGTCATTATTGTCGAGTTTCTCATTTAAGTGTTTGTTATCTTCCCTAAGTTGTCTAAAATCTTCACTTTGTTTTTCATTCTGTTGTTTGAAATTGTTGTCTATTTTCTCACTTTGCTGCTGTAGCAAACTTCTCATAATTCGTACCAAGTCAAAACTAGCGTTTATATTCTCTGTGCTGTTTAGTGATGGATCTGGAATTGTCTCGTTTTCTGTAACCATTTGGTTATTCTGAGATTTACAAAAAGGTTTGCCAGTCGAATTTACACTGTCAGTCACTATTTCGAGATTAAGTGAATCCGTCGTACTTTGAATATCCTGGTTATTTTCACTGCAAAAATCTGTCTGTACGTCACTTGAATTTTCCAAATCGGTTATGTGAAGCTCGGCAGCGCTCATTACAATAGAGCGTCCCGCGTCATCAATTGTCGTCAACTTAACAGACGAGACAATTGAGTTCGTTTGTTCATCATTAAGATAAAAGTCATCATCAGTGGTTGTAATGCAGTGATTGTTAGTGAACGCAGGATTGTCATCATTACACTGCGTGTCACATGTCCTATCGGTAAAGTTGTTTGGGTCGGTAATTTCATTCATAATACCTCGCGATACACTATTCACAGTCTTTCGCGGCATTTTAACAATAGTCAAAATTATTCACAAAATAAATAAGCACAATGCAAAAGCAACACACCAATACAACAGAGCAACGAATTGCCGTTGACCTGTAGAAAGAAAGTCACAAGTTAATAAAAGCGTTGCGCCAAATCCTAATTATATCTAAGCAAATAAGAGTAGATATGTGACTGTTTTTCAAAAGACTCTCAACGAAATTCGATCCTGGCAGGGTCGCCAAGTGTAACCTCCCCACCGTGGTTTAAAAGAAAAAAAATGACAATACTTAATACAAATGGGAGCCGAGTGTAACCTCCCCACAAAAATTTAAAAGAATGAACAATATTATTTAAGGATGCTAATGGACACTACTCTAAGCGTAACCTGCCCACAATGAAATGTACTGACAATGGCAACAAAAATGTGAAATTCGCAATCTGACTCAAATATAAATTCCTCATGAAAAATTAAAGTCCATTCAGTGATAAGAAAATTTAATTAAACCGAAATATCGGTCTTTGGCCCTGTGTAAAACAATCAGAATTAAAGTCTTACCTCAGAATAAATGGATGTCACATTTCTGCTCTTGTTGTTGCGCACCGCTTGGAGGAACTGCATTGCAAATAATAATATTCTCTTTTTTTGTGATTTTAGTGAAATTTTTCTTCAAAAGAAGTGGAATGAAATGGGAAGTGCAACGAAATCTTTAGTTCAATAAAAAATTAAATTTTTGAGAAAATGCTTTTGAAATAAAAATTATTATTGGGGGACTTGTTGGAGAATAATTACAATAAATAAATTTTTACATTATCTAATGATTATATTAATTAATAGTATACCTTATTCACCATCTTGACCAGTGTTGCCGACCGCCTACATCACACAACCGCACTGGGCTGCTACTACTGACCGACTGCTCTGCATGACGACTATTAGCGTACTGCACGCGACGACTACTGACAGAGTACTGCTCTGCAACTGAACAGAGCTACTGCTTCGCAACGACAGACTGACAGACTACCGCTCTGCATAGCGACAACTAACTAACTGCTCGCAACACTCGCGCGGTCAAGCGCATACTCTCTGGTCACAGATGCTACAATGCCTCGCCATCGCTGCTATGTTACATACGTGTTTCACCAATCGTAACGAATTACAGCCCCGTCCACAATCGTAACCCAATCCTGCCTTCCTTGACTAACAGGTTTCAGAGTGTGAATTCGTAAAGGCTCTGAGCACTATGGGACTCAACATCTGTGGTCATAAGTCCCCTAGAACTTAGAACTACTTAAACCTAACTAACCTAAGGACATCACATACATCCATGCCCGAGGCAGGATTCGAACCTGCGACCGTAGCAGTCGCGCGGTTCCTGACTGAGCGCCTAGAACCGCTAGACCACCGCGGCCGGCGAATTCGTAAAGAACCAAACTGCTGAGGTCATCGGTCCCTATACTTACACACACTACCTAAACTAACTTAGGCTAAGAACAGCACACACAGCCATGACCGATGGAGGACTCGAGCCTCTGGCAGGGGAACGTCTGATTTCGCCGCACTATCCGAACGGACACGTTCGTCATACGTCCCACATTATTCCACGCAGTGCTGCTCGTCTGTTAGCATTGACAACTTTAAGAAAAAAGACGCTGCTTTTGGTCGTTTTGCGTTGTAATGCCTGAAATTTGGGATTCTCGCCACACTCTTGACAGTGTGGATTTCTGAGTACTGAACTTCCTAACGATTTCCGAAACTGAATGCCCCGCCGGCTGGTGTGGCCGTGCGGTTATAGGCGCTTCAGTCTGGAACCTCGTGACCGCTACGGTCGCAGGTTCGAATCCTGCCTTTGGCACGGATGTGTGCGATGTCCTTAGGTTAGCTAGGTTTAAGTAGTTCTAAGCTCTATGGGACTGATGACCTCAGATGTTAAGTCCCATAGCGCTCAGAGCCATTTGAACCATTTGAATGTCCCATGCGTTGAGCCCCAACTACCGTCACACATTCGAAGTCTGTTAACTTCTTCCGTGTGGCCACAATCATGTCGGAAACCTTTTCACATGGATCACCTGAGTGCAAATGGCAACTATGCCAATGAACTGCCCTGTTATGCCTGTGTACGAAGTACTACCGGCGTATGTATGCGTACATATGGCTACCCCATGACTTTTGTCACCTCTGTGTATGAACTAGGACTGCGCATGCATGGCTGTGTTAGTAGCCGCCATCTTGTTGCCCAAGGCAGGTGACCTTGAAACGGTTCAGGCGCTCAGTCCGGAACCGCGGGACTGCTACGGTCGCGGGTTCGAATCCTGCCTCGGGCATGGATGTGTGTGATGTCCTTAGGTTAGTTAGGTTTAAGTAGTTCTAAGTTCTAGGGGACTGATGACCACAGATGTTAAGTCCCATAGTGCTCAGAGCCATTTTTTTGACCTTGAAACGAGTTCCACTGGCTGCCGCTAGGGCTTGGAGGATCGCACGAAGTTTTAACGAAGCGCGATCCGCTGCTAAAAAGCGTTTCCGGTGCAGCGACGCCCTTCCGGCTGGGTTCTGATTGGCTGGTGTGCTCTTATCAGTAGCTGCATCCACTGGTGGGGGCCCAGGTCTCGCTCGTGAGGCAACAGCATGCTCATTCGTCTCGAGGCAGCCGCACAGTACACATGTTTTCGAGTCCTTGTAGTTACGTATAGTACTGCTTTTATTTGTGCTGTTATCAGTACGTTCTCTCTCGTGATGCAACAGCATTGTCATTTTATTCTAGGCAGCTGCAAATTACACACAGCCATGTCGTCTTAAAGCTGCAGCATAAGATACAGATACCAGTTTGTGTTTATGTTTATATTTATAGTTTTTTAGATTTTTAACCTACACATTGATCTTCCCAAAAGCCGAGAAGCGATTCTTCTTAGTGATGTAGGTCTCTGGGGCACTCTGGGATGCTCTCTGGGTAACTCTGTGATTGTCTCTGGGACACTCTGGGATTCTCTAGGTAATTCATTCATTTTTATAAGACGATTTTACCATTATTAGGGTTTGAGAGATATTTCCTGGTTCTTTAGAAGGACTAATTGATCTAGAAGGAGATGTTATTGTATATTGTCATACTTAATAAAGAAACGCTATTCCCAAAATTCACATGAAAATTCACATGAATCACCTGAGTGCAAATGGCAACTATGCCAATGAACCGCCCTGTTATGCCTGTATACGAAATACTACCGGCGTATGTATGCGTACATATGGCTACCCCATGACTTTTGTCACCTCTGTGTATGAACTAGGACTGCGCATAAGGCCAGTGTTGGCTCGCTGGGCTCTGCGCTAGCGTTTCTTGGCATTTGGACGCAGTGGCGGGTGTTTAACGAGTGGCGCTGCGGAGGCTGTCAGTTGGACCATTGCTTTATGGAGTGCGCGATTACATGGGCCAGACTGCGGGTCGCTTTATCTCGGGATTTATAGGGCGCGCCTGCGGTCGCAGCTGCGTGTGGTGTCCGTTCTGCACGCGCTACAGCGGCGGCGGCGAGCGGGGCACGGGAACCCACTGCGCGTGGCGCCACTGCCTTGTGTTAAGCGACTCGCATCATCCACACAAATTATAATAATGGATTTGCCTATGTATACGGTATTCTAAGAGCATTAAGTCGCACTTTTTCCCGCGAAAAATCTCCTAAAAATTTCAGGTGCATCTTACACTTCAAAGTAATATAAAAATGTCCATTGTTTGATTGGAATTCCCGTCAGTTATATTCTATCTGGCAACATCAGATTAAACTGGCAGCAGCAGTGCACCGATGCGACGATCATGAGTTGCGGGCATTCACAAGCTTGCTAACACTGTCCCCCGCGCCGTCACAAACCCAGAACACTGTCTAGTCTGTGATGCGTCACTGCAGTCAACAGTGACAGTGAACTTAAACCGAAACTGCTTTGTGTTATTTGCAACAATACAATATTTTTGTTAGTAGCTAGTTTCGCAACGATAAAAAATAAAAGGTTTTCATATCACGTGGGCTATAAATTCAAAGTAATAGCATACGCAGAAGAACATGGAAACAGAGTAACTGAGCAGCATTTCGCCCTCCACCAACAGAAAAAAGAACCAGTCGTGATTAGTGGCCTAGTAAAGCAGAACTGAACGCAAAATGGCCAAAACTAGAAGATGACGTACTGAATTGGATTCAAGGACATCGTCAAAACAGCAGTGGAATTAATACAAGAAATATTCAAATACATGTTCGTTAACTAGCGCTACAGTGGAACTAAAAGAGACTTAAAGGGTAGAGTTGGTTGGTGCTACAGGTTATTAAGCGTCATGTACTTAGCATGCGAACCAAAATCAAAATATCTCAGAAAATGCCAGGAGATATAAGGAGAAAATATTATCCTTCCATCTGCACTACACTGTTGTCCTTTCATGTTATGCTGACGGTAGTAAACCTAATCCAGTGGTCATTTTCAAGCCCAGTACAATGTCATAACCTTTTGAAATATCACCAGGTGTTGTTTTTCATATACATGAGAAGGGTTGGATGGACGAGGCTTGTATGAAATTATGGTGAGTCGTGGCGGCGTTAATTTTGGCGGGCGTGGCACTCCCCTGGCTCCTCTAACTACTTCGACTGCAATATCGATCCTGATCACATGTCGGGATCTACGGTCTTTGGCTGATGTGTATGTTGTTGGTTTTTGGCGCGCTCTGGTTCTGCCAGTTAGCTGGAGGGCGCGTCTCTGGCAAGTTGTTGGTTTTGCGGGACTCCTGCTGTCTGGTACGGGCCTTGAGAAGCCACGAATGGTTAAATCGGTCGGAGGCAAACCTTGCTCGTTGGATTAAGGACCGATAGCGACGAGTTGCGGGAAGATCAGCGGATGCCGTTTGCACCCCAGTCAGCAAGTTGCGAGCCAACTCAACAGGCTTAAATTTTACGGCGCCTGCACAATCACCTGCCTAGATTGGAGGCAACAACTCCCTTGCTTGAAATCCTGGAAGTCACTGCTCCTTCACACCTGAGTGGAGCTAAGTGTTGTTTTTTATTGGTACTTACTATCGTAAGCTCATCTCAGTATTAACGTGGAATTTGACCTGTCATATAACGCGCCTCCGAGTGACTGTGTGGGTGGTCATCGGTCAGTGTAACTGACAATAATTTCTTTTTCTGGGCCGTATTCCACTCAAGTATATGAGCATTCTCTGTTCTAAATTGAATTGATGGAGTTTAAATTGCAACATAGTCCACGCGCGAATGCAAGGCACCTTTTATAGATGAGTATGCCCTAGTAATTGGAATTGCAAGCGCTGTTATTTCACGTTGTTAATTATCGAGTAATTTTAAGGAGTGTTAAGCTTGTAACTTGTATGTGTAATCACTTGCAGAATAAGCCAATATTGCCTACATCCTAGACATTCTCGTTTGTAGTATTATTTGGGCAGATTACTGTTCTGGCAGCGGACGACGCATTCCTCTTTCCCGCGCCGGGAGCAGAGACGTGTTTTCTTTCTGCTGTGGTGACCATGCCGTCTCTGCCAGCCGCCTCATGTTGGCTCAAGTTAAGTAAATCCTGATCGTTTGATACGTGCCAAGTCGGAGTGTCACCCATTAGTTCCGGAACTATTTATCTGTTCAATAATGTGAGTTAGGCAAGCACATAAGCTTTAAAGTATGTTCCTTGTCACTATATCTGCTCTTTAAGTACTCGTTTAAACCTTGCTCCCTTGTAGCTAGTTCTGGAGTGCGTTAAGTTTTAAAGCCCTTTTTTATGAGTATGAACTGTTAAGTTTTTCCTTTTTTATCCACAGTCATTAGCTAACTCTTTTCATTGCGCATCTTGCCTGCTTGTAGTCTGTTGGCTCTGATCCCTGTCTACTGTAATTTTCCACCTCATCTTGTATTTTTGGAGACTGGATAGTTATTTAAAGGTCGTTTTAATGTTTCTGCTTGTGCATACCAGTTGAGAGTCATATCTAAATTGCATGTCTTCCCAAATTATCTTGTATTTTGGGGGACTGTATATTGACATTGTCAGTGTTTATGCTGGTGTCTACCAGCTGGAAGACACATTTAAATTGTATGCCTTTCAAAATTTTCTTGTATTTTTGGGGACTATATTTTATTGCTAAAGGAATTTTGTTGAGGCTATAAATTGTTAAGGGCTTTCCAGCAGCCACCGTCAGTGGGTTGACTTGTTAGAATTATTGTATTTTTGGTGAGTGTTGACTGTTCTTAAACGTTTAACCCATGCTTGGGAATTGTTAGTGCCTTTAGTGGCACTCACTTCTAATTTATCTTACTGGTAAACTCAGTTTGTTTGAACCAGCTTGCAGTCACGTCTAGTTGGTGTGACTTCTTAATTGCATTTGCGAACTTTTGCATATTCCTGGTTTTAAGGCCCGTTCTAAATGGTATAGATTGTTAAGGTCCTTTGTCATTAATGAATTTATCTTGTTCAAATTTTTAAATTATTGTGCCCTTCTTATTATTTTGACAAGGTTTAAATTTGTAATTAGAGTAACTGTTGTTAAGCAATAAAATGGATTGCATAACAAATAAATGACGAAATATATGGGTTCATCTTCCAAGTGCCTTTCTTTAAAATTACTGCAATCCTTGTGAGGTATCATATGGGTTAATAGAGTTTGGGAGAGAAGGAAAGGTACTTTTTGAAGAACGGCTTTCTTCTTGTGGTAGATCAGTTTAGTTGTTGTTTGAAACGTTTACTGAAAGAGAAACTGAGACAGGGTAATAGAGAGCTTGGTGTTATTCCGGGAGGATTTACTTTACAATTGCAGCCTCTTGATGTGTCGATAAATAAACCATTTAAAGTGGGTGTGAGAGAGGAGTGGAATAAATGGATGGTCGATGAAACATAACACCAATTCACTCCGAAGGAAACTTTTAGACGATCTGCAGTAAAATAAGTCTGTCAGTTTATAAAACAATAGTGGTCTAGACTGAGAGTAAAGATTATTTTCAAATCTTTCAAGATATATAAAGAACACAACGACGATGACGAAGTTGAAGAAGATGAAAGTGCAAGTGAAGATTTTCAGGGACTTTAAAGGTCAGTTGGGTATTCTAAAATAATAATTTTCTTTTTAGTCTTTCTTTGCAATCTAATAACAAAATGGTACAAATGCTGTTGTTTTGAACAATTACTTAAAAATTAAGGTGCGTCTTATAGTCCGTAGCGTCTTACAGTCCGTAAAATACGGTATATTTATGTATGCATATGTTCCACATCTCTCCCTGAAACACTGGACCGATTTCAACCAAACTTGGCACACATCATTAACTGTCTGGAAAGAATCGCAGTGAGTGTAATACCGACCAACGGGTGGGATGTGGGTTAAAAACCATTGCAGCCCGTGATGCACGAATGCCCGTACTTCACTCATGCAGTATTTGAGGATGAGAGCGCTTGGTGTCTTGCGACAAACTTTATACATCATTTCACACCTTTACGATGACATTTTAATTTAGTACCCCTTCACTACTACTTGTATTCGCGATGCATTAGCTTACCTGATATCTGTAAAGTCAGTTGACAGTACCTCATACTGGCTGCACAGATTTTGTCACTCATGTGGGCGAATCCACACATGATTACCCCTAGTCGTCGTTCGACAATACAGCAAGAAATGAATAAAAAGAATTAGTTTTCCTCGCATATACCACATTTCTTGAAACATGAAACAGTTTCCTTACTTTACCATGCCATTAGTGAACCTTATCTCTCGCATTTACAGTTGTCTTCATGGGCTCTCCCGCAACCATTTCCTTCGTCGTTGTAGGACAAAGTACTTGAACAATAGGTAACTCAATTCCACAGTTCCTCTTGTCCACCCACTATCGTCGCTTTCTACTTGAGGGTTAAGTACCAAGAATCTTTCCTTATTAACTGCACACAACTATCATTTGGTTGGAAAAGATTTAATTCTGTTGAAGTAAATACACGTTATTAGCTCACAACATCTGATTTACATCACTTACTTAGGTCTGTACCTCTTATGGCATTCTTCTTAATTAATATTCAAGTTGACAAATAATAAATCATTGCTTATACTCTCTCACACAGTTGTTTTGACGACGCCTGTCCTATGGTCCATTCCAATTTTGTTGTTCTCTCTATTGAGAACCTGTCTCAGTAGAGGCAGTGACACACTCTGCTCCTCTGAAATGCAGAATCGTGAAGTTCTCTCTTCTTCAGTATCTCCTTGTTCAATTTAAGTAATTTATATGAGCAGAACATGTCCTAAAAGTCTCCAGCACTTTGTCAGCATGGGAAAGACTCCTTAGACAACAGAAAAAGAAGCTACTGGTGCCTAGTATCCAGTGCTCTCTTGGTTAGAAACCACACAAACTACAACTCACATTGTATTTTCGGAGCTACACATTATATATTATGCCTAACAATCGCGATCCCCATCGTAAGAAATTCACTCTGAATAGTCTTTCACATATCCCTGAACATATGACTTCACATTATCACCGTATGTCAAAGTTAACCATACAACAAAACTTGAACATTCTTCTTTTACAACAATGCACACAAAAAGGAAGGGAGCGCTATTCATCCAAGAAACACTGAAGCATAAACACAGTGCTTAACTATCACTTATTTTTTTAAGATTTTCACATTCTTGTCGTTGCTCAAAAAACGAGACTTCTTTGATGTTATTTTTTTCAATCTCCACAGTGCTTTCATGTAATACTCTCCGTACGAAGGAAGGGTCGACACAAACACTGAAAAATTTATTGCACAGAAATCGGCATTTTACCGACAGTCTAAGTGACCTGATTACTACCTGGTCTTCTACTTCACGTAAATCTGATGTACCTGTCCCTTCAGCCTATGTTCCCTCTTCATTGTCCTCTTCCTGATTTGTTCAATATTTTTACTTAATAAGTCGTACACTCGTCAAAATTTGTCTGTCCATATATCTTCAACACGATGGATCTTTGTTTCAAATGTGTTACAACGTGGCCATGTTCCATTTATCCTATAGCAATGGATAATTTCTTCCTTACTAATGGGCATTTGACTGGTTGAATTGATGATACATGACACAACAATAATCTTAATATATACTCAAATCATCAGACACCTGAGAGAATGTCTCTTCAATCTCTAGAGCCAAAAACATTGTCACATCATTACTCTCTACATACAGTACTTCTCTTTCCTTTTCCCCCTCTCCAGTCCACACTCGGATTTCACTACCCTTTATTCTAGTCAGTGTCACTATTGACCTCATACCTGTGGTTGTCACTTTGACGATGGTCAACTGGGCGGAATTCTTCTACCTATGGAGAAGCCCTACGGTACATCTGCGTTCCATTTTCGTTGAAACGCTGTCTATTATTATCGCTGTCCCCGTGATCCACGAGCATGATTCCTTACGATCTGCAAAAATTCCTATCTCCTGAGACATCTGGCTACCAGTTTCTTCACTCACAGGTCTTGTTTAGTAAAAGAGTGGCCCCAGACTTTCTCACAGGATGGAAGTTATACCATTCCCAATCATATTGGAGCACCTGTAATAGATCTTGGAAACGGTTTACATATTTCTTACTGCTTCTTGCAATTATTGTGCCCCGTCGCAACTTGAGCGGAAATTTGTTTGAACACATGTGAATCAGTTCCGTCAAATTATAAGGAGCGGATACTGATTACGTTTTACCATGTCCCTGAAAAATGGTGTGGGACTACGATGATCAGTATCATTATAATTCTTTTTCATGAGGAGTTCAATTTCACCTAGTCTCTGTCCTGTTTTATCAATACTCGTTTACAAAAGCCTTACGAAAATAATAATATTAAGTACACTCACGTATCAGAATCTGCATTTTCATAACCGCCTCTTCTGACAAATGGCTACAGACATATTTCAGTTTTAAGAAGTGTCCCCAGAACGAGGGAAGAGCATGATCAAAACGATCAAGCCACATCCTACGACACTGGTCAATTGTTTATTCCTGGAACAGATAATAGTTTTTCACCTGCATAGAGTGTCACCTGCACTTGTCACAGTCATCTTCTATATCCCTCCTACGAGTAACGGAAGCTACAGTTTCTGCAAATTAGCCAATGTTGCATAATCGTTCTTCTAACTCATTATATTTGCCCGTGTCTTCCTTGCTTCATTTACTGTATACGATTTCATTGACCCTACCTACAAGTGATCCTCCAGCATAGGAACTTGCCCATAGCAGCTCAGCAAACACTCTACGATTTCCCTTGTTAATTAAGACTTGTGCTTGGTTAAAGCGCAATGATGAAAGTACTTCTTCACAGACGCCCATGGGAACAGCTTGTGTTCGGTCTGATTCACCCTTGCTCCATAGTGAAATCTGACCAACCGCCAAGTACATTCAGTATGTCCGCCTTCTTGCCGTCCTCAACTCCCTACTTCTGTAGTAAAGCTTCTTGTTGTATTACCTGCTGATAAACGGCAAATACTGTTTTGTTACTCCACACCAATTCAGCCTCTAATGCCTCAACACAGCGACACATGACATCAAGTCATGATCAGACGCCACCACACAGCTCATCTGTTAATTGTTTTGCACTTTTTAATGACATTGACGTATCTTGTCCACCTCCTGCTGAATTAACTCAGTGGTCACCTGATACTGCGCAATATTGCATCTATTTTCGCGCACACCTCGTCAAACATTTTGTTCGTCGTGTTTAACCTTTCATTCCGCTTTTTGAACCTTCTATTAATGCTCTCCTTATGTATGTCTAAATTCTTACTCTGATCTTTGAGACCTCTTTGAACTTTTGCAAAAGCAGCACGAGTGTATCAGTCGCAGTGTGTGTTGAAGTGGACATTGTTCTTCTCTCTGCATGAACGCTGTCCGCCGAACCCATCGTAGCAAACAACTGTTCAGTTCTTCTCTAATGGCGCAGTCCAGGACCTCCAGAGGTCCTCCCATCTGAGCATAACTGTCCTGGCATTGTCATTGGGCATCAAAAAACTACCTGCTGAACAAGTTCTCTTACGTCTCCCCCTGCTGCTAGACAGCTAGTTAATTACTTACATGTTCCACAGATCTTTTGAACGATTATTTTATTGAAGTGATGTGGAACTAGTCAATTTAGAGGATATGTGCACATGATTAGTGTTAATCTTAGCAAACACATTGTTATTTTCAGTCTTACGCAATAACAATTAATTCTTTTTTTCTGTCAATAGAAAGGAGGTGCACAGCAGAAATAATTTCATGTTAGATTTGAAAGCTGCTTTGCTGCCTGTAAGACATTTTATGTTATTGGGCAAATGATTACAGTTTTTTGTTGCTGCATATTCAACTCCGTTCTGAGCCACTGTCAGGTTTAACAATGGGTAATAAAAGCCATTTTTCCCTATAGTGTTGTAGATATGGATATCACAGTTCCCAAACTGTGATGGATTACTTATAAAGAATTGCATTAGCGAATGTATGTGTTGTCAGGGCAGCAGTGAAAATGCCTGGCTCGTTGAAGAGCTACTACATGTCACATTATATTACGACTCGCTTTTGTGAAATCAATACTTTAATTCTAAGTAATGAGTTTCTCCAAAAATTATTCCGCACGACATTACTGAGTAGAAATGTCCAAAATATGTCAGGAGGACTTTCCAAGTCTAGCTTTTACACGTAGAGCAAAAGTAGCTGTTTGAGAAGTGCAGTAATAAGATTCTTCCATTTCACGTTTTCGTCAATATGTACACCCAGATATTTGGAGTATTTAACCCTACTTACTAATTCCTGCTCATGTGTTACATCAGTTATTGGTATGACTGTTTCTTGTATCAGAACTGAATGTAGTGCGTTTTTCCAAAATAGGTGCAGAGTTCATTTCCTAAGTTATATTTAATAAGTCTTTGGAAAATAACGTCTACCAACTCTTATGTTGCTTTTGCTCTAATGCAATTTACTATAACACTAGTATTATCTGCAAAAGGTACCAGTTTTACTTGTTGGATATTAATTGGAAGATCTTTCACATGTATGAGGAATAGGAGCGGACCCAAAGTTGAATTCTGGAGAGCTTCCTTTGCGATTTTTTTCCCCAGTCACTAAAATTTTTTACCTTTCCAACATAATGTGGATTATTTTTCATAAAGCCATCAGTTCCATAACACTTGAGTTTTCCAAGTGACTGTCATGTTCATCACAAGCCTCGGAGAGATTGCGAAAACTGCCACCTGACGATACATTATTACTTAAGACTTGTACTGTTTGAAGAGTGAATTTATAAACAGCATTCTCAGTTGCACAATCCTCCTGGAGCACAAAATGTGATATGCTAAATAAACTGTTTCCATTGCGATTACTCTTGAGTACGTTAGATTACTTTTGCTAATAATTTGCGAAATGTCAGTAAGGAAATTTGACGATAATTGTTTAAGCCTGTTTGTCACCCTCCTTCCGAAGCGATTTAACAATTGATGTTTTAACATGTCTGTAAAAATTCCCTGTGCCAGTAATGCATTGCTTATCTCACTGACGACATTACTTACAAACTTGAAACAACTTTCCAGAATTATCTTCGAAATTTCATCAGTCCAACTAGATTTCTTTTTTAGTTTAATTAATTTCAATGAAGGATGTCGGCTCTACTTCTAGTTGTTTAATTTTTGTGGAATGACGTTTTTTATATACTGTCTTGCTTCTTCAGCTCAACCATTTAATCCTATATTTGGTGCTATGCTTAGAAAGTAATTGTTAAAAGTGATTGCAGCTTGTGAATTATCTGGCACAAAATTGTCATTTAGTTTGTAATGGAATATTGTATGTTTCCTGGCTTTCCTACCTCCCATATAGTTTAATCTTATGACCTGCATTAATAATTTCCACACCAAGGGTGGCTGCACCTGCCTCTGTAAACTTCTGGACCTGCCCGATCTCTATAAAATCACTACTCTGTTCATAATCGATCTTTACAATACTCTTTGGTCCGGGTCTCGAGGCAATATTCATTCCGTATATTTACTTGCTGCTGGTACGATTATTAATATTGTAACCCTAACATGACGTTGAAGAAATATTTATTGCTGCTATAAAACCTCAACTGAGGTCTGATAAGTCTTTAGATAGCAAGAAGTTCACAACACATGTTTAAATGAATGAACCTTGACCCAAAAGAACAACACACAACAGTAAGTGAAATGGAACAACGCTGTTGGTCAATACTGGTACAGCTACACAAACAGAATTGCAAAAAACCTGTAAAACAATCAGTGATTATTACACACCCTATTATGAGTGCTTCTCAAAAAAACCACATTGGGACTAGAATATGGAAATAAGGCAAACACTGAAAAACAGCTGAGAAAGGAATCCGTTGGGCTTAACCAACCACAGCACGACAAAGTTGTAACCTACCGTTTATCTTTGAATCATCCCCTAATCACCGTTCATTGGTACACTTGCTCACGAAGCTGCTTTATTTGATTGCTTTCGATACGTTCCCATGCCGCCATCTCAACACTGGAAGATACAGCACTGTGTTTTGACATTTAAGAACATTCATTATGGCCCAGAAGTATCCCAGTATGAAGTTATGTAATGTGACGCCATGCAGGCGATTTTCATCTCAACTATGACATTACGAAAATCGGGACAACACCACACGCCAATCCCGAGCGGAGAAAATTTCTGAACCGGCTGAAATTCAAATGGTTCAAATGGCTCTGAGCACTATGGGACTCAATATCTGAGGTCATCAGTCCCCAAGAACTTAGAACTACTTAAACATAACCAACCTAAGGACATCACACACATCCATGCCCGAGGCAGGATTCGAACCTGCGACCGTAGCGGTCGCTCGGTTCCACACTGAAGCGCCTAGAACCGCTCGGCCACACCGGCCGACATAAACCGGCTGAGAATCTAACGCACCCTCCTTTAGCTAGCAGTCTGCCGCGCTAACCCTTCAGCTACCCAAGCGGATACTTAAGAATCTAGGTTGCCCATCGACCTCCAAGCACTCATGCGTCTATGGGTTCCTGCGTAAGTATTCCAATACAATCGTTTTCATTCAGTCATGATAACATAAAGGGTCTACAAGACCGGAGACGTTTACCACTATATAAATGAAAAATTCGACCCACCTCTTTTCGATATACTAGTGGGCTATGGAGAAACTGAATAATCCACAAGAAAATGAACGTGATACATACGCAGCGTGCATCAAAGAAATCGTAACGAAACATTCCTTGCGGACTAGTTTCATGGCGACATGAGCCATAAAGGCTCACATCCTGTTTATTCATTTTATTAATGTTGACGACTGCTGTGTTTTAACCATGTAAGTAATTTTTGGTTAATGAGAAATCTTTTGTTTACACAGATTACTCGCTTATGTACTTCTATCAGTCGTATGGTCTTCATGTATATATTGATTACTGCTGTAATTGCTTGAAAATGACGTAATGTCGAAACTGTACTCGTGGAAAGTGTAATAAATAGTACATTTCACGTCGCATATGATGTCATTTATGAAAGAACACGTGTGTTGCGTGCATGCGTATGGAAGCAGAAGACAAAAAAGAAAACACTATTTCAACACAAGGCTCAAGATGAAAGCTAATATAAACGTAAATACATCCAGTGGTCGCAGGCTTCTTTTCCTGTTAGGTTTACACCGTGTACTCTTGGCTGTATACGAAGTTGTGTAAAAGTTGTATACAATCTGCACGTGTTGTATGAAAAGTGTATGTGATGTCGTATGTGATGAAAACACGACAGGAGAAAGAGCCTCTGACGAGTGAAAAAACTTTCACAGGATAACGAAAAGTCACACATACGATATATATGCATGTCTTATTAATTGACGTAAGTTTATCTGAAGATGGAGGTTTATTCTTTTGAAATTCGTTATGGAAATGAGCCATATTGGGGTTGGTAACAGCAGCTTGATATTCATTACAGTCACGGTATTCTAACTTAAATTATTCGTATTTACAATTGATGTCTTTGTATTTTCAACCATTTTATACAGTAAAAGTTGATGTAGGTTGGGAACAAGTCAGGTTGTCGTCTAAGGGGAGGGGATGACCCTGTCCCCCTCTAGTACAAGTTGAACATTCACATTTCCACTGCACGTTTCGAAGTTGGATTGCAGCTACGGAGCGAAAACTGATAAATAGGATTAGAAGACACTATAGTGTTTAAATGTGGAAAAAATGGTATTGGTATTTGCGTCATTTTTCCTGGCCTTTGTCCCATACCTTCACGGGATCGGTATGACCTCGTATCTGGCGGTGTTAGTGGTAGAGGTTGGCCGGATGCCATCACTCCTTCCACCTATCCTCCGTAAAGGATTTTGTGTAGCCGAGCTGTCAGAGTGGAGAGTTACCCAATGTGAAAGAGCGCCAGAGTTTTTCAAAATGTTTTTGAGTTGTACAAATGAGACAGGACGCATGTACCAGAGAGCTACTGAAGTGATGGGATTTCGGAACCCGCCTAAAGACAACATCCAAGGAGGCCGGCACAACTGCCCTCGTAGTTATTCTGTCGAGCGGATCAATGAAATGTACTGGTTCAAGTTAACGATATTCATATACAGCCGTTCTAGTGGGAATAGTGTACTCTACAGCAGAGATGCGATCGGAAAAATAAAGTGGTATGCCAGAATGGGACCTTCGGATCCTCACAACACTAAAGATCTCCAGAGCTTCTCCTGAGTTTGTGGTGAAACGAATCCTCTGAAATGGTAAGCATATTCAATTCGGGTCCTGCGAAGTACGACTGTGTGAAACTTGTGAATAGTATGGTCACGTGCGCCCCATTCGCCGGGTCATTATGCCGGCTATATGGTGGGCGTGTAGCCACTAATTGACCGCTGGAATTCTGCATCGTTGCGCAGATAATTCGGCCCCAACTGTGCGTACAGCGCTAACGATTATTGCTTATGAATCCAGCGCAAATGCTGTCGCGCTTAATGAGAAAATAAATAATAATTCTCATTTCCTACAATTGCTTTAACATGCTGGGAATGAAAGCCAACTGCGACTATGGTAAATGGGCCATTCTACAAGCGAAAGATGGTCGCTATTTCGCAAAGCGTTCCTGCCTCGCCTTTCTCTTATTAGGGTGTTCTCTTAAAATCAGAGAAAATCCACCTCTTGGCTGGCAAAGTAGAGATTACACATGTTTTATCAACTTTATTTGAGCCTTGGGGTAAGAATTAATTTCAGAGTTTTCGCAACAAGGGACACATACTTGCATAATTTTAAATGCTTACATTCGAATGCTTTTCTATGAACAGTAAAGGTTTTACTAGTCACGCTGCAGAATGAATCTTTAGTTGTGGAATTTGTGACGTAGCACATTTCAGACCGAATGTAATTCAAACTATATTCAATTATGACACTGGATCTACATAAACTTGCTGCCATTTATAAGACCTTAATAACCTAGTGGTTATTCATCCAATGATATAAAATAATGACCACTTCCAAATACTCACTTTATTCAAAGATACAGGCATACTACACACCCCAAAAACAAAATAACAATTATCCTTCATGAAATATAATGGTAATCTCTATTCGCTGCGGCACATTTTTGGATTCAGAAGATTTATACCGTAGTGATAACTTCTCTGGCATTTCACACGTGTCCCGTGACGGTTCTGTACCATCTCCAGAATGGTACATACCGTAAGGCTTAACAGCCTAACCAAGATGTGAGAATGCTTCTGAATCTTCTTCATGCATGTTGAACTGTGACAGAAATCAAGTCTGCCTTGGTCTGTTTTGGGGTATCAGCAAGGGACAGTTTTCCTTCAAGTCGACCTAGCCTTTCGTCCCTAACAAAGAACTCAGCGCATGTAGCTGAAGTTTCCGGAGAACGTCAGAAATCCTCCCGTGTTGCACACTACACCGTGTGCACAAGTACCGTATTATACTCCCTCAAGATCTATGATGAACGTTGTGTCTCGCACCAGCAACGCACTCGTAGATACAACATACGACTACCGAGATAACACGTTTCCCAGGCCTCTATAGCCCCTTTCTGTTTCTCTGTTGCCAGAACCGAGGAAATTGAGGAGGAAGTGTGCTAAGAGGCACATGAGTACATACCTGCACCAAATGTCCACATAATACATTCATCTCTGCCATCATCCTGAAAAAATCCGCTATAGAACGTCCAAAACGTCGAATGTATTTATATTTCAGTACGGTGCCGGTAACCCCCACCAAGACTCTTTAAACAATCGAACTTCCGTGTATGAAACAGGTCCAACGTCTGATTACTTTTGCTAATAAGTTACTACATTAAGATGATTAGAAAAGGTTTTCAATTATGTTTGAAGTTTGTTGGAAGTCACTGAATGCCATTACACTGAGGTGACAAAAGTCTCAGGACAGTGATGTGCCATATACAAATGGCGGTAGTATCAGGTACACAACGTACAAAAAGCTGTGCACTCGCAGAGCTGCCATTTGCACTCAGATGATTCATTTGAAAAGGTTTCCCACGTGTTTATGATCTCACGACGAGTATCGACAGACTTTGATTGAAGAATGGTAGTTGAAGCTAGATACATGGGACACTCCATTTCGGAAATCGTTGCCGAATTCAATATTTCGAGATCAACAGTGTCATGCATATGCCTAGAATACCAAATTTCCGACACTACCTCTCACCACGGACAATGCAATGGCCGACGGCATTCAAATAACGACCGAGAGCAGCGACGTTAGCGTAGAGTTTTCAGTGATAACAGACAAGGAACACTGCGTAAAATAACCGCAGACATCAATGTCGGACGTACGACGAACGTATGCGTTAGGACAGAGTACCGAAATTTGCCTTAATCGGCTAAGGTTGCATACGACCGAAGCGAGTACTTTGCTAACTGCACGATATCGAATGCAGTGCCTCTCCTAGGCTCGTGACGATGTATGTTGGACCCTAGAAGACTGAAAAACAGTGGCCTGGTCAGATGGGTTCCAATTTCAGTTTGTGAAAGCTGATAGTAGGTTTCTAGTAGGGCGCAGATCCCACGAAGCCACTGACCCAAGTTGTCAACGTGGCACTGTTTAAGCTGGTGGTGGCTTCGTAATGGTGTGAGCTGTGATGACATGCAATGGATTGGGTCTTCTGGTCCGACTGAACCGATTATTGAATGGAAATAGTTACGCTGGACTACTTGGGGCCAATTTGCAGCCATTCATGGACAAAAATGACCAGATGATGAGCCCTATATTATAATAGGACAAATCTTAACTATATTTGTCCCAAACAACGATGAAATTTTTATAAATCGCAAGGCGCTATGTCACCGGGCCACAATTGTTAGTGACTGGTTTGAAGAACATTCTAGACAATTTGACGAATTATTTGGCCACCTAGATCGCTAGACATGAATCTCAAAGAACATTTATGAGACGTAATCTAAAGGTCAATTCACGTACAAAATTCTGCACCGGCAAAACTTCCACTATTATGGACGGCTGTAGAAGCAGTATGGCTCAGTATGTCTACAGGAGACTTCTGATTATCTGTTGAGTCCATGCCACGTCGAGTTCTGCACTACATCGGACAAAAAGAGGTCCTACACGATATTTGGAGGAATTCCCTAAATTTCCTCACCTCAGTGTATTAACAAAAGAAATGGCTCTGAGCACTATGGGACTTAACATCTGAGGTCATCAGTCCCATAGAACTTAGAACTACTTAAACCTAAGGACATCACACACATCCATGCCCGAGGCAGGATTCGAACCTGCGACCGTAGCGATCGCACAGTTCCAGACTGTTGCGCCTAAAACCGCTCGGCCACTCCGGCCGGCTGGTGCATTAATAACGCTAGATGAGTGTAGTCTGAGTAATTTGCGTCCCGTTTTAACCAAAAGATAGTTTTCACACATCTCATGACATGATATGAACTTTCTCTTACACTGACGCAAGTTCGCAGGTACATCCAGTAGTATATGTGGAAGCCGTTTGCAAAATGTGTTACAAAAAGCGGTAGTTGTATATAAGTAATACACTAAAAATGGTAGATTCTGTCTAATGCTCAAGGCTGTGGCGACAACAGGGTGCGGATGACGAGGCCTGCGACACCTTTGGTGGCGTTGGACTCCCCTGATGACCTGGTTGTCACTGCGTCTTCCAATGCGCAACATCTGACGGCCCATCCTCAATCGAGAGCGAGTGACGGACAATGGTGGGTCAATGCACCACTGGGCAGAAGGCGAAAGAGAGGTGGGTACCCATGGCTGGCGTCTTACACCTTAGGAGTATGTGCGAGGTGCTACCCAATGTTGATAATACAGCACTTCTGAGCTAGCTTGGCTGCCTCTACTGTTGGGCCAGCGGTCAATTCTCCTGCCCAGTCTGGACAAGTGTAGAAGTTGGGTTTGCTAGTCACTGGGGCAGTTGTCTTCACCCGAAGACTTCTGCTGTCAGGGCTTGCGCCAGTCTAAATCCTGGGAGAACCTGTCCATGGACTGGGGCGGCCCAATACCTAAGGGTTACCGTAGACCGCAGCCTCACCTGGAAACATCACATCCATGATGTCAAAGGGAGAGCAATAGGCCGCCTTCGCGCCCTGTATCCGCTGTTAAACCCTCAGTCGTCATTGCCATCGCAACACAGCATCACGCTATACCTAACATTGGTCCGCCAACTCTTGGAGTACGCTACCGTTGTCTGGGGGATAGCCGCAGATGATCACATTGTGACTCTGCAGCGGAGACAGAATCGCGCCCTAAAGACTGCCATGCATCATTCGAGGCGCTACTCGACGTGCCAACACCAAGAGGACACCGGGATCCTGCCTCTCCGAGATAGGATTCGAGCCATCGCCAAGAAGTTTTACGAGAAAGTGGGCCACTCCCGCAACTGGCTCATCCGAGAACTGGGTCAACAACCTCACCAAAGGCCAACCACACGTCGGCCTGACCTGCTGAGGGATTAAGTTTTACTAATCCCCCATCAGCTCTTTTTCAGGCTCCACCAGCAAGGACAAATCAACAAGAATGGTAAGATCTATTCTCTCCCCCCCCTAGGAATCGCACGAATGACAAATTTTTGTCTAAGCTGCACCATCTCGAGACAAGGACAGGCTCGTCTTTCCAGCGTCAGCTAATCAGTGGGAGCTCCAACGTTGGACAAGTGATGTAGCCCCTCAGTGGAAATTGCATAAAGGACAGAAAAGAATGTTCTCGTGCACTCGGTGCGTTTGCGTGAGAATAGAGGGGGGGGGGGGGGGAGGGAGGGGGGGAGAGCTCGTCTATGACGTTCGGCGCACTCGCGGTGCAACCACTTGCAAACAGTGGCACACGAACGACGACTACCGCTTGCGCTCTGAGGTCATCCCCAGCTCTTTCCCATAGATGGCTGATTTGGTGAGGACATGTAGCATCACATATGGGGTGCAGGGTAAGCTGTCTATTTGTTGGATCGTACCCAGGGTCGATCGCGGCCCCTGGTTTGGAGCAGAGTCGAAGCTCTAAACCAGAGGCTCAGGCGACTCTGCAAGAGAGTCGAAAGAAAATTTCTTGACCTCCGCTACCGGGCGGAGAATTTTTGGGTTCTTTTTAATATTTCAGGCGTACACTACACGCAGGAAGTGCCTACTAGACTATCACAGTACATGTGGTGTGCATATGGGGCCGTTTTAGGTTAGAGAGCCCCCCTTCCCATTGGGATCAGGGATGATTTGCCTGCCAAAATCGTGCATAAGCAACAATGTTCTCAGAGAGTGCTCGTCGTCACAGATCAAATATCGAAAATGTTAATATAATATTTTTAATTGCAGGAACATCCAACGAAAGGTTCCACAATTAGCAGCGCTTATTGAATTAAATACTGCCGAGATAGTATTAGGAACCGAAACACGATTGAAACCGGAAATGAATAACAACGACAAAGTTCATATTGAAATATTTAACATAGGGATACGTTAGTCAGCAATAGCAGCAGTATATCGAATCAGTTAACGCCACGGAACGTATCAGTGGTCATAAGGTTATGATAGCAACTATGACTATGGGTATTACAAGGAATGTTAGGTGACGTGGGAATATATATACAGGGTGTTACAAAAAGGGTCGGCCAAATTTTCAGGAAACATTCCTCACACACAAATAAAGAAAAGATGTTATGTGGACATGTGTCCGGAAACGCTTAATTTCCATGTTAGAGATCATTTTAGTTTCGTCAGTATGTACTGTACTTCCTCGATTCACCGCCAGTTGGCCCAATTGAAGGTAGGTAATGTTGACTTCGGTGCTAGTGTTGACATGCAACTCATTGCTCTACAGTACTAGCATCAAGCACATCAGTACGTAGCATCGCCGGCCGGTGTGGCCGTGCGGTTAAAGGCGCTTCAGTCTGGGACCGCGTGACCGCTACGGTCGCAGGTTCGAATCGTTCCTCGGGCATGGATGTGTGTGATGTCCTTAGGTTAGTTAGGTTTAAGTAGTTCTAAGTTCTAGGGGACTGATGACCACAGGAGTTATGTCCCATAGTGCTCAGAGCCATTTGAACCATTTTAGTACGTAGCATCAACAGGTTAGTGTTAATCACGAACGTGGTTTTGCAGCCAGTGCAATGTTTACAAATGCGGAGTTGGCAGATGCCCATTTGATGCATGGATTAACACGGGTCAATAGCCGTGGCGCGGTACGTTTGTGTCGAGACAGATTTCCAGAACGAAGGTGTCCCGATAGAAAGACGTTCGAAGCAATTGATCGCCGTCTTAGGGAGCACGGAACATTCCAGCCTATGACTCGCGACTGGGGAAGACCTAGAACGACGAGGACACCTGCAATGGACAAGGCAATTCTTCGTGCAGTTGACGATAACCCTAATGTCAGCGTCAGAGAAGTTGCTGCTGTACAAGGTAACGTTGACCACGACACTGTATGGAGAGTGCTACGGGAGAACCAGTTGTTTCCGTACCATATAGAGCGTGTGCAGGCACTATCAGCAGCTGATTGGCCTCCACGGGCACACTTCTGCGAATGGTTCATCCAACAATGTGTCAATCCTCATTTCAGTGCAAATGTTCTCTTTACGGATAAGGCTTCATTCCAATCGTAAATTTTCACAATCAACATGTGTGGGCTGACGAGAATCCGCACACAGTTGTGCAATCACGTCATCAACACAGATTTTCTGTGAACATTTGGGCAGGCATTGTTGGTGATGTCTTGATTAGGCCCCATGTTCTTCCACCTACGCTCAATGGAGCACGTTATCATGATTTCATACGGGATACTCTACCTGTGCTGCTAGAACATGTGCCTTTACAAGTACGGCACAACATGTGGTTCATGCACGATGGAGCTCCTGCACATTTCAGTCGAAGTGTTCGTACGCTTCTCAACAACAGATTCGGTGACCGATGGATTGGTAGAGGCGGACCAATTCCATGGCCTCCACGCTTTCCTGACCTCAACCCTCTTGACTTTCATTTATGGGGGCATTTGAAAGCTCTTGTCTACACAACCCCGATACCAAATGTAGAGACTCTTCGTGCTCGTATTGTGGACGGCTGTGATACAATACGCCACTCTCCAGGGCTGCATCAGCGCATCAGTGATACCAGGCGACGGAGGGTGGATGCATGTATCCTCGCTAACGGAGGACATTTTGAAAAATTCCTGTAACAAAGTGTTTGAAGTCAGGCTGGTAAGTTCTGTTGCTGTGTGTTTCCATTCCATGATTAATGTGATTTGAAGAGAAGTAATAAAATGAGTTCTAACATGGAAATTAAGCGTTTCCGGACACATGTCCACATAACATATTTTCTTTCTTTGTGTGTGAGGAATGTTTCCTGAAAGTTTGGCCGTACCTTTTTGTAACACCCTGTATACAGTGTGAAGAGAAATTTGCACACTCGGGCTTCGCAGTGAGACTCCTCACATGCCAGTGATAAAAAAAGTCACTCACAAAACTTCGTCCAGCGAGTACATCCGGCAGAAAAAGGACATTAAAAAGTGCCAATCTGGCAACACTGTAACCTCATGTATGGTAAATACTCTCTCAGCACAAACTATTTGTGCTGTACAGTTGGTGCAGTGGATAGAGTTTTGGGTTAGAACACAGGTGATCGAGGGTTCGATCCTATGTTGGGGTGCATTTTATTTTAATTTGCTCATTTCATTCTGACATTTCATACTGTAATATACACCGTTTCTTAGGTCACATGTATTCTAAATTTACAACATTTTGTAACGCTGAACATAACAAACACGTGGTTGGACAAATAAGAAATAGACAGTTGAAACAAATGAGCTGCCGTAGGACAGAATAACTACGAAAATATCAATTTGGAGGTGTTAAAGGTGATAGCACAGTATAATAACATATCTGCTTGTCGTTTTTACTACATGTAATATGAGCGCTCAGATGTCGCACATTAGCAGCCAGTGACGATAATAATCACCATGTTAATGACCACATGACCTTCACAACAGAATACTTTATCCTCAGAACAACAGATGCTCAGAGTGACCTCCCTGCACGTCAAAACATTGAGCAACCCGCCGGGTCATACAGCTCTGGACCCTTTGTAACTGCATCCACAGTAACAAGAGCAGCATGAACACACGCTTCCAGTTCTTCCACTTTCGTCGGCGCAGTAGAGACCACGTGCCGCTTCAGTTGTCCCCATAGGAAGAAATCCAGGAGATTTTGGTCAGATGAATGCGGTGGCCCTACATTTGAACCTCCACGTTCGAGCCATTTCCCTGAAAATGTTCTATCCAAATACTGTCGCACATTAATTCCAGAGTGTGGAGGTGCACCATCATGTTGAAACCATATCCTCTGCCGAACATGTAGTGGAACATCTTCCAGCGCATCATGGATATAGTTTGAGACGAATGCATGATACCTTCGTCCAGTCAATTGGTGTGTATATATATATATGTATATATATTGGTGGAACACACGCACGTCAAAGTATTATAGCTGTAGAATTTTCCGCATGTAGCATCCCGATTCGTTTAAAAGTGACAACATCCATTTTTGCGTCCTAAATGTCGGAAATCTATAGTGTATTGTTTTCAATGTTGGGAGTCCGGTGCACCAAAGAGAAACTTCATGAGCTGGGAACCGTAAGGCTGAGGATCGTTCAAAAATAAGACATCTGATGTGGGGTGAGGGAAGAATGTCCGTAATTCTTTTGCGCTTCAGAACATGGCACCACATACGTCAGGCTGGTAACTTGTAGCTCTGATCCTGCTGTCAAATAGTCTATGCACTGGAGAGTTAATAAAATACACAGAAATAATAATTAAAAGTTAAATGAATAATTTAATAACAATGTTTTTACTCTAACGTCTAACTTAATTGATATAGACGGCAGAGAATTATGCTGAATAACTTTCATTCAAGAAAGGACATCTCAAATCAATGGGTAATGGTCCTACGATATTCATTTCAAATGTAGACAGAAGCTACACTTATCACATGCAGAAAAGCTGCGTTGAGAGTCTTATTAGAATGGTAAAGAAATCCTCAAACTAAATTGTAATCAAAGATACGCGGAAACTGAGTCCATTTCATTTGAGCATGATGGGCCATAAATTAACGCGCGCAATACAAAGAATAGTAATTCATACTCTGTCTATCCTCAGTTCCGTAACAAAAGAAGAAAAAATTAGAGTTCCACTCATTCGCACATTCAGACCTCTCGAAATATGAGATCCATTCAAAAGTTAAAATACACCCCTTTGATTGAAAAACCACTCGTTACACAGTAGTGCTCCGCTGCTGTCTGCGTTTCCATTGACTGAAGACTGCCCTCGCCAAAAATACACCACTATTACTTTCAACAGACATTATCTGATTCAACTTAACCACTTTTCCAACCAAACTAATATAGCACAACAATATTTAAAGAAAGAACTGTGATAAATATACGCTAGCAGTCAGATCATGCACAATAATTACAAATAAAGAATCGTTCATAAATAAATAAGCTAGTGTTCTTGTGCAAGTGCACTCGTGTTAAAACTCAACGAATTGACGTTAAACAATCTTTAAACAATTATTTATGCTTTCTTGACTCAATCTTTTCCTGATTCTCTTTTCAGTTTTGGTGTCTGCTAACTCAGCAGCTGACCAGTTTTAAATTATCACATTTTTAACAGTACACACAATCAACATTTATATGAACTTACTGGCAAAATTCTAAACTGTTGATTAAATAACTACACAAGTATAACTACATTCAGGTATTCACATTGTATTCATTTGTTGTGTAATTGTGGAGAACACGATGTTCTGACAAACATCTGTGTAATAAAAGAGATATAAATGACGTCATAAGACAACACGTAAAATAGATGCAGAGGAGTGGTTTGCTGGAATAATAGCTTTTGTGCAAAGCCATCATCTGAGATGTCGTTTGTTTAAATCGCATGAGGCGTTTAAAAGTCGTTAATTCAGATGTTCACAGTGAAAACGTTTACTCACTGTGAAAAATTAACTTCTGCAGTTTTAAAGATACTGAAAATATTGCTGTCTCTAAGAGCGCCTCGTTTATAAGTAATCGCAAATGTATTCAGGTTTACTTTAACACTTGACTACAAATTGTAATAGACAGCTGTAAGAGGCCATCTTTCAACTTGTCTGACACTCCGCCATTTTTTGGAGTATTTCCTGCACAAAGGCCGTGCGAAATACAGCCGTCCAAATTCTCAGCTTTGGGATCTACCTATTTCTGGAGACGGTGTTCGTCTTTGTACTTGGACTGACCCATACCAGTCTCCAAGCCGCATGGGCTGTCACGCTCTGCGGCATAGTGCTCAGAGCCATCTGAACCAATTCAGACGTTCATTGTTAAAACGCTTACTCACTGTGAAAAATTAACTTCTGGAGTTTTAAAGATACTGAAAATATTGCTGTCTCCAAATGCCCCTCGTTTTTAAGTAATCGCAAATGTATTCAGGTTTACTTTAACACTTGACTGCAAATTGTAATAGACAGCTGTAAGAGGCCATCTTTCAGCTTGTCTGACACTATACCATTTTTTGGTGTATTTCCTGCACAAAGGCCGTGAGAAATACAGCCGTCCAAATTCTCAGCATTGGGATTTACCTATTTCTGGAGACGCTGTTCGTCTTTGTACCTGGACTGACCCATACCAGTCGCCTAGCCGCATGGGCTGTGTCACGCTCTGAGGCATAGTGCTCAGAGCCATCTGAACCAATTCAGACGTTCATTGTGAAAACGTTTACTCACTGAAAAATTAACTTCTGTAGTTTTAAAGATACTGAAGATATTGCTGTCTCTAAGTGCGCCTCGTTTTTAAGTAATCGCAAATGTATTCAGGTTTACTTTAACACTTGACTGCAAATTGTAATAGACAGCTGTAAGAGGCCATCTTTCAGCTTGTCTGACACTCCGCCATTTTTTGGAGTATTTCCTGCACAAAGGCCGAGCGAAATACATCCGTCCAAATTCTCAGCTTTGGGATTTACCTATTTCTGGAGACGCTGTTCGTCTTTGTAATTGGACTGACCCATACCAGTCGCCTAGCCGCATGGGCTGTGTCACGCTCTGAGGCATAGTGCTCAGAGCCATCTGATCCAATTCATCTGACCCATACCAACCGCCTAGCCGCATGGGCTGTGTCACGCTCTGAGGCATAGTGCTCAGAGCCATCTGAACCAATTCAGACGTTCATTGTGAAAACGTTTACTCACTGTGAAAAATTAACTTCTAGGGTTTTAAAGATACTGAAAATATTGCTGTCTCTAAGTGCGCCTCGTTTTTAAGTAATCGCAAATGTATTCAGGTTTACTTTAACACTTGACTGCAAATTGTAATAGACAGCTGTAAGAGGCCATCTTTCAGCTTGTCTGACACTCCGCCATTTTTTGGAGTATTTCCTGCACAAAGGCCGTGCGAAATGCAGCCATCCAAATTCTCAGCTTTGGGATTTACCTATTTCTGGAGACGCTGTTCGTCTTTGTACCTGGACTGACCCATACCAGTCGCCTAGCCGCATGGGCTGTGTCACGCTCTGAGGCATAGTGCTCAGAGCCATCTGAACCGATTCAGACGTTCATTGTTAAAACGCTTACTCACTGTGAAAAATTAACTTCTGGAGTTTTAAAGATACTGAAAATACTGCTGTCTGTAAGTGCGCCTCGTTTTTAAGTAATCGCAAATGTATTCAGGTTTACTTTAACACTTGACTGCAAATTGTAATAGACAGCTGTAAGAGGCCATCTTTCAGCTTGTCTGACACTCCTCCATTTTTTGGAGTATTTCCTGCACAAAGGCCGTGCGAAATACAGCCGTCCAAATTCTCAGCTTTGGGATTTACCTATTTCTGGAGACGCTGTTCGTCTTTGTACCTGGACTGACCCATACCAGTCGCCTAGCCGCATGGACTGTGTCACGCTCTGAGGCATAGTGCTCAGAGCCATCTGAACCAATTCAGACGTTCATTGTGAAAACGTAAACTCACTGTGAAAAATTAACTTCTAGGGTTTTAAAGATACTGAAAATATTGCTGTCTCTAAGTGCGCCTCGTTTTTAAGTAATCGCAAATGTATTCAGGTTTACTTTAACACTTGACTGCAAATTGTAATAGACAGCTGTAAGAGGCCATCTTTCAGCTTGTCTGACACTATACCATTTTTTGGTGTATTTCCTGCACAAAGGCCGTGAGAAATACAGCCGTCCAAATTCTCAGCATTGGGATTTACCTATTTCTGGAGACGCTGTTCGTCTTTGTACCTGGACTGACCCATACCAGTCGCCTAGCCGCATGGGCTGTGTCACGCTCTGAGGCATAGTGCTCAGAGCCATCTGAACCAATTCAGACGTTCATTGTGAAAACGTTTACTCACTGAAAAATTAACTTCTGTAGTTTTAAAGATACTGAAGATATTGCTGTCTCTAAGTGCGCCTCGTTTTTAAGTAATCGCAAATGTATTCAGGTTTACTTTAACACTTGACTGCAAATTGTAATAGACAGCTGTAAGAGGCCATCTTTCAGCTTGTCTGACACTCCGCCATTTTTTGGAGTATTTCCTGCACAAAGGCCGAGCGAAATACATCCGTCCAAATTCTCAGCTTTGGGATTTACCTATTTCTGGAGACGCTGTTCGTCTTTGTAATTGGACTGACCCATACCAGTCGCCTAGCCGCATGGGCTGTGTCACGCTCTGAGGCATAGTGCTCAGAGCCATCTGATCCAATTCATCTGACCCATACCAACCGCCTAGCCGCATGGGCTGTGTCACGCTCTGAGGCATAGTGCTCAGAGCCATCTGAACCAATTCAGACGTTCATTGTGAAAACGTAAACTCACAGTGAAAAATTAACTTCTGGAGTTTTAAAGATACTGAAAATACTGCTGTCTGTAAGTGCGCCTCGTTTTTAAGTAATCGCAAATGTATTCAGGTTTACTTTAACACTTGACTGCAAATTGTAATAGACAGCTGTAACAGGCCATCTTTCAGCTTGTCTGACACTCCGCAATTTTTTGGAGTATTTCCTGCACAAAGGCCATGCGAAAGACAGTCGTCCAAATTCTCAGCTTTGGGATTTACCTATTTCTGGAGACGCTGTTCGTCTTTGTACCTGGACTGACCCATGGCTGTCGTTTAGCCGCATGGGTTGTGTCATGCTCTGAGGCATAGTGCTCAGAGCCATCTGAACCAATTCAGACGTTCATTGTGAAAACGTAAACTCACAGTGAAAAATTAACTTCTAGAGTTTTAAAGATACTGAAAATATTGCTGTCTCTAAGTGCGCCTCGTTTTTAAGTAATCGCAAATGTATTCAGGTTTACTTTAACACTTGACTGCAAATTGTAATAGACAGCTGTAAGAGGCCATCTTTCAGCTTGTCTGACACTCCGCCATTTTTTGGAGTATTTCCTGCACAAAGGCCGTGCGAAATACAGCTGTCCAAATTCTCAGCTTTGGGATTTACCTATTTTTGGAGACGTTGTTCGTCTTTGTACCTGGACTGACCCATACCAGTCGCGTAGCCGCATGGGCTGTGTCACGCTCTGAGGCATAGTGCTCAGAGCCATCTGAACCAATTCAGACGTTCATTGTGAAAACGTTTACTCACTGTGAAAAATTAACTTCTGGAGTTTTAAAGATACTGAAAATACTGCTGTCTGTAAGTGCGCCTCGTTTTTAAGTAATCGCAAATGTATTCAGGTTTACTTTAACACTTGGCTGCAAATTGTAATAGACAGCTGTAAGAGGCCATCTTTCAGCTTGTCTGACACTCCGCCATTTTTTGGAGTATTTCCTGCGCAAAGCCGTGCGAAATACAGCCGTCCAAATTCTCAGCTTTGGGATTTACCTATTTCTGGAGACGCTGTTCGTCTTTGTACCTGGACTGACCCATACCAGTCGCCTAGCCGCAAGGACTGTGTCACGCTCTGAGGCATAGTGCTCAGAGCCATCTGAACCAATTCAGACGTTCATTGTGAAAGCGTTTACTCACTGTGAAAAATTAGCTTCTGTAGTTTTAAAGATACTGAAAATATTGCTGTCTCTAAGTGCGCCTCGTTTTTAAGTAATCGCAAATGTAATCAGGTTTACTTTAACACTTGACTGCAAATTGTAATAGACAGCTGTAAGAGGCCATCTTTCAGCTTGTCTGACACTCCGCCATTTTTTGGAGTATTTCCTCCACAAAGGCCGTGCGAAATACAGCCGTCCAAATTCTCAGCTTTGGGATTTACCTCTTTCTGGAGACGCTGTTCATCTTTGTACCTGGACTGACCCATACCAGTCGCCTAGCCGCATGGGCTGTGTCACGCTCTGAGGCATAGTGCTCAGAGCCATCTGAACCAATTCAGACGTTCATTGTGAAAACGTTTACTCACTGAAAAATTAACTACTGTAGTTTTAAAGATACTGAAAATATTGCTGTCTCTAAGTGCGCCTCGTTTTTAAGTAATCGCAAATGTAATCAGGTTTACTTTAACACTTGACTGCAAATTGTAATAGACAGCTGTAAGAGGCCATCTTTCAGCTTGTCTGACACTCCGACATTTTTTGGAGTATTTCCTCCACAAAGGCCGTGCGAAATACAGCCGTCCAAATTCTGAGCTTTGGGATTTACCTATTTCTGGAGACGCTGTTCATCTTTGTACCTGGACTGACCCATACCAGTCGCCTAGCCGCAAGGACTGTGTCACGCTCTGAGGCATAGTGCTCAGAGCCATATGAGCCAATTCAGACGTTCATTGTGAAAACGTTTACTCACTGTGAAAAATTAACTTCTGTAGTTTTAAAGATACTGAAAATATTGCTGTGTCTAAGTGCACCTCGTTTTTAAGTAATCGCAAATGTAATCAGGTTTACTTTAACACTTGACTGCAAATTGTAATAGACAGCTGTAAGAGGCCATCTTTCAGCTTGTCTGACACTTCGCCATTTTTTGGAGTATTTCCTGCACAAAGGCCATGCGAAATACAGCCGTCCAAATTCTCAGCTTTGGGATTTACCTATTTCTGGAGACGCTGTTCGTCTTTGTACCTGGACTGACCCATACCAGTCGTTTAGCCGCATGGGCTGTGTCACGCTCTGAGGCATAGTGCTCAGAGCCATCTGAACCAATTCAGACGTTCATTGTGAAAACGTTTACTCACTGAAAAATTAACTTCTAGAGTTTTAAAGATACTGAAAATATTGCTGGCTCTAAGTGCGCCTCGTTTTTAAGTAATCGCAAATGTAATCAGGTTTACTTTAACACTTGACTGCAAATTGTAATAGACAGCTGTAAGAGGCCATCTTTCAGCTTGTCTGACACTTCGCCATTTTTTGGAGTATTTCCTCCACAAAGGCCGTGCGAAATACAGAGGTCCAAATTCTCAGCTTTGGGATTTCCCTATTTCTGGAGACGCTGTTCGTCTTTGTACCTGGACTGACCCATACCAGTCGCCTAGCCGCATGGGCTGTGTCACGCTCTGAGGCATAGTGCTCAGAGCCATCTGAACCAATTCAGACGTTCATTGAGAAAACGTTTACTCACTGTGAAAAGTTAACTTCCAGAGTTTTAAAGATACTGAAAATATTGCTGTCTCTAAGTGCGCCTCGTTTTTAAGTAATCGCAAATGTATTCAGGTTTACTTTAACACTTGACTGCAAATTGTAATAGACAGCTGTAAGAGGCCATCTTTCAGCTTGTCTGACACTCCACCATTTTTTTGTGTATTTCCTGCACAAAGGCCGTGCGAAATACAGCCGTCCAAATTCTCAGCATTGGGATTTACCTATTTCTGGAGACGCTATTCGTCTTTGTACCTGGACTGACCCATACCAGTTGCCTAGGCGCATGGGCTGTGTCACGCTCTGAGGCATAGTGCTCAGAGCCATCTGAACCAATTCAGACGTTCATTGTGAAAACGTTTACTCACTGAAAAATTGACTTCTGTAGTTTTAAAGATACTGAAAATATTGCTGTCTCTCAGTGCGCCTCGTTTTTAAGTAATCGCAAATGTATTCAGGTTTACTTTAACACTTGACTGCAAATTGTAATAGACAGCTGTAAGAGGCCATCTTTCAGCTTGTCTGACACTCCTCCATTTTTTGGAGCATTTCCTGCACAAAGGCCGTGCGAAATACAGCCGTCCAAATTCTCAGCTTTGGGATTTAACTATATCTGGAGACGCTGTTCGTCTTTGTACCTGGACTGACCCATACCTGTCGCCTAGCCGCATGGGCTGTGTCACGCTCTGAGGCACAGTGCTCAGAGCCATCTGAACCAATTCATCTGACCCATACCAACCGCCTAGCCGCATGGGCTGTGTCACGCTCTGAGGCATAGTGCTCAGAGCCATCTGAACCAATTCAGACGTTCATTGTGAAAACGTTTACTCACTGAAAAATTAACTTCTGTAGTTTTAAAGATACTGAAAATATTGCTGTCTCTAAGTGCGCCTCGTTTTTAAGTAATCGCAAATGTATTCAGGTTTACTTTAACACTTGTCTGCAAATTGTAATAGACAGCTGTAAAAGGCCATCTTTCAGCTTGTCTGACACTCCGCCATTTTTTGGAGTATTTCCTGCAGAAAGGCCGTGCGAAATACAGCCGTCCTAATTCTCAGCTTTGGGATTTACCTATTTCTGGAGACGCTGGTCGTCTTTGTACCTGGACTGACCCATACCAGTCGCCTAGCTGCATGGGCTGTGTCACGCACTGAGGCATAGTGCTCAGAGCCATCTGAACCAATTCAGACGTTCATTGTGAAAACGTTTACTCAGTGAAAAATTAACTTCTGTAGTTTTAAAGATACTGAAAATATTGCTGTCTCTAAGTGCGCCTCGTTTTTAAGTAATCGCAAATGTATTCAGGTTTACTTTAACACTTGACTGCAAATTGTAATAGACAGCTGTAAGAGGCCATCTTTCAGATTGTCTGACACTCCGCAATTTTTTGGAGTATTTCCTGCACAAATGCCATATGAAATACAGTCGTCCAAATTCTCAGCTTTGGGATTTACCTATTTCTGGAGACGCTGTTCGTCTTTGGACCTGGACTGACCCATGCCAGTCGTTTAGCCGCGTGGGCTGTGTCACGCTCTGAGGCATAGTGCTCAGAGCCATCTGAACCAATTCAGACGTTCATTGTGAAAACGTTTACTCACCGAAAAATTAACTACTGTAGTTTTAAAGATACTGAAAATATTGCTGTCTCTAAGTGCGCCTCGTTTTTAAGTAATCGCAAATGTAATCAGGTTTACTTTAACACTTGACTGCAAATTGTAATAGACAGCTGTAAGAGGCCATCTTTCAGATTGTCTGACACTTCGCCAATTTTTGGAGTATTTCCTGCACAAAGGCCATGCGTAATACAGTCGTCCAAATTCTCAGCTTTGGGATTTACCTATTTCTGGAGACGCTGTTCGTCTTTGTGCCTGGACTGACCCATGCCAGTCGTTTAGCCGCATGGGTTGTGTCACGCTCTGAGGCATAGTGCTCAGAGCCATCTGAACCAATTCAGACGTTCATTGTGAAAACGTTTACTCACTGTGAAAAATTAACTACTAGAGTTTTAAAGATACTGAAAATATTGCTGTCTCTAAGTGCGCCTCGTTTTTAAGTAATCGCAAATGTATTCAGGTTTACTATAACACTTGACTGCAAATTGTAATAGACAGCTGTAAGAGGCCATCTTTCAGCTTGTCTGACACTCCACCATTTTTTTGTGTATTTCCTGCACAAAGGCCGTGCGAAATACAGCCGTCCAAATTCTCAGCATTGGGATTTACCTATTTCTGGAGACGCTATTCGTCTTTGTGCCTGGACTGACCCATACCAGTTGCCTAGCCGCATGGGCTGTGTCACGCTCTGAGGCATAGTGCTCAGAGCCATCTGAAACAATTCAGACGTTCATTGTGAAAACGTTTACTCACTGAAAAATTAACTTCTGTAGTTTTAAAGATACTGAAAATATTGCTGTCTCTAAGTGCGCCTCGTTTTTAAGTAATCGCAAATGTATTCAGGTTTACTTTAACACTTGACTGCAAATTGTAATAGACAGTTGTAAGAGGCCATCTTTCAGCTTGTCTGACACTCCGCTATTTTTTGGAGCATTTCCTGCACAAAGGCCGTGCGAAATACAGCCGTCCAAATTCTCAGCTTTGGGATTTACCTATATCTGGAGACGCTGTTCGTCTTTGTACCTGGACTGACCCATACCTGTCGCCTAGCCGCATGGGCTGTGTCACGCTCTGAGGCACAGTGCTCAGAGCCATCTGAACCAATTCATCTGAACCATACCAACCGCCTAGCCGCATGGGCTGTGTCACGCTCTGAGGCATAGTGCTCAGAGCCATCTGAACCAATTCAGACGTTCATTGTGAAAACTTTTACTCACTGAAAAATTAACTTCTGTAGTTTTAAAGATACTGAAAATATTGCTGTCTCTAAGTGCGCCTCGTTTTTAAGTAATCGCAAATGTATTCAGGTTTACTTTAACACTTGACTGCAAATTGTAATAGACAGCTGTAAGAGGCCATCTTTCAGCTTGTCTGACACTCCGCCATTTTTTGGAGTATTTCCTGCACAAAGGCCGTGCGAAATACAGCCGTCCTAATTCTCAGCTTTGGGATTTACCTATTTCTGGAGACGCTGTTCGTCTTTGTACCTGGACTGACCCATACCAGTCGCCTAGCCGCATGCGCTGTGTCACGCTCTGAGGCATAGTGCTCAGAGCCATCTGAACCAATTCAGACGTTCATTGTGAAAACATTTACTCAGTGAAAAATTAACTTCTGTAGTTTTAAAGATACTGAAAATATTGCTGTCGCTAAGTGCGCCTCGTTTTTAAGTAATCGCAAATGTATTCAGGTTTACTTTAACACTTGACTGCAAATTGTAATAGACAGCTGTAAGAGGCCATCTTTCAGATTGTCTGACACTCCGCAATTTTTTGGAGTATTTCCTGCACAAAGGCCATGCGAAATACAGTCGTCCAAATTCTCAGCTTTGGGATTTACCTATTTCTGGAGACGCTGTTCGTCTTTGTACCTGGACTGACCCATGCCAGTCGTTTAGCCGCATAGGTTGTGTCACGCTCTGAGGCATAGTGCTCAGAGCCATCTGAACCAATTCAGACGTTCATTGTGAAAACGTAAACTCACAGTGAAAAATTAACTTCTAGAGTTTTAAAGATACTGAAAATATTGCTGTCTCTAAGTGCGCCTCGTTTTTAAGTAATCTCAAATGTATTCAGGTTTACTTTAACACTTGACTGCAAATTGTAATAGACAGTTGTAAGAGGCCATCTTTCAGCTTGTCTGACACTCCGCCATTTTTTGGAGTATTTCCTGCACAAAAGCCATGCGAAATACAGTCGTCCAAATTCTCAGCTTTGGGATTTACCTATTTCTGGAGATGCTGTTCGTCTTTGTACCTGGACTGACCCATACCAGTCGTTTAGCCGCATGGGTTGTGTCACGCTCTGAGGCATAGTGCTCAGAGCCATCTGAACCAATTCAGACGTTCATTGTGAAAACGTTTACTCACTGTGAATAATTAACTTCTAGAGTTTTAAAGATACTGAAAATATTGCTGTCTCTAAGTGGGCCTCGTTTTTAAGTAATCGCAAATGTATTCAGGTTTACTTTAACACTTGACTGCAAATTGTAATTGTCAGCTGTAAGAGGCGATCTTTCAGATTGTCTGACAATCCACCATTTTTTGGTGTATTTCCTGCACAAAGGCCGTGCGAAATACAGCCGTCCAAATTCTCAGCATTGGGATTTACCTATTTCTGGAGACGCTGTTCGTCTTTGTACCTGGACTGACCCATACCAGTTGCCTAGCCGCATGGGCTGTGTCACGCTCTGAGGCATAGTGCTCAGAGCCATCTGAACCAATTCAGACGTTCATTGTGAAAACGTTTACTCACTGAAAAATTAACTTCTGTAGTTTTAAAGATACTGAAAATATTGCTGTCTCTAAGTGCGCCTCGTTTTTAAGTAATCGCAAATGTATTCAGCTTTACTTTAACACTTGACTGCAAATTGTAATAGACAGCTGTAAGAGGCCATGTTTCAGCTTGTCTGACACTCCGCCATTTTTTGGAGCATTTCCTGCACAAAGGCTGTGCAAAATACAGCCGTCTAAAGTCTCAGCTTTGGGATTTACCTATTTCTGGAGACGCTGTTCGTCTTTGTACCTGGACTGACCCACACCAGTCGCCTAGCCGCATGGGCTGTGTCACGCTCTGAGGCATAGTGCTCAGAGCCATCTGAACCAATTCAGACGTTCATTGTGAAAACGTTTACTCACTGAAAAATTAACTTCTGTAGTTTTAAAGATACTGAAAATATTGCTGTCTCTAAGTGCGCCTCGTTTTTAAGTAATCGCAAATGTATTCAGGTTTACTTTAACACTTGACTGCAAATTGTAATAGACAGCTGTAAGAGGCCATCTTTCAGCTTGTCTGACACTCCGCCATTTTTTGGAGCATTTCCTGCAGAAAGGCCGTGCAAAATACAGCCGTCCAAAGTCTCAGCTTTGGGATTTACCTATTTCTGGAGACGCTGTTCGTCTTTGTACTTGGACTGACCCATACCAGTTGCCTAGCCGCATGGGCTGTGTCACGCTCTGAGGCATAGTGCTCAGAGCCATCTGAACCAATTCAGACGTTCATTGTGAAAACGTTTACTCACTGAAAAATTAAATTCTATAGTTTTAAAGATACTGAAAATATTGCTGTCTCTAAGTGCGCCTCGTTTTTAAGTAATCGCAAATGTATTCAGGTTTACTTTAACACTTGACTGCAAATTGTAATAGACAGCTGTAAGAGGCCATCTCTCAGGTTGTCTGACACTCCGCCATTTTTTGGAGCATTTCCTGCACAAAGGCCGTGCAAAATACAGCCGTCCAAAGTCTCAGCTTTGGGATTTACCTATTTCTGGAGACGCTGTTCGTCTTTGTACCTGGACTGACCCATACCAGTTGCCTAGCCGCATGGGCTGTGTCACGCTCTGAGGCATAGTGCTCAGAGCCATCTGAACCAATTCAGACGTTCATTGTGAAAACGTTTACTCACTGAAAAATTAACTTCTGTAGTTTTAAAGATACTGCAAATATTGCTGTCTCTAAGTGCGCCTCGTTTTTAAGTAATCGCAAATGTATTCAGGTTTACTTTAACACTTGACTGCAAATTGTAATAGACAGCTGTAAGAGGCCATCTTTCAGCTTGTCTGACACTCCGCCATTTTTTGGAGCATTTCCTGCACAAAGGCCGTGCAAAATACAGCCGTCCAAAGTCTCAGCTTTGGGATTTACCTATTTCTAGAGACGCTGTTCGTCTTTGTACCTGGACTGACCCATACCAGTTGCCTAGCCGCATGGGCTGTGTCACGCTCTGAGGCATAGTGCTCAGAGCCATCTGAACCAATTCAGACGTTCATTGTGAAAACGTTTACTCAGTGAAAAATTAACTTCTGTAGTTTTAAAGATACTGAAAATATTGCTGTCTCTAAGTGCGCCTCGTTTTTAAGTAATCGCAAATGTATTCAGGTTTACTTTAACACTTGACTGCAAATTGTAATAGACAGCTGTAAGAGGCCATCTTTCAGCTTGTCTGACACTCCGCCATTTTTTGGAGCATTTCCTGCACAAAGGCCGTGCAAAATACAGCCGTCCAAAGTCTCAGCTTTGGGATTTACCTATTTCTGGAGACGCTGTTCGTCTTTGTACCTGGACTGACCCATACCAGTCGCCTAGCCGCATGGGCTGTGTCACGCTCTGAGGCGTAGTGCTCAGAGCCATCTGAACCAATTCAGACGTTCATTGTGAAAACGTTTACTCACTGAAAAATTAACTTCTGTAGTTTTAAAGATACTGAAAATATTGCTGTCTCTAAGTGCGCCTCGTTTTTAAGTAATCGCAAATGTATTCAGGTTTACTTTAACACTTGACTGCAAATTGTAATAGACAGCTGTAAGAGGCCATCTTTCAGCTTGTCTGACACTCCGCCATTTTTTGGAGCATTTCCTGCACAAAGGCCGTGCAAAATACAGCCGTCCAAAGTCTCAGCTTTGGGATTTACCTATTTCTGGAGACGCTGTTCGTCTTTGTACCTGGACTGACCCATACCAGTTGCCTAGCCGCATGGGCTGTGTCACGCTCTGAGGCATAGTGCTCAGAGCCATCTGAACCAATTCAGACGTTCATTGCGAAAACCTTTACTCACTGAAAAATTAACATCTGTAGTTTTAAAGATACTGAAAATATTGCTGTCTCTAAGTGCGCCTCGTTTTTAAGTAATCGCAAATGTATTCAGGTTTACTTTAACACTTGACTGCAAATTGTAATAGACAGCTGTAAGAGGCCATCTTTCAGCTTGTCTGACACTCCGCCATTTTTTGGAGCATTTCCTGCACAAAGGCCGTGCAAAATACAGCCGTCCAAAGTCTCAGCTTTGGGATTTACCTATTTCTGGAGACGCTGTTCGTCTTTGTACCTGGACTGACCCATACCAGTTGCCTAGCTGCATGGGCTGTGTCACGCTCTGAGGCATAATGCTCAGAGCCATCTGAACCAATTCAGACGTTCATTGTGAAAACGTTTACTCACTGAAAAATTAACTTCTGTAGTTTTAAAGATACTGAAAATATTGCTGTCTCTAAGTGCGCCTCGTTTTTAAGTAATCGCAAATGTATTCAGGTTTACTTTAACACTTGACTGCAAATTGTAATAGACAGCTGTAAGAGGCCATCTTTCAGCTTGTCCGACACTCCGCCATTTTTTGAAGTATTTCCTCCACAAAGGCCGTGCGAAATACAGCCGTCCAAATTCTCAGCTTTGGGATTTACCTATTTCTGGAGATGCTGGTCGTCTTTGTACCTGGACTGGCATATGACAGTCGCCTAGCCGCATTGGGCTGTGTCACGCTCTGAGGCATAGTGCTCAGAGCCATCTGAACCAATTCAAACGTTCATTGTGAAAACGTTTACCCACTGTGAAAATTTAACTTCTGGAGTTTTTAAGTTACTGAAAATATTGCTGTCTCTAAGTGCGCCTCGTTTTTAAGTAATCGCAAATGTATTCAGGTTTACTTTAACACTTGACTGCAAATTGTAGTTGACAGCTGCAAGAGGCCATCTTTCAGCTTTTCTCACTCTCCGCTATTTTTTGGAGTATTTCCTGTACAAAGGCCGTGCGAAACACAGCCGTCCAAATTCTCAGCTTTGGGATTTACCTATTTCTGGAGACGCTGTTCGTCTTTGTACCTGGACTGACCCATACCAGTCGTTTAGCCGCATGGGTTGTGTCACGCTCTGAGGCATAGTGCTCAGAGCCATCTGAACCAATTCAGACTTTCATTGTGAAAACGTTTACTCACTGTGAAAAATTAACTTCTAGAGTCTTAAAGATACTGAAAATATTGCTGTCTCTAAGTGCGCCTCGTTTTTAAGTAATCGCAAATGTATTCAGGTTTACTTTAACACTTGACTGCAAATTGTAATTGTCAGCTGTAAGAGGCCATCTATCAGATTGTCTGACACTCCACCATTTTTTGGTGTATTTCCTGCACAAAGGCCGTGCGAAATACAGCCGTCCAAATTCTCAGCATTGGGATTTACCTATTTCTGGAGACGCTGTTCGTCTTTGTACCTGGACTGACCCATACCAGTTGCCTAGCCGCATGGGGTGTGTCACGCTCTGAGGCATAGTGCTCAGAGCCATCTGAACCAATTCAGACGTTCATTGTGAAAACGTTTACTGACTGAAAAATTAACTTCTGTAGTTTTAAATATACTGAAAATATTGCTGTCTCTAAGTGCGCCTCGTTTTTAAGTAATCGCAAATGTATTCAGCTTTACTTTAACACTTGACTGCAAATTGTAATTGACAGCTGTAAGAGGCCATGTTTCAGCTTGTCTGACACTCCGACATTTTTTGGAGCATTTCCTGCACAAAGGCCGTGCAAAATACAGCCGTCTAAAGTCTCAGCTTTGGGATTTACCTATTTCTGGAGACGCTGTTCGTCTTTGTACCTGGACTGACCCACACCAGTCGCCTAGCCGCATGGGCTGTGTCACGCTCTGAGCATAGTGCTCAGAGCCATCTGAACCAATTCAGACGTTCATTGTGAAAACGTTTACTCACTGAAAAATTAACTTCTGTAGTTTTAAAGATACTGAAAATATTGCTGTCTCTAAGTGCGCCTCGTTTTTAAGTAATCGCAAATGAATTCAGGTTTACTTTAACACTTGACTGCAAATTGTAATAGACAGCTGTAAGAGGCCATCTTTCAGCTTGTCTGACACTCCGCCATTTTTTGGAGCATTTCCTGCACAAAGGCCGTGCAAAATACAGCCGTCCAAAGTCTCAGCTTTGGGATTTACCTATTTCTGGAGACGCTGTTCGTCTTTGTACTTGGACTGACCCATACCAGTTGCCTAGCCGCATGGGCTGTGTCACGCTCTGAGGCATAGTGCTCAGAGCCATCTGAACCAATTCAGACGTTCATTGTGAAAACGTTTACTCACTGAAAAATTAAATTCTATAGTTTTAAAGATACTGAAAATATTGCTGTCTCTAAGTGCGCCTCGTTTTTAAGTAATCGCAAATGTATTCAGGTTTACTTTAACACTTGACTGCAAATTGTAATAGACAGCTGTAAGAGGCCATCTCTCAGGTTGTCTGACACTCCGCCATTTTTTGGAGCATTTCCTGCACAAAGGCCGTGCAAAATACAGCCGTCCAAAGTCTCAGCTTTGGGATTTACCTATTTCTGGAGACGCTGTTCGTCTTTGTACCTGGACTGACCCATACCAGTTGCCTAGCCGCATGGGCTGTGTCACGCTCTGAGGCATAGTGCTCAGAGCCATCTGAACCAATTCAGACGTTCATTGTGAAAACGTTTACTCACTGAAAAATTAACTTCTGTAGTTTTAAAGATACTGAAAATATTGCTGTCTCTAAGTGCGCCTCGTTTTTAAGTAATCGCAAATGTATTCAGGTTTACTTTAACACTTGACTGCAAATTGTAATAGACAGCTGTAAGAGGCCATCTTTCAGCTTGTCTGACACTCCGCCATTTTTTGGAGCATTTCCTGCACAAAGGCCGTTCAAAATACAGCCATCCAAAGTCTCAGCTTTGGGATTTACCTATTTCTAGAGACGCTGTTCGTCTTTGTACCTGGACTGACCCATACCAGTTGCCTAACCGCATGGGCTGTGTCACGCTCTGAGGCATAGTGCTCAGAGCCATCTGAACCAATTCAGACGTTCATTGTGAAAACGTTTACTCACTGAAAAATTAACTTCTGTAGTTTTAAAGATACTGAAAATATTGCTGTCTCTAAGTGCGCCTCGTTTTTAAGTAATCGCAAATGTATTCAGGTTTACTTTAACACTTGACTGCAAATTGTAATAGACAGCTGTAAGAGGCCATCTTTCAGCTTGTCTGACACTCCGCCATTTTTTGGAGCATTTCCTGCACAAAGGCCGTGCAAAATACAGCCGTACAAAGTCTCAGCTTTGGGATTTACCTATTTCTGGAGACGCTGTTCGTCTTTGTACCTGGACTGACCCATACCAGTCGCCTAGCCGCATGGGCTGTGTCACGCTCTGAGGCGTAGTGCTCAGAGCCATCTGAACCAATTCAGACGTTCATTGTGAAAACGTTTACTCACTGAAAAATTAACTTCTGTAGTTTTAAAGATACTGAAAATATTGCTGTCTCTAAGTGCGCCTCGTTTTTAAGTAATCGCAAATGTATTCAGGTTTACTTTAACACTTGACTGCAAATTGTAATAGACAGCTGTAAGAGGCCATCTTTCAGCTTGTCTGACACTCCGCCATTTTTTGGAGCATTTCCTGCACAAAGGCCGTGCAAAATACAGCCGTCCAAAGTCTCAGCTTTGGGATTTACCTATTTCTGGAGACGCTGTTCGTCTTTGTACCTGGACTGACCCATACCAGTTGCCTAGCCGCATGGGCTGTGTCACGCTCTGAGGCATAATGCTCAGAGCCATCTGAACCAATTCAGACGTTCATTGTGAAAACGTTTACTCACTGAAAAATTAACTTCTGTAGTTTTAAAGATACTGAAAATATTGCTGTCTCTAAGTGCGCCTCGTTTTTAAGTAATCGCAAATGTATTCAGGTTTACTTTAACACTTGACTGCAAATTGTAATAGACAGCTGTAAGAGGCCATCTATCAGCTTGTCTGACACTCCGCCATTTTTTGAAGTATTTCCTCCACAAAGGCCGTGCGAAATACAGCCGTCCAAATTCTCAGCTTTGGGATTTACCTATTTCTGGAGACGCTGGTCGTCTTTGTACCTGGACTGGCATATGACAGTCGCCTAGCCGCATGGGCTGTGTCACGCTCTGAGGCATAGTGCTCAGAGCCATCTGAACCAATTCAAACGTTCATTGTGAAAACGTTTACCCACTGTGAAAATTTAACTTCTGGAGTTTTTAAGTTACTGAAAATATTGCTGTCTCTAAGTGCGTCTCGTTTTTAAGTAATCGCAAATGTATTCAGGTTTACTTTAACACTTGACTGCAAATTGTAGTAGACAGCTGCAAGAGGCCATCTTTCAGCTTTTCTCACTCTCCGCTATTTTTTGGAGTATTTCCTGTACAAAGGCCGTGCGAAACACAGCCGTCCAAATTCTCAGCTTTGGGATTTACCTATTTCTGGAGACGCTGTTCGTCTTTGTACCTGGACTGACCCATACCAGTCGCCTAGCCGCATGGGCTGTGTCACGCTCTGAGGCATAGTGCTCAGAGCCATCTGAACCAATTCAGACGTTCATTGTGAAAACGTTTACTCACTGAAAAATTAACTTCTGTAGTTTTAAAGATACTGAAAATATTGCTGTCTCTAAGTGCGCCTTGTTTTTAAGTAATCGCAAATGTATTCAGGTTTACTTTAACACTTGACTGCAAATTGTAATAGACAGCTGTAAGAGGCCATCTTTTAGCTTGTCTGACACTTCGCCATTTTTTGGAGTGTTTCCTGCACAAAGGCCATGCGAAATACAGTCGTCCAAATTCTCAGCTTTGGGATTTACCTATTTCAGGAGACGCTGTTCGTCTTTGTACGTGGACTGACCCATACCAGTCGTTTAGCCGCATGGGTTGTGTCACGCTCTGAGGCATAGTGCTCAGAGCCATCTGACCCAATTCAGACGTTCATTGTGAAAACATTTACTCACTGTGAAAAATTAACTTCTAGAGTTTTAAAGATACTGAAAATATTGCTGTCTCTAAGTGCGCCTCGTTTTTAAGTGATCGCAAATGTATTCAGGTTTACTTTAACACTTGACTGCAAATTGTAATAGACAGCTGTAAGAGGCCATCTTTCAGCTTGTCTGACACTCTGCCATTTTTTGGAGCATTTCCAGCACAATGGCCGTGCAAAATACAGCCGTCCAAATTCTCAGCTTTGGGATTTACCTATTTCTGGAGACGCTGGTCGTCTTTATACCTGGACTGACATATGACAGTCGCCTAGCCGCATGGGCTGTGTCACGCTCTGAGGCATAGTGCTCAGAGCCTTCTGAACCAATTGAAACGTTCATTGTGAAAACGTTTACTCACTGTGAAAATTTAACTTCTGGAGTTTTTAAGTTACTGAAAATATTGCTGTCTCTAAGTGCGCCTCGTTTTTAAGTAATCGCAGATGTATTCAGGTTTACTTTAACACTTGACTGCAAATTGTAATAGACAGCTGCAAGAGGCCATCTTTCAGCCTTTCTCACTCTCCGCTATTTTTTGGAGTATTTCCTGTACAAAGGCCGTGCGAAACACAGCCGTCCAAATTCTCAGCTTTGGGATTTACCTATTTCTGGAGACGCTGTTCGTCTTTGTACGTGGACTGACCCATACCAGTCGTTTAGCCGCATGGGTTGTGTCACGCTCTGAGGCATAGTGCTCAGAGCCATCTGACCCAATTCAGACGTTCATTGTGAAAACGTTTACTTACTGAAAAATTAACTTCTAGAGTTTTAAAGATACTGAAAATATTGCTGTCTCTAAGTGCGCCTCGTTTTTAAGTAATCGCAAATGTATTCAGGTTTACTTTAACACTTGACTGCAAATTGTAATAGACAGCTGTAAGAGGCCATCTTTCAGCTTGTCTGACACTCCACCATTTTTTGGTGTATTTCCTGCACAAAGGCCGTGCGAAATACAGCCGTCCAAATTCTCAGAATTGGGATTTACCTATTTCTGGAGACGCTGTTCGTCTTTGTACCTGGACTGACCCATACCAGTCGCCTAGCCGCATGGACTGTGTCACGCTCTGAGGCATAGTGCTCAGAGCCATCTGAACCAATTCAGACGTTCATTGTGAAAACGTTTACTCAGTGAAAAATTAACTTCTGTAGTTTTCAAGATACTGAAAATATTGCTGTCTCTAAGTGCGCCTCGTTTTTAAGTAATCGCAAATGTATTCAGGTTTACTTGAACACTTGACTGCAAATTGTAATAGACAGCTGTTAGAGGCCATCTTTCAGATTGTCTGACACTCCGCAATTTTTTGGAGTATTTCCTGCACAAAGGCCATGCGAAATACAGTCGTCCAAATTCTCAGCTTTGGGATTTACCTATTTCTGGAGACGCTGTTCGTCTTTGTACCTGGACTGACCCATGCCAGTCGTTTAGCCGCATGGGTTGTGTCACGCTCTGAGGCATAGTGCTCAGAGCCATCTGAACCAATTCAGACGTTCATTGTGAAAACGTAAACTCACAGTGAAAAATTAACTTCTAGAGTTTTAAAGATACTGAAAATATTGCTGTCTCTAAGTGCGCCTCGTTTTTAAGTAATCTCAAATGTATTCAGGTTTACTTTAACACTTGACTGCAAATTGTAATAGACAGTTGTAAGAGGCCATCTTTCAGCTTGTCTGACACTCCGCCATTTTTTGGAGTATTTCCTGCACAAAGGCCATGCGAAATACAGTCGTCCAAATTCTCAGCTTTGGGATTTACCTATTTCTGGACATGCTGTTCGTCTTTGTACCTGGACTGACCCATACCAGTCGTTTAGCCGCATGGGTTGTGTCACGCTCTGAGGCATAGTGCTCAGAGCCATCTGAACCAATTCAGACGTTCATTGTGAAAACGTTTACTCACTGTGAAAAATTAACTTCTAGAGTTTTAAAAATACTGAAAATATTGCTGTCTCTAAGTGCGCCTCGTTTTTAAGTAATCGCAAATGTATTCAGGTTTACTTTAACACTTGACTGCAAATTGTAATTGTCAGCTGTAAGAGGCCATCTTTCAGATTGTCTGACACTCCACCATTTTTTGGTGTATTTCCTGCACAAAGGCCGTGCGAAATACAGCCGTCCAAATTCTCAGCATTGGGATTTAACTATTTCTGGAGACGCTGTTCGTCTTTGTACCTGGACTGACCCATACCAGTTGCGTAGCCGCATGGGCTGTGTCACGCTCTGAGGCATAGTGCTCAGAGCCATCTGAACCAATTCAGACGTTCATTGTGAAAACGTTTACTCACTGAAAAATTAACTTCTGTAGTTTTAAAGATACTGAAAATATTGCTGTCTCTAAGTGCGCCTCGTTTTTAAGTAATCGCAAATGTATTCAGCTTTACTTTAACACTTGACTGCAAATTGTAATAGACAGCTGTAAGAGGCCATGTTTCAGCTTGTCTGACACTCCGCCATTTTTTGGAGCATTTCCTGCACAAAGGCCGTGCAAAATACAGCCGTCTAAAGTCTCAGCTTTGGGATTTACCTATTTCTGGAGACGCTGTTCGTCTTTGTACCTGGACTGACCCACACCAGTCGCCTAGCCGCATGGGCTGTGTCACGCTCTGAGGCATAGTGCTCAGAGCCATCTGAACCAATTCAGACGTTCATTGCGAAAACGTTTACTCACTGAAAAATTAACTTCTGTAGTTTTAAAGATACTGAAAATATTGCTGTCTCTAAGTGCGCCTCGTTTTTAAGTAATCGCAAATGTATTCAGGTTTACTTTAACACTTGACTGCAAATTGTAATAGACAGCTGTAAGAGGCCATCTTTCAGCTTGTCTGACACTCCGCCATTTTTTGGAGTATTTCCTGCACAAAGGCCGTGCAAAATACAGCCGTCCAAAGTCTCAGCTTTGGGATTTACCTATTTCTGGAGACGCTGTTCGTCTTTGTACCTGGACTGACCGATACCAGTTGCCTAGCCGCATGGGCTGTGTCACGCTCTGAGGCATAACGCTCAGAGCCATCTGAACCAATTCAGACGTTCATTGTGAAAACGTTTACTCACTGAAAAATTAACTTCTGTAGTTTTAAAGATACTGAAAATATTGCTGTCTCTAAGTGCGCCTCGTTTTTAAGTAATCGCAAATGTATTCAGGTTTACTTTAACACTTGACTGCAAATTGTAATAGACAGCTGTAAGAGGCCATCTTTCAGCTTGTCTGACACTCCGTTATTTTTTGGAGCATTTCCTGCACAAAGGCCGTGCAAAATACAGCCGTCCAAAGTCTCAGCTTTGGGATTTACCTATTTCTGGAGACGCTGTTCGTCTTTGTACCTGGACTGACCCACACCAGTTGCCTAGCCGCATGGGCTGTGTCACGCTCTGAGGCATAGTGCTCAGAGCCATCTGAACCAATTCAGACGTTCATTGTGAAAACGTTTACTCACTGAAAAATGAACTTCTGTAGTTTTAAAGATACTGAAAATATTGCTGTCTCTAAGTGCGCCTCGTTTTTAAGTAATCGCAAATGTATTCAGGTTTACTTTAACACTTGACTGCAAATTGTAATAGACAGCTGTAAGAGGCCATCTTTCAGCTTGTCTGACACTCCGCCATTTTTTGGAGCATTTACTGTACAAAGGCCGTGCAAAATACAGCCGTCCAAAGTCTCAGCTTTGGGATTTACCTATTTCTGGAGACGCTGGTCGTCTTTGTACCTGGACTGGCATATGACAGTCGCCTAGCCGCATGGGCTGTGTCACGCTCTGAGGCATAGTGCTCAGAGCCATCTGAACCAATTCAGACGTTCATTGTGAAAACGTTTACTCACTGTGAAAAATTAACTTCTAGAGTTTTAAAGATACTGAAAATATTGCTGTCTCTAAGTGCGCCTCGTTTTTAAGTGATCGCAAATGTATTCAGGTTTACTTTAACACTTGACTGCAAATTGTAATAGACAGCTGTAAGAGGCCATCTTTCAGCTTGTCTGACACTCCGCCATTTTTTGGAGCATTTCCTGCACAAAGGCCGTGCAAAATACAGCCGTCCAAATTCTCAGCATTGGGATTTACCTATTTCTGGAGACGCTGTTCGTCTTTGTACCTGGACTGACCCATACCAGTCGCCTAGCCGCATGGGCTGTGTCACACTCTGAGGCATAGTGCTCAGAGCCATCTGAACCAATTCAAACGTTCATTGTGAAAACGTTTACTCACTGAAAAATTAACTTCTAGAGTTTTAAAGATACTGAAAATATTGCTGTCTCTAAGTGCGCCTCGTTTTTAAGTAATCGCAAATGTATTCAGGTTTACTTTCACACTTGACTGCAAATTGTAATAGACAGCTGTAAGAGGCCATCTTTCAGCTTGTCTGACACTCCACCATTTTTTTGTGTATTTCCTGCACAAAGGCCATGCAAAATACAGCCGTCCATATTCTCAGCATTGGGATTTACCTATTTCTGGAGACGCTGTTCGTCTTTGTACCTGGACTGACCCATACCAGTCGCCTAGCCGCATGGGCTGTGCCACGCTCTGAGGCATAGTGCTCAGAGCCATCTGAACCAATTCAGACGTTCTTTGTGAAAACGTTTACTCACTGAAAAATTAACTTCTGTAATTTTAAAGATACTGAAAATATTGCTGTCTCTAAGTGCGCCTCGTTTTTAAGTAATCGCAAATGTATTCAGATTTACTGTAACACTTGATTGCAAATTGTAATAGACAGCTGTAAGAGGCCATCTTTCAGCTTGTCTGACACTCCGCCATTGTTTGGAGTATTTCCTGCACAAAGGCCGTGCGAAATACAGCCGTCCAAATTCTCAGCTTTGGGATTTACCTATTTCTGGAGACGCTGGTCGTCCTTGTACCTGGACTGACATATGACAGTCGCCTAGCCGCATGGGCTGTGTCACGCTCTGAGGCATAGTGCTCAGAGCCTTCTGAACCAATTGAAACGTTCATTGTGAAAACGTTTACTCACTGTGAAAATTTAACTTCTGGAGTTTTTAAGTTACTGAAAATATTGCTGTCTCTAAGTGCGCCTCGTTTTTAAGTAATCGCAGATGTATTCAGGTTTACTTTAACACTTGACTGCAAATTGTAATAGACAGCTGCAAGAGGCCATCTTTCAGCTTTTCTCACTCTCCGCTATTTTTTGGAGTATTTCCTGTACAAAGGCCGTGCGAAACACAGCCGTCCAAATTCTCAGCTTTGGGATTTACCTACTTCTGGAGACGCTGTTCGTCTTTGTACGTGGACTGACCCATACCAGTCGTTTAGCCGCATGGGTTGTGTCACGCTCTGAGGCATAGTGCTCAGAGCCATCTGACCCAATTCAGACGTTCATTGTGAAAACGTTTACTCACTGAAAAATTAACTTCTGTAGTTTTAAAGATACTGATAATATTGCTGTCTCTAAATGCGCCTCGTTTTTAAGTAATCGCAAATGTATTCAGGTTTACTTTAACACTTGACTGCGAATTGTAATAGACAGCTGTAAGAGGCCATCTTTCAGCTTGTCCGTCACTCCGCCATTATTTGGAGTATTTCCTGCACAAAGGCCGTGCGAAATACAGCCGTCGAAATTCTCAGCTTTGGGATTTACCTATTTCAGGAGACGCTGTTCGTCTTTGTACCTGGACTGACCCATACCAGTCGCCTAGCGGCATGGGCTATGTCACGCTCTGAGGCAGAGTGCTCAGAGCCATCTGAACCAATTCAGACGTTCATTGTTAAAACGTTTACTCACTGTGAAAAATTAACTTCTGTAGTTTTAAAGATACTGAAAATATTGCTGTCTCTAAATGCGCCTCGTTTTTAAGTAATCGCAAATGTATTCAGGTTTACTTTAACACTTGACTGCAAATTGTAATAGACAGCTGTAAGAGGCCATCTTTCAGCTTGTCTGACACTCCGCCATGTTTTGGAGTATTTCCTGCACAATGGCCGTGCGAAATACAGCTGTCCAAATTCTCAGCTTTGGGATTTACCTATTTCTGGAGACGCTGTTCGTCTTTGTACCTGGACTGACCCATACCATTCGCCTAGCCGCATGGGCTGTGTCACGCTCTGAGGCATAGTGCTCAGAGCCATCTGAACCAATTCAGACGTTCATTGTGAAAACGTTTACTCACTGTGAAAAATTAACTTCTGTAGTTTTAAAGATACTGAAAATATAGCTGTCTCTAAGTGCGCCTCGTTTTTAAGTAATCGCAGATGTATTCAGGTTTACTTTAACACTTGACTGCAAATTGTAATAGACAGCTGCAAGAGGCCATCTTTCAGCTTTTCTCACTCTCCGCTATTTTTTGGAGTATTTCCTGTACAAAGGCCGTGCGAAACACAGCCGTCCAAATACTCAGCTTTGGGATTTACCTACTTCTGGAGACGCTGTTCGTCTTTGTACGTGGACTGACCCATACCAGTCGTTTAGCCGCATGGGTTGTGTCACGCTCTGAGGCATAGTGCTCAGAGCCATCTGACCCAATTCAGACGTTCATTGTGAAAACGTTTACTCACTGAAAAATTAACTTCTAGAGTTTTAATGATACTGAAAATATTGCTGTCTCTAAGTGCGCCTCGTTTTTAAGTAATCGCAAATGTATTCAGGTTTACTTTAACACTTGACTGCAAATTGTAATAGACAGCTGTAAGAGGCCATCTTTCAGCTTGTCTGACACTCCACCATTTTTTGGTGTATTTCCTGCACAAAGGCCGTGCGAAATACAGCCGTCCAAATTCTCAGCATTGGGATTTACCTATTTCTGGAGACGCTGTTCGTCTTTGTACCTGGACTGACCCATACCAGTCGCCTAGCCGCATGGACTGTGTCACGCTCTGAGGCATAGTGCTCAGAGCCATCTGAACCAATTCAGACGTTCATTGTGAAAACGTTTACTCACTGAAAAATTAACTTCTGTAGTTTTAAAGATACTGAAAATATTGCTGTCTCTAAGTGCGCCTCGTTTTTAAGTAATCGCAAATGTATTCAGGTTTACTTTAACACTTGACTGCAAATAGTAATAGACAGCTGTAAGAGGCCATCTTTCAGCTTGTCTGACACTCCGCCATTTTTTGGAGTATTTCATGCACAAAGGCCGTGCGAAATACAGCCGTCCAAATTCTCAGCATTGGGATTTACCTATTTCTGGAGACGCTGTTCGTCTTTGTACCTGGACTGACCCATACCAGTCGCCTAGCTGCAAGGACTGTGTCACGCTCTGAGGCATAGTGCTCAGAGCCATCTGAACCAATTCAGACGTTCATTGTGAAAACGTTTACTCACTGAAAAATTAACTTCTGTAGTTTTAAAGATACTTAAAATATTGCTGTCTCTAAGTGCGCCTCGTTTTTAAGTAATCGCAAATGTATTCTGGTTTACTTTAACACTTGACTGCAAATTGTAATACACAGTTGTAAGAGGCCATCTTTCAGCTTGTCTGACACTCCGCCATTTTTTGGAGTATTTCCTGCACAAAGGCTGTGCGAAATACAGCCATCCAAATTCTCAGCTTTGGGATTTACCTATTTCTGGAGACGCTGTTCGTCTTTGTACCTGCACTGACCCATACAAGTCCCCAGCCGCATGGGCTGTGTCACGCTCTGAGGCATAGTGCTCAGAGCCATCTGAACCAATTCAGACGTTCATTGTGAAAAAACGTTTACTCACTGTGAAAAATTAACTTCTGTAGTTTTAAAGATACTGAAAATATTGCTGTCTCTAAATGCGCCTCGTTTTTAAGTAATCGCAAATGTATTCAGGTTTACTTTAACACTTGACTGCGAATTGTAATAGACAGCTGTAAGAGGCCATCTTTCAGCTTGTCCGTCACTCCGCCATTATTTGGAGTATTTCCTGCACAAAGGCCGTGCGAAATACAGCCGTCGAAATTCTCAGCTTTGGGATTTACCTATTTCAGGAGACGCTGTTCGTCTTTGTACCTGGACTGACCCATACCAGTCGCCTAGCGGCATGGGCTATGTCACGCTCTGAGGCAGAGTGCTCAGAGCCATCTGAACCAATTCAGACGTTCATTGTTAAAACGTTTACTCACTGTGAAAAATTAACTTCTGTAGTTTTAAAGATGCTGAAAATATTGCTGTCTCTAAATGCGCCTCGTTTTTAAGTAATCGCAAATGTATTCAGGTTTACTTTAACACTTGACTGCAAATTGTAATAGACAGCTGTAAGAGGCCATCTTTCAGCTTGTCTGACACTCCGCCATGTTTTGGAGTATTTCCTGCACAATGGCCGTGCGAAATACAGCTGTCCAAATTCTCAGCTTTGGGATTTACCTATTTCTGGAGACGCTGTTCGTCTTTGTACCTGGACTGACCCATACCATTCGCCTAGCCGCATGGGCTGTGTCACGCTCTGAGGCATAGTGCTCAGAGCCATCTGAACCAATTCAGACGTTCATTGTGAAAACGTTTACTCACTGTGAAAAATTAACTTCTGTAGTTTTAAAGATACTGAAAATATTGCTGTCTCTAAGTGCGCCTCTAATTTAAGTAATCGCAAATGTATTCAGGTTTACTTTAACACTTGATTGCAAATTGTAATAGACAGCTGTAAGAGGCCATCTTTCAGCTTGTCTGACACTCCGCCATTTTTTGGAGTATTTCCTGCACAAAGGCCGTGCGAAATACAGCCGTCCGAATTCTCAGCTTTGGGATTTACCTATTTCTTTAGACGCTGGTCGTCTTTGTACCTGGACTGACCCATACCATTCGCCTAGCCGCATGGGCTGTGTCACGATCTGAGGCATAGTGCTCAGAGCCATCTGAACCAATTCAAACGTTCATTGTGAAAACGTTTACTCACTGTGAAAAATTAACTTCTGGAGTTTTAAAGTTACTGAAAATATAGCTGTCTCTAAGTGCGCCTCGTTTTTAAGTAATCGCAAATGTATTCAGGTTTACTTTAACACTTGACTGCAAATTGTAATAGACAGCTGCAAGAGGCCATCTTTCAGCTTTTCTCACTCTCCGCTATTTTTTGGAGTATTTCCTGTACAAAGGCCGTGCGAAACACAGCCGTCCAAATTCTCAGCTTTGGAATTTACCTATTTCTGGAGACGCTGTTCGTCTTTGTACCTGGACTGACCCATACCAGTCGCCTAGCCGCATGGGCTGTGTCACGCTCTGAGGCATAGTGCTCAGAGCCATCTGAACCAATTCAGACGTTCATTGTGAAAACGTTTACTCACTGAGAAATTATCTTCTGTAGTTTTAAGGATACTGAAAATATTGCTGTCTCTAAGTGCGCCTCGTTTTTAAGTAATCGCAAATGTATTCAGGTTTACTTTAACACTTGACTGCAAATTGTAATAGACAGCTGTAAGAGGCCATCTTTCAGCTTGTCTGACACTCCGCCATTTTTTGGAGTATTTCCTGCACAAAGGCCGTGCGAAATACAGCCGTCCAAATTCTCAGCATTGGGATTTACCTATTTCTGGAGACGCTGTTCGTCTTTGTACCTGGACTGACCCCTACCAGTCGCCTAGCCGCATGGACTGTGTCACGCTCTGAGGCATAGTGCTCAGAGCCATCTGAACCAATTCAGACGTTCATTGTGAAAACGTTTACTCACTGAAAAATTAACTTCTGTAGTTTTAAACATACTGAATATATTGCTGTCTCTAAGTGCGCCTCGTTTTTAAGTAATCGCAAATGTATTCAGGTTTACTTTAACACTTGACTGCAAATTGTTATTGACAGCTGTAAGAGGCCATCTTTCAGCTTGTCTGACACTCCGCCATTTTTTGGAGTATTTCCTGCACAAAGGCCGTGCGAAATACAGCCGTCCAAATTCTCAGCATTGGGATTTACCTATTTCTGGAGACGCTGTTCGTCTTTGTACCTGGACTGACACATACCAGTCGCCTAGCCGCATGGGCTGTGTCACGCTCTGAGGCATAGTGCTCAGAGCCATCTGAACCAATTCAGACGTTCATTGTGAAAACGTTTACTCACTGTGAAAAATTAACTTCTGGAGTTATAAAGATACTGAAAATATTGCTGTCTCTAAGTGCGCCTCGTTTTTAAGTAATCGCAAATGTATTCAGGTTTACTTTAACACTTCACTGCGAATTGTAATAGACAGCCGTACGAGGCCATCTTTCAGCTTGTCCATCACTCCGCCATTATTTGGAGTATTTCCTGCAGAAAGGCCGTGCGAAATACAGCCGTCGAAATTCTCAGCTTTGGGATTTACCTATTTCTGGAGACGCTGTTCGTCTTTGTACCTGGACTGACCCATACCAGTCGCCTAGCGGCATGGGCTGTGTCACGCTCTGAGGCAGAGTGCTCAGAGCCATCTGAACCAATTCAGACGTTCATTGTGAAAACGTTTACTCACTGTGAAAAATTAACTTATGTAGTTTTAAAGATACTGAAAATATTGCTGTCTCTAAATGCGCCTCGTTTTTAAGTAATCGCGAATGTATTCAGGTTTACTTTAACACTTGACTGCAAATTGTAATAGACAGCTGTAAGAGGCCATCTTTCAGCTTGTCTGACACTCCGCCATGTTTTGGAGTATTTCCTGCACAATGGCCGTGCGAAATACAGCTGTCCAAATTCTCAGCTTTGGGATTTACCTATTTCTGGAGACGCTGTTCGTCTTTGTACCTGGACTGACCCATACCATTCACCTAGCCGCATGGGCTGTGTCACGCTCTGAGGCATAGTGCTCAGAGCCATCTGCACCAATTCAGACGTTCATTGTGAAAACGTTTACTCACTGTGAAAAATTAACTTCTAGAGTTTTAAAGATACTGAAAATATTGCTGTCTCTAAGTGCACCTCGTTTTTAAGTAATCGCAAATGTATTCAGGTTTACTTTAACACTTGACTGCAAATTGTAATAGGCAGCTGTAAGAGGCCATCTTTCAGCTTGTCTGACACTCCGCCATTTTTTGGAGTATTTCCTGCACAAAGGCTGTGCGAAATACAGCCGTCCAAATTCTCGGCGTTGGGATTTACCTATTTCTGGAGACGCTGGTCGTCTTTGTACCTGGACTGACATATGACAGTCGCCTAGCCGCATGGGCTGTGTCACGCTCTGAGGCATAGTGCTCAGAGCCATCTGAACCAATTCAGACGTTCATTGTGAAAACATTTACTCACTGTGAAAAATTAACTTCTGGAGTTTTAAAGTTACTGAAAATATTGCTGTCTCTAAGTGCGCCTCGTTTTTAAGTAATCGCAAATGTATTCAGGTTTACTTTAACACTTGACTGCAAATTGTAATAGACAGCTGCAAGAGGCCATCTTTCAGCTTTTCTCACTCTCCGCTATTTTTTGGAGTATTTCCTGTACAAAGGCCGTGCGAAACACAGCCGTCCAAATTCTCAGCTTTGGGATTTACCTATTTCTGGAGACGCTGTTCGTCTTTGTACCTGGACTGACCCATACCAGTCGCCTAGCCGCATGGGCTGTGTCATGCTCTGAGGCATAGTGCTCAGAGCCATCTGAACCAATTCAGACGTTCATTGTGAAAACGTTTACTCACTGATAAATTAACCTCTGTAGTTTTAAAGATACTGAAAATATTGCTGTCTCTAAGTGCGCCTCGTTTTTAAGTAATCGCAAATGTATTCAGGTTTACTTTAACACTTGACTGCAAATTGTAATAGACAGCTGTAAGAGGCCATCTTTCAGCTTGTATGACACTCCACCATTTTTTGGTGTATTTCGTGCACAAAGGCCATGCGAAATACAGCCGTCCAAATTCTCAGCATTGGGATTTACCTATTTCTGGAGACGCTGTTCGTCTTTGTACCTGGACTGACCCATACCAGTCGCCTAGCCGCATGGGCTGTGTCACGCTCTGAGGCATAGTGCTCAGAGCCATCTGAACCAATTCAGACGTTCATTGTGAAAACGTTTACTCCCTGTGAAAAATTAACATCTGGAGTTTTAAAGATACTGAAAATATTGCTGTCTCTAAGTGCGCCTCGTTTTTAAGTAATCGCAAATGTTTTCAGGTTTACTTTAACACTTGACTGCAAATTGTAATAGACAGCTGCAAGAGGCCATCTTTCAGCTTTTCTCACTCTCCGCCATTTTTTGGAGTATTTCCTGCACAAAGGCCGTGCGAAATACAGCCGTCCAAATTCTCGGCGTTGGGATTTACCTATTTCTGGAGACGCTGGTCGTCTTTGTACCTGGACTGACATATGACAGTCGCCTAGCCGCATGGGCTGTGTCACGCTCTGAGGCATAGTGCTCAGAGCCATCTGAACCAATTCAGACGTTCATTGTGAAAACGTTTACTCACTGATAAATTAACCTCTGTAGTTTTAAAGATACTGAAAATATTGCTGTCTCTAAGTGCGCCTCGTTTTTAAGTAATCGCAAATGTATTCAGGTTTACTTTAACACTTGACTGCAAATTGTAATAGACAGCTGTAAGAGGCCATCTTTCAGCTTGTATGACACTCCACCATTTTTTGGTGTATTTCGTGCACAAAGGCCATGCGAAATACAGCCGTCCAAATTCTCAGCATTGGGATTTACCTATTTCTGGAGACGCTGTTCGTCTTTGTACCTGGACTGACCCATACCAGTCGCCTAGCCGCATGGGCTGTGTCACGCTCTGAGGCATAGTGCTCAGAGCCATCTGAACCAATTCAGACGTTCATTGTGAAAACGTTTACTCCCTGTGAAAAATTAACATCTGGAGTTTTAAAGATACTGAAAATATTGCTGTCTCTAAGTGCGCCTCGTTTTTAAGTAATCGCAAATGTTTTCAGGTTTACTTTAACACTTGACTGCAAATTGTAATAGACAGCTGCAAGAGGCCATCTTTCAGCTTTTCTCACTCTCCGCCATTTTTTGGAGTATTTCCTGCACAAAGGCCGTGCGAAATACAGCCGTCCAAATTCTCGGCGTTGGGATTTACCTATTTCTGGAGACGCTGTTCGTCTTTGTACCTGGACTGAAACATACCAGTCGCCTAGCCGCATGGGCTGTGTCACGCTCTGAGGCATAGTGCTCAGAGCCATCTGAACCAATTCAGACGTTCATTGTGAAAACGTTTACTCACTGAAAAATTAACTTCTGTAGTTTTAAAGATACTGAAAATATTGCTGTCTCTAAGTGCGCCTCGTTTTTAAGTAATCGCAAATGTATTCAGGTTTACTTTAACACTTGACTGCAAATTGTAATAGACAGCTGTAAGAGGCCTTCTTTCAGCTTGTCTGACACTTCGCCATTTCTTGGAGTATTTCCTGCACAAAGGCCATGCGAAATACAGTCGTCCAAATTCTCAGCTTTGGTATTTACCTATTTCTGGAGACGCTGTTCGTCTTTGTACCTGGACTGACCCATACCAGTCGTTTAGCCGCATGGGTTGTGTCACGCTCTGAGGCATAGTGCTCAGAGCCATCTGAACCAATTCAGACGTTCATTGTGAAAACGTTTACTCACTGTGAAAAATTAACTTCTAGAGTTTTAAAGATACTGAAGATATTGCTGTCTCTAAGTGCGCCTCGTTTTTAACTAATCGCAAATCTTTTCAGGTTTATTTTAACACTTGACTGCAAATTGTAATAGACAGGTGTAAGAGGCCATCTTTCAGCTTGTCTGACACTCCACCATTTTTTGGTGTATTTCGTGCATAAAGGCCGTGCGAAATACAGCCGTCCAAATTCTCAGCATTGGGATTTACCTATTTCTGGAGACGCTGTTCGTCTTTGTACCTGGACTGACCCATACCAGTCGCCTAGCCGGATGGGCTGTGTCACGCTCTGAGGCATAGTGCTCAGAGCCATCTGAACCAATTCAGACGTTCATTGTGAAAACGTTTACTCACTGAAAAATTAACTTCTGTAGTTTTAAAGATACTGAAATTATTGCTGTCTCTAAGTGCGCCTCGTTTTTAACTAATCGCAAATCTATTCAGGTTTATTTTAACACTTGACTGCAAATTGTAATAGACAGCTGTAAGAGGCCATCTTTCAGCTTGTCTGACACTCCACCATTTTTTGGTGTATTTCGTGCACAAAAGCCATGCGAAATACAGCCGTCCAAATTCTCAGCATTGGGATTTACCTATTTCTGGAGACGCTGTTCGTCTTTGTACCTGGACTGACCCATACCAGTCGCCTAGCCGCATGGGCTGTGTCACGCTCTGAGGCATAGTGCTCAGAGCCATCTGAACCAATTCAGACGTTCATTGTGAAAACGTTTACTCACTGTGAAAAATTAACATCTGGAGTTTTATAGATACTGAAAATATTGCTGTCTCTAAGTGCGCCTCGTTTTTAACTAATCGCAAATGTATTCAGGTTTATTTTAACACTTGACTGCAAATTGTAATAGACAGCTGTTAGAGGCCATCTTTCAGCTTGTCTGACACTCCACCATTTTTTGGTGTATTTCGTGCACAAAGGCCATGCGAAATACAGCCGTCCAAATTCTCAGCATTGGGATTTACCTATTTCTGGAGACGCTGTTCGTCTTTGTACCTGGACTGACCCATACCAGTAGCCTAGCCGGATGGGCTGTGTCACGCTCTGAGGCATAGTGCTCAGAGCCATCTGAACCAATTCAGACGTTCATTGTGAAAACGTTTACTCACTGTGAAAAATTAACTTCTAGAGTTTTAAAGATACTGAAGATATTGCTGTCTCTAAGTGCGCCTCGTTTTTAACTAATCGCAAATCTTTTCAGGTTTATTTTAACACTTGACTGCAAATTGTAATAGACAGCTGTAAGAGGCCATCTTTCAGCTTGTCTGACACTCCACCATTTTTCGGTGTATTTCGTGCACAAAGGCCATGCGAAATACAGCCGTCCAAATTCTCAGCATAGGGATTTACCTATTTCTGGAGACACTGTTTGTCTTTGTACCTGGACTGACCCATACCAGTCGCCTAGCCGCATGGGCTGTGTCACGCTCCGAGGCATAGTGCTCAGAGCCATCTGAACCAATTCAGACGTTCATTGTGAAAACGTTTACTCACTGTGAAAAATTAACATCTGGAGTTTTAAAGATACTGAAAATATAGCTGTCTCTAAGTGCGCCTCGTTTTTAAGTAATCGCAAATGTATTCAGGTTTACTTTAACACTTGACTGCAAATTGTAATAGACAGCTGTAAGAGGCCATCTTTCAGCTTTTCTCACTCTCCGCCATTTTTTGGAGTATTTCCTGCACAAAGGCCGTGCGAAATACAGCCGTCCAAATTCTCGGCGTTGGGATTTACCTATTTCTGGAGACGCTGTTCGTCTTTGTACCTGGACTGAAACATACCAGTCGCCTAGCCGCATGGGCTGTGTCACGCTCTGAGGCATAGTGCTCAGAGCCATCTGAACCAATTCAGACGTTCATTGTGAAAACGTTTACTCACTGTGAAAAATTAACTTCTGTAATTTTAAAGATACTGAAAATATTGCTGTCTCTAAGTGCGCCTCGTTTTTAAGTAATCGCAAATGTATTCAGGTTTACTTTAACACTTGACTGCAAATTGTAATAGACAGCTGTAAGAGGCCATCATTCAGCTTGTCTGACACTTCGCCATTTTTTGGAGTATTTCCTGCACAAAGGCCATGCGAAATACAGTCGTCCAAATTCTCAGCTTTGGGATTTACCTATTTCTGGAGACGCTGTTCGTCTTTGTACCTGGACTGACCCATACCAGTCGTTTAGCCGCATGGGTTGTGTCACGCTCTGAGGCATAGTGCTCAGAGCCATCTGAACCAATTTAGACGTTCATTGTGAAAACGTTTACTCACTGTGAAAAATTAACTTCTAGAGTTTTAAAGATACTGAAGATATTGCTGTCTCTAAGTGCGCCTCGTTTTTAAGTAATCGCAAATCTATTCAGGTTTATTTTAACACTTGACTGCAAATTGTAATAGACAGCTGTAAGAGGCCATCTTTCAGCTTGTCTGACACTCCACCATTTTTTGGTGTATTTCGTGCACAAAGGCCGTACGAAATACAGCCGTCCAAATTCTCAGCATTGGGAATTACCTATTTCTGGAGACGCTGTTCGTCTTTGTACCTGGACTGACCCATACCAGTCGCCTAGCCGCATGGGCTGTGTCACGCTCTGAGGCATAGTGCTCAAAGCCGTCTGAACCAATTCAGACGTTCATTGTGAAAACGTTTACTCACTGAAAAATTAACTTTCTCTAGTTTTAAAGATACTGAAAATATTGCTGTCTCTAAGTGCGACTCGTTTTTAAGTAATCGCAAATGTATTCAGGTTTACTTTAACACTTGACTGCAAATTGTAATAGACAGCTGTAAGAGGCCATCTTTCAGCTTGTCTGACACTCCGCCATTTTTTGGAGTATTTCCTGCACAAAGGCCGTGCGAAATACAGCCGTCCAAATTCTCAGCTTTGGGATTTACCTATTTCTAGAGACGCTGTTCGTCTTTGTACCTGGACTGACCCATACCAGTCGTTTAGCCGCATGGGTTGTGTCACGCTCTGAGGCATAGTGCTCAGAGCCATCTGAACCAATTCAACCGTTCATTGTGAAAACGTTTACTCACTGTGAAAAATTAACTTCTGGAGTTTTAAAGATACGGAAAATATTGCTGTCTCCAAGTGTGCCGCGTTTTTAAGTAATCGCAAATGTATTCAGCTTTACTTTAACACTTGACTGCAAATTGTAATAGACAGCTGTAAGAGGCCATCTTTCAGCTTGTCTGACACTCCGCCATTTTTAGCAGTATTTCCTGCACAAAGGCCGTGCGAAATACAGCCGTCCAAATTCTCAGCTTTGGGATTTACCTATTTCTGGAGACGCTGTTCGTCTTTGTACCTGGACTGACCCATACCATTCGCCTAGCCGCATGGGCTGTGTCACGCACTGAGGCATAGTGCTCAGAGCCATCTGAACCAATTCAGACGTTCATTGTGAAAACGTTTACTCACTGTGAATAATTAACTTCTGGAGTTTAAAAGATACTGAAAATATTGCTGTCTCTAAGTGCACCTCGTTTTTAAGTAATCGCAAATGTATTCAGGTTTACTTTAACACTTGACTGCAAATTGTAATAGACAGGTGTAAGAGGCCATCTTTCAGCGTGTCTGACACTCCGCCATTTTTTTGGGTATATCCTGCACAAAGGCCGTGCGAAATACAGCCGTCCAAATTCTCGGCGTTGGGATTTACCTATTTCTGGAGACGCTGGTCGTCTTTGTACCTGTACTGACATATGACAGTCGCCTAGCCGCATGGGCTGTGTCACGCTCTGAGGCATAGTGCTCAGAGCCATCTGAACCAATACAGACGTTCATTGTGAAAACGTTTACTCACTGAAAAATTAACTTCTGTAGTTTTAATGATACTGAAAATATTGCTGTCTCTAAGTGCGCCTCGTTTTTAAGTAATCGCAAATGTATTCAGGTTTACTTTAACACTTGACTGCAAATTGTAATAGACAGCTGTAAGAGGCCATCTTTCAGCTTGTCTGACACTCCGCCATTTTTTGGAGTATTTCCTGCACAAATGCCGTGCGAAATACAGCCGTCCAAATTCTCAGCTTTGGGATTTACCTATTTCTCGAGACGCTGTTCGTCTTTGTACCTGGACTGACCCATACCAGTCGCCTAGCCGCATGGGCTGTGTCACGCTCTGAGGCATAGTGCTCAGAGCCATCTGAACCAATTCAGAGGTTCATTGTGAAAACGTTTACTCACTGTGAAAAATTAACTTCTGGAGTTTTAAAGATACTGAAAATATTGCTGTCTCTAAGTGCGCCTCGTTTTTAAGTAATCGCAAATGTATTCAGGTTTACTTTAACACTTGACTGCAAATTGTAATAGACAGCTGTAAGAGGCCATCATTCAGCTTGTCTGACACTCCGCCATGTTTTGGAGTATTTCCTGCACAATGGCCATGCGACATACAGCCGTCCAAATTCTCAGCTTTGGGATTTACCGATTTCTGGAGACGCTGTTCGTCTTTGTACCTGGACTGATCCATATTATTCGCCTAGCCACATGGGCTGTGTCACGCTCTGAGGCATAGTGCTCAGAGCCATCTGAACCAATTCAGACGTTCATTGTGAAAACGTTTACTCACTGTGAAAAATTAACTTCTGGAGTTTTAAAGATACTGAAAATATTGCTGTCTCTAAGTGCACCTCGTTTTTAAGTAATCGCAAATGTATTCAGGTTTACTTTAACACTTGACTGCAAATTGTAATAGACAGCTGTAAAAGGCCATCTTTCAGCTTGTCTGACACTCCTCCATTTTTTGGAGTATTTCCTGCACAAAGGCTGTGCGAAATACAGCCGTCCAAATTCTCGGTGTTGGGATTTACCTATTTCTGGAGACGCTGGTCGTCTTTGTACCTGGACTGACATATGACAATCGCCTAGCCGCATGGGCTGTGTCACGCTCTGAGGCATAGTGCTCAGAGCCATCTGAACCAATTCAGACGTTCTTTGTGAAAACGTTTACTCACTGTGAAAAATTAACTTCTGGAGTTTTAAAGTTACTGAAAATTATTGCTGTCCCTAAGTGCGCCTCGTTTTTAAGTAATCGCAAATGTATTCAGGTTTACTTTAACACTTGACTGCAAATTGTAATAGACAGCTGTAAGAGGCCATCTTTCAGCTTTTCTCACTCTCCGCCATTTTTTGGAGTATTTCCTGCACAAAGGCTGTGCAAAATACAGCCGTCCAAATTCTCAGCTTTGGGATTGACCTATTTCTGGAGACGCTGTTCGTCTTTGTACCTGGTCTGACCCATACCAGTCGTTTGGCCGCATGGGCTGTGTCACGCTCTGAGGCATAGTGCTCAGAGAAATCTGAACCAATTCAGACGTATATTGTGAAAACGTTTACTCACTGTGAAAAATTAACTTCTGGAGTTTTAAAGATACTGAAAATATTGCTGTCTCTAAGTGCGCCTCGTTTTTAAGTAATCGCAAATGTATTCAGGTTTACTTTAACGCTTGACTGCAAATTGTAATAGACAGCTGTAAGAGGCCATCTTTCAGCTTGTCTGACACTCCACCATTTTTTGGTGTATTTCGTGCACGAAGGCCATGCGAAATACAGCCATCCAAATTCTCAGCATTGGGATTTACATATTTCTGGAGACGCTGTTTGTCTTTGTACCTGGACTGACCCATACCAGTCGCCTGGCCGCATGGGCTGTGTCACGCTCTGAGGCATAGTGCTCAGAGCCATCTGAACCAATTCAGACGTTCATTGTGAAAACGTTTACTCACTGTGAAAAATTAACATCTGGAGTTTTAAAGATACTGATAATATTGCTGTCTCTAAGTGTGCCTCGTTTTTAAGTAATCGCAAATGTATTCAGGTTTACTTTAACACTTGACTGCAAATTGTAATAGACAGCTGTAAGAGGCCATCTTTCAGCTTGTCTGACACTCCACCATTTTTTGGTGTATTTCGTGCACAAAGGCCATGCGAAATACAGCCGTCCAAATTCTCAGCATTGGGATTTACCTATTTCTGGAGACGCTGTTCGTCTTTGTACCTGGACTGACCCATACCAGTCGCCTAGCCGCATGGGCTGTGTCACGCTCTGAGGCATAGTGCTCAGAGCCATCTGAACCAATTCAGACGTTCATTGTGAAAACGTTTACTCACTGTGAAAAATTAACATCTGGAGTTTTAAAGATACTGAAAATATTGCTGTCTCTAAGTGCGCCTCGTTCTTAAGTAATCGCAAATGTATTCAGGTTTACTTTAACACTTGACTGCAAATTGTAATAGACAGCTGCAAGAGGCCATCTTTCAGCTTTTCTCACTCTCCGCCATTTTTTGGAGTATTTCCTGCACAAAGGGCGTGCGAAATACAGCCGTCCAAATTCTCAGCTTTGGGATTTACCTATTTCTGGAGACGCTGTTCGTCTTTGTACCTGGACTGACCCACACCAGTCGCCTAGCCGCATGGGCTGTGTCACGCTCTGAGGCATAGTGCTCAGAGCCATCTGAACCAATTCAGACGTTCATTGTGAAAACGTTTACTCACTGAAAAATTAACTTCTGTAGTTTTAAAGATACTGAAAATATTGCTGTCTCTAAGTGCGCCTCGTTTTTAAGTAATCGCAAATGTATTCAGGTTTACTTTAACACTTGACTGCAAATTGTAATAGACAGCTGTAAGAGGCCATCTTTCAGCTTGTCTGACACTTCGCCATTTTTTGGAGTATTTCCTGCACAAAGGCCATGCGAAATACAGTCGTCCAAATTCTCAGCTTTGGTTTTTACCTATTTCTGGAGACGCTGTTCGTCTTTGTACCTGGACTGACCCATACCAGTTGTTTAGCCGCATGGGTTGTGTCACGCTCTGAGGCATAGTGCTCAGAGCCATCTGAACCAATTCAGACGTTCATTGTGAAAACGTTTACTCACTGTGATAAATTAACTTCTAGAGTTTTAAAGATACTTAAAATATTACTGTCTCTAAGTGCGCCTCGTTTTTAACTAATCGCAAATGTATTCAGGTTTACTTTAACACTTGACTGCAGATTGTAATAGACAGCTGTAAGAGGCCATCTTTCACCTTGTCTGACACTCCACCATTTTTTGGAGTATTTCCTGCACAAAGGCCGTGCGAAATACAGCCGTCCAAATTCTCAGCTTTGGGATTTACCTATTTCTGGAGACGCTGTTCGTCTTTGTACCTGGACTGACATATGACAGTCGCCTAGCCGCATGGGCTGTGTCACGCTCTGAGGCATAGTGCTCAGAGCCATCTGAACCAATTCAGACGTTCATTGTGAAAACGTTTACTCACTGTGAAAAATTAACTTCTGGAGTTTTAAAGTTACTGAAAATATTGCTGTCTCTAAGTGCGCCTCGTTTTTAAGTAATCGCAAATGTATTCAGGTTTACTTTAACACTTGACTGCAAATTGTAATAGACAGCTGTAAGAGGCCATCTTTCAGCTTTTCTCACTCTCCGCCATTTTTTGGAGTATTTCCTGCACAAAGGCTGTGCAAAATACAGCCGTCCAAATTCTCAGCTTTGGGATTGACCTATTTCTGGAGACGCTGTTCGTCTTTGTACCTGGTCTGACCCATACCAGTCGTTTGGCCGCATGGGCTGTGTCACGCTCTGAGGCATAGTGCTCAGAGAAATCTGAACCAATTCAGACGTATATTGTGAAAACGTTTACTCACTGTGAAAAATTAACTTCTGGAGTTTTAAAGATACTGAAAATATTGCTGTCTCTAAGTGCGCCTCGTTTTTAAGTAATCGCAAATGTATTCAGGTTTACTTTAACGCTTGACTGCAAATTGTAATAGACAGCTGTAAGAGGCCATCTTTCAGCTTGTCTGACACTCCACCATTTTTTGGTGTATTTCGTGCACGAAGGCCATGCGAAATACAGCCATCCAAATTCTCAGCATTGGGATTTACATATTTCTGGAGACGCTGTTTGTCTTTGTACCTGGACTGACCCATACCAGTCGCCTGGCCGCATGGGCTGTGTCACGCTCTGAGGCATAGTGCTCAGAGCCATCTGAACCAATTCAGACGTTCATTGTGAAAACGTTTACTCACTGTGAAAAATTAACATCTGGAGTTTTAAAGATACTGATAATATTGCTGTCTCTAAGTGTGCCTCGTTTTTAAGTAATCGCAAATGTATTCAGGTTTACTTTAACACTTGACTGCAAATTGTAATAGACAGCTGTAAGAGGCCATCTTTCAGCTTGTCTGACACTCCACCATTTTTTGGTGTATTTCGTGCACAAAGGCCATGCGAAATACAGCCGTCCAAATTCTCAGCATTGGGATTTACCTATTTCTGGAGACGCTGTTCGTCTTTGTACCTGGACTGACCCATACCAGTCGCCTAGCCGCATGGGCTGTGTCACGCTCTGAGGCATAGTGCTCAGAGCCATCTGAACCAATTCAGACGTTCATTGTGAAAACGTTTACTCACTGTGAAAAATTAACATCTGGAGTTTTAAAGATACTGAAAATATTGCTGTCTCTAAGTGCGCCTCGTTCTTAAGTAATCGCAAATGTATTCAGGTTTACTTTAACACTTGACTGCAAATTGTAATAGACAGCTGCAAGAGGCCATCTTTCAGCTTTTCTCACTCTCCGCCATTTTTTGGAGTATTTCCTGCACAAAGGGCGTGCGAAATACAGCCGTCCAAATTCTCAGCTTTGGGATTTACCTATTTCTGGAGACGCTGTTCGTCTTTGTACCTGGACTGACCCACACCAGTCGCCTAGCCGCATGGGCTGTGTCACGCTCTGAGGCATAGTGCTCAGAGCCATCTGAACCAATTCAGACGTTCATTGTGAAAACGTTTACTCACTGAAAAATTAACTTCTGTAGTTTTAAAGATACTGAAAATATTGCTGTCTCTAAGTGCGCCTCGTTTTTAAGTAATCGCAAATGTATTCAGGTTTACTTTAACACTTGACTGCAAATTGTAATAGACAGCTGTAAGAGGCCATCTTTCAGCTTGTCTGACACTTCGCCATTTTTTGGAGTATTTCCTGCACAAAGGCCATGCGAAATACAGTCGTCCAAATTCTCAGCTTTGGTTTTTACCTATTTCTGGAGACGCTGTTCGTCTTTGTACCTGGACTGACCCATACCAGTTGTTTAGCCGCATGGGTTGTGTCACGCTCTGAGGCATAGTGCTCAGAGCCATCTGAACCAATTCAGACGTTCATTGTGAAAACGTTTACTCACTGTGATAAATTAACTTCTAGAGTTTTAAAGATACTTAAAATATTACTGTCTCTAAGTGCGCCTCGTTTTTAACTAATCGCAAATGTATTCAGGTTTACTTTAACACTTGACTGCAGATTGTAATAGACAGCTGTAAGAGGCCATCTTTCACCTTGTCTGACACTCCACCATTTTTTGGAGTATTTCCTGCACAAAGGCCGTGCGAAATACAGCCGTCCAAATTCTCAGCTTTGGGATTTACCTATTTCTGGAGACGCTGTTCGTCTTTGTACCTGGACTGACATATGACAGTCGCCTAGCCGCATGGGCTGTGTCACGCTCTGAGGCATAGTGCTCAGAGCCATCTGAACCAATTCAGACGTTCATTGTGAAAACGTTTACTCACTGTGAAAAATTAACTTCTGGAGTTTTAAAGTTACTGAAAATATTGCTGTCTCTAAGTGCGCCTCGTTTTTAAGTAATCGCAAATGTATTCAGGTTTACTTTAACACTTGACTGCAAATTGTAATAGGCAGCTGTAAGAGGCCATCTTTCAGCTTGTCTGACACTCCGCCATTTTTTGGAGTATTTCCTGCACAAAGTCCGTACGAAATACAGCCGTCCAAATTCGCAGCTTTGGGATTTACCTATTTCTGGAGACGCTGTTCGTCTTTGTACCTGGACTGACCCATACCATTCGCCTAGCCGCAAGGGCTGTGTCACGCTCTGAGGCATAGTGCTCAGAGCCATCTGAACCAATTCAGACGATCATTGTGAAAACGTTTACTCACTGAAAAATTAACTTCTGTAGTTTTAAAGATACTGAAAATATTGCTGTCTCTAAGTGCGCCTCGTTTTTAAGTAATCGCAAATGTATTCAGATTTACTTTAAAACTTGACTGCAAATTGTAATAGGCAGCTGTAAGAGGCCATCTTTCAGCTTGTCTGACACTCCGCCATTTTTTGGAGTATTTCCTGCACAAAGGCCGTGCGAAATACAGCCGTCCAAATTCTCAGCTTTGGGATTTACCTATTTCTGGAGACGCTGGTCGTCTTTGTACCTGTACTGACATATGACAGTCGCCTTGCCGCATGGGCTGTGTCACGCTCTGAGGCATAGTGCTCAGAAACATCTGAACCAATTCAGACGTTCATTGTGAAAACGTTTACTCACTGTGAAAAATTAACTTCTGGAGTTTTAAAGTTACTGAAAATATTGCTGTCTCTAAGTGCGCCTCGTTTTTAAGTAATCGCAAATGTATTCAGGTTTACTTTAACACTTGACTGCAAATTGTAATAGACAGCTGTAAGAGGCCATCTTTCAGCTTGTCTGACACTCCGCCATTTTTTGGAGTATTTCCTGCACAAAGGCCGTGCGAAATACAGCCGTCCAAATTCTCAGCTTTGGGATTTACCTATTTCTGGAGACGCTGTTCGTCTTTGTACCTGGACTGACCCATACCAGTCGCCTAGCCGCAAGGGCTGTGTCACGCTCTGAGGCATAGTACTCAGAGCCATCTGAACCAATTCAGACGTTCATTGTGAAAACGTTTACTCACTGTGAAAAATTAACTTATGGAGTTTTAAAGATACTGAAAATATTGCTTTCTTTAAGTGCGCCTCGTTTTTACGTAATCGCAAATGTATTCAGGTTTACTTTAACACTTGACTGCAAATTGTAATAGACAGCTGTAAGAGGCCATCTTTCAGCTTGTCTGACACTCCGCCATTTTTTGGAGTATTTCCTGCACAAAGGCCGTGCGAAATGCAGCCATCCAAATTCTCAGCTTTGGGATTTACCTATTTCTGGAGACGCTGTTCGTCTTTGTACCTGGACTGACCCATACCAGTCCCCAGCCGCATGGGCTGTGTCATGCTCTGAGGCATAGTGCTCAGACCCATCTGAACCAATTCAGACGTTCATTGTGAAAACGTTTACTCACTGTGAAAAAATAACTTCTGTAGTTTTAAAGATACTGAAAATATTGCTGTCTCTAAATGCGCCTCGTTTTTAAGTAATCGCAAATGTAATCAGGTTTACTTTAACACTTGACTTCAAATTGTAATAGACAGCTGTAAGAGGCCATCTTTCAGCTTGTCTGACACTCCGCCATGTTTTGGAGTATTTCCTGCACAAAGGCCGTGCGAAATACAGCCGTCCAAATTCTCAGCTTTGGGATTTACCTATTTCTGGAGACGCTGTTCGTCTTTGTACCTGGACTGACCCATACCATTCGCCTAGCCGCATGGGCTGTGTCACGCTCTGAGGCATAGTGCTCAGAGCCATCTGAACCAATTCAGACGTTCATTGTGAAAACGTTTACTCACTGCGAAAAATTAACTTCTGTAGTTTTAAAGATACTGAAAATATTGCTGTCTCTAAGTGCACCTCGTCTTTAAGTAATCGCAAATGTATTCAGGTTTACTTCAACACTTGACTGCAAATTGTAATAGACAGCTGTAAGAGGCCATGTTTCAGCTTGTCTGACACTCCGCCATTTTTTGGAGTATTTCCTGCACAAAGGCCGTGCGAAATACAGCCGTCCAAATTCTGAGCTTTGGGATTTACCTATTTCTGGAGACGCTGTTCATCTTTGTACCTGGACTGACCCATACCAGTCGCCTAGCCGCATGGGCTGTGTCACGCTCTGAGGCATAGTGCTCAGAGCCATCTGAACCAATTCAGACGTTCATTGTGAAAACGTTTACTCACTGTGAAAAATTAACATCTGGAGTTTTAAAGATACTGAAAATATTGCTGTCTCTAAGTGTGCCTCGTTTTTAAGTAATCGCAAATGTATTCAGGTTTACTTTAACACTTGACTGCAAATTGTAATAGACAGCTGTAAGAGGCCATCTTTCAGCTTGTCTGACACTCCACCATTTTTTGGTGTATTTCGTGCACAAAGGCCATGCGAAATACAGCCGTCCAAATTCTCAGCATTGGGATTTACCTATTTCTGGAGACGCTGTTCGTCTTTGTACCTGGACTGACCCATACCAGTCGCCTAGCCGCATGGGCTGTGTCACACCCTGAGGCATAGTGCTCAGAGCCATCTGAACCAATTCAGACGTTCATTGTGAAAACGTTTACTCACTGTGAAAAATTAACATCTGGAGTTTTAAAGATACTGAAAATATTGCTGTCTCTAAGTGCGCCTCGTTCTTAAGTAATCGCAAATGTATTCAGGTTTACTTTAACACTTGACTGCAAATTGTAATAGACAGCTGCAAGAGGCCATCTTTCAGCTTTTCTCACTCTCCGCCATTTTTTGGAGTATTTCCTGCACAAAGGCCGTGCGAAATACAGCCGTCCAAATTCTCAGCTTTGGGATTTACCTATTTCTGGAGACGCTGTTCGTCTTTGTACCTGGACTGACCCACACCAGTCGCCTAGCCGCATGGGCTGTGTCACGCTCTGAGGCATAGTGCTCAGAGCCATCTGAACCAATTCAGACGTTCATTGTGAAAACGTTTACTCACTGAAAAATTAACTTCTGTAGTTTTAAAGATACTGAAAATATTGCTGTCTCTAAGTGCGCCTCGTTTTTAAGTAATCGCAAATGTATTGAGGTTTACTTTAACACTTGACTGCAAATTGTAATAGACAGCTGTAAGAGGCCATCTTTCAGCTTGTCTGACACTTCGCCATTTTTTGGAGTATTTCCTGCACAAAGGCCATGCGAAATACAGTCGTCCAAATTCTCAGCTTTGGTATTTACCTATTTCTGGAGACGCTGTTCGTCTTTGTACCTGGACTGACCCATACCAGTTGTTTAGCCCCATGGGTTGTGTCACGCTCTGAGGCATAGTGCTCAGAGCCATCTGAACCAATTCAGACGTTCATTGTGAAAACGTTTACTCACTGTGAAAAATTAACTTCTAGAGTTTTAAAGATACTTAAAATATTGCTGTCTCTAAGTGCGCCTCGTTTTTAACTAATCGCAAATGTATTCAGGTTTACTTTAACACTTGACTGCAGATTGTAATAGACAGCTGTAAGAGGCCATCTTTCACCTTGTCTGACACTCCACCATTTTTTGGAGTATTTCCTGCACAAAGGCCGTGCGAAATACAGCCGTCCAAATTCTCAGCTTTGGGATTTACCTATTTCTGGAGACGCTGTTCGTCTTTGTACCTGGACTGACATATGACAGTCGCCTAGCCGCATGGGCTGTGTCACGCTCTGAGGCATAGTGCTCAGAGCCATCTGAACCAATTCAGACGTTCATTGTGAAAACGTTTACTCACTGTGAAAAATTAACTTCTGGAGTTTTAAAGTTACTGAAAATATTGCTGTCTCTAAGTGCGCCTCGTTTTTAAGTAATCGCAAATGTATTCAGGTTTACTTTAACACTTGACTGCAAATTGTACCAGGCAGCTGTAAGAGGCCATCTTTCAGCTTGTCTGACACTCCGCCATTTTTTGGAGTATTTCCTGCACAAAGTCCGTACGAAATACAGCCGTCCAAATTCGCAGCTTTGGGATTTACCTATTTCTGGAGACGCTGTTCGTCTTTGTACCTGGACTGACCCATACCATTCGCCTAGCCGCAAGGGCTGTGTCACGCTCTGAGGCATAGTGCTCAGAGCCATCTGAACCAATTCAGACGATCATTGTGAAAACGTTTACTCACTGAAAAATTAACTTCTGTAGTTTTAAAGATACTGAAAATATTGCTGTCTCTAAGTGCGCCTCGTTTTTAAGTAATCGCAAATGTATTGAGATTTACTTTAACACTTGACTGCAAATTGTAATAGGCAGCTGTAAGAGGCCATCTTTCAGCTTGTCTGACACTCCGCCATTTTTTGGAGTATTTCCTGCACAAAGGCCGTGCGAAATACAGCCGTCCAAATTCTCAGCTTTGGGACTTACCTATTTCTGGAGACGCTGTTCGTCTTTGTACCTGGACTGACCCATACCAGTCGCCTAGCCGCATGGTCTGTGTCTTGCTCTGAGGCATAGTGCTCAGAGCCATCTGAACCAATTCAGATGTTCATTGTTGAAACGTTTACTCACTGTGAAAAATTAACTTCTAGAGTTTTAAAGATACTGAAAATATTGCTGTCTCTAAGTGCGCCTCGTTTTTAACTAATCGCAAATGTATTCAGGTTTACTTTAACACTTGACTGCAAATTGTAATAGACAGCTTTAAGAGGCCATCTTTCAGCTTGTCTGACACTCCACCATTTTTTGGAGTATTTCCTGCACAAAGGCCGTGCGAAATACAGCCGTCCAAATTCTCAGCTTTGGGATTTACCTATTTCTGGAGACGCTGTTCGTCTTTGTACCTGGACTGACCCATACCAGTCGCCTAGCCGCATGGTCTGTGTCACGCTCTGAGGCATAGTGCTCAGAGCCATCAGAACTAATTCAGATGTTCATTGTTGAAACCTTTACTCACTGTGAAAAATTAACTTCTGGAGTTTTAAAGATACTAAAAATATTGCTGTCTCTAAGTGCGCCTCGTTTTTAAGTAATCGCAAATGTATTCAGCTTTACTTTAACACTTGACTGCAAATTGTAATAGACAGCTGTAAGAGGCCATCTTTCAGCTTGTCTGACACTCCGCCATTTTTAGGAGTATTTCCTGCACAAAGGCCGTGCGAAATACAGCCGTCCAAATTCTCAGCTTTGGGATTTACCTATTTCTGGGGACGCTGGTCGTCTTTGTACCTGTACTGACATATGACAGTCGCCTTGCCGCATGGGCTGTGTCACGCTCTGAGGCATAGTGCTCAGAAACATCTGAACCAATTCAGACGTTCATTGTGAAAACGTTTACTCACTGTGAAAAATTAACTTCTGGAGTTTTAAAGTTACTGAAAATATTGCTGTCTCTAAGTGCGCCTCGTTTTTAAGTAATCGCAAATGTATTCAGGTTTACTTTAACACTTGACTGCAAATTGTAATAGGCAGCTGTAAGAGGCCATCTTTCAGCTTGTCTGACACTCCGCCATTTTTTGGAGTATTTCCTGCACAAAGGCCGTGCGAAATACAGCCGTCCAAATACTCAGCTTTGGGATTTACCTATTTCTGGAGACGCTGTTCGTCTTTGTACCTGGACTGACCCATACCAGTCGCCTAGCCGCATGGGCTGTGTCACGCTCTGAGGCATAGTACTCAGAGCCATCTGAACCAATTCAGACGTTCATTGTGAAAACGTTTACTCACTGTGAAAAATTAACTTATGGAGTTTTAAAGATACTGAAAATATTGCTTTCTTTAAGTGCGCCTCGTTTTTACGTAATCGCAAATGTATTCAGGTTTACTTTAACACTTGACTGCAAATTGTAATAGACAGCTGTAAGAGGCCGTCTTTCAGCTTGTCTGACACTCCGCCATTTTTTGGAGTATTTCCTGCACAAAGGCCGTGCGAAATGCAGCCATCCAAATTCTCAGCTTTGGGATTTACCTATTTCTGGAGACGCTGTTCGTCTTTGTACCTGGACTGACCCATACCAGTCCCCAGCCGCATGGGCTGTGTCATGCTCTGAGGCATAGTGCTCAGACCCATCTGAACCAATTCAGACGTTCATTGTGAAAACGTTTACTCACTGTGAAAAATTAACTTCTGTAGTTTTAAAGATACTGAAAATACTGCTGTCTCTAAATGCGCCTCGTTTTTACGTAATCGCAAATGTATTCAGGTTTACTTTAACACTTGACTGCAAATTGTAATAGACAGCTGTAAGAGGCCGTCTTTCAGCTTGTCTGACACTCCGCCATTTTTTGGAGTATTTCCTGCACAAAGGCCGTGCGAAATGCAGCCATCCAAATTCTCAGCTTTGGGATTTACCTATTTCTGGAGACGCTGTTCGTCTTTGTACCTGGACTGACACATACCAGTCGCCTAGCCGCATGGGCTGTGTCACGCTCTGAGGCATAGTACTCAGAGCCATCTGAACCAATTCAGACGTTCATTGTGAAAACGTTTACTCACTGTGAAAAATTAACTTATGGAGTTTTAAAGATACTGAAAATATTGCTTTCTTTAAGTGCGCCTCGTTTTTACGTAATCGCAAATGTATTCAGGTTTACTTTAACACTTGACTGCAAATTGTAATAGACAGCTGTAAGAGGCCGTCTTTCAGCTTGTCTGACACTCCGCCATTTTTTGGAGTATTTCCTGCACAAAGGCCGTGCGAAATGCAGCCATCCAAATTCTCAGCTTTGGGATTTACCTATTTCTGGAGACGCTGTTCGTCTTTGTACCTGGACTGACCCATACCAGTCCCCAGCCGCATGGGCTGTGTCATGCTCTGAGGCATAGTGCTCAGACCCATCTGAACCAATTCAGACGTTCATTGTGAAAACGTTTACTCACTGTGAAAAATTAACTTCTGTAGTTTTAAAGATACTGAAAATACTGCTGTCTCTAAATGCGCCTCGTTTTTAAGTAATCGCAAATGTAATCAGGTTTACTTTAACACTTGACTTCAAATTGTAATAGACAGCTGTAAGAGGCCATCTTTCAGCTTGTCTGACACTCCGACATTTTTTGGAGTGTTTCCTGCACAAAGGCCGTGCGAAATACAGCCGTCCAAATTCTCAGCTTTGGGATTTACCTATTTCTGGAGACGCTGTTCGTCTTTGTACCTGGACTGACCCATACCAGTCGCCTAGCCGCATGGGCTGTGTCACGCTCTGAGGCATAGTGCTCAGAGCCATCTGAACCAATTCAGACGTTCATTGTGAAAACGTTTACTCACTGCGAAAAATTAACTTCTGTAGTTTTAAAGATACTGAAAATATTGCTGTCTCTAAGTGCACCTCGTTTTTAAGTAATCGCAAATGTATTCAGGTTTACTTTAACACTTGACTGCAAATTGTAATAGACAGCTGTAAGAGGCCATCTTTCAGCTTGTCTGACACTCCGCCATTTTTTGGAGTATTTCCTGCACAAAGGCTGTGTGAAATACAGTCGTCCAAATTCTCAGCTTTGGGATTTACCTATTTCCGGCGACGATGTTCGTCTTTGTACGTGGGCTAACCCTTACCAATCGCCTGGCCGTATGTGCTGTGTCATGCTCTGAGGCCCTGGCCCGCTAACATTCAGACTAATTGGTCTTATGCGTTATCAATACTGGGCGGCCAATTAGCTCACCTACATACCCATAACGTTACAAAATTCATGCACAAGCTGCACACTCAAAAAGATGGAGTAAAAGTTCGACTTCTGCTGAGAGCGCTCTGTAAAAGTTGCTCCCATCCGAGACTCACCATTAGAAGCTTCAGGCGAGAGAGGGAATTCGACTCTTGTTTCTGAGGGATTGTTGTCTTTAATGGAGAGACAAGCAGACTAAAAATTTTCGGCTACCATCACTGCCAATTTAGAAGCCCTATGCTGAGATTCCAGATTGACATTAGGGGTTTTCACATTTTTAATGCAAGTAAGTTTATTGATAATGGCGAATTCAACATGTGTCTATAACAATGCCACTTATCCATGTTGTAGACTAAAGAAAAATCCACTGCAGATGATGATACTGTAGTTGAAATTAGTCTGGGAAATGAAATAAGATAAATGAAATCAAAATTATTTTGCATCATGGCAGACCCACAATCGCATATTTCCGGAAACAATTCCAAGTCAGGGATTATCCTTATCAAGATAGTAGATGTAAGAATGATTCTTTTTGCAGTTCTTTCTGTCTTCTCTGGTTAACAGTCGGCAATATCTGCGTGACTTCTCCGATCTTAGCTGTTTCTCCATATGTAGTGTTGAATTTAACGCATTCAGCACAAGACCATTACCCTATCTTACCAACCTGTTTTAATAATTAATGAATTTTAATAATTAATGAACGCAACGGCCCGTATCTCGTAGTCGTGCGGTAGCGTTATCGCTTCCCACGCCCGGGTTCCTGGGTTCGATTCCCGGCCGGGTCAGGGATTTTCTCTGCCTCGTGATGGCTGGGTGTTGTGTAATGTCCTTAGGTTAGTTAGGTTTAAGTAGTTCTAAGTTCTAGGGGACTGATGACCATAGATGTTAAGTCCCATAGTGCTCAGAGCCATTTGAACCATTTGAACGCAACTGTCTTCTGTCTACGTGAACTTCTGTTTAATTTTAAACCTACAGGAAACTGTATTAAAAAGGAATTTAAAGTGACCATTGGCTCTTTCAGTAACTTGATAAAATCCCTGTTTTCATCATCTTAGAACTCACAGCACCCATGCTTCACGTAAGCTATGGCGAATCTGTTAAGTAAAGTCAATTCATTACGTATTTAAGTTATTGGACACCTGTAGTACAATTCACGTGATCAAAAAATTGTACAAGTGGATCTGAGGACTATGGGACGTAACATCTGAAGTCATCAGTCCCCTGGACGTAGAACTACTTAAACCTAACTAATCTAAGGAGATAACACGCATCCATGCCTGAGGCAGGATTCTAACCTGCGACCGTAGCAGCCGCGTGGTTCCGGACTGAAGCGCCAAGAACCGCTCGGCCACAGCGTCCGGCTTGTGATCATATGAGCAGCAATCTTGCTGTTCGTAAGATCATCCAGTACAGATTTTTCTGACATCCACATGGGTATGTCGATAGGTCTACCATAACGTCACACTTGACATATTTTAGCAGCAGCAGAGGTTAGGCCAGTACACAGTCACGTGCCCTGATGTACCTCCCTACACGTTGGACTAGAAATCAAATCAACATGCAGAAGAACTGTTTCTATAATTTAAGTTTCACTAAATACGTCATCGACATCACTACGTTGGGAAACAGACAAGTTCTCTTGATCCAGTGCTCGATATATCAGAACCTGACTTGGAATTATTTACAGTAACATGCGATTGTGGGTCTGCTTTGATGCAAAGCACTTACATTTTTATTTATTCTTTTTCTTTTTTTGTTTTCATTCTCAAACTAGTTTCAATGACAGTGTCGCCATCGTCAGAGGGTTTTTCCTTTATTCTAAAACATGCAAAAATGGCATCGTTGTAATTATTATAAAACATTATTACATGTGTACTGTTTTGTTCCAAGTATTTTATTCTGCAAATAGATTCATAATAGTATATTTGCCATAAGTTACAGCATGGTTTCTACGTTTGTTGCCATTTTTTCCGGCACGTTTCCTGTGCTTTTAGTTGCCATTTCTTAGGCACACAGCGTATCATCTGCAACAACCTCTGCGACTGCCATCAAAAATATGAAGTGAAATTATGCGTGTAGGTCTTATACTACCTGGAATTGTGTTGCTGTGCCCCTAAGGAAGCCGTTACGTGCCATGAGACGAGTGTGATTATTCATAGAGACAAAATGACTAATATATGAATGACTGAATTTTAATACTGTAATTAGTTATATTTTGGCCGCGAAATAATTTATATGTATGTTTCGCACTACTGAGAGTTTCGTAATACGTGCTATTATACTCTAATCTGTGGTGACAAGTGTAGCAACATGAAAAAACGTGGTCTAGGGGTACGCACAGTTCCGTATCGAGCGCCGAGCGGGAAGGTTCTTTTTTTTTATTTCACTTGCTGCAGCGTCGCTTGTGTCAAGTTTTCCCCGTTAGTGTTGTTCTGTCTGCCGAGTGAGTCGAAGCGTCTTCGCTCCGCCTTACTGTCTGTTTGTGTTCGTCTACTTTCAGAGGCTTCGGCCGCTCCGCTGTGGCTACCATGGTTTCTACGTGTGTTTCACGAAAAGGTACTTTGAGCTTCACTTTCAATAAAACAACGCGACATTTGCAGCCCGGGGATCTAGAAATCCATGACTGGCTTGTCGATACAATTCATGTGAACTCTGATCAGGTGCACGCCGCTTATTTTGATGCAGACAAGTACGTGTTTACGTGAAATTTATGAATCCCCTTCACGCAGAAGGATTACTGTCGCGGCATGGTTCTCAAGTCCCATTCAATCATCGCGATAATTCCGTTAGTATGGTGTCATTAGCAGATGCTGAAATTGACTATACCAATGTTCGAGTGTTCAACCTCCCGCCGGAGGTCGATGACAACTTTCTAAAGGACATATTGACTCCTTATGGTAACGTGAAAAATGTCCGTCGTGAACGTTGATCTTCTCAACACAGATTAGAGTGTTATAGTGGAATTGCATGTCAAGCGCAATATTCCATCGCATTTACTTGTGTGTGGTTATCGCGTTCGTGTCATGTATACTGGACAAGAGGGAACCTGCTTACTACGTAATGAAAGTGGCCACGTTCGGTCTAATTGCCCGCTGAGGGTTTTTGCATTAAAGCCGTCATTAATGCAGCGTCGCAAATTGACGGTTGCTGATCTTGTTCCTTCCACTCCCGACGTCGTACCTACTTCTGCTTCAGATCATAATGAACAAAAAGTCAGTTGTATTAATTGTGTTAACTGAATTTCCGCCTTTACTTACGCGACAGGTTCAGAACGCTATTGCCCCCAGGACAGAACCCTAAACAGTGACAGACAAGAGACGTCGCACTCAAGATGGTGAGAGTGAGGATTTGGCTGTGACTTCTGCCCCAACATCCCCCGCATCTATTGCGTCCCCTGCTCCTCTCGATGCTACGATGCCTCCCATCCGTGGTACGGTGAGTGGCGAACAAGTTATCTCCAGCATCCCTCCTGCTCGCGAAGTGGCTCCACCTGAGCTGCCTGTGTGTGTGCGGAGTCCCCTCCCCCCTCCCCCTTTGTCTCTGTGTCCACCGTTACAGTATGAGAAAACGCAACGTCCTCCTGCTCCATCGTCTTCAGACGCCGACGGTTTCCCGAATTTGCCACCTACAGCAACTCCTGAGGAGGGTAAAATTAGCGACGAAGTATCACCTGTTGCATTGGAAGTTTCACAGAATGCTTCCGCCTTAGTGTCTGGAGTTGCAGCACATGACCCTTGTTCTGACAGGCAGGGTGCTGTGCCTGTGACCCCTCCCACACTTCCGTCTCCAGAGGCCGTCATGCCACGTAGGCGACAAAAACAGCGTATACAACCTGACCGTGCGGAGGCACGTAGGAAGTCGAAGAGAAAAGGTTGTGATGATGGGATTTCTGGTCTTTCGATTTCTGATTCATCTGTGGACTCCGCAATTGAGTTCGACGCTCAGCTGTCTAGCTAATTCTGCTCAACATGTACATCCCTGTATAGCTATGATAAATGACTCAAGCCTATACGTTCCTTTCCTTAAATGTGGAGTCAGAATTGTGATTGGCTTCGCTGTGTCAGTTCATTTATGATTCATGTGCCGACAGTCTTCTTACAGGAAGTGTTATTTAGTAATTTCCCGTTACATGGTTTTTGTATGAGGTTTAATGTAAGACTCGAATATTCTACGGGGACCGCCTTATTCTTTCGCGACGGCGTTCCTATTGCTGGAGTGGGATTCTGGCAGGGGCATAGGTTGTCAACTATATGCCCCTTCTTGCACTGGTCTTTCAGTGGATCGAAATGATTCAAATGCATCTGAGCACTATGGGACTTAACATCTGAGGTCATCAGTCCCCTAGAACTTAGAACTACTTAAACCTAACTAACCTAAGGACATCACGCACATCCATGCTCGAGGCAGGATTCCAACCTGCGACCGTAGCAGTCGCGCGGTTCCAGACTGAATCGCATAGAACCGCTCGGTCACAGCGGCCTGCCTCAGTGGATCGTTCGCGTTTTTGTAAAGAGTTCTCCAGTTATTCTGTTGGGTGGTGATTTTAACTGTGTATTGCTTCATGCAAATCAATATCCCAATTTTAAATTCTCTCGTGAATTACATGAATTGGTCTGCTCCTTATGCGTAAAAGACGTCTGGATTTGTAAATAGCTGACGTTAGTTAAATTTACCCACTTTACTGCAACTGCTAGTAGCAGGTTAGATGGGTTTTACTTATCAGACTGCCTGAGCGATAGTATTCTTACTGTTGAAGTCATTCCAGCTTTCTTTACGGATCACTGTGCTGTGGCTGCAACTCTCAATCTTGAACGACAACCAAATTGTTTCGCCCTCCGTGGATGCTAAACGTCGCTCACCTACTTGATGCCTCTCTCGAAGACGTGACGCGAGTCGTGTGTGAGCATACTCTATTGTCCACTGGGAAATACTCTTCCACCCTTGACTGGTGGACACAGCTAGAAAAACCGAGGCTCAGGCAAATTTTGATACTTTTCTGTGCTGCCAAAGCATGAGAGTTTCTGAGAACTTATGAATATTACTATTCCATTCTGCGTGAACTATATGCTGCTTCGGATCACGCCCCTTTGCGAATTGAGTATTTTAGGGGTGTAAAGATAAAATTGGTGACCTTGAAGAGAATACAAATGGAAGGTTTGAAAATCCTATCGAAGCCGCGTTCACTGGGGACGGAAGTACTGACTTTCTTATATCATTTTCTTCGGCATCAGACCCGTCGCCGAGGCGGTTGTATTCATTCTCTCACGACAAATGATAGAGGGATCGTAATGGCGCAAGCTGATATAGTGCGTATCTTACACCAGTGCTATGTAGATATCTACGACATCGATGAGTCCAATGAAACCTTTTATTGCCGTATGAGCATCATGGATACGACAATTACACCTGAACATAATGCTTGCTCTCAGCTGCCTTTCATCCTGAGGAAGTTTACAAACTTATTGTGGGATCGCCTTCTCAGAACCCCAGGTCCACAAGGTCTTCCAAGGAATTTTACGTGCGCTTATGTCCGTTGTTGGGTTCTACCTTTACCTCCCTTTTGAATTAAGTGTTACAGGGTAGAGTAGTGCCGACCTCGTTCAAAGTGGGAAAAATTGTTTTAATCCCGAAACGCAATGGACCGGCTGCCCCTGATATCTTTCGCTCACTTACCTTGTTCAGCTTTGATTACAAGACCGTGGAGAGGGCAGTTAATAATAGGATGGCGGCTCTGATAGATATGATTGTTGCAAAATATCAAAGCTGCGTACCTGGTCGTACAATTCTTATCCCTATAGTTGAGTGTCGTGACGTGGTTTCGGTTGCTACTGTCACGTCCGTCCCTTGTGCCCTTGCTTTTGTAGACTTGAATAAAACATTTGATCGTGTTAATCACGACTTTCTGCTTCGGGTTCTGGAGGCAGTTGGTTTCACTGTTGCCGCTCAAATCTGCTTACGGGTATTTCGGCTTCGGTGGTTGTTAATGGCCAACTGACGGTCCCAATAAATATCCCGCTGTCAATGTCTTTGTTTGAGTATTCTCTGGAGCCTCTTCTTCGGATGCTAGCTGACAGGTTGGACGCTTTCCGGAAGGACTATAGCTCTCCGTGCGTACGTTGACGTCGTGATGGTTCTACTTCGAAATCCTGCTGAGATAACTCGACTGAAGGCTGTAATCCTTGAATGTTGTCTGAGTTCAGGTGCAAAACCTAATGAAGGTAAATGCAAGCTTCTTCCCTTGCGAGGTTTTGAAGACGTGTTTGTTACATGGGCTACTGCGGTGGATCGGCATAAGTCTCTCGGTATCATCATTGATCGTTGTCCACTCAAAATAGCGGCACTCAACTTGAAGTCTGTTACAAAAAAATTTCAGGGAGGGTTACTAGAGCATGAAAGCCGTTCTCTTCCTCTGCTCCAGAAAGTCCTAATAGTGGATATATATGTCTTGTGCAAAGCTTTCTACGCGGCCCAAGTTTATCCGCTTCCCTCGATGATGGCAAACAAACTAAACAATTGTCTGGTCGTTTCTTATGAAAAATACACTATTGGCCATTAAAATTGCTACACCACGAAGATGACGTGCTACAGACGCGAAATTTAACCGACAGGAAGAATACGCTGTGATACGCAAATGATTAGCTTTTGAGAGCATTCACACAAGGTTGGCGCCGGTGGCGTCACCTACAACGTGCAGACATGAGGAAAGTTTACAACCGATTTCTCATACAAAAACAGCAGTTGACCGGCGTTGCCTGGTGAAACGTTGTTGTGATGCCTCGTGTAAGGAGGAGAAAAGCGTACCATCACGTCTCCGACTTTGGTAAAGGTCGGATTGTAGCCTATCGCGAATGCGGTTTATCGTATCGCGACATTGCTGCTCGCGTTGGTCGAGATTCAATGACTGGTAGCAGAATATAGAATCAGTGGGTTCAGGAGGATAATACGGAACGCCGTGCTGGATCCCAACGGCCTCGTATCACTAGCAGTCGAGATGACAGGTATCTTATCCGCATGGCTGTAACGGATCGTGCAGCCACGTCTCGATCCCTGAGTCAACAGATGGGGACGTTTGCAAGACAACAACCATCTGCACGAACAGTTCGACAACGTTTGCAGCAGCGTGGACTATCAACTCGGAGGCCATGGCTGCAGTTATCCTTGACGCTGCATCACAGACAGGAGCGCCTGCGATAGTGTACTCAACGACGAACCTGTGTGCACGAATGGCAAAACGTAATTTTTTGGGATGAATCCATGTTCTGTTTACAGCATAATGATGGTCGCATCGTTCTAGGCGCTACAGTCTGGAACCGAGCGACCAATACGGTCACAGGTTCGAATCCTGCCTCGGGCATGGATGTGTGTGATGTCCTTAGGTTAGTTAGGTTTAATTAGTTCTAAGTTCTAGGCGACTGATGACCTCAGAAGTTAAGTCGCATAGTGCTCAGAGCCATTTGAACCATTTCTTTTTTTTATGGTCGCATCCGTGTTTGGCGACATCGCGGTGAACGCACATTGGAAGCGTGTACTCGTCATCACCATACTGGCGTATCACCCGGCGTGATGGTATGGGTTACTATTGGTTACACGTCTCTGTCACCTCTTGTTCGCATTGACGACACTTTGAACAGTGGACGTTACATTTCAGATGTGTTACGACCCGTGGCTCTACCCTACATTCGATCCCTACGAAACCCTAAATTTAAACAGGATAATGCACGACCGCATGTTGCAGGTCCTGTACGGGCCTTCCTGGATACAGAAAATGTTCGACTGCTGCCCTGGCCAGCATATTCTCCAGATCTCTCACCAATTGAAAACGTCTGGTCAATGGTGGCCGAGCAACTGGCTCGTCACAACACGCTAGTCACTACTCTTGATGAACTGTGGTATCGTGTTGAAGCTGCATGTGCAGCTGTACCTGTACACGCCATCCAAGCTCTGTTTGACTCAATGCCCAGGCGTATCAAGGCCGTTATTACGGCCAGAGGTGGTTGTTCTGGGTACTGTTTTCTCAGGTTCTATGCACTGAAATTGCGTGAAAATGTAATCACAAGTCAGTTCTAGTGTAATATATTTGTCCAATGAATACCCGTTTATCATCTGTATTTCTTCTTGGTGTTGCACTTTTAATGTCGCGTAGTGTACATATATTTCGCTTACGGTATGAGGTGATCACGAAGCCTCGCTCCTTGGTGGGCTGGAACTTACTGATATACAAAATAAGACGCTGATGCTGTATATGCGTCGTACTGTTTTGAAGAGGCCTGAAGAAACTCACACATTCACGTTTCGTTTATTTCGCTGTGTTCGTCGTGCTAGTCTTGAACGCCCTTTTGATGTTGGCCGCATAAATTATAAGTTAAAACGCATTCGTGACTTCTATCTTGAGGTGAGCTGTTTCGGGACTGTTATGGGGATCTGTCCTCACCATGAAATTCCTAAAGTCTCGTCGGGAAGCAGTCCCTCGCCCGAAACTCGTTGAAAGAGAATCGCCGCAAACAACCTGAAAGATAGTTTGGTTCAATATGAGACTTATGCTTTTGCCAAAGCGCGTACAGTCCTCGTAGTAGAAGGTAATAAATAACTTGATTCCGGCGAACGAGCGACTTTTCCATATTGAGCTTAGTGACACGGATTTATGTAGTCGTTGTACGTCTCCAGATGCGATACGACATCGCTTTACTTGTGGAGGTCATACGGCAAACTGGTCTTGGATCAGGACACAGTTGGCCTTCCTTAGACAATCTTCTGAGAATGCGTTCACTCCGGACATCATGTTGCGCATAGATTCCTCTATCTTTCCATGGCCGAAAACCCATACCGTTACATGGTTGCTGCGACACTTTGTTCATTGTAGAAGACGAGGGGGAACATCACATTAACTTCATGCAGTACATGATCACTGCCTATTGAATATGCTTGCGAATGCCCCGATATCGAGACCTGTTCGCCAACATGTTGATTCTCGTTTCCCGTCGGCAAGGTGTTGGTTAATTTAATTTTTCTGATAAGTGTTTTTCTTTGTTATGTCTGTTCCGATCTTATATGCTTCGGCTTGCCCTCTCCTGGTTTCCCTGTCCGTTTTGTTTTATGTTTTGACTCAGTACCGCTCCAGTTCTATTGTAAATGTGTATAGGTGAAGTATATGAGAGTTGGCAGTACTCACTTAGGATGTAAAAGTTGGCTACAGCGCGCATACACAAGCTCTGGAATCTAAGATATTGTTGTCGCGCCTCGCAGTGCACGGATTAACTAGTAGCAATTTGGAAGCCAGTGTAGGTGCCCGCCTGCTGTGGTGCGCACGTGTGTTGGGCGAGGGGTCGTCGCCGAGCTGCCGTACTGCCGTGTCCGCCAGCAGCGACACAGGATTTGGTATTAAGTTGATATTTTTTATAATTTGCAGCGCGCTTATTAATTTAAAGAAAAGGGTTTGTGTATGTGCGTAGCAGCAGAGGGTAATTTTGATAATGATAGGAGTTGAATTCTTAAGGGGAAACCATTGTTAGATTAAGTATTGTCTTTGTCATTGATTTCTTTTGTAATTGTCAGGGAATTGTTTCACTATGTATTTAATTGAGAAGTATTTCAGTCTGTCTCAAGAGTTTGATTAATTTGCAATATTGCTTTAATGCCACTGGAGGCAGATTTACATACGAAGCGGTTGTTCAAAGAGTTTCTAGCGTTTTGAATTGAATGAGAAAGAATCGCTTTCAGAATATAGTTTAAAAAAAAGAATTGTGTGTTTGGGTTATCATTTATTGAGTTTAGATTTGACCAAACCCTTTCTCTTGAATTATATGTAGATGTAGTCAGCAGCAGCAGCCGCAGCAACAGCAGGAGCCGCCATACAGAACATGCATTGCACTCAGCATGAATAATAGGTTTTTTATGTTTTTGTTAAATAATGGAATGCAGCAGATCAAGCAGTGGCAGCAGAAAGACCAAGTAAGTTATTTGTTGCGCTCAGGACCAATAAAAAAAATAAAGTTTTGGCGATCTCTGTAATAGTAAAGTTAACAAAAGTACAAGCACGAGCTTTTCAGTAGAAAACGCGAGGTAAGAAGATAGAGCTCGCAACTTTCACCTGCCGACATGCCTGCCAGGATACGTTTTTTTTGGATGAGCCGTAGTTAAATATGCTTCGTCTTTCTACTGCCAACTGCAAGCTTACGCAACAGTAACCATTAGTGGAGGCACAGCATTTTGATCGCTTGCGCACTGCTTTGTATTAACACAAAATTTTATTTCAGCAGTTTTGCCTTTGAATTTGTTGGTGCATCGTGTAATAGTTAATTGAACAGTAGAATTTTTAAGTTAGCTGTGTATTTTAGTGACATGTTTTCGTTCGTATTGCGACAATGAGTGGGAGAGCACGAAGGAAAATGGAAAATAATGCAGATGCTACAGCAAACGCGATCGTAGATACGGTTACGAACATGAATGTAGGAGCGGTTTCAAACGCAGTTTCCGAAAATTCGGAACAGAGAGAATATTGAGATCCGGGAATTTTCGAACAATAGTGCGGAAAATCGGAATGTAGGCGATCATTTGCCAACAATGTGTGATGAACAACTGTGTGCTACACGCAACTTAGGTTCAAATGGCTCTGAGCACTATGGGACTTAACATCTGTGGTCATCAGTCCCCTAGAACTTAGAACTACTTAAACCTAACTAACCTAAGGACATCACACACATCCATGCCCGAGGCAGGATTCGAACCTGCGACCGTAGCGGTCACGCGGTTCCAGACTGAAGCGCCTAGAACCGCAACTTAGGACATGACAATACAATGACGCAAACAGATCGCATTATGAGAAATTCCAGCGTTGCTTCCGCCTCAAAAGTGCAGAATAATTTTGTTTTCCCCACTTTCGGTGGAAATTCAGGTCTGGTTGCCACTCCGATGGAGCGGAGTAATTTTGCCTTTCCTTCTGTTAGTGGAAATGCAGGTACTGCTTCTGCTTTAACAGAGGAGAATAACATTGTACTCCCTGCCCCCAGTAATGATGTTTTACAATTATTACTGACTAAACTCTCTGAATTTAATGACAGACAGGAGAGTAAACTCTCTGAAATTAAGAGTAAACTCTCTGAATTTAATGACAGACAGGAGAGTAAACTCACTGAATTTAATAACAGACAGGAGAGTAAACTCACTGAATTTAATAACAGACAGGAGAGTACACTCACTGAATTTAAGAGCAAACTCACTGAATTTAATGACAATAATGCAAAGAATTTCAAATCGCTTCAGAACGGAGGTGAATGACAGTTTAAATAGTAAATTTGAAGAAATGACCAGTCAGTTGAAAAGTCAGCTACGTGAAGAATTCAAATCAGATCTTAATAATCTTGTATCTCGACTTGATCACATGCAAAATGTTGATATTGTTGAAGTGAAACGACAGACGTCACAACAAGAACTGCAAGTAGATGAATTAGTGAAAAATATTGAGTCATTGCAATTACAGACCACCAATGAAGTTTCAAAGATAGAGACTCAATTAACGACAGTAGCTAAACAGGTAGATGAATTATCCATGACAGTGACGGAACTGAGTAGCGGGTTTAAGGGTACATGACAATTAATCAGCAAAACAAACGTGATGTGAAAAAATACAGGAACAGCTTGCCAGCATCGAAGAAAAGATCGATCGCAGCAATGACACGGGTAGATCCGATAGTTACCAAATTGGTAACGACAATGAGCGCGTTAATTATGGAAATGCCGACCACTTTTCTCGTGGATATGACACGTTTGCGGGACGTAATGAAGGAAACGTGAGTCATGCATTAAAAGAAAACTCATCCGCCAAGAAAAATGACGAGTTTGACTATAAGAATTTTCTCACAGTTAGAAAATTTCGGAATGCTAGTCACGAAATCCACCCTCGAGAGTGGTTACAACGATTTGACTATTCTTTACCACCAACATGGCCGACTGGCCACAAACTGGAATTCTTTTGCAGTTAACTTGAAGGAGAGCCTGCAACAAGAATGCGCTCAATAGTACGTGAATGTCACACATATGGTGACTTTTATCACGCATTCTTATCTGCTTACTGGTCAGAGACTACACAAGATCGTGTATAACATTACATCATTATGATTCAAAGTTATGAGCAGTCGAAATTTTCAACTCCAGTGCAATATTTTGAAAACATGCGCATGTACACATATTTAACGAATCCGTACAGTCAGTCGGAATTAATTCGTATCTGTTTTACAAAACTGCCGATCATATTACGCCACATAATTTTGGCAGGTAGGTGCAAAGATGACTTGGAGGCATTCCAAGCTCTTTTGCAAGAATTAGAATTTGACAACTACGAAAACACACAAAGAGATAATAGTAATCAGTATTGGGAAAATAATAATCCGCAGCGTGACCGTAAACGCGTATGGAACTCGGACGAACCTCACGCGTACAGGGCGGAAATAGATAGGCGCGATATGCGGCATCAACCGTAGAACATAGATCATAGACGCCAGAGAAATGATTTTTATGATCATAGGAACTCTCAGTAATAGAGATCGCGGACCGCGAGAGCAAAGGCGTTACGGAAATGAAAATTATTTTAGAAGGAATGGTCGCGGTAGGGCCAACCGAAGTTGGCGTGGACACGCAAATCACAATTCGGAACGGGGTGCTCATGCAGAATACAGAGCATCAAGCCCACGTGATAATTATGGTCATAACAATTGTGAGAACCAAAACTGTTACGATGAGGGGACAAATCAAAATTGACAGGATCGCAGAAATTCCAACTTAGAGCATGGGGACAATGTAGAAATCAGACCACCCAACCCAAGCAATAATTCGCGGCAACACGAGCCGGCACAACAATGACTAGCAACAAGGACTACAAACGAACCGTTTGTAGCGGCGGAAAGCCGACACACAAATTATGTTAACTTTGTTGGACTAGACGACACATCATTATAAGAAAATGACAACAGTGAAATTATGTATAATCATCCAATTATATAAATCTCGGTAGGAAATATTGTACTTTCAGCTGTACTTGATTCTGGCAGCCCTGTGACAGTAATTAGCGAGACAGTGTTAAAGAGGTGTGAATAGGCACCTGTTTGTCCAACCTTGCCATTATTAAAGACCAAATTAAAGGGAGTCATTCAAGGAAAGAGTGTAGATGTACGCAATCAGACTTCTTTAGTTTTCAGGTGTCAAGAACACGAATTTTCTGCAAATTTCTTAGTAGTCCCTCTTTTATTAACAGAAATGATTTTGGGTGTGGAATTCCTACGTGAATATAAAGCAATGTTAAACTTTTGTAATGCTGAAGTCATGTTACGAGTAAATTAAATGCTAGTTACGCTTAAATTTCAAGGATGGCTAACAAAGGAGGATGAGGAAGTGAATTATTTGCGTTTTCTCTTTCCGCTTGAGGCACAACAATCACTGAATTTGTCTAATAGTTGCGCAGGTAACATCACTACGTTTTACTGTGAAACAGAACAACCCATTAGTACAGAAAAATTAATTAAAAGGAAAGTTTACCGAGACGAAGTAGATCCTAATGCAGGCACCGATGAGTTATTTGAAATATTACAAACAAATTGTGTTCTCACAAGACAGGGGCAATACGTAACTTTCATTATGAATTAATGGTCAAGGAACATAATAAATTTTCTGTACCACCATACGCCATCCCATTGACATACAGAGACAAAGCCAAACAGGAAATACAATCCATGTTAGAGCAGGGAATAATCGAACCTGCTGTGAGTTCATACAACAGCCCATTACACGTGGTTAAGAAAAGGGATAATTCCATTAGACTGATTCTAGATTCCAGACAAATTAACACACTAATCCAACATGAAAACGATAGACCACAGAATCTAGATAAACTATTGCAAAAACACCATGAAGTGGTAAGTATAGCATTACAGAACATCAAGAAAGCTGCAGACAGACGAAAGAAGCGACATAATCCACGAGTCAACGTCAAGAATTTACAGGTAGGTCAAAAAGTATTGCTGAGATCAGATCGACTATCTCATAAGGGAAAATTCTTGAGTAGGAAGTTTTATCTTGGTGTATGAAAGACCCTTCCGTATACGACGCATAGCACACACAAACGCTGTGGAACTTGAGACAATACGAACACACAAATCGCGAGGTCTTCATCACTCATCACACATTAAAATTTTCAAGGAATAAGGCCCTAGTCGGTTTACTGATCTTTAGTAAATATATGTTTGGCAAGCATAGGTGCCCCAGCCGTTACAGTATATTCTTCCGATTTTAGTTTCCAGTACTGTTTCATATTCTTTTACTAACATGTTTATCTATTAATCTTTTACTATCAATCTATCCTGTGTGAAAGACCAAGAATGGATGATTATGAATGATTTGTATTGTTTGAGAGAATGAGAACTTTGCAAAGGACATTTCTGACGAGAGGATTATACCAGCTGTTGACATCTTGCGATTGTTCACTGAAAGAATGAAATTTTCGTGACTTATTTGAAGGAAAATGCAAGAAATAACTATGTACGTTTTTATTGAGAAATAACATGAAATAACAAACTGTTGACATTATCTTCTGGTAAAATATAGTGTATAAGTGGCTCTGAATTGAGAAGATATACTTGATGGGTAATAGTATAATTAGGAAACCTTCGAACTGACACTTGTTCTGATTTATGAGGTAGTTTGAAGAGTGATGATTTATGTGGATTTTTCGTGTTTATTAGTTTGCCAGGCAAGGCGTATTAGGATTTATGGACCACTCATGATTAGTGTGACACAATGAGGGAACACTTTGCAGACATTTATAGAACAAGAGTAGGTAAGAAAGATATACTTCTAAACGAAGAAACCCACAACGGTATTCTATGAAGGAAGATATAGCTTATACACATTTGCGTAAAATTTAAGTCACAGTAATGTTAAGGTAGAGTACACACTTACTTAAAATCTAAGTCACAGTAAAGTTAAGACGTAGCTATGAGTCTCGAAATGAGTTCTGATGCAAATACACAGCAAAGTGTTGACTTATGTGATGAATGAGTGCCAAGAAATTTTTTTGCTCTGTGAAATTGTGGAATGGTAAGAATGATAGTGTTTTCTCTTCTTATTGTTGTTAAGGTTGAATTTATTGCATTTCTTACAGAAACATGATCGCAACGGAAGTTTTCTCCATTGCAGAAACGAAAGCACTTAACGTGACGTAATTTTGTGTAGTAGACGATATTTTCAGATCGGAGTGTAGCACGCTTACCATTAGGGGTCGCGAGAAGAAAGACGTTCCAGAAACAGTCGGCCGTGACAAAAACACCGAGCTATGACCTAGATAATTACGTCGTGCATTAAAAATGCTCTTTCCAGAGCGAAATGACTTACGCCAAGAGGCGAGAGTATCTGCCATATTTTATGAATGTGTAAATAGTAGTGAAAAATAAGTCAATTTAATATTTATCTTGTGTTTTTCTATTTCATGATTGTAATTTAGTGATGCAGTGCCGATTCCAGCACGAGGTTAATTGGAAGGTGATGATTTTTCTCTTGTTATGTCATAAATTTATTTCTTGTCACCTTGATGAATAAACTATTTTATTCAGTTTCTACTGGACAGGTGGAGGGGTTTTGTGTGTTGTATTTTGTAAATAATTTTTTTTATTATGTACTTTGTAGGTTGTTTCTTATTCTTGTTCTTTGTGGCCGTCCAAGGTACGGCCACACAGATTCATACAAAGACTAGAGAGGCCTCCAAACAGAGACAATGAGGACGCCATATAAAAACCGATTGAGATGCTATGCCACAGACATTGACGTTTGACATCAGAAATATTGACAGTCATTACAGACTAATAATTATAAATTTGGTATAACCTTGTAATTAGAGTGTAAACATTCTGACGCAAAGTCACGTAATTATTCATTAAATTTTGTACATATTCATGAACTGATTTGGCGAGCTGTTGGCTAGACTTTTTCTAAATGATTCTGTAACTTTTATTACATACAATAGCATCACTATGGAATTACTTCTCTATTTGTAGGATTATTTAAATATTTTATAACCAAAATGTACTTAACAATTATTGTAACAAATATTGTAACAAATATTGTAACAAATATTGTAACATTCTTTTCTAGCATCACTAGTAATGTAAAAATAGTAGGTAATTAGAGTTCGACAGCACAGGATTTATGCCTTCAAATTAAAATTGTGTGGTGCCACTTTTGTAATGATTCATGGTCACATTCAAAACTTTGCCACTGTTATTGTCCAAACTAATCGTAAGAAAATTAACTTGCCACCGTGTGGTGAGCCTCACATTATGACTGAATTGAAAAATACGTGCCACAAATCGGTGATTGCTGTGACGAGAAATTTAAAGAAAATTGACTTTGCAACCGTGTGGTGAACCTCACATTATTATGACTTGAGATATATGCCACAAATCTGTAATTGCTGCGGCAATAGAGTTAAAGAGAACATTTAAATGAGCTCAGAGCTCACATGCCTGTTTATATGATATAATATTATTCCTGGCTTCATTTCTGTAGTTAGAGATATCGTATTTTAAAGGGAGAATCTATTTTCTATAAAATATGACGTTTTCAGTATACAGAAATACTCGACCGAGTCTTGTACTACATACGTTTGAGGAGGTACTTATGTAATAACGCAGTGACGTGTGCTTGTCAATGGACACGAGGTCCCTGAGTCTGCCAACACTGTCAAACTGTGTCATCCTGGGAGAATGGACGTTACGTATGTTTGTAAGTGGACACAAGGTCCCTTAGTCTGCCTACGTTGTCAAACTGTGTCACCAGAGGAAAATTTGACTTCAGATGTGGTTGTCAGTGGATATGAAGTCCCTGAGTGGGGCTACACAGTAAATTAACTGATGTTGAAATATTTGTGTGGTTGTCAGTGGATATGAAGTTCCTGAGTCTACTGCACTTAAAACATGTAGATCTGGTTTCTTTTGACCAGAGGGAACTGCGAGCATAAAACATACAGTATCATGTAGTCAGACCACTACTGATTAATGTCATGGAAAGTAAGTGCCCAAATGCAGAAAATAAAATATTATTTTTTTACTGGTTATTAGGTTATGTTAGCTTATTGAAAACTATTCCATGCTTAATTTGTTACTGTTACACATATGTTAAAACTTGTATGATCTTTTTATCTACTTATGTAAGAAATTTGTTATATATCCTTTGATGTTTTCTTATTACATACATACTAGGCTAGCAAAATTTTCATATTATTTTTGTAAAAGGAGCCATGTTTTGTCCTTTCCAATCAATTTGGCAAGCAACATTTCTGCCATTTTGTTTAAATTTTAACATTTTCCTCTTGCCTACATGCCATGCAAGAAAATTTTCGTCGTTTTGTAAAAAAAAAAATTTTACTTAGATGCTAAGCAAGAAATACTTTTAGTCCTTGGATATAAATTGTAACATTTTCCTCTTTGCCTAATTTTTTCGCCGTTTTGTAAAAAAAAATTTTACTGTTTGTTCCTTGCCAATATGTTAGGCAAGAATCACCTGTAAAATTTTCAAAAATGAGGTTGGGGGTTATGAGAGGTGGCAATACTCTCTTAGGATGTAAAAGTTGACCTACAGTGCGCATACACAAGCTCTGGAATCTAAGATATTGTTGTCGCGCCTCGCGGCGCACGGATTAACTAGTAGCAATTTGGAGGCCAGTGTAGGAGCCCGCCTGCTGTGGTACGCACGTGTATTGGGCGAGGGATCGTCGCGGAGCTGCGGTACTGTTGTGTGCGCCAGCAGCGACACAGGATTTGGTATTGAGTTGATATTTTTTATAATTTGCAGCGCGCTTATTAATTTAAAGAAAAGGGTTTGTGTATGTGCGTAGCAGCAGATGGTAATTTTGATAATGATAGGAGTTGAATTCTTAAGGGGAAACCATTGTTAGATTAAGTATTGACTTTGTCATTGATTTCTTTTGTAATTGTCAGGGAATTGTTTCACTATGTTTTTAATTGAGAAGTATTTCAGTCTGTCTCAAGAGTTTGATTAATTTGCAATATTGCTTTAATGCCACTGGAGGCAGATTTACATACGAAGCGGTTGTTCAAAGAGTTTCTAGCGTTTTGAATTGAATGAGAAAGAATCGCTTTCAGAATATAGTTAAAAAAAAAGAATTATTTGTTTGGGCTATTATTTATTGAGTTTAGGTTTGACCAAACCCTTTCTCTTGAATTATATGTAGATGTAGTAAGCAGCAGCAGCCGCAGCAACAGCAGGAGCCGCCATACAGAACATGCATTGCACTCAGCATGAATAATAGGTTTTTTATGTTTTTGTTAAATAATGGAATGCAGTAGATCAAGCAGTGGCCGCAGAAAGACCAAGTAAGTTATTTGTTGCGCACAGGACCAATAAAAAAAATAAAGTTTTGGCGATCTCTGTAATAGTAAAGTTCACAAGAGTACAAGCACGAGCTTTTAAGTAGAAAACGCGAGATAAGAAGATAGAGTTCGCAACTTTCATATAGATACACATGAACGTATAAAATCCTTGAAATCAACGTGGAGTTTTTCTTAGTTTGCTGTTTTGAATGTAATCTTGTTTCGCTTTCGCTCTACTTTTAGATTCTATTACGAACTACAAAATATATAAAAACCACAAAATTAAAAAGTAGTTAAAAATCACTAAAAATTTTTAAAAATAATATTTGATACATATCATGTGACCTTGGTGGTGGTTTGATGGCTACGTTCTCGTTTTTTCCTTTCTCTTTTATTTATTATTCTTTTATCATAATTAATTTTTTCTCCCGTTTGCAGCTTGTATTACATGATGATTTGATTATGGTCTACTGAATTGTCATGATAGTACCAAGTCTTTCTGATAAAAAAAGATAGCGTCTTTAATTAGCAATCAAAACGTTCTCGGTCCATGGGTTCGAAACCCGCCTCCCCTTAAATTTTGATTAATAATCAGCATAAAAAGCCAGCGCTTTGTCAAAGTGGGCGGAGGAGTGGACAGAGGTCCAGGGCACACACTAGACCTTGGGGTAGGAAACTGCCCCTAAGCAATGATCTATGTCATCATCATGCAGAAGGCAATGAAAACAACTCCATTGAAGAAACATAATGCATATATACAGGAAATGTGGCTTGTAATTGGAAAAGTGTCATGATGATCTCTACATTGGCAAAAGATACCGGAATAGTTTGCCATTTTGATATCCAGGAGGGGACTGCCAAATGGGAGGTGAACATGAGAAAAGACTGAATAATCAACAAAACGATTACGATCTACGCGTCGGAACGTGATATATCAGACGCTTGAATGTGGTAGGGAAGCTAGAAAATAAGAAAAGGAAAATGGAAAGGCTCGACGTAGATATAGCAGGGGTCAGTGAAGTGAAATGGAATGAAAACAAGGATTTCTGCTCAGAAGAGTTCAGTGATTGAGTTGTTTTTATGTGAATTGACCTCAAGCTAACACCGACGACGATAGTCCAGGCATACATGCAGACATCACAAGCTGCGGAACAAGAGATAGAGAAAGTATATGGGGTTATTGAAAGGGTAATACAGCACGTAGAGTGAGATGAAAATCTAACAGTTATGGGAGACTGCAATTCAGTTGTAGGGGAAGAAATTTTCAAATGTGTGTGAATTCTTAAGGGACCAAACTGCTTAGGTCATCGGTCCCTAGACTTACACACTACTTAAACTAGCTTACGCTAAGAGCAACACACACACACACACCCATGCCCAAGGGAGGACTCAAAACTCCGACGGGAAGGGCCGCGCAGTCCTTGACATGATGCGTCAAACCGCGCGACCACTTCTCGCGGCTGTAGGGGAGGAAGTAGAAGGAAAGTTTACTGGAAAATGTGGGCTTGGAACAAGGAACGACAGAGGAGAAAGACTAAGTGAGGCATGTAATAATTTTCAGCTAGTAATAGCGAATACTTTGTTCAAGAATCACAAGAGGAGAAGGTATACTTGGAAAAGAGGAGGTGGTACGAAACGATCTCAGTCAGCTTACACCATGGTAAGACAAATATTCCGAAATCAGATACTGGATTTAAGGCGTACCCAGGAGAAGATATAGACTCAAATCCAAATGCAGTAGTGATGAAAAGAAGGGTGAAGATCAAGTGATTAGTCAGGAAGAATCAATACGCAAAGAAGTGATATACAGTCTACTGAGGGATGACGAGATACCCTTGAAGTTCTCTAAGGCTATAGATACAGCAGTTTGGAATACCTCAGAAGGCAGTACATTTGAACAAGAATGGACATCTCTAAGAAGGGCAGTAACAGATGCCGGTAAGAAGAACATAGGTAGAAAGAAGGTTGTTGTTGTTGTGGTCTTCAGTCCTGAGACTGGTTTGATGCAGCTCTCCATGCTACTGTATCCTGTGCAAGCTTCTTCATGTCCCAGTACCTAGTGCAACCTACATCCTTCTGAATCTGCTTAGTGTATTCATCTCTTGGTCTCCCTCTACGATTTTTACCCTCCACGCTGCCCTCCAATGCTAAATTTGTGATCCCTTGACGCCTCAAAACATGTCCTACCAACCGATCCCTTCTTCTAGTCAAGTTGCGCCACAAACTTCTCTTCTCCCCAATCCTATTCAATACCTCCTCATTAGTTACGTGATCTACCTACCTTATCTTCAGCATTCTTCTGTAGCACCACATTTCGAAAGCTTCTATTCTCTTCTTGTCCAAACTATTTATTGTCCATGTTTCACTTCCATACATGGCTACACTCCATAAAAATACTTTCAGAAACGACTTCCTGACAGTTAAATCTATACTCAATGTTAACAAATTTCTCTTCTTCAGAAACGCTTTCCTTGTCATTGCCAGTCTACATTTTATATCCTCTCTACTTCGACCATCATCAGTTATTTTACTCCCTAAATAGCAAAACTCCTTTACTACTTTAAGTGTCTTATTTCCTAATCTAATTCCCTCAGCATCACCCGATTTAATTTGACTGCATCCATTATCCTCGTTTTGCTTTTGTTGATGTTCATCTTATATCCTCCTTTCAAGACACTGTTCATTCCGTTCAACTGCTCTTCCCAGTCCTTTGCTGTCTCTGACAGAATTACAACGTCATCGGCGAACCTCAAAGTTTTTACTTCTTCTCCATGAGTTTTAATACCTACTCCGAATTTTTCTTTTGTTTCCTTTACTGCTTGCTCAATATACAGATTGAATAACATCGGGGACAGGCTACAACCCTGTCTCACTCCTTTCCCAACCACTGCTTCCCTTTCATGCCCCTCGACTCTTATAACTGCCATCTGGTTTCTGTACAAATTGTAAATAGCCTTTCGCTCCCTGTATTTTACCCCTGCCACCTTCAGAATTTGAAAGAGAGTATTCCAGTTAACATTGTCAAAAGCTTTCTCTAAGTCTACAAATGCTAGAAACGTAGGTTTGCCTTTTCTTAATCTTTCTTCTAAGGTAAGTCGTAAGGTTTGTATTGCCTCACGTGTTCCAACATTTCTACGGAATCCAAACTGATCTTCCCCGAGGTCCACTTCTACCAGTTTTTCCATTCGTCTGTAAAGAATTGGCGTTAGTATTTTGCAGCTGTGACTTATTAAACTGATAGTTCGGTAATTTTCACATCTGTCAACACCTGCTTTCTTGGAAATTGTAATTATATTCTTCTTGAAGTCTGAGGGTATTTCGCCTGTCTCATACATCTTTCTCACCAGATGGTAGAGTTTTGTCACGACTGGCTCTCCCAAGGCCATCAGTAGTTCTAATGGAATGTTGTCTATTCCCGTGGCCTTGTTTCGACTCAGGTCTTTCAGTGCTCTGTCAAACTCTTCACGCAGTATCTTATCTCCCATTTCGTCTTCATCTACATCCTCTTCCATTTCCATAATATTGTCCTCAAGTACATCGCCCTTGTATAAACCCTCTATATACTCCTTCCACCTTTCTGCCTTCCCTTCTTTTCTTAGAACTGGGTTGCCATCTGAGCTCTTGATATTCATAGAAGTGGTTCTCTTCTCTCCAAAGGTCTCTTTAATTTTCCTGTAGGCAGTATCTATCTTACCCCTAGTGATACAAGCCTCTACATCCTTACATTTGTCCTCTAGCCATCCCTGCTTAGCCATTTTGCACTTCCTGTCGATATCATTTTTGAGACGTTTGTATTCCTTTTTGCCTGCTTCCTTTACTGCATTTTTATATTTTCTCCTTTCATCAATTAAATTCAATATTTCTTCTGTTACCCAAGGATTTCTACTAGCCCTCGTCTTTTTACCTACTTGGTCCTCTGCTGCCTTCACTACTTCACTCCTCAGAGCTACCCATTCTTCTTCTACTGTATTTCTTTCCCCCATTCCTGTCAATTGTTCCCTTATGCTCTCCCTCAAACTCTCTACAACCTCTGATTCTTTCAGCTTATCCAGGTTCCATCTCCTTAAATTCCCACCTTTTTGCAATTTTTTCAGTTTTAATCTACAGTTCATAACCAATAGATTGTGGTTAGAATCCACATCTGTCCCTGGAAATGTCTTACAATTTAAAAGCTGGTTCCTAAATCTCTGTCTTACCACTATATAATCTATCTGATACCTTTTAGTATCTCCAGGATTCTTCCAGGTTGAACCTTCTTTTATGATTCTTGAACCAAGTGTTAGCTATGATTAAGTTATGCTCTGTGCAAAATTCTATAAGGCGGCTTCCTCTTTCATTTCTTACCACCAATCCATATTCACCTACTATGTTTCCTTCTCTCCCTTTTCCTACTGACGAATTTCAGTCACCCATGACTATTAAATTTTCGTCTCCCTTCACTACCTGAATAATTTCTTTTATCTCGTCATACATTTCACCAATTTCTTCATCATCTGCAGAGCTAGTTGGCATATAAACTTGTACTACTGTAGTAGGCATGGGCTTTGTGTCTATCTCGGCCACAATAATGCGTTCACTATGCTGTTTGTAGTAGCTTACCCGCACTCCTATTTTTTTATTCATTATTAAACCTACTCCTGCATTACCCCTTTTTGATTTTGTATTTATAACCCTGTATTCACCTGACCAGAAGTCTTGTTCCTCCTGCCACCGAAATTCACTAATTCCCACTATATCTAACTTTAACCTATCCATTTCCCTTTTTAAATTTTCTAACCTACCTGCCCGATTAAGGGATCTGACATTCCACGCTCCGATCCGTAGAACGCCAGTTTTCTTTCTCCTGATAACGACATCCTCTTGAGTAGTCCCCGCCCGGAGATCCGAATGGGAGACTATTTTACCTCCGGAATATTTTATCCAAAAGGACGCCATCATCATTTAATCATACAGTAAAGCTGCATGTCCCCGGGAAAAATTACGGCTGTAGTTTCCCCTTGCTTTCAGCTGTTCGCAGTACCAGCACAGCAAGGCCGTTTTGGTTAATGCTACAAGGCCAGATCAGTCAATCATCCAGACTGTTGCCCCTGCAACTACTGAAAAGGCTGGTGCCCCTCTTCAGGAACCACACGTTTGTCTGGCCTCTAAACAGATACCCCCTCCGTTGTGGTTGCACCTACGGTACGGCCATCTGTATCGCTGAGGCACGCAAGCCTCCCCACCAACGGCAAGGTCCATGGTTCATGGGGGGAGAAAGAAGGTAACTGCGATGAAACCACGGGTAACTGAAGAAATAGTAACTGAAGAAATACTTCAGTTGATCGATGAAAGACGTAAGTAGGAAAATGTTTATGGAAATTAAAGAATACGGAAATACGAGTCGCTGAGAAATGAAATAAATAGGAAGTGCGTATAAGCTAAGACGCAATGGTTGTATGAAAAATGTGATGAAATCGAAAAAGAAATGATTTTCAGAAGGGAGGACTCAGCATACAGGAAAGTCAATACAACCTCCGGTGACATAACAAGCAAGGGTGGTAATGCGAAGAGTGCAAGGGGAATACCACTATTACATGCAGGGGAGAGAACGGATAGGTGGAAAGAGTACATTATTGGCTTCTATTGGGGGGGGGGGGGGGGGAGGTTGTCTGATTTGGTAGAAGATGAAAAAGGAACGGAATTAGAAGAGATAGGAGATCCAGTATTAGAATCAGAATTTAAAAGAGCTTTGGAGGACTTCAGATCAAATAAGGCAGAATGGGTAGATACCATTCCATCAGAATTTTTAAAATCATTGGGAGAAATGGCAACAAAATGACTATTCACGTTGGTGTGTAGAACGTATGAGTCTGGTGACATTTCATCGGACTTACGGAAAAATATCATCCATACATTTCCGAATACTGCAATAGTGACAAGTGCGAGAATTATCGAACAAATCAGCTTAACAGCTCAAGCATTCAAGTTGACGACAAGAATAATGTACACATGAATGGAAAAGAAATTTGAAGATGTGCTAGATGACGATTAGCTTGACTTTAGGAAAGGTAAAGGCAGCCAGGCGCAATTCTGACGTTGCGGTTGATAATGGAAGCAAGACTAAAGAAAAATTAAGACACGTTCATAGGATTTGTCGACCTGGAAAAAGCTTTCAACAATGTAAAATGGTGTAAGATGTTTGAAATTCTGAGAAAAATGGGGGACGAAAACGAAACACAACCCCTAGAACTGACATTACTGTGCTTTGACACCGTAAAATTCATCCACAGAAGACAAGTAAGCACCTTCAGAGGGATTTAATAGCTACAGGGTCGGAAACTAACTCTTCAGTGGTACGGCTTAGGCTTCTCGGCAGTAGGTGGAAGGTATGAAAGTCAATAAAGAAGAAGTTGCTAAGACCTGCCATGAAGAAATAAAGGATGGCACGAGGCAAAATGTTGTACCTCCAATGACTGGAAACGTGTAATGTTCAGTGATGTTTTACATTTTATTGCTTAAGGATACAGATAAACGGTTTTTAGGCCAAGAATCCATGAATCGGTAAGAACTGAGCATCTTGAACAGTATCTCGAGCAGCATCTTGAACTCAAAAATGTTTTGGAGTTTCTTCACTGCAGGTGGCCCTGGTTCAGTAGTTCGAGTTGATGGAATGATGAACTAAATACGTGGAAATCCTTAGGCGCAAGACTGAGCTATTCCTAAAGAGTTTTTCAGATGGTGGAGAAAGATTTTGACTGGTCTCACCCCGTGTCACACTTCGAAAGCAGGGAAGAAAACATCAACGTTCTTCAGTGGCCTGGTACATCTACATCTACATGATTACTCTGCAATTCACATTTAAGTGCTTGGCAGAGGGTTCATCGAACCACAATCATACTATCTCCCTACCATTCCACTCCCGAACAGAGAGGGGAGTAATAAGTATGGACGACCAAGAACGAACTGCTCGGATAAAAAAAGGTGTAAGACAGCGATGTAATCTTTCACCTCTACTGTTGAATCTGAAAATCGAAGAAGCAATGATAGTAATAAAAGGAAGGTTCAGGAGTGTAATTAAAATTCAGGATGAAAGAATATCAATGATATGATTGGCTGATGACATTGCTATGCTGAGAGAAAGTGAACAATTACATGATCTGCTGAGTAAAATGAACACTCTAATGAGTGCAAACTATGGAATGAGAGTAAGTTGAAGAAAGACGAAAGTATCAATTAGCAGAAATAAGATCAGCTAGAAACGTAACGTCAGGATTGATGGTCAAGAAGTACATTAATAGAAGGAATTCTGCTACCTAGGCAGCAAAATAACAAATGAATTACGGAGCAAGGAGGACATCAAAAGCAGACTAGCTCTGGCAAAATGGGGACTCCTGGCCAAGAAAAGTCTGCTACGGTCAAACATAGGCCTTAATTAATGAAATTGCCTAGAATTTACGTCTGGAGTACAGCATTGTTTGTTAATGAAACATGTACCGGAACAGAAGAGAATCAAAGGATTTGAGATGTGGTGCTATAGGCGAACGTTGAAAATTAGATGGACTGATAAGATAAGGAATTAGGAGGTTCTGCATAGAATCGGAGGGGAAAGGGATATGTGGAAAACATGACAAGGTGAAGGGACAGGATGATAGGACATCTGTTAAGACGTAAGGGAATGACTTCCATGGTAAAAGAGGGTGCTTTAGAGGACAAAAACTGTAGTGGAATACAGAGATTGGAATACAGCCAGCAAATAATTGAGAACATAGGTTGATGGTGCCACTGTGAGACGAAAAGTTTGACACCGGAGAGGACTTCGTGGCGGGCCGCAACAAACCAGTCATAAGACTGATAAGCCAAGAATAAAAAATTGTTAGGTAATTTTCATGTACTCACGTCCGTTGGTCGACTTCCAACTGCTTTTAAACACATAAAAATGTAACTTTTGCACCTTGCTCGTAATTCAAATTATTACACCATATTGCTCTTCGGGTGTGTCGCGAGAATGTATCGCACATAGCGAGATGGTTTCAAGACTCTGTGTTTCCACCATAACCAAAGCCTGAACCACTTACTGAGTCTCAGATACGTTTTTTCATAATCCTATCGGTCAGCATTAATTATCAGTTGACCATTAATGAACTGAAACATTTTAATATCTGTTTAGTACCTGTTGCAGGCTTCAGAGCTATAGTAGAAATAGAGAATGTCCAGCGGAGTACAAAGATGTATATCAGTGATATGGATCCACATTTTATCAAGGCTGAATCGACTATGCTGCAGAAGAATCGCTAGGAAGCCGTTACACATCCTCCATATAATCCTGATCTCTCCCCATGGGATCTACATAATTCTGGATCTTTGAAAAAACACATTTATGACTTTAGGTTTACTTGTGGTGAAGAAGTATACACCTGTGTTTAATCATGGTTCCATAGGCAACCGCAGTCATTTTTCCAAGAAGGGCTTGACTATGTTGTCTCATAGTGTAATATATGTATTAAGGGTTGCAGCGATTACGTTTAAAATAATCAATATACTTGCTTTTTACATCTGTTTCCTTCTACTTTGACTGCCTATGATAAACATGGATCCTAAGAATATACCCAGAATGGTTTCCCATTTAACAATGGGTAATAATGAGAAAATTTCACTGCTGACACTGTTCTTGCTATTTAATTGAGGACATTTCTCGCCCCCCCCCTTCTTATTTTAGAAAACTATTTTGCACGATTCTTCTTCTAAACGATTGAAAAATTCCCTAACATGTATACTTCAGTATACACAGTTGCTTTATAATTTCATTCTATTTGAATGTTATGAGAACCAGTCCTACCGCAAAATTCTTTTGCAACTTATTTGTTTCTCTATCTTATACCAATACTTGTTTTCAGAAGCAGCTACCGTGGAAGAGCACTAGAGCACATAAATACCCAAATTTTTGACACCATGCGGATTTATTGCTTATTTTTCGTTGTATGTTGTTGAACATTGTATAGATGCAGTAACATAAAGTACGCGGAACTTAAATCTATCGCGCTATGCTGCATTGGTACCCCTGTAGGCTCTATGAAACTTGGCATCAGGCGCGCGAGGACACTTTCAGCTGTGCACGTTTGAAGGAGTAATAGTCAAATATATGCGGATCAGATAGGCAATGTGCACGGCTCGTGGTTTGCACAGCTAGGCCTCAACTACAAATTTACAACAATGGCACGAGATGGTATCACACTACAACATAACTTCCATTCACTTGGAAATTGGGGTAAATCCCATAAGGTGGTAGCACACTCGTCAGATACGCCGTTTCACTCGATATACAGAGTGGAGAAAAATTGTGTCACGAAATTTTTTCCCTGCGTAGCTGATGGCAGTAGGAACAAAAACTACTAATTTTGTGTTGGTTGACAACGCACCATTTTTAAACTACGGAAACTTGGCGCCGCGCGCTCCGATTGGCAGTGGGATTTCCCTGTTGCCTTTCGTCGGTTGACAGACAGCGCTATGATTGTCTGTTCACTCATACAAACGTCCCTCGTTGGGTACATCGGGATCCCCGCAAAAAGCATTCACGGTCATGTTTTGTCCTGAGCATCCGGCAACAACGCAATTACACGGCATGGTTCGAAGTTCCGTAGTTTAAAAATTATTCGTTGTCGACCTGCACAACGTCAGTAATTTTGGTTCCTACTGGCATCACCTATCTAGGGTTCAAATATCGCGACATATTTTTTCTCCACCCTGTCGTGTAAAATTAAATCGGATATCAGTATATGTTATAGTTCTACGGACAGAGAAACGTATTTTATGGGTCTCTGAATGAGTTTAGTACTTTAAATTTTGGATTTTATCACATACTAATCCTTTTGCTTTCCTAACAGGTGAGTGCACCAGTTTATTTGGTTGCATTTACCTGTAGTCAGGTGACCATGTTCGTAATCATTAAGACGTTACTACCTGATTTCATCATTTCCATAAACGTCTGTGTTTGAAGTTGGTTGGGTATTGTGTGGGTGGCATTAAGGACACAAAACAGTGAATGGGCTTTCGTGTGGAGTGTCAAGATGAACTCTGTTGAATCGATTTTAAAAGTTAACAGAAAACTAAATTACCAGGATAAGATGTCCAACAAAGGAACTAAGACCCCTAGACCTAATTTGTTGACTGAGAATGTGACAAAATCAAATAATCATGACTACAAGCGAACATTTAACAAAGAAGTGGTCAACAAGCATTAGTGGGTGTGTGAGTGCAACGTAAGACAGCCACTGCACTGTTTCCCAAGTCTGATTTTCAGTCGGGAAGTTAATTCATGGACTAATACAGGTGTTACGAATCTTGTATATCTGTCTGAAAACAGCACGAAAACTCCCACTTACGCAAAAAGGCTTGACAGCGTGTACAGAGAGTCTGTTAGGAAACATAAGGAGAAAGTTGACAGGAATAGACATAGCCTCTCCATGTTAATGGACTGAATTAATTTTAAGGGGCGTTTGCGTTAGCTTTATGTGGTTACGATGAAAGGTTAAGACTCAGAAAACCCAGGAGTGTTTCGTGGGCTTGTAAATTTAGTAAGTGCTATTGACAGTTTAATGTAGGAACACTTAGAAACTGCAAATGTGTTTAAAGATACATCCAAACCTGTTCAACTGAACTTCTGGATTGTGTGCTAAGTGTGTGCAGAGAAATAATAACACAAGAAATTTTAAGTCGCATTATTTGGCTATAAAGACGGACGAAACTACAGAAGTGTCTACCATGCAGTAGTTTGTGATTATGTATAGACATGAAGATTTTCACTCACGAATCAGCTTGTGACATCAAAATTGTTAGACCTGAGCTCATTCTCTCTATTTTCTACAAATTTTCTTCAGAGTGAACTTGACATTACTGTTGGAACGAGACGATGTTTATCGAAGGCACAACTGAGGACAGAGGGGAAGTACTCTGCAGCAGAAAAGACTTTCAAAATGCAGGTGGCGCTTTTGCAACGCCGCAGCTTCTACTAGACAACATTTAGATGAAGACAAATGTCCTCAATTACATGAACGAATGAGGATAATTATAACAACTCCTCTTACAACAGCTGAACCTGAACGTTGTTTCTCAACAATGAAAAGGATAAAACTTCTCTTCGAAACACGAAGACATAGAACAAGTATTCCGCATTGGCGGTGCTTACGATCCAGAAAAAGTTGTGTAAATAACACTAAAGAGCACTAAAGACTTCAATCATAGAATGATCGAGATATGTGCGTGATTGTAAAATAGAAGCATGTTTTTTCTTTGTAAATAAGCATTGTCAGCCATTCTGCAGTATAGTTTACTATTTTTAATGTATACCTACAAGGTAGCGTAACATTTGTGCGGACTGTACGAAAGAATAGTACACAAGAGATTATGCCGTTTTCCTGCTTCAGAAACTGAGAGCTGGCGATTGACAAAACTTTAGTAGTATTAATATTTATTTGACGAGACGGAGAGTAGTGAAAGCTTACACATTATTTCTTCCTTCCTCAAACTTTACTTAATTATCTACAAAACAATAAAATATCACAAAAGCAAGTCTTTCTTTCGTCGGACAAGTTACGCATGTTATTCTTATTATTATTACTATTATCATTGACAGTTGCTGGAGTTGTATAAATTTATTCATAATCGTAACTGTTATTCAGCAGATGCTGTTTCACACATTCAGGTTGATCTGAGTCTAAAAGTTTGTGAACACCCAAAATGTATACTCACGAGCCGCCACTGATTGTTTTTCTGTGTTACACGATTCCTGAAAAAAGAGGGACGGCTGCGTTTTGTATCGTGCCTTAATACAAGCCAGTAAAACTGATGACCATATTCGATTAAGCTCTTCTTAATTGAGTACTAGCTGCTGAATTGTGATTCTTTTGTGATAATTTGTCTGGTACTAAACGAGTAATTTATTCTGCTTTTATTTTTTTCCACTGTACTGCATTTTCTTTCTCTGAATTACGCCCAGTTAATGATTTATTATGTTTCCTCCGTATACGTTTCGTTAGCAAATCTCAATTTTCCATTCTCTAGTTAGATCACTGTTTGGGAGATGGATCTGAAATACCTGCCGTTTGCCACTATCTCTGTGAAATTACAATTTCTTTCAATATTATTAACCCTCGCAATTCTTACGTTTGAATTTCTACGGAAAATTAAGAGATGGAATGAAGTTTCATTCTATAATCAAATGTATTCATTTATTTATTTTATATACTGTTTTTCTCTAAACACAATTTTGTTACATCATCAATGTCCTTGAGGACATATGTTTCGATGTGGATTTTTTTACCAGCGTCTAGGGATGGGGACCACTAAACTGGAATGTCCATTACTTCTACTTCGCAGAAGTATACACCGTCCAGCAACGTAGGTCACGTGGATTGTCCGGTAACTACTATCATATGCATAACAATCTTTTCGCCAAGGGTCAGTGGAGTACAATCCTCTCGGTTGCTTTACCACCTCCATTCGCGGTACATAATCTCCATCTGTCTTGTGGTGGAGAAGATGAAACATGTGTACGTGCCTTCCGAAACATCGAGGACACACTACGAATGGAAAAATAAACAAACTAGAGTAGTTTTACTTCTAATATAGCTGGCATTGGTCTTCGAAATGTATTTCTTAGTTCATCACTTGCGCTTGGAGAACAATGTTAACAAGTGTTAAGTGTCACTGCAAATGTACGAAGATGAACCCAAAACTACGTCATTATTTACCTCCTGTTGTGAATCAGGTGCCAGCTGTCACATCACTAGCACTATTAATAACCCGAGGCAACAGTGGCATGTATCTCCTCTGACAATGCTAGCTAACTGACTTTTAACAGCCGCGTGCTCAGTGGCAATTCAAAATATCTAGGTCTACATTTCCCCGAATATAGAGACCTGTATGACGATAAATGCAGCGAAACTGAGGACTTATGTCGAGTACCGAGTGTACACTAAAAACGAACAGTGGTAGTGTCATTTAGGAGCGAAAATAAGATATTGCTGAACTATGTATAAATGAAGTGAGCGAGTACTTACGCTAGCTTTGTAAAATTGATGTTCACATCCTTATCCCTTACCCTATTAGTGGTGTAAGCTAGGTGTTAAGCAGAACCTAACACAGATTTTCTTTATTGTTTCATGATAAAAAATGCACCAAAACGAACACTTCTCACGGACATTTATTTACACGTTCACTATCAGCAATTAAAATCACATTCAACAATTATTAGCAAAAATGTTGAACCAGGCCTACACGAATCTGTCGTCTCATAAGTGTTTCGGCTTCAGAGCGTAGACACAAGTAATACTTAACTCATAAAAGCTGTATTGTTCGACCTATAAAATAACGTTAACTACATTGTAATTGTTTTCATTAACTACATTGTCATATGTAATAGTGGTTGGTTTAATTAGCTTTACATGTGGGCAGTGGGACAATCTAGAGGCGATAAAATGAATTTTTCTGCCCGAATTGCCATTAGTACAATAAAATTTGAAGCAATATCATGTTCTTGCAGATGACATGGACTCGTAAAACGAGTCGACGGGATAATAAACACTAGTCTTTTTCAGTCATTCATTCGCAGTCATGGTGTCACGACGTTATGTCCACATCCACGGTCTTTGAATTATCTGGCGAAATAGGCTGCGCAGAGCAATACTGGCAGCGGTTTTTAGGCCACAGTGAAGAGGGCGATGATGAAGCCGCGTCGTGGGACGGCCGCCGGCACGACTAATTTCCGCCGGCCACTTAATCACGGCGTATTCAAGTCGTTTCGCTGATTACAAGGCAAAGACTGGAAGATGGCAGATTAAACAAAAAAATCCCCGAGGTGCCCGTCGGGTTGGTAGTTATGGCCTTCATTAGTGGCAGCTTATCTTCACCGTTCTGCTGCTAACTGAGTTGGGTGCCCCTTGTTTGCTTCAGCCGTGGTAAGAGTCACTTCGCCTGTTTAACGTTCGCAGAGCTTTATAGTACAGATCTAGTTAGAAGCTGTGTGTATTACGGTGTGGAAGAAATGGGCTAGCGGGAAGAATTTCAGTTGTTGTTGTTGTTGTTTGTTTGTTTGGAGGGAAGAGACCAAACAGCGAGGTCATCGGTCTCATCGGATGAGGGAAGGATGGGGAAGGAAGTCGGCCGTGCCCTTTCAAAGGTACCATCCCAGCATTTGCTTGGACCGATTTAGGAAAATCACGGAAAACCTAAATCAGTATGGCCGGAGGCGGGATTGAACCGTCGTCCTCCCGAATGCGAGTCCAGTGAGAATTTCAGAACTAATGGCCCTGTAGACGTTGATATCATTCTCTTAGATCGATACAGTTACAATAACGAAGTCCCTATTGAAAGAGCCATACTGAAATTATTTTATTTGAAAAAACCTGAAACACATTCAAATATTATTTTTGTTGAGGTCCACAGCCCCAGTGCGCATTGGGAACGAAAACATGGTCTAAGTAGGCTGTATTCTTTTCATTATCTGTGGATTTCGCAATTTCATCCTTGGGTAATTTTCAACCACATATTTAAAATCAAGCTGGAAGTTTAAGATACGTGCTTGAAAATAACCCACGGTTGATACTGAACGATTGCACAGATAATAAGAAGAATGTATCCTATTTGGACCATATTTTCTTTCTGAAAACATAAACCATTACACCTGAATAGAATTTTCAGCTCATCCTTAAACGTGCCTAGACAGGAAACCACTACGTTAGTGTTAAGGACGTTAGGAGGTGGGATATAGGGTGCAGAAGTCATATCAGGCAAATTTGATGACAGATACTTTGACAAGGTGACAACCGATTCTGTTCTATAGTTTTGCCCAAAAAAAGTGGTTCAAATGGCTCTGAGCACTATGGGACTCAACTGCTGAGGTCATAAGTCCCCTAGAACTTAGAACTACTTAAACCTAACTAACCTAAGGACAACACACACATCCATGTCCGAGGCAGGATTCGAACCCGCGACCGTAGCGGTCGCGCGGTTCCAGACTGTAGCGCCAGAACCGCTCGGCCACCAGCGGCCGGCGGGTTTTGCCCAAGTGAGCTAACTCTAGAGCTTTGTAAGTTATGACAGTGACCAGAAATTCAGCACTGCTCCTAATACGAGGGAGAACCCGAAAAAATCCGGAATAACATTGTCGTGGGCGGAGCTTCTGTAGTACGCATTTTTGCCGCTAGGCGTGTACATCGCAACTTATTGCCCAGTTCAGTGCCGCCTGCGTTGGCGACTTGGCTTGTTCTGTTCATCTGCAGTGGTTGTTTCTGCAAGCGCTGTGGTCTTTTTGTTTCGTTTTACACGGTTGCAGGTTTAAGTCTATGTGTGGTTTGCCCGATTTAAATTGGCGGCATCTCAATTGATGACAAACCTCGTTCTGGACGTCCAACAACTCCCCAAACCTGCGAAAAATTGAAAACATTCGAGAGCCTGTGCTCACAGACGGTCGACAGATAACTGATTTAGTTGATTATCTTGCAATTCAGTTCAGCGAATTTTAGTGGGAGATTTGGGAATGAAAAGGATTGCTGCCAACTTTGTTCTTCGGGTTCTGAAAAGGAAAGTGAAAATTTTGTGATTTGAAATAACAGCTTGAAACAGATGCATATTTTCTTCCAAAGGTCATTACTGGTGATGTCATGATGCTATGCTTACGACCCAGAAACAAAGCAAGAGTCAAACTAATGGAAGAAATAATCATTACCCCGTGCAAAAATATATCGTCAAGTCAAATCAAACAGCAAAGCAATGCTGACTTTCTTTTTTGATGCCAAGGGTATAGTTCATTCAGAGTTTGTTCGCTCAGGTCAGACCGTCAATCGAAATTTTTATTTGGATGTTTTAAGAAGATTGCGCAACAGTGTTCATCAAAACAGACCCGATTTATGGCAGACAGGAGACTAATTCTTCCACCACGACAATGCAGTATCATTAACAGCCATCTCTGTTAGCTTTTGACTAGAAATGGCATGATTGCGCTGCCCCACGCACCATGCTCATCTGACCTGGCTCCGTGCGATTTTTCTTATTTCCACGCATGAAAAGGGTCATGAAAGAACACCGGTTTTCTATCGCTTAAGAAGTCAAGAAAAAACTAGGGAGGAGCTGTCAGCCATTTCTAAAGATATTTACAAAAAATGTTTCGAAAAGTGGGAGCACCAGTAACAAAAATGTATTAGTTGTAATGGAGAGTATTTCGAAGCGGTTACGGTTGTTCGGGAAACAATTTGAAAGTATATAGCTTCTAAAAAGTAATTTCGTTTTTTTTGGGTACAGTCTCGTATATGTTGTTGCGTTTTATACTCGAATACTCTATTGCGAATCGATTATTGCCTGACGCAGACGGGTGATACACACTATAAATCGCATAAATTCGGCCACGCTCAATTGGCGCGCTGTTTAAGGAGTCATGTCACGGATTACGCGGCTCCTCCCGCCGGATGTTCGAGTCCTCACTCGGGCATGGGTGTGTGTGTTGTTCTTAGCATAGGTTAGTTTAAGTAGTTCGGTCCCTTAGTAATTCAAACACATTTGAACATTTTTTGCATAAATTCGAATTCCAACAGAAAGAGACGTACGAGTACTTAGCCGCACGAAGAATGCGGCTTGCGGAAAATGATGGGAATTCAACGGGAAATCGCTGTATGCGTTCTGTCAACTATATTATCAAATCTCGTCATACCAAGGTCTGCATTCCAGGGCTCAGCTGTGAGAGGTCGCTATCTGTCTCATAGTAGAAAGCTTATACAGGGTGTTTCAAGAATAGTTTTAGAAACTTTGTGGAATGGTTCTTACACCAAAGCAAGAAGATAAGTATGTATATACATTTATCCGAAAATCCTTCATTTTCGAGTTTTTAATGAACACTAAAATTTAGATGATAGGAATTCATCAACACATAAACTCACAATAAATGCTCCAAATGTCCTCCTCTTGCTTTTAAACAAGTATGCATACGTCGACGATTTGTTTCACAGGCTTACATGACACCTCGATGAAGAATTTCTGCAGCTTGGTGGTATGCTGCACAGTCCAATTGTTTAAGCTGCTACTAGAGATAATAATCCAAAGGACTGAGGCCGAGGGTACTTGCAGACGATGGAACTGGTCCTCTACCCATCCATCTATCATGTAGATACCAGCCAGTGTGTCACCATCACTGAGGGCAAAGTATGCTGGAGCAGCATCAAGCGTAAACCACATGTTTGTGCAACAAGCAGTCCACGAAAGTTTTCCCGTGGTGCGTGATCGTCAGGGGTAAGACCCTACACACGTTGAAGGTGATACAGATACATGAGGAGCTCTTAAATACGCACCATGTGGTACTTGGCGATGAACCATATGCCAGGACCACTTGTCTTGCGCTGTTATCTGGCTCTTCTTCGACAGCCCACGGAAAATGCTCTTCCTGATCAGATGTATGAGCGACACGTGGTATTCCTCAGTCATCAGTCTATGGTGGTAAGGATACTTTTTGGGCAACGCACCATATCAAAAGTTAGATGACTCGCATATAAAACTCACGTCTGGATCCTCACGAAATGAATATCCTGTTATGTTTGAAAGGAGCCTTTAGAGCCAAATCTCTGTTTTTAATACATTTTCACAATGGACACATTGAAGACAGACGGATGACAAATGTAAACAAGTTTTTCTGGCATACAACGTCATGCAGGATACAATGAAACAAGCGGGTGGACAGACAAGTGACGTTGTTGGTCTGTACAAGGAATACCATTGAAAATTAACTTTCATTCATAACTCGAAAACGAAGGAATTTCGGACACGAATTTATATGGTTTTTTTTCTTGTTTTGATGAAAGGAGCCTATCCCCATAGTTTGTAGACGTATTTTGAAACTTTCTCTATAATTACTTGACAAAACGAATCGTCACGCGACTAAACACACCCACTCCCCAGATGGAACTAGTATGCTTTGTTACTTCTCTGTACATGCACGGAAAGCGGTAGAGGAAACGTACTTCGCAGATAGGAGCGACGGCTTGTTGTTGACCTAATTAAGTCTGCTGATGAAGACGAAGAGAAAGTGGCGTCAATACTGACGGAAAGGTGAAGGAACGACCAAGAAGATTGTTTGACTAAGCAGGAAAGACACCATGCTGAGCGGAATTGCATTCAAACATCTACCGCAAAAATGAATACATATCCCACTGAAATAACAGAAGGCAGCAATTCCTGCGACATTATGGGCAACGCAAGGGACACCAACTTTCCTAAGATTTCACAGCTTTTGTTGAACAGAAATCGTGTTAAACACTTCCGTGGTTAAATTTCATTTTACTCACGTTTCAAAAATAAAACATCAAAGACAGACTTCTGTGATTATTAATATTACAATTTGAGTATCAAATTTTTTTTTTCAGTTGACCGATTATGGAACTCAGTATTCATGCATTTCATGAGTGCAGCTAAACCCAAATTATCATTTGAAACTTATACACATATCAAAAATGTTCTCCATCACCTCGGTTCCGAGAATTCCGTAACCTGTACAGAAAATTTGAATAGATATCAACATAAATATCATTTCCACCCTTTTTATTGTTCATGAAAACCACGTATTGCATTTTTACCAACAAACAGCGAGACTTTCAGAGGTGGTGGTCCAGATTGCTGTAATACACCGATACTTCTAATACTCAGTAGCACGTCCTCTTCCAGTGGTGCTTGCCTATATTCGTCATGGCTACTATCCACTGGTTCATCAAGGCGCTGTTCGTCCTGATTGTGCCACTCCTAAACGGCGATTCGGTGTAGCTCCCTCAGAGTGGTTGGTGGGTAACGCCGTGTATAAACAGCCGTTTTCAATCTATCCCAGGCATGTTCGATAGGGTTCATGTCTGGAGACCATGCTGGCCACTCTTGTCGAGCGATGTCGTTATTCTGAAGGAAGTCATTCACAAGATGTTCACAATGGGGCAGCGAAATGTCGTCCTTGAAGACGAATGTCTCGCCAATATTCTGCCGATATGGTTGCACTATCGGTCGAAGATGGCATTCACTTATCGTACAGCCGTTACGGCGTCTTCCATTACCACCAGCGGCGTACATCGGCCCCACATAATGCCACCCCAAAACAGCAGGGAACCTCCACCTTGCTGCACTCGCTGGACTGTCTGCCTAAAGGGTTCAGCCCGACCGGATTGCCTCGAAACACGTCTCCGACGAAGGTGTGGTTGAAGGCATATGCGACAGTCATCGGTGAAGAGAACGTGATGCCAACCCTAAGCGATCCATTCGGCATGTTGTTGGGCCCATCTGTACCGCGCTGCAAGGTGTCGTGGTTGCAAAGATGGACCTCACCATGGACGTTCGGGAATGATGTTGCGAATCATGCAGCCTATTGCACACAGTTGGAGTCGTAACACGACGTCCTGTGGCTGCACGGAAAGCATTATTCAACATGATGGCGTTGCTGTCAGGGTTCCTCCGAGTCCTAATCCATAGGTAGTGATCATCCACTGCAGTAGTAGCCCTTGGTCGGCATGAACGAGGCATGTCATCGACAGTTCATGTCTCTCTGTATCTCCTCCATGTCCGAACTACATCGCTTTTGTTCACTCCGAGACACCTGAATAATTCCCTTGTTGGGAGCCCTTCCTGGCACAAATTAACAGTGTGGACGCGATCGAACCGCGGTATTGACCGTCTAGGCATGGTTGAACAACAGACAACACGAGCCGTGTACCTCCTTCCTGGTGGAATGAGTGGAATTGATCGGTTGTCGTAACCCCTCCGTCTAATAAGCGCTGCTCATGCATGATTGTTTACATCTTTGAGCGGGTTTAGTGCCATCTCTGAACAGTCAAAGTGACTGCGTCTGTGATACAATATCTACTGTCAACGTCTATCTTCAGGAATTCTGAGAACCGGGGAGCTGCAAAACTGTTTTTCATGTGTGTATTTTCCAACTTTTTTGTAGAAGGAGCTTATAAGAATGGTCAATAAGGGAAAAGTATAACAAATCACCATCGAAACACATTCATTCTAAAGTCAATAAATACATGAAACATCCCTTACAAATTTTTCAACATTATATTTAAATATGGATTTGATATGTCACATAACGATGTTTTATGGTTACAATAAAGTTTTGCTGGGACATATTCGTCGCACCGATTACATATTATGTATTGTTGAGTACTGAGGAGAAATTTTTCAAAACAGTGTCACTAACGTCTAACGAAACGTAGAGAATAACTGTAGTGATTTGATTTGTGTTTAAAAAAGCAGATGCAGTGCGCATTGCTTTTATACACATTCCGCCCCACTTGATCTCTCACAGCATAGTGTGTACCCTCCGTTGGTGTCATCGATTTTTCCTCCGACTTTAGAAATCTTCTCGTTTGCATCAGAAAGATATAGGAGGTGTCCCAATATCCAAAACGTGTGTGTCTAATCAACGAAGAAAGGGTTAAGGCTAGTAATGAAGAAACATTCTTCTATTGGTGTTACATGTCGTAGAATAAACGAATCATGATGTGTGAACTAGATGACATGGTTTCAAAATAAGCATACACCGTTACACATTAATGAAGACATAAAGCACCTTAATTAGAGGCCAGTGGCTTATTCACACACATTTCTCTGCGAATAAATGTTTTTACGGTTGAACATGTTACGGGAGGAGAACTCCAAACGTGTAATCGCCGCTTGTGTTTGCCAAACACATAGTGTGTATATGTTGTTGTCTAATGTCACTGCAATGGAAGTCTCACACCTTCAGATGATTAAAAAGACCCTGAAATTGACAACGAGCACGTAGGAAGTCTTACACCTTCAGATGATTAAAACGACCCTGAAATTGACAACCTACACCTAGGGATTTCCATAAAAGATTTCCGTAAAACCAAATATCGTGTTGTGGTTTACTTCGTTTATGATAACCAAACCATTTATGCCTATCAGGATGCTACCAGAATGAAAACATGTTATATCCAGTAAATGATTTGTTCTCAGTAAGCATATATAGTGCAAAAATTGTAGAAATAAAGTACACAATGTCATATTCTCTTAAACGTACTTTACACCGCTTCCTCCTTTATTAGACAGACACAACGTTGACTGATAGAACATAGCGGTGAGAAACAGAAGACCTACATCCTCTTGTCACTCTCAGAGAAATTTCAGTAGACAAGCAACTGGAACTCAACACGTTTACTGTGAGTGTTTCCCTATCCGCCAAACCGAAGCGCGCATATCTCCTATTGACGTACAGACAGCTGTTACACTGTTCTGATGATCTGTTTGTTGAGGCGTCGGTCGCTGGGCAGATGATGTACGTGGTATACCTATAATTCTCTACATACGCAGTGGATGCAATATGGTGCTCGCGAGCTCCTAAGACAATTACGTCAATACAAAACAGAACATGGATCAAGGTTTCTGTTTGCTAACTAGTCAGGAACAGAAATTCGAGTGAAGTTTTCTTCAATATGAGTCAGATTCGACAGAGAGGTACATAATGGTCACTCGAGTAAATAGAATAACTACTCTGTTCACAGAGAAACGACTTCATGCATACCACGCGGTATCTATGTTTGTCTCAGGGGACGAATCCCAGCGGCCATTACAAAAATCATTACCTCTCATTACATGGGTCACGAATCTGGCAGCCAATCGTCTGAAGTTCACACTCCTCTTAGAACATTTTCTGGATATTCCCATCTCCCCTCCTACATCCTTAGAAAATCGTTAATTAAATGTCTCTGCTCGTAGGTGTGAGAGGTGCCCCAGCTCTTCCCATGAGAAGATTCCTCGGAGGTAGGCTTGTGACCATCGTTTGTGACCCTGCGCATTACATTGCACTAAAAAGGATATCTTTCGTCTTGTTCTGCCCCGATGCGCTTCCACTGGGTAAACTCTTCCGAAATTTTTTTTGGCCCATCAGACTGCAATCACCCACTTATACTGTCTGCACTATGGGGGTTCTGCGGCCTCCATCTTCGTAAATCACCACCTCCTCGCTGTTCTCTCTCAGGGCAGCAAATGTTCAGCACAATAATTCTCTTCCTAGCCCCTCTTTATTTAAAAGCAGCTTCTTAGGGATGCGTTGTCCACATCATCATTTCTGTCAGCTCTCAGCTCTAATTGACGTCCAGACGTGCAGTACTACAGCCAATGAAATGATTAGTAACACGACTGCGCGCATCGTTAACAGTGATCTAACACAAATATACATCGAGAATATAACTTAAGTAACTGTTTTCGTTAGGCCCTATACGTTTTGTGTTAGTTTTTATTTTGATAATCTGTGAAATGTATATTTTCTTCTACCTTCAAAGGCGCCCTACTTTTTGTCTCTTTGGTTTTGTATTCGTGTTATTTGGTCTCAAATGCCAACTAAAGGCCGGCCGCGGTGGTCTAGCGGTTCTAGGCGCTCAGTCCGGAACCGCGCGACTGCTACGGTCGCAGGTTCGAATGCTGCCTCGGGCATGGATGTGTGTGATGTCCTTAGGTTAGTTAGGTTTAAGTAGTTCTCAGTTCTAGGGGACTGATGACCAGAGATGTTAAGTCCCATGGCGCTCAGAGCCATTTGAACCATTTTTGCCAACAAAAAGTGCTAAAAATAGAAAACATGTAATCTATTGATACTTATTTAGACTTGTTTACACTACAACTCATTCACGAAACGGCCTGGCGCAATGAGGGAAACCAGTTTCCTTGATCGGTCCAATGACGCACGTTTTTATTTTTAAATGTTTCATTGACAGTGAATATTTATGACTTCTGTGTCTCATATAGACATATGCAAAAGATGATATTTAGTTTACACTTTAAATAAAATATGCGTTGCAGTATATGAGGATTTTTGTTATACATTTTATGTAGGTGACCCATCGATAGCAACCTTCCCCTACAGTATCCAAAAATTATTTGAAGCCGTTTGTTTGACCACTAGGAGCTGGCGGAAAACACGATGTTTATCTATCGCAGTTTATCTAGTAATGAGGCATGCACGTCCGTCGCTGGTTAGCAGAAAAGAACACCGTGCCCATCCAACAAAACCTCTTGTTACACTACAAAGCGAACCGAAGAGCTTGCTTGGGGCAGCGCTGTCATGTTAACGCTTGAGAAACATGACTGGGAGGAGAGGGGGAGGTGGTGAGGGCTAACGGGATAAACTCTAAGTCTGCTATACATAACAAGCCTACTAGCCAGAACCCTGCGTAACACATGTTCTCCATGCACAGCACGTAACATCGTATTGTGAACATGACAAAATAGTATAAGTTTGCTCGTACTTACCAGTGATGGTGGCTGTACGCATTTGCTCTCTGTAGCCATATCGCTATGACGTTTCTCAATCATTAATACTAATCCTTGTCCTTACATATAAAATTCTCCTGTCACACTGTTAGTTGCCATACTCCTCATAAACGGCTCGATCGATTCTGATGAAATTTTACATGTATATTCGGTACGTCTGAGCATCGGTCGTAATCTATTTTTCACACGCCTTAGTGATAAGGGTATCCCACCACAAAAAAATTTTCCTGTATTTTGGACAGAACCTTTTTTTTATGTGGCATTAAAAAATACACACAACCCTAAATTTTCACCCTTCTACCACCAACACCTATTTTTTAATAGCTATTTTAGTAATTTAATAATTTTCAACCGTGGTCGATAGCTGATCAATTATCACTTGATCAGTTATCCCCGCCAGTTGTCTACCGGTGATAGTCTTTCGCTATTAGATAGATAGGTAATTGAAGAAAACGTACCAAAAGCAAAGACTAAAATATCCCTCTTTGAATCGACGTAACTAGACCGAGAAGTTTAACTAGGTGGCACACGTCATTCGCCAAACCGACATTTAGGCCTAGCGCACCGCATCGATTTTTATCGTACGGTAATATATCGTACGATCAAATTTCTTTAGTGGACCAAAGAAGATCCTATGCTCTCCTATGTTTCTCTAAAAGAATTTAATTGTACAATTTTTTTCGTACGATAAAAATCGATACGTGTGCGCTTGGCCTTATTCATAATGTTGGCGAACACGTTTCGACACGAAATTGCCCCTATGTTTGTATGCTCATGGACGAACCGTGTATCGGCTGGAACTGTTAAATCCGCGCGATCTACCGTAGAAACGCTAGAACTAATAGTGACCGATACTCCCGGACTTCCCCCTAAGCCTTTTCTCACTCCCTACACAGATTTCGGCCATCATTATTGTTTCTGTCACGAGTCCCGCCAACAACGGCTATTGTGTTACACGTATACATTGGGTTAAACGTATACATTATTCTTATAGACTAGAGATAATTTATACGGGAAAACAACGTTTGCCCGGTCAGTTATAACATATAAAGGTTTTCAGAGACGAAACGAAGTTCGACGGGTATAGCCAGTCAATTATAACAACATAGTGCAAATCTTACCTCTTTCCACCGTTGCCAGTTGTCTTACTGGTCCAACTCACCACTAAGACGGCGAATTATTGGAAACACGTGCTACACTTAATGACCACTAGAATGGGTCAATTGTTCACAGAGAAACTGATCCAGACCTTCGATGGAGGCAGCCCATCGATAGCGACTGGTAATTCACCAGACTTTAGTCTCAACGAGAATCTGTGGTGTATTGTGAAAAGGCGTCTTGGAAAAATGGACTGTTCAACAAAAGAACGCATGTTAGTAAATGTGCTAAAACTGTGGTTTAATAACGATGAACTACGAAACACTTGCTGTAACTGGTCGAATCTATGTCACAACGTGTTCAGAGGCTCATAAAAGAAAAGGAGGATTCATTAGTTATTAATATCGCGTAAGCCAATTTCTCGATGATACGTATAGTAATAGACGGTCACAGTTAAGTTTAATCGTCTTGTTCCAGTTAATTTGCACGCTACTGTGAGGTGGAAGCATAAAATTGAACTCGACGTGTGTACTCTCCTTTGAAGCTAGCCTTAACTGCGCCTGAATCTCATTCAGTGCAACGCTCTGCTATGTACAGCTGCGTCCCGTCTATTCTGGAGTACACTGCACGGACTACATCATTGGTGCTCAATTTCTGAAAAAATCAGATATCCACATATTACTCAGAATCATAGGTAGAAATTTCACTGCAGATTGATCCCCATTTCTACAAGTCGTCTGATAAATTCTTGCCGCGCTAATTGGAATCCAGTTTGAGAAGTAATGACGCATTGACAAGATTGAACTTTCAGTGTTAATCAAGACGGATGCCATCGATGTACAGTCTTGATGCCGCCATATCTGCCGGTGGAGACTTAATGGGACTTCATACGAAGAAGATATTCAGGTTCGATGCGTATAGAGTACTGTCCACAGCGCTTGCGAACGATTATACCTGATTGTTATTGCGACAGTGACCTGTGATAACAGCCTGACCTCTCCCATTTGAGATGTAGGAAATGTATGATTAAGTTAAAATAGTATTAGTTTAATTCAAAATATTGAAGCTTAACGTATGGTGTAGAAAATCAGTTTGTGAGTATTCACTTCCTTTAGTCCATCAGGGCGTCTCATGGAGTTATATTTGCTTCCATAGCAGGTTACACTTCAAGTGATTGGGTACCTAGAAAAGACTAGTTAAATCAATAATAAGTCAACACAGGCTGCAAATGAGTGTATCAGCGAGAGTTATAGATCTACACAGGACCATTTCTATATGGGCTCTTGCCATATGATGGGGGCTATGTTACCTAGGCCTAGTAGTAGGAAGAAGAGAGCAGAATGTAGATGTCTACATCTACACAATTACTCCACAATTGATACTTATCTGTTTGCCAAAAGATTCATAGAATCGCTTTCATAAAATCTGCCTACCGATGCACTTTCGGATGGCACTTGAAAAAAATGTGCACCTACCTCTCTTCGTGTGGGCTCTAATTTCTCTTATTTTTTTACTGCGGTCATTTCCCCCTATGTAAGAGAGAGCCAACAAAATATTTCCGTGAAAAGATATCCCCGTAACAAGGAGCGCCTTTGTTTTAATGATTGCCACTTGGAGTTGCTTATCATAATTGTGACACTCTTTCCATAACTCTCGCTAATACCATAGGAACTGGCATTCTTTGTTTTTGATGTCATTCACAGTAGTAGCGTAAGGGTCTTGCTAGGACACGCTTGATATAAAATTGATATCAAAGTGGTATGCAAATTAATTAAACTGATCAAATAATTACCACCACGACCATGCCCACCCCACCCCCACCCCACAGATCCTATTGGAGGAAATTTCGAATTTTGGAGGGAATTTCTAATGATTTCTTTGTCTCAGGGCTGTACTGACGTCCCACCCCACGCCTCCCACAGAAACTGGAGGGAAATTCAAAATGACGCTGCCCTTTCTGGGACTTGAACCGAGGTCCATCAGGATGGAAAGCCGAAGAGAACCCCCTCCCCCCCCCCCCCCCCCCAACACATGGAAACTGTCCACATGCAGGAGAAGAAGGTTTATATATTTCAGTTGGGACACTGAAGTGAATATTGGTCCTAATTACGTAATTAATCATACATATCGGTTCAAATCACACAACTATGTGCATAGCGCTAGACAAGTAGTGCCTAAAATTGCAATACAGGTCAAAAATAGATTATGTCACACAGCTGGTGTTATCCTGCTGGGAAAATATTTCACAATACCGCTCGAAATTGGTGGCAGACGCACTCAAACTCTACCGTGATCAATAAGCTACGAGAAAAAAAGGGTGGGGTGTAAAGTACTATCATTATTCTTTTTGTGGGAAAGATATTCATCTGACGATACGCTGGTGTTGGACAGCGATGAGATTATTAAATGTTTTACGTGTAAGCATGCACCTGAGTACTCTGTCTATCGCAATTTGACTTCAGTGATCGCTACAAATGCCTGCTCGAGACTCACCCTGCAGCTCAGGTAACCAAAGCCAAAAAAAGTTTTTAAACCTTTATCTGAAATATGCCAATTTCATCCTCTATGACCTGTGGTATCACGTAAAAATAATGAAAAAATTCTCAGGGTGAAAGCTTTTTAAAAATGTCACTAGGAAGATCGTGCTAGTAAGGTTTTATGACAGTCTAAATAATATGTATTATGCTGTTCAAAAAGTGCTTTTATTTGTTTTCTTTCATGGACTTTGATAAATATTATGACTAACGTGATATAAACATATGTATGTTGCAGAATAACCTCCTCTCTCCCTCTCTCCCTTTCTCACTCACTGACACACACACACACACACACACACACACACACACACACACACACATCAGTTTTTTATATGGAATAAACGAAAGCAGTTTTTTCCTTAGACATGCACAAATATTGGTCGCACTTGATGCAACGTGACTTCATCCTGCTTTTGCAGTACTCATATTCGTAATATGTAGTGGAAGATGTGTCATCCACGTGGGCCAATGGTCATAAACATCGTAACGCTTGTCTACAGCTGGTTTTGCTAATGGAGTGTAAATTTTCACTTTGTCCTTCTCAAGTTAGACGTTTTCATGAACATCGTCATTTTCTGCATGATTTCTCCGTCTCTATGGTTCCATTCTGAACCTCAGCAAATCGAACATTCTCTTTTAGGAACTTCGTTTTCTCTGCAGTCTTCTCTGTACTGCAACCAACTATTAACAGTGCTCAATAAAATAAAGTTTAGGAGCCAAACTTTAGTAAATTAAGGTTTAATTTACCTGAATTGATGCAGTCTATTATTTTGGGCATGTGCTAACCTAAATTGTGATGTAATCCTTTGGAGGAGGATGTGGGTTCGATTCAAATTTCTGCTTTGCAGACAAGAAGCCTCATGCGTGCAGGTGGAGCAGGTAATTTCTGTTGTACCTCCTGTTCTTTTTCCTTCCTTTTGTCATCATCTTCACCACCACAAGCATGTAATCCACAATATTGCACAATGAGGTACTTGGCTGAAAATCGTCGTCACTGTCGTCACTCTAGAGGTTACTTAAATCGAAATCCTCTAAAATAAGTTGTAGTATTTCTTCAAAAAATGGCTCTGAGCACTATGGGACTCAACTGCTGAGGTCATTAGTCCCCTAGAACTTAGAACTAGTTAAACCTAACTAACCTAAGGACATCACAAACATCCATGCCTGAGGCAGAATTCGAACCTGCGACCGTAGCGGTCTTGCGGTTCCAGACTGCAGCGCCTTTAACCGCACGGCCACTTCGGCCGGCAGTATTTCTTCATCTGTTAACATTAAAAGACAAAAGGATAATTTATTTATATATAAAAACCAAAGGTGCACTATTTCTTCACAGATCTTTTTGCGAATATTTACTCTACTGTCTGCAAGTGAAAGTGAGATTAGCGTTAAAGCTTCGTATTATTAACATGTGAGACTTACGATCAAGCTACTCATAATATAAACATCTGTAAAATCCAACTGACACTTCATGCACTTGTTTAGACACCTTATGCATCTTAAGTGAAATATTGTCGTTCTACAATAGTGCAGAATTTCCTTAAATTAATGAAATGGAAGAAAATACATTTTATTTTTCTTAGCAGACAAATGGCTCTGTCTTCTCATCGAACTTTGATGCCATTTGCTGCTCCCTCGAGGTCGTGTTATGACACGGAACTGCTGCCAAACGCCAGCTGGGAGCCCGCACAGTCGTTGCATTGAGAAGTAATGCAGAAAAGTAATGTGTATGAGGCACGGAAAGTTTATAACCACAACCACACGATCGTGTGGGCCAGTGAGGAAAGGGATAATGCAACACTTGTGCTGGAGATGGGATAAAATCAGCATAATAATAAACCTGTAGCAAAAACCGACGCCAGAAGATTCCACAAGGGCAGCTGTTGCAGCTGTGTCTTCCTCAACAGGCGCTCATGAGCTAACCAACTTGGAGTTAGTCATACTTTCACCACCCCCTCCCGCCCGCCGTATCGCTCCTCACTGAAAACAGGAATAGAGGCTTGTTCTATCTTTCCGCTTGCTGCTCGTGCTCCACAAAGAGATCCTTCTGGTGGCGTTGATACTGTCTCCAGTCTGGCGGAACCAATCGCAGATAGACTAAAGACCAGAACAAGACACTTCATTCAATCTATTACACGTATTTCTCGGAAAGAGGGGACCTTCCTGGGACAACAGTGAAATTCCAGAGAACACTCCAAATCTGTTTTTCCAGGTGTCCACTGCTTGAAAAACAGGAAGCTCTAAACTCAAAGTGAGGGCAGACTCCAGAGTAACGCCCCAAAGATTTCGTTGCAAAGTCTTCAGTACAATGTGGTCCAATGAGCACGTGGCTGGTCAGCGTTATCGACGCCGACGAAAGCTACACACATGACAGAAGGCGATGCCGGCATTCCGCAGAACAAAACCAAGATAAATGAAAGCTATCCTGGCCACTGTTTGTTTGTCTGAAAGTACAGCTGCCACCTCCTTCGGAACTCCCCCGCCACGCTTCCAGTAGCTGTGCCAGCAAGCACACGCTGGTCTAAGGGGAGAAAACACGTCGCTGTAACAACTGTATTTAAAATCAACGTTTCTCTTATAGTCAAGTATGTATTACAAAGGAAAACACGATCGTGACGATAACAAATGTCCTCTTTCCACAAAAATAGGCACTCTCCATTTTCTCTTAGTTTTATGAGCAGGCTGGCTATGGTTTTTACGTTCAACTACAGGATACAATTTGTATCTCATTATATTGCGAAATCCAATGAAGTGCACCACCGCCAAAATTTAGAGGTCAGGGTATACGTCTTCTATAAACGTCCACACTAGGTAAAATTGGGAAAAGCACTTCCACTGTTCTTCTGCAAAAACTACCGATCACTGCATAATGTCGTCGTTATTTCAAAACCGTCATTGGAGTAAAGAAAAATCGAGAATGTAAGATCTGAAGAAGAATATCTATACTAAGCAATTTCTTTCATCTCGATGGACAAATTACACGACTTGAGAGCACATCTCATGTTGAAATAAGTGTCTGTAAATAACCTGTCATTCACGTGTGTTGTACAGACATTTGTACATACATGTAAAAGAACATTAAAGAATGCAGTCTTTCAGGCCATCAGCTCACATGTCGGAAAAAACACAATCATTTCAGATTTGACAACAACAAGCTATAATTGAAGAGGGCATTGCTGTTTAGTAGACTATGACAATTCCCATTTTACGAATGCAAAGCTATGTCACACCTGCAATTACGAAACAAATCCTGTGAGCCTGTCTTGTAATAGAAGCTTCTATGATATTTTATCGCATCTCTCTCTTTTCTGTTACATCGGAACCAAGTACAGGATGCATGTTTACATTTGACACTCTTGCTCCATATCTGTCCTCTACCTACATGTCTGTAAGGTTTCTATCATACAGCAGAGTCTTGCATTCTAGTTTTGCAAGCGATTTATCATTGACTGTTTCAGGCAGACTACTCACATGTCAGGAAAATCACTATCGATTCTAGGTTCGACACTGAGCTGTAATTCAAGAGTCGTCTACTTCATAACTCGAGGCTATGAAATGTGAAATAACACAGTACTTAAGGTAATACATATTTTTTAAACACGAATAAAAAGTCATGATTCATGCGAATAGATAATGCTGATTTCTGTTAGTTTCATGAGCAAAATAGGTGTAGTTTTGAGAGAACTATCTCAATTGAAACTTTAACTAGTTATACCATTCCATGTAATACAACCTCCTATAATATTTTGTCACATCTCTCTCTTCTCACATAGCCAAAAATACCATCTGTGTGTTACCGAGCGAGGTGGCGCAGTGGTTAGACACTGGACTCGCATTCGGGAGGACGACGGTTCAATCCCGCGTCCGGCCATCCTGATTTAGGTTTTCCGTGATTTCCCTAAATCACTCCAGGCAAATGCCGGGATGGTTCCTCTGAAAGGGCACGGCCGAATTCCTTCCCCATCCTTCCCTAATCCGATGAGACCGATGACCTCGCTGTCTGGTCTCCTTCCCCGAAACCAACCAACCAACCAACCATCTGTGTGTTGACATTGGGCATGTTATATATACAGATATCGCTCCACTGGGGCACATGGCCATTGCTCGAAGTTGCTTTCACAGGTCTGCATAAAGTATCATTGACTGAGCTGGAGGAAGACAATATCCGGCAAACTGTCCGTCACAAGATAGGATTTTTATGCTGGTCCTTCATAAACTGTTTAATGAATTGTTTTTAAGCTATAACGCATCCAAGCAGTGTACAAGTACAGCTTTGTATACCGAAATACATATTGTTTTTTTTAAATGACTTCGAGATCTGTGTCAGCTGCTAAAGCGACAGAAGTATGTTTCGAATGTTTTGCTCTCAGGAAAGCTCAGCATCACATGGTATGAACTATGCAGCTCCCACAAAACACATGTTGGTAGAAATAAAAGACAGAGGCGATGTTTCTCCATGACAGAAATGTGGAAGACATCGCAACATATGGAAACCTGAAATTTGCAATACTGTAGAGAATTTCCAACAATTATTGGAAGGCGATGACCTACACAGTTAATCACACCTTCCACAGTGATGGGGCAGTGGATGTCTCGGTGTTCTGTTTCGATCAGCATTGTTTCCTCATTGGAAAGTTATGTACATGATTACTATTCTGGTGTTTATGCCTTGATTAGACTTAAGCTATTCCCTGGAGTGTGGCCTCATGTCACATATATAACATTTCCTAGTGTGAGGGAATGTTCTTGAGAAATTTGCTGTTATGACGAATTTACTGTATTATCCCACACATGAGCAAAGCTACCTAACTTCAGATGAGGACTTGTTTTTGCAAGAGGTCTGCTACTAGAGCAGTGGTGATGCTGCTGTAAACAGCAATTATACTTTTACAGCTTCTTTGGCTACTGATAGTGGTACTTAGTCCCTTGTAAGAAGTTGCTGTTTCTTCATGTGTATTTTCATGCAGTATGGTGTGGGTGGTACCTCAATGTATCATCTTTAGAAAGGTTTCATGTCGGATTTTCTTTGCTCTATTTAACAGTGAGATGTAGCCACATCTGTCAAAACCGTTACTACTACTTCTACTACTACTACTACCAACGACAAGGGTGACTGATGCGCGAAGTGTGACTGAGGGTAGGTACGTTTATCATTTAAAAAGATGTATAAAATTCATTAACTTCCTAAGAGACAGAACAGCAGCCTTTAGAATTCGTTCTAGTTGGTTTATAAGCAGCTTGAGCAGTGCATGTACACTGATGTTGCCTTTCTAGGACACCAGAGTGGTGTAGAAGGAAGTGGTCTTATCATTTTAAAGTTTTTTGCCATAGTGATGGGTTAGGAAACTTGCAGGGTGTCTGACGTTGGACAAATATATCCTGCATTAGAGTATTAATAGTGTTGTATTGCCCATGACTAATGCTTTGGAAACTTTATGGCTTTAACAATATAGCATTTTTAGGTGCAGAACCGGGTAACGACGAGTGTGTGTTTATGCTCTGGGTCATTTATCTTATGCCAGTACGTTTCTGTACCTGACTCCAGACCGTGGAATAATGCTTCAGAATTGATAGCTTGGTTGATTTACATGAAATGTTTCCAACTCCATCCATCTGGAGCTCCATCATGCATAAACCACACATTTATTCTACACCACCTGTTATGTCTCTCCAAGACTCTGAAGTCTACCATACACTGGTAAGAACATGCACACATCTGATGAGATCTTGTGCTTTTGGATGGATGCTTTGGTTAAGACTGGTGTTTCAGGGAGGACTGGTCCAGGACAATAAGGGAGTGTCTTTATCTTATAAATCTGAACATATACTGTGATGCCCATCCCCACAGGGAAAGAAAGCCTAGTTGTAATAATAAATTCTGCACTTCGATCGATGCACTGGAAATATGTAGGTAACCTAATTGCATTTGTATAGGACACTGTATGGTATAATTTGATGCATATGGACAAATGGACATATGGCACAGTCATCTATCTGCATTAATAGTCTAGTACCTGGTATCTGCAAAGCAGTGGGTGGGTGATTTAGCAATAATACAGACATTTGGAAGCATTTTGCTGTGTCATTGTCTGGTGTTTAAATTATGGAACAACTGGTAAAATTGCTAAAATTGATGCCGCTATCAACTGCGGTGTGTATTACCATACATCCCCCATATCAACCGTGTCTTTCCTGTCCTGTCCGTCTACTGGTACACTGTCGATTACTACATAATTAATGACTGTCACCACTTGGTTGAGGTGGAGGGAGACTTGGCAGAACATTGGATATCTGCTACTTGCCACTGTGGAGCATGGGATTTAATTTAGAGGTCATCACCTTCAGACAGTTGTTTGGAAGTATTTCTCAGTGTAACAGATTTGTCCCATTCACATATGCTGTGATACACTTCACTGATTTTATTTCTTTTTCACCTATAAGATATCAATACCTCTTTTCATTTCTACTGCATCACATGTATTGTGGATGTCACTATCCAGCGATGGTCATCATTGGAACAGTAATTATGTATATGACTGGAAAATGAGGAAACAATGTTCTTTGAAACAGAACACCCAGACATTCGCTACCTCGTCACTATCGAAGATGAGATTAACTTCACAGGTCATCTCCTATGGGTAGCTGTTGAAAACGCTCTAAAATGCCGCTAACTTTTCCAGTGTCCATATATTGCAATGTCTTCTGAATTTTCGCAATGAGAAACATGGCCTCTGTGTTTTATTTCTATCAACCTGTGAGTTGTGGGAGTTGTGTAGTTTACACCATGGGATACTCAGCTTTCTGTGAGAGCTAAAGAATCGAAACATGTTATTGTTGGTTTTGGAGCTGAGCAGACCTCGAAGCCATGGTAGAAAAACAAAGTATATGGCAGAGTTTTGCTGTTTTGGTACTGGGAACGGCTGAAAGCAAGGGGAAACTACAGCCGTAATTTTTCCCGAGGGCATGCAGCTTTACTGTATGATTAAATGATGATGGCGTCCTCTTGGGTAAAATATTCCGGAGGTAAAATAGTCCCTCATTTGGATCTCCGGGCGGGGACTACTCAAGAGGACATCGTTATCAGGAGAAAGAAAACTGGCATTCTACGGATTGGAGTGTGGAATGTTAGATCCCTTAATCGGGCAGGTAGGTTAGACAATTTTAAAAGGGAAATGGATAGGTTGAAGTTAGATATAGTGGGAATTAGTGAAGTTCGGTGGCAGGAGGAACAAGACTTTTGGTCAGGTGAATACAGGGTTATAAATACAAAATCAAATAGGGGTAATGCAGGAGTAGGTTTAATAATGAATAAAAAAATAGGAGTGCGGGAAAGCTACTACACACATCATAGTAAACGCATTATTGTGGCCAAGATTGACACGAAGCCCACGCCTACTACAGTAGTACAAGTTTATATGCCAACTAGCTCTGCAGATGATGAAGAAGTTGACGAAATGTATGATGAGATAAAAGAAATTATTCAGGTAGCGAAGGGAGATGAAAATTTAATAGTCATGGGTGACTGGAATTCGACAGTAGGAAAAGGAAGAGAAGGAAACGTAGTAGATGAATAGGGATTGGGGCTAAGAAACGAAAGAGGAAGCCGCCTGGTAGAATTTTGCACAGAGCACAACATAATCATAGCTAACACTTGGTTTAAGAATCATGAAAGAAGGTTGTATACATGGAGGAACCCTGGAGATACTAAAAGGTTTCAGATAGATTACATAATTGTAAGACAGAGATTTAGGAACCAGGTTTTAAATTGTAAGACATTTCCAGGGGCAGATGTGGACTCTGACCACAATCTATTGGTTATGAACTGTAGATTAAAACTGAAGAAACTGCAAGAAGGTGGGAATGTAAGCAGATGGGACCTGGATAAAGTGAAAGAACCAGAGGTTGTACAGAGTTTCAGGGAGAGCATAAGGGAACAATTGACAGGAATGGGGGAAAGAAAAACAGTAGAAGAAGAATGGGTAGCTTTGAAGAATGAAATAGTGAAGGCAGCAGAGGATCAAGTAGGTAAAAAGACGAGGGCTATTAGAAATCCTTGGGTAACAGAAGAGATACTGAATTTAATTGATGAAAGGAGAAAATACAAAAATGCAGCAAGGTAAGCAGGCAAAAAGGAATACAAACGTCTCAAAAATGAGATCGACAGGAAGCGCAAAATGGCTAAGCAGGCATGGCTAGAGGACAAATGTAAGGATGTAGAGGCTTATCTCATGAGGGGTAGGATAGATACAGCCTACAGGAAAATTAAAGAGACCTTTGGAGAAAAGAGAACCACTTGTATGAATATCAAGAGCTCAGATGGAAACCCAGTTCTAAGCAAAGAGGGGAAAGCAGAAAGGTGGAAGGAGTATATAGAGGGTCTATACAAGGGCGATGTACTTGAGGACAATATTCTGGAAATGGAAGAGAATGTAGATAAAGACGAAACGGGAGATACAATACTGCGTGAAGAGTTTGACAGAGCACTGAAAGACCTGATTCGAAACAAGGCCCCGGGAGTAGACAACATTCCATTAGAACTACTGACAGCCTTGGGAGAGCCAGTCCTGACAAAACTCTACCATCTGGTGAGAAAGATGTATGAGACCGGCGAAATTCCTTCAGACTTGAAGAAGAATGTAATAATTCCAATCCCAAAGAAAGCAGGTGTTGACAGATGTGAAAATTACTGAACTGTCAGTGTAATAAGTCACAGCTGCAAAATACTAACGCGAATTCTTTACAGGCGAATGGAAAAACTGGTAGGGGAAGATCAGTTTGGAATCCGTAGAAATGTTGGAACACGTGAGGCAATACTGACCTTACGACTTATCTTAGAAGCTAGATTAAGGAAAGGCAAACCTACGTTTCTAGCAGTAATGGAAACTAAAGAAAAATTTGGAGTAGGTATTAAAATCCAAGGAGGAGAAATAAAAACTTGGAGGTTCGCTGATGACATTGTAATTCTGTCAGAGAAAGCAAAGGACTTGGAAGAGCAGTTGAACGGAATGGACAGTGTCTTGAAAGGAGGATATAAGATGAACATCAACAAAAGCAAAACGAGGATAATGGAATGTAGTCGAATTAAGTCGGGTGATGCTGAGGGAATTAGATTAGGAAATGAGACACTTAAAGTAGTTTTGCTATTTGTGGAGCAAAATAACTGATGATGGTCGAAGTAGAGAGGATATAAAATGTAGACTGGCAAAGACAAGGAAAGCGTTTCTGAAGAAAAGAAATTTGTTGACATCGAGTATAGATTTAAGTGTCAGGAAGTCGTTTCTGAAAGTATTTTTATGGAGTGTAGCCATGTATGGAAGTGAAACATGGACAATAAATAGTTTGGACAAGAAGAGAATAGAAGCTTTCGAAATGTGGTGCTACAGAAGAATGCTGAAGATTAGTTGGGTAGATCACGTAACTAATGAGGAGATATTGAGTAGAATTGGGGAGAAGAGGAGTTTGTGGCACAACTTGACAAGAAGAAGGGACCTGTTGGTAGTACATGTTCTGAGGCATCAAGGGATCACCAATTTAGTATTGGAGGGCAGCGTGGAGGGTAAAAACCGTAGAGGGAGACCAAGAGATGAATACACTAAGCAGATTCAGAAGAATCTAGGTTGCAGTAGGTACTGGGAGATGAAGAAGCTTGCAGAGGATAGATTAGCATGGAGAGCTGCATCAAACCATTCTCAGGACTGAAGACCACAACAACAACAACAAGGTCGTTATTCGCAGGTGAAGAGGCCTGCAAGGTATAATGGAGAGTTGCTTCAAACCATTTTTCGAACTGCAGGAGACTAATATACATGAATAGAAAACTGAGCTCAAACCTCACAACTCGATTCAATGTAACTACAGCTATGTAAAGGGCAGTGCTGCGTTACATGGATAATGTTGGAGGAAATTCGCTTAAGCCAGAGAGAGAGGGAGAGAGGGAGAGAGAGGGAGAGAGGGGGGGGGGGGGGGAGAGAGAGAGAGAGAGGGAGAGAGAGAGAGAGAGAGAGAGAGAGAGAGTGAGAGAGAGAGAAAGAGAGAAAGAGAGAGAGAGATAACAAGCCGATTCGGGTGACAAAGAGAGGACACGTTGGAATATTATCGCATGGCTGAACCCTTCATTCTGCGGCCGTAGCGCGAGATGGTCGTGTTCACCGTGCGAGCGAAGCGCCGTGCGTATGAGAGCGACACTGCCTAATTATGTTACGGTAAAACTATTGCTAAACGTAAGGCGACAGCTGCGTTTAGCAAAATGCGTCTACGCCGCAGAAGAAGCTGCATCGACGAAGCTGCATCGACGAAGCTGCATCTGGTGGTCGGGATCGAAGCAGAAAATAAATGAGGCTTGGGCAGCAGCGATTTGACCTTACGTATCCCCTGAGGTGCTACACTCTATCGAACTTCTGATCCCAAAAATTAGAGATCTCGCCAACCTACGTTAGTTTATACGGTCAAAGCCTTCCTGCTGTGACTTCGAGAAACGACCGTATTATTTTCCTACAGAAGTTTCCCATTTCAGTCGCAGCTATCGGAAAATTGGTGACCTCCACTGTACGCCCACACGTAGATGAATTGGAAACTTTTCAAAATTCAAGAGTTTTAAAAGTTTCCGCCATTTGAATAGATCAAAAACGTCTCTAAAATGTCGAAATCCATTTCCATATCTACGTTCCTCAGTACTTGTGGAATAATTAAAATATCTGTGCTCTCAGAATTTTTGTTAGTGCATTAAGCCAGAAATGTAATGGAACTCGAAATAAAGTTGATACAAAAACGAGTACACCATTGTCACGTTTATTATCAAAGGGTCCTGTAATCACATCCAGTGAATTTCAACTATTCTTATTTTTTCCCCTGTCTGAAGATTAAGGCCAGTGTACACGTGCATATGCTGAGGCATCTACCATTAGTCGATGCCCTATTCCGTTCATGTGCCTTCGGTAAGGTCCACGTCCAACAGGAAAATAATTTAATTCCTTTAGAGGTGAGAATGTACTTCACTTAAAACCTTTCTCTCAGACTGAAGTTATCGATACGTCGTCCTGTCCTTTCGCTTACCATTTTTACACCCGTTCTCGCATTATATCTGAAAATATTTCTGTTTGTTGTATGCTCCATGTAATTCTATCTCTTTCAAATTTCGAATACCACCTTTTCGTAGCCAGAACGCTGATGACGTATGCTGTGTTCCATAATTATAAAGTACTTCAAAGAAAATGATACAGACTCATAATCAGTACCGATTCAGAAACGTTGTTATTGTGAAACACAACTAGCTGTTTACTGAAGGTAATAAGTGATAATCTAGGGATGACAGTTACCTACAATTGAAATTGGAGCTACCACACTGAAAACGTTGTAGGGAATATAAATCTGTGACTCCACTTTATATACAGAATGCTTAGATCATGTAACAAATGTTCAAATGTGTATGAAATCTTACGGGACTTAACTGCTAAGGTCATCAGTCCTTAAGCTTACACACTACTTAACCTAAACTATCATAAGGACAAACACACACACCCATGCCCGAGGGAGGACTCGAACCTCCGCCGGTACCAGCCGCACAGTCCATGACTGCAGCGCCTGAGACCGCTCGGCTTATCCCGCGCGACTAGACCATGTAACAAATCAGCTAGAGAGTTCTTATACATTACGACTGTCCATATTCTAAGGTACTGCTGCGTAGTATGGGATCCTCAAGAAATGGGATTGGCGAATAGTAGTAGGATAAGAGCAAAGCTAGAACACTTTTGATATTAAATTCATATGGAAATTAATTAAACAGATTAATTAATTACCCCATTACCACTCCCACCCACACCCCAGGATGACGTCACATGTTTTCCTCAGCCTGTGCCTCCGAACCCCTCTCCGTGCCTCCCCCCCCCCCCCCCCCCACTCCAGCACCTATCCGATTGGTGCGAATTTCGAATTTTGGCGAGAATTTTGAATTTTGGTGGGAATTTCTTTCCCAAGGCTGTGCTGACGTCCCATCCCACTCCCTCCCACAGAAATTGGCGAGAAATTCAAAACGGCAGCACCCATTCTGCGACTGCAGCCCTGGTCCTTCTGGACAGAAAACCCTAGTGCACCCCGCCCCCCCCCCCCCTCCAACACTTGGAAACAGCCTAGATGCAAGAGAGGAAGGTTAGAGTAGTGTTCTTCATTTATTCTACATGGGGAACTGAATTAAAGGTAGGTGATAATTACGTAATTAATCATAAAGATCGGTCCCAGTTACACAACTACATGCGTAGCACTACACAAGGAGTGTATAAAATCACAATGCAGCTCCAAAATTGATAATATCATAGAACTCTTGTTACCCTGAAGGGAAAAAAATTCATAATACAATGCGAAACTAATGTAGACGTACTCAAACTCTACCATTCACCTACAAGTGGACAGGAGAGAAAGGTTGGGATGTAAGGTACTAACACTATTCTTTTTGGTGGGAAATATATTCAACTCATGAGATGCTGCATTTGGACGGAGAGGAGTTTAATAAGTCTGTTACCTGCGTGTGTGTGTGTGTGTGTGTGTGTGTGTGTGTGTGTGTGTGTGTGTGCGTGCGTGTGTGTGTGTGTGTGTGAAATCCTATGGTACTTAACTACTAAGGTCTACAGTCTCTAAGCTTACACACTACTTAACCTAAATTATTCTAAGGACAAAAACACACACTCATGCCCGAGGGAGGACTCGAACCTTCGCCGGGACCAGCCCCCCCAGTCCACGACTGCAGCGCCTAAGACCACTCGGCTAATCCCGAGCGGCTGTTATCTGCCCGCCTGTTCAACAATCACACCATAAGGACTGATGGAAAATGCATCACTGCTCTAATTACACATCGAAATTATCATGAAAAAAACCAGCACTCGTAACTAAATGATTATAATGTGGTGGGGATTGGGAAAAAAATCATCATAATAATACAACTACAGCAAAACCCGACCCCAGAAGATTGCACAGGGGCAGCTGTTGCAGCTGTGTCTTCCTCGACAGGTGCTTATGAACGAAATAACTTGGAGGTATGTTTTACCCACTTCCCCCTACCGCTCCTCACCATACAAACCTATAAAGACCCGCTCTATCTTGCTGGTGGTGGTCTAATCAGAGATCCTTCTTGTGGCATTGCTATAGTGTCTCCAAACTGCAGAACTCAATCACAGATAGACAAAAGACAAGAACAAGATGCTTCATGCAATCTGTTAAACATATTCCTCGGAAAGGGGGACCCTCCTGGAACAACAACGAAATTCTGTAGAACTCTCCAGATCGCCTTTTCATACGTCTGCTTTTTGGAAAACAGTGAGGCATCCACTTAAAGTGACAGCAGACCCCCAGAGTAGCCTCCCACCAATCTGGTTGCAGAGTCATCAGTACAGTGCATCCTTGATGATCATGTGGCAGGTTGATCAGCGTCATCGACACCGAGAAAAGGTACACATACAACAGAGGGCGACGCCAGTATCCTTCAGAACAAAAGCTAAATGAAAACTGTCCTCACTGCATATTGTTTGTCTATAGGGACAGTTGTCACTTCATTCAGAACTCCCCCTCCACACCTATAGTTTCTCCGCCAGCAAGCATAGGCTGTTCTGAGGGGGGGAAAATACGGAACTCTAACAACTGTATTTAACATCAATAAAGTCAAGCATTTGTAGTCAATGATAATAAATGTCCTCTTTCTACAAAAATAGGAGCAGTGCATATTGTTTTAGTTATATGACCAAAGTCGCTATAGTTTTCACGTTCGACTGCTGCGTACAATTCGTATCTGATTATGTTGCGACATCCAATGAAGTCCACCGCCGCCCAAATTCAGTGGTCAGGCTGTACACCCCCTACACACGTCCACCATATACAAAATTGGAAAGGAAAACTTCCACTACGTTTCTGCAAAAACTACCAATGACCACAGAACATCATTTTTGTTTCGAAACGGTCATTGGAGTAAAGAAAAAGTGGGAATACAAACTGTATAGGAGAAGATCTATATTAGGCAATTTCTGTCAGCTTGATGGACAAATTACAAAACCTGGCACCGTCTCTCACGTTCAAATCAGTTTCTGTAAATGAACTGTCGTGTGAACATGCGAAATAAAAGTAGAGAACATAATCTCATACGCCATTAGCTCAAATGTCGGAAAAAATCAGCCCTAATTCAAGTGGACGTTGCTGTTCAGTACACTATGACAAGTCTCATTTTACCAATGCTAAGCTATATTACACCTCCACTTACGAAATAAATCGTGAGAGCCTGTCTTCTAATGGAAGCTCTTACAACATTTTACTGGGTCTCTCTCTCTCTCTTTCTCTTCTGTTACATCAAAACCAAGTACCATCTGCATGCTTTCATTTGACATATTTGCGCCATAAGTCCCATCTACCGATATGTCTGTAAAATTTCTATCATGCAGCAGAGCCTTCTGTTCTAGTTTTGTAAGCAGTTTGATGATCGTACCATGTTTCAAGCAATCTACTCACATGTCGTAAAAAAACACTATGATTTACGTGTTCCTTAACACGCTAAAATTTAAGTGGTGCCTACTTTATAATCAGAGTTTATGAAGTATGAAATAACACAGGACTTAAGGTAACACGTTGTTTTTAAACTCACAATCGCGGAGATAATAACTAAAACACTTATGAGCCAGAAGGATAGATACAGCCGATTTCTATAAGTTTTATGAGCAAAATCGGTGCAGTATTGAGAGAACTATCTGCATACCAGTTATACCATTCCTCGTAATAGAACCTCATAAAACATTTTACCACATCTCTCTCTTCCGATATATCGAAAAAATAAATACCATCTGCATGTTGACATCGAGCATATTACATCTCTTTTATCGCTCCATTGGAGCACAAGACCAGTGCTCGAAGTCATTTGCACAGGTTTCTGTAAAGTCTTATTGATTGTATTGGAGGAAAACCGTATCAAACAGACTATCGCAAGAGAGGCTTCCTATATTGGTCCTTCACAAGCAGCTTAGTAGACTTGTATTCAGCTTGAACACATCCAAGTAATGTACAACAACAGCTTTGTCCTCTGCCATTTGCCATTTGTTCGTTGTGGTCTTCAGTCCTGAGACTGGTTTGATGCAGCTCTCCATGCTACCCTATCCTGTGCAAGCTTCTTCATCTCCCAGTACCTACTGCTGCCTACATCCTTCTGAATCTGCTTAGTGTATTCATCACTTGGTCTCCTTCTACGATTTTTACCCTCCACGCTGCCCTCCAGTACTAAATTGGTGATCCCTTGATGCCTCAGAACATGTCCTACCAACCGATCCCATCTTCTAGTCACGTTGTGCTACAAACTCCTCTTCTCCCCAATTCTATTCAATACCTCCTCATTACTTATGTGATCTACCCATCTAATCTTCAGCATTCTTCTGTAGCACCACATTTCGAAAGCTTCTATTCTCTTCTTGTCTAAACTATTTATCGTCCATGTTTCACTTCCATACATGGCTACACTCCATACAAATATTTTCAGAAACGACTTCCTGACACTTAAATCAATTCTCGATGTTAACAAATTTCTCTTCTTCAGAGACCCTTTCCTTGCCATTGCCAGTCTACATTTTGTATCCTCTCTACTTCGACCATCATCAGTTATTTAGCTCTCCAAATAGCAAAACTCCTTTACTACTGCCGGCCGGAGTGGCCGAGCGGTTCTAGGCGCTACAGTCTGGAACCGCGCGACCGCTACGGTCGCAGGTTCGAATCCTGCCTCAGGCATGGGTGTGTGTGATGTCCTTAGGTTAGTTAGGTTTAAGTAGTTCTAAGTTCTAGGGGACTTATGACCTCAGCAGTTGAGTCCCATAGTGCTCAGAGCCAGAGACTTTACTACGTACTTTAAGTGTCTCATTTCCTAATCTAATTCCTGTAGCATCACCCGACTTAATTCGACCAAATTCCATTATTCTCGTTTTGCTTTTGTTGATGTTCATCTTATATCCTTCTTTCAAGACACTGTCCTTTCCGTTCAACTGCTCTTCCAATTCCTTTGCTGTCTCTGACAGAATTACAATGTCATCGGCGAACCTCAAAGTTTAATACCTACTCCGAATTTTTCTTTCGTTTCCTTTACTGCTTGTTCAATATACAGATTGAATAACATCGGGGACAGTCTACAACCCTGTCTCACTCACTTCCCAACCACTGCTTCCCTATCATGTCCCTCGACTCTTATAACTGCCATCTGGTTTCTGTACAAATTGTAAATAGCCTTTCGCTCCCTGTGTTTTACCCCTGACACCTTTAGAATTTGAAAGAGAGTATTCCAGTCAACATTGTCAAAAGCTTTCTCTAAGTCTACAAATGCTAGAAACGTAGGTTTGCCTTTCCTTAATCTTCCTTCTAAGATAAGTAAGATCAGTATTGCCTCCCGTGTTCCAACATTTCTACGGAATCCAAACTGATCTTCCCTGAGATCGGCTTCTACCAGATTTTCCTTTCGTCTGTAAAGAATTCGCGTTAGTATTTTGCAGCCGTGACTTACTAAACTGACAGTTCGGTAATTTTCACATCTGTCAACACCTGCTTTCTTTGGGATTGGAATCATTATATTTTTCTTGAAGTCTGAGGGTATTTCGCCTGTCTCGTACATCTTGCTCACCAGTAGGTAGAGTTGTGTCAGTACTGGCTCTCCCAAGGCCGTCAGTAGCTCTAATGGAATGTTGTCTACTCCCGGGGCCTTTTTTCGACTCAGGTCTTTCAGTGCTGTGTTAAACTCTTCACGCAATATCGTACCTCCCATTTCATCTTCATCTACGTCCTCTTCCATTTCCAGAATATTGTCCTCAAGTACATCGCCCTTGTATAGACCCTCTATATACTCCTTCCACCTTTCTGCTTTCCCCTCTTTGCTTAGAACTGGGTTTCCATCTGAGCCCTTTTTATTCTTACAAGTGGCTCTCTTTTCTCCAAAGGTCTCTTTAATTTTCCTGTAGGCTGTATCTATCTTACCCCTCATGAGATAAGCCTCTACACCCTTACATTTGTCCTCTAGCCATGCCTGCTTAGCCATTTTGCACTTCCTGTCGATCTCATTTTTGAGACGTTTGTATTCCTTTTTGCCTGCTTCATTTACTGCATTTTTATATTTTCTCCTTTCATCAATTAAATTCAATATTTCTTCTGTTACCCAAGGATATCTAATAGCCCTCGTCTTTTTACCTACTTGATCCTCTGCTGCCTTCACTACTTCATCCCTCAGAGCTACCCATTCGTCTTCTACTGTATTTCTTTCTCCCATTCCTCCCAATTGTTCCCTTATGCTGTCCCTGAAACTCTGTACAACCTCTGGTTTAGTCAGTTTATCCAAGTCCCATATCCTTAAATTCCCACCTTTTTGCAATTTCTTCAGTTTTAATCTACAGTTCATAACTAATAGATTGTGGTCAGAGTCCACATCTGCCCCTGGAAATGTCTTACAATTTAAAACCTGGTTCCTAAATCTCTGTCTTACCATTTTATAATCTATCTGATACCTTTTAGTATCCCCAGGATTCTTCCATGTATACAACCTTCTTTTATGATTCTTGAACCAAGTGTTAGCTATGATTAAGTTATGCTCTGTGCAAAATTCTACCAGGTGATTTCCTCTTTAATTCCTTACCCCCATTCCATTTTCACCTACAACATTTCCTTCTTTTCCTTTCCCTGTTAATGAATTCCAGTCACCCATGACTATTAAATTTTCGTCTCCCTTCACTACCTGAATAATTTCTTTTGTCCCATCATACATTTGTTCAATTTCTTCGTCATCTGCAGAGCTAGTTGGCATATAAACTTTTACTACTGTAGTGGGCTTCATGGCAATCTTGGCCACTATAATACGTTCACTATGCTGTTTGTAGTAGCTTACTCGCACTCCTATTTTTTTATTCATTATTAAACCTACTCCTGCATTACCCCTATTTGATTTTGTATTTATAACCCTGTATTCACCTGACCAGAAGTCTTGTTCCTCCTGCCACCGAAGTTCACTAATTCCCACTATATCTAACTTTAACCAATCCATTTCCCTTTTTAAATTTTCTAACCTACCTGCCCGATGAAGGGATCTGACATTCCACTCTCCGATCTGTAGAATGCTAGTTTTCTTTCTGCTGATAACGACGTCCTCTTGAGTAGTCCTTGCCCGGAGATCCGAATGGGGGACTATTTTACCTCCGGAATATTTTACCCAAGAGGACGCCATCATCATTTAACCATACAGTAAAGCTGCATGCCCTCGGGAAAAATTATGGCTGTAGTTTCCCCTTGCTTTCAGCCGTTCACAGTGCCACAACAGCAAGGCCGTTTTAGTTAATATTACAAGGCCAGATCAGTCAGTCATCCAGACTGTTGCCCCTGCAACTACTGAAAAGGCTACTGCCCCTCTTCAAGAACCACACGTTTGTCTGGCCTCTCAACAGATACCCCTCCGTTGTGGTTGCGCCTACGGTATGGCTATTTGTATCGTTGAGGCACGCAAGCCTCCCCACCAACGGCAAGGTCCACGGTTTATGGGGGGAGGATAACGACCTTAACATACGTAATTCTAACCTATTAACTCTATTAATCTCTTCTTCTTCGCCTATAATTTATACTCCATGTACGTCCCTCCAGTAGTAAACTGTCGATGCCTCAGAATGTATCATATAAATCAGTCCCTTCCTTTAATTAAGTGGTGCCACAAATTTCTTTTCCCCTCTGTTCTATTCACCATCTCCTCATTGGTTACGTTATCTACCGGTCTAACCTTCAGGATTGTTCTAATGTACTTCATTTAAAAATATTCTTTTCTCTTGATGTATGAAGTATTTATGGTCCAGTTTCCACATCCGTGGCTACACTACAGACAAATACCTCCAGAAAAAACTTCCAAACGCTTAAACTTTTATTCGAAGTTGAAAAATTTCTCCTCTTCAGAACGCTTTTCTTGTCATTGCCAGAGAACATTTAAGATATTCTCTACTTCGGTAATTGTCAGCTACTCTACTGCCCAAACAGCAAAACTCATCTACTACTTTTAGTGACAAATTTCCTAATCTAATTCCGTCAGGATCGCCTGGTTTGAGTCGACTACATTCAATTACATCAGTCCTGCTTTTTGCTGGCGTTCCTCTTTTCCAGATACTGTCCATTCCTTCAATTGTTCTTCCATATCTTTTGCTGTCTCGGACAGAAATACATTGTCATCAGGAAACCTCAGAGTCTCTATCTCCTCACCCTGAACTTTAATGCCTTCTTTAAAGTTTTCTTTGATTTCATTTACTGCTTGCTCAATGTACAGATCAAATAACATCGGGGAAAGTTGCCTTCATGTTATGAGCCTAGGGTGGGATAGATGTTAACACCCAGCAGGGCGGACGAGATCGTCTGTACCTGTGGAGAAACTGAAAAGCCGGACCAACTTCTCGGCGCTGTAATCATTCCGTAGGCGATGCTCAATAATAAAGACCTGAACTAAGGAATGAAACAATGCACAAAATAGCCCCGTAGTTACACAGAAGGAAGTCGAGGTTATCTTCAAAGACGAAAGAGGAACAACAGTGATTTGTTGTAGTGAGATAAATGTAAGAGAAGCTGCTAGTGGACTTGAGCAGAGTATGTGTATGTGTGTGTGGTGGTGGGGGGGGGGGGGGGGGGGGAGGATGTGGGGTTGGGAGTGGCAATAAGCTTAGGGAATTCCAGGAGTTACTGTTGTGGATCCCACGGCAGTCATCTGCGACAAGTTGCTGTACACAGGTTCAAATGGTTCAAATGGCCCTGAACACTACGGGACTTAACTTCTGAGGTCATCAGTCTCCTAGAACTTAGAACTACTAACTAACTTAGAACTACTAACTAACCTAAGGTTAACTAACCTAAGGTTATCACACACATCCATGCCCGAGGCAGGATTCGAACCTGCGACCGTAGCGGTCACGCGGTTCCAGACTGTAGCGCCTAGAACCACTCGACTACTCCGGCCAGCTGCTGTACACAGGACCAGATACAACCAGAAGACTGGACACGCACTGTTGGTGAAGTGATAGCGGCACAAAGTGATGTATGTATTAATAAACTCCGTAAGTTATAAAATATGAACTATTCTTACCGGTTATGGGCTTTTCGATTTCAGAAGCACTTTGCTAGTGCCGTAGGCCGTAAACCTAACCGTATCAATTTTTTAACTAAGTGCTGTTACGGTCCGACCGAAACATTAAATAGTAATAAACAAGCAGTAAATATTCTAAAAAATCCAGTTAGTAATGTAGTGTTATCCAAATAATTACTGAATTACCGGAAACCCTTTATCTTATTCAGTTATAGGGTAGTCCAAGGGAAATACATTTTTCCAGTTGACCACCCTGCACCCATTTCTTCCCACATAATTTGCCACTCAGTTCAGTGTGGAGCGTTACAAGTACAGGCGTGTATTGGCGCAGTGGTGGTGGTCTGTCGTATGCAGAGCGTTGCGGCCACCTCACACGCCTTGTGTCATTTGACACCGCCATTTCCGTGTTCTGGACAGAAGTTTAATATCTAAGTGGATAAACTAATGGTGTGAGACGGGTCCTGTAATAAATGTAACCAAGTCCACTGCGATCTGTCCATGGCCATTCCAGAACATTACAGATACCTCACACGTCTTGTAGAAGACTGTGAAACAGGATTTATTGATCCATTCTTGTAAACTACAAGTTGTACGGCAGTCACCAAAGGAAGAAAAAGCGAGTAGGCGAAAATTCTTCATGAAATTACTGGGCGGAATTGACCAGGAGGAAGCATTTCTGAGAAATCTGGTGATGTTTGACGAGGTAAAATTTCATCTGAAAGGGTCTGTCAGTAAACAAAACTTCCGATATTTCTCGGACATAAACCCGTAGCTCATTCACGATTTCCCAGATATCGTGGTCACATGTGTATTAGACTGTCCATTAGAATAATTCCTCCGTTCCACAACTGTAAGACACTGCCGTCTAAATCCGACGTTGTTTCAGTAACATGGGAGTACAACCCATATGACACAATTTTCAGTGACTAGATTGAGGCTCCACTTTCCACATCGATTTCTCTCATGATTCATTGACTTCCTTGACGGCGATATCAAGTGACCCTTCAGGCTTAGATCTTTCTCTGTGGGGTCATCCACAGAATAATTTTTTTTTTTTCAGGGGACGCCTTAACACTGTTAGCTGAAAGGGACAATCGAGGACGAGAGAGAGGCTACACATCAAGAAATTATTGAGAACGCAATGAGGAGATTCCACGAACGTCTTTGATAATAAAGCCGTGTTTGGCTTTTAATTAATGGAAATGCTAATGGGAGAGTTATCCACAAATCGCTTGGTGATAGGGGCAGCCACAGCTGAAAACATCCTTTTGAATAAATAAATAACGACAACATCTGCTTCGAAAGATATACTGGCCTCCCATCGGTCCATAACTAGTTTCGTGACTATAAAGTGTGCCGTGTACACATAACTACCAGTTGTTGCCAGTTCAATATCGATACTTCGTGCAAGTACTCTTTGATTAGGCTGAGCGGAACCTGTGACTAAAGTCTAGAGAGAGCAGTGGTGGCCTGTCAGAAGAAACTGTCTGGAACTTAATTTAATGTAATAGAGTCCCCTTTGGACTGGCCACTGGAGCAGCTATTTTGTCACGTTTTTTGGATTCCGTGCTGCGAGACTTAATGTTTTGATGTGTATATAACTATCTTCACGATGTGTCTATTCATATTAAAACGTTTGACGAACATCTGTTCCGCTCGGGTCGGATACTTTAACTGTTAAGAGAGGCAGAGCTTACTGTTAATTTTGTGTGCAGGGTTATTTCCTTCCTGGGACTTACTGTGTCAGGGGATTGGGCGTGAATTGATAGTGAGTGAACCAAAGGCATTCACAGGGTTCCAAAACCTAAGGATAAGAAAGAAATTGCTATATTCATCGAAATGGTTAATTCTTGCATATGTTTATACGAAGTTTCGTGGTATTAGCCGTATATGTTAATAACTTGAGGCGTAAGTACGAAACCTTTCAGTTGTGAAAATCCCAAGCGTCATCTAATGCCCTGAAGGTTGCTCTGGCCATTGCACCGGTCTCTACAGGGCGTTTTTTTGTGGGGGTGGGATATCTTGCAGACCGACTGTTCGAATTCAGTGACTGCGGCAGTACTACTCCAGGAGCGAAAGGGATACTGATGGGATGCGCTTGTCTTACACTCTCTGGTGCCGATGAGACCAGATACTCAGTGTACAAGTTATAGGAGTTGGCAGTTTTGCTCAGGATGGAATAGTTCCAAGTTCCATCTAGAACACAGATCATTCAACCGCGAAACTGATAGTCAGGCACTCATGTGGGTTCTCGTCAGACCTCTGGAAAACTGTTGGATAGCACGCTGAACCAGGCATGTACCAGCCTTTTGATTTGATGTACGCACCGAAAATGAGGTTGCCGATGCAGTGAGTCATATAGGCAGGCGACACAGATGGGGACACTGAGTGTCTGGAGGGATATGGATGTGTGGAGCTGTGTCAGCAGTGAACCCTCAGCTGTTTGGCAATTCAGGTGTGTAGAGGAAATGTTGGATAAGGATGGAAGCTCTCACGATGCGCCGTATTAAAACTCATCAGCGTTTCCCAATGATTTATTATTTGCAACTACAGTGCCCTCTTTCCTCTCAGTCTGTGTCACCTTGTCCCAGAACGCTGAGGACACTACTTCGCTGTCTGCAAAACGGCTTGGCGTGGAATAGGTGCCTCTGCGACCCATCTGCTGCTGCGTGTAGCCGGTGGTGTGGCACACCCCTCCATCCAGGAGAGTTGTCACACTCGAATGCCTTTTTAGTGAACCGGAGACTATTTATACGTGGCTGTGTGCACTCATAATGCCTGGTTTGGCCCAGTGGGCTGCTTCTGCCTCTGACATTCGCCTTGTAAACCACTGTGTTTACTCTTTTCCACAGGTCTATGGCCCTGTGGCCTCCATTCTGCTTCGCAACCGCTGATAGCGTAACTTCCTGTCAACAGGCCTGCACCTAGCTGTAACTTGTGGGCTCAGAAATATTGCACTGAAGCTAACGTTTTCCCATCTTAAACGGTGGTGCTGGTGCAGGTGAAACGCCAAGAGGTGGGCCGTAGGAAGTGCGGTGTCAAGGTTTAGGTTAAAGGGATGAAAGAAGCACTGTGTTTATTCCATTCATGAAGGTTTGCTCTGCTTTCCCACATGGGTTGACGGTAAGGATGAAGGCTGTCTTCCTCAAGAAATGATGCCAGCCGCAATTCATTTTTTCCAGTTCCTTGTGTGGGGAGCATTTTGCAGTTTTTAAACCATTCATAAGACCAAAGAACATTTTACCTGTTCCACCTGGAGTGGATACATCAGGATATTTGTGGCTAAATGTGAGGAATGTTCAAAGGCAAAACCATGTCAGACTACCAAAGTGGAGGAGATAACCTAAAATCGAGTGCAGCACACTATGGATATGGTTTTCGTTGAATATTTGAGACCACTGCAACTATCAATATGGGGAACACTTTCAGTCTTGTGGTGGTGGATGGGTTTTCCCGTTTTGTGCGATCGTTATCCAGCGGGGATGGACCAATAATATAGCTAGCAGGCATTTCAACAATATGTTCGACTTATTTGGGACACTGAAGGACATCTTGAGCAATAATGCCACTGTTTACATTTCAAGGGATTTCAAAAGGTTTTGTTTTTACCAGCCTCACTGACCACGTAACCACTGCACCTTCTCACTACAGCCATACATAGCCAAATTGGTAAAAAGAAATCTTAAATCAGCCCTAATTATATACCATCAGAAATTTCAAAGTAAGTGGGACAATTTCCTGGACTGGTTGAGTGTGGCATTTAACACTACAGTTAATGAAAAGCACTGGACCTCCCCCGCCAAGTTGACGTTTAACTTCGTGGTAAACTCACCACTATCTCACCTATGAAAAATCAACGACGTTTTTTCAGAGAAGACCGATCTGAACATTATCCGAAGCAATTGGAAGCCACCCAAAGAAACAGAAAAAATGGGAGGACGGAATACAGGATAACAAGGGAGGGCATGCAAGGAACTTTTGGTACAACATACTAAAACACACAATACCACCTGTGAAACTCCTCGCACTTCGTAGGACCTTGTAGAGTGGTCCAAGTCAACTCGCCAGTAAACTTCTTAGTCCAACGTCTGTCAGCGGGAAGCTGATCAGGATATAACTTAGACAACTTAAGCTGGCTGGTTCGACTCAGGATGCTGGGGAACACTCTAATGAGCAGCCGCGCCGCCTTGGAGGGGAGGAGCGGGGGGTGGGAAGATGGTGCCATGCAGGTAAATGCTAGTTGGCGTCCGTTTGGTTTCAACACTTCGCGCGTATACTCCTTGATTTATCTGGACGGAGCTTGTGACACCCTGAGAGAGGCCTGTGATGGCTAGTGAGAAGCGTATTTAGAGTCATGAAGTGCTGGGTCTGGAGGCACTCGATCCCAGGAAATACACTCCTGGAAATGGAAAAAAGAACACATTGACACCGGTGTGTCAGACCCACCATACTTGCTCCGGACACTGCCAGAGGGCTGTACAAGCAATGATCACACGCACGGCACAGCGGACACACCAGGAACCGCGGTGTTGGCCGTCGAATGGCGCTAGCTGCGCAGCATTTGTGCACCGCCGCCGTCAGTGTCAACCAGTTTGCCGTGGCATACGGAGCTCCATCGCAGTCTTTAACACTAGTAGCATGCCGCGACAGCGTGCACGTGAACCTTATGTGCAGTTGACGGAATTTGAGCGAGGGCGTATAGTGGGCATGCGGGAGGCCGGGTGGACGTACCGCCGAATTGCTCAACACGTGGGGCGTGAGGTCTCCACAGTACATCGATGTTGTCGCCAGTGGTCGGCGGAAGGTGCACGTGCCCGTCGACCTGGGACCGGACCGCAGCGACGCACGGATGCACGCCAAGACCGTAGGATCCTACGCAGTGCCGTAGGGGACCGCACCGCCACTTCCCAGCAAATTAGGGACACTGTTGCTCCTGGGGTATCGGCGAGGACCATTCACAACCGTCTCCATGAAGCTGGGCTACGGTCCCGCACACCGTTAGGCCGTCTTCCGCTCACGCCCCACATCGTGCAGCCCGCCTCCAGTGGTGTCGCGACAGGCGTGAATGGAGGGACGAATGGAGACGTGTCGTCTTCAGCGATGAGAGTCGCTTCTGCCTTGGTGCCAATGATGGTCGTATGCGTGTTTGGCGCCGTGCAGGTGAGCACCACAATCAGGACTGCATACGACCGAGGCACGCAGGGCCAACACCCGGCATCATGGTGTGGGGAGCGATCTCCTACACTGGCCGTACACCACTGGTGATCGTCGAGGGGACACTGAATAGTGCACGGTACATCCAAACCGTCATCGAACCCATCGTTCTACCATTCCTAGACCGGCAAGGGAACTTGCTGTTCCAACAGGACAATGCACGTCCGCATGTATCCCGTGCCACCCAACGTGCTCTAGAAGGTGTAAGTCAACTACCCTGGCCAGCAAGATCTCCGGATCTGTCCCCCATTGAGCATGTTTGGGACTGGATGAAGCGTCGTCTCACGCGGTCTGCACGTCCAGCACGAACGCTGGTCCAACTGAGGCGCCAGGTGGAAATGGCAAGGCAAGCCGTTCCACAGGACTACATCCAGCATCTCTACGATCGTGTCCATGGGAGAATAGCAGCCTGCATTGCTGCGAAAGGTGGATATACACTGTACTAGTGCCGACATTGTGCATGCTCTGTTGCCTGTATCTATGTGCCTGTGGTTCTGTCAGTGTGATCATGTGATGTATCTGACCCCAGGAATGTGTCAATAAAGTTTCCCCTTCCTGGGACAATGAATTCACGGTGTTCTTATTTCAATTTCCAGGAGTGTAGTTGGCGTGGTTTGAGGACGGAGCATGCGGCAGACTATGTTGACACAGATCAGACTGGGACTGATGAGGAACGCGGCCGCGCTGCTGTGTGGTGTCTGTGCGGCCAGGACCAGTGGGCAGTTGGCGTTCATACGTGAGGCTGTAAATGCACCAACATCTGGTGAGGAATCTGCATTCCTTTCAATACCGATAACACGGGAAGAATATTGGTGATTCAAGATACATTTGTTTGCGTAAGACCATCTCTCGTGTTTTGGGTCTGACTGCATATTGCTCACTATGTTACGGCTTTGGTAGGAAGAATGTGTGCCTGACGTATTAGATTAACATTAAGCTGTAGTCATTTGTATAACTGTATCGGCCTTATTGTGTTTAAGAGAAGAGGTGCTGCTAAGTCAGGTCCGATTATTAATTTAGTGTTCTTAAGCTTGCTAGTTTTGCTAAGGCTTGGGAGTTAGGCTCCCTTTTGTAACCATTGCATAATTGGGCTGAACTTCTAGTCGCCATGGCCACTTCAGGAGAATTGTGTGTTGCTGTCTTGGGCGCCGGATACAATTTTTTTTAAATTAAAGTCTTAGATAAGGGTGCATGCTCTGAGCCTTAGTTTCAGTTATAATGATATGTGTCACACGTAGAATTGTGCTCTGGTTTTTTGCCATTTTGGGTACGCAGTTATCAGGTTGCTCACTGGCTAGTAAGTCATATTTGTGAAGTGCTGCACAATTGTGATCTGAAACCCCATTTTGATCAGTGCGCTAAATATTTCACATCTCATTAGTGATAAAGTAAGCTCACCACAACTATTATAGGGGTCCAGTCCCAGACTCCTGGAGTCATCAGGAGAGGGCTGGACAGGTTGCGTTGGTGAGGTCATAGTTTTGCTCGAGAGCGCCAAGAGGATACTAACTGATACTAACACATTTCCTAGGCCGTAATACAAGTTTGTCTTCCACAGTGGCGCACCTCAGCCGGACAGGTGGAACACTGCCTTGTCAGCAGCGGAAAGCCAGTGTGCAGAGCGTCATGTGGCAGCTACTATGTCAAGGAAGGCTGTCGACAGTGGAATACGGCGGTATCCAGCTCTGCATACCGATCCCCAAGGTGCTCTCATGGACGTCGGAGATGCTCTCAGGAGTCTCACCCCATGTCCGCATGAAGTACTTGCAGGCACACAGGGAGCAGCTCTCAGCCCCCAGTTTAGGAACCAGGAGCCAGCAGCATTGATCTCTACCACAGGAACGGGATGAGCAGATGACAGACAGTGTTCAGGTCACGCAGGGCGTCTACAGCAGGCCTTCAGGGTTATGTGGTCTCTGCGCCCCATCAGTGCGGCCTCGGATGCTGGCAGTGCCGTTGGTAGCAGTAGCGTCCTTACAGCCCGACTCGCGGTTTCACAGACGATCAAAGACAGCTAGACATGCCGAGGGTCACCCTCCATAGTCTCCCCTCTCACTGGATAACTGCAACTGACACAAGAGTGAGACTGTGCACTGGGCAGTCAGCAATCAGCACTCGTCAATCTGTTAAGAAGGGTGGGGTATTTATGTTGGTGTTTCTCGTGCACTCTGGGCCGTGTGGATAGTTATGACATCATGTATTCTGTTTCTTTCCTCACTGTCAGCGCTACTATTGACTTCAGACTTCCGCAACTTCACCTTTTAGAGCCACTTTTCTCCTGGCTCGACATCTGAATGTTCAAAGTTGCGTTGTATCTAGCCTGCCTTGACAAATTTGCTATATCACTAGCATGACGGTAGCTGTCGCTTCCAAAATGTCATTATGCTTCGCTTGCAAACCAGAGCGCTCAGCTCCTATAGCGTCCATGTTCGCTGCAACTGGCTCGGCATTCCCCTCTAGCTGGTAGTCTACTGACCATTTACGCAGGTGGTTCGCCTTCCATGAGCTACCAAGGTAGAACTTGGACGAATTTTTAGTATCCTGTGGCGTAACGTTGTTATATGTGTTACAGTTTTAAGTTAGTGGTAGGAGGACTGCTATTATAACTATCAGAGTGCATCCACTTCCGTTTCACGCCTTACCAAGATCTGAATTGTGGTGTTGGTTTTTTGTTTCTCACGGATATCGGTACGTTGCATTTAATTCATCTGCTTTCCTGTGTGCCTGTCTTGGCAGTACCAATCACTTTGTTAAACTCTGTGTTCTTGTTTAATCATTTCCTGCAGAAGAAAGCTTTTTAGGCATTTGGTCCAAAGTTGCTAAATGTGTAGTTATTAGCAACTGTGAACAGCTGAAAGTTCTGGTGAATGAAAAATCTTTAAGGTTATTGCGGAGAGTGTTTTGGTTTGGGCCACTTCTATTAATTGTACTGAAAAGGTAAACCAAATTTCTTGAGTACTGACGTGCAATGGTTGCCGTCTATGTTTAAGATTGGATCTTGGGTGTGTTCCCCAGAGTCTCTGAATTTATTTGGTTACTATTCCTTGAAGGGACAGGGGAAGGACGTGTACCCCATTTCGCGCTAAGAAAAGCGAAAAATTGGTTTCATGGCTAAACAGACCACAGGTGCCTGGATTGACGTAAATTGTAAAAGTTTGTAAATTATATGCCGTAAAATTTTGGTATTCATTCACTGTTTTAGACATAAGTTGGGTAATCTTTAGGATAGATATTGAAAGATAACACTTACTTTGCTCAACCTGCCTTGGATCGGCGAAACAACTTTTAGTGTATACCCAAAAAAGTTCTCTATTTTCTTGTAGCTGGCGAAGTAACTAAAGCCAAACGGATATGTACCCTTGTTTCTTTGGGGTACCTGACTATTTCGGCTTTTGTAATGTGTGTTTGCCGGCCGCTGTGGCCGAGAGGTTCTAGACGCTTCGGTCCGGAACCGCGCTGCTGCTACTATCGCAGGTTCGAATCCTGCCAACGGCATGGATGTGTGTGATGTCCATAGCTCAGTTAGGTTTAACTAGCTCTAAGCCTAGGGGACTGATGACCGCACATGTTAAGTCACATAGTGCTTAGAGCCATTTGAACCATTTTTAATGCCTGTTTAAATCATGCTTTTATTTCTTTCATGTGGATGTACAGAATGGATGCTAGATAATATTTTTATTTGAACACTTGATATTTTCTTTTTGATGAGACTTGTCTCTTATTACTCTATGAAGTTTTACTAATTTAGTCTAGTCGATTTTTTCACTTGTAATTTCGGGAAGCATTATGTAGTTTTGATGTTGATAAAATAAAAGAGGAAGTTAAAATTGGTTCATACTGATTTCAATGCGGCTGTCACATATAAAAGACCAGTTGGATTAACGTACATTCTGAGAAATTTCTTCCTCAGATTAAGGCTTGTATGTGTACTAGTAGACGTCTCTTGGTCAGGATTGCCTTCTCTGCCATTACTAGTCTGCTTTTGACGTCCATCATTGGTTATTTAACTGCCTAAGTAGTAGAAATCATTAACTTCATCTGTTTCTTGACCTTCAATCCTGATATTAAGTTTCTCGCTGTTCTCGTTTCTACTACTTCTCATTACCTTCGTCTTTCTACGATTTACTCTGAATTCATATTCTTTACTCATTACACTGTTCATTCCACTCAACACCTCATGTAATTATTCTTCACTTTCACTCAGGATAACAATGTCATCAGTGAATCGCGCCATAGACATAATTTCACCTTGAATTTTCATTCCAGTCCTGAGATTTTCTTTTATTGCCATCACTGCTTCTTCAAAGTACAGATTGAGCAGTAGGAGCGAAAGACTACATCCTTGCCTTAGACTCTTTTTAATCCGATTATTTCGTTCTTTGACGTCCACTCTTATTTTTCCTCTTGGTTCCTGTACATATTGTGTACACCTGACTCTCCATAAAGCTTACTCCAATTTTTCTCAGAATTTTGAACATCTAGCACCATCTGAAATTTTCGAACGGTTTTTCCAGGGCGACAGATCCTATAAAAGTGTTTTGATTGTTCTGTAGTCTTGCTTCCGTCATCAACCGCAAAGTCAGCCTCTCTGGTGCTTTTCCTTTACATACTCACTTTTCCATTCTTCTCTGTATCACTTTTGTAAGTAACTCTGATGTATGATCTGTTAAGCTGTTTGTGCGATAATTCTAGCACTTACATCTCTTGCAGTCTTCGGAATTGTGTGGATGATATTTTTCTGGAAGTCTGATGGTATGTCGACGGGCTCATACATTCTACACACCAATCTGAATAGTCGTTTTGTTGCCACTTCCACCAATGATTTTAGAAATTCTTATGGAAGGTTATATGTTCCTTATGTCTTATTTGATCTTAAGTCCTCCAAAGGTCTCTGAAATTCTGATTCTAATACTGGATCCCCTATCTCCTCTAAATAGACAACTGTGTCTTCTTCCTTCATAGAGGCCTTTAATGTACTCTTTCCACCTATCCGCTCTCTCACCTGCATTTAATTGTGAATTTCCGTTGCACTCTTAATGTTACCACCCTTGCTTTTAATTTCACCGAAGGCTGTTTTGGCTTTCCTGTATGCTGAGTCAGTCCTTCCGACAATTACTTCTTTTTCGATTTCTTCACATTTTTCATGCAGCCATATCCTCTTAGCTTCCTTGCACTTCCTATTTGTTTCATTCCTCAGTGACTTGTATTTCTGTGTTTCTGAATTCCGCTGAACATTTTTGTAATATCCGTAATTAACAAGGGAGATTCAACACAATAGCAGTAAATTTTATAAATTCAAAATAAAAAATGTAACTTGACAGTTACCAACAATATTAAGAAAATCCGTGGCTGAAATTGGAAACCAAGGTGCAGGTAGCTGGCCACAAATATCAGTTGTACGAATATTTAGAGCAATAAAGAAACTGGTGTAACGAATAAGTTGACTAACGTAAGAATCATGAAACTGGAACTTAAGTGACTGTCAGGTGTGCTGGAAAGAACAGGCGACGTCCATGTGCTGGTTAGATCACATTCGCCTGTAGATGATCAAAAGTAACCATCACAGCACCGTGCCGTAATTCCAGTTGCGCATTGGGCGTGGATTCCGGATTCGTTTTTAATGATTTTATTACTTTTGCTTCTTTCAGGATATTACGTAAACTGCCCGTAGTTTTTCTCTGAAATATTAGCAGATTTTAAATTTTTAGAAATGTTGGTGATGGAATATGCTCCAGTATGGAGATGTGCAACCAGCGCCCTTCTAGAGTTTATATTATCGGTACGTTCTTTAAACCAGACCTTAAAGCTTTCCCCCCATCAGCCCGAGGGATGATACTGGGTACAAATCGCAATATATGCCATTCCTATGCCCATAAAATGATCGGTTTCCACCATCTATTTATGCCTAATCGAAGCATCAAGAATAAGAGGTACGAAGAGGCAGCTATTATATTCTTAGTACGGAGAGCTTTACCTATTCCTTCAGAAACATAACCCATATAACGGATCCTGCTATGTGTATTACGACCTAGCCCTCCTTTCTGCGTTAATGTTAAGTAATTGACCAGGGTTTGCTTGAGGGGCAACATTACCAGATTTCACCCACTTTCTGATGATTTCTTTATTTATATTATTAACGAAATCTACATTATATTCGTTAGTGTAGATTATATACTTCATCACTTCAAATTCCTTGTTAAAGGTCTCGCAGCTAAATGACACGCTGTGCAGCCTGTCAAGCAATGACCTAAAGGTGACCACCTTGCAGGAGAGTGGGTGACTGGAATCATTATGTAAGACTAATTATGTCGAAGTTGGCTCTCTATACAAATTCAGTTTTAACATCATACAACGTTACGAGCAGGTCAGGGTAAGGGGATCTCTATTGACAACTATCCTGCATAATGAACTGGAAATTAGTATGCTGCTTACTAACGCTTCAACAAAAGCTAGGCAGTTATTATAATTCCCCCGAAATAAAAGTAATAAATCACCTACGTAAGGACTTGCGCTTATTATTCTATCTTCAAATTAAGGAACACGTATGCTAATGTAATATTCAGTTGGACATGAAAATTTTAGTCAAACAGTAAGCAAGTCGTGGTCCCGTGGCAAGCCCCCGTTGTTGTCCGTAAAAAAGAACACCAGACTTAAAGTAATTATAGCTAACAACACTCTCCAATAATTTCAGTATATGTTAATTTCATCACTGGGCCTACCACTATTTGCTGAGCTCACAGTGGCCTCACGAAATGAAACAGCTGTTGACGTAAATCGAGCGATTGAAGATTATTTCACAACTTCCACTCTTCTCCAAATCAACATATCAAAAACCTCTAAGCATTTCTTCTCTCTCCTTATTTCGGGAGGCTATGCGGCGCAAGCACATAAAACGTTTAACTGTGTGTTCAACTAACCACATCATATTTTCTTTCTTGTACAAAATAGCTCTTTTGAATCAACCATGTTTATTATTTCTTGGCTAGTTGATGACCTAGCGTTGTTTGGTTATACATTTATTCCATTAGTCCATCTTCTTCCCCCCCCCCCCCTCTCTCTCTCTCTCTCTCTCCAGCTTCTCCATCCCGATCTCTGCTCTGTCTATTCCACCCCCCCTTCCTATCTCCCCTTATTCATCTGACCATCTGCTCCTCTTTTCATATTCTTCTCCATCCCGTTCTACATCTCATCCTCCCCCTCACTCTCCCCATCTGTTCCTCCCTCTCTCTATCCATCTCCTCCTCCACCTATCTATGTCCTCCCATGCTCTCTGTCCATCACCTCCTCTCCACTGTACGTGTTTATCTCTTCCTTCCACCTCTCTGTCTCTCCTTCTTCCCTTTCTCTCTCCACAATCATCCCCCCCCCCCCCCCCACCAGCCCAATAGCAGGATAATTGTTCTCACCCACATAATATTTTTTTCCAAATATTAAGCGATATGTGTACAAAATTTGGTTGAAATCGATCCAGCGGTTTAGGGAAACTTTTTACAAGTATTTTTCCCGCTAAAGTTACGTGTATTCAACATATTTCACATATATTTGTACACATGATTCACTCTATCGTTAGCGAACTTCACCCTCCGCTTCGTTTTCACTCACCTCAATGTTTATGACGTCGCATCTCCTAAAGCGAGTGTCATACATAGATATAAATTTGTAGGTACATTCAGTGGCGTATGTGGATACTGTTGCGAATACAGATAGTAGCAACAGTAAAAAGTTTAAAAAAGCACGCTCGAGGCGGCAGTTTTACTGCAAAAACAGGGAAAAGTTAGTAAGTGATAAACATTTTTCGATTCCTCATTTTGTGGAGGTTGTCAGCGATAAAAAGTTTCTTAAAGGATTAAAATAGCGTGTAAAGTTTGTTGAATCTCACGAATCACTGCCATTCTCAAATACTGGACGAATAAAGTCTGCGTTTTCGCAACACTTCTTTTTCACCCTGACCTCTTTGATAGGTAGGTTTTCCTTGAACCAACATCGATTCTTTCCAGATATTACACGATATATGTACAAAGTATGGTAGAAATGGGTCAAGTGGTTTAGAAGGAGATGCGGAAGATACATACACGTAAATCCATCCATAGATACGGACATCCATTTGTATAAATATGTAGATTACGTGTCACGAGTTGCATCCTAGGTACCTGAGCGCTATAAACGAGTTCCTCTAACTTATCGCATATTTTAGTTTTTATCTTTTTCGATGAACAGTAAAGAGTATGTACTCATGCACTTCATCTTCAGCTGCCATTTGAAAACGGCACGCACCCTAAATGGCGATTCAATGTCCGGAAACAAAAAAAAAGAAAAAACAAAAGAAGTAATTTCAATTTCAGTTCCGGTTTTGAAGACGGACAATTGAATCTGTTCGAGAGCCGACGAACATCAGTTTTTAATTGAAAGTAGGTTACAGTGACCATTACATTTGAAATATTTTGCGAAAATAAAAGTACAGAAGTTTCAAACGTGCGGCTAAGTACCATTGTTAATGGACTGACAGAATTAACAAATTCTGCGGGCGTTGTTATCTGTCTGATGGATGGCGATATAAATTACACAGTGAACAGCGTAGCCGCAGTAAATCACCAGATGACCATATCGACAATCAATTACGATCAATTACAAATGATGGAGACACGTTTGGAGTGAGAAGGAAAGATAAAACCGTGGGTGATCATGAATTTCCAACGTGACTACAATGTTTTCGACAGTGGATGCAGCAATCCGAGCAATGGAACTAAATCTCACGACAACGGATATACACCGTCCAGTTGAAAGGAATGTGCTCGTATATCTAAAAATATATTTTTTTCTTGAAAAACTATTTCTTGTCATAATTCCCCTCATCGACTTGACTGCGCTCTTCTCACTTCAAGGCAGAAAAAAGTTTTTTTCAGAGTAAAGAAAATTAGCTATTATTCAGGACGTCATTTTATCGTTTAAAAAATTTCTTCGTGTAGTAAAAATTTCGTCCAGCTGAAGCACATATTCAATGAAAAGGACAAACATTTCTCCAACGGATAGGATAAAAAGTTGGTGGGAAACCAGGACTGTACCAAGATAATGTTGAATCGCAGTTTACGAAACTTTTACAATATGATTGCTAGTATGTGAAACTAGTGCATTCAAAAAAATCCAGTAATGAAGCGCAACAGACAACAATAACTGCTCTCCGTGTGTATAATACACTGATGCAAATGAAAACTCATACACCTAGAAACATCAATCAAACATTTATTAAACGTTATACAGAAGTTTGTCACATAACGAGAATTGATTGATTTAAACTGTCATTCCATGCGGAACCGATGTACGTAGACAATATCAGTATGAGGTGTGACCGCTACTCTTGTATTCGTTGTGTCATGGAAACTAACAACCTCCTTGCAATGCCTGAAACATGTGCTATCGCAGATAGTTAAGGCTGCTGCCTGGATAATGATGTGAAAGTATACCTTACCATCGCACCCCAGACGAGTTCGTAACTGACAATTCAAAGGACTGGGCTGTCCAGTCATGGAACTGGAGATTCCTCGAGGCGTTTGTGATGTGAAATGTGGTATGGTGTCTTGGATTATTCTGTTATACTGCGTCATTTGGTATCCTAGTAATGAAGGGAATTACAAAAGGGTTTACTATTTTAGCCAAATGGAGAACATTCGATTTCCAAACTACAAATTTCATATGTTTGTTCTTTTTTTTCTTCTTTATGGCCAGCAGCATAATATAAGTCAGATAATGACATGATTATTAGAAAGATGCTCCAGAACAGCTGCTTATAATAACTAACCTTAATTAACACCAGACTGTTGTTATCGCCGTTTTCCAAGTACCTGCTAACACAATTTTGATGAGAACGTGTATAAATGTGAATATGATTTATATTAAAATGACTACATTGTATTTTAGACACGTGTAGAACGATGTGACGTCTATATTGCGTCGATAATGAACTGCCTTGTACCTGTCAATGTTTTGATTAGAAGGTAAATGACGTAAATACAAACAAAATAATACGTTAATTATAGTTTCTCAGTTCTACTCTTATGACGTTATATGTTTGCAAAGATCATACAGAGGAATAGCAATATTATTTTAATAGCTAAATTTTGTCACGATTATCCCTGGTTGTTGCATACATTATTTCCGGCTTATCCGTTTTCGTGTTCTAAAAGTTCAGTAAAGTATTTGAGGTAGTACTTGTGTCTAAATTCTATATGCACACTTAATATTTCTTCTGGGCATTTACTCATGTGTATATAGGGTTCCAGTTATTCAACAATGTTCATTGCAAAACCTTTTGCTATTTCGTTCGGGTTTTGAAATGTATCTTCGATTGTAACAGCAGTGCAATTTTGATTTTTCAAACATAGAAAGAAGTTCGACTAATTACTCTCGTTGTCTCGATTGTATTCCTTATATCTGACGTTAAGATTTTTTCTTCTTTGGCCAGTGCAAACGCCATTACAAATGCACATGTGTTTTTATATATGCCTGGATTGTTATATTCGTTTGTTCTAGTGCTGGCGGCACGTAGTTTTATTTAAAGCTTGTTATTGGTTCGAAAGGCTAATTGAACTAAAAAATTATTATTGATTCGAAAGGCTAGATGAATAAAATTACTATTTACCACCACTGGAACATTCGGACATAATAATTCAGGCTCATCTGAAATGATGGGTGGCAACTGTAATAGCTTTTACTTTGGCCAGGCAGGAAGAAATTGTAACATCAGTTGTAAGGAACACATTAGAACCAGCGAGGATAACCAGTCGAGCTTCTTTCCACATTCAATAAATCAAAACCACACTGCTGATACAATCGAAAATCACTCCAAATTCTGCACAGAATACCAAAAGGTTTTACTGTGAACGTTCTTACATAAGTGAAACTATATACGCATGAAAAAATACCCACAAGAAACATTAAACAAGCATACAGAATTTAGGCGTAAATGATAACTGAAATACTTTATTGATCTCTTAGAAAACGTAAATGGCAATACATATGCAACAATCAAAGATAATTGTGAAAACTTTTCGTTAGTGAAATGATATCGTGTTCTTCTGCGTAATCTGTAAAACTACTGTCAAACCATAATAAACGTAATATTTTCTATACATTTATGTCATTTACCATCTAAGCAAAACTTTGGCTTTTATAAGACGGTTCACTACAATGTAATATGGACGACAGATTATTCTAGACGTGAGTATAATATAGTCACTCTAAAGTAAGTGATATTCACATTTATACAAGTTCTCGCAAAAATTGTATTCACTGTTGCTCGACAATGGCGATAATTACCTAAACACACTGTCGTTAATAAATGTTAGTTATTATAAGGAACTATTCTAGTGTCTCTTTCTAACAATGAAATCAGTCTTGTTGACACATCCAATGGCTTCCCTCACCATGATTTCAGGATTTGGAGTGGTATGGGTCTCAGGAATCGTTGACTGCTGTGACCTTCCACCACATCGTCTACACGCAATTTGGCGTTGATCAGAACGCCGCAGACAGAAGTAAGACTCGTCGCTGAATACCACAGAATGCCACTAGATGTTCCAGTGGATTCCGCCACTTGGGCATATAAGTCTGTTGTCTGCACTATGGTATCAGCGGTAAACGACGAATGGACACCCGAGAACTCCACCCAGCCTCGAATAATCTCTCGCTGAAGGATTCTTTCGATATTACGGCTGTAAACGTTGATTTGATTTAAGAAGTTTTCATCTGTTCGTCAGAGCCAGCCGAATCACCTTACTATTAGTTCGGTGTAGTGCTCTGGAAGGGCCCGAGCATAATAATTTTGCCGAAGTGTCGTCCTCATTCCATCTCGTTATTACTAGTTCTCGGGTCATCGCACCACAACCAACTGTCTGCGTCGTTTATCGCCATGTCGCACCCGTGACCCTCACTTCAATAATTAGATCTCTCTCAAAGTATGAAAGATGTTGATATGCTCAACATTCTCGTCCGCTTGACATGCTATGTTGCGATGTCGACTTCGAAAGTTCCTGTAACGTTAGACAAGTGCAACAGCTACCATGTACGCACACTAACATATAAATGATATTGCGAGAAGACTTTGACAGGGGACTTAAAGACCTAAGTCGAAAAAAGTCTCCGAGAGTCGATGACATTCAGTCACAATTACTGACAGCCTTGGGGGCGCCACTCATGACAAAATTCTTCCATCTGGTGTGCAAAATGTGTGAAACAGGAGAAATACGCTAAGACTTCAAGAAGAATGTAATGATCCCAATTTCCAAGAAAGCAGGTGCTGAGAAATATAAATATTACTGAACTACCAGTTTAATAAGTCACGGTTGCAAAAGAATTAATACGAATTCTTTATAAGGCAATGGAAAATCTGGTCGAAGCCAACCACAGGGAAGGTCAGTTCGGAATCCGGAGAATGCAGACTTATCTTAGAAGATAGCTTAAAGAAACAGAAACCTACGTTTACAGCATTTGTAGACATAGAAAAAGCCTTTGACAATGTTGACTGGAATACTCTGACACTCTGAAGTTAGCCAGCGTAAAATACAGGGAGCGAAATTTTTTTTCCAAGTTGTATAGTAACCAGACGGCAGTAATAAGAGTTGAAAGGCATGAATAGGAAACCTATTGCCAACGTTTTTCAATATGTACCTTGAGCAACCAGTAAAGGAAAAACGATGGAGAGGGAATTAAAGTTCAAAGAGAAGAAATAAAAACCCTGAGGTCTGTCGATTGCATTGTAATTCTGCAAGAACACCACAGGAGTTGAAATAACAGTCGTAATGGACAGTGTCTTGAAAGAAGAACATCAGGAAAAGCAAAACACAGATAATCTATGTAGTCTAATTAAATCAGGTGATGCTGAGGAAGTTAGAGTTGGAAACGAGACACTTAAAGTAGTAGACGAGTTTTGGTATTTGGGCAGCAGAAAAACTGATGATTGCCGAAGTACAGAAGATAGAAAATGTAGACTGACAAAGGCGACCGAAGTAAAAGAGAATAGTAATTCGCGTAATGTGATGCTACAGAAGAGTGCTGAAGATTAGGTGAGTAGAACACGTAGCAATGAGGGGTTACTGATCAGGACTGGGAGAAAAGAAATTTGTGGCACAACCTGAATAGAAGAGATAGGTTGATAGGACGTATTCCGAGGCATCAAGGAATCGACAATATAATATTGGAGTGAAGAGTGGGGCGTATAAATTTTAGAGGCACACCAAGAGAAGAATAGAGTAAGCAGATTCAGAAGGATGTAAGTTGCAGCAGTTACTCAGAGATGAAGAGGCTTGCAGAGGATAGAGTAGCAGGGAGAGCTGCATCAAACTGGTCTTCAGACTGAAGTCCACAACAGTAACAACAATTCACACCAATCTTCACTCATAGAAATGGGATTTTTCTCTACAGAAAGTACCGAAAATACTCTCCCATATCATACAGGCATAAAAATATAAGAGATCGGTTTGATAGAATTCAATGAAGGTGTCCATGACGTAAGTCTTTCTCTTTCAGCCAGGTGTATCGGGATAGCACATTCGGATTCAGTAAAAGCTATGATCATAAGCCTTTTCGTCTGCGTTTACGAACCATACTTTCATTGAAATACTCTTCCACACTGTTTCACATGAAAACTCACCAGTCGCAATAGCCATAGCTCTTATGACAACTTCTCACACAGCACATAAGACGTGCGGCCTCTTTTAATGGAGAATCTGAAACGCGTCAGGCTTGTGCCAGACTGTCGTTTTACTCTGATTATATTAATCATTCATCAATCATGTGACAGACTTCCCCATTTTTTCTCATTTGATTCAAACTTTGATACAAAAATGGGTGATACAAATAATTATTGATATCAAGCCATTACTCAACAAAGTAGTTCTGATAACTCTGAATATATAGTTTGCGTGTAGTACTGCGCTGGAGAATTTGGGTGAGTCTTGGGAACCCATCTCACTTGAAACCACTTGCTACCCAAAGGGGACAATTAAACTGAAATCTAAAAACCCTCACTGGGCTGTGTAGGGCAACATCCTGTAGTGACCGGTAGTGAAAGCTGGTCGGTCGCTGGGCCAGTGCCATTATGTGTTCGCCACCCGTCATTCTGGGTTTTCACAGAAACTGCAGAAACATTTGAAGGGCAGTTGTCGCCGAATAGTGATCAGGCGTGTGCACTAAGGAGAAAGCCGGGTCAGAGTTCGACCTGTGTGTCTCCTTTGTGTGGTTATTCAGCTAAAGCGGTATCACGTGATGGTTGCTGGCGAAAGACCGGATGCTGGTCATAAAAGAATAGTGTGTGTGTGCGCTCAGGAAAGTAGATAAGACCTTACTTGACTAGTGAGAGAACAGAACTCGTGTTTGGTAGTGGAATGTTGGGTAGTTCGTAAATAGACTGTATCCCGTCACTCCCTTACCGGGCCACGGAGTTTGTTCACCTTAGCACTGTACAAAATAGTGGGAAGAAATGTAGCTTGATACTGCTAAATAAGGAGCGTGAGTGGGGAATCTGATGCCATTTTCTGGGAAAAGACACCGCAGCTTCTGCTTGCATTGCGTAGTTTTCTCAAAGGTGGTAGATGGTCGCTAAATTGTTAATACTCGTTGAAATGCAAGATTTTTCAGTGTTTTTCGGAGGAGGGAGGACCGGTGTTGCTGAAAGATTTCCCATTTCAAGAACGGCTAACAAAATTTGTGACTGGAAGGCGAATGTGTTTTGTATGTGTTTCCTGGCAGAACTGTCAGCAGATAGATTTTCTCAGACAATTCGCTTTGAACTTTTAAATGAGTTGCGAGACAATTTCACTTAGCTCTTAGGTTTTAAGTAAAGAAGTATTGGGTCGGGGGATAGTCACATATTCGGAGACTGGAGCCTTCAGGTGTGACTCACATACAACATCTAAAACGCAGAAGTTAGCGGCAACGCGTCGTATGGAGTCAATTTTGGAGCTGAGAGGAAATATTGTAAGATCTTGTTGCCAAGGTGAAGGGCAGATGAGAATGGTTAGGACATGAGATGGTCTTCTATAATGTTATGGTATATTGCTTTAGAAATGCTCTGAGTAACTGGTGGTCGCTAATGATGCAGGCAGTCCGCGGTCTTGTATGTGATATTCTTTACCCAAAGGTTGATCAAAGCAATCATCATGTTCTCACTGTCATCTTGACACCTGTATTTATTTGTTTATTCAATGAACTATAAATTACTAATCTGATGCTCTTCTTTATCCAACTCCTGTGGGCTTTGTGGTACTACAGTCACATCTAAGTGAGCCACTTTAGAGAATTTATGTCTCAACTTCCTTTCATTTCCGATCACCCGGGATTAATGCTTCGGTGGCCGAGCGGTTCTAGGCGCTTCAGCCCGGAACCGCGCAACTGCTACGGTCACAGGTTCGAATCCAGCCTCGGGCATGGATATGTGTGATGTCCTTAGGTTAGTTAGGTTCAAGTAGTTCTAAGTTCTAGGGGACTGATGACCTCAGATGTTAAGTCCCATAGTGCTCAGAGTCATTAATGCTGTGCTGGCACGAAACTACGTTTTTGTCCTTGATTGAATTTATAATTGTAATAAATTTGAGTTAGTTTGAACCACTAATTTCAGTACCCTGATAAAACCTCCACATTCCCTTGTTACTATTGACCATATAGCGAAGATGCTGAGTCGCAGATACGCACAACGAAAAGACTCTTACAATTAAAGCTTTCGGCCATTGTGGTTTCAGTTGCCTGAGATTGCAGTCGTGTGAGTGAGTTCCGTTTGCGTGTGTGTGTGTGTGTGTGTGTGTTTGTGTTTGTGTGTGCGTATGTTGACGAAGGCTAATGGCTGGAAGCCGTAATTTTGAGAGCCTTTTTGTTGTGTCTATCTGCGACTCAGCATCTCCGCTATATGGTGAGTAACAACTTCCTTCTCACAATTTTGTTACGTTCCATCCTGGATTTTCCATTGTTTCCTTTTTACTATTTATACATGTAAGGATCACACCCTGTGCTCAACTTTTTGGGCTATTAATTTTCTAACGTTTCTGTTGCGTGACAGGATTTCGTTTCACTTCCGTGTGGAGCTAACTGCTCGTCGTTGCAGATCAGGGCGAGTACCAACAGGCCACATGCTTGGTGTGAACTTACGAAACGTCTGCTACTTGGTATTCATTCATTTTTGCAATCTTCATTACCACATTGTCAACATTGTGACAAGTTTCTTCTGCAATAATCTCGATCGTCCAGCAGGTGGGAGCGTCCCCTACAACGTTCAGACTCAATGATAAAGAAATAGTCAGCATCATAAATATCAGTCCACAACTCAGAAGGACGAGTACCAAATCTATAGCCTTCGAATGTAGAATATATCCTCTGTAAATATTTTGTTATACACTTGTCATAACTTAAAACTGTTCAATTTTTTTATCAATGCATTTGTCACGTTTAAAACTAAAATTTCATCTATTCCTTTCAACTATAATTGTTTTACTTTTTGTTGTATTTCTACTACTTATGAAATTTATAATCCTCCTAGCGCCTTTTGAAATGTCTTAAGAAAACAGTAAAAAAAAAAAAAAGCTTATACATCGACAGGAGAAAATAGCAACACCAAGAAGGAGTAGTGTGTTTTAATATCTGAAAGATCATCTCCATTCAAATTTCGCAACAGTTGCATAACAATGGCGCTAGTAAGCACCATTGCGAGGATGTGAGGATGCAAATCGGATTTGCCTTAACTACACGTTGTAACATCGTGAGCGTTAGTTACCTTCGGTTTTGGACGTGGTGATTTGATGTTAGTCAAGAACGCCTTTAACACGACAAACACGCCATCATCAACACCTCACTGAGTTTCAACGAGGTCGTGTAATATGGTTACGAGGAGCTGGTTGTTCCTCCTGTGATACTGCAGAAAGACTTGGCGGGAATGTAGCCACTGTAAATGATTGTTGGCAGCGGCCGTCACGACAATGTATGCTCGCAAGGAGACTGGTCTCCGTACGGCCAAGTGTCAGTACCGATCGGAAAGATCATCGTGTTCGGCGTATGGCTCTGGTGCATCGTACTGCATCTGCGTCAGCAATTTGAGTACGAGTTGGCACCACTGTGGCACAACGAATGTTCCGTAGCGTGCATTCCAGCAACCCCAAACAACCGCCTTATCCGACTTCAGGGATGTCAAGCGAGACCTCGTTGGAGGGCGGGGTGGAGGTCTGTTGTGTTTCCTGGTGAAAGCTAGTTCTCCCTCGGTGCCACTGACGGCCGTTCACTAGTCACAAGCACGCCAGTTGAGGGCCTGCAGCAAACTGTTAGCGTGCTAGACACACTGGACCTACACCTGGAGTTATGGTCTGGAGTGCGTTTTCGTATGACAGCAGGTGCACTCTCGTGGTTATCCTAAACACACTGACTGCAAATTATTTCGCCAATCCGATGATACGACCTCTTTTGCTGTCATTCATGAACAACATCCCAGGGGGTGTTTTCCAACAGGACAATGCCTCGCCTACATACCGCTGTTGTAACCGAACATGCAATACACAATACCGATATGTGCCTTGACCTGCTCGATCGTCAGATCTGTTTCCAAACGAGAACTTATGGGACATTATCGGACGTCAACTACAGCGTCCCAACAACCGGTGTTAACCGTCCCTCTATTGACTGACCAAGTGCAACAGCCATGAAACTCCATCCCATGAACTGATATTCGGCACCTGTTGAACAGAATGAACGCACTTTCACATGCTTGCGTCAACGTTCTGGTGGGCGCACCGGTTATTAATATAGCAGCATTTGACATTTGGATGACTTACCTCGAGCTTACATTAACCTGTGACTGCGTTACTCTACATTAACTATTTATAGTTGTTGCGACTATTTTTCGTCAGTCTGATAATGCAGTCATAGACAAAATCCGTCCTTGATCACCTACAGTGTTACATGCAAAAAACGTTGGTTTACATTTATTAAAATCGCTGTTACAAGTCTCTCATAATTGCATTGTGACTATTACAAACCGTCCTCACAGTTGTGTAGCTCAAATACGTTTACAGTGGAACTTGTCACAGGAATTTTTCTGTCTTTCCATGTTACCCGAAATCTAAATTTAGTTGTCTCCGAGGATCCAATCATGCAATCATAAGTTAAATGACCTAGACTAGTTTTGGGAAAATTAAAAAAAAAAAAGAATTATAAAAGATGTGAGACCATTGATCAGGAATTAATACTTGTGTTGAAGGCATTTCAGTCCAAAAGAAGAAAACAACGTTAAATGACGTATGTCTTACAGAATTCTACAATGTCGGCCGTATTCCTCACTTTATCTATTATCTCACTAACTGGGCTGCGGTCCTCGACAGCGGATAATTATCTCGACTGTCCGTCTGCTGCAGATAGCGTGTGGGAAAATTTACGTCCCGCTGGTATCTGTTCACAGAGAGGATAGCAGCCTGATACTACGATAATTTACTGTGGAACTGAAAGCTAGGCTCATTGGTTTCGAAATTACTGCGCAGGGCTGGAAAATTCCTCCTGTACGGTGGCGTACAGCTCATAGCGGTCTACTCCCCTAAGTACAGCTCATGGGAACAGCTTTGATCAACAAATTCTTACTTCCCTCTTACATATATCAAGCACTAGCAACTAAAATTTAATAAATAAAAATTCGAAAGATTAGGTACAATGCAACACAAAAATGGCATCACGCTACGCAAACAGTCATTATAGTTAACTACATAACTACACTAAACACATAATCGTAAGACTCAACTCTTTGATGTTGAGGCTAATGTACACTACTGGCTATTAAACTTGCTACAACAAGTAGAATTGCAGATGATAAACTGGTATTCATTGGACAAATATATTATACTAGAACTGACATGAGATTACATTTTCACGCAATTTGGGTGCATACAATGTGAGAAATCAGTACCCAGAACAACCACCGCTGCCGGCCGAAGTGGCCGTGCGGTTAAAGGCGCTGCAGTCTGGAACCGCAAGACCGCTCCGGTCGTAGGTTCGAATCCTGCCTCGGGCATGGCTGTTTGTGATGTCCTTAGGTTAGTTAGGTTTAACTAGTTCTAAGTTCTAGGGGACTAATGACCTCAGCAGTTGAGTCCCATAGTGCTCAGAGCCATTTTGAACAACCACCGCTGGCCGGAATAACGGCCTTGATACGCCTGGGCGTTGAGTCAAAGAGAGCTTGGATGGTGCGTACAGGTACAACTGCCCATGAAACTTCAACACAATACCACAGTTCATCAAGAGCAGTGACTGGCGTATTGTGACGAGCCACTTGCTCGGCCACCATTGACCAGACGTTTTCAATTGGTGAGAGATCTGGAGAATGTGCAGGCAATGCCAGCAGTCGAACATTTTCTGTATCCAGAAAGGCCCGTACAGGATCTGCAACATGCGGTCGTGCATTATCCTTCTGAAATGTAGGGTTTCTCAGGGATCGAATGAAGGGTAGAGCCACAGGTCGTAACACATCTGAAATGTAACGTCCACTGTTCAAAGTGCCGTCAATGCGAACAAGAGGTGCCCGAGACGTGTAACCAATGGCACCCTATACCATCACCCCGGGTGATACGCCAATATGGCGATGACGAATACACGCTTCCAATGTGCGTTCACCGCGATGTCGCCAAACACGGATGCGACCATCATGATGTTGTAAACAGAACTTAGATTCATCCGAAAAATGACGTTTTGCCATTCGTGCACCCAGGTTCGTCGTTGAGTACACCATCGCAGGCGCTCCTGTCTGTTCAAAAATGGTTCAAATGGCTCTGAGCACTATGATACTTAACATCTATGGTCATCAGTCCCCTAGAACTTAGAACTACTTAAACCTAACTGACCTAAGGACATCACACAACACCTAGTATTGCTCCTGTCTGTGATGCAACGTCAAGGGTAACCGCAGCCATGGTCTCCGAGCTGATAGTTCATGCTGCTGCAAACGTCATCGAAGTGATCGTGCAGATGGCTGTTGTCTTGCAAACGTCCCCATCTGTGGTTCAGGGATCGACACGTGGCTGCACGATCCGTTACAGCCATGCGGATAAGGTGCCTGTCATCTCGACTGTTAGTGATACGAGGCCGTTGGGATCCAGCACGGCGTTCCGTATTACCCTCCTGAACCCGCCGATCCCATATTCCGCTAACAGTCATTGGATCTCGACCAATGCAAACGGCAATGTCGCGATACGATAAACCGCAATCGCGATGGGCTACAATCCGACCTTTATCAAAGTCGAAAACGTGATGGTACGCCTTTCTCCTCCTTACACGAGGCATCACAACAACGTTTCACCTGGCACCGCCGGTCAACTGCTGTTTGTGTATGAGAAATCGGTTGGAAACTTTCCTCATGTCAGCACGTTGTAGTTGTCACCGGCGCCAACCTTGTATGAATGCTCTGAAAAGCTAATCATTTGCATATCACAGCATCTTCTTCCTGTCGGTTAAATTTACCGTCTGTAGTACTTCATCTTTGTGGTGTAGCAATTTTAATGGCCAGTAGTTTAAATGCATGCGGAGGAAGAACATCATTATAGATTCCGATTTGGCAGCTCAACTTACAGCTCGGGTCTCCTAATTAACAATGCAATTATTTTTCTTTTTTCCTGTTAGTAAACTGAAGATGTGAGTGAGCTGGCGCTGGCAGTAGGCAATCGAGGACAGGGTGCGAGGGGAATGGGGGGGAGGGGCGCGAAGAAGAGGTGGCCACTCCCTGGATAAAGCCAAGACTGTCGTGCAAGTATACTACAGGCTGAGTTTAAACAACAGTTCGTTTTAGATGAGTAACAAAAATAATGAAGTCAGATTAATTTGAAATCGAAAATCTACCTCCTAGAAACGTTAAGCACCTTATTTTCCATTAAGGAAGATCATCTCTGACTATCAAAATTTTCTGGATGAACTCAAACTGATTTGCAGTCCGAGATACATTACAAAACAATGGCTTTCGTTTTGGGCCAATATAAGTTGAAAGGAAGAAACCGATAAAGGAGTTGTTGTTAATATTCTCACACAACTGAAGTAAAAAAAAAAGTACGAGGGCGTGCTGAAAAATAATGTCTCCTAATTTTTATGTGAAAACTATTAATACTTTTTACACAAAACAAACGTTATTAACATCCCAAATCTTCATTCTTTATGTCTACAAATAGCGGTCCTCTGTCGCTAGAGGGCTCGGAATTATACGGTGCAACATGCCGGTATGTACCGTAACTATGTCGGTACATGAGAAGCAGAGTGCTATAATCGAATGTCAAATTCGAAGCGTTCATCCACACATGAAGCACCCTCTCCCTCAGTATGACAATGCCGGACCACACACGAGCTCTGCGACATCTGCAATAATCCGGCGCCTTGTGATCATTGTCGTCGATCGTTCTCCATGGCTGTAACGGATCGTGCAGTCACGTCTCGATACCTGAGTCAGCAGATTGGGACGTCTGCAAGACAACATCCATCAGCACGAACATTTCGACGACGTTTGCAGCAGTATGGACTATCAGCTCGGAGACCATTTCTGCGGTTACCCTTGACACTGCATCACAAACAGGAGCGCTTGAGATGGCGTACTAAACGACGAACTTGGGTGCACGAATGGCAAAACGTCATGTTTTCAGACGAATCCAGGTTCTGTTTAGAGCATCATGATGGTCGCATCCGTGTTTGGCGACATCGCGGAGAACGCACATTGGAAGCGTGTATTCGTCATCGCCATATTGGCGTATCACCCGGGGTGATGGTATAGGGTGCCATTGGTTACACGTCTCGGTCACCTCTTGTTCGCATTGACGGCACTTTGAACAGTGGACGTTACATTTCAGATGTGTTACGACCCGTGGCTCTACCCTTCATTCGATCCCTGAGAAACCCTACATTTCAGAAGGGTAACGCACGACCGCATGTTGCAGATCCTGTACGAGCCTTTCTGGATGCAGAAAATGTTCGCCTGCTGCCCTGGCCAGCACAGTCTCCAGATCTCCCACCAATTGAAAACGTCTGGTCAATGGTGGCCGACCAACTGCCTCGTCACAATACGCCAGTCACTACTCTTGATGAACTGTGGTATCGTGTTGAAGCTGCATGGGCAGCTGTACCTGTACACGCCATCCAAGCTCTGTTTGACTTTATGCCCAGGCGTATCAAGGCCGTTATTACGGCCAGAGGTGGTTGTTGTGGGTACTGATTTCTCAGGGTGTATGCACCCAAATTGCGTGAAAATGTAATCACATGTCAGTTCTAGTGTAATATATTTATCTAATGAATACCCGTTTATCATCTGCATTTCTTCTTGGTGTGGCAATTTTAATGGCCAGTAGTGTATAAATTCTCTGCTAGGGTTTGTAATGCTGATTAGTTATAAAAGCAAGTCAGAAATCTATCCTGAATTGAAAATTTCCCCTATTATACTATCTTAAGATACTTAAATTTAAATAGTTAAGTGATCTGACAGGAAAGACTTACTTTGGACAGATGTTTAATACCGGTGTAGCAAAAGAAAATTTATTTGCGTGAGTCTGATTGGACGTAACGGATATCTGACTTGAAAAACGTTTAAGCGACGGTGCTTGTAGCCCTGTGGCGTGAAATTGGTATGTGTACCCACTCTGGTATCATGACACAAATACGAGACGTCAAGTAATCGCACTTTGTATAGATGAAGAAATGCGGCCCTTTCAGTTACATCCAAACGTCGTCGCTTACCTTTTTTCATGAAAAATCATACACAGAAAACCCCGTATAGCATTCATAGCAATTGGCTGAATATTTTCCACAAATCTTAGAAACGTTTTTAGAATAATATCTTCACTAATCGCGAAACAATACATACTGCATCGAGAGATATTCTGCTAACTTGGTAAATGCAGCTCGGCGTAAGATCGTCTCAATGGGAAAGTGACGCAAGGAAGATTAATTAATTTACAAAATATCTCAATAGGAATCTCTATAAATATTACCGAAAAGGGCCGTTAAGACACGATATCACATACGACGTTCGTGTTCAGAAACATATGGTGTACATAGTTTCAAAATGAAAGAAAATAAAATCAAAGGAAAACAATGAATAAAGCTCATGGGCAGAAAGTGAGACGACTTTAAACGTTCTACCATTCGGATGAATTGATCGGAAACAGATTTTGTACTGAGCATCGAAATCTACTGTCTTCACGAGGGCACCAAGACCTTACGTCCAGATGGAAAACACACTTTTAAAGTCACGAAGGCTTCAGTGAAGTTCCTTACATAAAATCTCGCAGTGAGAACCAAGAACATGAATACACATAAACTGCACGGTCTCTGTGAATAATTAACAAACTCTCATTGCCAACGTGCTCGTCCTGTACACTACCAAACTACGCCGTTGTGCCCCAAACATAAAACTGCTTCATCAGACTGATAAGTCAAGATTGCACACTAAGACTCGAAATCACGCCTGGCAAACATTTATGAAGTTAGAATTAATTTAATATCTTCAGCTATTCACCTGCATTGATATGTATCAACGGGGATAAGTGAAAATGTGTGCCCCGACCGGTAATCGAACCCGGGATATCCTGTTTACATGGCAGACGCTCTATCAATCTGAGCCACCGAGGGCACAGAGGATAGTGCGACTACAGGGACTATCTCGCGCGTGCTTCCCGCGAGACCCACATTCTCACCTTGTATGTCCACACACTACATTCGTAGTGTCCAACCCCAACGAACTCATTCCTCGTGCAAGACATTCTTACCAAGTCCCGTAAGAGTTCGGGGATCATGTGTGCATCCGCACAAAAGAAGGTCATAGCCGGTATTGTCAACAACATATCCATATAAGTATATGGCATACATTTAGTTCAATTGGCAAATGCGTTCAAAAATTAGTCTTCAATTACACTCCTGGAAATTGAAATAAGAACACCGTGAATTCATTGTCCCAGGAAGGGGAAACTTTATTGACACATCCCTGGAGTCAGATACATCACATGATCACACTGACAGAACCACAGGCGCATAGACACAGGCAACAGAGCATGCACAATGTCGGCACTAGTACAGTGTATATCCACCTTTCGCAGCAATGCAGGCTGCTATTCTCCCATGGAGACGATCGTAGAGATGCTGGATGTAGTCCTGTGGAACGGCTTGCCATGCCATTTCCACCTGGCGCCTCAGTTGGACCAGCGTTCGTGCTGGACGTGCAGACCGCGTGAGACGACGCTTCATCCAGTCCCAAACATGCTCAATGGGGGACAGATCCGGAGATCTTGCTGGCCAGGGTAGTTGACTTACACCTTCTAGAGCACGTTGGGTGGCACGGGATACATGCGGACGTGCATTGTCCTGTTGGAACAGCAAGTTCCCTTGCCGGTCTAGGAATGGTAGATCGATGGGTTCGATGACGGTTTGGATGTACCGTGCACTATTCAGTGTCCCCTCGACGATCACCAGTGGTGTACGGCCAGTGTAGGAGATCGCTCCCCACACCATGATGCCGGGTGTTGGCCCTGTGTGCCTCGGTCGTATGCAGTCCTGATTGTGGCGCTCACCTGCACGGCGTCAAACACGCATACGACCATCATTGGCACCAAGGCAGAAGCGACTCTCATCGCTGAAGACGACACGTCTTCATTCGTCCCTCCATTCACGCCTGTCGCGACACCACTGGAGGCGGGCTGCACGATGTTGGGGCGTGAGCGGAAGACGGCCTAACGGTGTGCGGGACCGTAGCCCAGCTTCATGGAGACGGTTGCGAATGGTCCTCGCCGATACCCCAGGAGCAACAGTGTCCCTAATTTGCTGGGAAGTGGCGGTGCGGTCCCCTACGGCATTGCGTAGGATCCTACGGTCTTAGCGTGCATCCGTGCGTCGCTGCGGTCCGGTCCCAGATCGACGGGCACGTGCACCTTCCGCCGACCACTGGCGACAACATCGATGTACTGTGGAGACCTCACGCCCCACGTGTTGAGCAATTCGGCGCTACGTACACCCGGCCTCCCGCATGCCCACTATACGCCCTCGCTCAAAGTCCGTCAACTGCACATACGATTCACGTCCACGCTGTCGCGGCATGCTACCAGTGTTAAAGACTGCGATGGAGCTCCGTATGCCACGGCAAACTGGCTGACACTGACGGCGGCGGTGCACAAATGCTGCGCAGCTAGCGCCATTCGACGGCCAACACCGCGGTTCCTGGTGTGTCCGCTGTGCCGTGCGTGTGATCATTGCTTGTACAGCCCTCTCGCAGTGTCCGGAGCAAGTATGGTGGGTCTGACACACCGGTGTCAATGTGTTCTTTTTTCAATTTCCAGGAGTGTATCTCTTCACACAGAGACCCTAACTGCAACAATCAACGAATGAAAACGGAAGCACAGCTCGCAATTGCCGACGCGGGTAGATGACGGTTTCAATAATAAAGGGATTGTTTTCCTTTACCAACTAGACAGGGTTCTAGAAACATTAACAGACACATTGTCTACTATAAAAAAAACGGATTGCAGTTCTATCTTGACGAATGTCTTACTGCCCTTATATTGATGCCTTCTTTCTTGGCAGTGGCCATTGTGTGAAGTACGAAGTGTGCCCCCTAAGACGGACATGGTAGGACCAACTTGCTTCTCTCGCCGTCAATGGAAGCCCAGGTCGAATCACTCGTTCACAAAGAGCACTGGGAATAATTGAGAAGAAGAATCTTGCGCGCTGCCATATTTATATGATCAGGGTTATCAAACGGTACTGGAATCCACTCAGCGCTACAGATAGCCATCGCACCGTGGCCAACACTCGTACAAAGGTCTACATATTTAGTAATCGTGTATGTTTTGCCGGATTTCGGCTATCTAATTAACGTGAAAGCTAACAACTGTTGAACCAACCGTCAAGGCATTGTGTCAGGTATTTCGCGTAGAGAGCTTACCGCAAATCACCGTTTCATACAACTGGCCTTATTTTAGCTCTCAGCAATTCCAAACATTCGACAATCAGAACGCAATCGCCCACATTACGTTCTCTCCATTGCAACCACAAAGCGAGTGTGATGCAAAACGCACAGTTAGCGCTTCATAAGCAGTGTGGTAGCTAAGTTACAAACAGATTTTGGCTGCTGGCTTTTGTCAGACGACGCCAATTATAAGCAAACTGGTGGTATGACTACTTAAACGTGTGATGTGGATGGCTGGTGTACAGCATAACTTACGGTCCACCAATATCACTGCTGAATTCTATGTTCGTTAGTGACAAAATTCTACTTGCTCTGCACTATATGGTGGATTGAACAATAGGGAAGTTGATATTCACACGTGGGTATTGTACATCTACCGTTCTATAGTGTCATATACTACGTTGACAGCTGTTGCCCTAATCGTACGGCGACAGTTTCACAGCTGCATGATATTCTATTTTTCTCAGCTTACTAAACTGATGGTTTTCACTGATAGTACGTCCACTACTGTCGAAATATTTAGCATTTTTTTGGATTAAAAAAAATCATGGCTTTAAAATGAACTGTAAGTCACTTTTTTTCTCTATAATGACACGGTACGATATTTAGTAACTTTTGTGTCAACTGACGTTGGCGCGGAAGCCTGTGCAGTTATATAAATCTGAACAAGGTGCCTTTCTTAAAAAAGAACATTATACAGGGTGTTACAAAAAGGTACGGCCAAACTTTCAGGAAACATACCTCACACACAAATAAAGAAAAGATGTTATGTGGGCATGCGTCTGGAAACGCTTAATTTCCATGTTAGAGCTCATTTTAGTTTCGTCCACTTACGCTCAATGGAGCACGTTATCATGATTTCATACGGGGTACTCTACTTGTGCTGCTAGAACATGTGCCCTTACAAGTACGACACAACATGTGGTTCAAGCGCGATGGAACTCCTGCACATTTCAGTCGAAGTGTTCGTACGCTTCTCAACAACAGATTCGGTGACCGATGGATTGGTAGCGGCGGACCAATTCCATGGCCTCCACGCTCTCCTGTCCTCAACCCTCTTGACTTTCATTTATGGGGGCATTTGAAAGCTCTTGTCTACACAACCCCGGTACCAAATGTAGAAACTCTTCGTGCTCGTATTGTGGACGGCTGTGATACAATACGCCATTCTCCAGGGCTGCATCAGCGCATCAGAGATTCCATGCGATGAAGGGTGGATGCAATGTATCCTCGCTAACGGAGGACATTTTGAACATTTCCTGTAACAAAGTGTTTGAAGTCACGCTGGTACGTTCTGTTGCTGTGTGTTTCCCTTCCATGATTAATGTGATTTGAAGAGAAGTAATAAAATGAGCTGTAACATGGAAAGTAAGCGTTTCCGGACACATGTCCACATAACATATCTTCTTTCTTTGTGTGTGAGGAATGTTTCCTGAAATGGTTCAAATGGCTCTGAGCACTATGCGACTTAACTTCTGAGGTCATCAGTCGCCTAGAACTTAGAACTACGTAAACCTAACTAACCTAAGGACATCACACACATCCATGCCCGAGGCAGGATTCGAACTTGCGACCGTAGCGGTCGCTCGGCTCCAGACTTTAACGCCTAGAACCGCACGGCCACTCCGGCCGGCAATGTTTCCTGAACGTTTGGCCGTACCTTTTTGTAACACCCTGTAGCTCGAAGACATATAAAAAGGTCCCCTAATGATTTTAATTACCCTAAATTTGTTGGGCTTTGAAATATTAGAAGCAAACCGAAATAGTAATAGATCACGACTTACACTATGCAGATGTACTATCATACGCAAAAGTAAACGAACGACCTGGATTGCGTTTCTCCTGATTTGCATGCAGGACACATAACATAGTTGCCTTGCAGGTCCTCTAGCCTATTTGCAGTACATTCAATTGACTATACAAAACGGATAACACCAGATCACTAGAGAACACTGTTCTTTAAGGTAATCAGTCCAGATGAAAATCAACACCAGAATTTTGTAAGTATTAGTAAACACTTCATTAGAGATAAGACTGTCCATAGCACTTGTAAACTCAGTTTTATTACAGTAAGCGACATTTCAAAATCACTACAACACACATTACAACCTGAGTTAACTATCTCTGTCACGAAGTCATTCCAGTAAACGTTAGGCAAAAATAAATACTTTTATGAACAACATATTTCGAGACAATATCTGCACCCATGAAGTTCTATGAGAATTCGAAGAATTTTTGCTTTTTAAAAGATTTTTCTACAACTCTGTAACGTCGTTTCCGGTACTAGTGTTTGGTCGTAAACTGGACGTTGATCTAATTAATTACAAGCAACGCGATTAACAGCGTCAAGCGCTCTTATCGAAATCTCAAAATTAGCATCGTATCACCAATAATTGCTTTGTACTCATGACTAAACAATTATTTGCGCACATTACAGAACTTTAAATGTCATCATGGACGTTTTATTTTGGATGTGAATTGAAACCAAGCACCTACCGACACTGTAACTAACCAAAGCTACCGTGCCTGCTCGAGACCCGACCAAAGCAACGTTCGTCATTGTTAACTAGACATAGAATGTTGTGAAGTATCGAAGTTTTCACTAGTATCAGTTAGCAAATATGAAGTTCGAGAGACTCTTGATTTTAAGTTGCTTTATGACCTTTGACCAAAAATGCTGAGACAAATATGAAATTAATTTCCTTTCTCGCTTGGCGCCTGATGTCAGTGCCAATGAAGGCATCAAAAATAAAGTGTTTAGTTTTTCTTCGCCGAGAGAAATCACAATCTTGATTTGTATTCTCTATATTTAAGTGGAAATAGGCTGCCAATACCGACGAAAGCACAAAGGAGATGTTATTTTCTTTTAATTCCAAGGAGAAATCCCAATCCATAAAGAGAAAAAGTGGCACAAGAACGGTAGCATAGAATTCTAGTCGAGCGTTTGAGTCCACTACATCCTCAGTTGTATACTTAAGAATACTTTAAAATTATGAATACTTAATAATCCTCGTTGTCCTCCTATACTAAAATCTCTTACCACGAATTAAAATTCATGTAAGTGACAGGTTTCGAAACACTTACCTGCAGATCGGAAACTGGCCACGAATGTCGTCCATTTCACTTACGAAATGGTATTACATGGTCTGGGATCTCACACCCTTTCCATGAAAAAAGAAATGATATACCGAGAGAACGTGGCGAATTGCGTCTTCGACGGAAATGCAAGCAGTCCTTCTCATTTTAAATTCCATAAACGGAATTATGAAGAACATAAACTCATTGAAACTGACACAGTAGGTATTCCGCTAGGTTTTATCAGATCTGCTTATTTTGTAGATTCCGTGTGTGTGACAGTGTGAGAACTTAATAACTACTAACGCAAGTGTCATAAAACTTCGACAGAGTGATGGCAAAGTTGCTCATGTGGAAACTGCATCGTGCAGACTGCCAGCTCGTATATTTCGCAACTATGGACAAAAATACAAGTACAGAAGAGTATATCCAGATCATAATCTACAAAGAGTCCGAAACATAAAGCGTTGGTTTAAAAATTTTTACTTCCCATTGTAATGTAAAGAAGAGGTAATTTGTGGTTTCATACTACAGTTGCGAGAACTTCCACGAAGTGGGCATCATTTTAATTAATTTGGCACGAAAGTTTGTGCTGCTGACATGTCAGGGTGCGTCAGAACAACTATACTGTAGTCAGGAGCCACAACACGGAAGAATAAAATCAGTGGAAAAAAATTCTAGTAATTGTTTTATATTGTCTCAAAGAAGTGAATTCTTTGTTAAAAAAAGAAGATTTATTTACGTATTTATTTTTAGTTTCAAGAATGATGAAATTAGCCTATCGTTTTACGGCTGCAGTGAAGAACATTAAAGTAAATGAAGCCAGGCCGAGAAGGAAGAATATTGGTGAGCATAAGGACGGGCTGAAGGTAATGTAGAGGGCCCGACTGTAAAAATAAAAAAAATTATGAGCGTCATGCTCTCTAAACATAAAGTCGCACTTTCGCGTCCACCCTATTCCCTAATTTCTTCAAACCGCGTGTCGGACATCTGATAAAGTTATTTGTCTGATGGAACCTCAAACATAATTCGTCTCATTTTCTAGATGCCTCTGACCAGGTGAACATGATGCGGCGCTGTGAGCTCATTTATAAACGGTTGTTTTCTGTAGTTCTCTTATTTATCTCGCAGTTACGATTTGGATTTTTCATAGCTGAAACTTATGAAGTTGTTCAAGTATGATAACATATAGACGCAACTGGACAAATGTCGAACATTTGCTTTGGGTTTAGTTGGGGGGTGAATGTTGCAGAGGCTGTCCTGAACCTTTGTACTGTATGTGGGGCGAGTACTTTTCGACAAAACAGATCAGAAAAAGATCTTGTTGAGTCAAGAAACATTGTTCTGGTATGAATGTGTTTGCACATTCTGGAAGCTTCGAGAACAGCCATATGGGATGATGTTCGACCATTTGAGTGTCGGGTGACATTTGTATTCAATGGATAAGGTCCAGAAGTCGGAAGCAGTAGCACTGCATGCTCTAATTTAAAACGTCAAAAATCAAAGACATGATTATTAATGCACTTATGCTTAGTCGTCATCAACTTGCTCATTGAAAATTCCTATGCAAGATTGCTATTGGTGATTAGTTAGATGACTTCATGTTAACGTCTTAAGAATTAATGCCTGGGCCCTAAGAAGAAACATATATCTGTGCAAAAGGTAGTATGAACATAATATTTAGACTCAACAAGGGAGTTATGCATTACGCAAACCTCACCAGGAGAGAGAATACCGCAGCTAGTATCTTTTGCCAACAACTGAGTCACGTATCAGTCGCAGTGCTTGGAAAACGACCTGCAATTCTTCATCACGTGTTGACAAAACACGATAACATATATACTCTGACCATTTCACTAACAAAACTATCCAGAAGTTCAAGAAGTTTTCCCTCACACACTTATCCTTCTGATATTGTGCCCTCAGATGTTTACCTTCCAAGCTCCTTAGCGGGAAACAGTCAAGAAAATTCCTCTCTGGATGAAAATGCACTTCAAAGATGTCGTTTTACATAATGCGAGAAATTACACTGTTGATTAATTTCTCTTTGCTTTTACTTCTGTTCAATAGAATAATTGACAACGCTATTAAAATATGCACCGTACTATTTCAAATGATATTCAAATTACCGCGATATCCTTACGTCGGACGTCTATTTAAACTGTAACATGAACGTGCCTGTATCAGCTCGATTTAGTAACATATTACTCACTTTGGTCTTCTAAAGGGTCTATGTTCACTTAATGTCCTGTCTCACAGTTCAGTAGTATGGAAACATGGCATTTCATATATTGATTTTAGATCTGACTGCTCGTAGCTCTGTCACGAAACAGTTGAAAACGTTTCGTTGAGCGAGACTGGAATCGACAACCAAAGCGGAACCGCCCCCCCCCCCCCCCACCACGCCATCCTTTACTGGCGAACACTTGACCTTACAGCTAGCGGAATACTTCAACGTTGTGCTGCCCCTTATTGATGTAGTACTGGCTAGAATATATCAGCTCGCAATGTAAGAGGCGAGATTAATTGGAATTTCCAGATGGGATTACTTTACTGGACTCAAAACCAGAACTGATGGCTTTTCGCACCTTACGTGAAAATCCATCACATTATTTAATGGAAAGGATACGAATGTATCAACTGAATTGTAGGTTACTTTTGTGTCGTCCAGGGAGTAACTTATCGGTCACAGGGTTGCTAAACATATCCTGCGTTTTTGTCAATAAACAGTTATACTTCTAGCAGGAAGAATACTAGCCGTGAGCGATCAAGGAAGTAACTACAGTTCGTGTCCCAAAGACGTGGCTGCCGAGCGTCGATGTACCAAAAATAGATGTCAGTGAATCTTATTTGCGTTTCTGTAACTGAGTTCAGGGAGTAGAGCGTCGTCACTAGTAATACTCTGATGTGCCGACTGCAGACCAAACAACATAAATCATTAACTAATACAATTAATTAATTGTGTTTTTTCTCTCCTAAATGTACTGAAACCAAAAATCCCATCGCCAGACGTGGTTCAAATTTTTATAACATACTGCAAACGTTATGAGTGGACAACACGTCTTTTTATAATAATAGGATTGAAAATATTTATCTTGAGATCGGTGTCAATGGCACTATCCATGGAAGACAGGCACACAAATGAAGAGACAGTTTCGATTACAAAATGTAACATCCACAGGCAAACTTCGTAAGTTCCGAATCAAGAAAGGCTACCATGCAGGAAATCATAAGAAATGACAGAAAACGCAGGCACATAGTTCCGTTGAAAATTAATCTAGCCAGTATATGCAGGGCAACTCTGATTCCAGCTACTGTTGACGTGAAAGGAGAAGCATTTGCTATCAGAAAGTGTGACAAGGAACACAAAATGCCGATAGTAATGTCTAAAAATGTCACCCTTAAGTAAAACTATCATTCAGTCCATAAATACTAAAAGAAAGAAAAGTATCACTTGTTCGTTATGATTAAAATATATCGGCTGCTCACACTTTGACTGTAAAAGCGAAAAGCGCTTATGTTGAAGAGCTTTTCAAAGTGCAGTATGTTTAAGACACAGAGAACTCGAAATAACGACAGGTTCATTGAGCTAAGCTTGGTGCTGAGATTCTATGCATCGCTTGCGCAAAGTGTTATTTATTAAGCCTCTAACATTTTAATATTAACGACGCTTCTAGGCTACATCAACAGTCATATGGGAATTATCGAGTTCCACTGCGGCGGCAAAGATGGGCACATGGCTCTAGAATTTGGAGAGACAATCCATACGCTGCCGAATCATAACAACGAACTACCACTACATCAGATTATAGGCTATACTTAATTTCTATCTGCGACAGAAATGCTCAGCAATGGTTGAATAGCACCCTACACACAACACAGTCCTTGCCAGTTAATCGTTGCTAAGCGCTCTTTGCTTGCATCATACTGCAAACGACTTCATTTCTATGGCTGGACTGTCACCCCGTAACCGGGCGATAAACAATGTTATGGTCTCCCTCACCATCGTTCACGCCCACTCCCTCTCCCCACCCGCACACTCACTGTGGATGTCTCGTAAATTATGACGCTAACGCAGATTTATACCGAAAGTAACCAGCTTGTTATCAGGTTTTCTGACCTGGTGTCCTGTCGTTACGCTGAAGAGAAATGCTTAAGGTAAATACGAATATTCTGTATGACGGTCATCCAGTGTTTCTGTTCTCCCAGGCACATAATTCGAAAAATGTGAAAATATGGGACAGAGAAGCAATCATCAGTTAATAAATAATAAACACTAAAATTTGGCATATTACACCAGTCATCTGACGACCATGAAAACTGTTTTTTGACCCACCCAGTGCTGCAGTATAAATTTAAGCGTTTAGTACGAACCTGACGCTTAAATTCGTTGCGGTCTTTACCAGTTCAGTAGAGGGAGAGGAAAAAGTCTAACTGTGAATATACTATTCAAGCGGGATTTGTACCTATGGATTCAGTTTTAGTAGCACACATGTACTGTTTAATCTAGAATGCGAACATTCTCTCATTGGTGTAGTACAGAACAATGCAGTGAGAAGCAGTTTAATTACATATTTAGTGTTTGGTTTAACATATTGCAACACCCTTCAGGCATGTTTTGCTACTTATCAGGCGCTTATTTACACAGAAAGCTGTTACATAAAGATAAATTATCTTAATCTAACTTAATACTGAAATGTTTTACTCGCCTCTGTAGCGACTAATTGAGTATTTGAGGGACGAGGTGTCAGTTCATGGCTAGATATCAATGTCCGGTGGTGTCTTCCGCTTGTGTAGAGTTGTGCCTCATTGTCATTGACACCGAAGCCTGTGTGGGAAAAGAAGACATTTGCAGCAGTTATTGTGGTACGGTATCATGTGACACACCTTTTGTATGATAAACAGTCATACCATGAACATGAATTCAATGACATGACAGACAATAAAAAAGAATAAAAACGTACTAGAAGCAATAAATTGGTGGTGGAGAGCACATAGTACAAACCATCACAATAGAACACACGTTTCAGATATGGACAGGAATATTAAGATGTGATGTTCATCCGCGGTTCTTAATCATTCCGAATAGATTGCAGACATTATTTACGTAGTACAGAAATAGGGAAGCATGCGAAACAAAATGCATTGCACGCAGAACCATTACTTGTTTCATAAGAGGCAAACTGAAGTAGGCCACATAGTTCATCGCACAATGAAGATGGCTAATATTTACACAACTAATTCGGAATTTATGGAGACCCAATAAGCAGAACACTTCGCGATATAAATATTGTATATAATATAATATAATATAATATAATATAATATAATATAATATAATATAATATAATATAATATAATATAATATAATATAATATAATATAATATAATATATTAATGGAAGCACTATCGAAACATTTATTGGAATTACGAAGTGCCTAAGCTGACCAGTGAACATGGTTCAGTGGACAAAAGTGGTTGCATATATTCACACAATAAAAGGGGGATTTATAGGGAATCAATAATCAAAATGCTTCCACGAAGTTTTCAACTGTTAAATAGCAATCAGAAATATATGAACAATAGACATACATACTCCTCAGGTCGAACGAAATTATACTTGGGAGGACCAGCAGCATTTGCATCCACTCACGAGCACTGCTAGAGAACAAGTTTTTCTTGACCTTTGCCGACCCAGCTTTCTTTCCCCTAGCAATTTCCGCCTTGCTATGTTTTATGTTACCTGGTTACTTCTAATGACGACAGAAAAAGGTTTCTACAACTATGGAAACTTCTCTTGTCGGAGACTTTCCTGTACAACACTGAAACAAACATACCCTGTAGAGTTTCTTTTGAAAATTCCTGAAATTACTGCAAGTCACTAAGAGAGGAACTCAGTTACTATCACCAGACTGATTAGAGGAAAAAAGTATGGGGAGACATATCTCCAAGTCTACTAAATTCACTGGGAAATACCATTTGTATCACAAAGAATGTGACTGGCTTTCTTAGTTAAGTCGCAGTTACTGATTCTACAACGAAATCCTTTTTGCTGTATTGGACTGTATTTGTGATACACTACCCTCTGTCTATAAAATAACTTGAAAATGATGGATGTTGGTTACTTTGGTATTGCTTAATTATCTTGCTTTTATTTTTTGCTCGTATGATTGTTGACAAACAATCGAAATATATACAAGGAATTCCATTTATGATTCTTATTTCTGACATTCAGCACCAAGATGCTAAGGAGGCCGTTAAATCACGTTCTTTTTGCATCGCAACGCGCTGTTTATTGCATAAGTCTCAATAGTGAGAGAGCTTTGACTTTGTGAAGTGATTTGCTGTAGGTTGGCGAAAGTCTGTGTTATGTGTAAATTCAAGAGAGGAAATAGGAAATGCTTTGTTCCTAATATATGGTGAGTTAACTCCGCCGCCCCCCCCCCCCCTCACATATATGCTGTTTGATATGTGCTACACTCCTGACCGCCTGGATAACAGGATCACGTCACATGTCCTTTGGTGTCCCCATGATTTGCAGGGAACTAACGGATCACAAAAGAGACATTATCGCTGTGTGACAGAAATATCTGGTCATCAGGACCAATACAAAGAAATCTGTGTAACATCCTAGTTTCCCATGTGCTTTAAGACCTGTACAGGGTGAATCAGTTGTTCCTACCTATGCTTTTATGTGATCTACAATGCCTTCATATACCATAAGCAAGATTTTCATCTTTTCTTCCACAACACGTGCAAACTGTTAGTCATACAGCAAAAACTGAACACAACTTCTTTTGGAAGCAATTTAATGTAGTTAGCTCTAATGTAATACATTTCCGCTTGAGGAAATAGTTTTCGACTTATTTTAAGAAAACCATACAAGTTACACTCATACTGGTTTTCCTGAATAACTCAAAAGTGACCTCCAGCGAAAACATCTCCCAGTATTAAATTTAAATACATTAAATTTCCTACTAAATGTTCCTATTTTATTTTCTGTACGACTAATAGTTTAGACCTAGCGAGCGAGAGAGTATAAAATTCTTGCATGTGGTTTCTGAAGGTTCATGCTTTCAACAAGAATGAGACACATGAGAACTCTTAATCTGCTGTTCACATATATCCAGTCCAAATGGCATAAATGTGATCTCAAGGTTATTGCAGTTCTGCTCTGCTTGCATCTCATGTACACGAATTACTGCTGTTTCATATGCGAGAGAAGCAGCGCAGACCGAAAAAACCGTTAATCTGGCTAAAATAACCTGCTCGGAGAAAATCTGCTGCCTGAAGAGAAAAATGTCTTGAAGACTCCTCCTGTTGACCGGAAAAGAGTGTACTTACATCCATCGCATATTAAAATGGGTCTTATCAAAAACGTCGTGAAGGCCACCGACAAAACATCTTATGGATTCATATACTTGCGAGAACAGATACCAAAGATCAGTTAAGCAAAAATTAGGGAGGGGATATTTGTAGGACGACAGATAACGGAATTAAGGGCTGATGAACATTTCCTTGATTTGTTGGATGATGTTGAAAAAGGCATGGCTATCTCGTAAGAACTTTTTTAGGCAACTACAATTAGTGAGGTCATATCACCACATGGGAACTAACAGGTAACTTAAGATACATTTCTTGGTCAACCATTTGGAGTTATTTCCAGGAAATCTTGGTGTTGTTACTAAGTAACATGGATAACTGTTCCATCAGGACATTTCTCAAATGCAAAAGCGTTATCAAGGCAATTGAAGTACAGCGATGATGTCCGACTACTACTAGACCTTAAGAGGACACCTTCCTGAGGCAGTCGTAGGAAATCAGGAGGAAAGCATTATCAGGTACGTTTATTCAATTTTTTTCACTCTTATGTTGCTCATTTCGTGATTAATTTGGGTACTGACACATATTTTTGTTCACCTTTTGCCAGACACACATAATGCCTAATACATAGGCTACAGGAAGTAGTATCACACGGAAACTGAGGCCGAAACGGATATTCTGAAATTAGATCTACAGTTAGGGACGAATTATCTCCCAGAAACAGATTTATTAAACATATTTCCACTGCAGTGCCCGACACATTTCAGACTCTTAGAAACCCTCAATGCACTCTTTCTACCTAAATCCTTCACTCCTCTGCGTTGAACAACGATGTTACTCTCATGAACATAATGCTTAGGCATCTCAATTCTCCGAGAATTATTTTGACTCTGCCCTTCAAACAAACATTTTTTTTCAATTTCTTCTCGTTTTCTTCCACACATTTCATTAATCTCCTTTGCGCTTAAAACTGGCTTTGTTCTTAGATTAAGTGTACTTAAAGTGGTACATTCCTACCTTTCTTCTGAACATTCTAATGTTTCCTTTTTTCCTTGATATTTTTGAGTGTATTGTTTGTTACTCAACATCTTATCATACGACGCTTCTTAAAATTATATTTGTAGATTCATACTCTGAGATTACTCTTTACGGATATGTCCATTCCTCCACAACTGACCTATCAGTATCCAATATTCACAGTTTTAGAGAATTTCAGACCCATTTCATCACAACAGTGCATCATGATTGCATCAAAAAAGTCCCAGTGGAGGGTTGTAATATCATGGGTCGTACAAGAATCGGTATTGGAACCATTACTTTTCTCGTAATATGTTGGTGATGTCTGAACTATTTTCTCCCACTGCAAATATCAGTTATACGAAGATGACCTATGGTTGTATCCAAATGCAAGCCCTACAAGCTCGTGCACTGCCGTCCAGAATGTAAGTCCTGATTTAGTTGCCTTATGAAAGTGGGTGCATAACATAGGTTTGCAACTTAACCCACTTAAAACGCAAGCAATTATAATTGGGCACAATAGACTTAATACTGCTCACTTCAGATTATGTGTTCCATCTTGAATCCCAATCTCCTCCTGCAAAGAACTTGGGGATTGGTATGGACCACAACATAGAATCGACTGAATACACAACTGCGGCCTGTGAGAATGTGTCAGCGTAATTTCACTCACTACAAAAATATAAAAAAATTATTTCCTTTCGATCTTGAAAAGAAACTGTTTCAGTCACTAACACTCCTCATATTTGATTATGGCGATGCTATAATTCAAGAGCTTTCGTACGAAAGGTTGCACCGGCTACAACTGACGATGAATGCTTGTGACGTACGCTACTTCGACCACATGACTCCCGCTTCCGAACAATTAACATGGCTATGTGCCGCCAAGCGTAAATAGTATCATTAAGTTTATCATCTTTTCAATCATTGCCCTCTATCTTATTTGTCTTTAACCCTTATTTGTCTTCACCCCTTATTCGTCTTCAACCCTTATTTTTCTTCAACCCTCATCTGAACAGCACACCAGAAATACTCGTTCTCAACAAAGTAAAATCCTCTCTGTACCATTACATATGCCTGCCACGTTCTCTAAATCATTTCCTATATGAGAAGCCCACCTCTGGAGAATCTTCCTAAAAATATCAAGGAACTTACACTCCTTTCTAACTCCAAAGACAGATAATGGTCCATGGACTTCGTCAAAATATCTGAGAAATTGAGTCTGCTAATAATAGACCTGTTTATCCATCGATTGCGAATAGGAAAATAAATCCTAGAGCTCATAATAATGGCTGGTTAAACTTGAATTTTGTTCCTTATAATGTAGCTAGTCATCGGAATATCTTAACACTCGTCAAAATATCTGAGGAATGAAATTCCTTTCAAACTTCGGGAGACAGCTAACGGTCCATCTTCTGTGACGATAGCTTCTCTCTGCAGCTCGCACTCGTCAGTCCACCCTCCCCACAACTTTTCCTTCGCCTGTGTCTGAGTTCTTTGTTTAAGTTCTGTTCTTTCATAAAAGTCACTGTCACTATCATTTCAGCTCTTTTCCTTTTACTTTACCCCTTCTCCTTCTGATAATGCTTAACGTGGTCTCAAAGTTGCTAAACTAATTTATAGGTTTCTTAATACGTTGTACTATCATTATTAGTCTTAATTCTTATTACTAAATTATTTTTATTATTATAATATTTGCTGTGAATCTGTTGTAGTATCTTTGATACGTGTTATTCCTGGTCATAAGTAAGACTGTATATTAAGGCCCTACCCTTATAGGTTAAATAAGAAATAATTAAATAAATATTGCCATATTCTACTAGTATTCCTCCGCGTTGTACCCGTGGTCTAGGGGTAGCGTCTTTGATTGATAATCAAAACGTCTTCGGTCCCAGGTTCGATCCCCGCCACTGCCTAAACTTTGATAAATAATCAGCATTGGCGGCCAAAGACTTCCGGCATAAGAAGTCAGCCTCATTCTGCCAACAGCCTTGTCAAAGAGGGCGGAGGAGCGGATAGAGGTTCAGGGCACTCTCTTATCCTAGGGGTGGGAAATTGCCCTTAAAGGCGGAAGAATCAGCAATGATCAACGACAAGAGGATGCAGAAGGCAATGGAAACCACTGCATTAAAGACACGTAACATGTATCCACAGGACATGTGGCCTGTAATTGAAGAAGTGTCATGATGATCTCTCCATTGGAAACAGATTAATGAATAGTCCCCCATTCGGATCGCCGGGAGGGGACTGCCAAGGGGGAGGTTACCATGAGAAAAAGATTGAATAATCAACGAAAGGATAACGTTCTACGAGTCGGGGCGTGGAATGTCAGAGGCTTGAACGTGGTAGGGAAACCAGAAAATCTGAAAAGGGAAATGCAAAGGCTCACTCTAGATATAGTAGGGGTCAGTGAAGTGAAGTGGAACGAAGACAAGGTTCAAATGGCTCTGAGCACTATGGGACTCAACTGCTGTGGTCATCAGTCCCCTAGAACTTAGAACTACTTAAACCTAACTAACCTAAGGACATCACACACATCCATGCCAGAGGCAGGATTCGAACCTGCGACCGTAGCGGAAGACGAGGATTTCTGGTCAGATGAGTATCGGGTAATATCAAAAGCAGCAGAAAATGGTATAACAGGTGTAGGATTCGTTATGAATAGGAAGGTAGGGCAGAGAGTGTGTTACTGTGAACAGTTCAGTGACCGGGTTGTTCTAATCAGAATCGACAGCAGACCAACACAGACAACGACAGTTCAGGTACACATGCCGACGTCGCAAGCTGAAGATTAACAGATAAAGAAAGTGTATGAGGATATTGAAAGGGTAATGCAGTATGTAAAGGGGGACGAAAATCTAATAGTCATGGGCGACTGGAATGCAGTTGTAGGGGAAGGAGTAGAGGAAAAGGTTACAGGAGAATATGGGCTTGGGACAAGGAATGAAAGAGGAGAAACACTAATTGAGTTCTGTAATAAGTTTCAGCTAGTAATAGCGAATACTCTGTTCAAGAATCACAAGAGGAGGAGGTATACTTGGAAAAGGCCGGGAGATACGGGAAGATTTCGATTAGATTACATTATGGTCAGACAGAGATTCCGAAATCAGATACTGGATTGTAAGGCGTACCCAGGAGCAGATATAGACTCAGATCACAATATAGTAGTGATGAAGTGTAGGCTGAAGTTCAAGACATTAGTCAGGAAGAATCAATACGCAAAGAAATGGGATACGGAAGTACTAAGGAATGACGAGATACGTTTGAAGTTCTCTAATAGCGCAGTAGGCAGTACAGTTAAAGAGGAATGGACATCTCTAAAAAGGGCCATCACAGAAGTTGGGAAGGAAAACATAGGTACAAAGAAGGTAGCTGCGAAGAAACCATGGGTAACAGAAGAAATACTTCAGTTGATTGATGAACGGAGGAAGTAAAAACATGTTCCGGGAAAATCAAAAATACAGAAATACAAGTCGCTGAGGAATGAAATAAATAGGAAGTGCAGGGAAGCTAAGACGAAATGGCTGCAGGAAAAATGTGAAGACATCGAAAAAGATATGATTGTCGGAAGGACAGACTCAGCTACAGGAAAGTCAAAACAACCTTTGGTGACATTAAAAGCAACGGTGGTAACATTAAGAGTGCAACGGGAATTCCATTGTTAAATGCAGAGGAGAGAGCAGATAGGTGGAAAGAATACATTGAAAGCCTCTATGAGGGTGAAGATTTGTCTCATGTGATAGAAGAAGAAACAGGAGTCGATTTAGAAGAGATAGGGGATCCAGTATTAGAATCGGAAATTAAAAGAGCTTTGGAGGACTTACGGTCAAATAAGGCAGAAGCAATAGATAACATTTCATCAGAATTTCTAAAATAATTGGGGGAAGTGGCAACAAAACGACTATTCACGTTCGTGTGTAGAATATATGAGTCTGGCGATATACCATCTGACTTTCGGAAAAGCATCATTCACACAATTCCTAAGACGGCAAGAGCTGACAAGTTCGAGAATTAGCGCACAATCAGCTTAACAGCTCATGCATCGAAGCTGATTACAAGAATAATAAACAGAAGAATGGAAAAGAAAATTGAGAATGGGCTAGGTGACGATCAGTTTGGCTTTAGGAAAAGTAAAGGGACGAGAGAGGCAATTCTGACGTTGCGGCTAATAATGGAAGCAAGGCTAAAGAAAATAAAAGACACTTTCATAGGATTTGTCGACCTGGAAAAAGCGTTCGACAATATAAAATGGTGCAAGCTGTTCGAGATTCTGAAAAAAGTGGGGGTAAGCTATAGGGAGAGACGGGTCATATACAATATGTACAACAACCAAGAGGGAATAATAAGAGTGGACGATCAAGAACGAAGTGCTCGTATTAAGAAGGGTGTAAGACAAGGCTGTAGCCTTTCGCCCCTACTATTCAATCTGTACATCGAGGAAGCAATGATGGAAATAAAGGAAAGGTTCAGGAGTGGAATTAAAATACAAGGTGAAAGGATATCAATGATATGATTCGCTGATGACATTGCTATCCTGAGTGAAAGTGAAGAAGAATTAAATGATCTGCTGAACGGAATGAACAGTCTAATGAGTACACAGTATGGTTTGAGAGTAAATCGGAGAAAGACGAAGGTAATGAGAAGTAGTAGAAATGAGAACAAAGAGAAACTTAACATCAGGATTGATGGTCACGAAGTCAATGAAGTTAAGGAATTCTGCTACCTAGGCAGTAAAATAACCAATGACGGACGGAGCAAGGAGGACATCATAAGCAGACTCGCTATGGCAGAAAAGGTATTTCTGGCCAAGAGAAGTCTACTAATATCAAATACCGGCCTTAATTTGAGGAAGAAATTTCTGAGGATGTACATCAGGTGTATAGCATTGTATGGTAGTGAAACATGGACTGTGGGAAAACCGGAACAGAAGAGAATCGAAGCATTTGAAATGTGGTGCTATAGACGAATGTTGAAAATTAAGTGGACTGATAAGGTAAGGAATGAGGAGGTTTCTACGCAGAATCGGAGAGGAAAGGAATATGTGGAAAACCCTGATAAGGAGAAAGGACAGGATGATAGGATATCTGCTAAGACATGAGGGAATGACTTCCATGGCACTGGAGGGAGCTGTAGAGGGCAAAAACTGTAGAGGAAGACAGAGATTGGAATACGTCAAGCAAATAATTGAGGACGTAGGTTGCTAGTGCTACTCTGAGATGAAGAGGTTAGCACAGGAAAGGAATTCGTGGCGGGCCGCATCAAACCAGTCAGTAGACTGATGACCAAAAAAAAAAAAAAAAAAATCCTCCTCTATCGTTTCTACTATAATAATGGCGTGTGACGAGAGCCTCCCATCGGGTAGACCGCTCGCCTAGTGCAAGTCTTTCTATTTGACGCCACTTCGGCGACTTGCGCGTCGATGGGGATGAAATGATGATGATTAGGACAACACACAAGAAAATCACCGACCCAGCCGGGAATCGAACCCGGGCTCTTAGGATTGACAGTCTGTCGCGCTGACCACATTTTTTTTTTTTTTTTTTTTTTTTTTTTTTTGTTCGTTGCATCTGCTCAGGGCGGACGTCGTAAGACATCCGTTTAGTTTCGTTGTTGATCGATTAACTCAGTTTTTTTTATTACAGAGGGCAGCTAACCCTCTGACCGAACACGCTGAGCTACCGTGCCGGCATCACTCAGCTACCAGGGGCGGACATCGTTTCTACTGATGATCTCGTATTCTCTCTTAGCCTACAATTCGTTACCGTTCAGCAGTATTACAGGCGAATATGATTATTTGATTTTCATTTACTTGTAATACGGAAATACCTGATCAGATTCCTAGTATAATTTCTGTACCTCGACATGTCTGACTTGTGACATCCCTATCTTATCTTCCTGTTCGTAATGATTCGCACTCCATTCATACCACGTTCTGCTACTATTGGATTTACCTTCTCAACGGATATAGTTATCTTCTTTCCCAACCATTTCACTGTCTTCTACTACATCTGGATTCTTTATTTACAATTCCCTTTCCTGACTTTTTAGCTTCACTGCCACATCCAGACGTACGTCACTACACACTCCGACTCATAGGGTAATGTTCTACTGTTGATTTCTCAATAAATTTTTTTATCGGCACCTCCCTGTGGGCTGACCTCTCCCATAGTTCCGACAGGGGGATTCGTCCAGAATCTTTTGCAGTAGTGAGATTGAGACATTTGTGCAGTACTTTTTCCATGGAGAGATATTGTATGCCTTTAATGTTGCACTGGCTTTCACTCCTTCCTTCCACTGATCATTGCTGAGCCGTCTATCTCTAGGGGCAGTGACGCCTTATACCAGAAGTCTTCGACAGCCAGTTTCGATGATTTATTCCAAATCTAAGTAGTAGTTGGGTCCGAATCATGGACGCAGGACTTTGCTGTTCGTAGTAGAAAATGCGCTGTTCACTGCAGAGGGACATCTCGACTAATCTTGTCAGCGTCTATTTAAGCTGCAGTGGCGTAATAAGTGTGTAACCCACACCGCGCCGTGCTTGCCATCACATGCTATTGCATCGGAGTTTCAATAGCGACTTAATGTTCACGCGTTACCTTTGTCCTCTCCCACCAGATTTCTTAATCCTCACTGTGTGGACTTACGTATCAGGGAACCCTACTAGACACAATATGTATGGTGACAGGTTATGCGTCAGTGGACATACAGTATGCGGAAAGGAACGCCATACTTAGGTCACGTAAGGAGCTAAAATTGACGTATAATCGGAAGTCACAAGTTTAATATTGCGGAACTACAACAAACGGCAGTTAACCACTGATGATAGGTGGAAATGTACGCACTGAATCCAATTTGCGTCACGTAAGAGCGCAGTTATTAATATAGCTGATTATAGCTGAAAGCAGTTATTTAAGGTGAAGATTCAAAGTTACGCAAACTTTTAGACACCTGTCCTCGGTTTGTTTCGTTAGACGCAATCTTCTTGTGACGTTTACTTCGTAAGGCTAGCTATGCTATTTGTTACAACAGTGAACCGCACTGCAGAAAACATGACCTATATTAACTTACGTTAATTCACGGACAGCATGAATAATTTTTTCTAATAAGTAGATTAGCTCTGAACAACAAAGAAGCTGTTGTAAATACAAATAGAAACTATATTTTACTACTCTTGCTATCTTGAGTATTTTTGATTCCAGTATATTCTCGCAATTTCTTCTTCCAGTATCGTAACAAAGATTACTTCGGAAAGAGAGAAGGACCACTGACTACGTAAATACTCGTACAAAGTATATCGAAAAAAGCTGGTGCTACATTACCTATTTTAGAGCCTTAGTTTTAGATATTCGGATGCATACAACCCCATTGATGTCTCTCTTACGAACATATAAGTAACGTTTTTCGTAAAAATATTTGGATCAATGCAGTCTGCAGTTATCTGTTTTTACTATCCTCAGGCATACGGAGGCTGCGCTGCGGCTGCAGAAAAGTCGATGCTTGAAGGATATAACTGCTGTCTTTGTACTTTAGCAAAAGATCTTGTCGAGGACACGAGAAAACAGTGGTCCTACGTAAAATGATTAAGCGTGTTTAAGGCTTCTGTCCATTCACCGGCTAAGCAGTCTGGTGCAGCAGTACGTGATGGCAAAAGCAAAGGAGAGGATTTAAATTTCGCATTTAAGAAATAGGACACGCAGGAGGATCATACATGCATACTATCGTTTGACGATCGCACAGATTCCCGTACGGATGGCGTAAAAACAACCAGACCTGCCGTAGAGAAACAACTGAAAGTTGCGTAGTTTTCCTGTTTGTCTTCTCAGTCGCGCAGCAGGGAGTAACACCTGTTATGGAATTTTTGTCCCTTATTTTCTTCTGACACGGAACCTTTGGTTTCACGACAACATGGGGATAAGGATGACCTCAGAAGACCAACTGACGGAACTCTAACTGTTCGGAAACCAACCTTATTCTCTTTAAGAGACTGAAAACGAGTAAGTCGCAGAGTCCGAATGGAATCACAGTTCCGTTTTATAAAGAGTACACTACAACAATAACCCCTTACTTAGCTTCCTTTTACCGTGTATCTTTCGCCAAGAGAAAAGTCCCCAGCGATTGGAAAATAGTCCAGCTTGGTTGGTTGGTTGTGTTGGGGAAGGAGGCCAGACAGCGAGGTCATCGGTCTCATCGGATTAGGGAAGGACAGGGAAGGAAGTCGGCCGTGCCAATTGAAAGGAACCATCCCGGCATTTGCCTGGAGCGATTTAGGGAAATCACGGAAAACCTAAATCAGGATGGCCGGACGCGGGATTGAACCGTCGTCCTCACGAATGCGAATCCAGTGTCTAACCACTGCGCCACCTCACTCGGTAGTCCAGCTTAATCCCATATGTAATAAGGACAAAAGAACGGACCCACAAAATTTTATACCAATCTCCTTAACATAAGTTTGTTGCTGAATTCCCGAAAATATTCCCAGCTCGAATGTAGTGAATTTTCTTGAGACGATCAAGCTCCTGACTATGAATCAGAACGGTTTTTAAGGGCATCGCTCGTGCGAAACCCACGTGCTCTTTTCTCACATGATATCCGGAGAACCATGAATGAAGGGCAACAGGTAGTTACCACATTCCTCGATTTCCGCAGACTGTTAGACAAGGTAAGAGCATGCGATATAGTTTCCTAGATACGTGAGCAGCTTCATGACTTCTGTAACATAACCAGGGCGAGTATTCATCAGAGATGATGGTGTCGTCAGGAATGCCACAGGGAATTGTGATAGGACCGCTGTCATTTTCTGCATGCATAAATTATGCGGTGCAAAGGGTGAGCAGCTTTCTGTAGTTGTTTGCTGAAGATGCCGTGGTGTACAGGAGGGTTTCGTCGTTTAGTGGCTGTAGGAGGACACTAGATGACTCAGACAAAATTTCTAGTTGATGTGATGAATGACAGTTTGTTCTAAATGTAGAAAAATGTAACTTAATGTAGTTGATTAGGGAAAACAGATCCGTAATGTTTGAAAACATTAATAGTGTGCTCTTGAAACTGTCTCATCGGTAGGTGAAATTTTGCAAAGCAATATGAAATGGAATGAGCATTTAAGGATAGTAGTAGGAAAGGCTAATGGTTGGTTTCGGTTTACTGGGAGAATCTTAGGAAAGTGTGATTCATCTATATAGGAGACCGCATATAGGATACTAGTGCAACCCATTGTGGAATACTGTTGTAGTGTTTGGAATCCGAACCATGTAGTATTAAGGGAATATATAGAAACAATTTAGAGGCGGGCTGCTAGATTTGTTACCGGTAGATTTGAACAACGCGCAAGTATTACGGAGATGCTTTGGGAACTGAAATTGGTATCAGTGGAGGGGAGGCGATATTCTTTCCGCGGAACTATGTTGAGAAATCTTAGGGGACCGGAATCTGAAGCTGACTGCAGAACAATTCTGCTGCCGCCAACATATTCGCATGATGATCAAGAAGATAAGAGAAATTAAGTGTCACACGGACGCATATAGATAGTCATTACCGTCGCTCTATTTCAGGTGGAATAGGAGAGAAAATGATTAATAGTGGCAGAAGGTACCCTTCACCAGGTACCATACAGTGACTTGCGGATTATCGATGTAGATGCTTTATTCGCGACAGTTATGTTCCACTCTTAGAATATGCAGACGATATGTCCATAACTTGGTAGCTGAGAACTTAGTTGCGCATGGATGAATTCTGTTGGTGCGTTAACAGTATACAGTGGATTATATTAGGCAAAAATTCCCAGTGCTCTGAACGCATAGCGGAATTTTACGCAGTTTAGATTTACTGATCAATCACTGACAAAAACAACTGGGTGTTCATCTGGACAGTAAACTGAGACGGCCCAACACGAAATATCATATAATTGTGAAAACAGAAAAAGCCTTTAACGATTAATACAGTCAGGTGAGAGCCCATCCTCACAGCCCAATAGTTTTTTTAACACAAACTACGGAATTTCTCTTCTTTGTAGCGCCACTGTTTTGTTGCATTCAGACTAAACATTCTCCATCGGGCACTAGTCTTTGTCAAGGAACAGAGAGATCATCGGCATCTACTTCTTTAGGAATCGAAACTTATCATCAGTGGATAAAAATTGATTAAAAACTGTCCACTCTAAATATTCGTTCTGGCCAACCATCCTGTCCGGACTCTGGTTAACGTTGTCAGAAAGCGTACACCAAAAGGAAAGCCAACGAAGATTATTATTGGTAAGCAGATTCCACCGACTCAAAGTCAAGTTCCCCTCAGTGCGATGGGTGCAAATTTTATTCATGTTTAACTGAGATTACATCTTTAGTGTCCTGTCAGTGTTAGACGAAAAATGCGATAATTAACAGCGAGCAATGTGTTAAATACTATACTTGAGTCAGATATTCTGAACAAAGCAGTGTCATCTCAACAGAATGTGGTAAAATTTGCTTCCAGGACGAGTGGGTGCAATGTTTCATCCATGTGGGCGTAATTACGAAGTACCAGCAAATACTTTATTTTATTGAATTTTTTTTTTTTTTTTGCCTTTGCAACATGTTAAACTCCACATTCACAGATTCATACATATCTATTGATCTTATGTAATTAAATTTTCCTAGAGACATAATGAGTCGCAACTTTACCTTCGGTAAGGATATAATTCGAAGCAATGACTTAAAATTTGTGCCAATCCCGGTACCCGAGCCCAGGACTGTTGCTTATTACGTTTCTGGGTTTTTCGCTACACCAACCGGGCTTTGCGGCTAACTCAGCTGTACGGACTACCTCAGTGCAATGCATTTCCATAACACAAACTTCCATCTACCTCTCAGCCCATTTTGATTTTCCCATTCTTAAAACGTCAGTATTGCCGAGGCTGCCCGATACTGTAATAGTAACCCAGTTTTGTTTGTAACGGGTAAATCCTGCCTGTACCTCAGGCAGCATTTCCCCATCTTACAAATCTGGTGTTTCGTTGCAATATCGGAGAGCCTTGTCAATACTGACGATTTAAGAAGTGGGCTGAACTGAAGTAACGAGAAGTAGCAGAAATGAGAATAGTGAGAAACTTAACACCAAAATTGGTGGTCACGAAGTAGATGATGTTAAGGAATTCTGGTACTTAGACAGAAAAATAATCCATAATCGCCAGAGCAAGGAGGATGCAAAAAAAACTAACAAGGACAAAAAGGGTATCACTAGCCAAGAGAAGTTTACTAGTATCTAATATAGGTCTTAATTTGAGGAAGAAATTTCTGAGTAGTGAAATATGGCCTTTGGGAAACCTATGTTCGTCAAATATGAATTCCCAATTTGTTATTTTGTATTTTATATGTAAATGTTGGTTTTTAACTTTTTGTAGGGATATATGGTATATAATCATACCAGTATTCGTTGGCGAATGACATATAGCTTCAAATCAAAGTTTCCAATATCCCGACTGGTGTGCCAGTGTTCAAACAAATTTATGGTATTGAAAGGTGGCTACACTGAGCCACAGCGCCAGAGATTGCGCCAAAGAGTTTTATTCCGCCGCCTCCACTGGCAGTGCTTGTTGAGAACTCGTAGTAGTCAGTGCTTGCTGAGATGTCGTGGTGAAGAGTTCTTGTCGAGAAGTCGTGGTGGAGAGTGCTTATCGGGATGTGGCAGTAGTGAGTCGGTGTTGAGATGTTGTAGTAGGGAGTGCTTGTTCCATGTTTTATGCAGTTGTTTGATGGGCTAGACAGCAGATGTTGTTCCAATGGAGATATTCTAATGATTAGAGTGCTTTTCGTCAATATATATGAAGGTAAAAAAATTCCCTTTTCTTTTTATTATTTCAATGTCTTGAATAATGCGTCATTACAGGTTCAGTCAACAAGCATCTGGCTTGTGTTCTTGTATTAGAGTGTAATTCTGGTTCTCTTGCGCAATTATAGTATTTCTATTTTTTTTAATTACTTCAGTATAAATGATATTTAAAATTTCTTGTCTTATTGAAGAAGAACCTTGCCAGATGTGTACGTTGACTCACACTTCCACACAGAGAACAGTTACACTTGCGCTTTGGTTTTGTACGTTTTATAGTTGCTGGGGACTTAATTAATTAATTGTGTTAACGGAAATTTTCGTTTCATTCTTTGTTGTATTCTATGCAGTCAGATTGCGTACTAAAACTAGTGAGGGCCAACCGTTTACGAGACTTCGTAACCGGACAGTCAGCGACTGAAAATTAAAAGTATTTGCATTTCATATCCATTTAATTAAGCCCCCATGCAGTATTCAGTAATGAAAACCTAGCTGCAGAGTGGGGACCTGAGGTGCACGGGTCGGTATGCGCGCGGGTGGGCCGGCGTTCGGGCGCGCGATGCACAATGTGCAGCAAGGAGTTCGTTCATGCAAGTTGCTGGAGTGGAGGTACAGGGCGCAGACATGCTAATAGCTGGATGTTGTTGTTGTGAGTGAAATATGAAATGCATGTGAACTGCAGTCGATTGTCGATCCCACGAACGCACAGCAGGGAAGGTGCTCTTGCGGCAGGGGGCGCTGCTTGCAAAACTTGCAGAAGTACGTGAGAGGGTGGAGACGCCTTTCCCTCCTTGACAATGATACAAGGAAGGATATCAAGAGTCCTTGAATGACCTTGGGGATAAGGATGTGCTGATGCTGATGTCAGTGAATATGACAAGCAACATGCCTGAGATTTCCCGGAATGACCTTTCTGTTGATTTAAGGCTATCTTGTTCTCTCCCTGCTACACTATTAGCAGGTATCTTGCAAGGCGTTGTCGTATGTCATCAATGTGTCAAATACGCGATCTGTAAATTTTGTAGTTCTTCTCACTTAATTTATTGTTATCAGAATCTTAACAAGCATTGTTGATCCTCTCTTATGTTCCAAGGGCAACGTCTTTGACTAGTAATCAAAACGTCCTCTGTCCAAGGTTCGATCCCCACCACTGATCAAATTTTGTACACAAATGGTCAACAATTCCAGCATAAGAAGTCATCCTCATTCTGCCAACTGCCTTGTCCGAAAGGCGGATGAGGGGACATAGGATTAGGGCACTCACTTGCCCTTCGCGTGGGAATCTGCCCTAAAGGTGGAAGAATCATCAATGAGCAACGACATGAGGATCCAGAAGGCAATGGAAATCACTACATTAAACACACATAACTTGTATCCACAGGACATGTGGCGTGTAACTGAAGAGTGCTATGATGATCTTTCCATCGGGGAAAGATTCACGACTAGACCTCCATACGAATTTTCAGGATGGGACTGCCAAGGGGGAGGTGACGATGAGAAAAAGAATCAATAAATTACGGAAGTTTAGGTTTCTGAGAGTTTGGACGTGGAATGTGAGAGGCTTGAATTCGCAAGGAAGCTAGAAAATCTGATAAGGGAAATGCTAAAGCACAATCTAGGTATAGTGGAGGTCAGTGAAGTGAAATGCAAAGAAGACAATGATTTCTGGTCAGATGAGTATACGGTAATATCAATAGCAGTAAAACATGTTACAACGGGATAAGGTTCGTTATGAATAGAAGGGTAGAGCAGAGAGTGTATTATTGCAAACAGTTTGATGACAGGTTTGTTCTTATCAGAATCGACAGCAAACCAACTCAGACATCGATAGTCCTGGTATACAAGCCGACATCGCAAGCTGGAGATGAAGAGACAGAGAAAGTATGTGAGGATACTAAAATTGTAATTCAGTACTTAAAGGTAGAGGAAAATCAAATGGTCATGGGGGAGTGAAAAGCAGCTGCAGGGGAAGGAGCAGAAGAAAGGGTTACAGGAGAACATGGGGTTCATAGTACGAATGAGAGTAAAGAAACACTAATAGAGTTGTGCCAATTTCAGCTAGTAACACCGAACACTCTGGTCAAGAATCACCGGAAGAGGACGAGGTATACTTGGAAAAGGCCAGGAGATGCGGGAAGATTTCAATTACATTACATCATGGTCTGACATAGGTTCCGAAATCAGATACTGAATTGTAATGCGTACTGTGGAGCAGATGTAGGCTCAGGCTACAATTAATTTAGTAGTGGTGAAGAATAGGCTGAACTTTAAAAGATTAGTCAGGAAGAATCAACACAAAAAGGAGTGGGATATAGAAGTACTAAATAATGAGGAGATACGCTTGAAGTTCTCTAAGGCTATAGATATTGCGGTAAGGAATAGCTCAGAAGCCAGTTGAGTTGAAGAGAAATGGACATCTGTAAAAAGAGCAGTAACGGAAGTTGGAAAAAAAAAACATAGGTACAAAGAAGGACACTGCGAATTAACCATGGGTAAAAGAAGAAACACATTAGACTGTTCATTCTATTCAACAGATCCTCAAATTCATCTTCACTATCACTGGCGATAGCAATGTCATCAACTTTTTTATCATACCTAACACATCCTCAATTTTCTTTTCCATTCGTCTGTATATTATTGTTATCAGGAACTTGGATGCATGATCTGTTATGCTGACTATGCTATAATTCTCGCACTGGTCAGCTCTTGCTGTCTTCGGAATTGTGCGAATGATGTTTTTCCGAATGTCAGTCTTATACATTCAACACACCAACGTGAACAGTCGTTTTGTTGCCACAGTCTCCAATCATGTTAGAAATTCTGATGGAATGTTACCCATCCCTACTGCCTTATTCTATCTTAAAGTCTTCTGATTCCAATACCGGATTTCTGCGTCTTCTGTATCGACTCCAGTTTCTTCTTCTATCACGTTATCAGAAAAGTCTTCCCCCTCATAGATACCTTCACTTTATTCCTTCCATCTGCCTAACATCTTCGATGCATTTAACAGTGGCATTCATACTGTAATCTTAATGTTACAACCCTTGCGTTTAGTTTTACCGAAGGTTCTTTTGACTTTTCTATATTCTGAGTCAGTCATTTCTTCACATTTTTCGTGTATCCATTTCATCTTAGCTTCCCTACACTTCCTATTTATTTCATTCCTCAGCAGCTTGCATTTCTGTACTCCGTAATTCCACTGAACATTTTTGTGCATCTTTCCTTCATCGATCAGTTGAAGTGTTTCTTCTTTTACCCATGGTACCCTTATACCTACGTTTTTCTTTCCAGCTTCTGTGACTGCCCCTTTTAGAGATGACCATTTCTGTACAACTGAACTGGGGAACAGTGGAAAACTTAACGTTAGAACTGGGGATCAAGATATGGATGAAGCCAAGGAATTCTTCTGTCTATGCAGCAATATAGCTCCTGAAGGACGGATCAAGGAGGACATCAAAGCAGACTATCTCTGGCCAAAAGGGGCATTCCGAGCCAAAGAGAAGTTTGTTGATATCAAATGTAGAAATTTTTGAGAATATACGTTTTGAGCACAGCATTGCATGGTCGTCAAACATGGACAGTGGGAAAACTGGAACAGAATCGAATCTTTTCTACATAAGAACGCTGAAATGTAAGTGGACTGATAAGATAAGGAATGAGGAGGCTCTCCGTAGAATCGGTGGGGAAAGGAATATAAGAAAGACACTGACAAGAAGAAGAGACAGGATGTCAGGATTCTTGTTAAGACATCAGGAAATACTTTCCATGGTACCGAGCGAGGGGGCGCAGTGGTTAGGCACTGGACTCGCATTCGGAAGGACGACGGTTCAATCCCGCGTCCGGCCATCCTGATTTAGGTTTTCCGTGATTTCCCTAAATCACTCCAGGCAAATGCCGGGATGGTTCCTCTGAAAGGGCACGGCCGACTTCCTTCCCCATCCTTCCCTAATCCGATGAGACCGATGACCACGCTGTCTGGTCTCCTTCCCCAAACCAACCAACCGACTTTCCATGGTACTGTAGGCAGCTGTAGAGAGTGAAAATTGTAGGGAAAGACAGATATTGGAATACATCCTGCAAATAACAGAGGACGCAGATTTCAAGTGCTACTGTGAGATGAAAAGGCTGGCACAGGACAGTAATTCGTGGCAAACCACATCAGAACGTTCAAAAAATTACTGACTCAAACGAGAAAAAAAGGAAGAGAGAGGGTTGAAGTCCGACGGGCGTGTGAATACGTTTGATGTCTACATTTTAGTGATTTGTCGCATCTCTCTCCAATATTACCCACTATCCTATTGCAATTTGGGATTGCCTATGGAATATTAGGGACAAACAAGTGAAATTTGTTGATGATCGATTTGAAATGACCATATAATATTATAGGCGAACATCCTTGCACTTGTGGTATCATCTGTTCTCGTTAGATCATCGAACTTACGTGCTGTCGGGCTTGGCTAGCTCTTGGGACGGTGACCACCCGGGTCTGCTGAGCGCTATTGGCAAGTGGCGTACACTCAGTCAATCAAATGTTCAAATGTATGTGAAATCGTATGGGACTTAACTACTGAGGTCATCAGACCCTAAGATTACACACTACTCAACCTAAATTAACCAAAGGACAAACACATACACCCTTGCCCGAGGGAGGACTTGAAGCTCCGCCGGGACCAGCCGCACAGTCCATGATTGCAGCGCCCTAGACCGCTTGGCTAATCCCGCGCGGTTACACTCAGTCCTTTTGAGGCCAGTTGAGGAGGTACTTGATTGAGAAGTAGCAGGTGCGTCACAAAAAGGGACAACAGCCCCTCTACAAGCCCGTCGATATATGAATCCAATGAGCTTGTAAGTGAGGATGACACGGCGATCGGTCGGTATCGTTGATCCTTCAGAACCAGTTCGGATAAAGCTTGTAATATTATAATGTAACATCGAAGCTTTAGCACTTTCAGCAAATAGAAAATAAGAGGAGTACTTTCAGCAAAAAGACAATAAAAGTTGTGAAACATAAGTTATGGTGACGACAGTAGCTTGCAGAATCGGCGTTACGGAATACGGTACGCCTTTCCGGGTATATACTGACCTGGCTTACGTCTGAGAGAGGAATAGTGAGTGAGTATCAAGGAACGGGCTGATAGGTTAGTATCTGCAGCATAAGGACACCACGTGTGCTCAGAAGTCAACTCCCTCTCTAACCACAAATTTTACATAAAGCTTATGGGCAGCACTTGGCTTAGACAACTGTCGAGTGCCAGATACAGAGTTTTATGGAAAAGTGTGCATCCTATATTGCCACAACCACCGTAGGAGTGATAGGAATGCCAGCACCGAGAGACACTAAGTATCTCAAGTGCTAACCATTGTAATGGCAGCTTTTCCGTTTCGACTCGTGCACTCTACGAGAGCAGAGAGGCGCCATTTCGGATAAGGAAGATCATCATCTACAAAATCCTGAAGGTAGCAAAGGGCGATAAGTCTGTGAACTACCGCATAATCTGCTTAACGGTTTAGTAATCCAAGATACTGATCAGAATAATTTACATAGGAATGGAGAAGAAAATTGAGGACGGACAAAAAACAGCTCTGTTTTTACTTCTTTCACCTGTGAAAAGACGTGAGAAAATTTAAGACACCTTAATACAATTTGTTGACCTAAAGATAGATTCCAAAGTAGAATGATACTAGACATTTTAAAGTTTCATGAAAATTAGTACAGGACATAGGGAAAGAAGGGTAATGTGCGAAACGTACAGGATTCAAGAGGAAACAATATAAATGAATGACAAAAAGAGAAAAGTACTCGGATGAAAAACGAAAGATGAGGAACCAGTTTTCCACCTCTACCCGTCAGCGAAGGACAAGAAGGAAAGATTCAGCAGTGGGATTAAAGTTTTGGGTGGAATGATATCTCTGACAAAATCCGTTGATGACATTGCTATCCACCTGAAGAGAGGGAGAACTCGACGACATGTTAAATGGAATGAACAGTCGACTGAACACACAAACTCTGTGAGAGTACTTAAATAAAAGACGAAAGTATGAGTGGTAGCAGACAATCGACTACCAGTAAACTTAACGTACGCGCTGGTGACCAATAAGTAGCCACAACGCAATTCTGCTACATTGGAAATCGATCCAGGTTAACAAAAGGCGATGGTACGAAGACCGCAACCGCAGAGAAGGCTGTGAGACGGCGTCAGCCAATAGCGCTCTGACCAGGACGTCACCAGGGCAGGAGCAGCCTCTACAGGAAAATACAGGCGCTGCTCCTGACAGCCACGGTCGGACAGTATTTGATGGAGATTAGCAGACCAGCATAACACAAGATGGACACTAGCAAAACAGTAGAGTGCTATACCCGGCCTAGCAGAGACCCCTATGACAGCAGTTTCTGGTCAAAAAGAGTTTTGCATCACCCCGGTTCCCCGAACTCCTGAAGGTAAACGTTGACTGTGGATAGTGTATCACAGACACACTCCCATTGACTGTTCAGAGATGTCGATAAACCCGCCCAAAAATGTAAACAACCATGCAAGAGCAGAGCCTGTTAGACGGAGGCGGTCCGACAGCCGATCAGTTCCAGTCTTCCACCAGGAAGGAGGTACTCGGCTAGTGTTGTCTGTGGTTCAACCATGCCTAGACGGTCAATACCGCGATTTGATCTTGTCTGCATTGTTACTTTGTGCCAGGAAGAACTCTCTACAAGGGAAGTACCCAGGCGTCTCGGGGTGAACCAAAGCGACGTTGATCGGACATGGAGGAGATACAGAGAGACAGGAACTGTCGATAACATGCCTCGCTCAACCCGCCCAAGGGCTACTACTGCAGTGGATGACCACTACCTACGGATTATGACTCGGAGGAACCCTGATAAAAACGCCACCATGTTGAATAACGCTTTTCGTGCAGCCACAGTACGTCGTGTTACGACTGAAACTGTGCGCAATTGGCTCCATGACGCGCAACTTCACTCGCAACGTCCATGACGATGTCCATCTTCGCAACGCCGACGCCATGCAGCGCGGTACAGATGGGCCCAGCAACATGCCGAATGGTCCGCTCAGGATTGCCATCACGTTCTCTTCACCAATGAGCGTCGCATTGGCCTTCAACCAGATAATCGTTTGAGGCGTGTTTGGAGGCAACGCGGTGAGGCTGAATGCATTAGACGCAGTGTCCAACGAGTGCAGCAAGATAGAGGTTCCCTGCTCTTTTTCGGGTGGCATTGTCTGGAGCCTGCTGGTCATGGAAGGAGCCCTGTAAAGTATGTGAATGCCATCCTCCGACCGATAGTGCAACCACATTGTTCGTACAAAATAGTTAGCGTGTCGAAACTGTACTCGCCAGGGTGTGTACGCCTAAATAGAACAGATGACGTCACAGTGTCACGTATGTGCGGAAAATCAGTCCGCTCGGCAACAAAAATTTTCTGCTTGGCTTAAATTGCTATTGCCATGGCAACGTGTGCACATAGATTTTGGGGAACCTTTCTGGAATACCCGTTGGATGATTGTGGTTGACTCGTATAGCAAGTTTCCTTTTGTTGTGCCAATGAACTCGAGAACGTCGTGTAGCTCAATTCAGGTGTTGTCATCGATTTTTTGCCTCGAAGGTTTACGTTAGGTCACAGTGTCGGACATCGGCCATCAGTTAATGTCAAATGAATTTGAATCATTCTATGAACGCAATGGTATACAGCACCTGACTGGTGCACCGTTCCATCCATAGTCAAACAGTGAAGCGGAACGTTTTGCCAGAACCTTCAAGCGGCAGATGACCAATCTTGGCTGAGCCCACACCAGGGAACAAGCATTGCAAATGATTCTCGCCTCATATCGATCGCACCCACGAGATGGACCATCGCCTGCGGAATTGCTCCACCCTCCTCAGCATCCGACGCCGAAGGAAGGCCGCAAGTATTGCTTTGCTCCCCATGATATAGTCTTTTACAGGATTTTTGGCGGCAGCAGATGTTGGGCGCGATGGGAGATCGTACGTCGACTTGGCACATGCGTGTATCTTATTTCAGTTCCAAATGGCTTGCAGCGCCGCCATCTCAATCAACTTCGCCTCTGTCATGTACCTGATGCCCTATCTGTGTCTCTTCCCCCAGATTCAAGGATCCAAAGAACAGCACGGTCACAGCAGACGCAAGAGGGTGTTATAACGAGACCGCGTGGCGACCCCTCCGCAACCTCTTCTTGTACCACCCGCATCACCACAGTACTAGACAGAGACCAGCACACCAGCACAGTACTAAACAGAGCCTAGCAGACCAGAACAGTACTAGACAGAGACTAGCAGACCAGCACAGTACTAGACAGAGACTAGCAGACCATCACAGTATTAGACAGAGACTAGTAGACTAGCACAGTACTACACAGCGGCTAACAGACCAGCAAATTAGTAGACAGTGGCTAGCAGACCAGCCCAGAATTAGACAGAGACTAGAAGACCAGCACAGTACTAGACAGAGACAAGCAGACCAGCACAGTACTAGACAGACTTTAGCAGACCAGCACAGTATTTCACAGAGACTAGAAGACCATCTCAGTACTAGACACGGACTAGCAGACCAGCTAAGTACTAGACTGAGACTAGTAGACCAGATCAGTACTAGACAGAGACTAGCAGACCAGCACATTATAAGACAGAGGCTAGAAGACTAGCACAGCACTAGACAGAGACTAACAGACCAGCACAGTACTAGACAGAGACTGGCACAGCAGCTCAGTACTAGACAGAGACAAAAAGACCAGCACATTACTAGACAGAGACTAGCAGACCAGTAGAGTATTTGACAGAGACTAGAAGACCAGCACAGTACTAGACAGAGACTAGCAGACCAGGTCAGTACTAGACAGTCTAGCAGATCAGCTGAGTACTAGACAGAGACTAGCAGGCCTGTACAGATCTATACAGACACCTGCTGACCAACACAGTACTAGACAGAGACCACTAGACCAACTTAGTACTATATAGAAACTAGCAGACCAGCTCAGTACTAGACAGAGACTATCAGACCAGATCAGTACTAGAGGAGAGACTAGCAGACCAGCACAGTACTAGACAGAGACTAGCAGACCAGCACTGTACTAGACAGAGACTTGCAGACCTGCAGAGTACTAGACAGAGACTAGCAGACCGGCACAGTACTAGCCAGAGACTCGTAGACCAGTATAGTACCAGATAGATACTAGCAAACAAGCACAGTACTAGACTGAGAGAAGCAGACCAGCACATTACCAGAATGAGACTAGAGGACCAGCACAGTATTTGACAGAGACTAAAAGACCAGCACATTACTAGGTAGACACTAGCAGACAAGCATAGTACTAGACAGAGTCTAGCAGACCAACACACTAATAGACAGAGACCAGCAGAGTAGCACAGTACTAGACAGAGACTAGCAGAGCAGCACAGTACTAGACAGAGACTAGCAGACCAGCACAGTACTAGACAGTGACTAGCAGACCAGCTCAGTACTAGACAGAGACTAGCATAACAGATCAGTACTAGACAGAGACTAGCAGACCAGCACAGTTCTTGACAGAGATTTGCAGTACAACACAGTACGAGACAGAGACGAGCAGACCAACTTCGTACCATATATAGACACTAGCAGACCAGCACAGTGCTAGACAGAATCAAGCAGACCAGATAAGTACTAGAGGAGAGACTAGCGGACCAGCACAGTCTTAGACACAGACTAGCAGACCATCACAGTACTAGACAGAGACCACCAGACCAGCACCGTACCAAACAGAGATTAGCAGACCATCACAGTACCTGACTGAGACTAGCAGACCGGCTCAGTACTAGACAGAGACTAGCAGACCAGCACAGTACTAGACGGAGACTATAAGACCAGCACAGTACTAGACAGTGGCTAGCAGACCCTCACAGTACTAATCAGTGGCTAGCATACCATCACAGTATTAGACAGAGACTAGAAGACCAGCACAGTACTAGGCAGAGACAAGCAGACCAGCACAGTACTAGACAGAGACTAGGAGACCAGCGCAGTATTTGACAGAGCCTAGAAGACCAGCACAGTACTAGACGGACACTAGCTGACAAACATAGTACTATACAGCGCCTAGCAGACCCGCACACTACTAGACAGAGACTAGCAGAGTAGCACAGTACTGGACAGAGACTAGTAGACCAGCACAGTTCTGGACAGCAACTAGCAGAACAGCTCAGTGGTAGACAGGGATTAGCCGACTAACTCATTACTTGACTGAGACTAGCAGACCAGATCAGTACTAGACAGTGACTAGGAGACCAGCTCAGTACTAGACAGAGACTGGCAGACCAGCGCAGTACTAGACAGATACTAGCAGACCAGCACAGTATTTGACAGAGCCTAGAAGACCAGCACAGAACTAGACAGAGACTAACTGACAAGCATAGTACTATACAGCGGCTACCAACCAGCACACTACTAGACAGAGACTAGCAGAGTGCCACTGTACTGGACTGACTCTAGCAGACCAACACAGTTCTAGACAGCGACTAGCAGAACAGTAATAGACAGGGACTAGTAGACTAGCTCAGTACTTGACAGAGACAAGCAGACCAGTCAGTACTAGACAGTGGCTAGCAGACTAGCTCAGTACTAGACAGAGGCAAGGTGACTTGCACAGCACTAGACAGAGACTAACAGACCAGCACAGTACTAGGAAGAGACTAGCAGACTAACCTAGTACTATATAGAGAATAGCGGACCAGCTCAGTACTAGACAGGGACTACCAGACCAGCACAGTACTAGGCAGAGGCTACCAGACCAGCACAGTACTAGGTAGAGGCTAGCAGACCTGCAAAGTACTAGACAGAGAGTGGCAGACCAGCACACTACTAGACAGGGACAAGTAGACCAACTCAGTATTAGACAGAGGCTAGCAGACTAGCACAGCACGAGACAGAGACTAACAGACCAACACAGTACTAGAAAGAGACTAGCAGACCAGCATAGTACTAGACAGAGACTAGCTGACCAGCTCAGTACTAGACAGAGACTTGTATAACAGATCAGTACTAGACAGAGTCTAGAAGATCAACACAATACTAATCAGCGGCTAGCAGACCAGCACAGTACTAGACCGAGACTAGCAAACAAACACAGTACTAGACAGAGTCTAGCTGACAACTTAGTACTATATAGAGACTAGAAAACCAGCTCAGCACTAGAAAGTGGCCAGCAGACCAGTACAGTTCTAGTTTGAGAGAAGCACAGCAGTTCAGCACTAGACAGAGAGTAGCAGACCTGCACAGTACGGTCCAGAGACTAGCAGACCAGCACAATACTAGACTGAGACTAGCTGGCCAGCACAGTATTAGACAGACACTAGCAGTCCAGCAGAGTACTAGGCAGAGACTAGCAGACCAGCTCAGTACTAGACAGAGACTAGAAGACCAGCACTGTGCTAGACAGTGGCTACCAGACCAACCCAGTACTAGACAGAGACTAGCCCAGCAGCCCATTACTAGGCAGAGCCTAAGAGGCCAGCACAGTACTAGACAGAGATTAGCACACCAGCACAGTACTAGACACACACTAGCACACCAGCACAGTACTGATCGAAGTCTAGCACACCAGCACCGTTCCAAACACAGACTAGGAGACCAGCACAATACTAGACAGGGACTAGCAGGACAGCACAGTATTAGACAGACACTAGCAGTCCAGCACAGTACTAGGCAGAGACTAACAGACTAGCACAGTACTAGCCAGCGTTTAGAAGACCAGCACAGTACTAGACAGTGGCTGGCAGACCAGCACATTACTAGACAGAGACAAGCACGATAGCTCAGTAGTAGACTGACTAGTAGACCAGCTCAGTACTAGACAGAGACTAGCAGACCAACACAGTACTAGACTGACTAGTAGACCAGCTCAGTACTAGACAGAGACTAGCAGACCAGCACAGTTCTACTCAGATACTTGCTCGCCAACACAGTACTAGGCAGAGACTAGCAGACCTGCACAGTAGTAGACAGAGACTAGGAGACCAGCACAGTACTAGACAGAGACTAGCAGACCAGCTCAATACTAGACAGAGACTGGTATAACAGATCAGTACTAGACAGAGACTAGATGACCTACACAATACTAAACAGGGGCTAGCAGACCAGCACAGTACTAGACAGAGACCAGCAAACAAACACAGTACTATACAGAGACTGGCAGACCAACTTAGTACTATATATAGATTAGAAGTCCAGCTCAGAACTAGACAGAGACTAGCAGACCAGCACAGTATTTGACAGAGACAAGAAGGCCTGCACAGTACTTGATAGACTAGCAGGCAGGCATTGTACTAGACGAAGGCTAGCAGACCAGCACATTACTAAACAGAGACTAGCAGAATAGCACAGTACTAGACAGAGAGTAGCAGAGCAGCACAGCACTAGACAGGGACAAGTAGACCAGCTCAGTACTAGACAGACACTAGCAGACTAGCACAGCACGAGACAGAGACTAACAGACCATCACAATACTAGAGAGAGGCTAGCAGACCAGCACAGTGCTAGACAGAGACCAGCAGACCAGCTCTGTACTAGACAGAGACTAGTATAACAGATCAGTACTTGACAGAGACTAGAAGACCAACACAATAATAAACAGGGGCTAGCAGACCAGCACAGTACTAGACAGAGACTAGCAAACAAACACAGTACTAGACAGAGACTAGCAGACTATCTTAGAACTATATAGAGACCAGAAGACCAGCTCAGTACTAGACAGAGGCTAGCAGAGCAGCACGGAACTAAACAGAGACTAGCAGACCAGCACAGTACTATACAGTCACAAGCAAACCAGCTCAAGACTAGAGAGTGAATAGCAGACTAGCACAGTCCTAGACAGAGACTAGCAGTCTAGCACAGCATTAGACAGAGACTAGCCGACCAGCACAGTACTACGCAGAGACTAGCATACCAGCAGAGTACTAGACAGTGAATAGCAGACCAGCTAAGTGCTAGACTGATGCTAGCAGACCAGCACACTACTAGACAGAGACTATCAGAGTAGCTCAGCACTAGACAGAGACTAGCAGACCAGCACAGTCTAGACACAGACAAGTAGACCAGCTCAGTACTAGACAGAGACTATCAGACCAGATCAGTACTAGAGGAGAGACTAGCACACCAGCACAGGACTAGACTGAGTCTAGCACACCAGCACAGTAGTAGACAGAGACTAGCAGACCAGCACATTACTAAACCGAGACTAGGAGACTAGCACAGTACTAGACAGAGAGTAGCAGGCCAGCACAGTACTAAACAAGGACAAGTAGGCCAGCTCAGTACTAGACAGAGGCTAGCAGACTAGCACAGCACGAGACAGAGACTAACAGACCAACACAGTACTAGAAAGAGACTAGCAGACGAGCACAGTACTAGACACAGACTACCAGACCAGCTCAGTACTAGACAGAGACTTGTACAACAGATCAGTACTAGGGAGAGACTAGAAGACCAACACAATACTAAACAGAGGCTAGCAGACCAGCACAGTACTAGACAGAGACTAGCAAACAAACACAGTACTAATCAGATACTAGCAGACCAACTTAGTACTATATATATACTAGAAGTCCAGCTCAGTACTAGACAGTGACTAGCAGACCAGCACACTATTAGACAGAGGCTAGCAGACTATCAGAGCACGAGACAGAGGCAAACAGACTAGCACATTACTAGAAAGAGTCTAGCAGACCAGCACAGTACTAGACAGAGACTAGCAGTCCAGCTCAATACTAGACAGAGACTAGTATAACAGATCAGTACTACCCAGAGACAAGAGGACCAACACAATACTAAACAGAGGCTAGCAGACCAGCAGAGTACTAGACAGAGACTAGCAAACAAACACAGTACTAGACAGAGACTAGCAGACCAACTTAGTACTATATATAGACTAGAAGTCCAGCTCAGTACTAGACAGTGACTAGCAGACCAGCACACTATTAGACAGAGGCTAACAGACTATCACAGCACGAGACAGAGGCTAACAGACCAGCATCCTACTAGAAAGAGTCTAGCAGACCAGCACAGTACTAGACAGAGACTATAAGACCAGCTCAGAATTTGACAGAGGCTAGCAGAGCAGCACAGAACTAAACAGAGACTAGCGGACCAGCTCAGTACTACACAGTCACAAGCAGACCAGCTCAGTACTAGAGAGTGAATAGCAGACTAGCACAGTACTAGACAGTGACTATCAGTCTAGCACAGCATTAGACAGAGAGTAGCAGACAAGCACAGTACTACGAAGAGACTAGCAGACCAGCAGAGTACTAGACTGAGAATAGCTGACCAGCTCAGTGCTAGACAGAACCTAGCAGACCAGCTCAGTACTAGACAGAGACTAGCAGACCAGCACAGTTCTAGACAGAGACTTGCAGACCAACACAGTCCTTGTCAGAGACTAGCAGACCGACTTAGTATTATGTACAAACTATCAGACCAGCTCAGTACTACACAGAGATTAGCATACCAGGTCAGTACCAGAGGAGAGACCAGCAGACCAGCACAGTACTAGACAGAGGCTAGCAGACCAGCACAGTACTAGACAGAGACTAGGAGATCAGCACACTACTACACAGAGATTAGCAGACCAGCACAGTAATAGGCAGAGACTAGCAGACCAGCACAGTATTTGACAGAGACCAGAAGACCAGCACAGTACTTAACAGAGTGTAGCTGACATGCATAGTACTATACAGAGCCTAGCAGACCAGACACTACTAGACAGAGACTAGCAGAGTAGCACAGTACTAGACAGAGACTACCAGACCAGCACAGGTCTAGACACGGACTAGCAGATCAGCTCAGTACTAGACAGGGACTAGCAGACCAGCTGAGTACTAGACAGCGGCTAGTAGATTTGCACAGCACTAGACAGAGACTAGTGAGCAGTGCAGCACTAGAAAGAGACTAGCAGACCAGCAAAGAACTGCAAAGAGGCTAGCTGACCTTCTCAGTACTAGTCAGAGATTAGCAGACCAGCTCAGTACTAGACGGAGACCAGTATTACTCGTCAGTACTAGTCAGAGACTCTCAGACCAGCACAGTAATAGACAGAGGCTGGCAAACCAGCACAGTACTTGACAGAGACTAGCAGACCAACACAGTACTAGACAGAGACTAGCAGACCAACTTAGCCCTATATAGAGAGTAGCGTACCAGCTCATTACTAGACAGGGACTAGCAGACCAGCACAGAATTAGGCAGAGGCTAGCATACCAGCACAGTACTACACAGGGACTAGCAGACCAGCACAGTAGTAAACAGAGACTAGCAGACCAGCACAGTACTAGACAGAGGCTAGCAGACCCTCAGAGTACCAAAGAGAGACTAGTAGACCAGCAGAGATACTAGACAGACACAAGCAGACCAGCTCAGTACTAGAGAGAGAAAATCAGACTAGCTCAGTACTAGGCACAGACTAGTGGACCAGCACAACACTAGACAGACACTAGCAGACCAGCTCAGTGCTAAACAGAGAATAGCACACCAGCTCAGTACTAGACAGAATATAGCAGACCAGCACAGTTCTGTACAGAGAAGAGCAGACCAGCACAGTACTAGAAAGAGACTTGCAGACCAGCACAGTACTACACAGAGACTAGGAGACCAGCACAGTACTAGACAGAGAATAGAAGACCAACACAGTACTAGATAGTGACTAGCAGATCAACTTAGTACTATATAGAGACCAGAAGACCAGCTCAGTACTAGACAGCGTCTAACAGACCATCACAATACTAGATTGAGACTAGCTGACCAGCACAGAACTAGATAGAGACTAGGAGACCAGCGCAGTACTAGAGAGAGAGACTAGCAGACCAGCACAGTACTAGACACAGACCATCAGACCAGCACAGTACTAGACAGAGACTAGCAGACCAGCACAGTACTAGGCAGATACTAGCAGACCAGTACAGTACTAGAGGGAGACTAGCAGACCACGAAAGTCCTAGACAGAGACTAGCAGACCATCTCAGAACTAGACAGAGACTAGCAGACCAGAACAATGCTAGTCAGAGACTAACCGATCAACACAGTACTTGACAGAGACTAGCAGACCAACACAGTACTAGAGAGAGAGTAGCATACCAACTTAGTACTATATAGAGACTAGCAGACCGGCTCAGTACTAGACAAGGACTAGCAGACCAGCACAGGACTAGACAGAGACTAGCGGACCACCAGTGTACTAGACAGACACTAGCAGACCAGCATAGCACTAGACTCAGGCTAGCAGACCAGCACAGTATTAGACCCAGGCTAGCAGACCAGCACAGTAGTAGACAGAGACTAGCACACTACTAGACAGAGACCAGCAGACCGGCACAGTACGAGACAGAAACTGGCAGACCAACACAGTACTAATCAGAGACTAGCAGACCATCACAGTAGTAGACAGAGACTAGCAGACCAACACAGTACTAGAGAGAGACCAGCAGATGGGCACAGTAGTAGACAGAGACTAGCACACCAGCACAGTACTAGACAAAGACTAGCAGACCAGCATAGTACTAGACAGAGAGTAGTAGACCAGCAGAGTAGTAGACAGAGACTACCAGACCAGCACAGTACTAGACACTGACTATCAGAGCAGCCCAGTACTAGACAGAGACTAGCAGACCAGCACAGTGCTAAACAGAGGGTAGTAGACCAGCACAATTCTAGACAGACACTAACAGACCAGCTCAGTGCTATACAGAGAATAGCACACCAGCTCAGTACTAGACAGAGTATAGCAGACCAGCACAGTACTGGACAGAGAAGAGCAGACCAGCACAGTACTAGAAAGAGACTAGCAGACCAGCAAAGTACTTGACAGAGGCTAGGAGACCAGCACAGTACTAGACAGAGAATAGAAGACCAACACAATACTAGACAGTGACTAGCAGACCAACTTAGTACTATATAGAGACTAGCAGACCATCTCAGTACTAGACAGAGTATAACAGACCAGCACAATACTAGATTGAGACTAGCTGACCAGCACAGAACTAGATAGAGACTAGGAGACCAGCACAGTACTAGAGAGAGAGACTAGCATACCAGCACAGTACTAGGCAGAAACCAGCAGACCAGCACAGTACTAGACAGAGACTAGCAGACCAGCACAGTACTAGGCAGATACTAGCAGACCTGTACAGTACTAGAGGGAGACTAGCGGACCACGACAGTCCTAGACAGAGACTAGCAGACCATCTCAGAACTAGACAGAGACTAGCAGACCAGTACAATATTAGTCAGAGACTAACCGATCAACACAGTACTTGACAGAGACTAGCAGACCACTACAGTACTAGACAGAGAGTAGCAGACCAACTTAGTACTATATAGAGACTAGCAGACCGGCTCAGTACTAGACAGAGACTAGCAGACCAGCACAGTACTAGACAGAGACTAGCGGACCACCAGTGTACTAGACAGAGACTAGCAGACCAGCAAAGCACTAGACTCAGGCTAGCAGACCAGCACAGTACTAGACCTAGGCTAGCAGACCGGCACAGTACTAGACAGAGTCTAGCACACCAGCAAAGTACTAGACAGGGACTAGCGGACCGGCACAGTAGTAGGCAGAGACTAGCAGACCAGCACTGTACTAGACAGAGACTAGCGGACCACCAGTGTACTAGACAGAGACCAGCAGACCAGCATAGCACTAGACTCAGGCTAGCAGACCAGCACAGTACCAGACCTAGGCTAGCACACCAGAACAGTACTAGACAGAGTCTAGCACACCAGCAAAGTACTAGACAGTGACTAGCGGACCGGCACAGTAGTAGGCAGAGACTAGCAGACCAGCACAGTACTAGGCAGAGACCAGCAGACCAGCACAGTAGTAGACAGAGACTAGCGGACTAGCACACTACTAGACAGAGACCAGCAGACCAGCACAGTACTAGACAGAGACTAGCAGACCAACACAGTACTAATCAGAGACTAGCAGACCATCACAGTAGTAGACAGAGACTAGCAGACCATCACGGTACTAGAGAGAGATCAGCAGACGAGCACAGTAGTAGACAGAGACTAGCAGACCAGCACAGTACTAGACAAAGACTAGCAGACCAGCGTAGTACTATACAGATAGTAGTAGACCAGCAGAGTAGTAGACAGAGACTAGCAGACCAGCCCAGTACTAGACACTGACTAGCAGACCAGCTGAGTACTAGACAGAGACTAGCAGACCAGCACAGTACTAGACAGAGTCTAACAGTGCCACACAGTTCTACATGGATACTGATACTCTTGAATTGTTGAATAGCTGCTTGAAAAAGCAGCATCCTTTAGGCACCCTATAATCGACGATTGGCTAGTACCCCACAGAAATTCGATTGGTTTCCATGAGAGAACTGGAAAAGAAGCGTATGAGGCGTTATGCTGATCGTTTTAATCGAGGGAAAAAAAACTTAATAGGACGTATGCGCAATCAGCGTAAAAGGGAATTTTATAAAATGAGAGGGTTCGTATTATAAATAAATTCCATTGCACTCGAGGGTGATACAGAATTGAAAAACATTATGGACAGACGGATACTGGAATATATCCGACAGATAGCTGGGGATTACAGATGTGAATGATACTGCGAGCTGAAGAGGTTGGTGTAGGAGAGCAAGTCACGACTGTTGACATCAGTCAGGAAACAGGTGGAAAGGAAATGTAGAGAGTTTACCATTATGTTTCCAGGGCTACTATTCGCTAACTGGTGCCCCGCTCTGTTAATGTTAAAGACATAAGTACCTAAGGCTGAAATATCAATGTACGAACTGGGGAGCCGAAGTTCAGTTGAGTAATGATGTGTATCAAGAGCGCTTCACGCTATATAGTCCTCAGTAGGTTTTTTGAGACGCTTGTGGTTCAAGTGTGGTCATAAAATTACCTACTTAGTCCATGTAGTGCTGAGTGTATTCCACCACTTGTACGTGTACCTGTATTTTCGAATCCTTGCCGGTATTCTTTTATATAAACAGCTAAATCGGTCATAAGTTCCGTGTTGGAAGCTGCGTGTTAATGGCTTCTAGGGGAAACAAAAATTTGCTTTTCAGCATTTCGTATAATTACTGAGCGATTTAATACTTTAAAATGGTCTTATAATCTGCTCATGAATAAGCATAATCTTACGTCAAAGATTTAACATAGTAAGCCAAGCATTGAAGTTACAAACTGCATATATGTCTGAGGGCTCTCATGGCGTGCAGATTACCTAGCAACAATCGTCCAGTATCCGAAAATGAAGACTGAGTCACTCCCAACAAACTTATACATAATTTAAAATCTTTCAGAAGCTTTCTCTTCCTCGCACGTCCTGCGAAATATGGGAAAATAACTTGTCACTTTCTTCATACTCGCTGATCTTGCAGTAAAACTTCAGAATTAGGTATGACTTTTTAATTTATTACTTCTTTACTACTATCTCGTTTCACAACACATTTTGCAGATACACGTCTCTGAATGTATCTGCAAATTGTATCACTATACAACCTCTAGTATGATTATATATATATATATATATATATATATATATATATATATATATATATATATATAGTGTTTCATACTAGAATGTCGTGTTCCCAGTTTGGCACAACTTTGCCACAGGAAACACGAAAGCGGTCAAGATGTCCGTCTTCTGGTCGGCTCCTGATCGTTGTCAGGAGGAGGCTAGTTTTTGATTATGCAAAGGGTTCTATTATTCGGAAAAGATTAACTCGGATTTCTTTACGTAATCAGTATGAATTTTATAATTACCTAAGGGACTTTTAACGATGAACAATAAAATAATTGCATTTGCAAATGAAATCATTAATAAATAAGGCAGCTGTGAGTTGCATAGAAGACAAGGAGTGGCCTTCTGTCTACGATCAGGATGCCGCAGTATTCTCTGCTGTAGTAAAGGCTGTTTGACATTTATAAAAATAATATGACATGAAGGTAAAAAAAAGAGAAATAAAGGAAAAGAATAGAATAAGAGATCAGGTAAACACTAAATATATTCAAATAATTCTCACAAGCAATTACGGCTTATTTATAAACAGTATAACTTACATAAGTAATTTTCTAACTGTATGGTCCGATCAGATTTCAGCCTGTCCTGTGCTAACTTTTTTGGTTCCCGTTTCTGTCACATATTACAGTCATTACTTTTCTCCTTCCTTCGAGACAATTCTTGCACCGTTCAACACCTTCATAACAATAACTTCCCGGTTTACGGTATCGAACATAAATTACTTGAATTTTATTAATTAATAATGTTGTCTGCACGCTGGCCAGACAGCTCACATTCATGGCTTAAAGACGATCTTCTTTACGTTTTCACATTACAAGCAGAAGTACGATAAAATCTGAAGATCTACAAAGGTTTTTTAGTGTCATATTTTATTTAGATCGAAGCGGAACATTCAGTTCAGCTTCTGTTAGAATGTATCTTTGACTGCGCAATCGCTGAATTAGCGTCCGCGCTAGAGGCGCATCTTTAGTTACGTAAATTATATAAAACAAATGTCTTTCAAAGAATGGGTCTCATCTCATAAGTTGATCATTTAATACACAGCTAGGTGAATGCATTTCCAAAGGTACTCACAGATTTCATACGACGGAAATGCCAATAATACTACAAACTATACTTCAGTAGACATGGCGTGAAAAATACTGAGGTGCGTGCAGTGCATGTTTCGTGATTGATAGTATAGCGTCCCCAGTGCCATATTACGAAAAGACTTTAAATTATTTATAAAGAAGACATTCATAATTTGTAAGAGATTTTTTTTATCATGTAGCCGTAAAATAATAATTTCTCTGTGTAGGTTTAGATTGCAAAGAAATAATTTATGACAGAATGATCTAAAGAGACGACAAGATACGCTCTTTTGTTAATTTTTTAGTCGACTTCACTTCTTCTTCGCTTGTCTTGAATGTGTCTAGAGGGACATCTTGCGTGTGCTGACGAATGTAAGCATATTTGTATGAGTTAAGCATATAATATACTGATTTAAATTTATTGTGCACTTTTAATTTGTAAGAGGTGATCCCGATTTCATGTCCGCCTTCCTTGAATTAACCTGCATTCAAGTAATTTACAGCTCAACAATCGCAGCGGCCGATGCAGCCAACGACGCCATTACGTGGCGATATTAACTTATGAAAAATCAGCGGAAGCGGAAAACTCGCCCGCTATTAGCATAATATTAATTTTTCTCCACAGCCGCACGAAGTTGCAGAAATACTTAGCTTTAAGATTCTTATTTTCAGTAGCATAGCCGAGACCCAGAGCCAGGACTCTGACTACAATACAATGGTTAACGGAGGTAAGAAAATACTCTCGCGCGTGTGTGGGCCGCAACTGTAATTAATAACTAAAGATCTTTTGCTTTAACGTCAACTGACTAGCCGAGGAAATTTATATGAAAAGTTTATTACATTGTTCAACTTAAATATCATTTTTATGAAGGCCCACCACGTAAGTCGGCAACAATCAAAAAATAATAATAACAATAATAATATATACATTAAATTACGACGGCCGACGGACGCGAGATTGGCGCCCAACGTGGGGCCCGATTAATATGATTCTATTGTAATGAATGTAATTATGTATGTGTCTAATTGTTGTAAAATATTAATGCTTGTATGAATTCTTTTACATGTACAATAACAAAACCACACCCTGAGGAGATCTGGAGAGGAAAAAGTGTAGAAAAGAAAAAGGATTGCGAGAAAGAAAAATAAGTAAGGTAAGGCCTATTGTGCAAGCATCCTGTGTAGCTCTGTGCGGAATATCGAACACATGTGCACATGAGATACCTTCGGTGTTTCGTGTATTTATGTGTTTATTTTTGGAGGGATAATTATTCGTTTTGTGTATTTATGTGTTTATTTTTGGAGGGGATAATTAATCGTGTGTGTATCAGTGTTAAAGATTCGTCAGTGGCTTAAAGTGAATTTAGTATGGGTAAGATAGGGCAACCTAAAGCATCCGTACCAGAAGAACAAAATTCTGTTAATATGGAAAGTGAGGATCATTTGCAATACGTAAACGAATCCCAAGCCACCGCCTCGGATAACATAATTTCCGGAGCGGGGGGCGAGGATCTGTGGACGGTGAATGACGCTCCACAGCAGAATGGGAATAGAGTAACAACTCCACTGCCTGGGCAGGGGGGCCAATCGAGTGCTAGATTAAGCGGGGCACCAGTATGCTCACCGATTGCAGACCCATTTGCAGAATTTCTGCGCAGGTTAGAAGAAAGAGATAGGGAAAGAGATCAGAAACTGGCTCAGATGCTCCATGAGCAAGAGCAACAAAGAGAACTGAAAGAAAGGGAAAAGGAAAGAATGTCAGAACAGAGGGAAAAACAAAGAGACGAAAAACTGGCTCAGATGTTCCATGAGCAGGAGAAAAAATTAACGCAAAAGCTCATTGAGCAAGAGCAGCGCAGTGAAGCAAAACTCGACAGTATCCAAAGCGAACTTGCCGAGATGCGGGACGCGTGCAAAGAAATACCCGATCTTGTGCAAAGCTTAGCCGGAGAGATGCAAAAATTACAGATATCGCAGGCTAGGCTTGAAGACAATGTCCAGACTTTAACCAACCGCGTGGATAATGTGGAGATAGATGCACGGAAAAGTATTGACGCATATTTGGAAGTGCAAGCTCAAAAAGTAGAAAAAGAATTAAATGAATGGCTAGAAGTAAAGGATCGCGAGATATCTGCAAAGATTGAAAGCGATGTAAAAACAGCTGTAGAACAAGCGACTGCGGCCGCGAGTGTAAATATTGACGCTAGCGCTGCCGCACTACGTGCCGAATTAACACAGATCAAATCCCGTGTGACAGCGGAGTTGCCAAATTGGCAACAGGAGGTCGCGCGGAGACTGTCTGCGTTGGAAAGCAATGTAAACAGTGGCGGACAGATCATGAATCCGACTTCGTGCACTGATTACTATAATAACGCTGACGGTAGCCAGGGTGCGAGTGCGCAACCGCAACCTAATGCGAATTATGAGCACGAGCAACATGCGATACCGTGCAGCGCACATCACGAAGTGATGAATGTCCCAGAATGTAGCAATCAGACATGCAAAAAAGAGGACAATGTAATAAAACACAGGACATTCCAACCCTTCAATAGCGAAAAACGAAATGTCCACCCTGTTGTATTTATTAAGAGCTTCAGGAATGTGTTTCCCAGGACATGGACGGAAAGACAAAGAATACAGTTCGTGGTCTCCTTTATTCAAGGTGACGCGGCACTGTGGGCCACCGACGTGTCCGAAAAATGTCTAACGATGCAACAGTTTGAAGGTGCATTCTTGCAAAAATTCTGGTCCGATAGCGTCCAAGAAAGACTACGAAAGGAGTTGTACAGTCCAGAAATGTACAATCCTAAGATGGGAACGTTACGCAAATATTTCGAAAAGTATATAAACAAAACCAGGTACTGGGACGAACCAATGTCCGATCGTGACATAATCAGATTAATAAAAATGAAGTTGCCCAGTGAAATTAAAAGATATTTCATCAATGTGCCGGAATACGATATAGAACAATTCATGGAAATAGTGGATTCTGTTGATCTATTGATCGAAGATATGAAAACCGAAAACAAGTGGAACCATGCAGGCTATAATCAACACAAAGCCGATTACAATAGCAGCCATAGTAACGGTAGTAACTTAGTACCAAATGGTAACGGGAATAGGCAAGAGCACCGGCAACAGAATCAAGGCACAAACAATGGCAATGGTTATAACGGCAACGGCTATAATCGTGAAAATCGAAAGAGACATCATGATGGATGCATGAGTAATGGACATAATGGTAACGGCAATCCGCAATGGCGGAACAACCGAAACCAGTGGCGTGGTCGTAACGAACCGACACCACAGTGGCAACAAAACACAGCGCCACAATGGAACGCCAACCCAGGTCCGTCACAGAACATGTCAGGGAGTTACAACCGACCACCACAAAACCAGAGCCATACACAATATCAAAATACGCCATCGGGGAGGCAGGGCGGCCAACTCAACAGTAGCAACAACAACAACCAGAACCACAATGTGAGGTTAGTGGAAGTGACAGACAACTGTCAACCCACTAATGCTCATCCGTTAAACTAAAGACAGCCACAATACGCTCTCCGTTGTTGGCTGCAGGATGGTGTAGTGAGGGCACATTCACAGATGACAGCCATAAACTTTGTATGCTGAGATACAATGAAGGAACAAAAATAGAAAAGGAACTTGTAGACATACCGCAGACATGTAACCGAACCGACAAAAGTGTTGTGCAGGCTATATTGCAAGCAGATATGTATGGAGCACCAATACACATAATAGTCGATACCGGTGCGTCAACCAATGTCATGAGCGCAAATTTTTACAAGTACTTGAGTCAAAATAATAGAATACCAGTATTGCCAGTGAAGAATTGTCGTGTTACAGGTGCAATAGGTGCACAATCTCATATCATAAAGCACCAGGTGCAAGTCGAGTTTACGGTAGGAAATGAAGCAATGAAAAGCTCGTTCCTAGTAGTTAAGGGATTAGGTGTTGCTTGCATCCTGGGGATGGAATTTTTACGCCAGAGGGACGCAAAAATCGACCTCTTGTGCGGGGAAGTAAGCCTTATGAATGAGGATAGACGTGTAATTTTGCCGTTGTTGAGGACACGGGAAGTGCACGGTAAATATTGCCGGAGCTTTCAAACGAGATTCGAAGGAATACAGGTAATGAATTTATATTCTGACTTAAGTAAAAGACAAGCATGTTATAAGGAGTTTATTACTGAAGACAGAGAGGAAAAAAGGAAACTGATAGCCATGAAAGTTAGGGAGTCAGAACATTTGACTGAAGCACAACAAAACGAATTGACTCAGCTACTTACAGATTATGAGAATGTGTTTTCGGAAAAACCCGGTGTTATCGAGGGCTACACCTATAACATCGAAGTGGTACCTCACGATACTTTCTGTCACGCAAACTACACCATCCCGTGGTCAAAGAAGGAGGCAGTTACGAAGGAAATAAGAAAAATGCTTGATTGGGGGATAATTGAACCATCTCTATCCCCGTACAGCAGTCCGCTCGTGGCCGTAGCGAAAGCGGACGGCAGTATACGTCTCGTGCTTGATGTGCGCGATATTAACAAAATAATTGTACCTGTCAGAACGCGACCAGAAAACCTGGATGAACAGATACAGAAGTTTTATGGAGTTAAATATCTGACCTCTGTCGATATGCGTTCGTCGTATTGGCAAATCCCACTAACTGAATCATCAAGAAAGTACACTGCCTTTGTGTTTGCCGGCAGAAGTTACCAATTTAAAGTTTTACCATTTGGATTAAATGTTAGTGCAGGTGTCTTCATTGCAGCGCTCGATAAAGTATTAGGACCAGATTTGTTGGACCGAGTAACGTTGTATGTCGATGACTTATTAATAGTTACTCCCGATTGGGAAAGCCACATGGACACGCTGAGATGCGTACTAAAAAGATTTTCTGAGGTAGGCGTAACAGCAAACCTCGCAAAATCCAAATTTGGCAGGGAGAGAATAAAATTTCTTGGTCATGTAATATCACCTACAGGTATTGTGCCCGATCCGAAGAAAATGGCAGCAATTGAGAACTTCCCTCCTCCTAGAACCAAGAAACAGTTAAAGGCATTTCTGGGTCTAGTGTCATTTTTCAGACGATTCATACCTGACCAGCTTTTAAATGATAATACCCTGTTAAACTTGTTGAGAAAGAATACACCCTGGATATGGAATGAACTGTGCCAGCAGTCATTTGAGCAAATACGACAAGCCCTTCTAAATGCTAATCTACTGTCACATCCTGACATGTCAAAGGAATTTTGCCTTGCTACAGACGCCTCCACTGTCGGACTAGGCGCTTGTTTATTTCAAATCGATGAGGATGGTGGAAACAAGAACATAAGAATAATCGGTTTCGCAAGCCGAGTGTTGTCAAGTTGTGAACGATCATATACAGTCACCGAACTCGAAACACTAGCAGTAGTATGGGCCATGAAGAAGTTCAGATACTATGTGTACGGAAAAAATGTAAAAATTTTCTGTGACCATCAGGCCTTAAGTTTCTTGCTGACATGCAAGTTAATGCACGACAGGTTGACTAGGTGGGTACTTGCTCTGCAGGAATATCAATTTCAAATAATGTATATAAAAGGTTGTGACAACGTAGTGCCTGATGCTTTGTCACGGTTGCCACAAGGTCTGCCTGAGTTAACAACAATACTAAAACAGGCAACAGAGTACAAAATTTTAGTTATGAAAGACCCTACTTGTCGAAAAAAGTTCCTGCAGACGTGCAAGCAACTGCCTAGTTTACAGGACGAAGATGCAGCTTGGGGAAAAGTCAAACAAGAACTCCTATCTTCGGGTGGAAATCAGATAGGTAGCCATTATTCTGTGCAAAATGGGGTATTATATTACCGGAAGGAGGTTAACAAGGACTTGTGGTGTATCTGTGTACCGGAAGTATGTATTAGTGATTTAATCTGGCACGTGCACCTTTCGTGGGGACACGTGGGTATTGAAAAATGTAGAGCACTTCTCGCAAGACAATGTCATTTTAAGAATATGAAAAGAATAATTCAGAATGTTGTAAGGACATGTGTAGTTTGTCAAAGGACGAAACCTACAAATCTGCCCACTGTAAGTGAATTGCATCCTGTTGTTCCTAACAAACCATTACGACTAGTTTCTGTTGACATTCTAGGGCCACTACCCACTGGCAGAGGTGGTGTGAAATATGTATTTGCTGTATATGATGCCTTTTCCAAATTTCTAAAATTGTATCCTGTAAAAGCTTCAACGGCCACACCCCTCATTCAAAAATTACGAACAGATTATTTTGTTAATGTTGGCAAACCACAGATTATATTATCCGATAATGCCACCTATTTTACTGGTCTCAAATGGAAAACGTTTCTACAAGAGCAAGGTGTTAAACACATTTTTGTAGCTCGATTTCACCCGGAGAGCAGTCTTGTAGAGCGTACCTTTAAAGAGTTGAACAGGTTCATGAGAACTTACATTCCGAATCGCCACACCAAGTGGGCAGAATACGTTTCGACTTTTGAGGAACTCCATAATAGATTGCCACATTCAGCCACCGGTTATACTCCACTAGAAGTCATGTTTGGAAAGAATGAAACCGACAGCTGGCTGTCACCATTACCAACTGTACCACGACAAGTTGTACCTCACGAACAAATTATAGCTGAGACTCTAAATAACTTAACGAGGTGCGCGGAGCGCCGAAAGGAAAAGCATGACAAGAAAATAAAGAAGGTAACAGTGTATCAACCAGGTGACTTGGTTCTAATAAGGACTCATCCCAAGTCATCTCTGTTAGCGAAAAAGAATAAAAAATGGCAACTGGTGTATGCCGGGCCCTACAAAATCATAGACATACCACATGGATGTAGCTATTTGTTGGGTGACGTAGAATCTGGAGAGATTAAAGGACTCTATCCATACAAAGACTTAAAGAAGTTCGCTCAGTAGAGCAACGTTTACCTTTGTGTGTAGTAGGTTAAGTTTATAGCGTATTTTTTCTGTGTGTAAATGTTCCGATTTTAGTGTAATATTTAAAGACAATGAGGCACACAAGATCAGTGCGATTCAATTTTGTAGATGTTAAGGAATAATAGTATTTTTAAGCAATTGCATTTTGAAGAAAAAAAAATGAACGTAGGTTTAAGAATATGTTAAAAATTTCATGTTGAAAAATGCTTTAAAATATTTTTAAAAAAATTCAATAGCATGTAATGATGAAAGAATTTTTCATTAGTGTGTCATGAATATTTTTGAACTGTAGTAGTAATGCAACTTATGAAATTCAATATTATAGTGTATAAGTCGTTTCATGTATTTATGTCTATACCGATCTTGAAATATGCTCAAGCATAATTTACTTAACAATGTGAGTGCAGGGTGTACATCACCCAAGGTACCTCATGTGTTGTGGACAAGGTACAAAGCAAATCAATAAACGCGACTACCGCTAAGCATTGTTAGAATATATTGCCATCTGCTAAGGCAGAGATTTGCACGAATTTGTAGTGCAAACAAAAGTCACAAATCTAACATTAATCTAGGAACTTGCACGCTAGGCCTAGATTATAAAATGTGTACAATAATGCGAGAGGCAAGGTTTTGTAAAGTCGAGCCTGGCTCTGGAGAGCAAGTACGCAATGAGTGGGCAGACATGACATGGGGACTTACCTCAGATGAGACGGAAATACAATTGTATAGTCAAAAAATCTGAAGGCAAGTACGACTCTAAGTGGAAAATAAAAAGAGATAATTAGTGCGAGAGACTGGTAAAATCCAGCACTAGCCAAAATCCAGTTCAGACTGAATGAAATACATTAGTGTTTGTGAACTAATCGAAACAGTTACTTTAAGCAGTGTGAAAAACTGTGAAGGTGAAACTGTGATATGGACAGTGAAGTGCTAGTATTGAACGTTCAACAGCGGTGAGGACGCCAAACGCCAATATTACGCACGAAAAACTGTGAATTTGCCTATAAATGTGAACTGTTAACGTGAAGTGAACCCACAGTCAATATTTTTGGGACAGACTGTAGTTTCAGTGAGCACAATAATGCGAGATTGGAATGCGATGCGTGGACTGTTGCAAAACAGCGACCGCAGAAACGGCGAATGTTTATGCTAAGCTCGTATTGGGACACTCACCAGTGCCTGCGAGTGCGGCGAAAACATAAATAATTTTATCAAGACAAAAACTGACGTGTAATGGAAACAGTATTGCATCAAAACTGCATTCACGGGAGAAGGTCCATGTCATGTTTTCTGCAAGACAGTGCTAGCTTGACACTCGGAAACTGGCGAAAACTTAACAACAACTGCCGCACTAATAAATGCTCCTTTCCCACTAGCGTAACCATCTGAAGCGGGAAACAAATATTACGTTGGTTGTGTGTGTGTTTCATGTACTACGTCGGAGATGCGTAGCAGAGCTGACTCCTGCCAACAAGAGCGGGGGGCGGATATCATCCCACTCCGCCACGCCCGGCCGAGACAGAAGCGCATCGCCAACGGTGCAGCCGATCAGCTGATTCTGACGTTCCGCGACGGCGAGACACACGCTGGCGTCGAGCGGGCGTTGACCTCTCCGCAGCCGCCGCGAACGCCGAGCACCGAACACACCAACCGACGCCGTCGCGAGCCAAACGTCGCGGCGTAGATCATCAACGACACCGCAATCAATTGTTTTAATGACCTCATTTTTTGCATAGTGCAACAAAAATATTTGTATGCACATCCTGTACTCCAATGACATTCCAGAAACAATTAAGTGAAAGTGACCAAAGCAGTTAGTCTGTCGCTCCGCCGAGGTTTTCCCCAGGTTTCCCTACGGCCGCGCCAAATGGGGAGCGAACAGTTGACACCCCTGGGACTTCAAATATTCCGGACTAACTCGTGGTTGTATACCTTGAACCTCATCTACACTTTGTGTGCAACGCACCTCAGTAATTACAACATACGATGTGACATATGTAAACTGTGAAAGAAAAATCTGCGTGTGGACACGGTGGACATGAAAGAGGAAATATTTATGTCAAAAACACGAACATTTTTTATGACATAAACATTTCGGGGGGCAATATAGCGTCCCCAGTGCCATATTACGAAAAGACTTTAAATTATTTATAAAGAAGACATTCATAATTTGTAAGAGATTTTTTTTATCATGTAGCCGTAAAATAATAATTTCTCTGTGTAGGTTTAGATTGCAAAGAAATAATTTATGACAGAATGATCTAAAGAGACGACAAGATACGCTCTTTTGTTAATTTTTTAGTCGACTTCACTTCTTCTTCGCTTGTCTTGAATGTGTCTAGAGGGACATCTTGCGTGTGCTGACGAATGTAAGCATATTTGTATGAGTTAAGCATATAATATACTGATTTAAATTTATTGTGCACTTTTAATTTGTAAGAGGTGATCCCGATTTCATGTCCGCCTTCCTTGAATTAACCTGCATTCAAGTAATTTACAGCTCAACAATCGCAGCGGCCGATGCAGCCAACGACGCCATTACGTGGCGATATTAACTTATGAAAAATCAGCGGAAGCGGAAAACTCGCCCGCTATTAGCATAATATTAATTTTTCTCCACAGCCGCACGAAGTTGCAGAAATACTTAGCTTTAAGATTCTTATTTTCAGTAGCATAGCCGAGACCCAGAGCCAGGACTCTGACTACAATACAATGGTTAACGGAGGTAAGAAAATACTCTCGCGCGTGTGTGGGCCGCAATTGTAATTAATAACTAAAGATCTTTTGCTTTAACGTCAACTGACTAGCCGAGGAAATTTATATGAAAAGTTTATTACATTGTTCAACTTAAATATCATTTTTATGAAGGCCCACCACGTAAGTCGGCAACAATCAAAAAATAATAATAACAATAATAATATATACATTAAATTACGACGGCCGACGGACGCGAGCATCTTTAGTTACGTAAATTATATAAAACAAATGTCTTTCAAAGAATGGGTCTCATCTCATAAGTTGATCATTTAATACACAGCTAGGTGAATGCATTTCCAAAGGTACTCACAGATTTCATACGACGGAAATGCCAATAATATTACAAACTATACTTCAGTAGACATGGCGTGAAAAATACTGAGGTGCGTGCAGTGCATGTTTCGTGATTGATAGTTAGCGTCATTAGATAACCGGCGGTGGGGATTATTGGTTCGTTTATAATAAAAGATATAAGTATGATTTTTGTATTACGTCCTTTGTACGAAGCAATACTGAAACGAAATTGTGTAGACTCTGAATTTACAGGATAACGACGGAAACATGTTACCAGGCAGCGAACGGTTTTTGTCAAAACATTGAGAGGTATTTAATGCTATTTAAATGTCCACGCAATTCACTGTAATCCGAGCAGAGTAACGGACGCAGTCCGATAAAAATAAACGAAAGCAAAAGACACATTGTCGGCAAAAAACGTCCATTACTGCTCTCGTGCATGCGGTGCAGTGTATCTGTCCCAATCGATTAAACATTACCTTTTTCAGTTCTGCGAATTTTCATTACAGAACGGCTTATGCGGCAGCAGCATATGTCCACCCTGCTAGCAGGTACCTGTATTAATGAGATATGACTGCAGTTCCTGGAATCAGCCAATACTCAGAATACAAATCACGTGGATGTAGGTTCTAATAGCTCTGGAATACCTGTGCTGCGGTTCTACGACTTCGCCTCTGGGGCAATGAAATTCTGCAACCACAGAGGAACACACTGGAAATACAATTTACTACAGATAGATTCTTCAAAGCTATTCACTGTTCATTTATATTCTTTTGTTTCCTTTTTTTCTAGATTTAGGGTGGTAGCTCCATTCAGAACTACTGATTCTCGTTCGGATCAGTCAAGCTGTCGTACTGCGAGCTGCCAATGTCGCTGGAAATCAAGATACGAGGTAGCTGCCTGAAGGCTTCGCTCATATGAGCATGGAATTTGTCAACTGGACTGCGAGCCAAAATTAACGGCATAAGACAAATAAGAGGACTATGACAGTCGAACAGATATCATCACGGAAATGCTGTATCGTCTACGGACCAATACAAAAAATTCACCTTGTAAAGTTATGGGGAAGGTCATGAAAGACTGCGAGTGTTTTATAATCATAATTACCTGCCACTTTGCCGGCTGGTGTGGCCGAGCGGTTCTAGGCGCTTCAGCCTGGAGCCGGGCGACGCTACGGTTGCAGGTTCGAATCCTGCCTCGGGCATGGATGTGCGTGATGTCCTTAGGTTAGTTACGTTTAAGTAGTTCTAAGTTCTAGGAGACTGATGACCTCAGATGTTAAGTCCCATAGTGCTCAGAGCCATTTGACCCATTTAACCTGCCACTTTCAATGTTGTAGGAGGCCATCTATAAAAATAGTGTTGTAGTCTTCTTTAGGTAAATCTTTTATTTGGTACGTTCGCAAGGAGGGATCCTTACGATCTTGGCAAATGAAAAGTTTTCGCAAACATGCTCCATACGGCAGAGAAGGTTTATTTGCTAGTAATGTGACAAAAGGACGTTATATGCTGAAGAGAAATTTTGGAAATCCGTCTTTGCCTTGATTAACTCGTACGCCTTTACTTCTGTGCGTCGTTTGTTTTCTGGATTGTAGTTGTGATCCTACCTTCACAAATAAGTTTCTAACGGCTCTAACTGTATAAGAGGTGATCCAAAAGCTTCTGTTTGAAGACCGAACTGTCCATAATCGGTATGCCAATCAGGCAAAACAGTCATGAGCATTCAGTCAATCATTCCACGGACGCTCCAGGATGAAGATATCTATGAAGAACTACAGCTATATCTCGAGAATGTCTGTATTCTATCACATGGCTAGTTTCGGCTGCACATTACCGCCATCCTCAGGCCTCACGACTCCATTTCCTTGGCGGGTTTCCTGTGCGATCCTTATTACTAGGCCACGTTGGACTCACCATACGCAATGTCCTGCGCTAGTAGTGGTATAGTCCAGTGACGGTAGCTGGCTGGTCATTTTGGTCCATCGAGTGGAACGGACGTCCCAGCAGTTAGTGGCTGGTAATGAATGTGAATATGTGCCTAAATTTGACAGTGTTTAGCCAGGCCAGGTCTGCTGTTCTCTTTGCAACAGCAGCAGTTTTTCCTTATAAGCAAAAGCGCGAGCCCCAGCCATTATCTCATTGCTCTGACCCTTGCATGACATCAGCACTTCAGCACCCTGGTGGAACTTTTAAATAGTGTCCAAGGTTCTCCTTTCAGAAACCTTGTTCAGTGACTCCCACATTCTCAGCTTGCCGTACTGAATGCGTGTTCGTCCGACAACACACGTAGTTACAGAGATAGCTGTCGTGCGGGTCTTTATGATATCGTATCGCTATTGCTGAGCCTTCTGATTCACTTGTGGATCTGTGGTGTTACAGGGAGTTTAAACGTCTGAAAGTTATTCATTATAATTTTCATGCTAGCCTTCAGCTGTTTTCCCCGCGAAACCAGCATCAGATCCGTGGACAGCCTGCCGTGTAACATCAGGCGAACACTTGACGTCAGACCGGGCTTCTCTGCAGACCACGCTGAACACTCGCAACCTCCTCATGGTCTCCAACAGGACACCACTCTGTCACACCATCAATGGTACACATTCACAGTGCTCGTATGACATCGGCAGACACTTGTCAGTTCAGATGATAGTTCATCACCTCAGCTGTTTACCTCAATTATGAAACGACCATTACCCCTAGTCCGTCAACTCGTGAAGCTTGCTCCTTACAGAGACACAAAATAATATCATTTTCAAGCTCTAAATTATTACGGGATATTCTAAGCTATGAGTAACGCAAAAGCCTCCGTGTCCTGTTGTTGAAAAGTTGCCACTAACTCCAATAACTCAGGAGCCAATGAGCTACCAGTCGCAGTTTCTCACTGACTCAGGTGATAGTAGGTGATAGTATTGTTTGTGTCATGGCATTCAAATGCACAAGTATGTGCTTGACAACTCTTGTGAACTCAGAATAAGTATGGGAATTTGAAAAAAAGCACATTTTACTACTAACTAACAAGAAGAATTATGTAAAAAAGAAACTACTCTAACTGCATTTCAGACACACTAATCCAAAGCTAATGAAGAAGCTTTTGAAATCTGATGCACGATTCTGACTGTACATCTTGTCATGAGCGCTCTTTATCAAATCAGTTTTGATGGGGAACAACTTCCCCTTGTCTTCGCTGACATACCGGATCACTCTCTCTAGAAGTCTTGTTAAGTCGATACTGATAGCCATTTCTAAGTTTCACGTCAGATGGAGACCAGGCAATAGCATAAGTCTGATATTACACAGAGCTGCTATCACACAGGAACCTGAATTCCTAGAGTCAGAACGCTCAACTTAAAAATTTCTCAAATAAACTATTGTTCAATGTTTGTCACATTAAAATAGATGTGACTGAAAAGAAGATGATTTGTTCTGTGACCTTCATTATGATCTGTCAATAATTTTAGTGCACTCATGTCACCAACAGTTGTGCATTTAACACCAGTCAGGAGCATATTTACATGTGAACACTGCGCTTCAAGCTAATATTCAGTAGACAAGCTTCATGACAACTTAAATGTTATCTACTCAGTCCGTGGGTGAGTTGGTCTTGCCTTTAAAGAAGTGGCAAGTTTGATGGTTCCTCCTGTGACTTACCAGTGCGAACCATGGCCACAAAATACTTCGCGTGAGAGTAATACCATCAGGATGACATTAGCTGACTGTCATATACGCCTTTTTCCAAGATAAACATGTGCATCTTATCATAGCTGAGTTAGTTAATGATTTGTAGAAAGCTTTCACAAACCACCAAATTGACTGGCGCAAGCCACAGTTATTCCACATCTAGTCGCAGATATGTAACCTTAGATATTGTGCTATATAGTGACAGTAAAACAACACTGATAACGACCATGAATCATTTATTGCTTCTTCATAAAAAATTATTAACACAGAGTCGGTTGATAATTTCAAATGGCAACTTTTTTACCACAAGATTAATCAACTACATTCACAGGCATTGCAAGCGTCCTCGTTAACCATACACATTTTCCAGTAGGTACACAGATGTGGCAGTACATCGATGAAGAAATCATTACATCAGTTTCCTGTTCTACATTTTCTTAACGTTCCATCAAGGTGCTGACGAATATCTTGAGGACGTCATGCAGCAGTGACTTTATAAACGGCACACTGTTTCCACACAGTGGTCTCAGTTCTCACAATGATACATCCTTCTTGATACATTAGATACTCACTCATAATGGCTGTGGCTCCAAAAGGAACTGAGAAATAACCAGTCTTGTTTATCACTTTACTGTTCTGATCCCCCTGAAATTTATCTGCTGGCGTATGCCAGAGCACGTCACAATTGTAGCTTGTTAAGTCACTTGTAAGGATATGTAGTGAAAATACTACTGGTATTTCTCTGCTGGCTCAACAACTGCAGCGCACAAGAGAGAGTACGCTGAGGTTTCCAGAATCGGCCAAGACGTCAGTTTCTGTTTACACGTCGCTGTAACTGGGCTCAGAAAATTTGCCAGTAGAACGGGACGCGATCCCCAGCTATCTCAGCGCTGGATTTTCGCTGAGGTGGCAGCGGCATTTGGGAGAGTCACTCGTGCTGGAGACGCAGATCTCCGTCCATGTCCTCATACAGGCGCCTGGCCTCGCTTCTGAAAATAATTCCATACAATCACGTACATGATGACAACTTTTTATTGTACACATTGCTCGTTAACAGTGAGAAACTAATTGAGATCAAAGTCTAAGAAACTAGACAGGAAAAATAAGACTGTAATTATCTGGAACTAGGGGGAGAATGACACACTCAGTCCTACAAAAAATTACGTGTGTTGCTCATATCAAGAACTCACTCACAAATTAAATAACATACATCCAGAGTAAAATATAATATTAAGTATAAAATCTGTCACCAATACCTAATCAGTAATAATGAAGGTCAAACAATGATGTGCGTACAAAGGAAAACCACACTTAAATTCAGTTGTCTTTTTGTATCCACACTATTTCACCTCTTATTAGTTGTAAAATAATTTACCCTTACGTGTGTAGCTGTAGCTACCCAACTTAGAGAATATTTTTAATAACAACATCACAGCCGATATAACGATATGTTGATGAACGTACATCACCATTAACCAAATTTAAGAGCTGCGGACAGGAACACATAACAAGAATAGTGAGACACACTATGGTTAATACTTGCCTCATTATCTTCTACACTTGGTAAAGGCGGGTAGGATGGAGGTTTAGATTCTTTATGGGGATCCCAAAACTCGTAGAACGCGTAGCAGACAACTATCACTACGAAGATGGTACAGGTAAACCATTGCGGGAAGCACCAGCTACAGGCGACTGGGACGCGCTCAAATATTATCCCCGACTCGACCAACGCTAACACAGTTAACTCCGTCATAGTTACTACCGATAACAGGAACATACATATGCAGTCCATCTTGCGGAATACTGTTCCTTAGCAACAGCTCGATTGCATTTATATTCTTCATTTACAAATGAATGTCGTCTTAACAATAATTGTTAGTGGTTTGTTTGTGGCTGCCTACGCAACAAAATCAGTAAGCGACAAACTGACGGCAGCTTTGTTTTCCTTGTAGATTGAAACACACATGTATGAATGATTTGTTACAGTTGTTCGAACAAAAATTCTTTTACATGCTTATTGCCCTTGCCACGCTGTAGGGTACAACTGAGGCTATATTAAAACATTACCTACTGTTCTCTTTCCAATTTTACTGACGACGGATTGCTAGCATAAAGCCTCCTCCGTCACATACCTCTTTGTGCACACCTCTTATCATTGTTGCGTATGCTTCACCATGACATAACAACAGGATTGACTTACTGAAGTACCAGTCTTTCTTCTATATTTTCCACAACATTTCTGTAGCTCTCTTGTCTCCAAGAAATGCCTAATGAAACCAAAGCCACGTTTGTCTTAAACATATTCCACCTTTTCTTGGGGAACAAGAAAAGTTGAGATCCACTGTTACGGGGATATAGGGTAGAAACACAAGCATCAGAGCATAACAGTTCCAGTTCCAGGCAGTCAACGAGTGTATGGACAGGATAAGCAGGGTTTTATTCGTTGAGCTATTTTATCAAAACGGCAGCGGTTGTTGAAGAAGATAGTGTTTCCCTGGCTGAGAATGCTGGATGTAGCGTATGATCGTCAAGCAGTACATGAGCTGTGGCACTATAGCTGCACATTTCATGGCCCACCATTAGTAAAGTATTGTAAAATGGTATCTGTACAAACTTTCAGGCTTTCGGGGTTGTGGATGGTTGTCACACCAAGGAACATTTATAACCTGGAACGTAAACATGGTACGCAATTAACAAATATTACGCCCTAATGTGGATATTAAAGGGTATTTCTTTCGGTGGTTTATATGTTAATTTCCTTCCGCACATCCTTACTAATTTCCTACAATGTAGCATTGTCCTATAATCACCGGATTACCATGGGGGAATGTCAGGTAGCGAAAGTTCAGTTACAACCACCCTGTATACCCATTATCTTGTTCTCACTGACGGCTGAGATGTGCTGCAATTCATTTCATCGAGTGCGATTTCTTGCAAGCACTCTTACTATCGGTATATGCTTCCTGCAACGATTCAGTGACGTGATGTTTTCTGTTTTGACAACAGATTGGTTGGTATTTAGGTATTGGTGTGATTATCGTTAAAATATATTAGGCTGCTATCCTTTAAGCCATTTCAAGTTTGACGTAGCTCTTACGTTGTAGAATAGACGAGGTGGTACCAAAACAGTGCGGTTTAATGTAGACTTTTGATGAATGTGGTAAATGTTCCTCTTTAAACTGTCTGTTCGAATATGGTAGAAACCTTTGGTTTATGCCTGATACACTTAAGTTTTTGGGAATAAAGTGTAACAGATGTCTATGCCCATGACTTTATTTCGACAGTCATAGTGAATCGTGGTAGACAAACTACAGATTGAAAAGTGAGTGATGATGAAAATTGTGGAACCTGGTGGTACATTAAGAGGATTACTTAGAATCTTTGATCGTTTATCTAAACTATGTGAAATGGCTTTGAGCACTATGGGACTTAACATCTGAGGTCATCAGTCCCCTAGAACTTAGAACTACTTAAACCTAACTAACCTAAGGACATCACACACATTCACGCCCGAGGCAGGATTCGAACCTGCGACCGTAGCGTTCGCGCGGTTCCAGACTGCTGCGCCTAGAACCGCTCGGCCACACCGGCCGGCAAAACTATGTGAATATCCATGATACTTTCATGGGGATATAGCTGTGTAGACGTAGTCAAATAACAGGGCAAAAATAGTCTTATTTTGCCCGTGGGCAATGATTCGCATCATTGGGGGCATAAGCACCAAAGACATATGCCAAAAACAGTATCGTATCTACCACGTTCGGCGTGCGGAGAACTTTTATTATTTCGACAGGAGCCCATAATCCAGTATAGGTTGCACCCGATGGTGTTAATGGTCATAGAACCACATTATCTTAAACGAAATTCAAGCTTATTTTGTTAAAAATTATATCGCTTTGTACTATAGTTGCAAATCTTGACAAAACAGTATGATTATTTTATGTTACACGACACTCTTGACAAAAAATATGAAGATATTAGTCACATTTATAACTGAAAATGACAGATCGAGATGACGGTACTGTAGGTGTTGCAAAATTCAAGTAATAAACAGTAAGTAAGGTAATACCAATCTACTTCAAAGAGTCGTTGATAAAAGAAAGGTTCTTCTAAAAAATCGGAAATATTTGGTATTATTTTACGGTACAGCCACTTACCATACACGCTAAAAATCGTTGGATTCGCTATAGATGCAGAAGCAGGTCCTTGTTCTATCGAGTGTTCTAACATAAACGAAAGAAAAGATTTTGCAATGTTGCCAGCTTCGAAACACATGTGGAAACTTCAAATGGGCCTATTGAAGCCCATATAGAGTTCAGAACGTGCCGGAGGTGTCCTGCCAGTATAACTCTAAAGTATGACGACGAGCAGGTAGAAAAGGTATACAGTTATTGAGATTACAAATTAATAATTTCCTAATTTCGCAGGAGCATACAGTAGAACAGCTAATGCGTCGAAACTAATCCTTGTTTCCTACTCGTATGTTATCAGGCGTTTATGATTTACAAAATAAAATAAAAGAGACATTTAATTTTTAGGGGCAACTCATTCAGCCAATACAAGGTTTTTTGAGTCCAGAATTTTGAAATAGAAATGACTTGTCGTGTGAACTCATGAAAGTCTTACAGAGGCTTATTCAAGGAACTGGGGATACAAAGCAATGCTTACCAACATACCTGTTTCGTAGTTAAGTTTGTCATTTATATTGCATCGTTTTGATATTAACAATTTGGTTCATGGAATGAGTGCTAGACGGCAAAATTATATTTTTAATAACTTAAGGTTTCGCTTACACTGACAAGAAAAGAATCCATTATTTTAGAACATAGATTTTCAGCATCTCGCCACCAATCACAACAAGTTTAACTACTAAATAAAGTTCAGCTTAAACGATATGTAGGTGGCAAACTACCTCTGTTGCACTGACAGACGTACTAGCTGAAACTCTCTGTCTATATTACTCACGTAATTTATTAAGTGAAATCTGTCTTTTGACTGACTTTAGCGCTGGAGGTGACCTGCGTAATTAAGTATTGTACATTAATTACCTGTTTGTTGATGCGTGCCTACAACAGCCTAAGAATAATCGTATGGACCTCTGTATAGCCGGTCGGGGTGGCCGAGCGGTTCTAGGCGCTACAGTCTGGAACGGCGCGACCACTACGGTCGTAGGTTCGAATTCTGCCTCGGGCATGGATGTGTGTGATGTCCTTAGGTTAGTTAGGTTTAAGTAGTTCTAAGTTCTAGGGGACTGATGACCTTAGACGTTAAGACCCATAGTGCTCAGAGCCATTTGAACCGTTTTTGAACCTCTCTATGTTGTGTATTTACATGTTTTATGACGTGACTGTCATTGCTTCTCAAATGAAAATATGTTCGGTTGTAGAATCCAATGATTCGTTGCCCATTTGGAAGGACCATTTCCCTTAGAATCTATGGTTGGAAGATAAGCGTACTGTAGTTAAGCAGGGAAGTGGTGACCTACGCAGAGCTGTGAGTGAACAGAAACTTTATAATTTTAATTTAACAGTAAGAGCCATTTTTCAGTTTACACTAAGATTGGAGCCTTCATAAAAAACATTAAATCACCGGACACAGGGGCACACAGAAGAAACAAAAAGTTTCAAACCAGGGCTTGCTCAGTCAAGGCAGAATACGAAAGTGATTTCAATTATAATTACAGTCCAACATGGAAGAACAAGTACTACAAGATGAAAGACATAGTTGCCACATGGGACAATTAATTTGCTCTGGAACAATGACACGGATTAAAAACAATTAAGAGAGAATAGACAACATTCACAATAACCTCAAAGCAAATGCTACCAGAGGCATAATGAAATCATACTGGAGAAGAGACAAAAAATACTCGTTAAAGTACTTCTACTGAAAGTGCCCAGAGGCTATGGCACACTGCAGGATGACATGAAATTACTGTATTCATCAAGCCTTATTTACCCCAAAACAGTTTCATTACTCTGGCGCACAAGCATCACCAGTCACAAATACAATTTGGTTCACTGAAAAGTGATGTATGAATAGCCCGAAACAATCATTGCCTGTCTTCTCAGAAACAGGTGCATTCATTTATAAATCAGTTAACAGAAGGGTAGCAATCATATGGACATCCTAACACAGAGTAACTACCCAAGTACACCACACAACACTGCTGTTTGCTCTTTCCTGTAAATGCGATGCCGGGCGTATAATGGGCAGAATTAGTAACAACTAGCACTGAAGCCAGGGTAGCACTGTATGTGAAATGTACACACAAACACACACACACACACACACACACACACATACTGAACTCAATGCATTGCTACAGTTAGTGTTCTGCAGGAACCGCAAGTAACATATTGCTCTACAGCAAAACAGCGTCAGACATACCGCTCTCCCACCATTCAGACAGCAAAATCGTATTACTAGCCGCCGACAAGGCCATGGCCACCTAGGTGCCGCTTTAAGTCCGTTTTCTTCTACAGATACACAATAATCCGTCTTCCCGTCAGATTGGGCCTTGCTCGTTGCCTGTGTTCGGTAACTGCCTCTGCACCGTTCCTGGCAGCAAAGGCCATTTAATAATCAAGCACTGACTCGTTATAATACACAGCAGGATATAAAATGAAAGTCAGCAATGTTTACATGACATGTGCAATTAAGGGAATGATCAGGAATATCTAAAGTTCCAAAACTGAGTAAGCGTAGTCATCAACACTCCAGTGTTAGAATATTATTAAATAATCTTCGGGCTGCAATACACATCTTACAAACAAAAACAGACAATCTACATTTTAATTACATCCAGGTAAAACATCCCCTAAATAAGGTATGATCTCTAAGAGATTCTTCCTGGGGACCTTCAGCAATATGGTGATTGGGATGACAAATTATATACGAAAAGCACGTCTAAAACATGATAAAATTTGCCCAAAATCTTACTCACAGCATACATTGTTTTCAAATGGTTTCTGTGATGTGGGCTGTCATATTCTATGGATGATCAATTTTTTGTGATTCATCTCCATATTCCTATTTCCCTGATTCCACATCTCTTAGACTTACACAGAATAAATGTTTTCTAATAATAATCATTTAGGGACCATATGTCGGAGAGTGGCGGGATAGGTTTAAACAAAAACAGCAATTTCACCGGGATATTTTTGTGCCCCCCCATGAATAATCGTGATCAACACGTAACTCAGCCAAGAAAACGACTTACACGATTCGATACAATCATTGTGATCACACATAACGAGCACTGAAGAAAAATTATGATTGACGCTCTCCGACAACAAGGGATGTTACACTACTCGCCATTAAAATTGCTACACCACGAAGATGACGTGCTACAGACGCGAAATTTACCCGACAGGAAGAAGATGCTGTGATATGCAAATGATTAGCTTTTCAGAGCATTCACGCAAGGTTGGCATTGGTGGCACCACCTACAACGTGCTGACATGAGGAAAGTTTCCAACCGATTTCTCATACACAAACAGCAGCTGACAGGAGTTGCCTGGTGAAACGTTGAAACGTTGCTGCGATGCCTCATGAAGGAGAAGAAGTGCGTACCATCACGTTTCCGACTTTGATAAAAGTCGGACTGTAGCCTATCGCGATTGCGGTTTATCGTATCGCGACATTTCTGCTCGCGTTGGTCGAGATCCAATTGCAGAATATGGAATCGGTGCGTTCAGGAGGGTAATATGGAACGCCGCCCTGGATCCCAACGGCCTCGTATCACTAGCAGTCGAGATGACAGGCAGCTTATCCGCATGGTTGTAACCGATCGTGCAGTCACGGCGCGATCCCTGAGTCAACAGATGGGGACGTTTTCAGGACAACCATCTCCACGAACAGTTCGACGACGTTTGCAGCAGCACGGACTATCAGCTCGGAGACCATGGCTGAGGTTACCCTTGACGCTGCATCACAGACAGGAGCGCCTGCGATGGTGTACCCAACGACGAACCTGGGTGCACGAATGGCAAAACGTCATTTTTTTCCGGATGAGTCCAGGTTCTGTTTACAGCATCATGATAGTCGCATCCGTACTTGGCGACATCGCGGTGAACGCACATTGGAAGCGTGTATTCGTCATAACCATACTGGCGTATCACCTGCTGTGATGGTACGGGGTGCTATTGGTTACACGCCTCGGTCACCTCTTGTTCGCATTTACGGCACTTTGAACAGTGGACGTTACATTTCAGATGTGTTACGACCCGTGGCTCTACCCTTCATTCGATCCCTGCGAAACCCTACATTTCAGCAGGATAATGCACGACCGCATATTGCAGGTCCTGTACGGGCCTTTCTGGACACAGAAAATGTTCGACTGCTGCCCTGGCCAGCACATTCTCCAGATCTCTCACCAACTGTAATCGTCTGGTCAATGATGGCAGAGCAACTGGCTCGTCACAATACGCCAGTCACTACTCTTGCTGAACTGTGGTATCGTGTTGAAGCTGCATGGGCAGCTGTATCTGTACACGCCATCCAAGTTCTGTTTGACTCAGTGCCCAGACGTATCATGGCTGTTATTACGGCCAGAGGTGGTTGGTTGTTCTGGGTACAGATTTCTCAGGATCTATGCACCCAGATTGCGTGAAAATGAAATCACATGCCAGCTCTAGTATAATATATTTCTCCAATGAATACCCGTTTATCATCCGCATTTCTTCTTGTGTAGCAATGTTAATGACCAATTGTGTAGTATCACAGAGTTGTGGATTTGCGACTGCCGCCATCTGGAACCGAAAGTTCCAAAAGGCCGCCGATATGTCGGCAACGGCATTATTAGGCATTAGGGTTCGGCATAGCACAAAGGTATCAGATATTCCCGGTATACAGTTAATAGTCCTGACCACAAGTACGACATTACACTGACGAATCATGCATTTTTTCTGTTGGTTATGAGAAGCAAATGATATTTCACCACAGGCATTTGGTTGTGCACATGAACAGATGTCGTTGACACATCAGTGCGTAATAGTTGACCATGTGTTTTAACAGAACCAATAGTACGTTGGCACGATGCTGCCAGCGAGCGCAAAGCTTCTTTTCTGATATATGACGTGCCCTGTGTGTCCATAGCAGCTCGCGAAGGATATCTCTGTGGTGAGGCATTCGCCGAACCGTGTAGCGATACATGTTATTCACAGCAACAGCGTTTAAAATATTAAAAGAGGCGTCGGAGGAGCTGAATAAATAAATGCACAGTTTTAAAAGATAATATCATTTATTGGTTATTTTAAACGAATGGGCGAATGTGTGTGTGTGTGCCGATCTCATCAGCATTCAACGGCGAGGTCATCAATACATTTGTACTCAGCAATGAAGTGGTATCATGCAGAGGGATGGCACAATGAAATAACTGTTGATCACGGCACTCCTCTTTGGGTGCTAGATCAGCCCATTCGTTCCTCACAAGACGCATGTTCCCAGGTAGCCAAAAGAATGACACCCACTACCCCAGTCGTTGTAGCTGGAGGAGTGCATTCTGGATTTCCCGGATTACTTATCCGCTGGGTGAAGGGCACTCAATAATCGCTGAAAACAAGAAATTTAGCACTGGAAGAGCGTCTCAACTCCTCCATGACCCGTGTTAATACTACATTGAAGTCATTAAATTCTTCATGCAGTCGGACCTTGAGGACACAATACTGGAGCATTCCACATTTTCAGCTTGCCGAATACTGGTTCTTGCATACTAAATGCGTGTTTGTGTGACGTGGCACGTAGTTAGAAAGATGGCTGCAGTGTGTGCCTTCGTGACATCGTTATTGCTGAGTTATCACAAGAGCCATTTGATTCAACAGTGGAACTGTCTTGCAACGGAGGGATTAAATGTATGAAAGTTATTTACTAGAGCTGTTAGGCTAGCCTTCACCAGTTTTTCCCGAGAAAACAGCTTCAGATACGTGGACAGCCTGCCATGTTCCCTCAGGTGTACACTTTTGAGTACTCGCAACCTCCTCACATAGCTTCCTACAGGACACGACCCTGTCACACCATCAACGGTACACATTCACAGTGTTCTCCCCCCATGAGCCATGGACCTTGCCGTTGGTGGGAAGGATTGCGTGCGTCAGCGATACAGATGGCCGTACCGTAGGTACAACCACTACGGAGGAGTATCTTTTCAGAGGCCATCAAACGTGTCGTTCCTGAAGAGGGGCGGCAGTCTTTTCAGTAGTTGCAGGGGCAACAGTCTGGATGATTGACTGACCTGGCCGTGTAACACTAACCAAAATGGCCTTTCTGTGCTGGTACTACGAACGGCTGAAAGTAAGGGGAAACTACAGCCGTAATTTTTCCCGAGGGCATGCAGCTTTACTGTATGGTTAAATGATGATGGCATCCTCTTGGGTAAAATATTCCGGAGGTAAAATAGTCATGCATTCGGCTCTCCGGGCGGGGGCTACTAAAGAGGACGTCGTTATCAGGAGAAAGAAAACTGGCGTTCTACTGATCGGAGCGTGGAATGTCAGATCCCTTAATCGGGCAGGTAGGTTAGAAAATTTAAAAAGGGAAATGGATAGGTTGAAGTTAGATATAGTGGAAATTAGTGAAGATCGGCGGCAGGAGGAACAAGACTTTTGGTCAGGAGAATACAGGGTTATAAATACAAAATTAAATAGGGGTAGTGCAGGGGTAGGTTAGTGTTACAAGGCCAGGTCAGTCAATCATCCAGACTGTTGCCCCTGCAACTACTGAAAAGACTGCCGCCCCTCTTCAGGAACGACACGTTTGATGGCCTCTGAAAAGATACCCCTCCGTAGTGGTTGTACCTACGGTACGGCCATCTGTATCGCTGACGCACAGTAGCGGGTAAGCTACTACAAACAGCATAGTGAAAGCATTATTGTGGCCAAGATAGACACGAATCCCACGCCTACTACAGTAGTACAAGTTTATATGCCAACTAGCTCTGCAGATGACGAAGAAATTGTACAAATGCATGATGAGTAAAAGAAATTATTCAGGTAGTGAAGGGAGACGAAAATTTAATAGTCATGGGTGACTGGAATTCGAGAGTAGGAAAAGGGAGGGAAGGAAACATAGTAGTTGAATATGGATTGGGGGTAAGAAATAAAAGAGAAAGCCGTCTGGTAGAATTTTGCACAGAGCATAACTTAATCACAGCTAACACTTGGTTCAAGAATCATAAAAGAAGATTGTATACATGGAAGAATCCTGGAGATACTAGAAGGTATCAGATAGGTTATATAATGGTATGACAGAGATTTAGGAACTAGGTTTTAAATTGAAAGACATTTCCAGGGGCAGATGTGGACTCTGACCACAATCTATTGGTTATTAACTGAAGATTAAAACTGAAGAACCTGCAAAAAGGTGGGAATTTAAGGAGATGGAACCTGGATAAACTGATTAAACCAGAGGTTGTACAGAGTTTCAGGGAGAGCATAAGGGAACAATTGTCACAAAGGGGGAAAGAAATACAGTAGAAGAAGAATGGGTAGCTCTGAGGGATGAAGTAGTGAAGGCAGCAGAGGATCAGATAGGTAAAAAGACGAGTGCTACTAGAAACCCTTGGGTAACAGAAGAAATATTGAATTTAATTGATGAAAGGAGAAAATATAAAAATACAGTAAATGAAGCAGGCAAAAAGGAATACAAACGTCTCAAAAATGAGATCGACAGGAAGTGCAAAATGGATAAGCGGGGATTGCTAGAGGACAAATGTAAGGATGTAGAGGCTTATCTCACTAGGGGTAAGATAGATACTGCCTACAGGAAAATTAGAGAGGCCTTTGAAGAGAAGAGAACCACTTGTATGAATACCAAGAGCTCAGAGGGAAACCCAGTTCTAAGCAAAGAAGGGAGAGCAGAAAGGTTGAAGGAGAATATAGAGGGTCTATACAAGGGCGATACGGTACTGCGTGAAGAGTTTGACAGAGCACTGAAAGACCGAAGTCGAAACATGGCCCCGGGAGTAAACAACATTCCATTAGAACCACTGACGGTCTTGGGAGTGCCAGTCCTGACAAAACACTACCATCTGGTGAGCAAAATGTATAAGACAGGCGAAATACTCTCAGACTTCAAGAAGGATACAATAATTCCAATCCCAAAGAAAGCAGGTGTTGACAGATGTGAAAATTACCGAACTATCAGTTTAATAAGTCACAGCTGCAAAATACTAATGCGAATTCTTTACAGACGAATGGAAAAACAGGTAGAAGCCGACCTCGGGGAAGATCAGTTTGGATTCTGTAGAAATACTGGATCACGTGAGGCAATACTGACCTTACGACTTATCTTAGAAGAAAGATTAAGAAAGGCAAACCACGTTTCTAGCATTTGCAGACTTAGAGAAAGCTTTTGACAATGTTGACTGGAATACTTCCATTCAGATTCTAAAGGTGGCAGGGATAAAATACAGGGAGCGAAAGGCTATTTTCAATTTGTACAGAGACCAGATGGCAGTTATAAGAGTCGAGGAGCATGAAAGGGAAGCAGTGGTTGGGAAGGGGATGAGACAGGTTTTTAGCTTCGCCACGATGTTATTCAATCAGTATATTGAGCAAGCAGTAAAGGAAACAAAAGAAAAATTCGGACTAGGTATTAAAATCTATGGAGAAGAAATAAAAACTTTGAGGTTCGCCGATGACATTGTAATTCTGTCAGAGACAGCAAAGGACTTGGAAGAGCAGTTGAACGGAATGGACAGTGTCTTGAAAGGAGGATATAAGATGAACATCAAGGAAAGCAAAACGAGGATAATGGAATGTAGTCGAATTAGGTGGGTGATGCTGAGGGAATTAGATTAGGAAATGAGACACTTAAAGTATTAAAGGAGTTTTGCCATTTGGGGAGTAAAATAACTGATGATGGTCAAAGTAGAGAAGATATAAAATGTAGACTGGCAATGGCAAGAAAAGCGTTTCTGAAGAAGAGAAATTTGTTAACATCGAGTATAGATAGATTTAAGCGTCAGGAAGTCGCTTCTGAATGTATTTGTATGGAGTGTAACCATCTATATAAGTGAAACATGGACGACAAATAGCTTGGACGAGAAGAGAATAGAAGCTTTCAAAATGTGGTGCCACAGAAGAATGCTGAAGATTAGATGGGTAGATCACATAACTAATGAGGAGGTATTGAGTAGTATTGGGGGGAAGAGGAGTTTGTGGCACAACTTGACAAGAAGAAGGGACCGGTTGGTAGGACATGTTCTGAGGCCTCAAGGGATCACAAATTTAGCATTGGAGGGCAGCGTGGAAGGTAAAAATCGTAGAGGGAGCCCAAGAGATGAATACACTAAACAGATACAGAAGGATGTAGGTTGCAGTAGGTACTGGGAGATGAAGAAGCTTGCACAGGATAGAGTAGCATGGAGAGCTGCATCATACCAGTCTCTGGACTGAAGACCACAACAACAACAACAACAAGATATGACATCGACAGACACTTGTCAGTTCAGATGCCAGCTGCAATGGCCATAACTTCTAGTCTATCAACTCGTGAAGCTCGCTCCTTACAGAGACATAATATAGTATCGCGTTCTAATTTTAAATTGAGTATTACGGGAGATTCTAAGCTTGAGCAACGCAAAAGCCTCCATGTCCTACTGTTGAGATGTTGCTCCGATTACTCAGGAGCCAAAGTGCTACCAGTCTCTGTTTCTCACTGAATCAGGTGACTTTATCATTTGTTGTGGTGCTCAGATATACAACTATGTGGCTGACAACTCTCGTGAAGTCAGAAATAAGTAAGTAATTTAAAAAGAAGCACACTCTACTACTGACTTCCAAGAAGAAGCATGTAAAAAAGAAACTACAGTAACTGCATTGCAGACACATTAATCCCCAGCTAGAGAAAAGCTCTTGCGATCCGATGCACTATTCTGACTACATCTTTTTATTGGCTCTCTTTATCAAATCAGTTTTGATGAGTAATAGCTTCCTTTTGCCCTTCACTGACTACCGGATCACCTTCTCTAGATGTGTTGTGATGTCGATACCGCTAGCCATTTCCATGATTCACATCAGATGGAGTCTAGGCAATATCATAAGGCTGATATTACACAGAACTGTTATTAACTTGTAACTTCAATATCCCTAGAGTCGGAACGCTCATCTTCAAAGTTCCTCAAATCAACTGTTGTCCAATGTTTGTCACATTGACATTTACTAAAAAGAAAATTTCTCCTGTGACATTCATTCTAACCTGTCGGTCATTTAAATGGACTCTTGTCGCTGACAATCGTGTTTTTAACATAAGTAAAACGAAGATGTGCTATTCGACACTGCGGTTGAAGCTAATATTCACTAGATGAGAATGCATATCACATTCAGGTTATCAGAAGTCTATTATCTGTTTCATGATAACTTTAATGTTATCTTCTCAGTTGTTAGGTGAGTTGGATTTTCCTTTAAACACAAGAGCAAGTTTGATACTTCCTCCTGTGACTTAACAGTGTGGACCATGGCTACAAAATCCTTGGCCTGTGAGCCATAACATCCCCATGACATTAGCCGACTTCGTTCCGGTATCTTTTGAATAATATTCAGTGTATGCCATTAAGCTGTTTGACGTACACCTTTTCCCAAGATAAAACACTTGCACCTTTATCACATCTGAGTTAGTTAAGGATTTGTAGAAAGTTTTCACGAATTGCGAAACTGATTGGCGCAAGCCACAGTAATTCCACATCCAGTCACAGATATGTAGCCTTAGATATTGTGCTACGTAGTGAGAGTAAAAGAACACAATGTCCGTGAATTATTTATTAATTCTTATTAAGACATATTAACACATAGTCGGTTCATCATGCTGCAACACCATAATTTCAACTGGCGTGCGTAGCAGAAAATAGCAACATTTGTTCCATAAGACTAATCAGCTACATTCACATTTAGTCCAAAGGTACTTGTTAACAATATCAGTTTTCCAGTATCTGTACAGAACTGGCACTACGTCGATAAGAAGTCATTGCGCCAGTTTTCTGCTGACGAACACCTTGAGGACGTCATGTAGCAGTGACTTAATAAACGGTGCTCTGTTGCCGCACAGTAATCTCAGTCTTCACAGGGACGCATCGTTCTTGATACACTAAATACTCACCCCTAATGGCTTTGGCTCCGTAAAGATGAGAGAAATAACCAGTCTTGTTTATCACTTTACTGTTCAGATCCCCCTGAAATTTATCTGCTGGCGTATGCCAGAGCACGTCACAATTGTAGCTTGTTAAGTCACTTGTAAGGATATGTGGTGAAAATAACTACAGGTATTTCTCTGCTGGCTCGACAGCTGCAGCGCACAAGGGAGAGCACGCTGAGGTTTCCAGAATCGGCCAAAACGTCAGTTTCTATTTACACGTCGCTATAACTGTGATCGGAAAATTTGCCAGTAGGAGTGGGCGGAATCCCCAGCTAACTCAGAGATGGATTTTCGCTGAGGTGGCGGCGGCATTTGGGAGAGTCACTCTTGCTGGAGACGCAAATGTCCGTCCATTTCCTCATGCAGGCGCCTGGCCCCGCTCCTGAAAATGATTCCACACAATCACGTACATGATGACAACATTATCTTGCACACATTGCACTTTAACAGTGAGAAACTAATGGACATCAAAGTGTAAAGAAGTAGACTAGAAAAATTAAGAGTATATAAGTATCTGGAAATAGGAGGAGAATGACACACTCAGTCCTAAGGAAATAGCATGTATTGCTCCTATCAAGAACTCACAAATTAAATAATATATATCCTGAGTAAAACATAATACACATACATATAAAATCCAAACCTGTCACGAATACTTAATCAGTTATAACTAACGTCAAATATTGTCGAATGACAAAGGAGAACCGTACTTAAATTCTGCTGCCTTTTTGTACCCACAATATTTCACCTCTTATTAGTTGTAAAATAATTTGCCCTTATATATGTCGTTGGAGCTACCCAACATATAGGACATTCTTTAATAACATCAGAACCGATAACACGATATGTTGATGAACGCACATCACTACTAATCAAATTCAAGAGCTGCAGACAGGAACACATAACAAGAATAGTGAGACACACTGTGGTTAATACTTGCCTCCTCTTCTTTCATATTTGTTAATGGCAGACAGGAAGGAGGTTTAGATTCCTTATAGGCATCCCGAAACTCGTAGAACGCGTGGCAGACCACTATCACAGCGAATATGGTACAGGTAACACATTGTGGGAAGCTCCAACTACAGGGGATTGGGACGCGCTCAAATATTATCCCCTCCTTGACCAACGCTAAAACAGTTAACTCTGTCACAGTTACTACCGATAACAGGAACATACATATGCAGTCCATCTTGCCGAATACTGTTCCTTAGCAACAGCTCAAATGCATTTATCTTCTTCATCGACAAATGAATGCCGCCTTAACAATAATTGTTAGTTTCTGACTGACTGTGTAACGAAATCGGTAAGCGACAAACTGACTGCAACTTTGTTTTCCTTTTAGATTCAAACACACACGTATAAGTGATGTGCTACAGTTGTTCGAACAAAAATATTTTGACATGATAGTTGCGCTTGTCTCTCTGTAGGGTATAGCTGAGGCTATATGAAACGATTATCTACTGTTCATTTTCTAATTTTACAGACGAATTACTAAAATAAAAGGCTGCTATGTCACAAATCTCTTTGTGCACACATCTTATCATTGTTGCGTGAACTTCACTGTGATATAACTACAATATTATCTTACTAAACTACCAGTTATCTTTCTATATTTTCCATAAGATTTCTGCAGCTCTCTCATCTGCAACAAATGCCTTATTAAACTAAAATCACGTTGGTCCTAATTTTCGACAAGATAGGGTTTTGCTGAAGTCATCATGTAGATGCTGTAACCACTCCTTCTACGTCGAGATTTCAACGCACACAATGTAGCCTACTTTAGGATTCACCAGCCAAATCACCTACCCAGAATTCTGGTGACGAGGAATTATTAGAATATCCCAGTTTTCAGATTCCACTAGAAAATGGCTTGAAAATAAAATCAGAAATGGTTGATGGAAAAAATAAGCTTTTTGGCAATTGGAGGGCTCCTCATCAATTCAGTACATAGTTGCAGCGAAGCAGCGTGCGCCAAAAAATGGAGAGCACGCTACAACACCGATGTGCTTATCCCATAGCATTCAGATCGACCTGAAACGTCATTCAATCCTTTGTAACACTGAAAGCTAGGATTCTTCAGCCTGTAGCAGGCGGGCTGCCCCCTTACACCCTTACGCTCAGGCGTAGAGGGCGAAAAGTATTATTGTTTTTATAGTAGCAAGATGCGGCGACAGTTCCTGAACAGCACATACAATTACCGCCGGAAGTGGGATTTCAGGGCGATGTGTAAGGTGGAGTACCTTGTGCATACAGAGGGTGAAACGTCTGTTAGAATCGTTTCACATTATTTATCTTGTATTTTGTGTTCTCACCCTCAATCACCGTTATTTAGTTTTGTACTTCGTGTTTATCACCATGTAGTGATATAAAATTGCATTAAAGTATCAATTTTTCCAGTAAGCACCTAATAGTACGTATATTACCTACAGTTTGTGCTTCCAAAATTCCTTCCTTTTTTCGTTCTCTGTATGAATGGATGAGTATGTATGTTTAATTTGCCTTTTGTGGTGCTGTGGTAGCAACAGTGTAGACAACGTAGATTTCTCAGTCAAGGCAGAGAGGTTTATTCTCTTTGATAGTCATGGACATTACTTATGTTGGTGGTGGAAAGAACCCCTCTGGTCTCTTCCGGCTTCCCAGGAGAAATTCGTTACAGAGAGGGAGTGCTCTCGTTACTCGGGTCTGAGACAATGGTCAACGAAGAATGACTTGGGGCTGATGAGTGTGTTAATGTGTGATGGTGTGTAACTGTTGTAACTGACGTAACCATTTCATTTGCTAGTTCAGTTTCAAGGTCGGAGGAGGAGGAGGAGGAGGAAGAGGTGAAGGAGATTAGTGTTTGACACCCCATCGGAAACAAGGTCATCAGAGACGGAGCAGAAGTACGCATTAGGGAAGGGTGGGGAAGGAAATCGGCCGAGCCCGTTGCAAGGAAACGTACCGGCATTTGCCTGAAGCGATTTAGCGGAGTTACAGAAAACTTAAATCAAGAGGGTCGGACGCGGGTTTAATCCGTCGTCCTCCCGACTGCGAGTTCATTGTGCTAACCACAGCACCACCTCGCTCGGTTTCATATTCGGTAGTCGAATTCTTATATTTTTTAGAGTTTCGCCACGAGCATATTTTCAGTGTTTAATAAGATTTTCTCGTCCTTGCATTGTGTAACCGGAACACGTGGTGTAGAAAGAGTGTTATTCCAGTGAGGGGTTGTAAATTCAATTGCTGGATTTCTCTCCTAACTAGAGTAGGTATATAGACTTTTATCGTGTGTATGTGTTTTGTCTCTTGTACTTTTCATTTCGTTAAGCTTTAAGATTGAATATCTTTGTTCGTATCATACTGAATGTCTTATTCTTGACTCCGCGTAGTATTTTAACGTTGTGTCTATCCGTTTGTACTCGTATTCACAGTATTTCAATCACAGCGACACGGAAAAAACTCTGGGCCTTTGGCTTATTGTGTCGAGCAAAATTCTGTTTGTCTCTATTCATGTTTGTGTGAATTGAATATGATTGTATGAACTTTCCCAAGCGCGCCTAAGATTTCCGTTTCATTTATAGCTGCAATGTACCGCAGCACCCAACATAGTAACAATGTAAGTGAGTTAATGAAATGATAGACAACAAGAAATTATAGTTAAAAATTACTTTGTGAATATTTAATATTATATTTTATTTCAATAAACTGTGTTAAATTGTGAGGACTGTTCCTCAGTCAAACCCTTCACTTTTTGTAAGATTATGTTAGTACATCTAACCTGACGTTAGCAGTTATTTGAGTTATCGTTTGTACTTAAATTTTTCCCTTATGCTCATTCCATATGTTCACTTGGATCTTTTTAGTAATACTAGCACGTTAGTAATGCTTGGCAAATCAGTGATTAAATCAGTTCTGTTGTATATTAAGTTTCCTCAGCTTTAATTGAACTGCGTGGTGACGCAGCGAAATTTTGTGGTACACGGAACTTAACAGTAGACTGCAGACAGTTTCTGTTAGCAAATCATTTTCCTCTTAACCATTTATCCAATAATAACCATCTAAAGGAATTCATCAATCTTAACTGCGACAGATGGCCCAGACTATAGCAGTAGAACTTCCGAGACTTAAGATGGTTCTAATGGCTCTGAGCACTATGGGACTTAACATCTGTGGTCATCAGCCGACTAGAACTTAGAACTCCTTAAACCTAACTAACCTAACGACATCACACACATCCATGCCCAAGGCAGAATTCGAACCTGTGACCGTTGCAGTCGCGCGGTTCCGGACTGAAGCGCCTAGAACCACGCGGCCACGGCGGCCGGCCGAGACTTAAGACCACCAAGAATCAGAAACGAACATTTCGGCGTCGGAGAGTGCTCACAGACAACGGTCGTAATTTCAGTGCGTGTTATTGGGCGATTTCGGGACTGTATTTTGATATGTCAGTAGCTCTTAGCACTTGACGTGTTCAGGGCAGAAAATCTTTACAGCAGGTTACGAAACACAGCAGAATGATATTCTCCTTATTTTATTTAACCTGGATGGCAGGAAGGTTTGCGTATTCATGAAGAGATACTAACCTGCCTGTTTAAACTCTGGGAGGAACATATACAACAGCGGAAATGAATTAGAGCGAATGGTTCTTGTACTGAGTTCAGAATCCGCACAGCTCCTGACAAACATTCAGTTTTGCTTCATGAAACAGTTTATAGCAACTTGACCTTCGTAGAGATTGTTGTAGAAAAAGTTTCCTGTTCCCTCAAGGACTTTTTTTTTTTTTTTTTTTTGAGTCTTCTGACTGGTTTGATGCGGCCCGACACGAATTCCTATCCTGTGCTAACCTCGTTATCTCAAAATAGCTCTTGCCATCTACAAACTCAATTATTTGATGCATTTATTCCAATGTCTGTCTTCCTCTGCAGTTTTTTCCCTCTACAGCTCCTTCTAGTACCAAGCAAGTCATTCCCTGCTGTCTTAACAGATGTCCTATCATCCTGTCCCTTCTCCTTTTCAGTGTTTCCCACATATTCCTTTCCTCTCCGATTCTGCGAAGAACCTCCTCATTCCTTACCTTATCAGTGCACCTCATTTTCAACATTCGTCTGTACCATCGCATCTCAAATGCTTCGCTTCTCTTCTGTTTTCCCACAGTCCATGTTTCACTACCATACAATGACATTCTCCAAACGTGAATGTTCAAAAATTTCTTCCTCAAATTAATACTTATGTTTGATGCTAGTAGGCTTCTCTTCGCCAGGAATGCTCTTTTTGCCAGTGCTAATCTGCTTTCGAAGTCCTTCTTGCTCCGTCAGTCATTCGTTATCTTTCTGCGTAGGTAGTACAATTCCTTAACTTCATCTACTTCGTGACCATCAATCCTAATGTTAAGTTTGTCGCTGTTCTCATTTCTGCTACTTCTCATTACTTTCTTCTTTTTTCGATTTACTCTTAATCTCTGTACTTATTACACTGTTTATTTCATTCATCCTGTCATGTATTCTTCTTCACTTTCATTCAGGATAGCAATGTCATCAGCAATTCCTGTCAACGATATGCTTTTCACCTTTAATTTTAACTTTACTCCTAAACCTTTCTTTTATTTCCATCACTGCTTGTTTGACGTACAGATTGAACACTAAGGGTGAAAGGCTACATGGGTATTATTGAATAGGTTTCATCACTCTCGTGAACCTAACCTGAACAGAGGAAATACTTTCAGTGTTCAGAACGAACTGCACCCACACAAGGGAGGCAATGACCTCTAACCTGCGTGCTCTATTCTCTACTACGTGACGAAGAACGTCCTCTTCAGACGCTGGAACAACACAGTTAATACTCTAAGTTATAAATATATCAGTTTCTCGCAAGCATTTCGTGTAGAACCAAAGCAGAACACCACTCCTCTAGCCGCAGAGTGGCCAATCGTGACTACCGACCGCCGTGCCATCCTTACCCAATGGCGTCATCTGGAAAAAGTACGGAGGGGCGTGGAGTCAGCACACCTCCCGACCATGCGTTGTTGGCTTTGCAGACCTTCGAGTCGTTTCTTCTCATTCAAGCAGCTTCTCGGTTGGCATTACGACGCTGAGTGAACCATCCTCCAGTCGTTCCACCAGGGCAGAATCGCTATTAGTACCGAGAACTGAACTCAGGTCCTTCACATAGCAGGCTTTTGTGCTGACCACTTTTCTTCCGTTCTATATATTTATTCGTCATTTTTGCCAGCATTTTTGTACAGATGTCGCAGTTCCCGTCGTTGAAAATGTGGTTCAGTATTACAAAGAGCGTGGCCAGTCCCCAGGCGAAACATGAGCACTGTGAGCTACTGTGCCGGTGACCACTCATTATGTAGACGACAGCCCTTGTTATGATCAGACGAAATTGCTTTGTGATGCAATCACAACAACGACTGACGACGGCTCCCATTTCTTATTTTGCGTGCGCACCGTGATGCAGGGTATCTAAATCTACATCTCTACTCTGAAAACCACGAGGTGCATGGTAGAGGATACGTCCTATTGTACCAGTTATTAGGGCTTCTCCTTGTTCCATTCACGCGAGGGAAAGACGATTGTCTGAATGCCTCTGCGCGGGCAGCAATTATTCTAATCTTATCCTCGCGTTCCGTATTTGAGCGATACGTAGGGGTTGTAGTATATTCCTAGAGTCGTCATTTAAAGCCGGTTTCTTAAAACTTTCTTAATAGACTTTCTTTGGATACTTTAAGTCTATCGTCAAGAATCGTGCAGTCCAGTTCCTTCTGTATCTCACTGACACTTCCCACGAATTAAACAAACCTGTGTACATTCGTGCTGTCCCTCTCTGTATACGTTCTATATCCCTCTTAGTCCTATCTGGAACCGGTACCACACACTTGAACGATTTTCTAGAACTGGTCGCATGAGTGATTTGTAAGCAATATCCTTTGTAGACTGATGGCACATCCCCAGTATTCCACCGATAAACCGAAGCCTACCACCTGCCTTACCTACGACTGAACCTATGTGATGATTCCTTTTCATATCCCCACAAAGTGCTACACAGAACTATTTTTATCAGTTGGCCGATTCGAATAGTAACTCACTGATATTATAATCACAGGATACGAGGTTTTTTCGTTTTGTGAAGTCCAAAATTTAACATTTCTGAACATTTAGGGAAAGTTGCCAATCTCTGCACCACTTTGAAATCTTATCAAGATCTATGCGAATATTTATGCAACTTCTTTCAGATAGTACTCCATTATACACTGAAGACCAAAGAAACTGATAGCACTCCGTCTTCAGTCAAGTGGCCCATCGGGAACATCCGACCGCCGTGTCATCCTCAGCTGAGGACGCGCACAGGAGGGATGTGTGGTCATCACACCACTCTCCCGGTCGTTATGATGGCAAAGAAAGTGACGCATCTGCCTCATATCGTGTGGGGCCCCCAGGAGCACGCAGAAATGCCGCAACACGACATGGCATAAACTCAACTAATGTCTGAAGTATTTCTAGAGAGAACTGACACCATGAATCCTGCAGGGCTGTCCATAAATCCGTGAGAGTACCCGGAGATGGAGATCTCTTCTGAACATCACGTTGCAAGGCATCTCAGAAATGTTCAATAATGTTCATGTCTGAGGAATTTCGTTGCCAGCGGAAGTGTTTAAACTCAGAAGACTATCGGTGGAGCCACTCTGTAACAATTCTGGATGTGCGGGCTGTCTCATTGTGCTGCTGGAATTGCCCAAGTCCATCGGGATGCACAATAGACATGAATGGATGCAGGTTATCAGACAGCATGTACCTGTCAGAGTTGTATCTAGAAGTATCAGGGGTCCAATATCACTCCAACTGCACACCTCCCACACCATAATAGAGCCTCCACCAACTTGAACAGTCGCCTGCTTACATGCAGGGTGCTTGGATTCATGAGGTTCTCTCCATACCTCTACAAGTCCGCTCGATACGATTTGAACGAGACTCGTTCGGGAGGTACATGTTTCTAGTCATGAACAGTCCCATGTCGGTGTTGACAGGCCCAGGCGAGGCGTAAGGCTTTGTGTCATGCAGTCATCAAAGGTACACGAGTGGGCCATCGCTCCCGTAGGACCATATCAATGATATTTCGTTGAATGGTTCGCACGCTGACACGCTCCCGTAAGACCATATCAATGATATTTCGTTGAATGGTTCGCACGCTGACACTTGTTGATGGTCTACTTCAAATCTGCAGCAGTTTGCGAAAGGATTCCCTTCCCTCACGTTGAACGATTCTCTTCAGTCGTCGTTTGCCCCGTTCTTGCAGGATCTTTTTCAGGGCGCAGCGATGTCAGAGATTTGATGTTTTACCAGGTTCCTGATATTCACAGTACACTCGTGAATGGTCGCACGGGAAAAACCCCACTTTGTCGCTATTTCGGAGATGCTGTGTCCCATCCTCGTGCGCCGACTATAATACGACGTTCAAACTCACTTCAATCTTGATAACCTGCCATTTTAGTGGCAGTAATCGAGCTAACAACTGCACCAGACACTTGTTTTCTTATGTAGGCGTTGCCGACCGCAGCGCCGTGTTCTACCTGTTTACGTGTTTCTGTGTTTTAACACGCTTGTCTATACCAATTTCCTTGGCCCTTCGGTGTATATGACTGCATGACCTGCAAGAAGCCTGATTTCACTATTAATATTGTCTGCTGGCTCATTAATACAAATAATGAACAGCATGTGGCCCAAACACACTTCCCTGTGTCACACCCGAATTTACTTCTACATTTGACGGTAACTCTCCTTACAATATAATATGCTATCTCCTAACCATCAAAAAGTCCTCAATACAGTCACAAATTTCGCTTGATAACTTTTGACAATATGCGTAGGTGCGCTGCTGAGTCAAATGCTTGCGGAAAATCTAGAAATTTTAAAGGGATCTGATCTTCAGACGTATATCCAAACGGTATATTTATGGACGGGTTCCTTATTGAAAATTTGTTATTTAATCCTCTTCACAAAATCCTAAATGCCTGTAATATAAATTGTGGGATGCCAAGTGTAGTTGTGAGTGTAATAATTGATAGCCATCATGTGTTCAGAAAACGAATTATCAGCACCTTCAGTGCTGTCAGTAATCCAGCAACGGGAATCGAATGTACATACTAAGTAATGGATATCTAGAATAAGTTTTATCATTACTTTAACAACGATCTTTGATTAAAGGTGGCTACACAATCAACAGCACGTTTGCCAAGCATTTGTGTGAGAGCGTTTTGTGCAAACATGCACAAATCCCCTGTGCCTCCATACAGCATTAGTTTTTTTCTTCCAAAACGTAGAGCACAGACCACGGAGAGAACACGCTCTCTCTGTCATGCGATGCGAGAACAAAAAAGTGACAGAGAGGAAAGGTAATGACTATGTAATGAAACGAAAAATTTTCCCCACGTCTAGTTACTGGGAGAGTTGAAGCTACATTCACATAACCACAAAAAACGTATTGAAGCTTAAGCTGATTTGCATGCAGGACACATAACATAGTTGTCTTGCAGGTCCTCTAGCCTATTTGCAGTACATTCAATTGACTCTACAAAACGGATAGCACACCTGATCACTAGAGAACACTGTTCTTTAAGGTAATCAGTCCAGATGAAAATCATCACCAGAATTTTGTAATTATTAGTAAACGCTTCATTAGAGATAAGACTGTCCATAGCACTTGTAAACTCAGTTTTATTACAGTAAGCGACATTTCAAAATCACTACAACACACATTAGAACCTGAGTTAACTATCTCTGTCACGAAGTCATTCCAGTAAACGTTAGGCAAAAATAAATACTTTTATGAACAACATATTTCGAGACAATATCTGCACCCCTGAAGTTCTATGAGAATTCGAAGAATTTTTGCTTTTTAAAAGTTTTTTCTACAACTCTGTAACGTCGTTTCCGATACTAGTGTTTGGTCGTAAACTGGACGTTGATCTAATTAATTACAAGCAACGCGATTAACAGCGTCAAGCGCTCTTATCGAAATCTCAAAATTAGCATCGTATCACCAATAATTGGTTTGTACTCATGACTAAACAATTATTTGCGCACATTACAGAACTTTAAATGTCATCATGGACGTTTTATTTTGGATGTGAATTGAAACCAAGCACCTACAGCCACTGTAACTAACCAAAGCTATCGTGCCTGCTCGAGATCCGACCAAAGCAACGTTCGTCATTGTTAACTAGACATAAAATGTTGTGAAATATCGAAGTTTTCACTAGTATCAGTTAGCAAATATGAAGTTCGAGAGACTCTTGATTTTAAATTGCTTTATGGCCTTTGACCAAAAATGCTGAGACAAATATGAAATTAATTTCCTTTCTCACTTGGCGCTTGATGTCAGTGCCAATGAAGGCATCAAAAATAAAGTGTTTAGTTTTTCTTCGCCGAGAGAAATCATCATCTTGATTTGTATTCTCTATATTTATGTGGAAATAGGATGCCAATACCGACGAAAGCACAAAGGAGATGTCATTTTCTTTTAATTCCAAGGAGAAATCCCAATCCACAAAGAGAAAAAGTGGCACAAGAACGGTAGCATAGAATTCTAGTCGATCGTTTGAGTCCACTACATCCTCAGTTATATACTTATGAATACTTTAAAATTATGAATACTCAATAATCCTCGTTGTCCTCCTAAACTAAAAACTCTTACCACGAATTAAAATTCATGTAAGTGACAGGTTTCGAAACGCTTACCTGCAGATCGGAAACTGGCCAGGAATCGCGTACATTTCACTTACGAAATGGTATTACATGGTCTGGGATCTCACACCCTTTCCATGAAAATAGAAATGATACACCGAGAGAACGTGGCGAATTGCGTCTTCGACGGAAATGCAAGCAGTCCATCTCATTTTGAATTCCATAAATGGAATTATGAAGAACATAAACTCATTGAAACTGACACAGTAGGTATTCCGCTAGGTTTTATCAGATCTGCTTATGTTGGAGATTCCGTGAGTGTGACAGAGTGAGAACTTAATAACTACTAACGCAAGTGTCATAAAACTTCGACAGAGTGATGGCAAAGTTGCTCATGTGGCAACTGCATCGTGCAGACTGCCAGTTCGCATTTTTCGCAACTACGGACAAAAATACATACTTTGACTGTAAAAGCGAAAAGCGCTTTTGTTGAAGAGCTTTTCAAAGTGCAGTATGTTTAAGACACAGAGAACTCGAAATAACGACAGGTTCATTGAGCAGAGCTTGGTGCTGAGATTCTATGCATCGCTTGCGCAAAGTGTTATTTATTAAGCCCCTAACATTTTAATATTAACGACGATTCTAGGCTACATCAACAGTCATATGAGAATTATCGAGTTCCATTGCGGCGGCAAAGATGGGCACATGGCTCTAGAATTTGGAGAGACAATCCATACGCTGCTGAACCATAACAACGAACTACCACTACATCAGATTATAGGCTATACTTAATTTCTATCTGCGACAGAAATGCTCAGCAATGGTTGAATAGCACCCTAGACACAACACAGTCCATGCCAGTTGATGGTTGCTCTTTGCTTGCATCATACTGCAAACGACTTCATTTCTATCGCTGGACTGTCACCCCTTAACGGGGCGATAAACAATGTTATGGTCTCCCTCACCATCGATCACGCCCACTCCCTCTCCCCACCCGCACTCTCACTGTGGATGTCTCGTAAATTATGACGCTAACGCAGATTTATACCGAAAGTAACCAGCTTGTTATCATGTTTTCTGACCTGGTGTCCTGTCGTTACCCTGAAGAGAAATGCTTAAGGTAAATACGAATATTCTGTATGACGGTCATCCAGTGTTTCTGTTCTCCCAGGCACATAATTCGAAAAATTGTGAAAATATGGGACAGAGAAGCAATCATCAGTTAATAAATAATAAGCACTAAAATTTGGCATATTACACCTGTCATCCGACGACCATGAAAACTGTTTTTTGACCCACCCAGTACTGCAGTACAAATTTAAGCGTTTAGTACGAACCTGACACTTAAATTCGTTGAGGTCTTTACCAGTTCAGTGGAGGGAGAGGAAAAATTCTAACTGTAAATATACTATTCAAGCGGGATTTGTACCTATGGATTCAGTTTTAGTAGCACACATGCGCTGTTTAATCAAGAATGCGAACATTCTCTCATTGCTGTAGTACAGAACAATGCAGTGAGAAGCAGTTTAATTACATATTTAGTGTTTGGTTTAACATATTGCAACACGCTTCAGGCATGTTTTGCTACTTATAAGGCGCTTATTTACACAGAATGCTGTTACATAAAAATAAATTATCTTAATCTCACTTAATACTGAAATGTTTTACTCGCCTCTGTAGTGACTATTTGAGTATTTGCGGGACGAGGTGTCAGTTCATGGCTAGATATCAATGTCCTGTGGTGTCTTCCGCTTGTGTAGAGTTGTGCCTCATTGTGATTGACACCGAAGCCTGTGTGGGAAAAGTAGACATTTGCAGCAGTTATTGTGGTGCGGTATCATGTGACACACCTTTTGTATGATAAACAGTCATACCATGAACATGAATTCAATGACATGACAGACAATAAAAATGAATAAAAACGTACTAGAAGCAATAAATTGGTGGTGGAGAGCACATACTACAAACCATCACAGTAGAACACACGTTTCAGATATGGACAGGAGTATTAAGATGTGATGTTCATCCGCAGTTCTTAATCATTCCGAATAGATTGGAGACATTATTTATGTAGTACGGAAATAGGGAAGCATGCGAAACAAAATGCATTGAACACAGAACCATTACTTGTTTCATAAGAGGCAAACTGAACTAGGCCACATAGTTCATTGCACAATGAAGATGGCTAATATTTACACAACTAAATCGGAATTTATAGAGACCCAATAAGCAGAACACTTCGCGATATAAATATTGTATATAATATAATATATTAATGGAAGCACGACCGAAACATTTATTGGAATTACGAAGTGCCTAAGCTGACCAGTGAACATGGTTCAGTGCACAAAAGTGGTTGCATATATTCACACAATAAAAGGGGGATTTATAGGGAATCAATAATCAAAATGCTTCCACGAAGTTTTCAACTGTTAAATAGCAATCAGAAATATATGAACAATAGACATACATACTCCTCAGGTCGAACGAAATTATACTTGGGAGGACCAGCAGCATTTGCATCCACTCACGGGCACTGCTAGAGAACAAGTTTTTCTTGACCTTTGGCGACCCAGCTTTCTTTCCCCTAGCAATTTCCGCCTTGCTATGTTTTATGTTACCTGGTTACTTCTAATGACGACAGAAAAAGGTTTCTACAACTATGGAAACTTCTCTTGTCGGAGACTTTCCTGTACAACACTGAAACAAACATACCCTGTAGAGTTTCTTTTGAAAATTCCTGAAATTACTGCAAGTCACTAAGAGAGGAACTCAGTTACTATCACCAGACTGATAAGAGGAAAAAAGTAAGGGGAGACATATCTCCAAGTCTGCTAAATTCACTGGCGAATACCATTTGTATCACAAAAAATGTGACTGACTTTCTTAGTTAAGTCGCAGTTACTGATTCTACAACGAAATCCTTTTTGCTGTATTGGACTCAGTTTTTGTGATACACTACCCTCTGTCTATAAAATAACTTGAAAATGATGGATGTTGGTTACTTTGGTATTGCTTAATTATCTTGCTGATATGATTGTTGACAAACAATCGAAATATATACAAGAATTCCATTTATGATTCTTATTTCTGACATTCAGCACCAGGATGCTAAGGAATCCGTTAAATCACGTTCTTTTTGCATCGCAACGCGCTGTTTATTGCATAAGTCTCAATAGTGAGAGAGCTTTGACTTTGTGAAGTGATTTTCTGTAGGTTGGCGAAAGTCTGTGTTATGTGTAAATTCAAGAGAGGAAATAGGAAATGCTTTGTTCCTAATATATGGTGAGTTAACTCCGAAATCTCAGAAACGAAAATTAAGTTCTCTCGAATAAAATTGCTGTGAACTTCATTTTGAGTGCAAGTCCGACGACCGAGGCAAAAAGTGCCGCCGCCCCTCCCCCCCCCCCCCTCACATATATGCTGTTTGATATGTGCTACACTCCTGACCGCCTGGATAACAGGATCACGTCACATGTCCTTTGGTGTCCCCCAGGGAACTAACGGATCACAAAAGAGACATTATCGCTGTGTGACAGAAATATCTGGTTATCAGGACCAATACAAAGAAAACTGTGTAACATCCTAGTTTCCCATGTGCTTTAAGACCTGTACAGGGTGAATCAGTTGTTCCTACCTATGCTTTTATGTGATCTACAATGCCTTCAAATACCATAAGCAAGATTTTCATTTTTTCTTCCACAACACGTGCAAACTGTTAGTCACACAGCAAAAACTGAACACAACTTCTTTTGGAAGCAATTTAATGTAGTTAGCTCTAATGTAATACGTTTCCGCTTGAGGAAATAGTTTTCGACTTATTTTAAGAAAACCATTAAAGTTACACTCAAACTAGTTTTCCTGAATAACTCAAAAGTTACCTCCAGCGAAAACATCTCCCAGTATTAAATTTAAATACATTAAATTTCCTACTAAATGGTCCCATTCATATTTTCTGTACGACTAATAGTTTAGACCTAGCGAGCGAGAGAATATAAAAATCTTGCATGTGGTTTCTGAAGGTTCACGCTTTCAACAAGAATGAGACACATGAGAACTCTTAATCTGCTGTTCACATACATCCAGTCCAAATGGCATAAATGTGATCTCAAGGTTATTGCAGTTCTGCTCTGCTTGCATCTCATGTACGCGAATTACTGCTGTTTCATATGCGATAGAAGCAGCGCAGACAGAAAAAACCGTTAATCTGGCTAAAATAACCTGCTCTGAGAAAATCTGCTGCCTGAAGAGAAAAATGTCTTGAAGACTCCTCCTGTTGACCGGAAAAGAGTGTACCTACCTCCATCGCATATTAAAATGGGTCTTATCAAAAACGTCGTGAAGGCCACCGACAAAACATCTTATGGATTCATATACACTCCTGGAAATGGAAAAAAGAACACATTGACACCGGTGTGTCAGACCCACCATACTTGCTCCGGACACTGCGAGAGGGCTGTACAAGCAATGATCACACGCACGGCACAGCGTACACACCAGGAACCGCGGTGTTGGCCGTCGAATGGCGCTAGCTGCGCAGCATTTGTGCACCGCCGCCGTCAGTGTCAGCAGTTTGCCGTGGCATACGGAGCTCCATCGCAGTCTTTAACACTGGTAGCATGCCGCGACAGCGTGGACGTGAACCGTATGTGCAGTTGACGGACTTTGAGCGAGGGCGTATAGTGGGCATGCGGGAGGCCGGGTGGACGTACCGCCGAATTGCTCAACACGTGGGGCGTGAGGTCTCCACAGTAGATCGATGTTGTCGCCAGTGGTCGGCGGAATGTGCACGTGCCCGTCAACCTGGGACCGGACCGCAGCGACGCACGGATGCACGCCAAGACCGTAGGATCCTACGCAGTGCCGTAGGGGACCGCACCGCCACTTCCCAGCAAATTAGGAACACTGTTGCTCCTGGGGTATCGGCGAGGACCATTCGCAACCGTCTCCATGAAGCTGGGCTACGGTCCCGCACACCGTTAGGCAGTCTTCCGCTCACGCCCCAACATCGTGCAGCCCGCCTCCAGTGGTGTCGCGACAGGCGTGAATGGAGGGACGAATGGAGACGTGTCGTCTTCAGCGATGAGAGTCGCTTCTGCCTTGGTGCCAATGATGGTCGTATGCGTGTTTGGCGCCGTGCAGGTGAGCGCCACAATCAGGACTGCATACGACCGAGGCACACAGGGCCAACACCCGGCATCATGGTGTGGGGAGCGATCTCCTACACTGGCCGTACACCACTGGTGATCGTCGAGGGGACACGGAATAGTGCACGGTACATCCAAACCGTCATCGAACCCATCGTTCTACCATTCCTAGACGGGCAAGGGAACTTGCTGTTCCAACAGGACAATGCACGTCCGCATGTATCCCGTGCCACCCAGCGTGCTCTAGAAGGTGTAAGTCAACTACCCTGGCCAGCAAGATCTCCGGATCTGTCCCCCATTGAGCATGTTTGGGACTGGATGAAGCGTCGTCTCACGCGGTCTGCACGTCCAGCACGAACGCTGGTCCAACTGAGGCGCCAGGTGGAAATGGCATGGCAAGCCGTTCCATAGGACTACATCCAGCATCTCTACGATCGTCTCCATGGGAGAATAGCAGCCTGCATTGCTGCGAAAGGTGGATATACACTGTACTAGTGCCGACATTGTGCATGCTCTGTTTCCTGTGTCTAAGTGCCTGTGGTTCTGTCAGTGTGATCATGTGATGTATTTGATCCCAGGAATGTGTCAATAAAGTTTCCCCTTCCTGGGACAATGAATTCACGGTGTTCTTATTTCAATTTCCAGGAGTGTATTTGCGAGAACAGATACCAAAGATCAGTTAAGCAAAAATTAGGGATGGGATATTTGTAGGACGACAGATAACGGAATTAAGGGCTGATGAACATTTCCTTGATTTGTTGGATGATGTTGAAAAAGGCATGGCTATCTCGTAAGAACTTTTTTAGGCAACTACAATTAGTGAGGTCATATCACCACATGGGAACTAACAGGTAACTTAAGATACATTTCTTGGTCAACCATTTGGAGTTATTTCCAGGAAATCTTGGTGTTGTTACTAAGTAAAATGGATAACTGTTCCATCAGGACATTTCTACTACTAGACCTTAAGAAGACACCTTCCTGAGTCAGTCGTAGGAAATCAGGAGGAAAGCATTATCAGGTACGTTTATTCATTTTTTTCACTCTTATGTTGCTCATTTCTTGATTAATTTATGTACTGACACATATTTTTGTTCACCTTTTGCCAGACACACATAATGCCTAATACATAGGCTACAGGAAGTAGTATCACACGGAAACTGAGGCCGAAGCGGATATTCTGAAATTAAATCTACAGTTAGGGACGAATTATCTCCCAGAAACAGATTTATTAAACATATTCCCACTGCAGTGCCCGACACATTTCAGACTCTTAGAAACCCTCAATGCACTCTCTCTACCTAAATCCTTCTCTCCTCTGCGTTGAACAACGATGTTACTCTCATGAACATAATACTTAGGCATCTCAATTCTCCGAGAATTATTTTGACTCTGCCCTTAAAACAAACATTTTTTTTCAATTTCTTCTCGTTTTCTTCTACACATTTCATTAATTTCCTTTGCTCTTAAAACTGGCTTTGTTCTTAGATTAAGTGTACATAAAGTGGTACATTCCTACCTTTCTTCTGAACATTCTAATGTTTCCTTTTTTCCTTGATATTTTTGAGTGTATCGTTTGTTACTCAACTTCTTAACATACGACGCTTCTTAAAATTATATTTGTAGATTCATACTCTGAGATTACTCTTTACGGATATGTCCATTCCTCCACAACTGACCTATCAGTATCCAATATTCACAGATTTAGAGAATTTCAGACCCATTTCATCACAACAGTGCATCATGATTGCATCAAAAAACTCCCAGTGGAGGGTTCTAATATCATGGGTCGTACAAGAATCGGTATTGGAACCATTACTTTTCTCGTAATATGTTGGTGATGTCTGAACTATTTTCTCCCACTGCAAATATCAGTTATACGAAGATGACCTATGGTTGTATCCAAATGCAAGCCCTACAAACTTGTGCACAGCCGTCCAGAATGTAAGTGCTGATTTAGTTGCCTTATGAAAGTGGGTGGATGACATAGGTTTGCAACTTAACCCACCTAAAACGCAGGCAATTATAATTGGTCACAATAGACTTAATACTGCTCACTTCAGAGTATGTGTTCCATCTTGAATCCCAAACTCCTCCTGCAAAGAACTTGGGGATTGTTATGGACCACAACATAGAATGGACTAAATACACAACTGCGCCCTGTGAGAATGTGTCAGCGTAATTTCATTCACTACAAAAACATAAAAAAATTATTTCCTTTCGATCTTGAAAAGAAACTGTTTCAGTCACTAACATTCCTCATATTTGATTATGGCGATGCTATAATTCAAGAGCTTTCGTACGAAAGGTTGCACCGGCTACAACTGACGATGAATGCTTGTGAAGTACGCTACTTCGACCACATGACTCCCGCTTCCGAACAATTAACATGGCTATGTGCTGCCAAGCGTAGATAGTATCATTAAGTTTACTCTATCGTCTTTTCAATCATTGCCCTCTATCTTATTTGTCTTTAACCCTTATTTGTCTTCAACCCTTATTCGTCTTCAACCCTTATTTTTCTTCAACCCTTATCTGAACAGCACACCAGAAATACTCGTTCTCAACAAAGTAAAATCATCTCTGTACCATTACATATGCCTGCCACGTTCTCTAAATTATTTCCTGTATGAGGAGCCCAACTTTGGAGAATCTTCCTAAAAATATCAGGGAACTTACACTCCTTTCTAACTCCAAAGGCAGATAATGGTCCGTGGACTTCGTCAAAATATCTGAGAAATTGAGTCTGATAATAATAGACCTGTTTATCCATCAATTGCGAATAGGAAAATAGATCCTAGAGCTCATAATAATGGCTGGTTAAAATTGAATTATGTTACCTTATAATGTAGCTAGTCATCGGAATATCTCAACACTCGTCAAAATATCTGAGGAATGAAATTCCTTTCAAACTTCGGGAGACAGCTAACGGTCCATCTTCTGTCACGATAGCTTCTCTCTGCAGCTCGCACTCGTCAGTCCACCCTCCCCACAACCTTTCCTTCGCCTGTGTCTGAGTTCTTTGTTTAAGTTCTGTTCTTTCATAAAAGTCACTGTCACTATCATCTCAGGTCTTTTCCTTTTACTTTACTCCTTCTCCTTCTGATAATGCTTAACGTGGTCTCAAAGTTGCTAAACTAATTTATAGGTTTCTTAATACGTTTTACTATCATTATTAGTGTTAATTCTTATTACTAAATTATTTTTATTATTATAATATTTGCTGTGAATCTGTTGTAGTATCTTCGATACGTGTTATTCCTGGTCATAAGTAAGACTGTATATTAAGGCCCTGCCCTGTATAGGTTAAATAAGAAATAACTAAATAAATATTGCCATATTCTACTAGTATTCCTCCGCGTTGTACCTGTGGTCTAGCCGTAACGTCTTTGATTCATAATCAAAACGTCTTCGGTCCCAGGTTCAATCCCCGCCACCGCCTAAATTTTGATAAATTATCAGCATTGGCGGCCGAAGACTTCCGGCGTAAGAAGTCAGCCTCATTCTGCCAACGGCCTTGTCAAAGAAGGCGGAGGAGCAGATACAGGTTCAGGGCACTCTCTTATCCTAGCGGTGGGAAATTGCCCCTAAAGGCGGAAGAATCAGCAATGATCAACGACAAGAGGATGCAGAAGGCAATGGAAACCACTGCGTTAAAGACACGTAACATGTATCCACAGGACATGTGGCCTGTTATTGAAGAAGTGTCATGATGATCTCTCCATTGGCAAAAGATTCCGGAATAGTCCCCCATTCGGATCGCCGGGAGGGGACTGCCAAGGGGGAGGTTCCCATGAGAAAAAGATTGAATAATCAGCGAAAGGATAACGTTCTACGAGTCGGGGCGTGGAATGTCAGAAGCTTAAACGTGGTAGGGAAACTAGAAAATCTGAAAAGGGAAATGCAAAGGCTCACTCTAGATATAGTAGGGGTCAGTGAAGTGAAGTGGAAGGAAGACAAGGATTTCTGGTCAGATGAGTATCGGGTAAGATCAACAGCAGCAGAAAATGGTATAACAGGTGTAGGATTCGTTATGAATAGGAAGGTAGGGCAGAGGGTGTGTTACTGTGAACAGTTCAGTGACCGGGTTGTTCTAATCAGAATCGACAGCAGACCAACAACGACAACGATAGTTCAGGTATACATCCCGACGTCGCAAGCTGAAGATTAACAGATAGAGAGAGTGTATGAGGATATTGAAAGGGTAATGCAGTATGTAAAGGGGGACGAAAATCTAATAGTCATGGGCGGCTGGAATGCAGTTGTAGGGGAAGGAGTAGAGGAAAAGGTTACAGGAGAATATGGGCTTGGGACAAGGAATGAAAGAGGAGAAAGACTAATTGAGTTCTTTAACAAGTTTCAGCTAGTAATAGCGAATACTCTGTTCAACAATCACATGAGGAGGAGGTATACTTGGAAAAGGTCGGGAGATACGGGAAGATATCAGTTAGATTACATCATGGTCAGACAGAGATTCCGAAATCAGATACTGGATTTTAAGACGTACCCAGGAGCAGATATAGACTCAGATCACAATATAGTAGTGATGCAAAGTAGGCTGAAGTTCAAGACATTAGTCAGGAAGAATCAATACGCAAAGTAGTGGGATACGGAAGTACTAAGGAATGACGAGATACGTTTGCAGTTCTCTAACGCTATAGATACAGCAATAAAGAATAGCGCAGTAGGCAGTACAGTTGAGGAGGAATGGACATCTCTAAAAAGGGCCATCACAGAAGTTGGGAAGGAAAACATAGGTACAAAGAAGGTAGCTGCGAAGAAACCATGGGTAACAGAAGAAATACTTCAGTTGATTGATGAAAGGAGGAAGTACAAACATGTTCCGGGAAAATCAAGAATACAGAAATACAAGTCGCTGAGGAATGAAATAAATAGGAAGTGCGGGGAAGCTAAGACGAAATGGCTGCAGGAAAAATGTGAAGACATAAAAAAAGGTTTGATTGTCGGAAGGACAGACTCAGCATACAGGAAAGTCAAAACAACCTTTGGTGACATTAAAAGCAATGGTGGTGACATTAAGAGTGCAACGGGAATTCCACTGTTAAATGCAGAGGAGAGAGCAGATAGGTGGAAAGAATACATTGAAAGCCTCTATGAGGGTGAAGATTTGTCTGATGTGATAGAAGAAGAAACAGGAGTCGATTTAGAAGATATAGGAGATCCAGTATTAGAATCGGAAATTAAAAGAGCTTTGGAGAACTTACGGTCAAATAAGGCAGAAGGAATAGATAACATTCCATCAGAATTTCTAAAATCATTGGGGGAAGTGGCAACAAAACCACTATTCACGTTGGTGTGTAGAATATATGAGTCTGGCGACATACCATCTGACTTTCGGAAAAGCATCATCCACACAATTCCGAAGACGGCAAGAGCTGACAAGTGCGAGAATTATCGCACAATCAGCTTAACAGCTCATGCATCGAAGCTGCTTACAAGAATAATATACAGAAGAATGGAAAAGAAAATTGAGAATGCGCTAGCTGACGATCAGTTTGGCTTTAGGAAAAGTAAAGGGACGAGAGAGGCAATTCTGACGTTACGGCTAATAATGGAAGCAAGGCTAAAGAAAAATCAAGACACTTTCATAGGATTTGTCGACCTGGAAAATGCGTTCGACAATATAAAATGGTGCAAGCTGTGCGAGATTCTGAGAAAAGTTGGGGTTAGCTATAGGGAGAGACGGGTCATATACAATATGTACAACAACCAAGAGGGAATAATATGAGTGGACGATCAAGAATGAAGTGCTCGTATTAAGAAGGGTGTAAGACAAGGCTGTAGCCTTTCGCCCCTACTCTTCAATATGTACATCGAGGAAGCAGTGATGGAAATAAAAGAAAGGTTCAGGAGTGGAATTAAAATACAAGCTGAAAGGATATCAATGATACGATTCGCTGATGACATTGCTATCCTGAGTGAAAGTGAAGAAGAATTAAATGATCTGCTGAACGGAATGAACAGTCTAATGAGTTCACAGTATGGTTTGAGAGTAAATCGGAGAAAGACGAAGGTAATGAGAAGTAGTAGAAATGAGAACAAAGAGAAACTTAACATCAGGATTGATGGTCACGAAGTCAATGAAGTTAAGGAATTCTGCTACCTAGGCAGTAAAATAACCAATGACGGACGGAGCAAGGAGGACATCATAAGCAGACTCGCTATGGCAGAAAAGGTATTTCTGGCCAAGAGAAGTCTACTAATATCAAATACCGGCCTTAATTTGAGGAAGAAATTTCTGAGGATGTACATCAGGTGTATAGCATTGTATGGTAGTGAAACATGGACTGTGGGAAAACCGGAACAGAAGAGAATCGAAGCATTTGAAATGTGGTGCTATAGACGAATGTTGAAAATTAAGTGGACTGATAAGGTAAGGAATGAGGAGGTTCTACGCAGAATCGGAGAGGAAAGGAATATGTGGAAAACCCTGATAAGGAGAAAGGACAGGATGATAGGACATCTGCTAAGACATGAGGGAATGACTTCCATGGCACTAGAGGGAGCTGTAGAGGGCAAAAACTGTAGAGGAAGACAGAGATTGGAATACGTCAAGCAAATAATTGAGGACGTAGGTTGCTAGTGCTACTCTGAGATGAAGAGGTTAGCACAGGAAAGGAATTCGTGGCGGGCCGCATCAAACCAGTCAGTAGACTGATGACCAAAAAAAAAAAAAAAAAAAATCCTCCTCTATCGTTTCTACTATAATAATGGCGTGTGACGAGAGCCTCCCATCGGGTAGACCGCTCGCCTAGTGCAAGTCTTTCTATTTGACGCCACTTCGGCGACTTGCGCGTCGATGGGGATGAAATGATGATGATTAGGACAACACACAAGAAAATCACCGACCCAGCCGGGAATCGAACCCGGGCTCTTAGGATTGACAGTCTGTCGCGCTGACCACATTTTTTTTTTGTTTTTTTTTTTTTGTTCGTTGCATCTGCTCAGGGCGGACGTCGTAAGACATCCGTTTAGTTTCGTTGTTGATCGATTAACTCAGTTTTTTTTTTATTACAGAGGGCAGCTAACCCTCTGACCGAACACGCTGAGCTACCGTGCCGGCATCACTCAGCTACCAGGGGCGGACATCGTTTCTACTGATGATCTCGTATTCTCTCTTAGCCTACAATTCGTTACCGTTGTGCAGTATTACAGGTGAATATGATTATTTGATTTTCATTTACTTGTAATACGGAAATACCTGATCAGATTCCTAGTATAATTTCTGTACCTCGACATGTCTGACTTGTGACATCCGTATCTTATCTTCCTGTTCGTAATGATTCGCACTCCATTCATACCACGTTCTGCTACTATTGGATTTACCTTCTCAACGGATATAGTTATCTTCTTTCCCAACCATTTCACTGTCTTCTACTACATCTGGATTCATTATATACAATTCCTTTTCCTGACTTTTTAGCTTCACTGCTACATCCAGACGTACGTCACTACACACACCGACTCATAGGGTAATGTTCTACAGCTGATTTCTCAATAAATTTTTTTATCGGCACCTCCCAGTGGGCTGACCTCTCCCGTAGTTCCGACAGGGGGATTCGTCCAGAATCTTTTGCAGTAGTGAGATTGAGACATGTGTGCTGTCCTTTTTCCATGGAGAGATATTGTATGCCTTTAATGTTGCACTGGCTTCCACTACCTCCTTCCACTGATCATTGCTGAGCCGTCTATCTCCAGGGGCAGTAACGCCTTATACCAGAAGTCTTCGACAGCCAGTTTCGATGATTTATTCCAAATCTAAGTAGTAGTTGGGTCCGAGTCATGGACGCAGGACTTTGCTGTTCGTAGTCGAAAATGCGCTATTCACTGCAGAGGGACATCTCGACTAATGTTGTCAGTGTCTATTTAAGCTGCAGTGGCGTAATAAGTGTATAACCCACACCGCGCCGTGCTTGCCATCACATGCTATTGCATCGGAGTTTCAATAGCGACTTAATGTTCACGCGTTACCTTTGTCCTCTCCCACCAGATTTCTTAATCCTCACTGTGTGAACTTACGTATCAGGGAACCATACTAGACACAATATGTATGGTGACAGGTTATGCGTCAGTGGACATACAGTATGTGGAAAGGAACGCCATACTTAGGTCACGTAAGGAGCTAAAATTGACATATAATCGGAAGTCACAAGTTTAATATTGCGGAACTACCACAAACGGCAGTTAACCACTGATGATAGGTGGAAATGTACGCACTGAATCCAATTTGCGTCACGTAAGAGCGCAATTATTAATATAGCTGATTATAGCTGAAAGCAGTTATTTAAGGTGAAGATTCAAAGTTACGCAAACTTTTAGACACCTGTCCTCGGTTGGTTTCGTTAGACGCAATCATCTTGTGACGTTTACTTCGTAAGGCTAGCTATGCTAGTTGTTACAACAGTGAACCGCACTGCAGAAAACATGACCTATATTAACTTACGTTAATTCACGGACAACATGAATAATTTTTTTCTAATAAGTAGATTAGCTCTGAACAACAAAGAAGCTGTTGTAAATACAAATAGAAACTATATTTTACTACTCTTGCTATCTTGAGTATTTTTGATTCCAGTATATTCTCCCAATTTCTTCTTCCAGTATCGTAACAAAGATTACTTCGGAAAGAGAGAAGAGCCACTGACTACGTAAATACTCGTACAAAGTATATCGAAAAAAGCCGGTGCTACATTACTTATTTTAGAGCCTTAGTTTTAGATATATCGAATGCATACAACCCCATTGATGTTTTTCTTACGAACATATAAGTCATGTTTTTCGTAAAAATATTTGGATCAATGCAGTCTGCAGTTATCTGTTTTTACTATCCTCAGGCACACGGAGGCTGCGCTGCGGCTGCAGAAAAGTCGATGCTTGAAGGATATAACTGCCGTCTTTGTACTTTAGCAAAAGATCTTGTCGAGGACACGAGAAAACAGTGGTCCTGCGTAAAATGATTAAGCGTGTTTCAGGCTTCTATCCATTCACCCGCTAAGCAATCTGGTGCAGCAGTACATGATGGCAAAAGCAAAGGAGAGGATTTAAATTTCACATTTAAGAAATAGGACACGCAGGAGGATCATACATGCATACTATCGTTTGACGATCGCACAGATTTCCGTACGGATGGCGTAATAACAACCAGACCTGGAGTAGGGAAACAACTGAAAGTTGCGTAGTTTTCCTGTTGTCTTCTCAGTCGCGCAGCAGGGAGTAACACCTGTTATGGAATTTTTGTCCCTTATTCTCTTCTGACACGGAACCTTTGGTTTCACGACAACATGGGGATAAGGATGACCTCAGAAGACTAACTGACGGAACTCTAACTGTTCGGAAACCAACCTTATTCTCTTTAAGAGACTGAAAACGTGTAAGTCGCAGAGTCCGAATGGAATCACAGTTCCGTTATATAAAGAGTACTCTACAACAATAGCCCCTTACTTAGCTTCCTTTTACCGTGTATCTTTCGCCAAGAGAAAAGTCCCCAGCGATTGGAAAATAGTCCAGCTTAATCCCATATGTAATAAGGACAAAAGAACGGACCCACAAAATTTTATACTAATCTCCTTAACATTAAATTGTTGCTGAATTCCCGAAAATATTCCCAGCTCGAATGTAGTGAATTTTCTTGAGACGATCAAGCTCCTGAGTATGAACCAGAATGGTTTTTAAGGGCATCGCTCGTGCGAAACCCACATGCTCTTTTCTCACATGATATCCGGGGATCCATGAATGAAGGGCAACAGGTAGTTTCCACATTCCTCGATTTCCGAAACACAAATGCACCTCTGCAGACTGTTAAAGAAGGTAAGAGCATGCGATATAGTTTCCTAGATACGTGAGCAGCTTCATGACTTCTGAAACATAACGAGGGCGAGTATTCATCAGAGATGATGGTGTCGTCAGGAATGCCACAGGGAATTGTGATAGGACCGCTGTCATTTTCTGCATGCATAAATGATGCGGTGCAAACGGTGAGCAGCTTTCTGTAGTTGTTTGCTGAAGATGCCGTGGTGTACAGGAGGGTTTCGTCGTTGAGTGACTGTAGGAGGACACTAGATGACTCAGACAAAATTTCTAGTTGATGTGATGAATGACAGTTTGTTCTAAATGTAGAAAAATGTAACTTAATGTAGTTGATTAGGGAAAACAGATCCGTAATGTTTGAAAACATTAATAGTGTGCTCTTGAAACTGTCTCGTCGGTAGGTGAAATTTTGCAAAGCAATATGAAATGGAATGAGCATTTAAGGGTAGTAGTAGGAAAGGCTAATGGTTGGTTTCGGTTTACTGGGAGAATCTTAGGAAAGTGTGATTCATCTATATAGGAGACCGCATATAGGATACTAGTGCAACCCATTGTGGAATACTGTTGTAGTGTTTGGAATCCGAACCATGTAGTATTAAGGGAATATACAGAAATAATTTAGAGGCGGGCTGCTAGATTTGTTACCGGTAGATTTGAACAACGCGCAAGTATTACGGAGATGCTTTGGAAACTGAAATTGGTATCAGTGGAGGGAAGGCGATATTCTTTCCGCGGAACTCAGTTGAGAAAATTTAGGGGACCGGAATCTGAAGCTGACTGCAGAACAATTCTGCTGCCGCCAACATATTCGCATGATGATCAAGAAGATAATAGAAATTAAGTGTCATACGGACGCATATAGATAGTCATTACCGTCGCTCTATTTCAAGTGGAATGGGAGAGAAAATGATTAATAGTGGTAGAAGGTACCCTTCACCAGGTACCATACAGTGGCTTGCGGATTATCGATGTAGATGCTTTATTCGCGGCAGTTATGTTCCACTCTTAGAATATGCAGACGATATGTCCATAACTTGGTAGCTGAGAACTTAGTTGCGCATGGATGAATTCTGCTGGTGCGTTAAAAGTATACAGTAGATTATATTAGGCAAAAATTCCCAATGCTCTGAACGCATAGCGGAAATTTACGCAGTTTAGATTTACTGATCAATCACTGACAAAACTACTGGGTGTTCATCTGGACAGTAAACTGAGATGGCCCGACACGAAATATCATATAATTGTGAAAACAGAAAAAGCCTTTAACGACTAATGCAGTCAGGTGAGAGCCCATCCTCACAGCCCAATAGTTTTTGTAATACAAACTACGGAATTTCTCTTCTTTGTAGCGCCACTGTTTCGTTGCATTCAGACTAAACATTCTCCCTCGGGCACTAGTCTTTGTCAAGGAACAAAGAGATCATCGGCATCTAATTCTTTAGTAATAGAAACTTATCATCAGTGGATAAAAATTGATTAAAAACTATCCACTCTAAATATTCGTTCTGGCCAACCATCCTGTCCAGACTCTGGTTAACGTTGTCAGAAAGCGTACACCAAAAGGAAAGCCAACGAAGATCATTATTGGTGAGCAGATTCCACCGACTCAAAGTCAAGTTCCCTTCAGTGCGATGGGTGCAAATTTTATTCATGTTTAACTGAGATTACAACTTTAGTGTCCTGTCAGTGTTAGACGAAAAATGCGATAATTAACAGCGAGCAATGTGTTATCTCAACAGAATGTGGTAAAATTTGCTTCCAGGACGAGTGGGTGCAATGTTTCATCCATGTGGGCGTAATTACGAAGTACCAGCAAATACTTTATTTTATGGATTTTTTTTTTTGCCTTTGCAACATGTTAAACTCCACATTCACAGATTAATACATATCTATTGATGTTATGTAATTAAATTTTCCTAGAGACATAATGAGTCGCAACTTTAACTTCGGTAAGGATATAATTCGAAGCAATGACTTAAAATTCGTGCCAATCCCGGTACCCGAGCCCAGGACTGTTGCTTATTACGTTTCTGGGTTTTTCGCTACACCAACCGGGCTTTGCGGCTAACTCAGCTATACGGACTACCTCAGTGCAATGCATTTCCATAACGCAAACTTCCATCTACCTCTCAGCCCATTTTGATTTTCCCATTCTTAAAACGTCAGTATTGCCGAGGCTGCTCGATACTGTAATAGTAACCCAGTTTTATTTGTAACGCGTAAATCCTGCCTGTACCTCAGGCAGCATTTCCCCATCTTACAAAGCTGGTGTTTTGTTGCAATATCGGAGAGCCTTGTCAATACTGACGATTTAAGAAGTGGAAAATTAAGACGGGCTGAACTGAAGTAATGAGAAGTAGCAGAAATGAGAATAGTGAGAAACTTAACACCAAAATTGGTGGTCACGAAGAAGATGATGTTAAGGAATTCTGGTACTTAGACAGAAAAATAATCCATAATCGCCAGAGCAAGGAGGATGCAAAAAAAACTAACAAGGACAAATAGGGTATCACTGGCCAAGAGAAGTTTACTAGTATCTAATATAGATCTTAATTTGAAGAAGAAATTTCTGAGTAGTGAAATATGGGCTGTGGGGAAACCTATGTTCGTCAAATATGAATTCCCAATTTGTTATTTTGTATTTTATAAGTAAATGTTGGTTTTTAACTTTTTGTAGGGATATATGGTATGTAATCATACCAGTATTCCTTGGCGAATGACATATAGCTTCAAATCAAAGTTTCCAATATCAGTACTGGTGTGCCAGTGTTCAAACAAATTTATGGTATTGAAAGGTGGCTACACTGAGCCACAGCGCCAGAGATTGCGCCAAAGAGTTTTATTCCGCCGCCTCCACTGGCAGTGCTTGTTGAGAAGTCGTAGTAGTCAGTGCTTGCTGAGATGTCGTGGTGAAGAGTTCTTGTCGAGAAGTCGTGGTGGAGAGTGCTTATCGAGATGTGGCAGTAGTGAGTCGGTGTTGAGATGTTGTAGTAGGGAGTGCTTGTTCCATGTTTTATGCAGTTGTTTGATGGGCTAGACAGCAGATGTTGTTCCAATGGAGATATTCTAATGATTAGAGTGCTTTTCGTCAATATATATGAAGGTAAAAAAATTCCCTTTTCTTTTTATTATTTCAATGTCTTGAATAATGCGTCATTACAGGTTCAGCCAACAAGCATCTGGCTTGTGTTCTTGTATTAGAGTGTAATTCTGGTTCACTTGCGCAATTATAGTATTTCTATTTTTTTAATTACTTCAGTATAAATGATATTTAAAATTTCTTGTCTTATTGAAGAAGAACCGTGCCAGATGTGTACGTTGAATCACACTTCCACACACAGAACAGTTACACTTGTGCTTTGGTTTTGTACGTTTTATAGTTGCTGGGGACTTAATTAATTAATTGTGTTAACGGAAATTTTCGTTTCATTCTTTGTTGTTATTCTATGCAGTCAGATTGCGTACTAAAACTAGTCAGGGCCAACCGTTTACGAGACTTCGTAACCGGACAGTCAGCGACTGAAAATTAAAAGTATTTGCATTTCATATCCATTTAATTAAGCCCCCATGCAGTATTCAGTAAAGCAAACATAGCTGCAGAGTGGAGACCTGAGGTGCACGGGTCAGTATGTGCGCGGGCGGGCCGGCGTTCGGGCGCGCGATGCACAATGCGCAGCAAGGGGTTCGTTCATGCAAGTTGCTGGAGTGGAGGTACAGGGCGCAGACATGCTAATAGCTGGATGTTGTTGTTGTGAGTGAAATATGAAATGCATGTGAACTGCAGTCGATTGTCGATCCCACGAACGCACAGCAGGGAAGGTGCGCTTGGGGCAGGGGGCGCTGCTTGCCAAACTTGCAGAAGTACGTGGGAGGGTTGAGACGCCTTTCCCTCCTTGACAATGATGCGAGGAAGGGTATCAAGAGTCCTTGAATGACCTTGGGGATAAGGATGTGCTGATGCTGATGTCAGTGAATATGACAAGCAACATGCCTGAGATTTCCCGGAATGACCTTTCTGTTGATTTAAGGCTATCTTGTCCTCTCCCTGCTACACTACTAGCGGGTATCTTCCAAGGCGTTGTCGTATGTCATCAATGTGTCAGATACGCGATCTGTAAATTTTGTAGTTCTTCTCATTTAATTTATTGTTATCAGAAACTTAACAAGCCTTGGTGATCCTCTCTTATGTTCCAAGGGCAACGTCTTTGACTAGTAATCAAAACGTCCTCTGTCCAAGGTTCGATCCCCACCACTGGTCAAATTTTGTACACAAATGGTCAACAATACCAGCATAAGAAGTCATCCTCATTCTGCCAACTGCCTTGTCCGAAAGGCGGATGAGGGGACATAGGTTTAGGGCACTCACTTGCCCTTCGCATTGGAATCTGCCCTAAAGGTAGAAGAATCATCAATGAGCAACGACATGAGGATCCAGAAGGGAATGGAAATCACTACATTAAACACACATAATTTGTATCCACAGGACATGTGGCGTGTAACTGAAGAGTGCTATGATGATCTTTCCATCGGGGAACGATTCACGACTAGGCCTCCATACGAATTTTCAGGATGGGACTGCCAAGGGGGAGGTGACGATGAGAAAAAGATTCAATAAATTACGGAAGTTTAAGTTTCTGAGAGTTGGGACGTGGAATGTGAGAAGCTTGAATTCGCAAGGAAGCTAGAAAATCTGATAAGGGAAATGCTAAAGCACAATCTACACTCCTGGAAATGGAAAAAAGAACACATTGACACCGGTGTGTCAGACCCACCATACTTGCTCCGGACACTGCGAGAGGGCTGTACAAGCAATGATCACACGCACGGCACAGCGGACACACCAGGAACCGCGGTGTTGGCCGTCGAATGGCGCTAGCTGCGCAGCATTTGTGCACCGCCGCCGTCAGTGTCAGCCAGTTTGCCGTGGCATACGGAGCTCCATCGCAGTCTTTAACACTGGTAGCATGCCGCGACAGCGTGGACGTGAACCGTATGTGCAGTTGACGGACTTTGAGCGAGGGCGTATAGTGGGCATGCGGGAGGCCGGGTGGACGTACCGCCGAATTGCTCAACACGTGGGGCGTGAGGTCTCCACAGTACATCGATGTTGTCGCCAGTGGTCGGCGGAAGGTGCACGTGCCCGTCGACCTGGGACCGGACCGCAGCGACGCACGGATGCACGCCAAGACCGTAGGATCCTACGCAGTGACGTAGGGGACCGCACCGCCACTTCCCAGCAAATTAGGGACACTGTTGCTCCTGGGGTATCGGCGAGGACCATTCGCAACCGTCTCCATGAAGCTGGGCTACGCTCCCGCACACCGTTAGGCCGTCTTCCGCTCACGCCCCAACATCGTGCAGCCCGCCTCCAGTGGTGTCGCGACAGGCGTGAATGGAGGGACGAATGGAGACGTGTCGTCTTCAGCGATGAGAGTCGCTTCTGCCTTGGTGCCAATGATGGTCGTATGCGTGTTTGGCGCCGTGCAGGTGAGCGCCACAATCAGGACTGCATACGACCGAGGCACACAGGGCCAACACCCGGCATCATGGTGTGCGGAGCGATCTCCTACACTGGCCGTTGGGGAGCGATCTCCTACACTGGCCGTACACCACTGGTGATCGTCGAGGGGACACTGAATAGTGCACGGTACATCCAAACCGTCATCGAACCCATCGTTCTACCATTCCTAGACCGGCAAGGGAACTTGCTGTTCCAACAGGACAATGCACGTCCGCATGTATCCCGTGCCACCCAACGTGCTCTAGAAGGTGTAAGTCAACTACCCTGGCCAGCAAGATCTCCGGATCTGTCCCCCATTGAGCATGTTTGGGACTGGATGAAACGTCGTCTCACGCGGTCTGCACGTCCAGCACGAACGCTGGTCCAACTGAGGCGCCAGGTGGAAATGGCATGGCAAGCCGTTCCACAAGACTACATCCAGCATCTTTACGATCGTCTCCATGGGAGAATAGCAGCCTGCATTGCTGCGAAAGGTGGATATACACTGTACTAGTGCCGACATTGTGCATGCTCTGTTGCCTGTGTCTATGTGCCTGTGGTTCTGCCAGTGTGAACATGTGATGTATCTGACCCCAGGAATGTGTCAATAAAGTTTCCCCTTCCTGGGACAATGAATTCACGGTGTTCTTATTCCAATTTCCAGGAGTGTAGATATAGTGGAGGTCAGTGAAGTGAAATGGAAAGAAGACAATGATTTCCGGTCAGATGAGTATAGGGTAATATCAATAGCAGTAAAACATGTTACAACGGGAGTAAGGTTCGTTATGAATAGAAGGGTAGAGCAGAGAGTGTATTATTGCAAACAGTTTGACGACAGGTTTGTTCTTATCAGAATCGACAGCAAACCAACTCAGACATCGATAGTCCTGGTATACAAGCCGACATCGCAAGCTGGAGATGAAGAGACAGAGAAAGTATGTGAGGATACTAAAATTGTAATTCAGTACTTAAAGGCAGAGGAAAATCTAATGGTCATGGGGGAGTGAAAAGCAGCTGCAGGGGACGGTGCAGAAGAAAGGGTTACAGGAGAACATGGGGTTGATAGTACGAATGAGAGTAGGGAAACACTAATAGAGTTGTGCCAATTTCAGCTAGTAACACCGAACACTCTGTTCAAGAATCACCGGAAGAGGACGAGGTATACTTGGAAAAGGCCAGGAGATGCGGGAAGATTTCAATTACATTACATCATGGTCTGACATAGGTTCCGAAATCAGATACTGAATTGTAAGGCGTACTGTGGAGCAGATGTAGGCTCAGGCTACAATTAATTTAGTAGTGGTGAAGAATAGGCTGAACTTTAAAAGATTAGTCAGGAAGAATCAACACAAAAAGGAGTGGGATATAGAAGTACTAAATAATGAGGAGATACGCTTGAAGTTCTCTAAGGCTGTAGATATTGCGGTAAGGAATAGCTCGGAAGCCAGTTGAGTTGAAGAGAAATGGACATCTGTAAAAAGAGCAATAACGGAAGTTGGAAAAAAAACATAGATACAAAGAAGGACACTTCGAATTAACCATGGGTAAAAGAAGAAACACATTAGACTGTTCATTCTATTCAACAGATCCTCAAATTCATCTTCACTATCACTGGCGATAGCAATGTCATCAACTTTTTTATCATAACTAACACATCTTCAGTTTTCTTTTCCATTCGTCTGTATAATATTGTTATCAGGAACTTGGATGCATGATCTGTTATGCTGACTATGCTTTAATTCTCGCACTGGTCAGCTCTTGCTGTCTTCGGGATTGTGCGAATGATGTTTTTCCGAATGTCAGTCTTATACATTCAACACACCAACGTGAACAGTCGTTTTGTTGCCACAGTCTCCAATCATGTTAGAAATTCTGATGGAATGTTACCCATCCCTACTGCCTTATTCTATCTTAAAGTCTTCTGATTCCAATACTGGATATCTGCGTCTTCTGTATCGACTCCAGTTACTTCTTCTATCACGTTATCAGAAAAGTCTTCCCCCTCATAGATACCTTCAGTTTATTCCTCCCATCTGCCTAACATGTTCGATACATTTAGCAGTGGCATTCATACTGTAATCTTAATGTTACAACCCTTGCGTTTAGTTTTACCGAAGGTTCTTTTGACTTTTCTATATTCTGAGTCAGTCATTTCTTCACATTTTTCGTGTATCCATTTCGTCTTAGCTTCCCTACACTTCCTATTTATTTCATTCCTCAACAGCTTGTATTTCTGTACTCCTTAATTCCACTGAACATTTTTGTGCATCTTTCCTTCATCGATCAGCTGAAGTGTTTCTTCTTTTACCCATGGTACCCTTGTACCTACGTTTTTCTTTCCAGCTTCTGTGATTGCCATTTTTAGAGACGACCTTTTCTGTACAACTGAACTGGCGAACAGTGGAAAACTGGGGATCAAGATATGGATGAAGCCAAGGAATCCCTCTATCTATGCAGCAATATAGCTCCTGAAGGACGGATCAAGGAGGACATCAAAGCAGACTATCTCTGACCAAAAGGGGCATTCCAAGCCAAAGAGAACTTTGTTGATATCAAATGTAGAAATTTTTGAGAATATACGTTTTGAGCACAGCATTGCATGGTCGTCAAACGTGGACAGTGGGAAAACTGGAACAGAATCGAAGGTTTTCTACATAAGAACGCTGAAATGTAAGTGGACTGATAAGATAAGGAATGAGGAGGCTTTCCGTAGAATCGGTGGGGAAAGGAATATAAGGAAGACACTGACAAGAAGAAGAGACAGGATGTTAGGACTCTTGTTAAGACATCAGGAAATACTTTCCATGGTACTGTAGGGAGCCGTAGAGAGTGAAAATTGTAGGGAAAGACAGATATTGGAATACATCCTGCAAATAACAGAGGACGCAGATTTCAAGTGCTACTGTGAGATGAAAATGCTGGGACAGGACAGTAATTCGTGGCAAACCACATCAGACCGTTCAAAAGACTACTGACTCAAACGAGAAAAAAAGGAAGAGAGAGGGTTGAAGTCCGACGGGCGTGTGAATATGTTTGATGTCTAGATTTTAGTGATTTGTCGCATCTCTCTCCAATATTACCTACTATCCTATTGCAATTTCGGATTGCCTATGGAATATTAGGGACAAAAAAGTGAAATTTGTTGATGATCGATTTGAAATGACCATATAATATTATAGGCCAACATCCTTGCACTTGTGGTATCACCTGTTCCCGTCAGATCATCGAACTTACGTGCTGTCGGGCTTGGCTATCACTTTGGACGGTGACCACCCGGGTCTGCTGAGCGCTATTGGCAAGTGGCGTACACTCAGTCAATCAAATGTTCAAATGTATGTGAAATCTTATGGGACTTAACTACTGAGGTCATCAGACCCTAAGCTTACACACTACTCAACCTAAATTAACCAAAGGACAAACACATACACCCTTGCCCGAGGGAGGACTTGAAGCTCTGCCGGGACCAGCCGTACAGTCCACGACTGCAGCGCCCAAGACCGCTCGGCTAATCCCGCGCGGCTACACTCAGTCCTTTTGAGGCCAGTTGAGGAGGTACTTGATTGAGAAGTAGCAGGTGCGTCACAAAAAGGGACAACAGCCCCTCTACAAGCCCGTCGATATATGAATCCAATGACCTTGTAAGTGAGGATGACATGGCGATCGGTCGGTATCTTTGATGCTTCAGAACCAGTTCGGATAAAGCTTGTAATATTATAATGTTAACATCGAAGCTTTAGCACTTTCAGCAAATAGAAAATAAGTGGAGTACTTTCAGCAAAAAGACAATAAAAGTCTTTAAACATAAGTTATGGTGACGACAGTAGCTTGCAGAATCGGCGTTACGGAATACGGTACGCCTTTCCGGGTATATACTGACCTGGCTTACGTCTGAGAGAGGAATAGTGAGTGAGTATCAAGGAACGGGCTGGTTGCTTAGTATCTGCAGCATAAGGACACCACGTGTGCTCAGAAGTCAACTCCCTCTCTAACCACAAATTTTACATAAAGTTTATGGGCGGCACTTGGCTTAGACAACTGTCGAGTGCCAGATACAGAGTTTTATGGAAAAGTGTGCATCCTATATTGCCACATGAAGATATCAACCACTGAAGGAAGGATAGGAATGCCAGCACCGAGAGACCCTAAGTATCTCAAGTGCTAACCATTGTAATGGCAGCTTTTCCGTTTCGACTCGAGCACTCTACGAGAGCGGAGAGGCGCCATTTCGTATAAGGAAGATCATCATCCACAAAATCCTGAAGGTAGCAAAGGGCGATAAGTCTGTGAACTACCGCATAATCTGCTTAACGGTTTAGTAATCCAAGGTACTGATCAGAATAATTTACATAGGAATGGAGAAGAAAATTGAGGACAGACAAGAAACAGCTCTGTTTTTACTTCTTCCACCCGTGAAAAGACGTAAGAAAATTTAAGACACCTTAATACAATTTGTTGACCTAAAGATAGATTCCAAAGTAGAATGATACTAGACATTTGTCAGCGAAGGACAAGAAGGAAAGATTCAGCAGTGGGATAAAGTTTTGGGTGGAATGATATCTCTGACAAAATCCGTTGATGACATTGCTATCCACCTAAAGAGAGGGAGAACTCGACGACATGTTAAATGAAATGAACAGTCGACTGAACATACAAACTCTGTGAAAGTACTTAAATAAAAGACGAGAGTAATGAGTGGTAGCAGACAATCGACTACCAGTAAACTTATCGTATGCGCTGGTGACCAATAAGTAGTCACAACGCAATTCTGCTACATTGGAAATCGTTCCAGGTTAACAAAAGGCGATGGCACGAAGAACGCAACCGCAGGGAAGGCTGTGAGACGGCGTCAGCCAATAGCGCTCTGACCAGGACGTCACCAGGGCAGGAGCAGCCTCTACAGGAAAATACAGGCGCTGCTCCTGACAGCCACGGTCGGACAGTATTTGAAGGAGATTAGCAGACCAGCACAACACTAGATGGACACTAGCAAAACAGTAGAGTGATATACCCGGCCTAGCAGAGACCGCTATGACAGCAGTTTCTGGTGAAAAAGAGTTTTGCATCACCCCGGTTCCCAGAACTCCTGAAGATAAATGTTGACTGTGGATTATGTATCACAGACACACTCCCATTGACTGTTCAGAGATGTCGCTAAACCCGCCCAAAAATGTAAACAACCATGCAAGAGCAGAGCCTATTAGACGGAGGCGGTCCGACAGCCGATCAGTTCCAGTCTTCCAACAGGAAGGAGGTACACGGCTAGTGTTGTCTGTGGTTCAACCATGCCTAGACGATCAATACCGCGGTTTGATCTTGTCTGCATTGTTACTTTGTGCCAGGAAGAACTCTCAACAAGGGAAGTACCCAGGCGTCTCGGGGTGAACCAAAGCGACGCTGATCGGACATGGAGGAGATACAGAGAGACAGGAACTGTCGATAACATGCCTCGCTCAGGCCGCCCAAGGGCTACTACTGCAGTGGATGACCACTACCTACGGATTATGACTCGGAGGAACCCTGATAAAAACGCCACCATGTTGAATAATCCTTTTCGTACAGCCACAGTACGTCATGTTACGACTGAAACTGTGCGCAATTGGCTCCATGACGCGCAACTTCACTCGCAACGTCCATGACGATGTCCATCTTCGCAACGCCGACGCCATGCAGCGCGGTACAGATGGGCCCAGCAACATGCCGAATGGTCCGCTCAGGATTGGCATCACGTTCTCTTCACCGATGAGTGTCGCATTGGCCTTCAACCAGATAATCGTTTGAGGCGTGTTTGGAGGAAACGCGGTCAGGCTGAATGCATTAGACACACTGTCCAACGAGTGCAGCAAGATAGATGTTCCCTGCTGTTTTTCGGGTGGCATTGTCTGGAGCCGACGTACGCCGCTGCTGGTCATGGAAGGAGCCAACAAAAATTTTCTGCTTGGCCTAAATTGCTATCGCCATGGCGACGTGTGCACATAGATTTTAAGGAACCTTTCTGGAATACCCGTTGGATGATTGTGGTTGACTTGTATAGCAAGTTTCCTTTTGCCGTGCCAATGAACTCGAGAACGTCGTGTAGCACAACTAAGGTGTTGTCATCGATTTTTTGGTTGGTTGGTTGGTTTTGGGGAAGGAGACCAGACAGCGCGGTCATCGGTCTCATCGGATGAGGGAGGGATGGGGAAGGAAGTCGGCCGTGCCCTTTCAGAGGAACCATCCCGGCATTTGCCTGGAGCGATTTAGGAAAATCACGGAAAACCTAAATCAGGATGGCCGGACGCGGGATTGAACCGTCGTCCTCCCGAATGCGAGTCCAGTGTCTAACCACTGCGCCACCTCGCTAAGTATCCGATTTTTTTTTTTTTTTTTTTTTTTTTTTTTTTTTTTTTTTTTTTTTTTCTCGAATGTTTACGTTAGGTCACAGTGTCGGCCATCGGCCATCAGTTAATGTCAAATGAATTTGAAACATTCTATGAACGAAATGGTATACTGCACCTAACTAGTGCACCGTTCCATCCATAGTCAAACAGTGAAGCGGAACTTGTTGCCAGAACCTTCAAGCGGCAGATGACCTACCTTCGCTGAGCACACACCAGGGATCAAGCATTGCACATGATTCTCGCCTCATATCGATCGCACCCACGAGATGGACCTTCGCCGGAGGAATTGCTCCACCCTCCTCAGCGTCCGGCGCCGAAGGAAGGCCGCAAGTATTGCTTTGCTCCCCATGATATAGTCTTTTACAGGATTTTTGGCGGCAGCAGATGTTGGACGCGATGGGAGATCGTTCGTCGACTTGGCTCTTGCGTGTATCTTATTTCAGGTCGAGATGGCTTGCAGCGCCGCCATCTCAATCACCCTCGCCTCTGTCATGTACCTGATGACCTATCTGTGTCTCTTCCCCCAGTTTCAAGGATCCAGAGGACAGCACGTTCACAGCTGACGCAAGAGGGTGTTATAACTACACCGCGTGGCGACCCCCCGCCACCTCTTCTTGTACCACCATCATCACCACAGTACTAGACAGAGACCGGCAGACCAGCACAGTACTGAAAAGAGACTAGCAGACCAGCACAGTACTAGACAGAGACTAGCAAACCAGCACAGCACTCGACAAGGACTACCAGACCAGCACAGTATTAGACAGAGACTAGAAGACCAGCACAGTACTAGACAGAGACTAACTGACAAGCATAGTACTGCACAGCGGCTAGCAGCCCAGCACACTACTACACAGAGACTAGCAGAGTAGCACAGTACTGGACTGAGACTAGCAGACCAGCACAGTTCTAGACAGAGACTAGCAGAACAGCTCAGTGGTAGACAGGGACTAGCAGACTAGCTCTGTACTTGACAGAGACTAGCAGACCAGATCAGTACTAGACAGTGACTAGCAGACTATCTCAGTACCAGACAGAGGCTAGCAGACATGCACAGCACTAGTAAGAGACTAACAGACCAGCACAGTACTAGAAAAAGACCAGCAGAGCAACTTAGTACTATATAGAGATTAGCGGACCAGCTCAATCCTAGACAGGGAGTACCAGCCCAACACAGTACTAGGCACAGGCTAGCAGACCTGCATAGTACTAGACAGAGACTAGTAGACCAGCATAGCAGTAAACAGAGGCCAGCTGACCAGCTCAGTACTAGACAGAGACTAGGAGAGAAGATCAGTACTTGACAGAAGCTAGCAGACCAGCACAGTACTAGACAGAGGGTTGCAGACTAACACAGTACTAGACAGAGACTTGCAGACGCCCACAGAACTAGACAGAGCCTAGCTGACCAACACAGAACTAGACAGAGACTAGCAGACCAGCTCAGTAGTAGACAGAGACTAGCAGACCAGATCAGTACTAGACAGAGACTTGCAGACCAGATCAGTACTAGACAGAAACAAGAAGAACAGCACAGTGCTAAACAGAGGCTAGCAGACCAGCACAGTACTAGACAGAGGCTAGCAGACCAGCTCAGTGCTATACAGAACTAGCACACCAGCACAGTACTAGAAACTGACTAGCAATCCAGCACAGTACTAAACAAAGAGGGGCAGACCAGCAAGGTACTAGACAGAGAAGAGCAGACCAGCACAGTCCTATTCAGAGACTAGCAGATCAGCACAGTACTAGACAGCGATTAGCAGACCAGCACAGCACTATACAGAGAGTAGCAGTCCAGCTCATTACTAGACAGAGACTAGTACACCAGCACAGTGCTAGATAGAGACTAGCAGACTAGCTCAGTACTAGACAGAAAGTAGCAGACCTGCATAGTACTAGACACTGACTAGATATCCAGCACAGTACTAGACAGAGACTACAAAACAGCACAGTACTAGAAAGAGACTAGCAGACCAGCACAGTACTAGACAGAGACTAGGAGACCAGCACAATACTAACCAGAGACGTGCGGAACGTCACAGAACTAGATAGAGACTAGCAGACCAGCACAGTACTAGAGAGAGTCTAACAGAGCAGCACAGTAGTTGACAGAGACTAGCTGGCCAGCACAGCGCTGGACAGAGACTAACACACCACCACAGTACTAGGGAGAGACTAGCACACCAGCACAGTACTGGACAGAGATTAGCACACCAGCACAGAACTAGACACACACTAGCACACCAGCACAGTATTAGTAGCATCGTAGCACACCAGCACAGTACTGCACAGTGACTAGCAGACCAGCACAGTACTAGGCAGAGCCTTGGACACTAGCACCGTACTAGACAGAGACTAGCAGACCAGCCCAGTACTAGACAGCGTCTAGCAAACCAGCAATGTACTAGAGTGAGACTAGCATACCAGTACAATACTACACAGAGACTAGCAGACCAGCACAGTACTAGAATTATGCTAGCAGACCAGCTCAGTACTAGACTTAGAGTAGCGGACCAGCACAGTATTAGACACTGATTAGCAATCCAGCACAGTACTAGACAGAGAGTAGCAGACCAGCAAAGTACTAGACAGAAACTAACAGACGAGCTCAGTCCTAAACACAGAATAGCACACCACTTCAGTACTAGACAGAGAATTGCAGACCAGCACAGTACTAGACAGAAATAGCAGACCAGCACAGTACTAAAACGAGACTAGCAGACCAGCACAGTACTAGTCAGAGACTAGCACACCAGCACAGTACTGGACAGAGACTAGGAGACCAGCAAAGCAGTAGACAGTGACTAGCAAACCAGAACAGTAACAGACAGATAGTAGAAGACCAGCACAGTACTAGAAAGAGACTAGCAGACCTGCACAGTATTATACAGAGACTAACAGACCAGCTCAGTGCTAAACAGTAAATAGCACACCATCTCAGTAGTAGACACTCAATAGCATACCAGCACAGTACTACACAGAGACTATCAGACCAGAACAGTACCAGAATGAGACAAGCAGACCAGCACAGAACTAGACAGTGACTATTAAACCAGCAAATTACTAGACGGAGAGCAGCAGACCAGGAAAGTACTAGACAGAGACTAGCAGACCAGCACAGTACTAGACAGAGGGTTGCAGACTAGCACAGTACTAGACAGAGAGTAGCAGACCAGCTCAGTACTAGACAGAGACTAGCTAACATGCACAGCACTAGACAGAGAGTAGCAGACCAGCACCACACTAGATGGAGACTAGAAGGCCAGCACAATGCTGGACAGAGACTATCAGACTGCCCAGTACTAGACAGAAAATAGCAGAACAGCTCAGTTCTAGACAGACAATAGGAGACCAGCACAGTACTAGACAGTGACTAGCGCACCGGCACAGTACTAGGCAGAGACAGAGCAAAGCAGCTCAGCACTATACTGAAAGTAGCACACCAGCTCAGTACTCGACAGAGAGTAGCAGACCAGTGCTGTACTAAACAGAGACTAGCAGACCAGCTCAGTATTAGGCAGATAGTTGCAGACCAGCACAACACTAGCCAGAAACTAGTAGACCATCACAGAACTAGACAGAGTCTAGGAGACCAGCACAGAGCTAGAAAGAGACTAAAAGACCAGCACAGAACAACACACAGACTAGCAGACAAGAACAGTACTATACAGAGACTAGCTGACCAGCACAGTACTTGATAGTGACAAGCATACCAGCACAATAATAGAGAGAGACTAGAAGACCTACACAGTACTAGACAGAAACTAGCGGACCAACTTAGTACCATATAGGGACTAGCAGACCAGCTCAGTACTAGACAGAGACTGGCAGACCAGCGCAGTACTAGACAGAGGCTAGCAAATCAGCACAGTATTTGATGGAGGCTTGCAGACAACTCAGTATTAGACAGAGACTAGCAGACCAGCACATTACTAGACAGAGTCTGAGCAAACCAACATAGTACTATACAGAGACTAGCACACCAGCTCAGTAGTAGACATAGACCAGCAGACCAGCACAGTACTGACAGAGACTAGCGTACCAGCCCAGTACTAGGAAGAGACTAGCAGACCAGTGCAATACTAGAGGGAGACAAGCAGACCAGCACAGTACTAGACAGAGGCTTGGAGACCAGCTCAGTACTAGATAGAGACTAGAAGACCAGCACAGTGCTAGACAGAGCCTAGCAGACCTGGTCTATACTAGACAGAAAACAGCAGACCAGCTCAGTACTAGACAGAGACTATCAGACCAGCACAGTACTAGACAGAGGCTTGCAGACAAGCTCAGTACTAGACAGAGATTAATAGACCAGCACAGTACTAGACAGAGACTAGTACACCAGCACAGTACCAGACAGAGTCCAGGAGACGTGGCCGGTAGTAGACAGAGACTAGCTGACCAGCACAGTCCTAGACAGAGACTAGGAGACCACTTCATTACTGGACAGAGGATAGCAGATGAACTCGGTACTAGACAGAGACTAGCAGACCACCACAGTACTAGACAGAGACTAGCAGACCAGCGTAGTACTAGACAGAGACTGGCAGACCAGCAGAGTACTAGACAGAGAGTAGTAGACCAGCACAGTACTAGATGGAGACTAGACGACCAGCTCAATGCTAGACAGAGACTAATAGAACAGCTCAGTACTAGCCGTAGACTAGCAGACCAGCACAGTGCTAGACACATACTTGCAGACCAGCTGAATACTGGACTGGAAATAGCAGAACAGCTCAGTACTAGACAGGGACTAGCAGGCCAGCACAGTACTACACAGAGAATAGCAGACCAGCACAGTACTACACAGAGACTAGCAGACCAGTACAGTACTAGAAAGAGACTAGCAGACCAAGACAGTACTAGAAAGAGACTAGCAGATCAGCACAGTACTAGACAGTGACTAGCAATCCAGCACAGTTCAAGACAGAGAGTAGCAGACCAGTACAGTACTATACAGAGGCTAGCAGATCAGCACAGTACTAGACAGTGACTAGCAGACCAGCACAGTACTAGACAGAGACTGGCAGACCAGCACAGAACCAGTCAGAGAGTAGTAGACCAGTACTGTACTGGACTGAGACTAGAAGACCAGCACAATGCTAGACAGCGACTAGCAGACGGGCACTGTGCTAGACAGAGACTAGCATACCAGCTAAGTACTACACAGAGTCTAGCAGACCCGCACAGTGCTAGACAGAGGCTAGCAGACCAACTCAGTACTAGACAGAGACTCGCAGACCAGCACAGTACTAGATAGTGACTAGCAAGCCAACACAGCTCTAGACAGTGACTAGCAAACCAGCACAGTACTAGACAGCGAGTAGTAGATCAGCACAATACTAGACACACTAACAGACCAGCTCAGTGCTAAACAGAGAATAGCACACCAGCTCAGTACTAGACAGAGAATAGATAGCCAGCACAGTGCTGGACAGGGACTAGCAAACCAGCACAGTATTAGAAAGAGACAAGCAGACCAGCGCAGAACTAGACAGATGCTAGCAGACCAGCACATTACTAGACTGAGGCTTGCACACGAGCACAGTGCGAGACAGGGACTAGAAGACCAGCACAGTTCTAGACAGAGACTAGCAGACCAGCTCAGAACTCGACAGAGGATAGGAGAGCAGCTCAGTACTGGATAGACACTAGCAAAGATGCACGGTACTAGAAGACCAGAACAGTACTAGACAGAGACTAGCAGACCAGCACAGTACTAGAGGAAGACTAGCGGATGAGCACAGTACTAGATCGAGACTAGGAGACCAGCACAGTACTAGAAAGAGACTATCAGACCAGCACAGTACTAGGCATAGACCAGCAGACCAGCACAGTAGTAGACAGAGACTAGCAGACTAGCACAGTACTAGAGAGTGTCTACCAGACCAGCACAGTACTAGACGGAGGCTAGCTGACCAGCACAGTATTAGACAGAGGCTTGCAGACCAGCTCAGTACTAGACAGAGACTAGCAGACCGGCATGGTACTAGAAAGTGACTAGCATACCATCACAGTACTAGTCAGAGTCTAGAAGACCAACACAGTACTAGACAGATACTAGCAGACGAACTTAGTACTATATAGGGACTAGCTGACCAGCTCAATACTAGACAGAGACTAGCAGACGAGCACAGTACTAGACAGAGTCTAGCTGACCAGCACAGAACTAGATAGAGACTAACAGACCAGCATAATACTAGAGAGAGACTATGGTACCAGCACAGTACGAGACATAGACCAGCAGATCTGCACAGTAATGCCAGAGACTAGGATACCAGCCCAGTACTAGGCAGAGACTACGATACCAGCCCACTACTAGGCAGAGACTAGTGGACCAGTACAATACCAGAGGGAGACTAGCAGACCAGGACAGTACTAGACAGAGGCTTGTCGACCAGCCCAGTACTAAACACAGACTAGAAGACCAGCACAGTGCTAGACAGAGACTAGCAGACCAGCTCAGTACTTGACAGAAAATAGCAGACCAGCTCAGTACTGGACAGAGACTAGCAGACCAGCACAGTACTAGACAGCGATTCGCAGACCAGCACATTACTAGACAGAGTCTGAGCAGACCAGCTCAGCACTATACAGAGACTAGCACACCAGCTCAGTACTAGACAGAGACTAGCAGATCAGCATAGTACTAGGCAGATACTAGCAGACCAGCACAATACTAGCCAGAGACTAGCAGACCATCACAGAACCAGGCAGAGTCTAGCATACCAGCACAGTACTAGAGAGAGTGTACCAGACCAGCACAGTACTAGACGGTGACTAGAATGCCATCACAGTACTCGACAGAGACCAGCACACCACCACAGTACTAGGTTGACACTAGCTCACCAGAACAGTAGTAGACAGACATTAGCACACCAGCGCAGTACTAGACACACACTAGCACACCAGCACAGACGTTGTCGGAGGCTAGCACACTAGCACACTACTAGACAGAGACTATCAATCCAACACAGTACCTGACAGTCTAGCTAACCAGGACAGTACTAGACACAAAAGCAAATAAGCACAGTCCTAGGCATAGACTAGCAGACTAGCACAATGTTGGACAGAGACTAGCAGACCAGCACAATTCTAGACAGAGACTGTCAGACAAGCACAGTACTAGACGGAGTCTGCCAGACCAGAACAATACTAGGCGGAGACAAGCAGACTAGCAGAGTTCTAGACAGAGTCCATCAGACCAGCTCGGTGCTAAACAGAGAATAGCACACCACCTCGGTACCAGACAGAGAATAGCAGACCAGCACAGTACTAGACAGAGACTAGCAGACGAGCACAGTACTAGACAGAGACTAGCAGACCAGCACAGTACTAGACAGAGATTAGCAGACCAGCACAGTACTTGATGAGACTAGCAGACCAGCGCAGTATTAGACAGAGGGTAGCAGACCAGCACAGTACTAGACAGAGACTAGCAGATCAGCAAAATACTAGAAAGAGACTAGCAGACCAGCACAGCACTGGACAGTGAGTAGCAATCCAGCACAGTACTAGACAGAGAGTAGCAGACCAGCACAATACTAGACAGAGACTTGCAGACCAGCACAGTACTAGACAGAGAATAGGAGACCAGCACAGTACTAAACAGCGACTAGCAGACCTGCACTGTACTAGACAAAGACTGAGCAAACCAGCACAGCACTATATACAGACTAGCACACCAGCACAATACTAGCCAGAGACTGGCAGACCATCACAGAACTAGTTAAAGTTTTGCAGACCAGCATAGTTCTAGAGAGAGTCTACCAGACCAGCACAGTACTAGACAGTGACTGGCAGACCAGCAAAGTACTAGACAGCAATTAGCAGACCATCACAGTACTAGACAGAGACTAGCCGACCAGCACATTACTAGACAGAGACTTGCACACGAGCACAGTGCTAGACAGGGACTAGAAGACTGGCACAGTACTAGACCGAGACTAGCACACAGCTCAGTACTAGACAGGGGATAGCAGAGCAGCTCAGAACTAGAGAGAGACTAGCGGATGAGCACAGTACTAGACAGAGACTAGCATACCAGCACAGTACTAGACAGAGAATAGGAGACCAACAAAGTACTAGACAGTGACTAGCAGACCAACGTAGTACTGTATAGAGACTAGCAGTCCAGCTCAGTACCAGTTAGAAACTAACAGACCACCACAGTACTAGAAAGAGTCTAGCAGGCCAGCACAATACTAGATTGAGACTAGCTGACCAGCAAGGATCTAGATAGAGACTAGGAGACCAGCACAGTACTAGAGAGTGACTAGCAGATTAGCACAGAACTAGGCAGATACTATCAGACCAGTACAGTACTAGAGGGAGACTAGCGGACCAACACAGTACTAATCAGAGACTAGCAAACCATCACAGTAGTAGACAGACACTAGCAGACTAACACAGTACTAGGCACAGACTAGCAAACCATCACAGTAGTAGACAGAGACTAGCAGACCAACACAGTACTAGGCACAGACTAGCAGACCAGCACAGTACTAGACAGAGGCTAGCGGACCTGCACAGTACTATACAGAGGCTAGCAGACCAGCACAGTACTAGACAGAGTCTAACAGAGCCACACATTTCTACATGGATACTGATATTCTTGAATTGTTGAATAGCTGCCCGTAGAAGCAGCATCCTTTAGGCACCCTATAATCAATGAGTGGCTAGTAGCCCACAGAAATTCGATAGGTTTCTATGGGAGAACTGGAAAAGAAGCGTATGAGGCGTTTTGTTGATTGATTTAATTGAGGGAAAAAAACTTTATAGGACGTATGCGCAATCAGCGTAAAAGGGAATTTTATAAAATGAAAGGGTTCGTATTATAAATAACTTCCATTGCACTCGAGGCTGATACAGATTTGAAAAACTTTATGGACAGACGAATACTGGAATATATCCAACAGATAGCTGTGGATTACAGATGTAAATGATACTGCGAGCTGAAGAGGTTGGTGTAGGAGAGCAAGTCGCGACTGTTCACACCAGTCAGAAAACAGGTGGAAATGAAATGTAGAGACTTTACCATAATGTTTCCAGGGCAACAATTCGCTAACTGGTGCCCCGCTCTGTTAATGTTAAAGACATAAGTACCTAAGGCTGAAATATCAATGTACGAACTGGGGAGCCGAAGTTCAGTTGATTAGTCAAAATGTTGTGTATCAAGAACATTTCACACTATGTAGTCCTCAGTAGGTTTTTTGAGGCGCCTGTGGTTCACTTGGGGTCATAAATTTACCTAATTAGTCCACGTAGTGCTGAGTGTATTCCACCACCTGTACGTGTACCTGTATTTTCGAATCCTAGCCGGTATTCTTATATTACTAAACAGCGAAATCGGTCATAAGTTCCGTGTTGGAAGCTGCGTGTTAATGGCTTCTAGGGGAAACAAAATTTGCTTTTCAGAATTTCGTATAATTACTGAGCGATTTAATACTTTAAAATGGTGTTATAATCTGCTCATGAATAGGTATAATCTTACGTTAAATATTTAACATAATAAACCAAGCAATAAAGTTACAAACTGCATATATATCTGAGGGCTCTCACGGCGTGCAGATTACCTAGCAACATTCGTCCAGCATCTGAAAATGAAGACACTGAGCCACTCCCATCAAATTTATACAAAATTTTAAATCTTTCAGAAGCTTTCTCTTCCTCGCACTTCCTGCGAAATATAGGAAAATAATTTGTCACTTTCTTCATACCCGCTGATCTTGTAGTAAAACCTCAGAATTAGGTATTACTTTTTAATTTATTACTTCTTTACTACTATCTCTTTTCACAACACATTTTGCAGATACACGTCTCTGAATGTATCTGCAAATTGTATCACTATACAACCTCTAGTATGATAATATATATATATATATATATATATATATATATATATATATTTATTTATTTATTTATTTATTTATTTATTGTGTGTCATACTAGAATGTCGTGTTCCCAGTTTGGCACAACTTTGCCACATGAAACACGAAAGCGGTCAAGACGTCCTCCTTCTGCTCGGCTCCTGATCGTTGTCAGGAGGAGGCTAGTTTTTGATTACGCAAAGGTTTCTATTATTCGGAAAAGATCAACTCGGATTTCTTTACGTAATCAGTATGAATTTTATAATTACCTAAGAGACCTTTAACAATGAACAATAAAAAAATTGCATTTGCAAATGAAATCATTAATAAATAAGGCAGTTATGAGTTGGTTAGAAGACAAGGAGTGGCCTTCTGTCTACGATCAGGATGCCACAGTATTCTCTGCTGTAGTAAAGACTGTTTGACATTTATAAAAATAATATGACATGAAGGTAAAAAAAAGAGAAATAAAGGAAAAGAATAGAATAAGAGATCTGGTAAACACTAAATATATTCAAATAATTCTCACAAGCAATTAGGGCTTATTTATAAACAGTATAATTTACATAAGTAATTTTCTAACTGTATGGTCCGATCAGATTTCAGACTGTCCTGTGCTAACTTTTTTGGTCCCCGTTTCTGTCACATATTACAGTCATTACTTTTCTCCTTTCTTCGAGACAATTCTTGCACCGTTCAACACTTCATAACAATAACTTCCCGGTTTACAGTATCGAACATAAATTACTTGAATTTTATTAATTAATAATGTTGTCTGCACGTTGGCCAGACAGCTCACATTCATGGCTTAAAGAGGATCTTCTTTACGTTTTCACATTACAAGCAGAAGTACGATAAAATCTGAAGATCTACGAAGGTTTATTAGTGTCATCTTTAATTTAGATCGAAGCGAAACATTCAGTTCAGCTTCTGTTAGAATGTATCTTTGACTGCGCAATCGTTGAATTAGCGTCCGCGCTAGAGGCGCATCTTTAGTTACGTAAATTATATAAAACAAATGTCTTTCAAAGAATGGGTCTCATCTCATAAGTTGATCACTTAATACACAGCTAGGCGAATGCATATCAATGGGTACTCACGGCTTTCATACGACGGAAATGCCAATAATGTTACAAACCATACTTCAATAGATATGGCGTGAAAAATACTGAGGTGCGTACAATGCATGTTTCGTGATTGATAGTTAGCGGTCGGGATTATTGGTTCGTTTATAATAAAATATATAAGTATGATTTTTGTATTACGTCCTTTGTACGAAGCAATACTGAAACGGAACTGTGGAGACTCTGAATTTAAAGGATAACGACGGAAACATGTTACCAGGCAGCGAACGCTTTTTGTCGAAACATTGAGAGGTATTTAATGCTATTTAAATGTCCACGCAATTCACTGTAATCCGAGCATAGTAACGGACGCAGTCCAAAAAAAATAAACGAAAGCAAAAGACACATTGTCGGCAAAAAACGTCCATTACTGCTCTCGTGCATGCGGTGCAGTGTATCTGTCCCAATCGATTAAACATTACCCTTTTCAGTTCTGCGAATTTTCATTACAGAGCGGCTTATGCGTCAGCAGCATATGTCCACCCTGCTAGCAGGTACCTGTATTAATGAGATATGACTGCAGTTCCTGGAATCAGCCAATACTCAGAATACAAATCACGTGGATGTAGGTTCTAATAGCTCTGGAATACCTGTGCTGCGGTTCTACGACTTCGCCTCTGGGGCAATGAAATTCTGCAACCACAGAGGAACACACTGGAAATACAATTTACTACAGATAGATTCTTCAAAGCTATTCACTGTTCATTTATATTCTTTTGTTTCCTTTTTTTCTAGATTTAGGGTGGTAGCTCCATTCAGAACTACTGATTCTCGTTCGGATCAGTCAAGCTGTCGTACTGCGATCTGCCAATGTCGCTGGAAATCAAGATACGAGGTAGCTGCCTGAAGGCTTCGCTCATATGAGCATGGAATTTGTCAACTGGACTGCGAGCCAAAATTAACGGCATAAGACAAATAAGAGGACTATGACAGTCGAACAGATATCATCACGGAAATGCTGTATCATCTACGGACCAATACAAAAAATTCACCTTGTAAAGTTATGGGGAAGGTCATGAAAGACTGCGAGTACTTTATAATCATAATTACCTGCCACTTTGTCGGCTGGTGTGGCCGAGCGGTTCTAGGCGCTTCAGCCTGGAGCCGGGCGACGCTACGGTTGCAGGTTCGAATCCTGCCTCGGGCATGGATGTGCGTGATGTCCTTAGGTTAGTTACGTTTAAGTAGTTGTAAGTTCTAGGAGATTGATGACCTCAGATGTTAAGTCCCATAGTGCTCAGAGCCATTTGACCCATTTAACCTGCCACTTTCAATGTTGTAGGAGGCCATCTATAAAAATAGTGTTGTAGTCTTCTTTAGGTAAATCTTTTATTTGGTACGTTCGCAAGGAGGGATCCTTACGATCTTGGCAAATGAAAAGTTTTCGCAAACATGCTCCATACGGCAGAGAAGGTTTATTTGCTAGTAATGTGACAAAAGGACGTTATATGCTGAAGAGAAATTTTGGAAATCCGTCTTTGCCTTGATTAACTCGTACGCCTTTAGTTCTGTGCGTCGTTTGTTTTCTGGATTGTAGCTGTGATCCCACCTTCACAAATAAGTTTCTAACGGCTCTAACTGTATAGGAGGTGATCCAAAAGCTTCTGTTTGAAGACCGAACTGTCCATAATCGGTATGCCAATCAGGCAAAACAGACATGAGCATTCAGTCAATCATTCCACGGACGCTCCAGGATGAAGATATCTATGAGGAACTACAGCTATATCTCGAGAATGTCTGTATTCTATCACATGGCTAGTTTCGGCTACACATTACCGCCATCCTCAGGCCTCACGACTCCATTTCCTTGGCGGGTTTCCTGTGCGATCCTTATTACTAGGCCACGTCGGACTCACCATACGCAATGTCCTTGCGCTAGTAGTGGTATAGTCCAGTGACGGTAGCTGGCTGGTCATCTTGGTCCATCGAGTGGAACGGACGTCCCAGCAGTTAGTGGCTGGTAATGAATGTGAATATGTGCCTAAATTTGACAGTGTTTAGCCAGGCCAGGTCTGCTGTTCTCTTTGCAACAGCAGCAGTTTTTCCTTATAAGCAAAAGCGCGAGCCCCAGCCATTATCTCATTGCTCCGACCCTTGCATGACATCAGCACTTCAGCACCCTGGTGGAACTTTTAAATAGTGTCCAAGGTTCTCCTTTCAGAAACCTTGTTCAGTGACTCCCACATTCTCAGCTTGCCGTACTGAATGCGTGTTCCACCGACAACACACGTAGTTACAGAGATAGCTGCCGTGCGGGTCGTTATGATATCGTATCGCTATTGCTGAGCCTTCTGATTCACTTGTGGATCTGTGGTGCTACAGGGAGTTTAAACGTCTGTAAGTTATTCATTAGATTTTTCATGCTAGCCTTCAGCTGTTTTCCCCGCGAAACCAGCATCAGATCCGTGGACAGCCTGCCGTGTAACATCAGGCGAACACTTGACGTCAGACCGGGCTTCTCTGCAGACCACGCTGAACACTCGCAACCTCCTCATGGTCTCCAACAGGACACCACTCTGTCACACCATTAATGGTACACGTTCACAGTGCTCGTATGACATCGGCAGACACTTGTCAGTTCAGATAATAGTTCTTCACCTCAGCTGTTTACCTCAATTATGAAACGACCATTACCCCTAGTCAGTCAACTCGTGAAGCTTGCTCCTTACAGAGACACAAAATAATATCATTTTCAAGCTCTAAATTATTACGGGAGATTCTAAGCTATGAGCAACGCAAAAGCCTCCGTGTCCTGTTGTTGAAAAGTTGCCACTAACTCCAATAACTCAGGAGCCAATGAGCTACCAGTCGCCGTTTCTCACTGACTGAGGTGATAGTAGGTGATAGTATTGTTTGTGTCATGGCATTCAAATGCACAAGTATGTGCTTGACAACTCTTGTGAACTCAGAATAAGTAAGGGAATTTGAAAAAAAGCACATTTTACTACTAACTAACAAGAAGAATTATGTAAAAAAGAAACTACTCTAACTGCATTTCAGACACACTAATCCAAAGCTAATGAAGAAGCTTTTGAAATCTGATGCACGATTCTGACTGTACATCTTGTCATGAGCGCTCTTTATCAAATCAGTTTTGATGGGGAACAACTTCCCCTTGTCTTCGCTGACATACCGGATCACTCTCTCTAGAAGTCTTGTTAAGTCGATACTGTTAGCCATTTCTAAGTTTCACGTCAGATGGAGACCAGGCAATAGCATAAGACTGATATTACACAGAGCTGCTATCACACGGGAACCTGAATTCCTAGAGTCAGAACGCTCAACTTAAAAATTCCTCAAATGAACTATTGTTCAACGTTTGTCACATTAAAATAGATGGGACTGAAAAGAAGAAGATTTGTCCTGTGACCTTCATTATGATCTGTCAATCATTTTAGTGCACTCATGTCACCAACAGTTGTGCTTTTAACACTAGTCAGAAGCATATTTACATCTGAACACTGCACTTCAAGCTAATATTCAGTAGACAAGCTTCATGACAACTTAAATGTTATCTACTCAGTCCTTGGGTGAGTTGGTCTTGCCTTTAAAGAAGTGGCAAGTTTGATGGTTCCTCCTGTGACTTACCAGTGCGAACCATGGCCACAAAATACTTCGCGTGAGAGTAATACCATCAGGATGACATTAGCTGACTGTCATATACGCCTTTTTCCAAGATAAACATGTGCATCTTATCATAGCTGAGTTAGTTAATGATTTGTAGAAAGCTTTTACAAACCACCAAATTGACTGGCGCAAGCCACAGTTATTCCACATCTAGTCGCAGATATGTAACCTTAGATATTGTGCTATATAGTGACAGTAAAACAACACTGATAACGACCATGAATCATTTATTGCTTCTTCATAAACAAATATTAACACAGAGTCGGTTGATAATTTCAAATGGCGTGCGTAGGAGAAATTAACAACTTTTGTACTACAAGATTAATCAACTACATTCACAGGCATTGCAAGCGTCCTTGTTAACAATACAAATTTTCCAGTAGGTACACAGATGTGGCAGTACATCGATGAAGAAATCATTACATCAGTTTCCTGTTCTACATTTTCTTAACGTTCCATCAAGGTGCTGACGAATATCTTGAGGACGTCATGCAGCAGTGACTTTATAAACGGCACACTGTTTCCACACAGTGGTCTCAGTTCTCACAATGATACATCCTTCTTGATACATTAGATACTCACTCATAATGGCTGTGGCTCCAAAAGGAACTGAGAAATAACCAGTCTTGTTTATCACTTTACTGTTCTGATCCCACTGAAATTTATCTGCTGGCGTATGCCAGAGCACGTCACAATTGTAGCTTGTTAAGTCACTTGTAAGGATATGTAGTGAAAATACTACTGGTATTTCTCTGCTGGCTCAACAACTGCAGCGCACAAGAGAGAGTACGCTGAGGTTTCCAGAATCGGCCAAGACGTCAGTTTCTGTTTACACGTCGCTGTAACTGGGCTCAGAAAATTTGCCAGTAGAACGGGACGCGATCCCCAGCTATCTCAGCGCTGGATTTTCGCTGAGGTGGCAGCGGCTTTTGGGAGAGTCACTCGTGCTGGAGACGCAGATCTCCGTCCATGTCCTCATACAGGCGCCTGGCCTCGCTTCTGAAAATAATTCCATACAATCACGTACATGATGACAACTTTTTATTGTACACATTGCTCGTTAACAGTGAGAAACTAATTGAGATCAAAGTCTAAGAAACTAGACAGGAAAAATAAGACTGTAATTATCTGAAACTAGGGGGAGAATGACACACTCAGTCCTACAAAAAATTACGTGTGTTGCTCATATCAAGAACTCACTCACAAATTAAATAATATACATCCAGAATAAAATATAATATTAAGTATAAAATCCGTCACCAATACCTAATCAGTAATAATGAAGGTCAAACAATGATGTGCGTACAAAGGAGAACCACACTTAAATTCAGTTGTCTTTTTGTATCCACACTATTTCACCTCTTATTAGTTGTAAAATAATTTACCCTTACGTGTGTAGCTGTAGCTACCCAACTTAGAGAATATTTTTAATAACAACATCACAGCCGATATAACGATATGTTGATGAACGTACATCACCATTAACCAAATTTAAGAGCTGCGGACAGGAACACATAACAAGAATAGTGAGACACACTATGGTTAATACTTGCCTCATCATCTTCTACACTTGGTAAAGGCGGGTAGGATGGAGGTTTAGATTCTTTATGGGGATCCCAAAACTCGTAGAACGCGTGGCAGACAACTATCACTACGAAGATGGTACAGGTAAACCATTGCGGGAAGCACCAGCTACAGGCGACTGGGACGCGATCAAATATTATCCCCGACTCGACCAACGCTAACACAGTTAACTCCGTCATAGTTACTACCGATAACAGGAACATACATATGCAGTCCATCTTGCGGAATACTGTTCCTTAGCAACAGCTCGATTGCATTTATATTCTTCATTTACAAATGAATGTCGTCTTAACAATAATTGTTAGTGGTTTGTTTGTGGCTGCCTACGCAACAAAATCAGTAAGCGACAAACTGACGGCAGCTTTGTTTTCCTTGTAGATTGAAACACACATGTATGAATGATTTGTTACAGTTGTTCGAACAAAAATTCTTTTACATGCTTATTGCCCTTGCCACTCTGTAGGGTACAACTGAGGCTATATTAAAACATTACCTACTGTTCTCTTTCCAATTTTACTGACGACGGATTGCTAGCATAAAGCCTCCTCCGTCACATACCTCTTTGTGCACACCTCTTATCATTGTTGCGTATGCTTCACCATGACATAACTACAGGATTGACTTACTGAAGTACCAGTCTTTCTTCTATATTTTCCACAACATTTCTGTAGCTCTCTTGTCTCCAAGAAATGCCTAATGAAACCAAAGCCACGTTTGTCTTAAACATAGTCCACCTTTTCTTGGGGAACAAGAAAAGTTGAGATCCACTGTTACGGGGATATAGGGTAGAAACACAAGCATCAGAGCATAACAGTTCCAGTTCCAGGCAGTCAACGAGTGTATGGACAGGATAAGCAGGATTTTATTCGTGGAGCTATTTTATCAAAACGGCAGCGGTTGTTGAAGAAGATAGTGTTTCCCTGGCTGAGAATGCTGGATGTAGCGTATGATCGTCAAGCAGTACATGAGCTGTGGCACTATAGCTGCACATTTCATGGCCCACCATTAGTAAAGTATTGTAAAATGGTATCTGTACAAACTTTCAGGCTTTAGGGGTTGTGGATGGTTGTCACACCAAGGAACATTTATAACCTGGAACGTAAACACGGTACGCAATTAACAAATGTTACGCCCTGATGTGGATATTAAAGGGTATTTCTTTCGGTGGTTTATATGTTAATTTCCTTCCGCACATCCTTACTAATTTCCTACAATGTAGCATTGTCCTATAATCACCGGATTACCATGGGGGAATGTCAGGTAGCGAAAGTTCAGTTACAACCACCCTGTATACCCATTATCTTGTTCTCACTGACGGCTGAGATGTGCTGCTATTCATTTCATCGAGTGCGATTTCTTGCAAGCACTCTGACTATCGGTATATGCTTCCTGCAACGATTCAGTGACGTGATGTTTTCTGTTTTGACAACAGATTGGTTGGTATTTAAGTATTGGTGTGATTATCGTTAAAATATATTAGGCTGCTATCCTTTAAGCCATTTCGAGTTTGACGTAGCTCTTACGTTGTAGAATAGACGAGGTGGTACCAAAACACTGCGGTTTAATGTAGACTTTTGATGAATGTGGTAAATGTTCCTCTTTAAACTATCTGTTCGAATATGGTAGAAACCTTTGGTTTATGCCTGATACACTTAAGTTTTTGGGAATAAAGTGTAACAGATGTTTATGCCCATGACTTTATTTCGACAGTCATAGTGAATCGTGGTAGACAAACTACAGACTGAAAAGTGAGTGGTGATGAAAATTGTGGAACCTGGTGGTACATTAAGAGGATTACTTAGAATCTTTGATCGTTTATCTAAACTATGTGAAATGGCTCTGAGCACTATGGGACTTAACATCTGAGGTCATCAGTCTCCTAGAACTTAGAACTACTTAAACCTAACTAACCTAAGGACATCACACACATCCACGCCCGAGGCAGGATTCGAACCTGCGACCGTAGCGTTCGCGCGGTTCCAGACTGCTGCGCCTAGAACCGCTCGGCCACACCGGCCGGAAAAACTATGTGAATATCCATGATACTTTCATGGGGATATAGCTGTGTAGACGTAGTCAAATAACAGGGCAAAAATAGTCTTATTTTGCCCGTGGGCAATGATTCGCATCATTGGGGGCATAAGCACCAAAGACATATGCCAAAAACAGTATCTTATCTACCACGTTCGGCGTGCGGAGAGCTTTTATTATTTCGACAGGAGCCCATAATCCAGTATAGGTTGCACCCGATGGTGTTAATGGTCATTATCTTAAACTCAATTCAAGCTTATTTTGTTAAAAATTATATCGCTTTGTACTATAGTTGCAAATCTTGACAAAACAGTATGATTATTTTATGTTACACGACACTCTTGACAAAAAAATGAAGATATTAGTCACATTTATAACTGAAAATGACAGATCGAGATGACGGTACTGTAGGTGTTGCAAAATTCAAGTAATAAACAGTAAGTAAGGTAATACCAATCTACTTCAAAGAGTCGTTGATAAAAGAAAGCTTCTTCTAAAAAATCGGAAATATTTGGTATTATTTTACAGTACAGCCACTTACCACACACGCTAAAAATCGTTGGATTCGCTATAGATGCAGAAGCAGGTCCTTGTTCTATCGAGTGTTCTAACATAAACGAAAGAAAAGATTTTGCAATGTTGCCAGCTTCGAAACACATGTGGAAACTTCAAATGGGCCTATTGAAGCGCATATAGAGTTCAGAACGTGCCGGAGGTGTCCTGCCAGTATAAATCTAAAGTATGACGACGGGCAGGTAGAAAAGGTATACAGTTATTGAGATTACAAATTAATAATTTCCTAATTTCGCAGGAGCATACAGCAGAACAGCTAATGCGTCGAAACTAATCCTTGTTTCCTACTCGTATGTTATCAGGCGTTTATGATTTACAAAATAAAATAAAAGAGACATTTAATTTTTAGGGGCAACTCATTCAGCCAATACAAGGTTTTTTGAGTCCAGAATTTTGAAACAGAAATTACTTGTCGTGTGATCTCATGAAAGTCTTACAGAGGCTTATTCAAGGAACTGGGGATACAAACCAATGCTTACCAACATACCTGTTTCGTAGTTAAGTTTGTCATTTATATTACATCTTTTTGGTATTAACAATTTGGTTCATGGAATGAGTGCTAGACGGCAAAATTATATTTGTAATAACTTAAGGTTTCGCTTACACTGACAAGAAAAGAATCCATTATTTTAGAACATAGATTTTCAGCATCTCGCCACCAATCACAACAAGTTTAACTACTAAATAAAGTTCAGCTTAAACGATATGTAGGTGGCAAACTACCTCTGTTGCACTGACAGACGTACTAGCTGAAACTCTCTGTCTATATTACTCACGTAATTTATTAAGTGAAATCTGTCTTTTGACTGACTTTAGCGCTGGAGGTGACCTGCGTAATTAAGTATTGTACATTAATCACCTGTTTGTTGATGCGTGCCTACAACAGCCTAAGAATAATCGTATTGACCTCTGTATGGCCGGCCGGGGTGGCCGAGCGGTTCTAGGCGCTACAGTCTGGAACGGCGCGACCGCTACGGTCGTAGGTTCGAATCCTGCCTCGGGCATGGATGTGCGTGATGTCCTTAGGTTAGTTAGGTTTAAGTAGTTCTAAGTTCTAGGTGACTGATGACCTTAGACGTTAAGTCCCATAGTGCTCAGAGCCATTTGAACCGTTTTTGAACCTCTCTATGTTGTGTATTTACATGTTTTATGACGTGACTGTCATTGCTTCTCAAATGAAAATATGTTCGGTTGTAGGATCCAATGATTCGTTGCCCATTTGGAAGGACCATTTCCCTTAGAATCTATGGTTGGAGGATAAGCGTACTGTAGTTGAGCAGGGAAGTGGTGACCTACGCAGAGCTGTGAGTGAACAGAAACTTTATAATTTTAATTTAACAGTACGAGCCATTTTTCAGTTTACACTAAGATTGGAGCCTTCATAAAAAACATTAAATCACCCGACACAGGGGCACACAGAAGAAACAAAAAGTTTCAAACCAGGGCTTGCTCAGTCAAGGCAGAATACGAAAGTGATTTCAATTATAATTACAGTCCAACATGGAAGAACAAGTACTACAAGATGAAAGACATAGTTGCCACATGGGACAATTAATTTGCTCTGGGACAATGACACGGATTAAAAACAATTAAGAGAGAATAGACAACATTCACAATAACCTCAAAGCAAATGCTACCAGAGGCGTAATGAAATCATACTGGAGAAGAGACAAAAAATACTCGTTAAAGTACTTCTACTGAAAGTGCCCATAGGATATGGCACACTGCAGGATGACATGAAATTACTGTATTCATCAAGCCTTATTTACCCCAAAACAGTTTCATTACTCTGGCGCACAAGCATCATCAGTCACAAATACAATTTGGTTCACTGAAAAGTGATGTATGAATAGCCCGAAATAATCATTGCCTGTCTTCTCAGAAACAGGTGCATTCATTTATAAATCAGTTAACAGAAGGGTAGCAATCATATGGACATCCTTACACAGAGTAACTACCCAAGTACACCACACAACACTGCTGTTTGCTCTTTCGTGTAAATGCGATGCCGGGAGTATAATGGGCAGAATTACTAACATCTAGAACAACTAGCACTGAAGCCAGGGTAGCACTGTATGTGAAATGTACACACAAACACACACACACACACACACACATACTGACTCAATGCATTGCTACAGTTAGTGTTCTGCAGGAACCGCAAGTAACATATTGCTCTACAGCAAAACAGCGTCAGACATACCGCTCTCCCACCATTCAGACAGCAAAATCGTATTACTAGCCGCCGACAAGGCCATGGCCACCTAGGTGCCGCTTTAAGTCCGTTTTCTTCTACAGATTCACAATAATCCGTCTTCCAGTCAGAGTGGGCCTTGCTCGTTGCCTGTGTTCGGTAACTGCCTCTGCACCGTTCCTGGCAGCAAAGGCCATTTAATAATCAAGCACTGACTCGTTATAATACACAGCAGGATATAAAATGAAAGTCAGCAATGTTTACATGACATGTGCAATTAAGGGAATGATCAGGAATATCTAAAGTTCCAAAACTGAGTAAGCGTAGTCATCAACACTCCAGTGTAAGAATATTATTAACCAATCTTCGGGCCGCAATACACATCTTACAAACAAAAACAGACAATCTACATTTTAATTACATCCAGGTAAAACATCCCCTAAATAAGGTATGATCTCTAAGAGATTCTTCTTGGGGACCTTCAGCAATAAGGTGATTGGGATGACTAATTATATACGAAAAGCACGTCTAAAACATGATAAAATTTACCCAAAATCTTACTCATAGCATACATTGTTTTCAAATGGTTTCTGTGATGTGGGCTGTCATATTCTATTGATGATCAATTTTTTGTGATTCATCTCCATATTCCTATTTGCCTGATTCCACATCTCTTAGACTTACACAGAATAAATGTTTTCTAATAATAATCATTTAGGGACCATATGTCGGAGAGTAGTGGGATAGGTTTAAACTAAAACAGCAATTTCACAGGGATATTTTTGTGCCCCCTCATGAATAATCGTGATCAACACGTAACTCAGCCAAGAAAACGACTTATACGATTCGATACAATCATTGTGATCACACATAACGAGCACTGAAGAAAAATTCCGATTGACGCTCTCCGCAAACAAGGGATGTTACACCACTCGCCTTTAAAATTGCTACACCACGAAGATGACGTGCTACAGACGCGAAATTTAACCGACAGGAAGAAGATGCTGTGATATGCAAATGATTAGCTTTTCAGAGCATTCACGCAAGGTTGGCACCGGTGGCACCACCTACAACGTGCTGACATGAGGAAAGTTTCCAATCGATTTCTCATACACAAACAGCAGCTGACAGGCGTTGCCTGGTGAAACGTTGAAACGTTGTTGTGATGCCTCATGAAGGAGAAGAAATGCGTACCATGACGTTTCCGACTTTGATAAAAGTCGGACTGTAGCCTGTCGCGATTGCGGTTTATCGTATCGCGACATTTCTGCTCGCGTTGGTCGAGATCCAATGACTGTTTGCAGAATATGGAATCGGTGCGTTCAGGAGGGTAATACGGAACGCCGCGCTGGATCCCAACGGCCTCGTCTCACTAGCAGTCGAGATGACAGGCATCTTATCCGCATGGTTGTAACGGATCGTGCAGTCACGTCTCGATCCCTGAGTCAACAGATGGGGACGTTTGCAGGACAACCATCTCCACGAACAGTTCGACGACGTTTGCAGCAACATGGACTATCAGCTCGGAGACCATGGCTGAGGTTACCCTTGACGCTGCATCACAGACAGGAGCGCCTGCGATGGTGTACTCAACGACGAACCTGGGTGCACGAATGGCAAAACGTCATTTTTTTCCGGGTGAGTCCAGGTTCTGTTTACAGCATCGTGATGGTCGCATCCGACAACGCGGTGAACGCACATTGGAAGCGTGTATTCGTCATAACCATACTGGCGTATCACCTGCTGTGCTGGTACGGGGTGCCATTGGTTACAAATCTCGGTCACCTCTTGTTCGCATTTACGGCACTTTGAACAGTGGACGTTACATTTCAGATGTGTTACGACCCGTGGCTCTACCCTTCATTCGATCCCTGCGAAACCCTACACTTCAGCAGGATAATGCACGACTGCATATTGCAGGTCCTGTATGGGCCTTTCTGGATACAGAAAATGTTCGACTGCTGCCCTGGCCAGCACATTCTCCAGATCTCTCACCAACTGTAATCGTCTGGTCAATGATGGCAGAGCAACTGGCTCGTCACAATACGCCAGTCACTACTCTTGATGAACTGTGCTATCGTGTTGAAGCTGCATGGGCAGCTGTATCTGTGCACGCCATCCAAGTTCTGTTTGACTCAGTGCCCAGACGTATCATGGCTGTTATTACGGCCAGAGGTGGTTGGTTGTTCTGGGTACAGATTTCTCAGGATCTATGCACCCAGATTGCGTGAAAATGAAATCACATGTCAGTTCTAGTATAATATATTTGTCCAATGAATACCCGTTTATCATCCGCATTTCTTCTTGTGTAGCAATGTTAATGACGAATTGTGTAGTATCACAGAGTTGTGGATTTGCGACTGCAGCCATCTGGAACCGAAAGTTCCAAAATGCAGTCGAAATGTCGGCAACGGCATTATTAGGCATTAAGGTTCGGCATAGCACAAAGGTATCAAATATTCCCGGAATACAGTTAATAGTCCTGGCCACAAGTACGACATTACACTGCCGAATCATGCATTTTTTTATGTTGGTTATGAGAAGCAAGTGATATTTCACCACAGGCATTTGGTTGTGCACATGACCAGAAGTCGTTGACACATCAGTGCGTAATAGTTGACCATGTGTTTTAACAGAACCAATAGTACGTTGGCACGATGCTGCCAGCGAGCGCGAAGCTTCTTTTCTGATATATGACGTGCCCTGTGTGTCCATAGCAGCTCGCGAAGGATATCTCTGTGGCGAGGCATTCGCCGAACCGTGTAGCGATACATGTTATTCACAGCAACAGCGTTCAAAATAATAAAGGAGGCGTCGGAGGAGCTGAATAAATAAATGCACAGTTTTAAAAGATAATATCATTTATTGGTTATTTTAAACGAATGGGCGTTTGTGTGTGTGTGTGCCGATCTCATCAGCATTCAACGGCGAGGTCATCAATACATTTGTACTCAGCAATGAAGTGGTATCATGCAGAGGGATGGCACAATGAAATAACTGTTGATCACGGCACTCCTCTTTGGGTGCTAGATCAGCCCATTCGTTCCTCACAAGACGCATGTTCCCAGGTAGCCAAAAGAATGACACCCACTACCCCAGTCGTTGTAGCTGGAGGAGTGCATTCTGGATTTCCCGGATTACTTATCCGCTGGGTGAAGGGCACTCAATAATCGCTGAAAACAAGAAATTTAGCACTGGAAGAACGTCTCAACTCCTCCATGGCCCGTGTTAATACTACATTGAAGTCATTAAATTCTTCATGCAGTCGGACCTTGAGGACACAATACTGGAGCATTCCACATTTTCAGCTTGCCGAATACTGGTTCTTGCATACTAAATGCGTGTTTGTGTGACGTGGCACGTAGTTAGAAAGATGGCTGCAGTGCGTGCCTTCGTGACATCGTTATTGCTGACTTATCATAAGAGCCATTTGATTCAACAGTGGAACTGTCTTGCAACGGAGGGATTAAATGTATGAAAGTTATTTACTAGAGCTGTTAGGCTAGCCTTCACCAGTTTTTCCCAGAAAACAGCCTGCCATGTACCCTCAGGTCTACACTTTTGAGTACTCGCAACCTCCTCACATAGCTTCCTACAGGACACGACCCTGTCACACCATCAACGGTACACATTCACAGTGTTCTCCCCCCATGAGCCATGGACCTTGCCGTTGGTGGGAAGGCTTGCGTGCGTCAGCGATACAGATGGCCGTACCGTAGGTACAACCACTACGGAGGGGTATCTTTTCAGAGGCCATCAAACGTGTCGTTCCTGAAGAGGGGCGGCAGTCTTTTCAGTAGTTGCAAAGGCAACAGTCTGGATGATTGACTCACCTGGCCTTGTAACACTAACCAAAATGGCCTTTCTGTGCTGGTACTACGAACGGCTGAAAGTAAGGGGAAACTACAGCCGTAATTTTTCCCGAGGGCATGCAGCTTTACTGTATGGTTAATTATGATGGCATCCTCTTGGGTAAAATATTCCGGAGGTAAAATAGTCCCGCATTCGGCTCTCCGGGCGGGGGCTACTAAAGAGGACGTCGTCATCAGGAGAAAGAAAACTGGCGCTCTACTGATCGGAGCGTGGAATGTCACATCCCTTAATCGGGCAGGTAGGTTAGAAAATTTAAAAAGGGAAATGGATATGTTTAAGTTAGATATAGTGGAAATTAGTGAAGTTCAGCAGCAGGAGGAACAAGACTTTTGGTCAGGAGAATACAGGGTTATAAATACAAAATTAAATAAGGGTAGTCCAGGGGTAGGTTTAATAATAAATAAAAAGCAGGAGTGCGGGTAAGCTACTACAAACAGCATAGTGAAAGCATTATTGTGGCCAAGATAGACACGAATCCCACTCCTACTACAGTAGTACAAGTTTATACGCCAACTAGCTCTGCAGATGACGAAGAAATTGAACAAATGTATGATGAGTAAAAGAAATTATTCAGGTAGTGAAGGGAGACGAAAATTTAATAGTCATGGGTGACTGGAATTCGAGAGTAGGAAAAGGGAGAGAAGGAGACATAGTAGTTGAATATGGATTGGGGGTAAGAAATAAAAGAGAAAGCCGTCTGGTAGAATTTTGCACAGAGCATAACTTAATCATAGCTAACACTTGGTTCAAGAATCATAAAAGAAGGTTGTATACATGGAAGAATCCTGGAGATACTAGAAGGTATCAGATAGGTTATATAATGGTATGACAGAGATTTAGGAACTAGGTTTTAAATTGTAAGACATTTCCAGGGGCAGATGTGGACTCTGACCACAATCTATTGGTTATGAACTGCAGATTAAAACTGAAGAAACTGCAAAAAGGTGGGAATTTAAGGAGATGGAACCTGGATAAACTGATTAAACCAGAGGTTGTACAGAGTTTCAGGGAGAGCATAAGGGAACAATTGTCACAAATGGGGGAAAGAAATACAGTAGAAGAAGAATGGGTAGCTCTGAGGGATGAAGTAGTGAAGGCAGCAGAGGATCAGATAGGTAAAAAGACGAGTGCTACTAGAAACCCTTGGGTAACAGAAGAAATATTGAATTTAATTGATGAAAGGAGAAAATATAAAAATGCAGTAAATGAAGCAGGCAAAAAGGAATACAAACGTCTCAAAAATGAGATCGACAGGAAGTGCAAAATGGGTAAGCGGGGATGGCTAGAGGACAAATGTAAGGATGTAGAGGCTTATCTCACTAGGGGTAAGATAGATACTGCCTACAGGAAAATTAGAGAGGCCTTTGAAGAGAAGAGAACCACTTGTATGAATACCAAGAGCTCAGATGGAAACCCAGTTCTAAGCAAAGAAGGGAGAGCAGAAAGGTTGAAGGAGAATATAGAGGGTCTATACAAGGGCGATACGATACTGCGTGAAGAGTTTGACAGAGCACTGAAAGACCGAAGTCGAAACAAGGCCCCGGAAGTAAACAACATTCCATTAGAACCACTGACGGTCTTGGGAGAGCCAGTCCTGACAAAACACTACCATCTGGTGAGCAAAATGTATAAGACAGGCGAAATACTCTCAGACTTAAAGAAGGATACAATAATTCCAATCCAAAAGAAAGCAGGTGTTGACAGATGTGAAAATTACCGAACTATCAGTTTAATAAGTCACAGCTGCAAAATACTAATGCGAATTCTTTACAGACGAATGGAAAAACAGGTAGAAGCCGACCTCGGGGAAGATCAGTTTGGATTCCGTAGAAATACAGGATCACGTGAGGCAATACTGACCTTACGACTTATCTTAGAAGAAAGATTAAGAAAGGCAAACCACGTTTCTAGCATTTGCAGACTTAGAGAAAGCTTTTGACAATGTTGACTGGAATACTTTCTTTCAAATTCTAAAGGTGGCAGGGATAAAATACAGGGAGCGAAAGGCTATTTTCAATTTGTACAGAGACCAGATGGCAGTTATAAGAGTCGAGGAGCATGAAAGGGAAGCAGTGGTTGGGAAGGGGATGAGACAGGTTTTTAGCTTCGCCACGATGTTATTCAATCAGTATATTGAACAAGCAGTAAAGGAAACAAAAGAAAAATTCCGAGTAGGTATTAAAATCTATGGAGAAGAAATAAAAACTTTGAGGTTCGCCGATGACATTGTAATTCTGTCAGAGACAGCAAAGGACCTGGAAGAGCAGTTGAACGGAATGGACAGTGTCTTGAAAGGAGGATATAAGATGAACATCAAGGAAAGCAAAACGAGGATAATGGAATGTAGTCGAATTAGCTGGGTGATGCTGAGGGAATTAGATTAGGAAATGAGACACTTAAAGAATTAAAGGAGTTTTGCCATTTGGGGAGTAAAATAACTGATGATGGTCAATGTAGAGAAGATATAAAATGTAGACTGGCAATGGCAAGAAAAGCGTTTCTGACGAAGAGAAATTTGTTAACATCGAGTATAGATTTAAGCGTCAGGAAGTTGCTTCCGAATGTATTTGTATGGAGTGTAACCATCTATATAAGTGAAACATGGACGACAAATAGTTTGGACGAGAAGAGAATAGAAGCTTTCAAAATGTGGTGCCACAGAAGAATGCTGAAGATTATATGGGTAGATCACATAACTAATTGGGGAGAAGAGGAGTTTGTGGCACAACTTGACAAGAAGAAGGGACCGGTTGGGAGGACATCTTCTGAGGCCTCAAGGGATCACAAATTTAGTATTAGAGGGCAGCGTGGAAGGTAAAAATCGTAGAGGGAGACCAAGAGATGAATACACTAAACAGATACAGAAGGATGTAGGTTGCAGTAGGTACTGAGAGATGAAGAAGCTTGCACAGGATAGAGTAGCATGGAGAGCTGCATCAAACCAGTCTCTGGACTGAAGACCACAACAACAACAACAACAACATATGACATCGAGAGACACTTGTCAGTTCAGAAGCCAGCTGCAATGGCCATAACTTCTAGTCTATCAACTCGTGAAGCTCGCTCATTACAGAGACATAATATAGTATCGCGTTCTAATTTTAAATTGAGTATTACGGGAAATTCTAAGCTTGAGCAACGCAAAAGCCTCCATGTCCTACTGTTGAGATGTTGCTCCGATTACACAGGAGCCAAAGTGCTACCAGTCTCTGTTTCCCACTGAATCAGGAGACTGTATCATTTGTTGTGGTCCTCGGATATACAACTATGTGGCTGACAACTCTCGTGAAGTCAGAAATAAGTAAGTAATTTAAAAAGAAGCACACTCTACTACTGACTTCCAAGAAGAAGCATGTAAAAAAGAAACTACAGTAACTGCATTGCAGACACATTAATCCCCAGCTAGAGAAAAGCTCTTGCGATCCGATGCACTATTCTGACTACATTTTTTTTATTGGCTCTCTTTATCAAATCAGTTTTGATGAGTAATAGCTTCCTTTTGCCCTTCACTGACTACCAGATCACCTTCTCTAGATGTGTTGTGATGTCGATACCGCTAGCCATTTCCATGATTCACATCCGATGGAGTCTAGGCAATATCATAAGGCTGATATTACACAGAACTGTTATTAACATGTAACTTCAACATTCCTAGAGTCGGAACGCTCATCTTCAAAGTTCCTCAAATCAACTGTTGTCCAATGTTTGTCACATTGACATTTACTAAAAAGAAAATTTCTCCTGTGACATTCATTCTAACCTGTCGGTCATTTAAATGGACTCTTGTCGCTGACAATCGTGTTTTTAACATAAGTAAAACGAAGATATGCTATTCGACACTGTGGTTGAAGCTAATATTCACTAGATGAGAATGCATATCACATTCAGGTTATCAGAGTCTATTATCTGTTTCATGACAACTTTAATGTTATCTTCTCAGTTGTTGGGTGAGTTGGATTTTCCTTGAAACGCAAGAGCAAGTTTGATACTTCCTCCTGTGACTTAACAGTGTGAACCATGGCTACAAAATCCTTGGCCTGTGAGTCATAACATCCCCATGACCTTAGCCGACTTCGTTCCGGTATCTTTTGAATAATATTCAGTGCATGCCATTCAGCTGTTTGACGTACGCCTTTTCCCAAGATAAAACACTTGCACCTTATCACATCTGAGTTAGTTAAGGATTTGTAGAAAGTTTTCACGAATTGCGAAACTGATTGGCGCAAGCCACAATAATTCCACATCCAGTCACAGATATGTAGCCTTAGATATTGTGCTATATAGTGAGAGTAAAAGAACACTGATCATGTCCGTGAATTATTTATTAATTCTTCTTAAGACATATTAACACATAGTCAGTTCATCATGCTGCAACGCAATAATTTCAACTGGCGTGCGTAGCAGAAAATAGCAACATTTGTTCCATAAGATTAATCAACTATATTCACATTTAGTCCAAAGGTAGTTGTAAACAATATCAGTTTTCCAGTATCTGTACAGATTTGGCACTACGTCGATAAGAAGTCATTGCGCCAGTTTTCTGCTGACGAACACCTTGAGGACGTCATCCAGCAGTGACTTAATAAACGGTGCTCTGTTGCCACACAGTAATCTCAGTCTTCACAGGGACGCATCGTTCTTGATACACTAAATACTCACTCCTAATGGCTTTGGCTCCGTAAAGATGAGAGAAATAACCAGTCTTGTTTATCACCTTACTGTTCTGATCCCCCTGAAATTTATCTGCTGGCGAATGCCAGAGCACGTCACAATTGTAGCTTGTTAAGTCACTTGTAAGGACATGTAGTGAAAATAACTACAAGTATTTCTCTGCTGGCTCAACAGCTGCAGCGCACAAGGGAGAGCACGCTGAGGTTTCCAGAATCGGCCAAAAGGTTAGTTTCTGTAACTGTGATCGGAAAATTTTCCAGTAGAAGTGGGCGGAATCCCCAGCTAACTCAGAGATGGATTTTCACTGAGGTGGCGGCGGCATTTGGGAAACTCACTCTTGCTGGATACGCAGATGTCCGTCCATTTCCTCATACAGGCGCCTGGCCCCGCTCCTGAAAATGATTCCATACAATCACGTACATGATGACAACATTATCTTGTACACATTGCACGTTAACAGTGAGAAACTAATGGAGATCAAAGTGTAAAGAAGTAGACAAGAAAAATTAAGAGTATATAAGTATCTGGAAATAGGAGGAGAATGACACACTCAGTCCTAGGGAAATAGCATGTATTGCTCCTATAAAGAACTCACAAATTAAATAATATATATTCTGAGTAAAACATAATACACATACATATGAAATCCAAACCTGTCACGAATACTTAATCAGTTACAACTAACGTCAAATATGGTCGAATGACAAAGGAGAACCGTACTTAAAGTCTGCTGCCTTTTTGTACCCGCACTATTTCACCTCTTATTAGTTGTAAAATAATTTGCCCTTATGTATGTCGTTGTAGCTACCCAACATATAGGACATTCTTTAATAACAACATCAGAACCGATAACACGATATGTTGATGAACGTACATCACTACTAAGCAAATTCAAGAGCTGCAGACAGGAACACATAACAAGAACAGTGAGACACACTGTGGTTAATACTTGCCTCATCATCTTCTACACTAGGTAAAGGCGGGTAGGATGGAGGTTTAGATTCCTTATAGGCATCCCGAAACTCGTAGAACGCGTGGCAGACCACTATCACAGCGAATATGGTACAGGTAACCCATTGTGGGAAGCTCCAACTACAGGGGATTGGGACGCGCTCTAATATTATCCCCTCCTTGACCAACGCTAAAACAGTTAACTCTGTCATAGTTACTACCGATAACAGGAACATACATATGCAGTCCATCTTGCGGAATACTGTTCCTTAGCAACAGCTCAGTTGTATTTATATTCTTCATTTACAAATGAATGCCGCCTTAACAATAATTGCTAGTGGTTTGTTTCTGACTGACTGTGTAACGAAATTAGTAAGCGACAAACTGACTGCAACTTTGTTTTCCTTTTAGATTCAAACACACACGTATAAGTGATGTGTTACAGTTGTTCGAACAAAAATATTTTGACATGATAGTTGCGCTTGTCTCTCTGTAGGGCATAGCTGAGGCTATATGAAACGATTATCTACTGTTCTCTTTCCAATTTTACAGACGCATTACTAGAATAAAAGGCTGCTATGTCACAAATCTCTTTGTGCAAACATCTTATCATTGTTGCGTGAACTTCACTGTGATATAACTACAATATTATCTTACTAAACTACCAGTCATGTTTCTACATTTTCCATAAGATTTCTGCAGCTCTCTCATCTGCAAGAAATGCCTTATTAAACTAAAATCACGTTGGTCCTAATTTTCGACGAGATAGGGTTTTGCTGAAGTCATCATGTAGATGCTGTAACCACTCCTTCTACGTCGAGATTTCAACGCACACAATGTAGCCTACCTTAGGATTCACCAGCCAAATCACCTACCCAGAATTCTGGTGACGAGGAATTATTAGAATTTCCCAGTTTTCAGATTTCACTAGAAAATGGCTTGAAAATAAAATCAGAAATGGTTGATGGAGAAAATAAGCTTTTTGGCAATTGGAGGGCTCCTCATCAATTCAGTACATAGTTGCAGCGAAGCAGCGTACGCCAAAAAATGGAGAGCACGCTACACCACCGATGTGTTTATCCCATAGCATTCAGATCGACCTGAAACGTCATTCAATCCCTTGTAACACTGAAAGCTAGGATTCTTCAGCCTGTAGCAGGCGGGCTGCCCCCTTACACCCTTACGGCCAGGCGTAGAGGGCGAAAAGTATTATTGTTTTTATAGTAGCAAGATGCGGCGACAGTTCCTGAACAGCACATACAATTACTGCCGGAACTGGGATTTCAGGGCGATGCGTAAGGTGGAGTACCTTGTGCATACAGAGTGTGAAACGTATGTTAGAATCGTTTCACATTATTTATCTTGTATTTTGTGTTCTCACCCTCAATCACTGTTATTTAGTTTTGTACTTCGTGTTTATCACCATGTAGTGATATAAAATTGCATTAAAGTATCAATTTTTCCAGTAAGCACCTAATAGTACGTATATTACCTACAGTTTGTGCTTCCAAAATTCCTTTCTTTTTTCGTTCTCTGTATGAATGGGTGAGTATGTATGTTTAATTTGCCTTTTGTGGTGCTGTGGTAGCAACAGTGTAGACAACGTAGATTTCTCAATCAAGGCAGAGAGGTTTATTCTCTTTGATAGTCATGGACATTACTTATGTTGGTGGTGGAAAGAACCCCTCTGGTCTCTTCCGGCTTCCCAGGAGAAATTCGTTACAGAGAGGGAGTGCTCTCGTTACTCGGGTCAACGAAGAATGACTTGGGGCTGATGAGTGTGTTAATGTGTGATGGTGTGTAACTGTTCTAACTGACGTAACCATTTCATTTGCTAGTTCAGTTTCAAGGTCGGAGGAGGAGGAGGAGGAGGAGGAGGAAGAGGTGAAGGAGATTAGTGTTTGACACCCCATCGGCAACAAGGTCATCAGAGACGGAGCAGAAGTTCGCATTGGGGAAGGGTGGGGAAGGAAATCTGCCGAGCCCTTTGAAAGGAAACGTACCAGCATTTGCCTGAAGCGATTTAGCAGAGTTACAGAAAACTTAAATCAAGAGGGTCGGACGCGGGTTTAATCCGTCGTCCTCCCGACTGCGAGTTCATTGTGCTAACCACAGCACCACCTCGCGCGGTTTCATGTTCGGTAGTCGAATTCTTATATTTTTTAGAGTTTCGCCACGAGCATATTTTCAGTGTTCAATAAGATTTTCTCGTCCTTGCTTTGTGTAACCAGAACATGTGGTGTAGGAAGAGTGTTATTCCAGTGAGGGGTTGTAAATTCAATTGCTGGATTTCTCTCCTAACTAGAGTAGGTATATAGATTTTTATCGCGTGCATGTGTTTTGTCTCTTGTACTTTTCATTTCGTTAAGCTTTAAGATTGAATATCTTTGTTCGTATCATACTGAATGTCTTATTCTTGACTCCGCGTGATATTTTAACGTTGTGTCTATACGTTTGTACTCGTATTCACAGTATTTCAATCATAGCGACTCGGATAAAACTCTGGGCCTTTGGCTTATTGTGACGAGCAAAATTCTGTTTGTCTGTGTTCATGTTTCTGTGAATTGAATATGATTGTATGAACTTTCCCATGCGCGCCTAAGATTTCCGTTTCATTTATAGCTGCAATGTACCGCAGCACCCAACATAGTAACAATGTAAGTGAGTTAATGAAATGATAGACAACAAGAAATTATAGTTAAAAATTACTTTGTGAATATTTAATATTATGCTTTATTTCAATAAACTGTGTTAAATTGTGAGGACTGTTTCTCAGTCAAACCCTTCACTTTTTGTAAGATTATGTTAGTACATCTAACTTGACGTTCGCAGTTATTTGAGTTATCGTTTGTACTTAAATTTTTCCCTTATGCTCATTCCATATGTTCACTTGGATCTTTTTAGTAATACTAGCACGTTAGTAATGCTTGCAAAATCATTGATTAAATCAGTTCTGTTGTATATTAAGTTTCCTCAGCTTTAATTGAACTGCGTGGTGACGCAGCGAAATTTTGTGGTACACGGAACTTAACAGTAGACTGCAGACAGTTTCTGTTAGCAAATCATTTTCCTCTTACCCATTTATCCAATAATAACCATCTAAAGGAATTCATCAAACATAACTGAGACAGATGGCCCAGACTATAGCAGTAGAACTTCCGAGACTTAAGATGGTTCTAATGGCTCTGAGCACTATGGGACTTAATATCTGAGGTCATCAGCCGTCTAGAACTTAGAACTCCTTAAACCTAACTAACCTAACAACAACACACACATCCATGCCCAAGGCAGAATTCGAACCTGTGACCGTTGCAATCGCGCGGTTCCGGACTGAAGCGCCTAGAACCGCTCGGCCACAGCGGCCGGCCGAGACTTAAGACCATCAAGAATCAGAAACGAACATTTCGGCGTCAGAGAGTGCTCACAGACAACGGTCGTAATTTCAGTGCGTGTTATTGGGCGATTTCGGGACTGTATTCTGATATGTCAGTATCTCTTAGCACTTAACGTGTTCAGGGCAGAAAATCTTTACAGCAGGTTACGAAACACAGCAGAATGATATTCTCCTTATTTTATTTAACCTGGATGGCAGGAAGGTTTGCGTATTCATGAAGAGATACTAACCTGCCTGTTTAAACTCTGGGAGGAACATATACAACAGCGGAAATGAATTAGAGCGAATGGTTCTTGTACTGAGTTCAGAATCCGCACAGCTCCTGACAAACATTCAGTTTTGCTTCATGAAACAGTTCATAGCAACTTGACCTTCGTAGAGGTTGTTGTAGATAAAATTTCCTGTTCCCGCAAGGACTTTTTTTTTTTTTTTTTTTTTGAGTCTTCTGACTGGTTTGATGCGGCCCGACACGAATTCCTATACTGTGCTAACCTCGTTATCTCAAAATAGCTCTTGCCATCTACAAACTCAATTATTTGATGCATTTATTCCAATATCTGTCTTCCTCTGCAGTTTCTTCCCTCTACAGCTCCTTCTAGTACCAAGCAAGTCATTCCCTGCTGTCTTAACACATGTCCTATCATCCTGTCCCTTCTCCTTTTCAGTGTTTCCCACATATTCCTTTCCTCTCCGATTCTGCGGAGAACCTCCTCATTCCTTACGATATCAGTGCACCAAATTTTCAACATTCGTCTGTACCATCGCATCTCAAATGCTTCGCTTCTCTTCTGTTTTCCCACAGTCCATGTTTCAAAACCATACAATGTCATTCTCCAAACGTGAATGTTCAAAAATTTCTTCCTCAAATTAATACTTATGTTTGATGCTAGTAGGCTTCTCTTCGCCAGGAATGCCCTTTTTGCCAGTGCTAATCTGCTTTCGAAGTCCTTCTTGCTCCGTCAGTCATTCGTTATCTTTCTGCGTAGGTAGTACAATTCCTTAACTTCATCTACTTCGTGACCATCAATCCTAATGTTAAGTTTGTCGCTGTTCTCATTTCTGCTACTCCTCATTACTTTCTTCTTTTTTCGATTTACTCTTAATCTCTGTACTTATTACACTGTTTATTTCATTCATCCTGTCATGTATTCTTCTTCACTTTCATTCAGGATAGCAATGTCATCAGCAATTCCTGTCAACGATATGCTTTTCACTTTCTATTTTAACTTTACTCCAAAACCTTTCTTTTATTTCCATCACTGCTTGTTTGACGTACAGATTGAACACTAAGGGTGAAAGGCTACACGGATATTATTGAATAGGTTTCATCACTCTCGTGAACCTAACCTGAACAGAGGAAATACTTTCAGTCTTCAGAACGAACTGCACCCACACAAGGGAGGCAATGAGCTCTAACCTGCGTGCTCTATTCTCTACTACGTGACGAAGAACGTCCTCTTCACACCCTGGAACAACACAGTTAATACTCTAAGTTATAAATATATCAGTTTCTCGCAGCCTTTCGTGTAGAACCAAAGCAGAACACCACTCCTCTAGCCGCAGAGTGGCCAATCGTGACTACCGACCGCCGTGCCATCCTTACCCAATGGCGTCATCTGGAAAAAGTACGGAGGGGCACGGAGTCAACACACCTCCCGACCATGCGTTGTTGGCTTTGCAGACCTTGGAGTCTGCTTCTTCTCATTCAAGCAGCTTCTCGGTTGGCATTACGACGCTGAGTGAACCATCCTCCAGTCGTTCCACCAGGGCAGAATCGCTATTAGTACCGAGAACTGAACTCAGGTCCTTCACATAGCAGGCTTTTGTGCTGACCACTTTTCTTCCGTTCTATATATTTATTCGTCATTTTTGCCAGCATTTTTGTACAGATGTCGCAGTTCCCGTCGTTGAAAATGTGGTTCAGTATTACAAAGAGCGTGGCCAGTCCCCAGGCGAAACATGAGCACTGTGAGCTACTGTGCCGGTGACCACTCGTTATGTAGACGACAGCCCTTGTTATGATCAGACGAAATTGCTTTGTGATGCAAACACAACAACGACAGACGACGGCTCCCATTTCTTATTTTGCGTGCGCACCGTGAATCAGGGTATCTAAATCTACATCTCTACTCTGAAAACCACGAGGTGCATGGTAGAGGATACGTCCTATTGTACCAGTTATTAGGGCTTCTCCTTGTTCCATTCACGCGAGGGAAAGACGATTGTCTGAATGCCTCTGCGCGGGCAGCAATTATTCTAATCTTATCCTCGCGATCTGTATTTGAGCGATACGTAGGGGTTGTAGTATATTCCTAGAGTCGTCATTTAAAGCCGGTTTCTTAAAACTTTCTTAATAGACTTTCTTTGGATACTTTAAGTCTATCTTCAAGAATCGTGCAGTCCAGTTCCTTCTGTATCTCACTGACACTTCCCACGAATTAAACAAACCTGTGTACATTCGTGCTGCCCCTCTCTGTATACGTTTTATATCCCTCTTAGTCCTATCTGGAACCGGTACCACACACTTGAACGATTTTCTAGAACTGGTCGCATGAGTGATTTGTAAGCAATATCCTTTGTAGACTGATGGCACATCCCCAGTATTCCACCGATAAACCGAAGCCTACCACCTGCCTTACCTACGACTGAACCTATGTGATGATTCCTTTTCATATCCCCACAAAGTGCCACACAGAACTATTTTTATCAGTTGGCCGATTCGAATAGTAACTCACTGATATTATAATCACAGGATACGAGGTTTTTTTCGTTTTGTGAAGTCCGAAATTTTACATTTCTGAACATTTAGGGAAAGTTGCCAGTCTCTGCACCACTTTGAAATCTTATCAAGATCTATCCGAATATTTATGCAACTTCTTTCAGATAGCACTCCATTATACACTGAAGACCAAGAAACTGATAGCACTCCGTCTTCAGTCAAGTGGCCCATCGGGAACATCCGATCGCCGTGTCATCCTCAGCTGAGGACGCGGATTGGAGGGATGTGTGGTCATCACACCGATCTCCCGGTCGTTATGATGGCAAAAAAAGTGACTCATCTGCCTCATATCGTGTAGGGCCCCCCACGAGCACGCAGAAATGCCGCAACACGACCGGCGTAAACTCGACTAATGTCTGAAGTATTGCTAGAGAGAACTGACACCATGAATCCTGCAGGGCTGTCCATAAATCCGTGAGTGTATCAGGAGGTGCAGATCTCTTCTGAACAGCACGTTTCAAGGCATCTCAGAAATGTTCAATAATGTTCATGTCCGAGGAATTTCGTGGCTAGCGGAAGTGTTTAAACTCAGAAGACTATCGCTGGAGCCACTCTGTAACAATTCTGGATGTGCGGGCTGTCTCATTGTGCTGCTGGAATTGCCCAAGTCCGTCGGGATGCACAATAGACATGAATGGATGCAGGTGATCAGACAGCATGTACCTGTCAGAGTTGTATCTAGAAGTATCAGGGGTCCAATATCACTACAACTGCACACCTCCCACACCATTACAGAGCCTCCACCAACATGAACAGTCCCCTGCTTACATGCAGGGTGCTTGGATTCATGAGGTTCTCTCCATACCTGTACAAGTCCGCTCGATACGATTTGAACGAGACTCGTTCGGGAGGTACATGTTTCTAGTCATCAACAGTCCCAAGTCGATGTTGACAGGCACAGGCGAGGCGTAAGGCTTTGTGTCGTGCAGTCATCAAAGGTACACGAGTGGGCCATCGCTCCCGTAAGACCATATCAATGATATTTCGTTGAATGGTTCGCACGCTGACATTTGTTGATGGTTTGCTTCAAATCTGCAGCAGTTTGCGAAAGGGTTCCCTTCCCTCACGTTGAACGATTCTCTTCAGTCGTCGTTTGCCCCGTTCTTGCAGGATCTTTTTCGGGGCGCAGCGATGTCGGAGATTTGATGTTTTACCGGGTTCCTGATATTCACAGTACACTCGTGAAATGGTCGCACGGGAAAAACCCCACTTTGTCGCTATTTCGGAGATGCTGTGTCCCATCCTCGTGCGCCGACTATAATACGACGTTCAAACTCACTTCAATCTTGATAACCTGCCATTTTAGTGGCAGTAATCGAGCTAACAACTGCACCAGACACTTGTTTTCTTATGTAGGCGTTGCCGACCGCAGCGTCGTGTTCTACCTGTTTACGTGTTTCTGTGTTTTAATACGCTTGTCTATACCAATTTCCTTGGCCCTTCGGTGTATATGACTGCATGACCTGCAAGAAGCCTGATTTCACTATTAATATTGTCTGCTGGCTCATTAATACAAAATATGAACAGCATGTGGCCCAAACACACTTCCCTGTGGCACACCCGAATTTACTTCTACATTTGACGGTAACTCTCCTTACAATATAATATGCTATCTCCTAACCATCAAAAAGTCCTCAATACAGTCACAAATTCCGCTTGATAACTTTTGACAATATGCGTAGGTGCGCTGCTGAGTCAAATGCTTGCGGAAAATCTAGAAATTTTAAAGGGATCTGATCTTCAGACGTATATCCAACGGTATATTTATGGACGGGTTCCTTATTGAAAATTTGTTATTTAATCCTCTTCACAAAATCCTAAATGCCTGTAATATAAATTGTGGGATGCCAAGTGTAGTTGTGAGTGTAATAATTGATAGCCATCATGTGTTCAGAAAACGAATTATCAGCACCTTCAGTGCTGTCAGTAATCCAGCAACGGGAATCGAATGTACATACTAAGTAATGGATATCTAGAATAAGTTTTATCATTACTTTAACAACGATCTTTGATTAAAGGTGGCTACACAATCAACAGCACGTTTGCCAAGCATTTGTGTGAGAGCGTTTTGTGCAAACATGCACAAATCCCCTGTGCCTCCATACAGCATTAGTTTTTTTCTTCCAAAACGTAGAGCACAGACCACGGAGAGAACACGCTCTCTCTGTCATGCGATGCGAGAAAGGTAATGACTATGTAATGAAACGAAAAATTTTCCCCACGTCTAGTTACTGGGAGAGTTGAAGCTACATTCACATAACCACAAAAAACGTATTGAAGCTTAAGCTGATTTGCATGCAGGACACATAACATAGTTGTCTTGCAGGTCCTCTAGCCTATTTGCAGTACAATCAATTGACTGTACAAAACGGATAGCACAACTGATCACTAGAGAACACTGTTCTTTAAGGTAATCAGTCCAGATGAAAATCAACACCAGAATTTTGTAAGTATTAGTAAACGCTTCATTAGAGATAAGACTGTCCATAGCACTTGTAAACTCAGTTTTATTACAGTAAGCGACATTTCAAAATCACTACAACACACATTAGAACCTGAGTTAACTATCTCTGTCACGAAGTCATTCCAGTAAACGTTAGGCAAAAATAAATACTTTTATGAACAACATATTTCGAGACAATATCTGCACCCCTGAAGTTCTATGAGAATTCGAAGAATTTTTGCTTTTTAAAAGTTTTTTCTACAACTCTGTAACGTCGTTTCCGATACTAGTGTTTGGTCGTAAACTGGACGTTGATCTAATTAATTACAAGCAACGCGATTAACAGCGTCAAGCGCTCTTATCGAAATCTCAAAATTAGCATCGTATCACCAATAATTGGTTTGTACTCATGACTAAACAATTATTTGCGCACATTACAGAACTTTAAATGTCATCATGGACGTTTTATTTTGGATGTGAATTGAAACCAAGCACCTACAGCCACTGTAACTAACCAAAGCTATCGTGCCTGCTCGAGGTCCGACCAAAGCAACGTTCGTCATTGTTAACTAGACATAAAATGTTGTGAAATATCGAAGTTTTCACTAGTATCAGTTAGCAAATATTAAGTTCGAGAGACTCTTGATTTTAAATTGCTTTATGGCCTTTGACCAAAAATGCTGAGACAAATATGAAATTAATTTCCTTTCTCACTTGGCGCTTGACGTCAGTGCCAATGAAGGCATCAAAAATAAAGTGTTTAGTTTTTCTTCGCCGAGAGAAATCATCATCTTGATTTGTATTCTCTATATTTATGTGGAAATAGGATGCCAATACCGACGAAATCACAAAGGAGATGTCATTTTCTTTTAATTCAAAGGAGAAATCCCAAACCATAAAGAGAAAAAGTGGCACAAGAACGGTAGCATAGAATTCTAGTCGAGCGTTTGAGTCCACTACATCCTCAGTTATATACTTATGAATACTTTAAAATTATGAATACTTAATCATCCTCATTGTATTCCTAAACTAAAAGCTCTTACCACGAATTAAAATTCATGTAAGTGACAGGTTTCGAAACGCTTACCTGCAGATCGGAAACTGGCCAGGAATCGCGTACATTTCACTTACGAAATGGTATTACATGGTCTGGGATCTCACACCCTTTCCATGAAAATAGAAATGATACACCGAGAGAACGTGGCGAATTGCGTCTTCGACGGAAATGCAAGCAGTCCATCTCATTTTGAATTCCATAAATGGAATTATGAAGAACATAAACTCATTGAAACTGACACAGTAGGTATTCCGCCAGGTTTTATCAGATCTGCTTATGTTGGAGATTCCGTGAGTGTGACAGAGTGAGAACTTAATAACTACTAACGCAAGTGTCATAAAACTTCGACAGAGTGATGGCAAAGTTGCTCATGTGGCAACTGCATCGTGCAGACTGCCAGTTCGCATTTTTCGCAACTACGGACCAAATTACATACTTTGACTGTAAAAGCGAAAAGCGCTTATGTTGAAGAGCTTTTCAAAGTGCAGTATGTTTAAGACACAGAGAACTCGAAATAACGACAGGTTCATTGAGCAGAGCTTGGTGCTGAGATTTTATGCATCGCTTGCGCAAAGTGTTATTTATTAAGCCCCTAACATTTTAATATTAACGACGATTCTAGGCTACATCAACAGTCATATGAGAATTATCGAGTTCCATTGCGGCGGCAAAGATGGGCACATGGCTCTAGAATTTGGAGAGACATTCCATACGCTGCTGAATCATAACAACGAACTACCACTACATCAGATTATAGGCTATACTTAATTTCTATCTGCGACAGAAATGCTCAGCAATGGTTGAATAGCACCCTAGACACAACACAGTCCATGCCAGTTGATGGTTGCTCTTTGCTTGCATCATACTGCAAACGACTTCATTTCTATCGCTGGACTGTCACCCCTTAACGGGGCGATAAACAATGTTATGGTCTCCCTCACCATCGATCACGCCCACTCCCTCTCCCCACCCGGACACTCACTGTGGATGTCTCGTAAATTATGACGCTAACGCAGATTTATACCGAAAGTAACCAGCTTGTTATCATGTTTTCTGACCTGGTGTCCTGTCGTTACCCTGAAGAGAAATGCTTAAGGTAAATACGAATATTCTGTATGACGGTCATCCAGTGTTTCTGTTCTCCCAGGCACATAATTCGAAAAATTGTGAAAATATGGGACAGAGAAGCAATCATCAGTTAATAAATAATAAGCACTAAAATTTGGCATATTACACCTGTCATCCGACGACCATGAAAACTGTTTTTTGACCCACCCAGTACTGCAGTACAAATTTAAGCGTTTAGTACGAACCTGACACTTAAATTCGTTGAGGTCTTTACCAGTTCAGTGGAGGGAGAGGAAAAAGTCTAACTGTAAATATACTATTCAAGCGGGATTTGTACCTATGGATTCAGTTTTAGTAGCACACATGCGCTGTTTAATCAAGAATGCGAACATTCTCTCATTGCTGTAGTACAGAACAATGCAGTGAGAAGCAGTTTAATTACATATTTAGTGTTTGGTTTAACATATTGCAACACGCTTCAGGCATGTTTTGCTACTTATCAGGCGCTTATTTACACAGAATGCTGTTACATAAAAATAAATTATCTTAATCTAACTTAATACTGAAATGTTTTACTCGCCTCTGTAGCGACTATTTGAGTATTTGCGGGACGAGGTGTCAGTTCATGGCTAGATATCAATGTCCGGTGGTGTCTTCCGCTTGTGTAGAGTTGTGCCTCATTGTGATTGACACCGAAGCCTGTGTGGGAAAAGTAGACATTTGCAGCAGTTATTGTGGTGCGGTATCATGTGACACACCTTTTGTATGATAAACAGTCATACCATGAACATGAATTCAATGACATGACAGACAATAAAAATGAATAAAAACGTACTAGAAGCAATAAATTGGTGGTGGAGAGCACATACTACAAACCATCACAGTAGAACACACGTTTCAGATATGGACAGGAGTATTAACATGTGATGTTCATCCGCAGTTCTTAATCATTCCGAATAGATTGGAGACATTATTTATGTAGTACGGAAATAGGGAAGCATGCGAAACAAAATGCATTGAACACAGAACCATTACTTGTTTCATAAGAGGCAAACTGAACTAGGCCACATAGTTCATTGCACAATGAAGATGGCTAATATTTACACAACTAAATCGGAATTTATAGAGACCCAATAAGCAGAACACTTCGCGATATAAATATTGTATATAATATAATATATTAATGGAAGTGCTATCGAAACATTTATTGGAATTACGAAGTGCCTAAGCTGACCAGTGAACATGGTTCAGTGCACAAAAGTGGTTGCATATATTCACACAATAAAAGGGAGATTTATAGGGAATCAATAATCAAAATGTTTCCACGAAGTTTTCAACTGTTAAATAGCAATCAGAAATATATGAACAATAGACATACATACTCCTCAGGTCGAACGAAATTATACTTGGGAGGACCAGCAGCATTTGCATCCACTCACGGGCACTGCTAGAGAACAAGTTTTTCTTGACCTTTGGCGACCCAGCTTTCTTTCCCCTAGCAATTTCCGCCTTGCTATGTTTTATGTTACCTGGTTACTTCTAATGACGACAGAAAAAGGTTTCTACAACTATGGAAACTTCTCTTGTCGGAGACTTTCCTGTACAACACTGAAACAAACATACCCTGTAGAGTTTCTTTTGAAAATTCCTGAAATTACTGCAAGTCACTAAGAGAGGAACTCAGTTACTATCACCAGACTGATAAGAGGAAAAAAGTAAGGGGAGACATATCTCCAAGTCTGCTAAATTCACTGGCGAATACCATTTGTATCACAAAAAATGTGACTGACTTTCTTAGTTAAGTCGCAGTTACTGATTCTACAACGAAATCCTTTTTGCTGTATTGGACTCAGTTTTTGTGATACACTACCCTCTGTCTATAAAATAACTTGAAAATGATGGATGTTGGTTACTTTGGTATTGCTTAATTATCTTGCTGATATGATTGTTGACAAACAATCCAAATATATACAAGGAATTCCATTTATGATTCTTATTTCTGACATTCAGCACCAGGATGCTAAGGAATCCGTTAAATCACGTTCTTTTTGCATCGCAACGCGCTGTTTATTGCATAAGTCTCAATAGTGAGAGAGCTTTGACTTTGTGAAGTGATTTGCTGTAGGTTGGCGAAAGTCTGTGTTATGTGTAAATTCAAGAGAGGAAATAGGAAATGCTTTGTTCCTAATATATGGTGAGTTAACTCCGAAATCTCAGAAACGAAAATTAAGTACTCTCGAATAAAATTGCTGTGAACTTCATTTTGAGTGCAAGTCCGACGACCGAGGCAAAAAGTGCCGCCCCCCCCCCCCCCTAACATATATGCTGTTTGATATGTGCTACACTCCTGACCGCCTGGATAACAGGATCACGTCACATGTCCTTTGGTGTCCCCCAGGGAACTAACGGATCACAAAAGAGACATTATCGCTGTGTGACAGAAATATCTGGTTATCAGGACCAATACAAAGAAAACTGTGTAACATCCTAGTTTCCCATGTGCTTTAAGACCTGTACAGGGTGAATCAGTTGTTCCTACCTATGCTTTTATGTGATCTACAATGCCTTCAAATACCATAAGCAAGATTTTCATTTTTTCTTCCACAACACGTGCAAACTGTTAGTCACACAGCAAAAACTGAACACAACTTCTTTTGGAAGCAATTTAATGTAGTTAGCTCTAATGTAATACGTTTCCGCTTGAGGAAATAGTTTTCGACTTATTTTAAGAAAACCATTAAAGTTACACTCAAACTAGTTTTCCTGAATAACTCAAAAGTTACCTCCAGCGAAAACATCTCCCAGTATTAAATTTAAATACGTTAAATTTCCTACTAAATGGTCCCATTCATATTTTCTGTACGACTAATAGTTTAGACCTAGCGAGCGAGAGAATATAAAAATCTTGCATGTGGTTTCTAAAGGTTCATGCTTTCAACAAGAATGAGAAACATGAGAACTCTTAATCTGCTGTTCACATATATCTAGTCCAAATGGCATAAATGTGATCTCAAGCTAATTGCAGTTCTGCTCTGCTTGCATCTCATGTACACGAATTACTGCTGTTTCATATGCGAGAGAAGCAGCGCAGACAGAAAAAACGTTAATCTGGCTAAAATAGCCTGCTCGGAGAAAATCTGCTGCCTGAAGAGAAAAATGTCTTGAAGACTCCTCGTGTTGACCGGAAAAGAGTGTACCTACCTCCATCGCATATTAAAATGGGTCTTATCAAAAACGTCGTGAAGGCCACCGACAGAACATCTTATGGATTCATATACACTCCTGGAAATGGAAAAAAGAACACATTGACACCGGTGTGTCAGACCCACCATACTTGCTCCGGACACTGCGAGAGGGCTGTACAAGCAATGATCACACGCACGGCACAGCGGACACACCAGGAACCGCGGTGTTGGCCGTCGAATGGCGCTAGCTGCGCAGCATTTGTGCACCGCCGCCGTCAGTGTCAGCAGTTTGCCGTGGCATACGGAGCTCCATCGCAGTCTTTAACACTGGTAGCATGCCGCGACAGCGTGGACGTGAACCGTATGTGCAGTTGACGGACTTTGAGCGAGGGCGTATAGTGGGCTTGAGGGAGGCCGGGTGGACGTACCGCCGAATTGCTCAACACGTGGGGCGTGAGGTCTCCACAGTACATCGATGTTGTCGCCAGTGGTCGGCGGAATGTGCACGTGCCCGTCGACCTGGGACCGGACCGCAGCGACGCACGGATGCACGCCAAGACCGTAGGATCCTACGCAGTGCCGTAGGCTACCGCACCGCCACTTCCCAGCAAATTAGGAACACTGTTGCTCCTGGGGTATCGGCGAGGACCATTCGCAACCGTCTCCATGAAGCTGGGCTACGGTCCCGCACACCGTTAGGCCGTCTTCCGCTCACGCCCCAACATCGTGCAGCCCGCCTCCAGTGGTGTCGCGACAGGCGTGAATGGAGGGACGAATGGAGACGTGTCGTCTTCAGCGATGAGGGTCGCTTCTGCCTTGGTGCCAATGATGGTCGTATGCGTGTTTGGCGCCGTGCAGGTGAGCGCCACAATCAGGCCTGCATACGACCGAGGCAAACAGGGCCAACACCCGGCATCATGGTGTGGGGAGCGATCTCCTACACTGGCCGTACACCACTGGTGATCGTCGAGGGGACACTGAATAGTGCACGGTACATCCAAACCGTCATCGAACCCATCGTTCTACCATTCCTAGACCGGCAAGGGAACTTGCTGTTCCAACAGGACAATGCACGTCCGCATGTATCCCGTGCCACCCAACGTGCTCTAGAAGGTGTAAGTCAACTACCCTGGCCAGCAAGATCTCCGGATCTGTCCCCCATTGAGCATGTTTGGGACTGGATGAAGCGTCGTCTCACGCGGTCTGCACGTCCAGCACGAACGCTGGTTCAACTGAGGCGCCAGGTGGAAATGGCATGGCAAGCCGTTCCACAGGACTACATCCAGCATCTCTACGATCGTCTCCATGGGAGAATAGCAGCCTGCATTGCTGCGAAAGGTGGATATACACTGTACTAGTGCCGACATTGTGCATGCTCTGTTGCCTGTGTCTAAGTGCCTGTGGTTCTGTCAGTGTGATCATGTGATGTATCTGATCCCAGGAATGTGTCAATAAAGTTTCCCCTTCCTGGGACAATGAATTCACGGTGTTCTTATTTCAATTTCCAGGAGTGTATTTGCGAGAACAGATACCAAAGATCAGTTAAGCAAAAATTAGGGAGGGGATATTTGTAGGACGACAGATAACGGAATTAAGGGCTGATGAACATTTCCTTGATTTGTTGGATGATGTTGAAAAAGGCATGGCTATCTCGTAAGAACTTTTTTAGGCAACTACAATTAGTGAGGTCATATCACCACATGGGAACTAACAGGTAACTTAAGATACATATCTTGGTCAACCATTTGGAGTTATTTCCAGGAAATCTTGGTGTTGTTACTAAGTAAAATGGATAACTGTTCCATCAGGACATTTCTACTACTAGACCTTAAGAAGACACCTTCCTGAGTCAGTCGTAGGAAATCAGGAGGAAAGCATTATCAGGTACGTTTATTCATTTTTTTCACTCTTATGTTGCTCATTTCTTGATTAATTTATGTACTGACACGTATTTTTGTTCACCTTTTGCCAGACACACATAATGCCTAATACATAGGCTACAGGAAGTAGTATCACACGGAAACTGAGGCCGAAGCGGATATTCTGAAATTAAATCTACAGTTAGGGACGAATTATCTCCCAGAAACAGATTTATTAAACATATTCCCACTGCAGTGCCCGACACATTTCAGACTCTTAGAAACCCTCAATGCACTCTCTCTACCTAAATCCTTCTCTCCTCTGCGTTGAACAACGATGTTACTCTCATGAACATAATACTTAGGCATCTCAATTCTCCGAGAATTATTTTGACTCTGCCCTTAAAACAAATTTTTTTTCAATTTCTTCTCGTTTTCTTCTACACATTTCATTAATTTCCTTTGCGCTTAAAACTGGCTTTGTTCTTGGATTAAGTGTACATAAAGTGGTACATTCCTACCTTTCTTCTGAACATTCTAATGTTTTCTTTTTTCCTTGATATTTTTGAGTGTATCGTTTGTTACTCAACTTCTTATCATACGACGGTTCTTAAAATTATATTTGTAGATTCATACTCTGAGATTACTCTTTACGGATATGTCCATTCCTCCACAACTGACCTATCAGTATCCAATATTCACAGATTTAGAGAATTTCAGACCCATTTCATCACAACAGTGCATCATGATTGCATCAAAAAACTCCTAGTGGAGGGTTCTAATATCATGGGTCGTACAAGAATCGGTATTGAAACCATTACTTTTCTCGTAATATGTTGGTGATGTCTGAACTATTTTCTCCCACTGCAAATATCAGTTATACGAAGATGACCTATGGTTGTATCCAAATGCAAGCCCTACAGACTTGTGCACAGCCGTCCAGAATGTAAGTGCTGATTTAGTTTCTTTATGAAAGTGGGTGCATGACATAGGTTTGCAACTTAACCCACCTAAAACGCAGGCAATTATAATTGGTCTCAATAGACTTAATACTGCTCACTTCAGAGTATGTGTTCCATCTTGAATCCCAAACTCCTCCTGCAAAGAACTTGGGGATTGTTATGGACCACAACATAGAATGGACTGAATACACAACTGCGCCCTGTGAGAATGTGTCAGCGTAATTTCATTCACTACAAAAACATAAAAAAATTATTTCCTTTCGATCTTGAAAAGAAACTGTTTCAGTCACTAACATTCCTCATATTAGATTATGGCGATGCTATAATTCAAGAGCTTTCGTAAGAAAGGTTGCACCGGCTACAACTGACGATGAATGCTTGTGAAGTACGCTACTTCGACCACATGACTCCCGCTTCCGAACAATTAACATGGCTATGTGCTGCCAAGCGTAGATAGTATCATTAAGTTTACTCTATCGTCTTTTCAATCATTGCCCTCTATCTTATTTGTCTTTAACCCTTATTTGTCTTCAACCCTTATTCGTCTTCAACCCTTATTTTTCTCCAACCCTTATCTGAACAGCACACCAGAAATGCTCGTTCTCAACAAAGTAAAATCATCTCTGTACCATTACATATGCCTGCCACGTTCTCTAAATTATTTCCTGTATGAGGAGCCCAACTTTGGAGAATCTTCCTAAAAATATCAGGGAACTTACACTCCTTTCTAACTCCAAAGACAGATAATGGTCCATGGACTTCGTCAGAATATCTGAGAAATTGAGTCTGCTAATAATAGACCTGTTTATCCATCAATTGCGAATAGAAAATAAATCCTAGAGCTCATAATAATGGCTGGTTAAACTTGCATTTTGTTCCTTATAATGTAGCTAGTCATCGGAATATCTTAACACTCGTCAAAATATCTGAGGAATGAAATTCCTTTCAAACTTCGGGAGACAGCTAACGGTCCATCTTCTGTCACGATAGCTTCTCTCTGCAGCTCACACTCGTCAGTCCGCCCTCCCCACAACTATTCCTTCGCCTGTGTCTGAGTTCTTTGTTTAAGTTCTGTTCTTTCATAAAAGTCACTGTCACTATCATTTCAGCTCTTTTCCTTTTACTTTACCCCTTCTCCTTCTGATAACGCTTAACGTGGTCTCAAAGTTGCTAAACTAATTTATAGCTTTCTTAATACGTTTTACTATCATTATTAGTGTTAATTCTTATTACTAAATTATTTTAATTATTATTATTTTTGCTGTGAATCTGTTGTAGTATCGTTGATACGTGTTATTCCTGGTCATAAGTAAGACTGTATATTATTATTATTATTTTTTTTAAGATCTCATTTTGTTCGTGTTTGTTCGTTGCATCTGCTCGGGGCGGACGTCGTAAGACATCGTTTTAAGTTCGTTGTTGATCGATTAACTCAGTTTTTTATTACAGAGGGCAGTTAACCCTCTGACCGAACACGCTGAGCTACCGTGCCGGCATATATTAAGGCCCTACCATGTATAGGTTAAATAAGAAATAATTACATAAATATTGCCATATTTTACTAATACTCCTACGCGTTGTACCTGTGGTCTAGGGGTAGCGTCTTTGACTCGTAATCAACACGTTTTCGGTCCCAGGTTCGATCCCCACCACTGCCTAAATTTTGATAAATAATCAACATTGGCGGCCGAAGACTTCCTCATTCTGCCAACGGGATTTCTTGTCAGATGAGTACAGGGTAATATCAACAGCAGCAGAGAATGGTATAACAGGTGTAGGATTCGTTATGAATAGGAAGGTAGGGCAGAGGGTGTGTTACTGTGAACAGTTCAGTGACCGGGTTGTTCTAATCAGAATCGACAGCAGACCAACACCGACAACGATAGTTCAGGTATACATGCCGACGTCGCAAGCTGAAGATGAACAGATAGAGAAAGTGTATGAGGATATTGAAAGGGTAATGCAGTATGTAAAGGGGGACGAAAATCTAATAGTCATGGGTGACTGGAATGCAGTTGTAGGGGAAGGAGTAGAGGGAAAGGTTACAGGAGAATATGGGCTCGGGACAAGGAATGAAAGAGGAGAAAGACTAATTGAGTTCTGTAACAAGTTTCAGCTAGTAATAGCGAATACCCTGTTCAAGAATCACAAGAGGTGGAGGTATACTTGGAAAAGGCCGGGAGATACGGGAAGATTTCAATTAGATTACATCATGGTCAGACAGAGATTCCGAAATCAGATACTGGATTGTAAGGCGTACCCAGGAGCAGATATAGACTCAGATCACAATATAGTAGTGATGAAGAGTAGGCTGAAGTTCAAGACATTAGTCAGGAAGAAACAATACGCAAAGAAGTGGGATACGGAAGTACTAAGCAATGACGAGATATGTTTGATGTTCTCTAACGCTATAGATACAGCAATAAGGAATAGCGCAGTAGGCAGTACAGTTGAAGAGGAATGGACTTCTCTAAAAACGGCTATCACAGAAGTTGGGAAGGAAAACATAGGTACAAAGAAGGTAGCTGCGAAGAAACCATGGGTAACAGAAGAAATACTTCAGTTGATTGATGAAAGGAGGAAGTACAAACACGTTCCGGGAAAATCAAGAATACAGAAATACAAGTCGCTGAGGAATGAAATAAATAGGAAGTGCAGGGAAGCTAAGACGAAATGGCTGCAGGAAAAATGTGAAGACACCGAAACAGATATGATTGTCGGAAGGACAGATCCAGCATACAGGAAAGTCAAAACAAATTTTGGTGACATTAAAAGCAACGGTGGTAACATTAAGAGTGCAACGGGAATTCCATTGTTAAATGCAGAGGAAAGAGCAGATAGGTGGAAAGAATACATTGAAAGCATCTATGACGGTGAAGATTTGTCTGATGTGATAGAAGAAGAAACAGGAGTCGATTTAGAAGAGATAGGGGATCCAGTATTAGAATCGGAAATTAAAAGAGCTTTGGAGGACTTACGGTCAAATTAGGCAGTAGGAATAGATAACATTCCATCAGAATTTCTAAAATCATTGGGGGAAGTGGCAACAAAACCACTATTCACGTTGGTGTGTAGAATATATGAGTCTGGCGATATACCATCTGACTTTCGGAAAAGCATCATCCACACAATTCCGAAGACGGCATGAGCTGACAAGTGCGAGAACTATCGCACAATCAGCTTAACAGCTCATGCATCGAAGCTGCTTACAAGAATAATATACAGAAGAATGGAAAAGAAAATTGAGAATGCTCTAGGTGACGATCAGTTTGGCTTTAGGAAAAGTAAAGGGACGAGAGAGGCAATTCTGACGTTACGGCTAATAATGGAAGCAAGGCTAAAGGAAAATCAAGACACTTTCATAGGATTTGTCGACCTGGAAAAAGCGATCGACAATATAAAATGGTGCAAGCTGTTCGAGATTCTGAAAAAAGTGGGGGTAAGCTATAGGGAGAGACGGGTCATATACAATATGTACAACAACCAAGAGGGAACAATAAGAGTGGACGATCAAGAACGAAGTGCTCGTAATAAGAAGGGTGTAAGACAAGGCTGTAGCCTTTCGCCCCTACTATTCAATCTGTACATCGAGGAAGCAATGATGGAAATAAAAGAAAGGTTCAGGAGTGGAATTAAAATACAAGGTGAAAGGATATCAATGATACGATTCGCTGATGACATTGCTATCCTGAGTGAAAGTGAAGAAGAATTAAATGATCTGCTGAACGGAATGAACAGTCTAATGAGTACACAGTATGGTCTGAGAGTAAATCGGAGAAAGACGAAGGTAATGAGAAGTAGTAGAAACGAGAACAGAGAGAAATTTAACATCAGGATTGATGGTCACGAAGTCAATGAAGTTAAGGAATTCTGCTACCTAGGCAGTAAAATAACCAATGACGGACGGAGCAAGGAGGACATCAAAAGCAGACTCGCTATGGCAAAAAAGACATTTCTGGCCAAGAGAAGTCTAGTAATATCAAATACCGGCCTTAATTTGAGGAACAAAATTTCTGAGGATGTACGTCTGGAGTACAGCATTGCTGGTAGTGAAACATGGACTGTGGGAAAACCGGAACAGAAGAGAATCGAAGCATTTGAGATGTGGTGCTATAGACGAATGTTGAAAATTAAGTTGGACTGATAAGGTAAGGAATGAGGAGGTTCTACGCAGAATCGGAGAGGAAAGGAATATGTGGAAAACACTGATAAGGAGAAAGAACAGGATGATAGGACATCTGCTAAGACATGAGGGAATGACTTCCATGATACTAGAGGGAGCTGTAGAGGGCAAAAACTGTAGAGGAAGACAGAGATTGGAATACGTCAAGCAAATAATTGAGGACTTAGGTTGCAAGTGCTACTCTGAGATGAAGAGGTTAGCACAGGAAAGGAATTCGTGGCGGGCCGCATCAAACCAGTCAGTAGACTGATGACCAAAAAAAAAAAAAATCCTCCTCAATCGTTTCTACTATAATAATGGCGTGTGACGAGAGCCTGCGATCGGGTAGACCGCTCGCCTAGTGCAAGTCTTTCGATATGACGCCACTTCGGCGACTTGCGCGTCGATGGGGATGAAATGATGATGATTAGGACAACACAACACCCAGTCCCTGAGCGGAGAAAATCACCGACCCAGCCGGGAATCGAGCCCGGGCCCTTAGGATTGACAGTCTGTCGCGCTGACCACATTTTTTTTTTTTTTTTGTTCGCTTTTGTTCGTTGCATATGCTCAGGGCGGACGTCGTAAGACATCCGTTTAGTTTCGTTGTTGATCGATTATCTCAGTTTCTTTTTATTACAGAGGGCAGCTAACCCTCTGACCGAACACGCGAAAGGCAAAGGTCCCGAGTTCGAGTCTCGGTCGGGCACACAGTTTTAATCTGCCAGGAAGTTTCAGGAGAGAGAATGATTAATAGTGGTAGAAGGTACCCTTCACCAGGTACCATACAGTGGCTTGCGGATTATCGATGTAGATGCTTTATTCGCGGCAGTTATGTTCCACTCGTAGAATATGCAGACGATATGTCCATAACTTGGTAGCTAAGAACTTAGTTGCGCATGGATGAATTCTGCTGGTGCGTTAAAAGTATACAGTAGATTATATTAGGCAAAAATTCCCAATGCTCTGATCGCATAGCGGAAATTTAGGCAGTTTAGATTTACTGATCAATCACTGACAAAACTACTGGGTGTTCATCTGGACAGTAAACTGAGATGGCCCGACACGAAATATCATATAATTGTGAAAACAGAAAAAGCCTTTAACGACTAATGCAGTCAGGTGAGAGCCCATCCTCACAGCCCAATAGTTTTTTTAATACAAACTATGGAATTTCTCTTCTTTGTAGCGCCACTGTTTTGTTGCATTCAGACTAAACATTCTGCATCGGGCACTAGTCTTTGTCAAGCAACAGAGAGATCATCGGCATCTAATTCTTTAGTAATAGAAACTTATCATCAGTGGACAAAAATTGATTAAAAACTGTCCACTCTAAATATTCGTTCTGGCCAACCATCCTGTCCGGACTCTGGTTAACGTTGTCAGAAAGCGTACACCAAAAGGAAAGCCAACGAAGATCATTATTGGTGAGCAGATTCCACCGACTCAAAGTCAAGTTCCCCTCAGAGCGATGGGTGTAAATTTTATTCATGTTTAACTGAGATTACATCTTTAGTGTCCTGTCAGTGTTAGACGAAAAATGCGATAATTAACAGCGAGCAATGTGTTAAATACTATACTTGAGTCAGATATTCTGAACAAAGCAGTGCCATCTCAACAGAATGTGGTAAAATTTGCTTCCAGGATGAGTGGGTGCAATGTTTCATCCATGTGGGCGTAATTACGAAGTACCAGCAAATACTTTATTTAATAGATTTTTTTTTTTGCCTTTGCAACATGTTAAACTCCACATTCACAAATTAATACATATCTATTGATCTTATGTAATTAAATTTCCTAGAGACATAATGAGTCGCAACTTTACTTCGGTAAGGATGAAATTCGAAGCAATGACTTAAAATTTGTGCCACTCCCGGTACCCGTGCCCAGGACTGTTGCTTATTACGTTTCTGGGTTTTTCGCTACACCAACCAGGCTTTGCGGCTAACTCAGCTATACGGACTACCTCAGTGCAATGCATTTCCATAACACAAACTTCCATCTACCTCTCAGCCCATTTTGATTTTCCCATTCTTAAAACGTCAGTATTGCCGAGGCTGCCCGATACTGTAATAGTACCCCAGTTTTGTTTGTAACTGGTAAATCCTGCCTGTACCTCAGGCAGCATTTCCCCATCTTACAAAGCTGGTGTTTTGTTGCAATATCGGAGAGCCTTGTCAATACTGACGATTTAAGAAATGGAAAATTAAGACGGGCTGAACTGAAGTAATGAGAAGTAGCAGAAATGAGAATAGTGAGAAACTTGGTGGTCACGAAGTAGATGATGTTAAGGAATTCTGGTACTTAGACAGAAAAATAATCCATAATCGGCAGAGCAAGGAGGATGCAAAAAAAACTAACAAGGATAAAAAGGGTATCACTGGCCAAGAGAAGTTTACTAGTATCCAATATAGATCTTAATTTGAAGAAGAAATTTCTGAGTAGTGAAATATGGGCTGTGGGGAAACCTATGTTCGTCAAATATGAATTCCCAATTTGTTACTTTGTATTTTATAAGCAAATGTTGGTTTTTAACTTTTTGTAGGAATATATGGTATCTAATCATACCAGTATTCCTTGGCGAATGACATATAGCTTCAAATCAAAGTTTCCAATGTCAGGATTGGTGTGCCAGTGTTGAAACAAATTTATGGCAGTCAGTAATGCAAACGTAGCTGCAGAGTGGAGACCTGAGGTGCACGGGTCTGTATGCGCGCGGGCGGGCCAGCGTTCGGGCGCGCGATGCACAATGCGCAGCAAGGGGTTCGTTCATGCAAGTTGCTGGAGGGGAGGTACAGGGCGCAGACATGCTAATAGCTGGATGTTGTTGTTGTGAGTGAAATATGAAATGCATGTGAACTGCAGTCGATTGTCGATCCCACGAACGCACAGCAGGGAAGGTGCGCTTGGGGCAGGGGGCGCTGCTTGCAAAACTTGCAGAAGTACGTGGGAGGGTGGAGACGCCTTTCCCTCCTTTACAATGATACGAGGAAGGATATCAAGAGACCTTGGGGATAAGGATGTGCTGATGCTGATGTCAGTGAATATGACAAGCAACATGCCTGAGATTTCCCGGAATGACCTTCCTGTTGATTTAAGGCTATCATGTTCCCTCCCTGCTACACTACTAGCAGGTATCTTGCAAGGCGTTGTCGTATGTCATCAATGTATCAGATACGCGATCTGTAAATTTTGTAGTTCTTCTCATTTAATTTATTGTTATCAGAAACTTAACAAGCATTGTTGATCCTCTCTTATGTTCCAAGGGCAACGTCTTTGACTAGTAATCAAAACGTCCTCTGTCCAAGGTTCGATCCCCACCACTGATCAAATTTTGTACACAAATGGTCAACAATACCAGCATAAGAAGTCATCCTCATTCTTCCAACTGCCTTGTCCGAAAGGCGGATGAGGGGACATAGGTTTAGGGCACTCACTTGCCCTTCGCGTAGGAATCTGCCCTGAAGGTGGAAGAATCATCAATGAGCAACGACATGAGGATCCAGAGGGGAATGGAAATCACTACATTAAACATCGGGGAAAGATTCACGACTAGACCTCCATACGAATTTTCAGGATGGGACTGCCAAGGGGGAGGTGACGATGCGAAAAAGATTCAATAAATTACGGAAGTTTAAGTTTCTGAGAGTTTGGACGTGGAATGTGAGAGGCTTGAATTCGCAAGGAAGCTAGGAAATCTGATAAGGGAAATGCTAAAGCACAATCTAGGTATAGTGGAGGTCAGTGAAGTGAAATGGAAAGAAGACAATGATTTCTGGTCAGATGAGTATACGGTAATATCAATAGCAGTAAAATATGTTACAACGGGAGTAAGGTTCGTTATGAATAGAAGGGTAGAGCAGAGAGTGTATTATTGCAAACAGTTTGATGACAGGTTTGTTCTTATCAGAATCGACAGCAAACCAACTCAGACATCGATAGTCCTGGTATACAAGCAGACATCGCAAGCTGGAGATGAAGAGACAGAGAAAGTATGTGAGGATACTAAAATTGTAATTCAGTACTTAAAGGTAGAGGAAAATCTAATGGTCATGGGGGAGTGAAAAGCAGCTGCAGGGGAAGGAGCAGAAGAAAGGGTTACAGGAGAACATGGGGTTGATAGTACGAATGAGAGTAGAGAAACACTAATAGAGTTGTGCCAATTTCAGCTAGTAACACCGAACGCTCTGTTCAAGAAGAGGACGAGGTATACTTGGAAAAGGCCAGGAGATGCGGGAAGATTTCATTTACATTACATCATGGTCTGACATAGGTTCCGAAATCAGATATTGAATTGTAAGGCGTACTGTGGAGCATATGTAGGCTCAGGCTACACTTAATTTAGTAATGGTGAAGAATAGGCTGAACTTTAAAAGATTAGTCAGGAAGAATCAACGCAAAAAGGAGTGGGATATAGAAGTACTAAATAATGAGGAGATACGCTTGAAGTTCTCTAAAGCTATAGATGTTGCGGTAAGGAATAGCTCAGAAGCCAGTTGAGTTGAAGAGAAATGGACATCTGTAAAAAGAGCAGTAACGGAAGTTGGAAAAAAAACATAGATACAAAGAAGGACACTTCGAATTAACCATGGGTAAAAGAAGAAACACATTAGACTGTTCATTCTATTCAACAGATCCTCAAATTCATCTTCACTATCACTGGCGATAGCAATGTCATCAACTTTTTTATCATACCTAACACATCCTCAATTTTCTTTTCCATTCGTCTGTATATTATTGTTATCAGGAACTTGGATGCATGATCTGTTATGCTGACTATGCTATAATTCTCGCACTGGTCAGCTCTTGCTGTCTTCGGAATTGTGCGAACGATGCTTTTCCGAATGTCAGTCTTATACATTCAAAACACCAACGTGAACAGTCGTTTTGTTGCCAAAGTCTCCAATCATGTTGGAAATTCTGATGGAATGTTACCCATCCCTACTGCCTTATTCTATCTTAAAGTCTTCTGATTCCAATACTGGATTTCTGCGTCTTCTGTATCGACTCCAGTTTCTTCTTCTATCACGTTATCAGAAAAGTCTTCCCCCTCATAGATACCTTCAGTTTATTCCTTCTATCTGCCTAACATCTTCGATGCATTTAGCAGTGGCATTCATACTGTAACCTTAATGTTACAACCCTTGCGTTTAGTTTTACCGAAGGTTCTTTTGACTTTTCTATATTATGAGTCAGTCATTTCTTCACATTTTTGGTGTATCCATTTCGTCTTAGCTTCCCTACACTTCCTACTTATTTCATTCCTCAGCAGCTTGTATTTCTGTACTCCTTAATTCCACTGAACATTTTTGTGCATCTTTCCTTCATCGACAGCCAGAGCGAGAGCACCAGCAGCAGCGAGTACTGTTTGTATAAAGCGTTTATTTTGCATTTTGTTTACGACCATCCACTAAGGAAGGGATTCTATTTGTGTTTATCTGCTCTGCATAGTAACTAACAGTTCTTGATAAAACTTTACGTAGTTTTCGTGTTAATTTCTTAGTGTTTTCTTGATCGTTTAGAACAGAAAGTGCCCTAAAACCGTCTTTTGTTTGTTTCGCGGCCGTTAGCCACTAGTCACTTGAATCAGCAGTTGTCTTGTGACAGCCAGAGCGAGAGCACCAGCAGCAGCGAGTACTGTTTGTATAAAGCGTTTATTTTGCATTTTGTTTGCGACCATCCACTAAGGAAGGGATTCTATTTGTGTTTATCTGCTCTGCATAGTAACTAACAGTTCTTGATAAAACTTTACGTAGTTTTCGTGTTAGATTTCTTAGTGTTTTCTTGATCGTTTAGAACAGAAAGCGCCCTAAAACCGTCTTTTGTTTGTCTCGCGGCCGTTAGCCACTAGTCACTTGAATCAGCAGTTGTCTTGTGACAGCCAGAGCGAGAGCACCAGCAGCAGCGAGTACTGTTTGTATAAAGCGTTTTTGTACTTATTTGCTGCGCTTAGCTTTTAAATAGTTTTTCTGGGAAAACCTAGCGTAGTTTTCGCGTCTCGTATTTCAGTGAGTGTTTCTTGATTATCAGAGTAGCTCATCAGAAGATTATCTTGGGAATTTGTCACCGTATAGAGTAGGGTAAACATAGTCATGTGTAGGGACTGTGGTTGTTGTGAGCGGACGCAAGGAGAATTGGCCACTCTTCGAGGGCAGGTGGAGGCTTTGTCTGTTAGGCTCATCGAGCTCGAGGCGCAGGCGTCGGCTCGTAGTGGCGTTGGGGCAACTGTGGTGAGACCTATGCCTACTTCGGTGGCCTTGGAATCACATGGAACCCCTGATGTCGCTGCGTCTTCCGGCAGTGAGCATCTTACCGGTCAGCCATCACTCCAGGGTGAATGGCGGACAGTGGTGGGCTCGCGCGTGCCTGGCCGAAAGGCAAAGGTGGGATCTGGCCGCGTGGCAGCTGCCTTACCCCTTTCCAACAGGTACGGGCTGCTTCCTAGTGGTGATGACATCGTTTCCGAGCCACCACAGGATGCCTCGCCTGTTGGGCCAGTGGCCGATTCTCCGGCAAGGTCCCGACAGTCACAGAGGGCGGGCCTATTAGTTATAGGGAGCTCCAACGTTAGGCGGGTTATGGAGCCCCTCAGGAAAATAGCGGGTAGGTCGGGGAAGAATGCCAGTGTGCACTCGGTGTGCTTGCCGGGGGGTCTCGTCCGTAATGTGGAGGAGGCCCTTCCGGCAGCTATTGAACGCACTGGGTGTGACCGGCTGCAGATAGTAGCACATGTCGGAACGAATGACGCCTGCCGCTTGGGTTCTGAGGCCATCCTTGGTTCCTTCCGGCGGCTGGCTGATTTGGTGAAGACAACCAGCATCGCACGCGGAGTGCAAGCTGAGCTTAATATCTGCAGCATAGTGCCCAGAGTCGATCGCGGTCCTCTGGTTTGGAGCCGTGTGGAGGGTCTAAACCAGAGGCTCAGACGACTCTGCGACTATAATGGTTGCAAATTCATCGACCTCCGTTATTGGGTGGAGAACTGTAGGGCCCCCCTAGACAGGTCAGGCGTGCACTACACACCGGAAGCAGCTACTAGGGTAGCAGAGTACGTGTGGCGTGCACACGGGGGTTTTTTAGGTTAGAGGGACCCCCCCTTGGGCGAAACGATAAAATACGTGACGGCTTACCAGAGAGGACATTATCATCGTTGATAAAGAACGTCCGTCCTCAGAGACCAAAAACAGGAAAAGTTAACGTAATATTGGTAAACTGCAGGAGTATCCAGGGCAAGGTTCCTGAATTAGTATCTCTTATTGAAGGAAATAGTGCGCATATAGTATTAGGAACGGAAAGTTGGTTAAAACCGGAAGTGAACAGTAACGAAATCCTAGACACAGAATGGAATATATACCGCAAGGATAGGATAAACGCCAATGGTGGAGGAGTATTTATAGCAGTAAAGAATTCAATAATATCCAGTGAAGTTATTAGCGAATGCGAATGTGAAATAATCTGGGTTAAGTTAAGTATCAAAGGTGGGTCAGATATGATAGTCGGATGCTTCTATAGACCACCTGCATCAGCAACCGTAGTAGTTGAGCGCCTCAGAGAGAACCTGCAGAACGTCGTGAAGAAGTTTCGTGATCATACTATTGTAATAGGGGGAGACTTCAATCTACCAGGTATAGAATGGGATAGTCACACAATCAGAACTGGAGCCAGGGACAGAGACTCTTGTGACATTATCCTGACTGCCTTGTCCGAGAATTACTTCGAGCAGATAGTTAGAGAACCAACTCGTGAAGCTAACGTTTTAGACCTCATAGCAACAAATAGACCGGAACTTTTCGACTCCGTGAATGTAGAAGAGGGTATCAGTGATCATAAGTCAGTGGTTGCATCAATGACTACAAGTGTAATAAGAAATGCCAAGAAAGGAAGGAAAATATATTTGCTTAACAAGAGTGATAGGGCACAAATCGCAGAATATCTGAGTGACCACCATCAAACGTTCATTTCTGAGGAAGAGGATGTGGAACAAAAATGGAAAAAATTCAGTAACATCGTCCAGTACGCCTTAGATAAGTTCGTACCGACTAAGGTCCAAAGCGAGGGGAAAGATCCACCGTGGTATAACAATCATGTACGAAAGGTACTACGGAAACAAAGAAAGCTTCATCATAGGTTTAAGAGTAGTCGAATCATAGCTGATAAGGAAAAGCTGAACGAAGCGAAAAAGAGCGTAAAGAGAGCAATGAGAGAAGCATTCAACGAATTCGAACATAAAACATTGGCAAACAATCTAAACAAGAACCCTAAAAAGTTTTGGTCATATGTAAAATCGGTAAGCGGATCTAAATCCCCTATTCAGTCACTCGTTGACCACGATGGCACCGAAACAGAGGACGACCGAAGAAAGGCAGAAATACTGAATTCAGTGTTCCGAAACTGTTTCACTGCGGAAAATCGTAACACGGTCCCTGACTTCAGCCGTCGCACGGACGCCAAAATGGAAAATATTGAAATAAACGATATCGGAATTGAAAAACAACTGCTATCACTTAGTAGCGGAAAAGCATCCGGACCAGACGAGATACCCTTAAGATTCTACAGTGATTATGCTAAAGAACTTGCCCCCTTTCTATCAGCAATTTATCGTAGATCGCTGGAAGAACGTAAAGTACCTAGCGACTGGAAGAAAGCGCAGGTCGTTCCCATTTTCAAGAAGGGTCATAAATCAGATGCGAATAATTATAGGCCTATTTCGCTTACGTCAATCTGTTGTAGAATAATGGAACATGTTTTGTGTTCTCGTATTATGACGTTCTTAGATAACACAAATCTCCTTCATCATAACCAACATGGATTCCGCAAACAGAGATCATGTGAAACTCAGCTCGCCCTATTTGCCCAAGAAATTCACAGTGCCGTAGACACTGGCGAGCAGATTGATGCCGTATTCCTGGACTTCAGGAAGGCATTTGATACGGTTCCGCACTTACGTTTAGTGAAAAAAATACGAGCTTACGGAATATCGGACCAGGTTTGTGATTGGATTCAGGATTTCCTAGAAGAAAGAACACAACATGTCATTCTTAACGGTTCAAAATCTGCAGATGTAGAGGTAATTTCGGGAGTACCGCAGGGAAGCGTGATAGGACCTTTATTGTTTACAATATACATAAATGACTTAGTTGACAACATCGGTAGCTCCGTGAGGCTATTTGCAGATGACACGGTTGTCTACAAGAAAGTAGCAACATCAGAAGACTCGTACGTACTCCAGGAGGACTTGCAGAGGATTAATGCATGGTGCGACAGCTGGCAGCTTTCTCTAAACGTAGATAAATGTAATATAATGCGCATACATAGGGGCAGAAATCCATTCCAGTACGATTATGCCATAGGTGGAAAATCATTGGAAGCGGTAACGACCGTAAAATACTTAGGAGTTACTATCCGGAGCGATCTGAAGTGGAATGATCACATAAAACAAATAGTGGGAAAAGCAGGCGCCAGGTTGAGATTCATAGGAAGAATTCTAAGAAAATGTGACTCATCGACGAAAGAAGTAGCTTACAAAACGCTTGTTCGTCCGATTCTTGAGTATTGCTCATCAGTATGGGACCCTTACCAGGTAGGATTAATAGAAGAGATAGACATGATCCAGCGAAAAGCAGCGCGATTCGTCATGGGGACATTTAGTCAGCGCGAGAGCGTTACGGAGATGCTGAACAAGCTCCAGTGGCGGACACTTCAAGAAAGGCGTTACGCAATACGGAGAGGTTTATTATCGAAATTACGAGAGAGCACATTCCGGGAAGAGATGGGCAACATATTACTACCGCCCACATATATCTCGCGTAATGATCACAACGAAAAGATCCGAGAAATTAGAGCAAATACGGAGACATACAAGCAGTCGTTCTTCCCACGCACAATTCGTGAATGGAACAGGGAAGGGGGGATCAGATAGTGGTACAATAAGTACCCTCCGCCACACACCGTAAGGTGGCTCGCGGAGTATAGATGTAGATGTAGATCAGCTGAAGTGTTTCTTCTTTTACCCATGGTACCCTTGTACCTACGTTTTTCTTTCCAGCTTCTGCGACTGCCCCTTTTGGAGATGACCATTTCTGTACAACTGAACTGGCGAACAGTGGAAAACTTAACGTTAGAACTGGGGATCAAGATATGGATGAAGCCAAGGAATTCTTCTATCTATGCAGCAATATAGCTCCTGAAGGACGGATCAAGGAGGACATCAAAGCAGACTATCTCTGGCCAAAAGGGGCATTCCAAGCCAAAGAGAAGTTTGTTGATATCAAATGTAGAAATTTTTGAGAATATACGTTTTGTGCACAGCATTGCATGGTCGACAAACATGGACAGTGGGAAAACTGGAACAGAATCGAAGCTTTTCTACATAAGAACGCTGAAATGTAAGTGGACTGATAAGATAAGGAATGAGGAGGCTCTCCGTAGAATCGGTGGGGAAAGGAATATAAGAAAGACACTGACAAGAAGAAGAGACAGGATGTTAAGACTCTTGTTAAGACATCAGGAAATACTTTCCACGGTAACTGTAGGGAGCTGTAGAGAGTGAAAATTGTAGGGAAAGACACTGACAAGAAGAAGAGACAGGATGTTAGGACTCTTGTTAAGACATCAGGAAATACTTTCCATGGTACTGCAGGGAGCTGTAGAGAGTGAAAATTGTAGGGAAAGACAGATATTGGAATACATTCTGCAAATAACAGACGACGCAGATTTCAAGTGCTACTGTGAGGTGAAAAGGCTGGCACAGGACAGACTACTGACTCAAACGAGAAAAAAAGGAAGAGAGAGGGTTGAAGTCCGATGGGCGTGTGTTTATGTTTGATGTCTACATTTTAGTGATTTGTCGCATCTCTCTCCAATATTACCCACTATCCTATTCCAATTTGGGATTGCCTATGGAGTATTAGGGACAAACAAGTGAAATTTGTTGATGATCGATTTGAAATGACCATATAATATTATAGGCCAACATCCTTGCACTTGTGGTATCACCTGTTCCCGTCAGATCATCGAACTTACGTGCTGTCGGGCTTGGCTAGCACTTGGGACGGTGACCACCCGTGTCTGCTGAGCGCTATTGGCAAGTGGCGTACACTCAGTCAATCAAATGTTCAAATGTATGAGAAATCTTATGGGACTTAACTACTGAGGTCATCAGACCCTAAGCTTAAACACTACTCAACCTAAATTAACCAAAGGACAAACACATACACCCTTGCCCGAGGGAGGACTTGAAGCTCCGCCGGCACCAGCCGCACAGTCCATGACTGCAGCCCCCCAGACCGCTCGGCTAATCCCGCGCGGCTACACTCAGTCCTTTTGAGGCCAGTTGAGGAGGTACTTGATTGAGAAGTAGCAGGTGCGTCACAAAAAGGGACAACAGCCCCTCTAGAAGCCCGTCGATATATGAATCCAATGACCTTGTAAGTGAGGATGACACGGCGATCGGTCGGTATCGTTGATCCTTCAGAACCAGTTCGGATAAAGCTTGTAATATTATAATGTTAACATCGAAGCTTTAGCACTTTCAGCAAATAGAAAATAAGAGGAGTACTTTCAGCAAAAAGACAATAAAAGTCTTGAAACATAAGTTATGGTGACGACAGTAGCTTGCAGAATCGGCGTTACGGAATACGTTACGCCTTTCCGGGTACATACTGACCTGGCTTACGTTTGAGAGAGGAATAGTGAGTGAGTATCAAGGAACGGGCTGGTAGGTTAGTATCTGCAGCATAAGGACACCACGTGTGCTCAGAAGTCAACTCCCTCTCTAACCACAAATTCTACATAAAGTATATGGGCGGCACTTGGCTTAGACAACTGTCGAGTGCCAGATAGAGTGTTTTATGGAAACGTGTGCATCCTATATTGCCACATGAAGATATCAACCACTGTAGGAAGGATAGGAATGCCAGCACCGAGAGACCCTAAGTATCTCAAGTGCTAACTATTGTAATGGCAGCTTTTCCGTTTCGACTCGTGCACTCTACGAGAGCGGAGAGGCGCCATTTCGTATAAGGAAGATCATCATCCACAAAATCCTGAAGGTAGCAAAGGGCGATAAGTCTGTGAACTACCGCGTAATCTGCTTAACGGTTTAGTAATCCAAGATACTGATCAGAATAATTTACATAGGAATGGAGAAGAAAATTGAGGACAGACAAGAAACAGCCGTGAAAAGACGTAAGAAAATTTAATACACCTTAATACAATTTGTTGACCTAAAGATAGATTCCAAAGTAGAATGATAGTAGGCATTTTAAAGTTTCATGAAAATTAGTACAGTACATAAAGAAAGAAGGGTAATGTGCGAAACGTACAGGATTCAAGAGGATAAATATAAATGAATGACAAAAAGAGAAAAGTACTCGGATGAAAAACGAAAGACGAGGAACCAGTTTTCCGCCTCTACCCGTCAGCGAAGGACAAGAAGGAAAGATTCAGCAGTGGGATTAAAGTTTTGGGTGGAATGATATCTCTGACAAAATCGGCTGATGACATTGCTATCCACCTAAAGAGAGGGAGAGCTCGACGACATGTTAAATGGAATGAACAGTCGACTGAACACACAAACTCTGTGAGAGTACTTAAATAAAAGACGAAAGTAATGAGTGGTAGCAGACAATCGACTACCAGTAAACTTAACGTACGCGCTGGTGACCAATAAGTAGTCACAACGCAATTCTGCTACATTGTAAATCGTTCCAGGTTAACAAAAGGCGATGGCACGAAGAACGCAACCGCTGAGAAGGCTGTGAGACGGCGTCAGCCAATAGCGCTCTGACCAGGACGTCACCAGGGCAGGAGCAGCCTCTACAAGAAAATACAGGCGCTGCTCCAGACAGCCACGGTCGGACAGTTTTTGATGGAGATTAGCAGACCAGCACAACACTAGATGGACACTAGCAAAACAGTAGAGTGCTATACCCGGCCTAGCAGAGGCCGCTATGACAGCAGTTTCTGGTCAAAAAGAGTTTTGCATCACCCCGGTTCCCAGAACTCCTGAAGATAAACGTTGACTGTGGATAGTGTATCACAGACACACTCCCATTGACTGTTCAGAGATGTCGCTAAACCCGCCCAAAGATGTAAACAACCATGCAAGAGCAGAGCCTATGAGACGGAGGCGGTCCGACAGCCGATCAGTTCCAGTCTTCCACCAGGAAGGAGGTACACGGCTAGTGTTGTCTGTGGTTCAACCATGCCTAGACGGTCAATACCGCGGCTTGATCTTGTCTGCATTGTTACTTTGTGCCAGGAAGAACTCTCAACAAGGGAAGTACCCAGGCGTCTCGGAGTGAACCAAAGCGACGCTGATCGGACATGGAGGAGATACAGAGAGACAGGAACTGTCGATAAAATGCCTCGCTCAGGCCGCCCAAGGGCTACTACTGCAGTGGATGACCAGTACCTACGGATTATGACTCGGCGGTACCCTGATAAAAACGCCACCATGTTGAATAATGCTTTTCGTGCAGCCACAGTACGTCGTGTTACGACTGAAACTGTGCGCAATTGGCTCCATGGCGCGCAACTTCACTCGCAACGTCCATGACGATGTCCATCTTCGCAACGCCGACGCCATGCAACGCGGTACAGATGGGCCCAGCATCATGCCGAATAGTCCGCTCAGTATTGTCATCACGTTCTCTTCACCGATGAGTGTCGCATTGGCCTTCAACCAGATAATCGTTTGAGTCGTGTTTGGAGGCAACGCGGTCAGGCTGAATGCATTAGACACACTGTCCAACGAGTGCAGCAAGATAGAGGTTCCCTGCTGTTTTTCGGGTGGCATTGTCTGGAGCCGACGTACGCCGCTGCTGGTCATGGAAAGAGCCCTGTAAAGTATGTGAGTGCCGTCCTCCGACCGATAGTGCAACTATACTATTCGTACAAAATAGTTAGCGTGTCGACACTGTATTCGCCAGGGCGTATACGCCTAAATAGAATAGATGACGTCACAGTGTCACGTAAATGCGGAAAATCAGTCCGCTCGGCAACAAAAATTTTCTGATTGGCCTAAATTGCTATCGTCATGGCAACGTGTGCACATAGATTTTGAGGAACCTTTCTGGAATACCCGTTGGGTGATTGTGGTTGACTCGTATAGCAAGTTTCTTTTTGCTGTGCCAATGAACTCGAGAACGTCGTGTAGCACAATTAAGGTGTTGTCATCGATTTTTTGCCTCGAAGTTTTACGTTAGGTCACAGTGTCGGACATCGGCCATCAGTTAATGTCAAATGAATTTAAAACATTCTATGAACGCAATGGTATACAGCACCTAACTGGTGCACCGTTTCATCCATAGTCAAACAGTAAAGCGGAACGTTTCGCCAAAACCTTCAAGCGGCAGATGACCAAACTTGGCTGAGCACACACCAGGGATCAAGCATAGCAAATGATTCTCGCCTCATATCGATCGCACCCATGGGATGGACCACCGCCGGCAGAATTGCTCCACCCTCCTCAGCGTCCGGCTCCCCATGATATAGTCTTTTACAGGATTTTTGGCGGCAGCAGATGTTGGGCGAGATGGGAGATCGTTCGTCGACTTGGCTCTTGCGTGTATCTTATTTCAGGTCCAGATGGCTAGCAGCGCCGCCATCTCAATCAACTTCGCCTCTGTCATGTACCTGATGACCTATCTGTGTCTCTCCCCCCAGATTCAAGGATCCAGAGGACAGCACGGTCACAGCAGACGCAAGAGGGTGTTATAACGACACCGCGTGGCGACCCCTCCGCCACCCCTTCTTGTACCACCCGCATCACCACAGTACTAGACAGAGACCAGCAGACCAGCACAGTACTAAACAGAGACTAGCAGACCAGCACAGTACTAGATAGAGACTAGCAGACCAGCACCGTACTAGACAGAGACTAGTAGACCAGCACAGTATTAGACAGAAACTAGAAGACCACCACAGTACTACACAGCGGCTAACAGACCAGCACAGTACTAGACAGTGGCTAGCAGACCAGCCCAGTATTAAACAGAGACTAGAAGACCAGCACAGTACTAGACACAGACAAGCAGACCAGCACAGTACTAGACAGAGATTAGCAGACCAGCACAGTATTTGACAGAGACTAGCAGACAAGCATAGTACTAGACAGAGAATAGCAGACCGCCACACTATTAGACAGAGACTAGCAGACCAGCTCAGTACTAGACAGAGACTAGCAGACCAGCACAGTACTACACAGAGACTACCAGACCAGTTCAGTACTAGACAGAGACTAGCAGACCAGCTCAGTACTAGACAGAGACTAGCATAACAGATCAGTACTAGACAGAGGCTAGCAGACAAGCACAGTACTAGACAGAACCTAGAAGACCAGCAGAGTACTAGAGAGTGGCTAACAGACCAGCACAGTACTAGGCAGTGGCTAACAGACCAGCACAGTACTAGACAGTGGCTAGCAGACCAGCTCAGTACTAGACAGAGACCAGCAGACGAGCACAGTACTAGACAGAGACTAGCAGGCCAGCACAGTATTGGACAGAGACTAGAAGGCAAGCACAATACTAGAGAGAGACTAGCAGAACAGCACAGTACTAGACACAGACTAGCAGACCAGCACATTAGTAGACAGGGACTGGCAGACTAGCACAGTACTAGACAGAGACTAGCAGACCAGCTCATTACAAGACAGAGACTAGCAGACAAGCTCAGTACTAGACAGAGACTAGCAGACCAGCACAGTACCAGACAGAGGCCAGCAGACTAACACAGTACTAGACAGAGACTAGCAGACGAGCACAGAACAAGCCAGAGACTAGAAGACCAGCTGTAACGTTCCCTGGGAAACTCACACATTAACAAACTAAAATTTGTTTGTACCATACACGCCGCTCTGAGCAATCTGTATATAATGTAATTATTTAACGAAAAATGTTATTGAATTTTGTGTAAAAGACATTTGTTATTATTGTAATATTTTTTTGTAGTAATATTCTCTCTGTATTTAGGATGGTAATATTTCTATATTTATAATGTAATTGTGAAATGTGTCAATATCTGCGATAACAGAGATGTGAAATTCAGCCAGTGGAAAATAATGTCGTGAAATTACAAAGAAATGTTAATAGTCAGCAATACTATAAAAGCACAATGCACTATGTATTCTTTGGTCTTCCTCGTTTAGAGCTGAAAGCGGTAGGAAGCTGTGTCGATGTATTTGGTGAATGGGTAGACGTCATTTGTCTGTATCTAGATTTAGCCGCCATTGAAGGAGAAATTACGAACTAATGTGAGTTGAATTATTGCTTGGTTTAAATATATTATAATTTATCAAAAGTGTGTATTATTAATGTAAATTAGCTTGCCCATGTCATCTATAATATTTCTTTAAAGAGTTTTCAGCATTTTTTTAGCGGTGTTGCTGGGCTGTGCCGCGACCGGTCGATTTGCAGCGGCGGCACACTTAAAAAAATTGTTCCGCTAAAGGAAAAAATCAACCAAACCCGTAAATCGGGAACAGATAGATAAACATTACACAGTGAACTAAGAGAATGTTCTTCTTTTACAGCGATCCAGAGACTGACTGAGATTTTAAAAATAGTTACACATTTGTGCATTCTTAGACGGATAGTTATTGTTGAAATCTAACAATTTTGGTTCTTTCAAACACCTTAAATGTATAGCGAAGTAGGTTTGATCAGTGATAATTAAATGTCGGCTTGGTAATAATTAACCATTTTCTGCTAATAGTGATAATCTTGTGTTCAAGAGCTAACGCCGGGATAGAATTCAGTAAATATTTAACAAAAAATCCACTGCATTCAGAAAATGTGTGCCAAGGCCGAATGATGTAAAATATTTAATTTTCAACTAAATATTCTTAATCAGTTAATATGAGTTCACGTAAATTTTAAATGTACGTAATTCTTTTGAAAGTGAAAATTTTTATTACCACACGTAAATAAGAGACAGGTTCTACAACAAAGTTCGTACGTACAGAAAAGAAAAGAAAATTAACTTAAAAGCAAAAATTTATTATTCTTTAACGAAATAATTTCATAGCAATTTCGTTAAATTGGCGCCCAACGTGGGGCTCGAATATGCAGTGGCCACTAAATACCCATGAGATAACTAGGGAATTATTATAGTCGAACTTTGTTGGAGAACATTTAATAATTTTTCCATGTATTGTATGTATTGCATAACCAATATTGTGTGGTAATACCTGTATATGATTTTTTGCATGAGAACACTATATACCCAGAGGCAAGCTGAAGAAGAGAGCTCATTATTTCGAAAAATTAATTACCTACCACAATACCAGGGGGCAGCTGCACCCAAGATAGATCACCAAAAGGTAAAGCTACAGTGTAGTTGTCCTGTGGGTGGTAAAGTAGCCTCAGTGCAGTGTTCTCGGATCATTAGTGGTGTGCTTGTTGTTAGTGCTTTGTTTTAAAACAACAGGACATTTGAGTAGTTAGTCATTGTAGTATATAATAAGTGTGTTTTAACAAATGACCATTTCTTGTGTGATTATGTCTGTGAAACCTGTGTGTTAGGATATTTAGTTCAGATTTTATTTCTCTTCTTTACTATGGCTAGATTCCGTAGTCAGAAGGATATCAACATGGATAATGACCAACAGTTAGTAAGTAGTGATACCGAGTTAGAAAGTGGGACACAAAGTAATGTTAGTGACGTAGTTCAGGAAGTACAATGTGAGAATCTGGGGGCAGAAGGGCAAGAAATGTTGCCACTGGCACCCAGTGATTCAGTTGATAGCGGAAATACTGTGCCACCCGCAAGCACTGGACACGGACCAGAGAGTGGTGAGGTGTCAGAAGTGCAATCATTAAGAGTTATGTTCGAGCGCATGCTCAATTTTCAAAGTGAATTTGTACGTATGCAAGCAGAGCGTGATCAGAGATTGGTAGCTGAATTTGCATGTATGCAAGCAGAACGCGATAGAGAACGTGATGCTAAACAAGCAGAGCGTGACCGACGCCTGCATGAGAGAGACTTGCAGTTAATGCAATCTTTAGAAGCTATGCAAAGTGAGATTGTTAGTATGAAGCAAAACTATGAAACCATACCCAAAGCGGTGAAAGAACTAAGCGAAAGAGTAGATAGTATCCAAGTGGCTAACGCCAGTATCGTAGAGGAAATCAGTGTACTGACCAACAGGGTGGAACAATTAGAGATTGACACAAGTCAAGTAATTGAGCACAAAGTGTCCGAACAAGTGCATAAAATGGAAGGCGAATTTATAAAGGAAATAGACGAGAAAGTGCACGCTGCGATTGAAGCCAAAGATTTGGGCTCAAATGCGGAAGTGTTGAACCTCAAAAAAGCGGTACACACTGACATTCCGCTGTGGCAGCGGAGTGTCAACCATCGTCTTGCCGAGATAGAAGTTAGCTTGCGGCAGGACTACTCACAGCTGTATGTCACGCCAGCCTGGTCCAACAATGATAGGCATATAAATACAGCAGTAAAAAATTGCGACTGCGAGACAGAACAGGCAACTAATGTAAGCGAAACAAATAAATGTCATTCCAAAGTAGTGATTGAAGAAAGTCTGATTAGAAACCGACAGTTTCAGATCTTTACAACGGAGAAGAAATCTGTTCACCCTGTAGTGTTTATCAAGGGATTGAGAAACATTTTGCCTAGCGTTTGGAGTCATACACAGAAAATACAGTTCGTTATGTCTTACATACAAGGAGATGCTGCATTATGGGCAACTGAAGCAGCTGACAGTTGCGATACATATGAGCAATTTGAAAAGGCATTCTTGGCCAAATATTGGTCAATATGTATTCAGGAGAGATTACGGAAGGAGGTATATAATCCAGAGCCGTATTCTCCACGATTAGGCAATTTGCGAAAATATTTTGAGAATTACATTAATAAGACCCGTTATTGGGACGAGCAGATTTCATCCCGGGATTTGATCAGACTTTTGAAATCACACTTGCCGATACACGTAAAGGAAAAACTTATACACGTGCCCGAAAACGATATGGAACATTTCTTGTCTGTTCTGGACTCAATTGACCTGATTCAGGAGGATGTTAAGGCAGCCTCTGAACAGGCTAGAAGTAACGGAAACGGTTACAGAAATGGTCGAAATAACACGCCTCCACCAAGTAATGGAAACGGCGGAGGTAACAATAGGAGACAAGATTATGTACAAAACGGGAATAGAGGTAGAGACCGGAACGGCAATAGTCCGCCGGTGAATAATGACCGGAAAAGGAGGTCAGATGACCGATATGAAACAGGCCCACCAAGCAATAGTAGATGGAAAAATGCCAGGGGGCCGTGGAATACTAATACTTATAATGATGCAAACCGAACTTGGCCACAGAACCAGAGGCCCAGTCCGGACCGGCAAAACAGTGAAAGATATGACAATAACCGACCGCCACCACAAAATGCGCCAATTGCGCAACCGTGGCGGCCGACGCAACACAACTTACACATAGTAGAGGTCAGTGACACAGAGCAGCCACACCCATCCACCAGCAATAATCCAACAAACTAGATTCAGCCGAGATACGCTCTCCATCGTCGGCTGAGGTTTGGAGTGAGAGCAGCCCGACACAGAACAAAACATCGGGAATCTGTATCCTTAGGTATAATGACGGGGTACAGATGGGACATGAATTAATAACTGAACCATCCACGTGCATAAAGGAGCACAAAGACAAAGTACAAGCGATAATAGAGATCAAAATTAACAATATTGATGTGCAAGCAATCGTAGATACAGGTGCTACTGTCAGTGTCATGAGTATGGACTTATTCAGAGTACTGGGGAAAGAAAAGCGTATGCTGACTTTTCCCGTGAATAATTGTAAAGTCACTGGAGCCATAAGTGCACAGCGGCAAATAATTAAACTCCAAGTGCGGGTAGAGATGTATTTAGGGGATGAAGCCATAGCGTGCTCATTCCTGGTAGTAAAGGGTTTAAAGGTAGCCTGCATTTTGGGGGTAGATTTTTTGAGAGAAAGGGACGCAGTAATCGACCTTTCTCGGGGAAAATTAAGTTTGATGAACGCTGGTAGGAGGATAGAATTGTCCATGCTCGGATCTGAAGAGGTACCTGTGCCTAATTGTAATACTGTTAACATAAAATGTAGGAATCAGTGGATACTACATTTAGACAATCATTCTATAGGACAAAATCTCTATTATCCAGACGTACAAAGTGATCAATTAAAAGCAAATGTCGACGCACTTGTGAACAAAGTATCACAGTCCGAAAATTTGAATTCAATGCAACAGCAGGATTTGGTACAGTTATTATCTGAAAATGCAGATGTATTTTCAGGACGAACAGGAATTGTTAAGGGATATCAGTACAATATCGAGGTGAAGCCTCACAAAACCTACTGTCGAGCCTCATACTCCATTCCTTGGTCCAAGAAGGAAGTAGTAGCTAAGGAGATAAGAAAACTGATCGAGTGGAGAATAATAGAACCGTCTTTGTCCCCTTATAGTAGTCCTTTGGTGGCGGTAGCAAAAGCAGACGGACAGGTACGGTTAGTATTAGATGCGAGAGACATAAACGAAATTATTGTACCTGTCAGGACTCATCCGGAAAACTTAGATGAGCAAATTCAAAAATTCCATGGAGTGCAATATTTGACATCTATTGATATGAAAAGTTCATTCTGGCAAATCCTGCTCACACACGAGTCGCGGAAATATACTGCATTTGTATTTGGGGGAAGGAGCTACCAATTTAGGGTACCACCTTTCGGCTTAAATGTAAGTGCAGGAGTTTTCATAACAGCCCTCGACGCGGTTTTAGGTCCGGATTTGCTGCAAAGGGTAACAGTGTATGTAGACGATCTGGTGATTGCTACTGCCAGCTGGGAGGAGCACGTAGAACTACTGAGTAGAGTCTTAGAAAGGTTTAAGCAAGCGGGAGTAACAGCGAATCTTGAGAAATCCAAATTTGGACGTAATCAGATTAAATTTCTAGGTCACATAATAACACCACAAGGCATCAAACCTGACAGCAAAAAACTTGACGCAATTCGTGGGTTTCCTAGTCCGAGAACTAAGAGACAACTCAAAGCGTTTATAGGTCTTGCATCCTTTTTTAGACGGTTTGTTCCAAACCAATTAATGAATAACGAATCTTTATTGAGCCTGTTGCGTAAAAATGCGCACTGGGTGTGGACAGGAGAATGTCAACGCGCATTTGACGCTATAAAAAACGCCTTGGTGAATGCAAACATACTGCGACACCCAGACATGACAAAAGATTTTTGCATAGCAACAGATTCGTGTTCATACGGTCTGGGTGCTTGTCTATTTCAGTGGGACAGGAGCAACGACCCCACAACAATCAATGTAATCGGATTTGCCAGCCGCACACTAAACAGCTGCGAGAGAGCATATTCCACTACCGAATTAGAGGCTCTTGCAGTGGTTTGGGCGGTAAAGAAATTCAATTATTACATCTATGGAAAAGAAGTCAAAGTATTCAGTGACCACCAGGCTCTGAGCTATTTAATGTCTTGCAAATTATACCATACCCGCTTGCTAAGATGGAGGTTAGCATTGCAGGAATATAAAATTAAGATTATGTTCCTAAAAGGACAAGATAATGTTGTAGCTGACGCCTTGTCGAGGCTTCCACTAGGGCAATCCTCAATGTCAAAGATTTTGGAACAATCGGAGGAATATCGAATACTCTTAGTACAAGATAAGGTACATAGGAGGGACTTTTTACATATGCGTAAGAATATGTCTATATTGCAGGAAACTGATCCGATTTGGCGAGATATCATTAGCAAAATTAAAGAGGGAACCAATCTTAAAAGTGTTCAGAATTTCAAAATAATAGATGATATTCTGTATTATAAAACGGGTGTGTCAAATGACCATGGAGTCGTGTGTATACCCCAACAGGCTATCCCAGCTGTAGTGTGGCACACGCATTTAGCATGGGGTCACGCTGGGATAGGCAAAACAATAAGGATTTTATCCAGATTCTGTTACTTTAAGGGAATAAGCCAGCAGACTCGCACCATTATCAGGACTTGTCCTCTGTGCCAAAAAGCTAAGTTTCAAAATAAGTCCACAAGGTTTGAAATGCATCCTATAGTGCCTCATCGGCCACTTCAGTTAGTATCTATAGACATAGCAGGACCCTACCCACGAGCCAGGGGTGGATTAAAGTACATTTTAGCGGTGTAGGACCTTTTCTCTAAATACTTAAAAATATACTGCCTTAAATCAGCCACTGCTCGTGGAATAGTTAAATGGTTAGGGAAAGAATATTTTACACAAGTGGGTAAGCCTGAAGCGATAATATCGGATAATGCTTCCTATTTTACAGGCCATACCTGGAAAAACTATTTACATGAACAAGATATAAAGCACATACTAATATCCCGTTTTCACTCACAAGCAAGTTTTGTAGAGAGAACATTTGGAGAGTTAAATAAATTTTTCAGGTTATACATTGCATATAAGCACACAAGATGGCTAGATCTGATACCTAAGTTTGTGGAAATTCACAACGCAACCCCGCATGCCTCTACGGGGTATCCACCAAACGAGATTATAATGAATAATAATAGAGTTCTGAATGAATGGCTGGCACCTTTGCCTAAGGTCCCAGTCATTCCTGAGCCTAAGGAAGAGAAGATAAGAAAAGCAGGGTGCAACCTTACCAGGTGCGCTCAGAAAAGGAAAGAAAAATATAATCAACATGTGACGAATAATCAAAAATTTAGTGTTGGGGACTTGGTACTCTTACACAATCATCCTAAGTCCTCGGCATCCTTGAAACAGAATAGCAAGTGGCAATTGGTGTACAATGGACCTTTTAGAGTAGTAAGTGTGCCACATGAGTGTACCTATCTCTTAGCAGACCCCCACTCAGGGAGAGTACGGGGACTGTATCCGCGTAAGGATGTAAAAATATTCCTACCGTAAAAGACTAATAGTCCTATGTGGACACCATTCTTTTGTAAATAATGAACATTAATGATGTGTGATCTGTAGAGATAATGGACTAGTGTAGAAGTGTTTAGTTATAAGAATATGATTGACTTTCTCATGTGTTTATGAATATTTGTGTCATGTCCACTTTTAATTTGTGTTGGCTAAAACATGCTCTAAATGTCTGCACAGACAATCTGATTAGTGCAATTATTTATAGTGTTAAGCTGTGACAGAGTTCAGTCAAGAGAAACATTTTAGTAATGATTAGTTAGTGTACTGCATAATTTTCTATATGTGTGTCAAAATTGAAATATTTCTTGGCACAATCTTTTCTATTATATATATATGTATGTATATATGTGTAGCTGTCAGATTGACAGATTCGAACCCAGAATAATATCAATAATATGAGGCCCTGAGAACTTTATTATCTAACCAATGTTATCAGAAAGAATAATGCACCCAGTAGTGACCTGAGGGCACCATGGGAGGCAAACTTATTGCAAATTTAAGTAACACAAAGTTACGCACAAAGAAGCTTCAATTGAAGTATGTGCAGATTCAATCAGTAAAAAAAAAAAAGGGAACTAGCCAGATACTGTCCAAGTCAATTTTAACCTACAGAGACTACACTGTAGTTACGTAGGACCTTGAGAGTAAAGTGTGACATGATTTCAAAGGAGTTATTGAACAATATGCCTGAATCCGGCTGGAATGCACAAATAAAATCTACTCGAACACGAATATAGATGATTTTTGTGCAAACTAATACGAAATTTTAATATTTGTTACCATGTACGCAAATATTACACACCGTGGTAAAGAGTTACGAATGTGCTGTTACAAAAATTGCACAGCGGACATTGTAAATAAAAATAAAGGAACTTAAACAAAAGTGCAGTATTGTGTGGCAGAGACAGACAGTGACTGTTAAACCTGCAGCAATACGTCACGAAGTTGTTGTGTATAAGTAATAAAAAACTGTATCATCGCCGTGTGTGCAAGTGGACAAGGAACTAGCACGACACGAACAGTGAGCCGATAACGGACGGTGGACCAAGTTAGTGTCAAAATATAACTCTTTGTGTGTCAAGGGACGCCAGAAAAGCGCATTGACTACAGAAATACATTTTGTCCTAAGGTGAAACTTGCGTGTGACTAATGACAAGTCATGACATGGTGAAAAATATTGTGTGCCCATAAAACGTGTTACTGTGACAACGAAACATTGTGCAAACCAGACTAGTGAAGGCCTACGGAATAATAACTGCCAATAACTGTGTGCGTTCTTTCCCACAGCAGGAGAAATGCCCATAAGGATAGTACACTGTTTGTGAACTTGTTGCATGTTTGCTGGAGCACTGCAAGAAGACGTCACACGGGCGAGCTGATATACGACGCGCATCCGGCTACATCAGCCATGCAGCGGCCGCAGCAGCCCGTAGCAGACCAGACAGCCACGCCACTCCGCGCCGTAGCTGTCAACACCGGGGGCGGTGACCTACACGGAGCCAACGCGCCACGCCGAGCGCCGCTCAACAATCACTCCGCACCGCTCACCGACTACAGCATTGTTGTCATTTTTCCAAAATATTTACACAAACTGCATAACATGTCAATGACTCCATTTTTGATAAACATTGAACATTTATTATGTATACCTGTGAACTGATAAGAGAAAATGAACACTAACAAGTGTAGGAGATGGATTTGTGACACGTAGGTAGTGGGAACATTATAAATAGTGATGCTGTGCTAAATGATTTCAAAAAACTAAGTGATATATCCTAGAACAAGTGACCTTGCAGTATATCGTTGAACTGCATGTGACTGTGATATTATGTAACCGTTGATGACAAACTGCTAAATCAATTCAAAAGAATGACTGTTAAAGAGACAAGATTAATCATGAACCAACTGGGATGGCTGGGTTCCGGCACAGTTTTGCCCAGGTTTCCTGTCTGCCTTCGCCCAAATGGGGGAGCCATGAACATATATAATCCTGGGACTAATTAAAAGAGCCATTCCATAAAAAAATACAGAATTGTAAAGAACGTTACTGGCACCATTGTGTCAAAGCCTCTGTCTGGTTCTGAACTGGAGTGCTAGTCTCTGTCTAATACAGAGCTGATCTGATTCTCTGTGTCTAGTACTGAGCTGGTCTACTTGTCCCTGTCTAGTACTGTGCTGGTCTTCTAGGCTCTGTCAAATACTGTGCTGGTCTGCTAGTCTCTGTGTAGTACTGTGCCGGTCTGCTAGTCTCTGTCTAGTACTGTGCTACTCTGCTAGTCTCTGTCTAGTAGTGTGCTACTCTGCTAGTCTCTGTCTAGTAGTGTGCCATACTGCTAGTCTCTGTCTAACACAGTGCTGGTCTTCTAGACTGTGTCTAGTACTGTGCTGGTCTGCTAGTCTCTGCCTAGTACTGTGCGGGACTGCTAGTGTCTGTCTAATACTGTGCTGGCCAGCTAGTCTCTGTCTAGTATTGTGCTGGTCTGCTTGTCTCTGGACAGTACTGTGCAGGTCTGCTACTCTCTGTCTAGTTCTGAACTGCTGTGCTAGTCTAAAACTAGTTCTATTCTGGTCTGATAGCATCTTTCTAGTACTGAGCTGGTGTACTAGTCTCTGACTAGTAATGAGCTGGCGTGCTAGTCTCTGTCTAGTACTGTGCTGGTCTGCTAGCCACTGTCGAGCACTGTGCTGGTCTTCTAGAGTCTGTGTAGTACTGTGCTGGTCTGATAGTCTCTGCCTAGTACTGTGCTGGACTGCTAATGTCTGTCTAATACTTTGCTGGCCTGCTAGTCTCTGTCTAGTATTGTGCTGGTCTGATAGTCTCTGTGTGGAACGGTGCTGGTGTGGTAGTCTTCGATTAGTACTGTGCTGGTGTGCTAGTGTGTGTCTAGTACTGTGCTTGTGTGCTAACCTCTGTCTAGTACTGTGCTGGCCTACTAGGCTCTGTCTGGTACTCATCTGCTGTGCTAGCCTCTGTCTAGTACTGTGCTGGACTGCTACCCTCTGTCCAGTACAGTGCTGGCCTGCTAACCTCTGTGTAGAACTGTGCTGGTGTGATAGACTAGTACTGTGCTGGTATGCTAGTGTGTAACTAGTACCGTGCTGGAGGTATAAATCTGCTAGTACTGTACTGATCCGCTAGTCTCTGTCTAGTATTGGGCTGCTGTGCTAGTCTCTGTCTAGTATTGCGCTGGTCTGTTAGCCTCTGTCTAGCACTGTGCTGGTCTTCTAGTTTCTGTCTGGTACTTATCTGGTCTGCTAGTCTCCGTTTAGTAATGTGCAAGTCTTCTAACCTCTGCCTAGTACCATGCTGGTCTGGTAGTCCCAGTCTAGTACTGAGCTGGTCCGCTATTCTCTATATAGTACTAAGTTGGTCTGTTAGTCTCTTTCTAGTACTGTGCTGGTCTGCTAGTCTCTGTCTAGTACTGAACTGGTCTGCTAGTCACTGTCTAGTACTGATCTAGTCTGTTAGTCTCAGTCAAGTACTGAGTTAGTCCGCTAGTCCCTGTCTAGTACTGAGCTGTTGTGCTAGTTGCTGTCTAGAACTGTGCTGGTCTACCAGTCTCTGCCCATTACTGTGCTACTCTGCTAGTCTCTGTCTAGTAGTGTGCGGTTCTGCTAGCCGCTGTATAGTAATATGCTTGTCAAATAGTCTCTGTCTAATACTGTGCTGGTCTTCTACACTCTGTCAAATACTGTGCTGGTCTGCTAGTCTCTGTCTAGTACTGTGCTGGTCTGCGTGCCTCTGCCTAATACTGTGCTGGTCTTCTAGTCTCTGTCTAATACTGTGATGGTCTACTAGTCACTGTTTAGTACTGTGAGGGTCTGCTAGCCACTGTCTAGTCCTGTGCTGGTCTTATAGTCTCTGTCTAGTACTCTGCTGGTCTGCTAGTCTCAGTCTAGTACTGTGCTGGTCTGCTAGTCTCTGTCAGATACTGTGCTGGTCTGCTAGTCTCTGTTTGCTACTGGGCTGGTCTGGTAGTCTCTATCTAATACTGTGATGGTCTGCTAGTCTCTGTCTAGTACTATGCTGGTCCGCTAGTCTCTCCTCTATTACTGATCTGGTCTGCTAGTCTCTGCCTAGTACTGAGCTGGTCTGCTAGTTTCTATATAGTACTAAGTTGGTCTGCTAGTCTCTGTTGAGTACTGTGTTGGTCTGCAAGTCTCTGTCTAGAACTGTGCTGGTTTGCCAGTCTCTGTCTAGTACTGAGCTGTTTTGCTGGTCTCTGTCTAGCACTGATCGGGTCTGCTAGTCTCTTTTCTCTACTGTGCTGGTCTGTTAGACTCTGTCAAGTACTGTGCTGGACTGCTAGCCTCTGCCTAGTACTGTCCTTTTCTGCTGGCCTCTGTCTAGTACTGAGCTGGTTTGCTAGTCTCTGTCTAGTACTGTGCAGACCTGCTAGTCTCTCTCTAGTACTGTGCTGGTCTGCTAGCCACTGTCTAGTACTGTGCTGGTCTTATAGTCTCTGTTTAGTATTGTGCTGGTCTGCTAGTCTCTGTCTAGTATTGATCTGTTATGCTAGTCTCTGTCTAGTACTGAGCTGGTCTACTAGCCTCTGTCTGGTAGTGTGGTGGTCTGCTAATCTCTGTCTAGTACTGATCTGGTCTGCTAGTCTCTGTCTAGTACTGTGCTGGTCTGCTAGACTCTGTTTAGTACTGTGCTAATCTGCTACTCCATGTCTATTAGTGTGCTGGTCTGCTAGACTCTCTCTAGTACTATGCTTGTCTGCTAGTGTCTATCTAGTACTGTGCTGGTCTCCTAGTCTCTGTCAAATTCTGTGCTGGTCTGCTAGTCTCATTCTGGAACTGTGCTGGTCTGCTTCTCTCAGACTAGTACAGTGATTTGTTTGCTAGTCTCTGTCTGGTACTATGCTGGTCTGCTAGTCTCTGTCTAGTACTGTGCTGGTCTGCTAGTCTCTGTCGAGTGCTCTGCAGGTCTGCTAGTCTTTGTCTAGTACAGTGCTGGTCTGCTAGTCTCTTTGTAGTACTGTGCTGGTCTGTTAGTCTCTGTCTAGTACTGTGCTATTCTGCTAGTCTCTGTCAATTAGTGTGCTGGTCTGCTAGACTCTGTCTAGTACTATGCTTGTCTGCTAGTGTCTATCTAGTACTGTGCTGGTCTTCTAGTCTCTGTTAAATACTGTGCTGGTCTGCTAGTCTCATTCTGGTACTGTGCTGGTCTGCTTCTCTCAGTCTAGCACTGTGCTTGTTTGCTAGTCTCTGTCTGGTACTATGCTGGTCTGCTAGTCTCTGTCTAGTATTGTGCTGGTCTGCTAGTCTCTGTCTAGTACTCTGCAGGTCTTCTAGTATCTGTCAAGTACAGTGCTGGTTTGCTAGTCTCTGTCTAGTACTGTGCTGGTCTGCTAGTCTCTCCTTTGGTACTGATATGGTCTGATAGTCTCTGTCTAGTACTGAGCTGGTCTGCTAGACTGTCTAGTACTGACCTGGTCTGCTAGTGTCTGTCTGGTAGTGTGTTGGTCTGCTAATCTCTGTCTAGTACTGAGCTGATCTGCTAGTCTTTTTCAAGTGTTGTGCTGGTCCGCTAGTCTCTGTCTGGTACTGTACTGGTGTGCTAGGCTCTGACAAGTACTGAGTTGGTGTGCTAGTCTCTGTCTAGCACTGGGCTGCTCTGCTAGCCTCTGTCTGGTACTGTGCTGGTCTGCTTGCCCTGTGTGGAACTGTTCTGCTGTGCAAGGCTCCGACTAATACTGTGCTGGTGTGATAGTGTGTGTCTAGTGCTGTGCTGTTGTGCTAATCTCTGTCTAGTACTGTGCTGGTCTACTAGGCTCTGTCTAGTACTGAGCTCATGCGCTAGTCTCTTTCTAGTACTGTGCTGGTCTGCTAGCCACTGTCTAGCACTGAGCTGGTCTTCTAGTCTCTGACTAGTACTGTGTTGGTCTGCTAATCTCTGTCTAGCACTGTGCTGGTCTGCTAGTCTCTCCTCTAGTGCTGATCTGGTCTGATAGTCTCTGTCTAGTACTGAGCTGGTCTGCTAGTTTCTATATAGTACTAAGTTGGTCTAGTAGTCTCTGTGTAGTACTGTGTTGGTAAGCAAGTATTTGTCTGGATCTGTGCTGGACTGCTAGTCTCTGTCTAGTACTGTGGTTGTCTGCTAGCCTCTGTCTAGTACTATGCTGGTCTGCTAGTCTCTGTCTAGTTTTGAGCTGGTCTGCTAGTCTCTGTCTGCTACTGAGCTGGTCTGCTAGTCTCTATTTAGTACTGTGCTGTTTAACGAAATTGCTATGAAATTATTTCGTTAAAGAATAATAGATTTTTGCTTTTAAGTTAATTTTCTTTTCTTTTCTGTATGTACGAACTTTGTTGTAGAACCTGTCTCTTATTTACGTGTGGTAATAAAAATTTTCACTTTCAAAAGAATTACGTAAATTTAAAATTTATGTGAACTCATATTAACTTATTAAGAATATTTAGTTGAAAAATAAATATTTTACATCATTCGGCCTTGGCACACATTTTCTGAATGCAGTGGATTTTTTGTTAAATATTTACTGAATTCTATCCCGGCGTTAGCTCTTGAACACAAGATTATCACTATTAGCAGAAAATGGTTAATTATTACCAAGCCGACATTTAATTATCACTGATCAAACCTACTTCGCTATACATTTAAGTTATTTGGAAGAACCAAAATTGTTAGATTTCAACAATAACTATCCGTCTAAGAATGCACAAATGTGTAACTATTTTTAAAATCTCAGTCAGTCTCTGGATCGCTGTAAAAGAAGAACATTCTCTTAGTTCACTGTTAATGTTTATCTATCTGTTCCCGATTTACGGGTTTGGTTGATTTTTTCCTTTAGCGGAACAATTTTTTTAAATGTGCCGCCGCTGCAAATCGATCGGTCGCGGCACAGCCCAGCAACACCGCTAAAAAAATGCTGAAAACTCTTTAAAGAAATATTATAGATGACATGGGCAAGCTAATTTACATTAATAATACACACTTTTGATAAATTATAATATATTTAAACCAAGCAATAATTCAACTCACATTAGTTCGTAATTTCTCCTTCAATGGCGGCTAAATCTAGATACAGACAAATGACGTCTACCCATTCACCAAATACATCGACACAGCTTCCTACCGCTTTCAGCACTAAACGAGGAAGCCCAAAGAATACATAGTGCATTGTGCTTTCATAGTACTGCTGACTATTAACATTTCTTTGTAATTTCACGACATTATTTTCCACTGGCTGAATTTCACATCTCTGTTATCGCAGATATTGACACATTTCACAATTACATTATAAATATAGAAATATTACCATCCTAAATACAGAGAGAATATTACTACAAAAAATATTACAATAATAACAAATGTCTTTTACACAAAATTCAATAATATTTTTCGTTAAATAATTACATTATATACAGATTGCTCAGAGCGGCGTGTATGGTACAAATAAATTTTAGTTTGTTAATGTGTGAGTTTGCCAGGGAATGTTACATTGCCCCCTGGCAGCATTTGGCAAAGAGTTTCTATACTTTGACACAATGGTGCCAGTAACGTTCTTTACAATTCTGTATTTTCTTATGGAATTGCTCTTTTAATTAGTCCCAGGATTATATATGTTCATGGCTCCCCCATTTGGGCGAAGGCAGACAGGAAACCTGGGCAAAACTGTGCCGGAGCCCAGCCATCCCAGTTGGTTCATGATTAATCTTGTCTCTTTAACAGTCATTCTTTTGAATTGATTTAGCAGTTTGTCATCAACGGTTACATAATATCACAGTCACATGCAGTTCAACGATATACTGCAAGGTCACTTGTTGTAGGATATATCACTTAGTTTTTTGAAATCATTTAGCACAGCATCACTATTTATAATGTTCCCACTACCTACGTGTCACAAATCCATCTCCTACACTTGTTAGTGTTAATTACCTCTTATCAGTTCACAGGTATACATAATAAATGTTCAATGTTTATCAAAAATGGAGTCATTGACATGTTATGCAGTTTGTGTAAATATTTTGGAAAAATGACAACAATGCTGTAGTCGGTGAGCGGTGCAGAGTGATTGTTGAGCGGCGCTCGGCGCGGTACGTTGGCTCCGTGTAGGTCATCGCCCCCGGTGTTGACAGCTACGGCGCGGAGGGGCGTGGCTGTCTGGTCTGCTACGGGCTGCTGCGGCCGCTGCATGGCTGATGTAGCCGGATGCACATTCCTAGACAGAGGCTAGAAGACTGGCACAGTACTTCACAGAGACTACCAGACCAGAACACTACTAGACAGAGACTAGCAGACCTGCACAGCACTACACCAAGACTAGGAGACCAGCATGGTACTAGACAGAGACTAGCAGACCAACACAGTACGAGACACAGACTAACAGACCAGTACATTTTTAGACAGGGACTAGCAGACCACCTTAGTACTACACAGACTAGCAGACAAGCTCAGTACTAGACAGAGACTAGCAGACCAGCACAGTTCTACACAGATACTTGCTCGCCAACACATTACTAGACAGAGACTATCAGACGAGATCAGTACTAGAGGAGAGACTAGCACACCAGCACAGTACTAGACAGAGATTAGCAGACCTGCACAGTTCTAGACAGAGACTAGGAGACCAGTACAGTACTAGACAGAGTCTAGCAGACCAGCACAGTACTAGACAGAGGCCAGCAGACCAGCCCAGTACTAGATAGAGAGAAGCAGACCAGCACGGTACTAGAATGAGAATAGCAGACCAGCACTGTATTTGACAGAGACTAGAAAGCCAGCACAGTACTAGATAGAGACTAGCAGACAAGCATAGTACTAGACAAGCGCTAGCTGACCAGCACACCACTACACAGAGACTAGCAGAGTAGCACAGTACTAGACAGACAGTAGCAGACCAGCACAGTACTAGACAGGGACAAGTAGACCAGCTCAGTACTAGACAGAGGCTAGCAGACTAGCACAGCACGAATCAGAGACTAACAGACCAGCACAGTACTAGACAGAGACTAGCAGACCAGCTCAGGACTTCGCAGAGACTAGCAGACCAGCAGAGTACTAGACAGAGAATAGCAGACCAGCTCAGTACTACGCAGAGATTAGCAGACCAGCAGAGTACTAGACAGAGAATAGCAGACCAGCACAGTGCTAGACAGAGACTAGAAGACCACCACAGTACTAGACAGTGGCTAGCACACCAGCACAGTACCAGACACTGGTTAGCAGACCATCACAGTATTATACAGAGACTAGAATACCAGCACAGTACTAGACAGAGACAAGCAGACCAGCACACTACTAGACAGAGACTAGCAGACCAGCAGAAGAGACAGAGACCAGAAGAAGAGCACAGTACTTAACAGAGTAGCTGACAAGCATAGTACTATACAGAGCCTAGCAGACCAGACACTACTAGACAGAGACTAGCAGAGTAGCACAGTACTTGCCAGAGACTAGCAGACCAGTACAGGTCTAGACAGTGACTAGCAGACCAGCTCAGTACTAGACAGGGACCACCAGACCAGCTCAGTACTAGATAGAGACTAGCAGACTTTCACAGTACTAGACAGAGATTAGCAGACCAGCTCAGTACTAGACAGAGACTAGCATAACACATCAGTACCAGTCAGAGTCTCTCAGACCATCACAGTAATAGAAAGAGGCTGGCAGACCAGCACAGTACCATACAGAGGCTAGCAGACCAACACAGTACTCGACAGAGACTAGCAGACCAACTTAGCACTATATTGAGACTAGCGTACCAGCGCAGTACTAGACAGGGACTAGCAGACCCGCACAGTATTAGGCAGAGGCTAGCAGACCAGCACAGTACTAGACAGAGACTAGCAGACCGGCACTGTAGTAAACAGAGACTAGCAGACCAGCACAGTACTAGACAAAGGCTAGCAGTCCAGCACAATACAAAACAGAGACTAGCAGCCCAGCACAGAGAGTAGACAGACACAAGCTGGACAGCTCAGTACTAGAGAGAGAACACCAGACTACCTCAGTGCTTGGCACAGACCAGTGGAACAGTACAGTACTAGACAGACACTAGCAGACCAGCACAGTGCTAGACAGAGACTAGAAGACGAACAAAGTACTAGACAGGGACTAGCAGACCTGCACACTACTAGACAGAGAGTAGCACTCCAGCAGATTGCTAGACAGAGACTAGCAGAGCAGCACAGTACTAGATAGTAACTAGCAGACCAGCACAGTACTAGACAGAGACCAGCAGACCAACTCAGTACTAAACAGAGACTAGCAGACCAGCACAGTACAAGAAAGAGGCTAGCAGAGCAGTACAGTACTAGTTTGAGACTAGCACAGCAGTTCAGTACTGGACAGAGGGTAGCAGACCTGCACAGTACTGTCCAGAGACTAGCAGACCAGCACAATACTAGACAGAGACTAGCAGGCCAGCACAGACAGACACTCGCAGTCCAGCACAGTACTAGCCGTAGTCTATTACACCAGCACAGTTATACACAGAGGTTAGCAGACCAGCACAGTACTAGACAGTGACTAGCAGCCCAGCACAGTACTAGACAGAGGCTAGCAGACCACCCCCTACTAGACAGAGACTAGCATGCCAGCGCAGTACTAGCCTAAGACTAGCACACCAGCTCAGTACCAGAAAGAGGCTAGCAGACCAGTACAGTACTAGTTTGAGACTAGCACAGCAGTTCAGTACTAGACAGAGCGTAGCAGACCTGCACAGTACTGTCCAGAGACTAGCAGACCAGCATATTACTAGACAGTGAGTAGCATTCCAGCACAGCACTAGACAGTGACTAGCAAACCAGCACAGTACAAGACAGAGGCTAGCAGTCCAGCACAACACTAGACAGAGACTAGCAGAGCAGCACAGTACTACACAGAGACTAGCAGACCAGAAGAGTACTAGACAGAGAATAGCAGACCAGCTCAGTGCTAGACAGAGACTAAGAACCAGCACAGTACTAGACAGTGGCTATCAGACCAGCACAGTACTAGACACTGGCTAGCAGACCTTCACAGAATTAGACAGAGACTAGAGGACTAGCACAGTACTAGACAGAGACTATCATAACAGATCAGTACTAGACAGAGGCTAGCAGACCAGCAAAGTACTAGACAGAACCTAGAAGACCAGCAGAGTACTAGATAGTGGCTAACAGACCAGCACAGTACTAGACAGTGGCTAACAGACCAGCACAGTACTAGACAGTGGCTAGCAGACCAGCTGAGTACTAGACAGAGACCAGCAGACGAGCACAGTACTAGACAGAGACTAGTAGGCCAGCACAGTATTGGACAGAGGCTAGAAGGCAAGCACAATACTAGAGAGAGACTAGCAGACAAGCTCAGTACTAGACAGAGACTAGCAGACCAGCACAGTACCAGACAGAGGCCAGCAGACTAACACAGTACTAGACAGAGACTAGCAGACGAGCACAGAACAAGCCAGACACTAGAAGACCAGCTGTAACGTTCCCTGGGAAACTCACACATTAACAAACTAAAATTTATTTGTACCATACACGCCTCTCTGAGCAATCTGTATATAATGTAATTATTTAACGAAAAATATTATTGAATTTTGTGTAAAAGACATTTGTTATTATTGTAATATTTTTTGTAGTAATGTTCTCTCTGTATTTAGGATGGTAATATTTCTATATTTATAATGTAATTGTGAAATGTGTCAATATCTGCGATAACAGAGGTGTGAAATTCAGCCAGTGGAAAATAATGTCGTGAAATTACAAAGAAATGTTAATAGTCAGCAGTACTATGAAAGCACAATGCACTATGTATTCTTTGGGCTTCCTCGTTTAGTGCTGAAAGCGGTAGGAAGCTGTGTCGATGTATTTGGTGAATGGGTAGACGTCATTTGTCTGTATCTAGATTTAGCCGCCATTGAAGGAGAAATTACGAACTAATGTGAGTTGAATTATTGCTTGGTTTAAATATATTATAATTTATCAAAAGTGTGTATTATTAATGTAAATTAGCTTGCCCATGTCATCTAAAATATTTCTTTAAAGAGTTTTCAGCATTTTTTTAGCGGTGTTGCTGGGCTGTGCCGCGACCGATCGATTTGCAGCGGCGGCACATTTAAAAAAATTGTTCCGCTAAAGGAAAAAATCAACCAAACCCGTAAATCGGGAACAGATAGATAAACATTAACAGTGAACTAAGAGAATGTTCTTCTTTTACAGCGATCCAGAGACTGACTGAGATTTTAAAAATAGTTACACATTTGTGCATTCTTAGACGGATAGTTATTGTTGAAATCTGAATTTTGGTTCTTTCAAATAACTTAAATGTATAGCGAAGTAAGTTTGATCAGTGATAATTAAATGTCGGCTTGGTAATAATTAACCATTTTCTGCTAATAGTGATAATCTTGAGTTCAAAAGCTAACGCCGGGATAGAATTCAGTAAATATTTAACAAAAAATCCACTGCATTCAGAAAATGTGTGCCAAGGCCGAATGATGTAAAATACTTTCTACAACAAAGTTCGTACGTACAGAAAAGAAAAGAAAATTAACTTAAAAGCAAAAATTTATTATTCTTTAATGAAATAATTTCATAGCAATTTCGTTAAACAGCACAGTACTAAATAGAGACCAGCAGACCAGCTCAGTAGCAGACAGAGACTAGCAGACCAGCTCAGAACTAGACAGAGACTAGCAGACCAGCATAGTACTAGACAGAGGCTAGCAGACAACCACAGTACTAGACAGAGACTAGCAGTCCAGCACAGATCCAGACAAATATTTGCTTACCAACACAGTACTACACAGAGACTACTAGACCAACTTAGTACTACATAGAAACTAGCAGACCAGCTCAGTACTAGACAGAGACTATCAGACCAGATCAGCACTAGAGGAGAGACTAGCAGACCAGCACAGTGCTAGACAGAGATTAGCAGACCAACACAGTACTAGACAGAGACTAGAAGACCAGCTCAGTGCTAGACAGTGGCTAGCAGACCAGCACAGCACCAGAAAGAGACTAGCACATGAGCTCAGTACTAGACAGAGCCTAGTAGATCAGCACAGTACTAGACAGAGATTAGCACAACAGCACAGCACTAGACACACACTATCACACCAGCACAGTATTAGTCAGAGCCTTGCACACCAGAACAGTTCCACACAGGGACAAGAAGACCAGTACAGTACCAGACAGAGGCTAGCAGAGCAGCCCAGTGCTAGACAGAGACTAGCACACCAACTCAGTACTTGTCAGAGACTAGCACACCAGTACAGTACCAGACAGAGATTAGCGGACCAGCACAACACTTGAAAAAGACTAGCAGATCAGCACAGTACTAGACAGAGATTAGCAGACCAACACACTACCAGACAGACACTAGCGGACCAGGTCAGTATTAGACAGTCTAGCAGACCAGCTCAGTACTAGACAGAGACTATCAGACCATATCAGTACCAAAGGAGAGACTAGCAGACCAGCACAGTACTAGACAGAGACTAGCAAACCAGCACTGTACTTGACAGATACTAGCAGACCTGCAGAGTACTAGACAGAGACTAGCAGACCAGCACAGTACTAGACAGAGACTAGCAGACCAGCATAGTACCAGACAGAGACTAGCAAACAAGCACAGTACTAGACTGAGAGAAGCAGACCAGCACAGTACCAGAAAGAGACTAGCAGACCAGCACAGTATTTGACAGAGACTAGAAGACCAGCACAGTACTAGATAGACACTAGCAGAAAAGCATAGTACTAGACAGAGTCTAGCAGACCAGCACACTAATTGACAGAGACTAGCAGCATAGCACAGTACTAGACAGAGACTAGCAGACCAGCACAGTACTACACAAAGACTAGCAGACCAGCACCGTACTAGACAAAGACTAGCAGACCTGCACAGTACTCGACAGAGACTAGCAGACCAGCACAGTACTAGACAGAGACTAGCAGACCAGCATAGTACCAGACAGAGACTAGCAAACAAATCACTGTACTATACAGAGAGAAGCAGACCAGCACAGTTCCAGAATGAGACTAGCAGACCAGCACAGAATTTGACAGAGACTAGAAGACCAGCGCAGAACTAGATAGACACTAGCAGACAAACATAGTACTAGAGAGAGTCTAGCAGACCAGCACACTAATAGACATAGAGTAGCAGATTAGCACAGTACTAAACAGAGACTAGCAGACCAGCACAGTACTAGACAGAGACTAGCAGACCAGATCAGTACTAGACAGAGATTAGCAGACCACCACACTACTAGACAGAGGCTAGTAGACCAGCTCAGTACTAGAGAGAGACTAGCATAACAGATCAATACTAGACGGAGACTAGCAGACCAGCACAATACTAAACAGAGACTATAAGACCAGCACAGTACTAGACAGTGGCTAGCAGACCAGCACAGTACTAGAGAGAGACTAGCAGGTCTGCACAGTACTAGACAGAGACTAGCAGACCAGCTCAGTACTAGACAGAGGCCAGCAGAAAAGGACAGTACTAGGCAGAGGCTAGCAGTCCAGCACAGTACTAGACAGAGTCTAACAGACCAGCACAGTAGAGAAAAGAGACTAGCAGACCCGATTAGTGCTAGACAGGGACCAGCAAAACAGCTCAGTACTAGACAGAGACTGGCAAACCAGCACAGTTCTAGACAGAGACTTGCAGACCAACACAGTACTCAACAGAGACTAGCAGACCAACTTAGTACTATATAGAAACTAGCGGACCAGCATAGTACTAGACAGAGACTAGCAGACCATCACAGTATTAGACAGAGACTACCAGACCAGCACAGTAGCAAACAGAGACTAGCAGACCAGCACAGTACCTGACAGAGACTAGCAGACCAGCACAGTACTAGACAGAGACTAGCACAACAGCAGAGTACTAGACAGAGACTATAAGACCAGCACCGGACTAGACAGTGGCTAGCAGTCCCTCACAGTACTAAACAGAGGCTAGTAGACCATCACAGTATTAGACAGAGACTAGAAGACCAGCACAGTACTAGGCAGAGGCACGCAGACCACCACAGTACTAGACCGAGACTAGCAGACCAGCACAGTATTTGACAGAGTCTGGAGGACCAGCACAGTACTAGACAGAGACTATTTGACAAGCATATTACTATACAGCGGCTAGCAGAACCGCACACTACTAGACAGAGACTAGCAGAGTAGCACAGTACTGGGCAGAGACTGGTAGACCAGCACAGTTCTAGACAGCAACTAGCACAACAGCTCAGTACTAGACAGGGACTAGCGGACTAACTCAGTACTTGACTGAGACTAACAGACTAGATCAGTACTAGACAGTGACTAGCAGACCAGTTCAATACTAGACAGAGACTAGCAGACCAGCACAGTACTAGAAAGAGACTAGCAGACCAACTTAGTACTATATAGAGAATAGCGGACCAGCTCAGTACTAGACTGGGACTACCAGACCAGCATGGTACTAGGCAGAGGTTAGAAGACTTGCACATTACTAGACGGAGACTAGCAGACCAGATAAGTACCAGACAGAAACTAGAAGACTAGCACAGTGCTAGACAGAGGCTAACAGACCTGCACAATACTAGACAGAGACTAGCACAGCAGCCCAATACTACACAGAGACTAGCGGACGAGTACAGTACTAGCAGTTATTATACCTCCAGCACGGTACTAGACACACACTAGCATAGCAGCATAGTACTAGTCTATCACACCAGCACAGTTCTACACAGAGGTTAGCCGGCCAGCACAGTACTAGACACAGGCTAGCAGTCCAGCACAGTACTAGACAGAGGCTAACACAGCAGATGAGTACCAGACACAGCCTAGTAGGCCAGCACAGTACTAGACAGAGATTAGCACACAAGCACAGTACTAGACACATTCTAGCACACCAGCACAGTACTAATCGAAGACTAGCACACCAGCACCGTTCCACACAGAGACTATCAGACCAGCACAATACTAGACAGAGACTAGCAGGCCAGCAAAGTATTAGACAGACATTAGCAGTCCAGCACAGTACTACGCAGAGACTATCAGACAAGCACAGTACTACACAGACACAAGAAGACCAGCACAGTGCTCGACAGTGGCTAGCAGACCAGCACAGTACTAGACAGAGACTAGCACGCCAGATCAATACTAGTCAGAGACTAGTACACCAGCTCAGTACTAGAAAGATGCTACCAGACCAGAATAGAACTAGTTTTAGACTAGCACAGCAGTTCTGAACTAGACAGAGAGTAACAGACCTGCACAGTACTGTCCAGAGACAAGCAGACCAGCACAATACTAGACAGAGACTAGCTGGCCAGCACAGTATTAGACAGTCACTAGCAGTCCCGCACAGTACTAGGCAGAGACTAGCAGACCAGCACAGTGCTAGACACAGTCTAGAAGTCCAGCACTGTGTTAGACAGAGACTAGCAGTACAGCACACTACTAGACAGAGACTAGCAGATTAGCACAGTACTAGACAGAGACTAGCAGACCAGCACAGTACTACACAGAGACTAGCAGACGAGCACAGTATTTGACAGAGCCTAGAAGACCAGCACAGTACTAGACAGGGACAAGTTGACCAGCTCAGTACTAGACACAGAGAATCAGACCAGCTCTGTATTAGACAGAGACTAGCACTCCAGTTCAGAACCAGACAGAGACTAGCAGACCAGCACAATCCTAGACAGAGGCTACAAGACCGGCACAGTACTTCACAGAGACTACCAGACCAGAACACTACTAGACAGAGACTAGCAGACCTGCACAGCACTACACCGAGACTAGGAGACCAGCATGGTACTAGACAGAGACTAGCAGACCAACACAGTACGAGGCACAGACTAACAGACCAGTACATTTTTAGACAGGGACTAGCAGACCACCTTAGTACTAGACAGACTAGCAAACCAGCACTGTACTTGACAGATACTAGCAGACCTGCAGAGTACTAGACAGAGACTAGCAGACCAGCACAGTACTAGACAGAGACTAGCAGACCAGCATAGTACCAGACAGAGACTAGCAAACAAGCACAGTACTAGACTGAGAGAAGCAGACCAGCACAGTACCAGAAAGAGACTAGCAGACCAGCACAGTATTTGACAGAGACTAGAAGACCAGCACAGTACTAGATAGACACTAGCAGAAAAGCATAGTACTAGACAGAGTCTAGCAGACCAGCACACTAATTGACAGAGACTAGCAGCATAGCACAGTACTAGACAGAGACTAGCAGACCAGCACAGTACTACACAAAGACCAGCAGACCAGCACCGTACTAGACAAAGACTAGCAGACCTGCACAGTACTCGACAGAGACTAGCAGACCAGCACAGTACTAGACAGAGACTAGCAGACCAGCATAGTACCAGACAGAGACTAGCAAACAAATCACTGTACTATACAGAGAGAAGCAGACCAGCACAGTTCCAGAATGAGACTAGCAGACCAGCACAGAATTTGACAGAGACTAGAAAACCAGCGCAGAACTAGATAGACACTAGCAGACAAACATAGTACTAGAGAGAGTCTAGCAGACCAGCACTCTAATAGACATAGAGTAGCAGATTAGCACAGTACTAAACAGAGACTAGCAGACCAGCACAGTACTAGACAGAGACTAGCAGACCAGATCATTACTAGACAGAGATTAGCAGACCACCACACTAGTAGACAGAGGCTAGTAGACCAGCTCAGTACTAGAGAGAGACTAGCATAACAGATCAATACTAGACGGAGACTAGCAGACCAGCACAATACTAAACAGAGACTATAAGACCAGCACAGTACTAGACAGTGGCTAGCAGACCAGCACAGTACTAGAGAGAGACTAGCAGGTCTGCACAGTACTAGACAGAGACTAGCAGACCAGCTCAGTACTAGACAGAGGCCAGCAGAAAAGGACAGTACTAGGCAGAGGCTAGCAGTCCAGCACAGTACTAGACAGAGTCTAACAGACCAGCACAGTAGAGAAAAGAGACTAGCAGACCCGATTAGTGCTAGACAGGGACCAGCAAAACAGCTCAGTACTAGACAGAGACTGGCAAACCAGCACAGTTCTAGACAGAGACTTGCAGACCAACACAGTACTCAACAGAGACTAGCAGACCAACTTAGTACTATATAGAAACTAGCGGACCAGCATAGTACTAGACAGAGACTAGCAGACCATCACAGTATTAGACAGAGACTACCAGACCAGCACAGTAGCAAACAGAGACTAGCAGACCAGCACAGTACCTTACAGAGACTAGCAGACCAGCACAGTACTAGACAGAGACTAGCACAACAGCAGAGTACTAGACAGAGACTATAAGACCAGCACCGGACTAGACAGTGGCTAGCAGTCCCTCACAGTACTAAACAGAGGCTAGTAGACCATCACAGTATTAGACAGAGACTAGAAGACCAGCACAGTACTAGGCAGAGGCACGCAGACCACCACAGTACTAGACCGAGACTAGCAGACCAGCACAGTATTTGACAGAGTCTAGAGGACCAGCACAGTACTAGACAGAGACTATTTGACAAGCATATTACTATACAGCGGCTAGCAGAACCGCACACTACTAGACAGAGACTAGCAGAGTAGCACAGTACTGGGCAGAGACTGGTAGACCAGCACAGTTCTAGACAGCAACTAGCACAACAGCTCAGTACTAGACAGGGACTAGCGGACTAACTCAGTACTTGACTGAGACTAACAGACTAGATCAGTACTAGACAGTGACTAGCAGACCAGTTCAGTACTAGACAGAGACTAGCAGACCAGCACAGTACTAGAAAGAGACTAGCAGACCAACTTAGTACTATATAGAGAATAGCGGACCAGCTCAGTACTAGACTGGGACTACCAGACCAGCATGGTACTAGGCAGAGGTTAGAAGACTTGCACATTACTAGACGGAGACTAGCAGACCAGATAAGTACCAGACAGAAACTAGAAGACTAGCACAGTGCTAGACAGAGGCTAACAGACCTGCACAATACTAGACAGAGACTAGCACAGCAGCCCAATACTACACAGAGACTAGCGGACGAGTACAGTACTAGCAGTTATTATACCTCCAGCACGGTACTAGACACACACTAGCATAGCAGCATAGTACTAGTCTATCACACCAGCACAGTTCTACACAGAGGTTAGCCGGCCAGCACAGTACTAGACAGAGGCTAGCAGTCCAGCACAGTACTAGACAGAGGCTAACACAGCAGATGAGTACCAGACACAGCCTAGTAGGCCAGCACAGTACTAGACAGAGATTAGCACACAAGCACAGTACTAGACACATTCTAGCACACCAGCACAGTACTAATCGAAGACTAGCACACCAGCACCGTTCCACACAGAGACTATCAGACCAGCACAATACTAGACAGAGACTAGCAGGCCAGCAAAGTATTAGACAGACATTAGCAGTCCAGCACAGTACTACGCAGAGACTATCAGACCAGCACAGTACTACACAGACACAAGAAGACCAGCACAGTGCTCGACAGTGGCTAGCAGACCAGCACAGTACTAGACAGAGACTAGCACGCCAGCTCAATACTAGTCAGAGACTAGTACACCAGCTCAGTACTAGAAAGATGCTACCAGACCAGAATAGAACTAGTTTTAGACTAGCACAGCAGTTCTGAACTAGACAGAGAGTAGCAGACCTGCACAGTACTGTCCAGAGACAAGCAGACCAGCACAATACTAGACAGAGACTAGCTGGCCAGCACAGTATTAGACAGTCACTAGCAGTCCCGCACAGTACTAGGCAGAGACTAGCAGACCAGCACAGTGCTAGACACAGTCTAGAAGTCCAGCACTGTGTTAGACAGAGACTAGCAGTACAGCACACTACTAGACAGAGACTAGCAGATTAGCACAGTACTAGACAGAGACTAGCAGACCAGCACAGTACTACACAGAGACTAGCAGACGAGCACAGTATTTGACAGAGCCTAGAAGACCAGCACAGTACTAGACAGGGACAAGTAGACCAGCTCAGTACTAGACACAGAGAATCAGACCAGCTCTGTATTAGACAGAGACTAGCACTCCAGTTCAGAACCAGACAGAGACTAGCAGACCAGCACAATCCTAGACAGAGGCTACAAGACCGGCACAGTACTTCACAGAGACTACCAGACCAGAACACTACTAGACAGAGACTAGCAGACCTGCACAGCACTACACCGAGACTAGGAGACCAGCATGGTACTAGACAGAGACTAGCAGACCAACACAGTACGAGGCACAGACTAACAGACCAGTACATTTTTAGACAGGGACTAGCAGACCACCTTAGTACTAGACAGACTAGCAGACCAGCTCAGTACTAGACAGAGACTAGCAGACCAGCACAGTTCTACACAGATACTTGCTCGCCAACACATTACTAGACAGAGACTATTAGACGAAATCAGTACTAGGGGAGAGACTAGCACACCAGCACAGTACTAGACAGAGACTAGCAGACCTCCACAGTACTAGACGGAGACTAGGAGCCCAGTACAGTACTAGACAGAGTCTAGCAGACCAGCACAGTACTAGACAGAGACCAGCAGACCAGCACAGTACTAGACAGAGAGAAGCAGACCAGCACGGTACTAGAATGACAATAGCAGACCAGCACTGTATTTGACAGAGACTAGAAAGCCAGCACAGTATTAGATAGAGACTAGCAGACAAGCATAGTACTAGACAAGCGCTAGCTGACCAGCACACTACTACACAGAGACTAGCAGAGTAGCACAGTACTAGACAGACAGTAGCAGACCAGCACAGTACTAGACAGGGAGAAGTAGTCCAGCTCAGTACTAGACAGAGGCTAGCAGACTAGCACAGCACGAGTCAGAGACTAACAGACCAGCACAGTACTTGAAAGAGACTAGCAGACCAGCTCAGTACTAGACAGATACTAGCAGACCAGCTCAGGACTTCGCAGAGACTAGCAGACCAGCAGAGTACTAGACAGAGAATAGCAGACCTGCTCAGTGCTAGACGGAGACTAGAAGACCACCACAGTACTAGACAGTGGCTAGCACACCAGCACAGTACCAGACACTGGCTAGCAGACCATCACAGTATTATACAGAGACTAGAATACCAGCACAGTACTAGACAGAGACAAGCAGACCAGCACACTACTAGACACAGAGACTAGCAGACCAGCAGAAGAGACAGAGACCAGAAGAAGAGCACAGTACATAACAGAGTAGCTGACAAGCATAGTACTACACAGAGCCTAGCAGAGCAGACACTATTAGACAGAGACTAGCAGAGTAGCACAGTAATAGCCAGAGACTAGCAGACCAGTACAGGTCTAGACAGTGACTAGCAGACCAGCTCAGTACTAGACAGGGACCGCCAGACCAGCTCAGTACTAGACAGAGGCTAGTAGACTTGCACAGCACTAGACAGAGACTAAGGGAGCAGTACAGCACTAGAAAGAGACTAGCAGACCTTCACAGTACTAGACAGAGATTAGCAGACCAGCTCAGTACTAGACAGACACTAGCATAACACATCAGTACTAGTCAGAGTCTCTCAGACCATCACAGTAATAGACAGAGGCTGGGAGACCAGCACAGTACTAAACAGAGACTAGCAGACCAACACAGTACTCGACAGAGACTAGCAGACCAACTTAGCACTATATTGCGACTAGCGTACCAGCGCAGTACTAGACAGGGACTAGCAGACCCGCACAGTATTAGGCAGAGGCTAGCAGACCAGCACAGTACTAGACAGAGACTAGCAGAACGGCACTGTAGTAAACAGAGACTAGCAGACCAGCACAGTATTCGACAAAGGATAGCAGACCAGCACAATACCAAACAGAGACTAGCAGCCCACCACAGAGAGTAGACAGACACAAGCTGGACAGCTCAGTACTAGAGAGACAACATCAGACTAGCTCAGTACTTGGCGCAGATCAGTGGAACAGTACAGTACTAGACAGACACTAGCAGACCAGCACAGTACTAGACAGAGACTAGAAGACGAACAAAGTACTAGACAGGGACTAGCAGACCTGCACACTACTAGACAGAGAGTAGCACACCAGCAGATTTCTAGACAGAGACTAGCAGAGCAGCACAGTACTAGACATAGTCTAGCAGACCAGCACAGTACTAGACACAGTCTAGCTGACCAGCACAGCACTAGACAGTAACTAGCAGACCAGCACAGTACTAGACAGAGACTAGCAGACCAACTCAGTACTAAACAGAGACTAGCAGACCAGCACAGTACAAGAAAGCGGCTAGCAGACCAGTACAGTACTAGTTTGAGACTATCGCAGCAGTTCAGTACTAGACAGAGAGTAGCAGACCTGCACAGTACTGTCCGGAGACTAGCAGACCAGCATATTACTAGACAGTGACTAGCATTCCAGCACAGCACTAGACAGTGACTAGCAAACCAGCACAGTACAAGACAGAGGCTAGCAGTCCAGCACAACACTAGACAGAGACTAGCAGAGCAGCACAGTACTACACAGAGACTAGCAGACCAGAAGAGTACTAGACAGAGAATAGCAGACCAGCTCAGTGCTAGACAGTGTATAGAAGACCAGCACAGTACTAGACAGTGGCTATCAGACCAGCACAGTACTAGACACTGGCTAGCAGACCTTCACAGAATTAGACAGAGACTAGAGGACTAGCACAGTACTAGACCGAAACAAGCAGACCAGCACACTACTAGACAGAGACTAGCAGACCAGCACAGTATTTGACAGTGACCAGAAGACCAGCACAGTACTTAGCAGATACTTGCTGACATGTATAGTACTGTACAGAGCCCAGCAGACCAGACACTACTAGACAGAGACTAGCAGAGTAGCACAGTACTAGATAGAGACTAGCAGACCAGCACAGGTCTAGACAGGGACTAGCAGACCAGCACAGGTCTAGACAGGAACTAGCAAACCAGCTCAGTACTAGAGAGAGGCTAGTAGACTTGCACAGCACTAGACAGAGACTAAGAGAGCAGTACAGCACTAGAAAGAGACTATCAGACCAGCACAGTTCTAGAAAGAGGCTAGCAGACCTCCTCAATACTAGACAGAGATTAGCAGACCAGCTCTGTATTAGACGGAGACTAGCATAACACATCAGTACTAGTCAGAGACTCTCAGACCAGCATAGTAATAGACAAAGGCTGGCAGACCAGCACAGTACTAGACAGAGACCAGCAGACCAACACTGTACTGGACAGAGAGTAGCAGTCCAACTTAGGACTTAATCGAGACTAGCGTACCAGCTCAGTACTAGACAGGGACTAGCAGACCAGCACAGTATTAGGCAGAGGCTAGCAGACCAGCACAGTACAAGGCAGAGACTAGCAGACCAGCACTGTAGTAAACAGAGACTAGCAGACCAGCACAGTACTAGACAGAGGCTAGCAGACCAGCACAGTACCAAACAGAGACTAGCAGACCAGCACAAACACTAGACAGACACAAGCAGACCAGCTCAGTACTAGAGAGAGAACATCAGACTAGCTCAGTACTAGGCACGGACTACCGGACCAGCACAATACTAGACAGACACTAGCAGACCAGCACAGTACTAGACAGAGACTAGAAGACGAACAAAGTACAAGACAGAGACCAGCAGACCTGCACGGTAATAGACAGAGAGTAGGAGACCAGCAGATTACTAGACAAAGACTAGCAGAGCAGCACAGTACTAGACATAGTCTAGCAGACCAGCACCAGTACTAGACAGAGACTAGCGGACCACCAGAGTACTAGACAGAGACTAGCAGACCAGCATAGCACTAGACACAGGCTAGCAGACCAGCACAGTAGTAGACCCAGGCTAGCAGACCGGCACAGTACTAGACAGAGTCTAGCACACCAGCAAAGTACTAGACAGGGACTAGCGGACCGGCACAGTACTAGACAGAGACTAGCAGACCAGCACAGTACTAGGCAGAGACTAGCAGAACATCACAGTAGTAGACAGAGACTAGCAGACTAGCACAGTACTAGACAGAGACTAGCAGACCATCACAGTAGTAGACAGAGACTAGCAGACCATCACAGTACTAGAGAGAGACCAGCAGACCAGCACAGTACTAGACAGTGACTAGCAGACCAGCACAGTACTAGGTAGAGACTAGCAGAACAGCACAGTAGTAGACAGATACTAACAGACTAGCACAGTACTAGACAGAGACTAGCAGACCATCACAGTAGTAGACAGAGACTAGCAGACCATCACAGTACTAGAGAGAGACCAGCAGACCAGCACAGTAGTAGACAGAGACAAGCAGACCAGCACAGTGCTAGACAGAGACTAGCAGACCAGCATAGTACTAGCCAGAGAGAAGTATACCAGCAGAGTAGTAGACAGAGACTAGCAGACCAGCACAGTACTAGACACTGACTAGCAGACCAGCTCAGTACTAGACAGAGACTAGCAGACCAGCACAGTACTAGACAGAGGCTTTCAGACCAGCACAGGACTATACAGATGCTTGCAGACCAGCACAGTACTAGACAGAGTCTAACAGAGCCACACAGTTCTACATGGATACTGATATTCTTGAATTGTTGAATAGCTGCCCGAAAAAGCTGCATCCTGTAGGCACCCTATAATCGACGAGTGGCTAGTACGCCACAGAAATTCGATTGGTTTCAATGAGAGATCTGGAAAAGAAGCGTATGAGGCGTTATGTTGATCGATTTAATCGAGGGACAAAAACTTAATAGGACGTATGCGCAATCAGCGTAAAAGGGAATTTTATAAAATGAAAGAGTTCGTATTACAAATAACTTCCATTGCACTCGAGGGTGATACAGAATTGAAAAACATTATGGACAGACGGATACTGGAATATATCCGACAGATAGCTGGGGATTACAGATGTAAATGATACTACGAGCTGAAGAGGTTTGTGTAGGAGAGCAAGTCGCGACTGTTCACATCAGTCAGAAAATAGGTGGAAAGGAAATGTAGAGACTTTACCATAATGTTTCCAGTGCTACTATTCGCTAACTGGTGCCCCGCTCTGTTAATGTTAAAGATATAAGTACCTAAGGCTAAAGTATCAATGTACGAACTGGGGAGCCGAAGTTCAGTTGATTAGTCATAATGTTGTGTATCAAGAACGCTTCACACTATATAGTCCTTAAGGTTTTTGAGGCTCCTGTGGTTCACGTGTGGTCATAAAATTACCTACTTAGTCCACGTAGTTCAAATGGCTCTGAGCACTATGGGACTCAACTGCTGAGGTCATTAGTCCCCTAGAACTTAGAACTAGTTAAACCTAACTAACCTAAGGACATCACAAACATCCATGCCCGAGGCAGGATTCGAACCTGCGACCGTAGCGGTCTTGCGGTTCCAGACTGCAGCGCCTTTAACCGCACGGCCACTTCGGCCGGCCAGTCCACGTAGTGCTGAGTGTATTCCACCACTTGTAGGTGTACCTGTATTTTCGAATCCTAGCCGGTATTCTTATATTACTAAACAGTTAAAGCGGTCATCAGTTCCGTGTTGGAAGCTGCGTATTAATGGCTTCTAGGGGAAACAAAAATTTGCTTTTCAGAGTTTCGTATAATTACTGAGCGATTTAATACATTAAAATGGTACTATAATCTGCTCATCAATAGGTATAATCTTACGTTAAAGATTTAACATAATAAGCCAAGCATTAATGTTACAAACTGCATATATGTCTGAGGGCTTTCATGGCGTGCAGATTACCTCGCAACAATCGTCCAGTTTCTGAAAATGAAGACTGAGTCACTCGCAACAAACTTATACATAATTTAAAATCTTTCAGAAGCTTTCTCTTCCTCCCACTTCCTGCGAAATATAGGAAAATAATTTGTCACTTTCTTCATACTCGCTGATCTTGCAGTAAAACTTCAGAATTAGGTATGACTTTTTAATTTATTACTTCTTCACTACTAACTCTTTTCACAACATATTTTGCAGATGCACATCTCTGAATGTATCTGCAAATTGTATCACTATACAACCTCTAGTATATATATATATATATATATATATATATATATATATATATATATATATATAGTGTTTCATACTAGAATGTCGTGTTCACAGTTTGCCACAACTTTGCCACAGGAAACACGAAAGCGGTGGAAGACGTCCGTCTTCTGGTCGGCTCCTGATCGTTGTCAGGAGGAGGCTAGTTTTTGATTACGCAAAGGTTTCTATTATTCGGAAAAGATCAACTCGGATTTCTTTACGTAATCAGTATGAATTTTATAATTACCTAAGGGACCTTTAACAATGAACAATAAAAAAATTGCATTTGCAAATGAAATCATTAATAAATAAGGCAGCTATGAGTTGTATAGAAGACAAGGAGTGGCCTTCTGTCTACGATCAGGATGCCGCAGTATTCTCTGCTGTAGTAAAGGCTGTTTGACATTTATAAAAATAATATGACATGAAGGTAAAAAACAGAGAAATAAAGGAAAAGAATGGAATAAGTGATCTGGTAAACACTAAATATATTCAAATAATTCTCACAAGCAATGAGGGCTTATTTATAACCAGTATAACTTACATAAGTAATTTTCTAACTGTATGGTCCGATCAGATTTCAGCCTGTCCTGTGCTAACTTTTTTGGTTCCCGTTTCTGTCACATATTACAGTCATTACTTTTCTCCTTCCTTCGAGACAATTCTTGCACCGTTCAACACCTTCATGACAATAACTTCCCGGTTTATAGTATTGAACATAAATTACTTGAATTTTATTAATTAATAATGTTGTCTGCACGCTGGCCAGGCAGCTCACATTCATGGCTTAAAGACGATCTTCTTTACGTTTTCACATTACAAGCAGAAGTACGATAAAATCTGAAGATCTACAAAGGTTTTTTACTGTCATCTTTTATTTAGATCGAAGCGGAACATTCAGTTCAGCTTCTGTTAGAATGTATCTTTGACTGCGCAATCGTTGAATTAGCGTCCGCGCTAGAGGCACATCTTTAGTTACGTAAATTATATAAAACAAATGTCTTTCAAAGAATGGGTCTCATCTCATAAGTTGATCATTTAATACACAGCTAGGTGAACACATTTCCAAAGGTACTCACAGCTTTCATACGACGGAAATGCCAATAATATTACAAACCATACTTCAGTAGACATGGCGTGAAAAATACTGAGGTGCGTGCAGTGCATGTTTCGTGATTGATAGTTAGCGTCATTAGATAACCGGCGGTGGGGATTATTGGTTCGTTTATAATAAAAGATATAAGTATGATTTTTGTATTACGTCCTTTGTACGAAGCAATACTGAAACGAAATTGTGTAGACTCTGAATTTACAGGATAACGACGGAAACATGTTACCAGGCAGCGAACGGTTTTTGTCAAAACATTGGGAGGTATTTAATGCTATTTAAATGTCCACGCAATTCACTGTAATCCGAGCAGAGTAACGGACGCAGTCCGAAAAAAATAAACAAAAGCAAAAGACACATTTTCGGCAAAAAACGTCCATTACTGCTCTCGTGCATGCGGTGCAGTGTATCTGTCCCAATCGATTAAACATTACCTTTTTCAGTTCTGCGAATTTTCATTACAGAACGGCTTATGCGGCAGCAGCATATGTCCGACCTGCTAGCAGGTACCTGTATTAATGGGATATGACTGCAGTTCCTGGAATCAGCCAATACTCAGAATAAAAATCACGTGGATGTAGGTTCTAATAGTGCTGGAATACCTGTGCTGCGGTTCTACGACTTCGCCTCTGGAACAATGAAATTCTGCAACCACAGAGGAACACACTGGAAATACAATTTACTACTGATAGATTCTTCAAAGCTATTCACTGTTCATTTATATTCTTTTGTTTACTTTTTTCCTAGATTTAGGGTGGTAACTCCATTCAGAACTACTGATTCTCGTTCGGATCAGTCAAGCTGTCGTACTGCGAGCTGCCAATATCGCTGGAAATCAAGATACGAGGTAGCTGCCTGAAGGCTTCGCTCATATGAGCATGGAATTTGTCAACTGGACTGCGAGCCAAATTTAACGGCATAAGACAAATAAGAGGACTGTGACAGTCGAACAGATATCATCACGGAAATGCTGTATCATCTACGGACCAACACAAAAAATTCACCTTGTAAAGTTATGGGGAAGGTCATGAAAGACTGCGAGTACTTTATAATCATAATTACCTGCCACTTTGCCGGCTGGTGTGGCCGAGCGGTTCTAGGCACTTCAGCCTGGAGCCGGGCGACGCTACGGTTGCAGGTTCGAATCCTGCCTCGGGCATGGATGTGCGTGATGTCCTTAGGTTAGTTACGTTTAAGTAGTTCTAAGCTCTAGGAGACTGATGACCTCAGATGTTAAGTCCCATAGTGCTCAGAGCCATTTGACCCATTTAACCTGCCACTTTCAATGTTGTAGGAGGCCATCTATAAAAATAGTGTTGTAGTCTTCTTTAGGTAAATCTTTTATTTGGTACGTTCGCAAGGAGGGATCCTTACGATCTTGGCAAATGAAAAGTTTTCGCAAACATGCTCCATACGGCAGAGAAGGTTTATTTGCTAGTAATGTGACAAAAGGACGTTATATGCTGAAGAGAAATTTTGGAAATCCGTCTTTGCCTTGATTAACTCGTACGCCTTTAGTTCTGTGCGTCGTTTGTTTTCTGGATTGTAGTTGTGATCCTACCTTCACAAATAAGTTTCTAACGGCTCTAACTGTATAAGAGGTGATCCAAAAGCTTCTGTTTGAAGACCGAACTGTCCATAATCGGTATGCCAATCAGGCAAAACAGTCGTGAGCATTCAGTCAATCATCCCACGGACGCTCCAGAATGAAGATATCTATGAGAAACTACAGCTGTATCTCGAGAATGTCTGTATTCTATCACATGGCTAATTTCGGCTGCACGTTACCGCCATCCTCAGGCCTCACGACTCCATTTCCTTGGCGGGTTTCCTGTGTGATCCTTATTACTAGGCCACGTTGGACTCACCATACGCAATGTCCTGCGCTAGTAGTGGTATAGTCCAGTGACGGTAGCTGGCTGGTCATCTTGGTCCATCGAGTGGAACGGACGTCCCAGCAGTTAGTGGCTGGTAATGAATGTGAATATGTGCCTAAATTTGACAGTGTTTAGCCAGGCCAGGTCTGCTGTTCTCTTTGCAACAGCAGCAGTTTTTCCTTATAAGCAAAAGCGCGAGCCCCAGCCATTATCTCATTGCTCCGACCCTTGCATGACATCAGCACTTCAGCACCCTGGTGGAACTTTTAAATAGTGTCCAAGGTTCTCCTTTCAGAAACCTTGTTCAGTGACTCCCACATTCTCAGCTTGCCGTACTGAATGCGTGTTCGTCCGACAACACACGTAGTTACAGAGATAGCTGCCGTGCGGGTTTTATGATATCGTATCGCTATTGCTGAGCCTTCTGATTCACTTGTGGATCTGTGGTGCTACAGGGAGTTTAAACGTCTGAAAGTTATTCATTAGAATTTTCATGCTAGCCTTCAGCTGTTTTCCCCGCGAAACCAGCATCAGATCCGTGGACAGCCTGCCGTGTAACATCAGGCGAACACTTGACGTCAGACCGGGCTTCTCTGCAGACCACACTGAATACTCGCAACCTCCTCATGGTCTCCAACAGGACACCACTCTGTCACACCATCAATGGTATACATTCACAGTGCTCGTATGACATCGGCAGACACTTGTCAGTTCAGATGATAGTTCTTCACCTCAGCTGTTTACCTCAATTATGAAACGACCATTACCTCTAGTCCTTCAACTCGTGATGCTTGCTCCTTACAGAGACACAAAATAATATCATTTTCAAGCTCTAAATTATTACGGGAGATTCTAAGCTATGAGCAACGCAAAAGCCTCCGTGTCCTGTTGTTGAAAAGTTGCCACTAACTCCAATAACTCAGGAGCCAATGAGCTACCAGTCGCCGTTTCTCACTGACTCAGGTGATAGTAGGTGATAGTATTGTTTGTGTCATGGCATTCAAATGCACAAGTATGTGCTTGACAACTCTTGTGAACTCAGAATAAGTAAGGGAATTTGAAAAAAAGCACATTTTACTACTAACTAACAAGAAGAATTATGTAAAAAAGAAACTACTCTAACTGCATTTCAGACACACTAATCCAAAGCTAATGAAGAAGCTTTTGAAATCTGATGCACGATTCTGACTGTACATCTTGTCATGAGCGCTCTTTATCAAATCAGTTTTGATGGGGAACAGCTTCCCCTTGCCTTCGCTGACATACCGGATCACTCTCTCTAGAAGTCTTGTTAAGTCGATACTGTTAGCCATTTCTAAGTTTCGCGTCAGATGGAGACCAGGCAATAGCCTAAGTCTGATATTACACAGAGCTGCTATCACACAGGAACCTGAATTCCTAGAGTCAGAACGCTCAACTTAAAAATTCCTCAAATGAACTATTGTTCAATGTTTGTCACATTAAAATAGATGTGACTGAAAAGAAGAAGATTTGTCCTGTGACCTTCATTATGATCTGTCAATCATTTTAGTGCACTCATGTCACCAACAGTTGTGCTTTTAACACTAGTCAGAAGCAGATTTACAACTGAACGCCCGCATCTCGTGGTCGTGCGGTAGCGTTCTCGCTTCCCACGCCCGGGTTCCCGGGTTCGATTCCCGGTGGGGTCAGGGATTTTCTCTGCCTCGTGATGGCTGGGTGTTGTGTGCTGTCCTTAGGTTGGTTAGGTTTAAGTAGTTCTAAGTTCTAGGGGGCTGATGACCATAGATGTTGTCCCATAGTGCTCAGAGCCATTTGAACCATTTTTTTTACAACTGAACACTGCGGTTCAAGCTAATATTCAGTAGACAAGCTTCATGACAACTTAAATGTTATCTACTCAGTCCTTGGGTGAGTTGGTCTTGCCTTTAAAGAAGTGGCAAGTTTGATGGTTCCTCCTGTGACTTACCAGTACGAACCATGGCCACAAAATACTTCGCGTGAGAGTAATACCATCAGGATGACATTAGCTGACTGTCATATACGCCTTTTTCCAAGATAAACATGTGCATCTTATCATAGCTGAGTTAGTTAACGATTTGTAGAAAGCTTTCACAAACCACCAAATTGACTGGCGCAAGCCACAGTTATTCCACATCTAGTCGCAGATATGTAACCTTAGATATTGTGCTATATAGTGACAGTAAAACAACACTGATAAGGACCATGAATCATTTATTGCTTCTTCATAAAAAAATATTAACACAGAGTCGGTTGATAATTTCAAATGGCGTGCGTAGGAGAAATTAACAACTTTTGTACCACAAGATTAATCAACTACATTCACAGGCATTGCAAGCGTCTTTGTTAACAATACACATTTTCCAGTAGGTACACAGATGTGGCAGTACATCGATGAAGAAATCATTACATCAGTTTCCTGTTCTACATTTTCTTAACGTTCCATCAAGGTGCTGACGAATATTTTGAGGACGTCATGCAGCAGTGACTTTATAAACGGCACACTATTTCCACACAGTGGTCTCAGTTCTCACAATGATACATCCTTCTTGATACATTAGATACTCACTCATAATGGCTGTGGCTCCAAAAGGAACTGTGAAATAACCAGTCTTGTTTATCACTTTACTGTTCTGATCCCACTGAAATTTATCTGCTGGCGTATGCCAGAGCACGTCACAATTGTAGCTTGTTAAGTCACTTGTAAGGATATGTAGTGAAAATACTACTGGTATTTCTCTGCTGGCTCAACAACTGCAGCGCACAAGAGAGAGTACGCTGAGGTTTCCAGAATCGGCCAAGACGTCAGTTTCTGTTTACACATCGCTGTAACTGGGCTCAGAATATTTGCCAGTAGAACGGGACGCGATCCCCAGCTATCTCTGCGCTGGATTTTCGCTGAGGTGGCAGCGGCATTTGGGAGAGTCACTCGTGCTGGAGACGCAGATCTCCGTCCATGTCCTCATACAGGCGCCTGGCCTCGCTTCTGAAAATAATTCCATACAATCACGTACATGATGACAACTTTTTATTGTACACATTGCTCGTTAACAGTGAGAAACTAATTGAGATCAAAGTCTAAGAAACTAGACAGGAAAAATAAGACTGTAATTATCTGGAACTAGGGGGAGAATGACACTGAGTCCTACAAAAAATTACGTGTGTTGCTCATATCAAGAACTCACTCACAAATTAAATAATATACATCCAGAGTAAAATATAATATTAAGTATAAAATCTGTCACCAATACCTAATCAGTAATAATGAAGGTCAAACAATGATGTGCGTACAAAGGAGAACCACACTTAAATTCAGTTGTCTTTTTGTATCCACACTATTTCACCTCTTATTAGTTGTAAAATAATTTACCCTTACGTGTGTAGCTGTAGCTACCCAACTTAGAGAATATTTTTAATAACAACATCACACCCGATATAACGATATGTTGATGAACGTACATCACCATTAACCAAATTTAAGAGCTGCGGACAGGAACACATAACAAGAATAGTAAGACACACTATGGTTAATACTTGCCTCATCATCTTCTACACTTGGTAAAGGCGGGTAGGAAGGAGGTTTAGATTCTTTATGGGGATCCCAAAACTCGTAGAACGCGTGGCAGACAACTATCACTACGAAGATGGTACAGGTAAACCATTGCGGGAAGCACCAGCTACAGGCGACTGGGACGCGCTCAAATATTATCCCCGACTCGACCAACGCTAAAACAGTTAACTCTGTCACAGTTACTACCGATAACAGGAACATACATATGCAGTCCATCTTGCGGAATACTGTTCCTTAGCAACAGCTCGATTGCATTTATATTCTTCATTTACAAATGAATGTCGTCTTAACGATAATTGTTAGTGGTTTGTTTGTGGCTGCCTACGCAACAGAATCAGTAAGCGACAAACTGACGGCAGCTTTGTTTTCCTTGTAGATTGAAACACACATGTATGAATGATTTGTTACAGTTGTTCGAACAAAAATTCTTTTACATGCTTATTGCCCTTGCCACTCTGTAGGGTACAACTGAGGCTATATTAAAACATTACCTACTGTTCTCTTTCCAATTTTACTGACGACGGATTGCTAGCATAAAGCCTCCTCCGTCACATACCTCTTTGTGCACACCTCTTATCATTGTTGCGTATGCTTCACCATGACATAACTACAGGATTGACTTACTGAAGTACCAGTCTTTCTTCTATATTTTCCACAACATTTCTGTAGCTCTCTTGTCTCCAAGAAATGCCTAATGAAACCAAAGCCACGTTTGTCTTAAACATATTCCACCTTTTCTTGGGGAACAAGAAAAGTTGAGATCCACTGTTACGGGGATATAGGGTAGAAACACAAGCATCAGAGCATAACAGTTCCAGTTCCAGGCAGTCAACGAGTGTATGGACAGGATAAGCAGGATTTTATTCGTGGAGCTATTTTATCAAAACGGCAGCGGTTGTTGAAGAAGATAGTGTTTCCCTGGCTGAGAATGCTGGATGTAGCGTATGATCGTCAAGCAGTACATGAGCTGTGGCACTATAGCTGCACATTTCATGGCCCACCATTAGTAAAGTATTGTAAAATGGTATCTGTACAAACTTTCAGGCTTTAGGGGTTGTGGATGGTTGTCACACTAAGGAACATTTATAACCTGGAACGTAAACATGGTACGCAATTAACAAATGTTACGCCCTAATGTGGATATTAAAGGGTATTTCTTTCGGTGGTTTATATGTTAATTTCCTTCCGCACATCCTTACTAATTTCCTACAATGTAGCATTGTCCTATAATCACCGGATTACCATGGGGGAATGTCAGGTAGCGAAAGTTCAGTTACAACCACCTTGTATACCCATTATCTTGTTCTCACTGACGGCTGAGATGTGCTGCTATTCATTTCATCGAGTGCGATTTCTTGCAAGCACTCTTACTATCGGTATATGATTCCTGCAACGATTCAGTGACGTGATGTTTTCTGTTTTGACAACAGATTGGTTGGTATTTAAGTATTGGTGTGATTATCGTTAAAATATATTAGGCTGCTATCCTTTAAGTCATTTCAAGTTTGACGTAGCTCTTACGTTGTAGAATAGACGAGGTGGTACCAAAACAGTGCGGTTTAATGTAGACTTTTGATGAATGTGGTAAATGTTCCTCTTTAAACTGTCTGTTCGAATACGGTTGAAACTTTGGTTTATGCCTGATACACTTAAGTTTTTGGGAATAAAGTGTAACAGATGTTTATGCCCATGACTTTATTTCGACAGTCATAGTGAATCGTGGTAGACAAACTACAGATTGAAAAGTGAGTGATGATGAAAACTGTGGAACCTGGTGGTACATTAAGAGGATTACTTAGAATCTTTGATCGTTTATCTAAACTATGTGAAATGGCTCTGAGCACTATGGGACTTAATATCTGAGGTCATCAGTCCCCTAGAACTTAGAACTACTTAAACGTAACTAACCTAAGGACATCACGCACATCCACGCCCGAGGCAGGATTCGAACCTGCGACCGGCAAAACTATGTGAATATCCATGATACTTTCATGGGGATATAGCTGTGTAGACGTAGTCAAATGACAAGGCAAAAATAGTCTTATTTTGCCCGTGGGCAATGATTGGCATCATTGGGGGCATAAGCACCAAAGACATATGCCAAAAACGGTATCGTATCTACCACGTTCGGCGTGCGGAGAACTTTTATTATTTCGACAGGAGCCCATAATCCAGTATAGGTTGCACCCGATGGTGTTAATGGTCATAGAACCACATTATCTTAAACGAAATTCAAGCTCATTTTGTTAAAAATTATATCGCTTTGTACTATAGTTGCAAATCTTGACGAAACAGTATGATTATTTTATGTTACACGACACTCTTGACAAAAAATATGAAGATATTAGTCACATTTATAACTGAAAATGACAGATCGAGATGACGGTACTGTAGGTGTTGCAAAATTCAAGTAATAAACAGTAAGTAAGGTAATACCAATCTACTTCAAAGATTCGTTGATAAAAGAAAGCTTATTCTAAAAAATCGGAAATATTTGGTATTATTTTACGGTACAGCCACTTACCACACACGCTAAAAATCGTTGGATTCGCTATAGATGCAGAAGCAGGTCCTTGTTCTATCGAGTGTTCTAACATAAACGAAAGAAAAGATTTTGCAATGTTGCCAGCTTCGAAACACATGTGGAAACTTCAAATGGGGCTATTGAAGCCCCTATAGAGTTCAGAACGTGCCGGAGGTGTCCTGCCGGTATAACTCTAAAGTATGACGACGAGCAGGTAGAAAAGGTATACAGTTATTGAGATTACAAATTAATAATTTCCTAATTTCGCAGGAGCATACAGCAGAACAGCTAATGCGTCGAAACTAATCCTTGTTTCCTACTCGTATGTTATCAGGCGTTTATGATTTACAAAATAAAATAAAAGAGACATTTAATTTTTAGGGGCAACTCATTCAGCCAATACAAGGTTTTTTTGAGTCCAGAATTTTGAAATAGAAATTACTTGTCGTGTGAACTCATGAAAGTCTTACAGAGGCTTATTCAAGGAACTGAGGATACAAAGGAATGCTAATCAACATACCTGTTTCGTAGTTAAGTTTGTCATTTATATTACATCTTTTTGGTATTAACAATTTGGTTCATGGAATGAGTGCTAGACGGCAAAATTATATTTGTAATAACTTAGGGTTGCGCTTACACTGACAAGAAAAGAATCCATTATTTTAGAACATATATTTTCAGCATCTCGCCACCAATCACAACAAGTTTAACTACTAAATAAAGTTCAGCTTAAACGATATGTAGGTGGCAAACTACCTCTGTTGCACTGACAGACGTACTAGCTGAAACTCTGTCTATATTACTCAAGTAATTTATTAAGTGAAATCTGTCTTTTGACTGACTTTAGCGCTGGAGGTGACCTGCGTAATTAAGTATTGTACATCAATTACCTGTTTGTTGATGCGTGCCTACAACAGCCTAAGAATAATCGTATGGACCTCTGTATGGCCGGCCGGGGTGGCCGAGCGGTTCTAGGCGCTACAGTCTGGAACGGCGTGACCGCTACGGTCGTAGGTTCGAATCCTGCCTCGGGCATGGATGTGTGTGATGTCCTTAGGTTAGTTAGGTTTAAGTAGTTCTAAGTTCTAGGTGACTGATGACCTTAGACGTTAAGTCCCATAGTGCTCAGAGCCATTTGAACCATTTTTGAACCTCTCTATGTTGTGTATTTACATGTTTTATGACGTGACTGTCATTGCTTCTCAAATGAAAATATGTTCGGTTGTAGGATCCAATGATTCGTTGCCCATTTGGAAGGACCATTTCCCTTAGAATCTATGGTTGGAAGATAAGCGTACTGTAGTTGAGCAGGGAAGTGGTGACCTACGCAGAGCTGTGAGTGAACAGAAACTTTATAATTTTAATTTAACAGTAAGAGCCATTTTTCAGTTTACACTAAGATTGGAGCCTTCATAAAAAACATTAAATCACCCGACATAGGGGCACACAGAAGAAAAAAAAAGTTTCAAACCAGGGCTTGCTCAGTCAAGGCAGAATACGAAAGTGATTTCAATTATAATTACAGTCCAACATGGAAGGACAAGTACTACAAGATGAAAGACATAGTTGCCACATGGGACAATTAATTTGCGCTGGGACAATGACACGGATTAAAAACAATTAAGAGAGAATAGACAACATTCACAATAACCTCAAAGCAAATGCTACCAGAGGCGTAATGAAATCATACTGGAGAAGAGACAAAAAATACTCGTTAAAGTACTTCTACTGAAAGTCCCCATAGGCTATGGCACACTGCAGGATGACATGAAATTACTGTATTCATCAAGCCTTATTTACCCCAAAACAGTTTTATTACTCTGGCGCACAAGCATCACCAATCACAAATACAATTTGGTTCACTGAAAAGTGATGTATGAATAGCCCGAAATAATCATTGCCTGTCTTCTCAGAAACAGGTGCATTCATTTATAAATCAGTTAACAGAAGGGTAGCAATCATATGGACATCCTTACACAGAGTAACTACCCAAGTACACCACACAACACTGCTGTTTGCTCTTTCCTGTAAATGCGATGCCGGGCGTATAATGGGCAGAATTAGTAACAACTAGCACTGAAGCCAGGGTAGCACTGTATGTGAAATGTACACACAAACACACACACACACACACACACACACACATACTGAACTCAATGCATTGCTACAGTTAGTGTTCTGCAGGAACCGCAAGTAACATATTGCTCTACAGCAAAACAGCGTCAGACATACCGCTCTCCCACCATTCAGACAGCAAAATCGTATTACTAGCCGCCGACAAGGCCATGGCCACCAAGGTGCCGCTTTAAGTCCGTTTTCTTCTACAGATTCACAATAATCCGTCTTCCAGTCAGAGTGGGCCTTGCTCGTTGCCTGTGTTCGGTAACTGCCTCTGCACCGTTCCTGGCAGCAAAGGCCATCTAATAATCAAGCACTGACTCGTTATAATACACAGCAGGATATAAAATGAAAGTCAGCAATGTTTACATGACATGTGCAATTAAGGGAATGATCAGGAATATCTAAAGTTCCAAAACTGAGTAAGCATAGTCATCAATACTCCAGTGTTAGAATATTATTAACTAATCTTCGGGCCGCAATACACATCTTACAAACAAAAACAGACAATCTACATTTTAATTACATCCAGGTAAAACATCCCCTAAATAAGGTATGATCTCTAAGAGATTCTTCTTGGGGACCTTCACCAATAAGGTGATTGGGATGACAAATTATATACGAAAAGCAAGTCTAAAACATGATAAAATTTGCTCAAAATCTTACTCACAGCATACATTGTTTTCAAATGGTTTCTGTAATGTGGGCTGTCATATTCTATTGATGATCAATTTTTTGTGATTCATCTCCATATTCCTATTTGCCTGATTCCCCATCTCTTAGACTTACACAGAATAAATGTTTTCTAATAATAATCATTTAGGGACCATATGTCGGAGAGTGACGGGATAGGTTTAAACTAAAACAGCAATTTCACCGGGATATTTTTGTGCCTCCTCGTGAATAATCGTGATCAACACGTAACTCAGCCAAGAAAACGACTTATACGATTCGATACAATCATTGTGATCACACATAACGAGCACTGAAGAAAAATTCCCATTGACGCTCTCCGCAAACTAGGGATGTTACACTACTCGCCATTAAAATTGCTACACCACGAAGATGACATGCTACAAAAGAGAAATTTAACCGACAGGAAGAAGATGCTGTGATATGCAAATGATTAGCTTTTCAGAGCATTCACGCAAGGTTGGCACCGGTGGCACCACCTACAACGTGCTGACATGAGGAAAGTTTCTAACCGATTTATCATACACAAACAGCGGCTTACAGGCGTTGCCTGGTGAAACGTTGAAACGTTGCTGTGATGCCTCATGAAGGAGAAGAAGTGCGTACCATCACGTTTCCGACTTTGATAAAAGTCGGACTGTAGCCTATCGCGATTGCGGTTTATCGTATCGCGACATTTCTGCTCGCGTTGGTCGAGATCCAATTGTAGAATATGGAATCGGTGCGTTCAGGAGGGTAATACGGAACGCCGCGCTGGATCCCAACGGCCTCGTATAACTAGCAGTCGAGATGACAGGCAGCTTATCCGCATGGTTGTAACGGATCGTGCAGTCACGTCTCGATCCCTGAGTCAACAGATGTGGACGTTTTCAGGACAACCATCTCCACGAACAGTTCGACGACGTTTGCAGCAGCATGGACTATCAGCTCGGAGACCATGGCTGAGGTTACCCTTGACGCTGCATCACAGACAGGAGCGCCTGCGATGGTGTACCCAACGACGAACCTGAGTGCACGAATGGCAGAACGTCATTTTTTTTCCGGATGAGTCCAGGTTCTGTTTACAGCATCATGATAGTCGCATCCGTACTTGGCGACATCGCGGTGAACGCACATTGGAAGCGTGTATTCGTCATAACCATACTGGCGTATCACCTGCTGTGATGGTACGGGGTGCCATTGGTTACACGCCTCGGTCACCTCTTGTTCGCATTTACGGCACTTTGAACAGTGGACGTTACACTTCAGATGTGTTACGACCGGTGGCTCTACCCTTCATTCGATCCCTGCGAAACCCTACATTTCAGCAGGATAATGCACGACCGCATATTGCAGGTCCTGTACGGGCCTTTGTGGACACAGAAAATGTTCGACTGCTGCCCTGGCCAGCACATTCTCCAGATCTCTCACCAACTGTAATCGTCTGGTCAATGATGGCAGAGCAACTGGCTCGTCACAATACGCCAGTCACTACTCTTGCTGAACTGTGGTATCGTGTTGAAGCTGCATGGGCAGCTGTATCTGTACACGCCATCCAAGTTCTGTTTGACTCAGTGCCCAAACGTATCAAGGCTGTTATTACGGCCAGAGGTGGTTGGTTGTTCTGGGTACAGATTTCTCAGGATCTATGCACCCAGATTGTGTGAAAATGAAATCACATGCCAGTTCTAGTATATTTGTCCAATGAATACCCGTTTATCATCAGCATTTCTTCTTGTGTAGCAGATTTAATGACCAATTATGTAGTATCACAGAGTTGTAGATTTGCGACTGCAGCCATCTGGAACCGAAAGTTGCAAAAGGCCGTCGATATGTCGGCAACGGCATTATTAGGCATTAGGGTTCGGCATAGCACAAAGGTATCAAATATTCCCGGTAAACAGTTAATAGTCCTGACCACAAGTACGACATTACACTGACGAACCATGCATTTTTTCTGTTGGTTATGAGAAGCAAATGATATTTCACCACAGGCATTTGGTTGTGCACATGAACAGAAGTCGTTGACACATCAGTGCGTAATAGTTGACCATGTGTTTTAACAGAACCAATAGCACGTTGGCACGATGCTACCAGCGAGCGCGAAGCTTCTTTTCTGATATATGACGTGCCCTGTGTGTCCATAGCAGCTCGCGAAGGATATCTCTGTGGTGAGGCATTCGCCGAACCGTGTACCGATACATGTTATTCACAGCAACAGCGTTTAAAATATTAAAAGAGGCGTCGGAGGAGCTGAATAAATAAATGCACAGTTTTAAAAGACAATATCATTTATTGGTTATTTTAAACGAATGGGCGTTTGTGTGTGTGTGTGTGTGTGTGTGTGTGTGTGTGTGTGCCGATCTCACCAGCACTCAACGGCGAGGTCATCAATACATTTGCACTCAGCAGTGAAGTGGTATCATGCAGAGGGCTGGCACAATGAAATAACTGTTAATCACGGCACTCCTCTTTGGGTGCTAGATCAGCCCATTCGTTCCTCACAAGACGCATGTTCCCAGGTAGCCAAAAGAATGACACCCACTACCCCAGTCGTTGTAGCTGGAGGAGTGCATTCTAGATTTCCTGGATTACTTATCCGCTGGGTGAAGGGCACTCAGATAATCGGTGAAAACAAGAAATTTAGCACTGGAAGAACGTCTCAACTCCTCCAGGGCCCGTGTTAATACTGCATTGAAGTCATTAAATTCTTCATGCAGTCGGACCTTGAGGACACGATACTGGAGAATTCCACATTTTCAGCTTGCCGAATACTGGTTCTTGCATACTAAATGCGTGTTTGTGTGACGTGGCACGTAGTTAGAAAGATGGCTGCAGAGCGTGCCTTCGTGATATCGTTATTGCTGACTTTTCACAAGAGCCATTTGATTCAACAGTGGAACTCTCTTGCAACGGAGGGATTAAATGTATGAAAGTTATTTACTAGAGCTGTTAGGCTAGCCTTCACCAGTTTTTCCCAGAAAACAGCTTCAGATACGTGGACAGCCTGCCATGTACCATCAGGTGTACACTTTTGAGTACTCGCAACCTCCTCACATAGCTTCCTACAGGACGCGACCCTGTCACACCATCAATGGTACACATTCTCATTGTTCTCCCCCCATGAACCGTGGACCTTGCCGTTGGTGGGAAGGCTTGCGTGCCTCAGCGAAACAGATGGCCGTACCGTAGGTACAACCACTACGGAGGGGTATCTTTTCAGAGGCCATCAAACGTGTCGTTCCTGAAGAGGGGCGGCAGTCTTTTCAGTAGTTGCAGGGGCAACAGTCTGGATGATTGACTGACCTGGCCTTGTAACACTAACCAAAACGGCCTTGCTGTGCTGGTACTACGAACGGCTGAATGCAAGGGGAAACTACAGCCGTAATTTTTCCCGAAGGCATGCAGCTTTACTGTATGGTTAAATGATGATGGCGTCCTCTTGGGTAAAATATTCCGGAGGTAAAATAGTCCCGCATTCGGCTCTCTGGGCGGGGGCTACTAAAGAGGACGTCGTTATCAGGAGAAAGAAAACTGGCGTTCTACTGATCGGAGCGTGGAATGTCAGATCCCTTAATCGGGCAGGTAGGTTAGAAAATTTAAAAAGGGAAATGGATAGGTTAAAGTTAGATATAGTGGGAATTAGTGAAGTTCGGCGGCAGGAGGAACAAGACTTTTGGTCAGGAGAATACAGGATTATAAATACAAAATTAAATAGGGGTAGTGCAGGGGTAGGTTTAATACCAAATAAAAAGCAGGAGTGCGGGTAAGCTACTACAAACAGCATAGTGAAAGCATTATTGTGACCAAGATAGACACGAATCCCACGCCTACTACAGTAGTACAAGTTTATATGCCAACTAGCTCTGCAGATTACGAAGAAATTGATGAATTGTATGATGAGGTAAAAGAAATTATTCAGGTAGTGAAGGGAGACAAAAATTTAATAGTCATGGGTGACTGGAATTCGAGAGTAGGAAAAGGGAGAGATCGAAGCATAGTAGGTGAATACGGATTCAGGGTAAGAAATAAAAGAGGAAGCCGTCTGGTAGAATTTTGCACAGAGCGTAACTTAATCATAGCTAACACTTGGTTCAAGAATCATAAAAGAAGGTTGTGTACATGGAAGAATCCTGGAGATACTAGAAGGTATCACATAGATTATATAATGGTATGACAGAGATTTAGGAACTAAGTTTTAAATTGTAAGACGTTTCCAGGGGCAGATGTGGACTCTGACCACAATCTATTGGTTATGAACTGGAGATTAAAACTGAAGAAACTGCAAAAGGGTGGGAATTTAAGGAGATGGAACCTGGATAAACTGACTAAACCAGAGGTTGTACAGAGTTTCAGGGAGAGCATAAGGGAACAATTGTCACAAATGGGGGAAAGAAATACAGTAGAAGAAGAATGGGTAGCTCTGAGGGATGAAGTAGTGAAGGCAGCAGAGGATCAGATAGTTAAAAAGACGAGTGCTACTAGAAACCCTTGGGTAACAGAAGAAATATTGAATTTAATTGATGAAAGGAGAAAATATAAAAATGCAGTAAATGAAGCAGGCAAAAAGGAATACAAACGTCTCAAAAATGAGATCGACAGGAAGCGCAAAATGGGTAAGCAGTGATGGCTAAAGGACAAATGTAAGGATGTAGAGGCTTATCTCACTAGGGGTAAGATAGATACTGCCTACAGGAAAATTAGAGAGGTCTTTGCAGAGAAGAGAGCCACTTGTATGAATACCAAGAGCTCAGATGGAAACCCAGTTCTAAGCGAAGAAGGGAGGGCAGAAAGATTGAAGTAGAATATAGAGGGTCTATACAAGGGCGATACGATACTGCGTGAAGAGTTTGACAGAGCACTGAAAGACCTAATTCGAAACATGGCCCCGGGAGTAGACAACATTCCATTAGAACCATTGACGGTCTTGGGAGAGCCAGTCCTGATAAAACACTACCATCTGGTGAGCACAATGTATAAGACAGGCGAAAAACTCTCAGACTTCAAGAAGGATACAATAATTCCAATCCCAAAGAAAGCAGGTGTTGACAGATGTGAAAATTACCGAACTATCAGTTTAATAAGTCACAGCTGCAAAATACTAATGCGAATTCTTTACAGACGAATGAAAAAACAGGTAGAAGCCGACCTCGGGGAAGATCAGTTTGGATTCCGTAGTAATACAGGATCACGTGAGGCAATACTGACCTTACGACTTATCTTAGAAGAAAGATTAAGAAAGGCAAACCACGTTTCTAGCATTTGCAGACTTAGAGAAAGCTTTTGACAACGTTGACTGGAATACTTTCTTTCAAATTCTAAAGGTGGCAGGGATAAAATACAGGGAGCGAAAGGCTATTTTCATTTTGTACAGAAACCAGATGCCAGTTATAAGAGTCGAGGAGCATGAAAGGCAAGCAGTGGTTGGGAAGGGGATGAGACAGGTTTTTAGCTTCGCCACGATGTTATTCAATCTGTATACTGAGCAAGTAGTAAAGGAAACAAAAGAAAAATTCGGAGTAGGTATTAAAATCTATGGAGAAGAAATAAAAACTTTGAGGTTCGCCGATGACATCGTAATTCTGTCAGAGACAGCAAAGGACTTGGAAGAGCAGTTGAACGGAATGGACAGTGTCTTGAAAGGAGGGTATAAGATGAACATCAAGGAAAGCAAAACGAGGATAATGAAATGTAGTCGAATTAGGTTGGGTGATGCTGAGGGAATTAGATTAGGAAATGAGACACTTAAAGTATTAAAGGAGTTTTGCCATTTGGGGAGTAAAATAACTGATGATGGTCGAAGTAGAGAAGATATAAAATGTAGACTGGCAATGGCAAGAAAAGCGTTTCTGAAGAAGAGAAATTTGTTAACATCGAGTATAGATGTAAGCGTCAGGAAGTTGTTTCTGAATGTATTTGTATGGAGTGTAACCATCTATATAAGTGAAACATGGACGACAAATAGTTTGGACGAGAAGAGAATAGAAGCTTTCTAAATGTGGTGCTACAGAAGAATGCTGAAGATTAGATGGGTAGATCACATAACTAATGAGGAGGTATTGAGTAGAATTGGGGAGAAGAGGAGTTTGTGGCACAACTTTACAAGAAGAAGGGACCGGTTGGGAGGACATGTTCTGAGTCCTCAAGGGATCACAAATTTAGTATTGGAGGGCAGCGTGAAAGGTAAAATTCGTAGAGGGAGACCAAGAGATGAATACACTAAACAGATACAGAAGGATGTAGGTTGCAGTAGGTACTGAGAGATGAAGAAGCTTGCACAGGAGAGAGTAGCATGGAGAGCTGCATCAAACCAGTCTCTGGACTGAAGACCACAACAACAACAACAACATATGACATCGAGAGACACTTGTCAGTTCAGATGCCAGCTGCAATGGCCATAACTTCTAGTCTATCAACTCGTGAAGCTCGCTCCTTACAGAGACATAATATAGTATCGCGTTCTAATTTTAAATTGAGTATTACGGGAGATTCTAAGCTTGAGCAACGCAAAAGCCTCCATGTCCTACTGTTGAGATGTTGCTCCGATTACACAGGAGCCAAAGTGCTACCAGTCTTTGTTTCTCACTGAATCAGGAGACTGTATCATTTGTTGTGGTGCTCAGATATACAACTATGTGGCTGACAACTCTCGTGAAGTCAGAAACAAGTAAGTAAATTAAAAAGAAGCACGCTCTACTACTGACTTCCAAGAAGAAGCATGTAAAAAAGAAACTACAGTAACTGTATTGCAGACACATTAATCCCCAGCTAGAGAAAAGCTCTTGCGATCCGATGCACTATTCTGACTACATCTTTTTATTGGCTCTCTTTATTAAATGAGTTTTGATGAGTAATAGCTTCCTTTTTGCACTTCACTGACTACCGGATCACCTTCTCTAGATGTGTTGTGATGTCGATACCGCTAGCCATTTCCATGATTCACATCAGATGGAGTCCAGGCAATATAATAAGGCTGATATTACACAGAACTGTTATTAACATGTAACTTCAACATTCCTAGAGTCGGAACGCTCATCTTCAAAGTTCCTCAAATCAACTGTTGTCCAATGTTTGTCACATTGACATTTACTAAAAAGAAAATTTCTTCTGTGACATTCATTCTAACCTGTCGGTCATTTAAATGGTCTCTTGTCGCCGACAATCGTGTTTTTAACATAAGTAAAACGAAGATATGCTATTCGACACTGCGGTTGAAGCTAATATTCACTAGATGAGAATGCATATCACATTCAGGTTATCAGAGTCTATTATCTGTTTCATGACAACTTTAATGTTATCTTCTCAGTTGTTGGGTGAGTTGAATTTTCCTTTAAACGCAATAGCAAGTTTGATACTTCCTCCTGTGACTTAACAGTGTGAACCATGGCTACAAAATCCTTGGCCTGTGAGTCATAACATCCCCATGACATTAGCCGACTGCGTTCCGGTATCTTTTCAATAATATTCAGTCTATGCCACTAAGCTGTTTGGCGTACGCCTTTTCCCAAGATAAAACACTTGCATCTTATCACATCTGAGTTAGTTAAGGATTTGTAGAGAGTTTTCACGAATTGCGAAACTGATTGGCGCAAGCCACAGTAATTCCACATCCAGTCACAGACATGTAGCCTTAGATATTGTGCTATATAGTGAGAGTAAAAGAACACTGATAATGTCCGTGAATTATTTATTAATTCTTCTTAAGACATATTAACACATAGTCGGTTCATCATGCTGCAACACAATAATTTCAACTGGCGTGCGTAGCAGAAAATAGCAACATTTGTTCCATAAGATTAATCAACTACATTCACATTTAGTGCAAAGGTACTTGTTAACAATATCAGTTTTCCGGTACCTGTACAGAATTGGCACTACGTCGATAAGAAGTCATTACGCCAGTTTTCTGCTGACGAACACCTCGAGGACGTCATGCAGCAGTGACTTAATAAACGGTGCTCTGTTACCACACAGTAATCTCAGTCTTCACAGGGACGCATCGTTCTTGATACACTAAATACTCACTCCTAATGGCTTTGGCTCCGTAAAGATGAGAGAAATAACCAGTCTTGTTTATCACTTTTCTGTTCTGATTCCCCTGAAATTTATCTGCTGGCGTATGCCAGAGCACGTCACAATTGTAGCTTGTTAAGTCACTTGTAAGGATATGTAGTGAAAATAACTACAGGTATTTCTCTGCTGGCTCAACAGCTGCAGCGCACAAGGGAGAGCACGCTGATGTTTCCAGAATCGGCCAAAACGTCAGTTTCTATTTACACGTCGCTATAACTGGGATCGGAGAATTTGCCAGTAGGAGCGGGCGGAATCCCCAGCTAACTCAGAGATGGATTTTCGCTGAGGTGGCGACGGCATTTGGGAGAGTCACTCTTGCTGGAGACGCAAATGTCCGTCCATTTCCTCATACAGGCGCCTGGCCCCGCTCCTGAAAATGATTCCATACAAGCACGTACATGATGACAACATTACCTTGTACACATTGCACGTTAACAGTGAGAAACTATTGGAGATCAAATTGTAAAGACGTAGACAAGAAAAATTAAGAGTGTATAAGTATCTGGAAATAGGAGGAGAATGACACACTCAGTCCTAAGGAAATAGCATGTATTGCTACTATCAAGAACTCACAAATTAAATAATATATATCCTGAGTAAAACATAAAACACATACATATGAAATCCAAACCTGTCACGAATACTTAATCAGTTATAACTAACGTCAAATATTGTCGAATGACAAAAGAGAACCGTACTTAAATTCTGCTGCCTTTTTGTACCCACAATATTTCACCTCTTATTAGTTGTAAAATAATTTGCCCTTATGTATGTCGTTGTAGCTACCCAACATATAGGACATTCTTTAATAACAACATCAGAACCGATAACACGATATGTTGATGAACGTACATCACTACTAACCAAATTCAAGAGCTGCAGACAGGAACACATAACAAGAATAGTGAGACAGACTGTGGTTAATACTTGCCTCTTCATCTTCTACACTTGTTAATGGCAGACAGGAAGGAGGTTTAGATTCCTTATAGGCATCCCGTAGAACGCGTGGCAGACCACTATCACAGCGAATATGGTACAGGTAACCCATTGCGGGAAGCACCAGCTACAGGCGACTGGGACTCGCTCAAATATTATCCCCTCCTTGACCAACGCTAAAACAGTTAACTCTGTCACAGTTACTACCGATAACAGGAACATACATATGCAGTCCATCTTGCCGAATACTGTTCCTTAGCAACAGCTCAGATGCATTTATCTTCTTCACCGACAAATGAATGCCGCCTTAACAATAATTGTTAGTTTCTGACTAACTGTGTAACGAAATCGGTAAGCGACAAACTGACTGCTACTTTGTTTTCCTTTTATATTCAAACACACACGTATAAGTGATGTGCTACAGTTGTTCGAACAAAAATATTTTGACATGATAGTTGCGCTTGTCTCTCTGTAGGGCATAGCTGAGGCTATATGAAACGATTATCTACTGTTCATTTTCCAATTTTACAGACGAATTACTAGAATAAAAGGCTGCTATGTCACAAATCTCTTTGTGCACACATCTTATCATTGTTGCGTGAACTTCACTGTGATATAACTACAATATTATCTTACTAAACTACCAGTTATCTTTCTACATTTTTCATAAGATTTCTGCAGCTCTCTCATCTGCAAGAAATGCCTTATTAAACTAAAATCACGTTGGTCCTAATTTTCGACGAGATAGGGTTTTGCTGAAGTCATCATGTAGATGCTGTAACCACTCCTTCTACGTCGAGATTTCAACGCACGCAACGTAGCCTACTTTAGGATTCACCAGCCAAATCACCTACCCAGAATTCTGGTGACGAGGAATTATTAGAATATCCCAGTTTTCAGATTCCACTAGAAAATGACTTGAAAATAAAATCAGAAATGGTTGATGGAAAAAATAAGCTTTTTGGCAATTGGAGGGCTCCTCATCAATTCAGTACATAGTTGCAGCGAAGCAGCGTACGCCAAAAAATGGAGAGCACGCTACACCACCGATGTGTTTATCCCATAGCAGTCAGATCGACCTGAAACGTCATTCAATCCCTGGTAACACTGAAAGCTAGGATTCTTCAGCCTGTAGCAGGCGGGGTGCCCTCTTATACCCCTACGCCCAGGCGTAGAGGTCGAAAAGTGTTATTGTTTTTATAGTAGCAAGATGCGGCGACAGTTCCTGAACAGCACATACAATTACTGCCGGAAGTGGGATTTCAGGGCGATGCGTAAGGTGGAGTACCTTGTGCATACAGAGGGCGAAACGTCTGTTAGAATCGTTTCATATTATTTATCTTGTATTTTGTGTTCTCACCCTCAATCACTGTTATTTAGTTTTGCACTTCGTGTTTATCACTATGTAGTGATATAAAATTGCATTAAAGTATCAATTTTTCCAGTAAGCACCTAATAGTACGTATATTACCTACAGTTTGTGCTTCCAAAATTCCTTTCTTTTTTCGTTCTCTGTATGAATGAGTGAGTATGTATGTTTAATTTGCCTTTTGTGGTGCTGTGGTAGCAACAGTGTAGACAACGTAGATTTCTCAGTCAAGGCAGAGAGGTTTATTCTCTTTGATAGTCATGGACATTACTTATGTTGGTGGTGGAAAGAACCCCTCTGGTCTCTTCCGGGTTCCCAGGAGAAATTCGTTACAGGGAGGGCGTGCTCTTGTTACTCGGATCTGAGACAATGGTCAATGAAGAGTGACTTGGGGCTGATGAGTGTGTTAATGTGTGATGGTGTGTAGCTGTTCTAACTGACGTAACCATTTCATTTGCTAGTTCAGTTTCAAGGTCGAAGGAGGAGGAGGAGGAGGAGGAGGAAGAGGTGAAGGAGATTAGTGTTTGACATCCTATCGGCAACAAGGTCATCAGAGACGGAGCAGAAGTTCGCATTAGGGAAGGGTGGGGAAGGAAATCGGCCGAGCTCGTTGAAAGGAAACGTACCGGCATTTGCCTGAAGCGATTTAGCGGAGTTACAGAAAACTTAAATCAAGAGGGTCGGACGCGGGTTTAATCCGTCGTCCTCCCGACTGCGAGTTCATTGTGCTAACCACAGCACCACCTCGCGCGGTTTCATGTTCGGTAGTCGAATTCTTATATTTTTTAGAGTTTCGCCACGAGCGTATTTTCAGTGTTTAATAAGATTTTCTCGTCCTTGCTTTGTGTAACCAGAACATGTGGTGTAGGAAGAGTGTTATTCCAGTGAGGGGTTGTAAATTTAATTGCTGGATTTCTCTCCTAACTAGAGTACATATATAAACTTTTATCGTGTGTATGTGTTTTGTCTCTTGTACTTTTCATTTCGTTAAGCTTTAAGATTGAATATCTTTGTTCGTATCATACTGAATGTCTTATTCTTGACTCCGCGTGATATTTTAACGTTGTTTGTGTCTATACGCTTGTACTCGTATTCACAGTATTTCAATCATAGCGACACGGATAAAACTCTGGGCCTTTGGCTTATTGTGACGGTCAAAATTCTATTTGTTTCTATTCATGTTTGTGTGAATTGAATATGATTGTATGAACTTTCCCATGCGCACCTAAGATTTCCGTTTCATTTATAGCTGCAATGTACCGCAGCACCCAACATAGTAACAATGTAAGTGAGTTAATGAAATGATAGAGAACAAGAAATTATAGTTAAAAATTACTTTGTGAATATTTAATATTATGTTTTATTTCAATAAACTGTGTTAAATTGTGAGGACTGTTTCTCAGTCAAACCCTTCACTTTTTGTAAGATTATGTTAATACACCTAACCTGACGTTCGCAGTTATTTGAGTTATCGTTTGTACTTAAATTTTTCCCTTATGCTCATTCCATATGTTCACTTGGATCTTTTTAGTAATACTAGCACGTTAGTAATGCTTGCCAAATCAGTGATTAAATCAGTTGGGTTGTGTATTAAGTTTCCTCAGCTTTAATTGAACTGCGTGGTGACGCAGCGAAATTTTGTGGTACACGGAACTTAATAGTAGACTGCAGACAGTTTCTGTTAGCAAATCATTTTCCTCTTAACCATTTACCCAATAATAACCATCTAAAGGAATTCATCAAACATAACTGAGACAGATGGCCCAGACTATAGCAGTAGAACTTCCGAGACTTAAGATGGTTCTAATGGCTCTGAGCACTATGGGACTTAACATCTGAGGTCATCAGTCGACTAGAACTTAGAACTACTTAAACCTAACTAACCTAACGACATCACACACATCCATGCCCAAGGCAGAATTCGAACCTGTGACCGTTGCAGTCGCGTGGTTCCGGACTGAAGCGCCTAGAACCGCTCGGCCCCGGCGGCCGGCCAAGACTTAAGACCAACAAGAATCAGAGACGAACATTTCGGCGTCAGAGAGTGCTCACAGACAACGGTCGTAATTTCAGTGCGTGTTATTCGGCGATTTCGGGACTGTATTCTGATATGTCAGTAGCTCTTAGCACTTAATGTGTTCAGGGCAGAAAATCTTTACAGCAGGTTACGAAACACAGCAGAATGATATTCTCCTGGATGGCAGGAAGGTTTGCGTATTCATGAAGAGATACTAACCTGCCTGTTTAAACTCTGAGAGGAACATATACAACAGCGGAAATGAATTAGAGCGAATGGTTCTTGTACTGAGTTCAGAATCCGCACAGCTCCTGACAAACATTCAGTTTTGCTTCATGGAACAGTTTATAGCAACTTGACCTTCGTAGAGGTTGTTGTAGATAAAGTTCCTGTTTCCGCAAGGACTTTTTTTTTTTTTTGAGTCTTCTGACTGGTTTGATGCGGCCCGACACGAATTCCTATCCTGTTCCAACCTCGTTATCTCAAAGTAGCTCTTGCCATCTACAAACTCAATTATTTGATGCATTTATTCCAATATCTATCTTCCTCTGCAGTTTTTTCCCTCTACAGCTCCTTCTAGTACCAAGCAAGTCATTCCCTGCTGTCTTAACAGATGTCCTATCATCCTGTCCCTTCTCCTTTTCAGTGTTTCTCACATATTCCTTTCCTCTCCGATTCTGCGGAGAACCTCCTCATTCCTTACCTTATCAGTGCACCTAATTTTCAACATTCGTCTGTACCATCGCATCTCAAATGCTTCGCTTCTCTTCTGTTTTCCCACAGTCCATGTTTCACTACCATACAATGACATTCTCCAAACGTGAATGTTCAAAAATTTCTTCCTCAAATTAATACTTATGTTTGATGCTAGTAGGCTTCTCTTCGCCAGGAATGCCCTTTTTGCCAGTGCTAATCTGCTTTCGAAGTCCTTCTTGCTCCGTCAGTCATTCGTTATCTTTCTGCGTAGGTAGTACAATTCCTTAACTTCATCTACTTCGTGACCATCAATCCTAATGTTAAGTTTCTCGCTGTTCTCATTTCTGCTACTCCTCATTACTTTCTTCTTTTTTCGATTTACTCTTAATCTCTGTACTTATTACACTGTTTATTTCATTCATTCTGTTATGTATTCTTCTTCACTTTCATTCAGGATAGCAATGTCATCAGCAGTTCCTGTCAATGATATGCTTTTCACCTTTAATTTTAACTTTACTCCTAAACCTTTCTTTTATTTCCATCACTGCTTGTTTGACGTACAGATTGAACACTAAGGGTGAAAGGCTACACGGATATTATTGAACAGGTTTCATCACTCTCGTGAACCTAACCTGAACAGAGGAAATACTTTCAGTGTTCAGAACGAACTGCACCCACACAAGGGAGGCAATGAGCTCTAACCTGCGTGCTCTATTCTCTACTACGTGACGAAGAACGTCCTCTTCAGACCCTGGAACAACACAGTTAATACTCTAAGCTATAAATATATCAGTTTCTCGCAGCCTTTCGTGTAGAACCAAAGCAGAACACCACTCCTCTAGCCGCAGAGTGGCCAATCGTGACTACCGACCGCCGTGCCATCCTTACCCAATGGCGTCATCTGGAAAAAGTACGGAGGGGCGCAGAGTCAGCACACCTCCCGACCATGCGTTGTTGGCTTTGCAGACCTTGGAGTCGCTTCTTCTCATTCAAGCAGCTCCTCGGTTGGCATTACGACGCTGAGTGAACCATCCTCCAGTCGTTCCACCAGGGCAGAATCGCTATTAGTACCGAGAACTGAACTCAGGTCCTTCACATAGCAGGCTTTTGTGCTGACCACTTTTCTTCCGTTCTATATATTTATTCGTCATTTTTGCCAGCATTTTTGTACAGATGTCGCAGTTCCCGTCGTTGAAAATGTGGTTCAGTATTACAAAGAGCGTGGCCAGCCCCCAGGCGAAACATGAGCACTGTGAGCTACTGTGCCGGTGACCACTCATTATGTAGACGACAGCCTTTGTTATGATCAGACGGAAATGCTTTGAGATGCATTCACAACAGTGACTGACGACGGCACTCATTTCTAATTTTGCGTGCGTTCCGTGAAGCAGGGTATCTAAATCTACATCTCTACTCTGAAAACCACAAGGTGCATGGCAGAGGATGCGTCCCATTTTGCCACATATTACGGCTTCTGTCTGTTCCATTCACGGGAGGGAATAACGATTGTCTGAATGCCTCTGTGCGGGCAGCAGTTATTCTAATCTTATCCTCGCGATCTGTATTTGAGCGATACGTAGGGGTTGCAGTATATTCCTAGAGTCATCATTTAAAACCGGTTTCTTAAAACTTTGTTAACTGGCTTTCTAAGGATACTTTACGGCTGTCTTCAAGGATCATCCACTTCAGTTGCTTCTGTATCTCACTGACGCTTCCCACGAATTAAACAAACCTGTGTACATTCGTGCTGCCCCTTTCTGTATACATTCAATATCCCCGTTAGTCCTATCTGGTGCCGGTCCCACACACTTGAACGATTTTCTAGAACTGGTCGCACGAGTGATCTGTAAGCAATCTCCTTTGTAGACTGATGGCACATCCCCAGCATTCCACCAATAAACCGAAGTCTACCACATGCCTTACCTACAACTATGAGATGAATCCTTTTCATATCCCTACAAAGTGCTACACAGAACTATTTTTATCAATTGGCCGATTCCAACAATAACTCACTGATATTATAATCATAGGATACCAGGTTTTTTAGTTTTGTGAAGTGCAAAATTTTACATTTCTGAACATTTAGGAAAAGTTTCCAATCTCTGCACCACTTTGAAATCTTATTAAGATCTATCCGAATATTTATGCAACTTCTTTCCGATGGTACTCCATTATACACTGAAGACCAAAGAAACTGATAGCACTCCGTCTTCAGGCCACAAGTGGCCCATCGGGGCCATCCGACCGCCGTGTCATCCACAGCTGAGGACGCGGATAGGAGGGGTGTGTGGTCAGCACACCGCTCTCCCGGTCGTTATGATGTCAAAGAAACTGACACATCTGCCTTGTATCGTGTAGGGCCACCCACGAGCACGCAGAAATGCCTCAACACGACATGGTATAAACTCCACTAATGTCTGAAGTAGTGCTGGAGGAACTGACACTATGAATCCAGCAGGGCTGTCCATAAATCCGTGAGAGTACAAGGAGGTGGAGATCTCTTCTGAACAGCACGTTGCAAGGCATCTCAGAAATGTTCGATAATGTTCATGTCTGAGGAATTTCGCTGCCAGCGGAAGTGTTTAAACTCAGAAGACTACCGCTGGAGCCACTCTGTAGCAATTCTGGATGTGCGGGCTGTCTCATTGTGGTGCTGGAATTGCCCAAGTCCGTCGGGATGCACAATAGACAAGAATGGATGGAGGTGATCAGACAGCATGTACCTGTCAGAGATGTATCTAGAAGTATCAGGGGTCCAATATCATTCCAACTGCACACCTCCCACACCATTATAGAGCCTCCACCAACTTGAACAGTCCCCTGCTTACATGCAGGGTGCTTGGATTCATGAGGTTCTCTCCATACCTGTACAAGTCCGCTCGATACGATTTGAACGAGACTCGTTCGGGAGGTACATGTTTCTAGTCATCAACAGTCCCATGTCGGTGTTGACAGGCCCAGGCGAGGCGTAAGGCTTTGTGTCATGCAGTCATCAAAGGTACACGAGTGGGCCATCGCTCCCGTAGGACCATATCAATGATATTTCGTTGAATGGTTCGCACGCTGACACTTGTTGATGGTCTACTTCAAATCTGCAGCAGTTTGCGAAAGGATTCCCTTCCCTCACGTTGAACGATTCTCTTCAGTCGTCGTTTGCCCCGTTCTTGCAGGATCTTTTTCAGGGCGCAGTGATGTCGGAGATTTGATGTTTTACCAGGTTCCTGATATTCACAGTACACTCGTGAAATGGTCGCACGGGAAAAACCCCACTGTGTCGCTATTTCGGAGATGCTGTGTCCCATCCTCGCGCGCCGACTATAATACGACGTTCAAACTCACTTTTGTCTTGATAACCTGCCATTTTAGTGGCAGTAATCGTGCTAACAACTGCACCAGACACTTGTTGTCTTATGTAGGCGTTGCCGACCGCAGCGCCGTGTTCTACCTGTTTACGTGTTTCTGTGTTTTAACACGCTTGTCTATACCAATTTCCTTGGCCCGTCGGTGTATATGACTGCATGACCTGCAAGAAGCCTGATTTCACTATTAATATTGTCTGCTGGGTCATTAATATGAACAGCATGTGGCCCAAACACACTTCCCTGTGGCACACCCGAATTTACTTCTACATTTGACGACAACTCTCCTTACAATATAATATGCTATCTCCTAACCATCAAAAAGTCCTCAATACAGTCACAAATTTCGCTTGATAACCCATATGACCGTACTTTTGACAATATGCGTAGGTGCGCTGCTGAGTCAAATGCTTGCGGAAAATCTAGAAATTTTAAAGGGATCTGATCTTCAGACGTATATCCAAACGGTATATTTATGGACGGGTTCGTTATTGAAAATTTGTTATTTAATCCTCTTCACAAAATTCTAAATGCCTGTAATATAAATTGTGGGATGCCAAGTGTAGTTGTGAGTGTAATAATTGATAGCCATCATGTGTTCAGAAAACGAATTACCAGCACCTTCAGTGCTGTTAGTAATCCAGCAACGGGAATCGAATGTACAGACTAAGTAATGGATATCTAGAATAAGTTTTATCATTACTTTAACAACGATCTTTGATTAAAGGTGGCTACACAATCAACAGCACGTTTACCAAGCATTTGTGTGAGAGCGTTTTGTGCAAACATGCACAAATCCCCTGTGCCTCCATACAGCATTAGTTTTTTTCTTCCAAAACGTGGAGCACAGACCGCGGAGAGAACACGCTCTCTCTGTCATGCGATGCGAGAACAAAAAAGTAACAGAGAGGAAAGGTAAAGACTATATAATGAAACGAAAAATTTTCCCCACGTCTAGTTACTGGGAGAGTTGAAGCTACATTCACATAACCACAAAAAACGTATTGAAGCTTAAGCTGATTTGCATGCAGGACACATAACATAGTTGTCTTGCAGGTCCTCTAGCTTATTTGCAGTATATTCAATTGACTCTACAAAACGGATAACACACCTGATCACTAGAGAACACTGTTCTTTAAGGTAATCAGTCCAGATGAAAACCAACACCAGAATTTTGTAAGTATTAGTAAACGCTTCATTAGAGATAAGACTGTCCATAGCACTTGTAAACTCAGTTTTATTACAGTAAGCGACATTTCAAAATCACTACAACACACATTAGAACCTGAGTTAACTATCTCTGTCACGAAGTCATTCCAGTAAACGTTAGGCAAAAATAAATACTTTTATGGACAACATATTTCGAGACAATATCTGCACCCCTGAAGTTCTATGAGAATTCGAAGAATTTTTGCTTTTTAAAATTTTTTTCTACAACCCTGTAACGTCGTTTCCGATACTAGTGTTTGGTCGTAAACTGGACGTTGATCTAATTAATTACAAGCAACGCGATTAACAGCGTCAAGCGCTCTTATCGAAATCTCAAAATTAGCATCGTATCACCAATAATTGCTTTGTACTCATGACTAAACAATTATTTGCGCACATTACAGAACTTTAAATATCATCATGGACGTTTTATTTTGGATGTGAATTGAAACCAAGCACCTACAGCCACTGTAACTAACCAAAGCTATCGTGCCTGCTCGAGATCCAGCCAAAGCAACGTTCGTCATTGTTAACTAGACATAAAATGTTGTTAAATATCGAAGTTTTCACTAGTATCAGTTAGCAAATATGAAGTTCGAGAGACTCTTGATTTTAAATTGCTTTATGGCCTTTGACCAAAAATGCTGAGACAAATATGAAATTAATTTCCTTTCTCACTTGGCGCTTGACGTCAGTGCCAATGAAGGCATCAAAAATAAAGTGTTTAGTTTTTCTTCGCCGAGAGAAATCATCACCTTGATTTGTATTCTCCATATTTATGTGGAAATAGGATGCCAATACCGACGAAATCACAAAGGAGATGTTATTTTCTTTTAATTCAAAGGAGAAATCCCAATCCATAAAGAGAAAAAGTGGCACAAGAACGGTAGCATAGAGTTCTAGTCGAGCGTTTGAGTCCACTACATCCTCAGTTATATACTTATGAATACTTTAAAATTATGAATACTTAATCATCCTCGTTGTATTCCTAAACTAAAAACTCTTACCACGAATTAAAATTCATGTAAGTGACAGGTTTCGAAACGCTTACCTGCAGATCGGAAACTGGCCACGAATCGCGTACATTTCACTTACGAAATGGTATTACATGGTCTGGGATCTCACACCCTTTCCATGAAAAAAGAAATGATATACCGAGAGAAACACAAAGCGTTGGTTTAAAAATTTTTACTTCCCACTGTAATGTAAAGAAGAAGTAATTTGTGGTTTCATACTACAGTTGCGAGAGCTTCCACGAAGTGGGCATCATTTTAATTAATTTGGCACAAAAGTTTGTGCTGCTGACATGTCAGGGTGCGTCAGAACAACTATTCTGTACTCAGGAGCCACAACACGGAAGAATAAAATCAGTGAAAAAAAATTCTAGGAATTGTTTTCTATTGTCTCAAAGAAGTGAATTCTTTGTTAAGAAAAGAAGATTTATTTATGTATTTATTTTTAGTTTCAAGAATGAAGAAATTAGCCTATCGTTTTACGGCTTCAGTGAAGAACATTAAAGTAAATGAAGCCAGGCCGAGAAGGAAGAATATTGGCGAGCGTAAGGACGGGCTGAAGGTAATGTAGAGGGCCCGACTGTAAAAATAAAAAAAATTATGAGCGTCATGCTCTCTAAACATAAAGTCGCGCTTTCGCGTCCACCCTATTCCCTAATTTCCTCGAACCGCGTGTCGGACATCTGATAAAGTTATTTGTCTGATGGAACCTCAAACATAATTCGTCTCATTTTCTAGATGCCTCTGACCAGGTGAACATGATATGGCGCTGTGAGCTCATTTATAAACGGTTGTTTTCTGTAGTTCTCTTATTTATCTCGCAGTTACGATTTGGATTTTTCATAGCTGAAACTTATGAAGTTGTTCAAGTGTGATAACATATAGACGCAACTGGACAAATGTCGAACATTTGCTTTGGGTTTAGTAGGGGGGTGAATGTTGGAGAGGCTGTCCTGAACCTTTGTACTGTGTGTGGGGCGAGTACTTTTCGACAAAACAGATCAGAAAAAGATCTTGTTGAGTCAAGAAACATTGTTCTGGTATGAATGTGTTTGCACATTCGGGAAGCTTCGATAACAGCCATATGGGATGATGATCGACCATTTGAGTGTCGGGTGACATTTGTACGAGGGCAGTTCAATAAGTAATGCAACACATTTTTTTCTCGGGCAATTTTGGTTGAAAAAACCGGAAATTTCTTGTGGAATATTTTCGAACATTCCCGCTTCGTCTCGTATAGTTTCATTGACTTCCGACAGGTGGCAGCGCTGTACGGAGCTGTTAAAATGGCGTCTGTAACGGATGTGCGTTGCAAAAAACGGGCAGTGATCGAGTTTCTTTTGGCGGAAAACCAGGGCATCTCAGATATTCATAGGCGCTTGCAGAATGTCTACGGTGATTTGGCAGTGGACAAAAGCACGGTGAGTCGTTGGGCAAAGCGTGTGTCATCATCGTCGCAAGGTCAAGCAAGACTGTCTGATCTCCCGCGTGCGGGCCGGCCGTGCACAGCTGTGACTCCTGCAATGGCGGAGCGTGCGAACACACTCGTTCGAGATGATCGACGGATCACCATCAAACAACTCAGTGCCCAACTTGACATCTCTGTTGGTAGTGCTGTCACAATTGTTCACTAGTTGGGATATTCAAAGGTTTGTTCCCGCTGGGTCCCTCGTTGTCTAACCGAACACCATAAATAGCAAAGGAGAACCATCTGTGCGGAATTGCTTGCTCGTCATGTGGCTGAGGGTGACAATTTCTTGTCAAAGATTGTTACAGGTGATGAAACATGGGTTCATCACTTCGAACCTGAAACAAAACGGCAATCAATGGAGTGGCGCCACACCCACTCCCCTACCAAGAAAAAGTTTAAAGCCATACCCTCAGCCGGTAAAGTCATGGTTACAGTCTTCTGGGACGCTGAAGGGGTTATTCTGTTCGATGTCCTTCCCCATGGTCAAACGATCAACTCTGAAGTGTATTGTGCTACTCTTCAGAAATTGAAGAAACGACTTCAGCGTGTTCGTAGGCACAAAAATCTGAACGAACTTTCCTTCTTCATGACATCGCAAGGCCTCACACATGTCTTCGCCCCCGAGAGGAGCTCACAAAACTTCAGTGGACTGTTCTTCCTCATGCACACTACAGCCCCGATCTCGCACCGTCGGATTTCCACATGTTTGTCCCAATGAAGGACGCAATCCGTGGGAGGCACTACGCGGATGATGAAGAGGTTATTGATGCAGTACGACGTTGGCTCCGACATCGACCAGTGAAATGGTACCGTGCAGGCATACAGGCCCTCATTTCAAGGTGGCGTAAGGCCGTAGCATTGAATGGAGATTACGTTGAAAAATAGTGTTGTGTAGCTAAAAGATTGGGGAATAACCTGGTGTATTTCAATGCTGAATAAAACTACCCCTGTTTCAGAAAAAAAATGTGCTGCATTACTTATTGAACTGCCCTCGTGTTCGATGGATAAGGTCCAGAAGTCGGAAGCAGAAGCAATGCATTCTCTAATTTAAAACGTCAAAAATCAAAGACATGATTATTAATGGACTTTGCTTAGTCGTCATCAACTTGCTCATTGAAAATTTCTATGCAAGATTGCTATTGGTGATTAGGTAGATGACTTCATGTTAACGTGTTAAGAATTAATGCCTGGGCCCTAAGAAGAAACATATACCTGTGCAAAAGGTAGTATGAACATAGTATTTAGACTCAGAAAGGGAGTTATGCATTACGCAAACCTCGCCAGGAGAGAGAATACCGCAGCTAGTATCTTTTGCCAACAACTGAGTCATGTATCAGTCGCAGTGCTTGAAGAACGACCTGCAACTCTTCATCAAGTGTTGACAAAACACGATAACATATATACTCTGACCATTTCACTAACAAAACTATCCAGAAGTTCAAGAAGTTTTCCCTCACACACTTATCCTTCTGATATTGTGCCCTTAGGTGTTTACCTTCCAGGCTCCTTAGCGGGAAACAGTCAAGAAAATTCCTCTCTGGGTGAAAATGCACTTCAAAGATGTCGTTTTACATAATGCGAGAGATTATAATGTTGATTAATTTCTCTTTGCTGTTTACTTCTGTTCAATAGAATAATTGACAACGCTATTAAAATATGCACCGTACTATTTCAAATGATATTCAAATTACCGCGATATCCTTACGTCGGAAGTCTATTTAAACTGTAACATGAACGTGCCTGTATCAGCTCGATTTAGTAACATATTACTCACTTTGGTCTTCTAAAGGGTCTATGTTCACTTAATGTCCTGTCTCACAGTTCAGTAGTATGGGAACATGGCATTTCATATATTGATTTTAGATCTGACTGCTCCTAGCTCTGTCACGAAACAGTTGAAAACGTTTCGTTGAGCGAGGCTGGAATCGACAACCAAAGCGGAACCCCCCCCCCCCCCCCCCCCATCTTTACAACGTTGTGCTGCCCCTTATTGATGTAGTACTGGCTAGAATATATCAGCTCGCAATGTAAGAGGCGAGATTAATTGGAATTCCCAGATCGCATTACTTTACTGGACTCAAAACCAGAACTGATGGCTTTTCGCACCTTACGTGAAAATCCATCACATTATTTAATGCAAAGGATACGAATGTATCAACTGAATTGTAGGTTACTTTTGTGTCATCCAGGGAGTAACTTATCGGTCACAGGGTTGCTAAACATATCCTGCGTTTTTGTCAATAAACAGTTATACTTCTAGCAGGGAGAATACTAGCCGTGAGCGATCAACAAAGTGACTACAGTTCGTGTCCCAAAGACGTGGCTGCCGAGCGTCGATGTGCCATAAATAGATGTCAGTGAATCTTATTTGCGTTTCTGTAACTGAGTTCAGGGAGTAGAGCGTCGTCACTAGTAATACTGAGATGTGCCGACTGCAGACCAAACAACATAAATCATTAACTAACACAATTAATTGTGTTTTTCTCTCCTAAATGTACTGAAACCAAAAATCCCATCGCCAGACGTGGTTCAAATTTTTATAACATCTCCTGGAGTTATACTGCAAACGTTATGAGTGGACAACTCGTCTTTTTACAATAATAGGATTGGAAAATATTTATCTTGAGATCGGTGTCAATGGCACTATCCATGGAAGACAGGCACACAAATGAAGAGACAGCTTCGATTACAAAATGTAACATCCACAGGCAAACTTCGTAAGTTACGAATCAAGAAAGGCTATCATGCAGGAAATCATAAGAAATGACAGAAAACGCAGGCACAAAGTTCCGTTGAAAATTAATCTAGCCAGTGTATGCAGGGCAACTCTGATTTCAGCTACTGTTGACGTGAAAGGAGAAGCATTTGCTATCAGAAAGTGTAACAAGGAACACAAAATGCCGATAGTAATGTCTAAGAATGTCACCCTTAAGTAAAACTATCATGCAGTCCATATATACTAAAATAAAGAAAACTATAACTTGTTCGTGATGATTAAAATATATCGGCTGCTCATACTTTGACTGTAAAAGCGAAAAGCGCTTATGTTGAAGAGCTTTTCAAAGTGCAGTAGGTTTAAGACACAGAGAACTCGACATAACGACAGGTTCATTGAGCAGAGCTTGGTGCTGAGATTCTATGCATCGCTTGCGCAAAGTGTTATTTTCAAGCCCCTAACATTTTAATATTAACGACGCTTCTAGGCTACATCAACAGTCATATGAGAATTATCGAGTTCCATTGTGGCGGCAAAGATGGGCACATTGCTCTAGAATTTGGAGAGACAATCCATACGCTGCTGAATCATAACAACGAACTACCACTACATCAGATCATAGGCTATACTTAATTTCTATCTGCGACAGAAATGCTCAGCAATGGTTGAATAGCACCCTAGACACATCACAGTCCATGCCAGTTAATCGTTGCTAAGCGCTCTTTGCTTGCATCATACTGCAAACGACTTCATTTCTATCGCTGGACTGTCACCCCTTAACCGGGAGATAAACAATGTTATGGTCTCCCTCACCATCGTTCACGCCCACTCCCTCTCCCCACCCGCACACTCACTGTGGATGTCTCGTAAATTATGGCGCTAACGCAGATTTATACCGTAAGTAACCAGCTTGTTATCAGGTATTCTGACCTGGTGTCCTGTCGTTACCCTGAAGAGAAATGCTTAAGGTAAATACGAATATTCTGTATTACGGTCATCCAGTGTTTCTGTTCTCCCAGGCACATAATTCGAAAAATTGTGAAAATATGGGACAGAGAAGCAATCATCAGTTAATAAATAATAAGCACTAAAATTTGGCATATTACACCTGTCATCCGACGACCATGAAAACTGTTTTTTGACCCACCCAGTACTGCAGTACAGATTTAAGCGTTTAGTACGAACCTGACACTTAAATTCGTTGAGGTCTTTACCAGTTCAGTAGAGGGAGAGGAAAAAGTCTAACTGTAAATATACTATTCAAGCGGGATTTGTACCTATGGATTCAGTTTTGGTAGCACACATGCACTGTTTAATCAAGAATGCGAACATTCTCTCATTGGTGTAGTACAGAACAATGCAGTGAGAAGCAGTTTAATTACATATTTAGTGTTTGGTTTAACATATTGCAACACGCTTCAGGCATGTTTTGCTCCTTATCAGGCGCTTATTTACACAGAAAGCTGTTACATAAAGATAAATTATCTTAATCTAACTTAATACTGAAATGTTTTACTCGCCTCTGTAGCGACTATTTGAGTATTTGCGGGACGAGGTGTCAGTTCATGGCTAGATATCAATGTCCGGTGGTGTCTTCCGCTTGTGTAGAGTTCTGCCTCGTTGTGATTGACACCGAAGCCTGTGTGGGAAAAGAAGACATTTGCAGCAGTTATTGTGGTGCGGTATCATGTGACACACCTTTTGTATGATAAACAGTCATACCATGAACATGAATTCAATGACATGACAGACAATAAAAAAGAATAAAAACGTACTAGAAGCAATAATTGGTGGTGCAGAGCACATAGTACAAACCATCACAGTATAACACACGTTTCAGATATGGACAGGAATATTAAGATGTGATGTTCATCCGCGGTTCTTAATCATTCCGAATAGACTGGAGACATTATTTACGTAGTACAGAAATAGGGAAGCATGCGAAACAAAATACATTGCACACAGAACCAGTACTTGTTTCATAAGAGGCAAACTGAACTAGGCCACATAGTTCATTGCACAATGAAGATGGCTAATATTTACACAACTAAATCGGAATTTATAGAGACCCAATAAGCAGAACACTTCGCGATATAAATATTGTATATAATATAATATAATATATTAATGGAAGCACTATAGAAACATTTATTGGAATTACGAAGTGCCTAAGCTGACCAATGAACATGGTTCAAGGCACAAAAGTGGTTGCATATATTCACACAGTAAAAGGGGGATTTATAGGGAATCAATAACCAAAATGCTTCCACGAAGTTTTCAACTGTTAAATAGCAATCAGAAATACATGAACAATAGACATACATACTCCTCAGGTCGAACGAAATTATACTTGGGAGGACCAGCATTGTTTGCATCCACTCACGAGCACTGCTAGAGAACAAGTTTTTCTTGACCTTTGGCGACCCAGCTTTCTTTCCCCTAGCAATTTCCGCCTTGCTATGTTTTATGTTACCTGGTTACTTCTAATGACGACAGAAAAAGGTTTCTACAACTATGGAAACTTCTCTTGTCGGAGACTTTCCTGTACAACACTGAAACAAACATAACCTGTAGAGTTTCTTTTGAAAATTCCTGAAATTACTGCAAGTCACTAAGAGAGGAACTCAGTTACTATCACCAGACAGATAAGAGGAAAAAAGTATGGGGAGACATATCTCCAAGTCTACTAAATTCACTGGCGAATACCATTTGTATCACAAAGAATGTGACTGACTTTCTTAGTTAAGTCGCAGTTACTGATTCTAGAATTAAATCCTTTTTGCTGTATTGGACTCAGTTTTTGTGATACACTACCCTCTGTCTATAAAATAACTTGAAAATGATGGATGTTGGTTACTTTGGTATTGCTTAATTATCTTGCTCATATGATTGTTGATAAACAATCGAAATATATACAAAGAATTCCATTTATGATTCTTATTTCTGACATTCAGCACCAGGATGCTAAGGAATCCGTTAAATCACGTTCTTTTTGCATCGCAACGCGCTGTTTATTGCATAAGACTCAATAGTGAGAGAGCTTTGACTTTGTGAAGTGATTTGCTGTAGGTTGGCGAAAGTCTGTGTTATGTGTAAATTCAAGAAAGGAAATAGGAAATGCTTTGTTCCTAATATATGGTGAGTTAACTCCGAAATCTCAGAAACGAAAATTAAGTTCTCTCGAATAAAATTGCTGTGAACTTCATTTTGAATGCAAGTCCGACGACCGAGGCAAAAAGTGCCGCCGCCCCCCGCCCCCCTCACGTATATGCTGTTTGATATGTGCTACACTCCTGACCGCCTGGATAACAGGATCACGTCACATGTCCTTTGGTATCCCCATGATTTGCAGGGAACTAATGGATCACAAAAGAGACATTATCGCTGTGTGACAGAAATATCTGGTTATCAGGACCAATACAAAGAAAACTGTGTAACATCCTAGTTTCCCATGTGTTTTAAGACCTGTACAGGGTGAATCAGTTGTTCCTACCTATGCTTTTATGTGATCTACAATGCCTTCAAATACCATAAGCTAGATTTTCATCTTTTCTTCCACAACACGTGCAAACTGTTAGTCATACAGCAAAAACTGAACACAACTTCTTTTGGAAGCAATTTAATGTAGTTAGCTCTAATGTAATACGTTTCCGCTTGAGGAAATAGTTTTCGACTTATTTTAAGAAAACCATACAAGTTACACTCAAACTGGTTTTCCTGAATAACTCAAAAGTGACCTCCAGCGAAAACATCTCCCAGTATTAAATTTAAATACATTAAATTTCCTACTAAATGGTCCCATTCATATTTTCTGTACGACTAATAGTTTAGACCTAGCGAGCGAGAGAATATAAAAATCTTGCATGTGGTTTCTGAAGGTTCATGCTTTCAACAAGAATGAGACACATGAGAACTCTTAATCTGCTGTTCACATATATCCAGTCCAAATGGCATAAACGTGATTTCAAGGTTATTGCAGTTCTGCTCTGCTTGCATCTCATGTACACGAATTACTGCTGTTTCATATGCAAGAGAAGCAGCGCAGACAGAAAAAACCGTTAATCTGACTAAAATAACCTGCTCGGAGAAAATCTCCTGCCTGATGAGAAAAATGTCTTGAAGACTCCTCCTGTTGACCGTAAATGAGTGTACCTGCCTCCATTGCATATTAAAATGGGTCTTATCAAAAACGTCGTGAAGGCCACCGACAAAACATCTTATGGATTCATATATTTGCGAGAACAGATACCAAAGATCAGTTAAGCAAAAATTACGGAGGGGATATTTGTAGGACGACAGACAACGGAATTAAGGGCTGATGACCATTTCCTTGATTTGTTGGATGATGTTGAAAAAGGCATGGCTATCTCGTAAGAACTTTTTTAGGCAACTACAATTAGTGAGGTCATATCACCATATGGGAACTAACAGGTAACTTAAGATACATTTCTTGGTCAACCATTTGGAGTTATTTCCAGGAAATCTTGGTGTTGTTACTAAGTAACATGGATAACTGTTCCATCAGGACATTTCTCAAATGCAAAAGCGTTATCCTAGGCAATTGAAGTACAGCGATGATGTCCGACTACTACTAGACCTTAAGAAGACACCTTCCTGAGGCAGTCGTAGGAAATCAGGAGGAAAGCATTATCAGGTACGTTTATTCAATTTTTTTTCACTCTTATGTTGCTCATTTGTTATGGCGGCCACTGAGTGACGCGCGTTTCTTTGGCTCGCGAGTTTTTCCGCTCATTGAAGGTGTTACAGAGAAGTGCGGCAGTCCACAACGTGTACATCCGACTAAACAAGTGTTACTTGCCGTGGTGTGTTGTTCTCCGTTGATTACCACAAGTGATAAGTGATAAGTGAGTGAAAAATGGGAAGAGCACGAGTAAGCGGCAGCAGGCGAGGCTACAGGGGCGCAGGCAGCGCGGGCGCCCGGTCTCCGGCGGCAGGTGAGGCCTCGCTTCCCGACATCGGGGAGCTCGTCCGGTCCCAGGTGAGTGCGGCGCTGCACAGTAAAGACACGCTGGACGTAATAGTGCAATCCATCACGGACTCTGTGACGGCCGCGGTCATGGACAAACTGCAAGAGTCTGTCGGGCGAAACAGCACCGAAATCCAGTCTCTTAAAAAGTCCTTGGCCGCACAAGAGAAAAAAGCCGCCGACCTAGAAGCTAAACTGTCTGCGGCCACCGATGAAATTGAGCAGTATCAGCGAAGGAACAGCTTGCGCTTGTTCGGGGTAGCTGAAAACGATCGTGAAAACACCGACGACCTGGCCATTAGCCTCGTGCGTGAAAAACTTGGTGTGCAGATCGACGTGGCCGATATTGACAGAAGCCACCGTGTTGGGCGCAGGATACCAGGTGCGATGAAACCCAGGCCCATAATAATTAAATTTGTGTCATACCGGAAAAGAGCTGAAGTGTTTGCTCAGAAAAGAAAACTCGCCAAGAGTGGGTTTACCCTGAGGGAAGATCTGACGCGCGAAAGACTAAAAGTTTTGAACACTGCGATCACACAGTTCGGCCTTCAAAATGTATGGACCCAGGATGGCAGGATCGTAGTCAAGACGGAAGGAGGGAGGAAAACGGTGACGAACATGTCCGAACTGAAAGACTGAGCGAAATCTCGCGAGACACAAAGTCTCATATTTTACTCTGTCTAATATAAGTTAATTTTTATTCTTTCTTTTCATTTTTTTACGTAAATATTGCTTCGTTATTTCTATATGTACCATAAGTACTCTATTTAAAATCAGTCAATTGTTTCACATAAATATTGCTTCTTTAGTTGCCTATCATAAGTGCTCATTTATATTCATATTGTCAGTCAAACGGGAATTAACATTCTCCATTAACAGGAATCTCCTTAAAACCGCCTTTCTATATCTGTTATTTTCATCCTCGTCACTACCACTACTACTACTACTATCTTTTTCGTAACCACTACTGCTACTTTCCATCTTTCTTTTCGCTCCCTTCTCCGATACCTCCAGCTTGTCTTTCACCTTTAGCCCACAGACGCTTGAGTCAGTCACGACCTTGGACACACCTGTAAATATGTCTTCCCCCGCGAAATCCAGCTTTTGTCCCTCTTCCGGCCAGCAGGTAGACGGAGCGCGCTCGGTCCTACAGGCGGCCACAATGGGACGGACCGGTTCCGGCGGCGGGCTCTTTGTGGCCCACGCGAACGCTCAGTCGCTAACGGCTCACTTCGACGAGTTCTGTGACCTGTTCTGCCAATCGCTGTTCCATATTATCCTCGTCTCTGAAACTTGGTTGAAACCAAACATTTCTTCCGACGCTATCCGAATCACTGGTTACTCTCTCCTAAGGGCAGATCGTGAAACACGACGCGGGGGTGGTGTGGGTGCCTATATTCGCTCTGATCTGAGACCTACTATACTATGCACATCGGATGCAAAGGGCGAAGGAGAAGCAGAGTTCTTGTTTTTCGAAATAAATACATCAAATCAGAAACTGCTAATTGGAGTAATCTATAAACCTCCAAACGTCGGTGCTATGTCCTCCTTTCAGTCTGCCCTGTCCTCGCTCGTGACACTGTATGAACACATAATCATTATGGGCGACACAAACATCGACTTACAGTTAAAATCTCCCTCTGCAGAAAAACTTAGGAGACTGTTCCACTCCAATGATATGAGTTTAACACCGCTGGACCCAACTCATCACACGCCACACAGCCATACACTCATAGATATAATAGCAACAAAGCGACCAGATAAAATAATTCGCGCCAATCAGACATCCGCTCCAGGACTCTCTGCTCATGACGTGATTTTCTTAAATTACTCAGTACATACTACCAAAGAAAAATCTCACCTGGTAACCTACAGAAACCTAAAAAATGTTAACCATGACGCTCTTCAAAAGGATTGCTCAGACATCCCTTGGCATGATATAAGCAATGAACCGACTTTAGACGGAAAAATTCGGGAATTATGTCGCAAAATTATTGCACTGTATGATAAACATGCTCCTCAACGCACTGTCAAGGTAAAGAGAGCTGCCGCTCCGTGGCTCACCACTGCATTACGCCAGATAATGAATGAACGTGATGCTGCACATAGGGCCTTCAAGCGTAACCCAACTCCCGAGGCGTACGAAGCTTATAGGAAACTCCGAAATAGAACCAAGCAAAGCGTGAGGAATGCCAAAATCAGACATGCCCGCTCTGTCGTATGCGGCATATCAAAACCTGCTGCACTGTGGAAAAAGCTGCGCAGTTTCGGTATAGGGAAGCGAAGATCTGACGCTGTTTATCAAGCGTCTGCAGAAGAATTAAACAATTTCTTCTCAACAGCCGTAAACTGCCACGCAGCGACAAATTACCAGCCCCAAGATATCAATCTCTCGAGAGACAAGTTTTTCCTAAAACATGTCACTACCGGCACAGTACACAAGGCAATTATGAGAATCTCTTCCGAGGCAGTAGGAAATGATGGAGTGAGCATTGGCATGATTAAGAACGTCGTAAACACTATTACTCCAGTTATCACAGACATCTTCAACCTGTCTCTTGTCAGTAGCACATATCCTACTGAGTGGAAGCAAAGCTTAATTCAACCTATACCCAAGACTGACAACCCTAAGTCGCCAGGTGACTACAGGCCGATCAGCATACTTCCTGCAATATCTAAAGCCCTAGAACACATCGTCCATGAACAGCTGACGGATTACCTCAAAACTCATAACATCCACGACAAATATCAGTCAGGCTTTCGAAAGCACCATAGTACAGCAACTGCATTAATCAAAGTAACTGATGACATTAAACATGCTATGGACAGACGTGAAGCTACCATCCTAACACTGCTTGACTTTAGCAAGGCTTTTGATACTGTTGACTTTGATATATTACTAATTAAAATGAAGCAGCTGAATTTCTCAAACAGCGCAATACACTGGTTCGACAGCTACCTCAAAAACAGAAGTCAACAAGTCATTTGTGGGTCGGAAAAGTCATCATGGAAAAACGTGCGCTCTGGAGTTCCCCAAGGCTCCGTCCTTGGTCCATTACTCTTCTCACTGTACATTAATGATATTTCTTCAGTGATTCACTCCTGCAACTATCATCTATATGCCGACGACATCCAACTGTACATAAGTGCAAGCCCCAAGAACATTGCTGACGCAGTAGCGAGTATGAACGCAGATCTTTGCTCTGTTTCTCGATGGGCACAGAACCTAGGTCTGAAACTAAACCCCAAGAAATCCCAGGTCATACTTATATCTCATCCAAAGTTAATCAGTCGGTACTTTCGCGAAACAGTCCCTCAAATACTCCTCAATGGTACCCAACTACCATACCAAAAAACAGTAAAAGACCTTGGAATAATCTTGGATGAACACCTAAACTGGGAAGAACAAACAGTCACAGCTTGCCGGAAATCGCTCTCCTCCCTACACGCAATTCAAAAATTTAGAAAAATATTTCCAACCCATGTTAAACAAAAATTAGTCCAAACACTAGTCTTGCCTAATCTTTACTACTGTGATGTAGTTCAACATGGCACAAATAATGAAAATTCGAGATGCCTCGAGCTAGTGATGAATGCTTGTGTTAGATACGTATGCAACATACGGTTGTATGATCATATCAGTCCTTCATACTCCCAGCTAGGTTGGATACGCCCACATAAGGCACGCGATCTCCACACGATGTGCTTACTTCATCGATTTCTTAGCCACTGGTGCCCCCAATACTTATCTTCTCACATTAAACACCTATCATCATTCCACAACCGCAATACCAGATCGGATATGTCTAGCATCTTGGCTGTACCTTTACATAACACAAAATCTTTCTCCGTGTCATTCTCCATCTCAGCCATACGACTATGGAACGCGCTCCCCTGTGATCTGCGTCTTATCCAAAACCACTCAACATTCAAGAGGGAACTTAAGACTTACATATTAGGGACGGTATAGCCACCATTGTTGTGCCCCCCCTCATCTTTTTCTTTCTCCTCTCCATCATAGCTTCGAATTTTACCATTCTATTTCTCTTCCTCTAACCTATCTACCTCTTCTATATCTCTTTCACCCCATTCCATCGTCTTATGTCTCAGCTTGATGAGAATAACTCACAAGCTGCAAGAATATAACGAGAAAATTCCCAACTAGCAATAGGACTGACACTCATAAAAGAAAAATATGTTTACTTTCATATACATAGTCATTATTATTATTATTATTATCATTATTATTATTATTTTTATTATTCTTGATTGTTATAATTATTTTTTGATTGTTATAATTATCATTGTACTACTTTTATAATCTCTATTTTTTTCTTTAACATTAATACTGTATAACATGTTATATGTCCTAATTTTCTGTAGACACTGAAATTTGTTGAATCTGAGTATGCCTGGTTAGGTGTAAGAGAGGGCCTGAAGGCCCTAATCTTGCCAGGTAAAATAAATGCATAAATAAATAAATAAATAAATAATTTGGGTACTGACACATATTTTTGTTCACCTTTTGCCAGACACACATAATGCCCAATACATAGGCTACAGGAAGTAGTATCACACGGAAACTGAGGCCGAAACGGATATTCTGAAATTAGATCTACAGTTAGGGACGAATTATCTCCCAGAAACAGATTTATTAAACATATTTCCACTGCAGTGCCCGACGCATTTCAGACTCTTAGAAACCCCCAATGCACTCTTTCTACCTAAATCCTTCTCTCCTCTGCGTTGAACAACGATGTTACTCTCATGAACATAATGCTTAGGTATCTCAATTCTCCGAGAATTATTTTGACTCTGCCCTTCAAACAAACATTTTTTTTTCAATTTCTTCTCGTTTTCTTCTACACATTTCATTAATTTCCTTTGCGCTTAAAACTGGCTTTGTTCTTAGATTAAGTGTACTTAAAGTGGTACATTCCTACCTTTCTTCTGAACATTCTAATGTTTGCTTTTTTCCTTGATATTTTTGAGTGTATCGTTTGTTACTGAACATCTTATCATACGACGCTTCTTAAAATTATATTTGTAGATTCATACTCTGAGATTACTCTTTACGGATATGTCCATTCCTCCACAACTGACCTATCAGTATCCAATATTCACAGTTTTAGAGAATTTCAGACCCATTTCATCACAATAGTGCATCATGATTGCATCAAAAATGTCCCAGTGGAGGGTTGTAATATCATGGGTCGTACAAGAATCGGTATTGGAACCATTACTTTTATCGTAATATGTTGGTGATGTCTGAACTATTTTCTCCCACTGCAAATATCAGTTATACGAAGATGACCTATGGTTGTACCCAAATGCAAGCCCTACAAACTTGTGCACAGCCGTCCAGAATGTAAGTGCTGATTTAGTTGCCTTATAAAAGTGGGTGCATAACATAGGTTTGCAACTTAACCCACCTAAAACGCAGGCAATTATAATTGGTCACAATAGACTTAATACTGCTCACTCCAGAGTATGTGTTCCATCTTGAATCCCAATCTCCTTCTGCAAAGAACTTGGGGATTGTTATGGACCACAACATAGAATGGACTAAATACACAACTGCGGCCTGTGAGAATGTGTCAGCGTAATTCATTCACTACAAAAACATAAAAAAATTATTTCCTTTCGATCTTGAAAAGAAACTGTTTCAGTCACTAACACTCCTCATATTTGATTATGGCGGTGCTATAATTCAAGAGCTTTCGTACGAAAGGTTGCACCGGCTACAACTGACGATGAATGCTTGTGACGTACGCTACTTCGACCACATGACTCCCGCTTCCGAACAATTAACATGGCTATGTGCCGCCAAGCGTAGATAGTATCATTAAGTTTACTCTATCGTCTTTTCAATCATTGCCCTCTATCTTATTTGTCTTTAACCCTTATTTGTCTTCAACCCTTATTCGTCTTCAACCCTTATTTTTCTTCAACCCTTATCTGAACAGCACACCAGAAATACTCGTTCTAAACAAAGTAAAATCCTCTCTGTACCATTACATATGCCTGCCACGTTCTCTAAATCATTTCCTGTATGAGGAGCCCAACTTTGGAGAATCTTCCTAAAAATATCAGGGAACTTACACTCCTTTCTAACTCCAAAGACAGATAATGGTCCATGGACTTCGTCAAAATATCTGAGAAATTGAGTTTGCTAATAATAGACCCGTTTATCCATCAATTGCGAATAGGAAAATAGATCCTAGAGCTCATAATAATGGCTAGTTAAACTTGAATTTTGTTCCTTATAATGTAGCTAGTCATCGGAATATCTTAACACTCGTCAAAATATCTGAGGAATGAAAATCCTTTCAAACTTCGGGAGACAGCTAACGGTCCATCTTCTGTCACGATAGCTTCTCTCTGCAGCTCGCTTTCGTCAGTCCACCCTCCCAACAACTTTTCCTTCGCCTGTGTATGAGTTCTTTGTTTAAGTTCTGTTCTTTCATAAAAGTCACTGTCACTATCATTTCAGATCTTTTCCTTTTACTTTACCCCTTCTCTTTCTGATAATGCTTAACGTGGTCTCAAAGTTGCTAAACTAATTTATAGCTTTCTTAATACGTTTTACTATCATTATTAGTGTTAATTATTATTGCTAAATTATTTTTATTATTATTATTTTTGCTGTGAATCTGTTGTAGTATCTTCGATACGTGTTATTCCTGGTCATAAGTAAGACTGTATATTAAGGCCCTGCCCTGTATAGGTTAAATAAGAAATAACTAAATAAATATTGCCATATTCTACTAGTATTCCTCCGCGTTGTATCTGTGGTCTAGCCGTAGCGTCTTTGATTCATAATCAAAACGTCTTCGGTCCCAGGTTCAATCCCCGCCACCGCCTAAATTTTGATAAATAATCAGAATTGGCGGCCGAAGACTTCCGGCGTAAGAAGTCAGCCTCATTCTGCCAACGGCCTTGTCAAAGAGGGCGGAGGAGCGGATAGAGGTTCAGGGCACTCTCTTATCCTAGGGGTGGGAAATTGCCCCTAAAGGCGGAAGAATCAGCAATGATCAACGACAAGAGGATGCAGAAGGCAATGGAAACCACTGCGTTAAAGACACGTAACATGTATCCACAGGACATGTGGCCTGTTATTGAAGAAGTGTCATGATGATCTCTCCATTGGCAAAAGATTCCGGTATAGTTCCCCATTCGGATCGCCGGGAGGGGACTGCCAAGGAGGAGGTTCCCATGAGAAAAAGATTGAATAATCAGCGAAAGGATAACGTTCTACGAGTCGGGGCGTGGAATGTCAGAAGCTTAAACGTGGTAGGGAAACTAGAAAATCTGAAAAGGGAAATGCAAAGGCCCACTCTAGATATAGTAGGGGTCAGTGAAGTGATGTGGAAGGAAGACAAGGATTTCTGGTCAGATGAGTATCGGGTAAGATCAACAGCAGCAGAAAATGGTATAACAGGTGTAGGATTCGTTATGAATAGGAAGGTAGGGCAGAGGGTGTGTTACTGTGAACAGTTCAGTGACCGGGTTGTTCTAATCAGAATCGACAGCAGACCAACAACGACAACGATAGTTCAGGTATACATCCCGACGTCGCAAGCTGAAGATTAACAGATAGAGAAAGTGTATGAGGATATTGAAAGGGTAATGCAGTATGTAAAGGGGGACGAAAATCTAATAGTCATGGGCGACTGGAATGCAGTTGTAGGGGAAGGAGTAGAGGAAAAGGTTACAGGAGAATATGGGCTTGGGACAAGGAATGAAAGAGGAGAAAGACTAATTGAGTTCTTTAACAAGTTTCAGCTAGTAATAGCGAATACTCTGTTCAACAATCACATGAGGAGGAGGTATACTTGGAAAAGGTCGGGAGATACGGGAAGATATCAGTTAGATTACATCATGGTCAGACAGAGATTCCGAAATCAGATACTGGATTTTAAGACGTACCCAGGAGCAGATATAGACTCAGATCACAATATAGTAGTGATGAAAAGTAGGCTGAAGTTCAAGACATTAGTCAGGAAGAATCAATACGCAAAGTAGTGGGATACGGAAGTACTAAGGAATGACGAGATACGTTTGCAGTTCTCTAACGCTACAGATACAGCAATAAAGAATAGCGCAGTAGGCAGTACAGTTGAAGAGAAATGGACATCTCTAAAAAGGGCCATTACAGAAGTTGGGAAGGAAAACATGGGTACAAAGAAGGTAGCTGCGAAGAAACCATGGGTAACAGAAGAAATACTTCAGTTGATTGATGAAAGGAGGAAGTACAAACATGTTCCGGGAAAATCAAGAATACAGAAATACAAGTCGCTGAGGAATGAAATAAATAGGAAGTGCAGGGAAGCTAAGACGAAATGGCTGCAGGAAAAATGTGAAGACATCGAAAAGGATATGATTGTCGGAAGGACAGACTCAGCATACAGGAAAGTCAAAACAACCTTTGGTGACATTAAAAGCAACGGTGGTAACGTTAAGAGTGCAACGGGAATTCCATTGTTAAATGCAGAGGAGAGAGCAGATAGGTGGAAAGAATACATTGAAAGCCTCTATGAGGGTGAAGATTTGTCTGATGTGATAGAAGAAGAAACAGGAGTCGATTTAGAAGAGATAGAGGAGCCAGTATTAGAATCGGAAATTAAAAGAGCTTTGGAGGACTTACGGTCAAATAAGGCAGAAGGAATAGATAACATTCCATCAGAATTTCTAAAATCACTGGGGGAAGTGGCAACAAAACGACTATTCACGTTGGTTGTAGAATATATAAGTCTGGCGATATACCATCTGACTTTCGGAAAAGCATCATCCACACAATTCTGAAGACGGCAAGAGCTGACAAGTGCGAGAATTATCGCACAATCAGCTTAACAGCTCATGCATCGAAGCTGCTTACAAGAATAATATACAGAAGAATGGAAAAGAAAATTGAGAATGCGCAAGTTGACGATCAGTTTGGCTTTAGGAAAAGTAAAGGGACGAGAGAGGCAATTCTGACGTTATGACTAATAATGGAAGCAAGGCTAAAGAAAAATCAAGACACTTTCATAGGATTTGTCGACCTGCAAAAATCGTTTGACAATATATAATTGTGCAAGCTGTTCGAGATTCTGAAAAAAGTGGGGGTAAGCTATAGGGAGAGACGGGTCATATACAATATGTACAACAACCAAGAGGGAACAATAAGAGTGGACGATCAAGAACGAAGTGCTCATATTAAGAAGGGTGTAAGACAAGGCTGTTGCCTTTCGCCCCTACTCTTCAATCTGTACATCGAGGAAGCAATGATGGAAATAAAAGAAAGGTTCAGGAGTGGAATTAAAATACAAGGTGAAAGGATATCAATGATATGATTCGCTGATGGCATTGCTATCCTGAGTGAAAGTGAAGAAGAATTAAATGATCTGCTGAACGGAATGAACAGTCTAATGAGTACACAGTATGGTTTGAGAGTAAATCGGAGAAAGACGAAGGTAATGAGAAGTAGTAGAAATGAGAACAGAGCGAAACTTAACATCAGGATTGATGGTCACGGAGTCAGTGAACTTAACGAATTCTGCTATCTAGGCAGTAAAATAACCAATGACGGACGGAGCAAGGAGGACATCAAAAGCAGACTCGCTATGGCAAAAAAGGCATTTCTGGCTAAGAGAAGTCTACTAATATCAAATACCGGCCTTAATTTGAAGAAGAAATTTCTGAGGACGTACGTCTGGAGTACAACATTGTATGGTAGTGAAACATGGACCGTGGGAAAACCGGAACAGAAGAGAATCGAAGCATTTGAGATGTGGTGCTATGGACGAATGTTGAAAATTAGGTGGACTGATAAGGTAAGGAATAAGGAGGTTCTACGCAGAATCGGAGAGGAAAGGAATATGTGGAAAACACTGATAAGGAGAAAGAACAGGATGATAGGACATCTGCTAAGACATGAGGGAATGACTTCCATGGTACGAGAGGGAGCTGTAGAGGGCGAAAACTGTAGAGGAAGACAGAGATCGAATACGTCAAGCAAATAAATGAGGACGTAGGTTGCAAGTGCTACTCTGAAATGAAGAGGTTAGTACAGGAAAGGAATTCGTGGCGGGCCGCATCAAACCAGTCAGTAGACTGATGACCAAAAAAAAAAATTCCTCCTCTATCGTTTCTACTATAATAATGGCGCGTGACGAGAGCCTCCCATCGGGTAGACCGCTCGCCTAGTGCAAGTCTTTCGATTTGACGCCACTTCGGCGACTTGCGCGTCGATGGGGATGAAATGATGATGATTAGGACAACACAACACCCAGTCCGTGAGCGGAGAAAATCACCGACCCAGCCGGGAATCGATCAGGGCCCTTAGGATTGACTTTCTGTCGCGCTGACCACATTTATTTTTCTTTTTTTTTTGGGTCGCTTTTGTTCGTTGCATCTGCTCAGGGTGGACGTCGTAAGTCATCCGTTTAGTTTCGTTGTTGATCGATTAACTCAGTTTTTTTTATTACAGAGGGCAGCTAACTCTCTGACCGAACACGCTGAGCTACCGTGCCGGCACCACTCAGCTACCAGGGGCGGACATCGTTTCTACTGATGATCTCGTATTCTCTCTTAACCTACAATTCGTTACCGTTCTGCAGTATTACAGGTGAATATAATTATTTGATTTTTATTTACTTGTAATACGGAAATACCTGATCAGATTCCTAGTATAATTTCTGTACCTCGACATGTCTGACTTGTGACATCCGTATCTTATCTTCCTGTTCGTAATGATTCGCAGTCCATTCATACCACGTTCTGCTGCTATTGGATTTACCTTCTCAACGGATATAGTTATCTTCTTTCCCAACCATTTCACTGTCTTCTACTACATCTGGATTCATTATTTACAATTCCCTTTCCTGACTTTTTAGCTTCACTGCCACATCCAGACGTACGTCACTACACACTCCGACTCATAGGGTATTGTTCTACTGTTGATTTCTCAATAAATTTTTTTATCGGCACCTCCCTGTGGGCTGACCTCTCCCGTAGTTCCGACAGGGGGATTCGTCCAGAATCTTTAGCAGTAGTGATATTGAGACATTTGTGCAGTACTTTTTCCATGGAGAGATATTGTATGCCTTTAATGTTGCACTGGCTTCCACTCCTTCCTTCCACTGATCATTGCTGAGCCGTCTATCTCTAGGGGCAGTGACGCCTTATACCAGAAGTCTTCGACAGCCAGTTTCGATGATTTATTCCAAATCTAAGTAGTATTTGGGTCCGAATCATGGACGCAGGACTTTGCTGTTCGTAATCGAAAATGCGCTGTTCACTGCAGAGGGACATCTCGACTAATCTTGTCAGCGTCTATTTAAGCTGCAGTGGCGTAGTAAGTGTATAACCCACACCGCGCCGTGCTTGCCATCACATGCTATTGCATCGGAGTTTCAATAGCGACTTAATGTTTACGTGTTACCTTTGTCCTCTCCCACCAGATTTCTTAATCCTCACTGTGTGAACTTACGTATCAGGGAACCATACTAGACACAATATGTATGGTGACAGGTTATGCGTCAGTGGACATACAGTATGCGGAAAGGAACGCCATACTTAGGTCACGTAAGGAGCTAAAATTGACATATAATCGGAAGTCACAAGTTTAATATTGCGGAACTACAACAAACGGCAGTTAACCACTGATGATAGGTGGAAATGTACGCAGTGAATCCAATTTGCGTCACGTAAGAGTGCAGTTATTAATGTAGCTGATTATAGCTGAAAGCAGTTATTTAAGGTGAAGATTCAAAGTTACGCAAACTTTTAGACACCTGTCCTCGGTTGGTTTCGTTAGACGCAATCTTCTTGTGACGTTTACTTCGTAAGGCTAGCTATGCTATTTGTTACAACAGTGAACCGCACTGCAGAAAACATGACCTATATTAACTTACGTTAATTCACGGACAGCATGAATAATTTTTTCTAATAAGTAGATTAGCTCTGGACAACAAAGAAGCTGTTGTAAATACAAATAGAAACTATATTTTACTACTCTTGCTATCTTGAGTATTTTTGATTCCAGTATATTCTCCCAATTTCTTCTTCCAGTATCGTAACAAATATTACTTCGGAAAGAGTGAAGAACCACTGACTACGTAAATACTCGTACAAAGTATATCGAAAAAAGCCGGTGCTACATTACTTATTTTAGAGGCTTAGTTTTAGATATATCGGATGCATACAACCCCATTGATGTTTTTCTTACGAACATATAAGTCACGTTTTTCGTAAAAATATTTGGATCAATGCAGTCTGCAGTTATCTGTTTTTACTATCCTCAGGCATACGGAGGCTGCGCTGCGGCTGCAGAAAAGTCGGTGCTTGAAGGATATAACTGTCGTCTTTGTACTTTAGCAAAAGATCTTGTCGAGGACACGAGAAAACAGTGGTCCTGCGTAAAATGATTAAGCGTGTTTAAGGCTTCTATCCATTCACCCGCTAAGCAGTCTGGTGCAGCAGTAAGTGATGCCAAAAGCAAAGGAGAGGATTTAAATTTCGCATTTAAGAAATAGGATCATACATGCATACTATCGTTTGACGATCGCACAGATTCCCGTACGGATGGCGTAATAACAACCAGACCTGGCGTAGAGAAACAACTGAAAGTTGCGTAGTTTTCCTGTTTGTCTTCTCAGTCGCGCAGCAGGGAGTAACACCTGTTATGGAATTTTTGTCCCTTATTCTCTTCTGACACGGAACCTTTGGTTTCACGACAAGACTCAGAAGACTAACTGATGGAACTCTAACTGTTCGGAAACCAAACTTATTCTCTTTAAGAGACTGAAAACGAGTAAGTCGCAGAGTCCAAATGGAATCACAGTTCCGTTTTATAAAGAGTACTCTACAACAATAGCCCCTTACTTAGCTTCCTTTTACTGTGTATCTTTCGCCAAGAGAAAAGTCCCCAGCGATTGGAAAATAGTCCAGCTTAATCCCATATGTAATAAGGACAAAAGAACGGACCCACAAAATTTTATACCAATCTCCTTAACATAAGTTTGTTGCTGAATTCCCGAAAATATTCCCAGCTCGAATGTAGTGAATTTTCTTGAGACGATCAAGCTCCTGACCATGAATCAGAATGGTTTTTAAGGGCATCGCTCGTGCGAAACCCAAGTGCTCTTTTCTCACATGATATTCGGAGAACCATGAATGAAGGGCAACAGGTAGTTTCCACATTCCTCGATTTCCGAAACACAAATGCACCTCTGCAGACTGTTAAAGAAGGTAAGAGCATGCAATATAGTTTCCTAGATACGTGAGCAGCTTCATGACTTCTGAAACATAACCAGGGCGAGTATTCATCAGAGATGATGGTGTCGTCAGGAATGCCACAGGGAATTGTGATAGGACCGCTGTCATTTTCTGCATGCATAAATGATGCGGTGCAAACAGTGAGCAGCTTTCTGTAGTTGTTTGCTGAAGATGCCGTGGTGTACAGGAGGGTTTCGTCGTTGAGTGACTGTAGGAGGACACTAGATGACTCAGACAAAATTTCTAGTTGATGTGATGAATGACAGTTTGTTCTAAATGTAGAAAAATGTAACCTAATGTAGTTGATTAGGGAAAACAGATCCGTAATGTTTGAAAACATTAATAGTGTGCTCTTGAAACTGTCTCGTCGGTAGGTGAAATTTTGCAAAGCAGTATGAAATGGAATGAGCATTTAAGGATTGTAGTAGGAAAGGCTAATGGTTGGTTTCGGTTTACTGGGAGAATCTTAGGAAAGTGTGATTCATCTATATAGGAGACCGCATATAGGATACTAGTGCAACCCATTGTGGAATACTATTGTAGTGTTTGGAATCCGAACCATGTAGTATTAAGGGAATATATAGAAACAATTTAGAGGCGGGCTGCTAGATTTGTTACCGGTAGATTTGAACAACGCGCAAGTATTACGGAGATGCTTTGGGAACTGAAATTGGTATCAGTGGAAGGAAGGCGATATTCTTTCCGCGGAACTCTGTTGAGAAAATTTAGGGGACCGGAATCTGAAGCTGACTGCAGAACAATTCTGCTGCCGCCAACATATTCGCATGATGATCAAGAAGATAAGAGAGATTAAGTGTCATACGGACGCATATAGATAGTCATTACCGTCGCTCTATTTCAGGTGGAATAGGAGAGAAAATGATTAATAGTGGTAGAAGGTACCCTTCACCAGGTACCATACAGTGGCTTGCGGATTATCGATGTAGCTGCTTTATTCGCGGCAGTTATGTTCCACTCTTAGAATATGCAGACGATATGTCCATAACTTGGTAGCTGAGAACTTAGTTGCGCATGGATGAATTCTGCTGGTGCGTTAAAAGTATACAGTAGATTATATTAGGCAAAAATTCCCAATGCTCTGAACGCATAGCGGAATTTTACGCAGTTTAGATTTACTGATCAATCACTGACAAAACTACTGGGTGTTCATCTGGACAGTAAACTGAGATGGCCCGACACGAAATATCATATAATTGTGAAAATAGAAAAAGCCTTTAACGACTAATGCAGTCAGGTGAGAGCCCATCCTCACAGCCCAATAGTTTTTTTCAATACAAACTATGGAATTTCTCTTCTTTGTAGCGCCACTGTTTTGTTGCATTCAGACTAAACATTCTCCATCAGGCACCAGTCTTTGTCAAGGAACAGAGAGATCATCGGCATCTAATTCTTTAGTAATAGAAACTTATCATCAGTGGATAAAATTTGATTAAAAACTGTCCGCTCTAAATATTCGTTCTGGCCAACCATCCTGTCTGGACTCTGGTTAACGTTGTCAGAAAGCGTACACCAAAAGGAAAGCCAACGAAGATCATTATTGGTGAGCAGATTCCACCGACTCAAAGTCAAGTTCCCCTCAGTGCGATGGGTGCAAATTTTATTCATGTTTAACTGAGATTACATCTTTAGTGTCCTGTCAGTGTTAGACGAAAAATGCGATAATTAACAGCGAGCAATGTGTTAAATACTATACTTGAGTCAGATATTCTGATCAAAGCAGTGTCATCTCAACAGAATGTGGTAAAATTTGCTTCCAGGACGAGTGGGTACAATGTTTCATCCATGTGGGCGTAATTACGAAGTACCAGCAAATACTTTATTTTATTGATTTTTTTTTTTTTTTTTTTTTTTTTTTTTTGCCTTTGCAACATGTTAAACTCCACATTCACAGATTCATACATATCTATTGATCTTATGTAATTAAATTTTCCTAGAGACATAATGAGTCGCAACTTTACCTTCGGTAAGGATATAATTCGAAGCAATGACTTAAAATTTGTGCCAATCCCGGTACCCGAGCCCAGGACTGTTGCTTATTACGTTTCTAGGTTTATCGCTACACCAACCGGGCTTTGCGGCTAACTTAGCTATACGGACTACCCCAGTGCAAAGCATTTCCATAACACAGACTTCCATCTACCTCTCAGCCCATTTTGATTTTCCCATTCTTAAAACGTCAGTATTGCCGAGGCTGCCCGATACTGTAATAGTAACCCAGTTTTGTTTGTAACGGGTAAATCCTGCCTGTACCTCAGGCAGCATTTCCCCATCTTACAAAGCTGGTGTTCTGTTGCAATGTCGGAGAGCCTTGTCAATACTGACGATTTAAGAAGTGGAAAACTAAGACGGGCTGAACTGAAGTAATGAGAAGTAGCAGAAATGAGAATAGTGAGAAACTTGGTGGTCACGAAGTAGATGATGTTAAGGAATTCTGGTACTTAGACAGAAAAATAATCCATAATCGCCAGAGCAAGGAGGATGCAAAAAAAACTAACAAGGATAAAAAGGGTATCACTGGCCAAGAGAAGGTTACTAGTATCAAATATAGGTCTTAATTTGAGGAAGAAATTTCTGAGTAGTGAAATATGGGCTGTGGGGAAACCTATGTTCGTCAAATATGAATTCCCAATTTGTTATTTTGTATTTTATAAGCAAATGTTGATTTTTAACTTTTTGTAGGGATATATGGTATCTAATCATACCAGTATTCCTTGGCGAATGACATATAGCTTCAAATCAAAGTTTCCAATGTCAGGACTGGTGTACCAGTGTTCAAACAAATTTATGGTAGTCAGCAATGCAAACGTAGCTGCAGAGTGGAGACCTGAGGTGCACGGGTCAGTATGTGCGCGGGCGGGCCGGCGTTCGGGCGCGCGATGCACAATGCGCAGCAAGGTGTTCGTTCATGCAAGTTGCTGGAGTGGAGGTACAGGGCGCAGACATGCTAATAGCTGGATGTTGTTGTTGTGAGTGAAATATGAAATGCATGTGAACTGCAGTCGATTGTCGATCCCACGAACGCACAGCAGGGAAGGTGCGCTTGGGGCAGGGGGCGCTGCTTGCAAAACTTGCAGAAGTACGTGGGAGGGTGGAGACGCCTTTCCCTCCCTGACAATGATACGAGGAAGGATATCAAGAGTCCTTGAATGACCTTGGGGATATGGATGTGCTGATGCTGATGTCAGTGAATATGACAAGCAACATGCCTGAGATTTCCCGGAATGACCTTTCTGTTGATTTAAGGCTATCTTGTCCTCTCCCTGCTACACTACTAGCGGGTATCTTCCAAGGCGTTGTCGTATGTCATCAATGTGTCAGATACGCGATCTGTAAATTTTGTAGTTCTTCTCATTTAATTTATTGTTATCAGAAACTTAACAAGCATTGGTGATCCTCTCTTATGTTCCAAGGGCAACGTCTTTGACTAGTAATCAAAACGTCCTCTGTCCAAGGTTCGATCCCCACCACTGATCAAATTTTGTACACAAATGGTCAACAATACCAGCATAAGAAGTCATCCTCATTCTGCCAACTGCCTTGTCCGAAAGGCGGATAAGGGGACATAGGTTTAGGGCACTCACTTGCCCTTCGCATTGGAATCTGCCCTAAAGGTGGAAGAATCATCAATGAGCAACGACATGAGGATCCAGAAGGGAATGGAAATCACTACATTAAACACACATAATTTGTATCCACAGGACATGTGGCGTGTAACTGAAGAGTGCTATGATGATCTTTCCATCGGGGAAAGATTCACGACTAGGCCTCCATACGAATTTTCAGGATGGGACTGCCAAGGGGGAGGTGACGATGAGAAAAAGATTCAATAAATTACGGAAGTTTAAGTTTCTGATAGTTGGGACGTGGAATGTGAGAAGCTTGAATTCGCAATGAAGCTAGAAAATCTGATAAGGGAAATGCTAAAGCACAATCTAGATATAGTGGAGGTCAGTGAAGTGAAATGGAAAGAAGACAATGATTTCTGGTCAGATGAGTATACGGTAATATCAATAGCAGTAAATCATGTTACAACGGGAGTAAGGTTCGTTATGAATAGAAGGGTAGAGCAGAGAGTGTATTATTGCAAACAGTTTGATGACAGGTTTGTTCTTATCAGAATCGACAGCAAACCAACTCAGACATCGATAGTCCTGGTATACAAGCCGACATCGCAAGCTGGAGATGAAGAGACAGAGAAAGTATGTGAGGATACTAAAATTGTAATTCAGTACTTAAAGGTAGAGGAAAATCTAATGGTCATGGGAGAGTGAAAAGCAGCTGCAGGGGAAGGAGCAGAAGAAAGGGTTACAGGAGAACATGGGGTTGATAGTACGAATGAGAGTAGAGAAACACTAATAGAGTTGTGCCAATTTCAGCTAGTAACACCGAACACTCTGTTCAAGAATCACCGGAAGAGGACGAGGTATACTTGGAAAAGGCCAGGAGATGCGGGAAGATTTCAATTACATTACATCATGGTCTGACATAGGTTCCGAAATCAGATACTGAATTGTAAGGCGTACTGTGGAGCAGATGTAGGCTCAGGCTACAATTAATTTAGTAGTGGTGAAGAATAGGCTGAACTTTAAAAGATTAGTCAGGAAGAATCAACACAAAAAGGAGTGGGATATAGAAGTACTAAATAATGAGGAGATACGCTTGAAGTTCTCTAAGGCTATAGATATTGCGGTAAGGAATAGCTCAGAAGCCAGTTGAGTTGAAGAGAAATGGACATCTGTAAAAAGAGCAGTAACGGAAGTTGGAAAAAAAACATAGGTACAAAGAAGGGCACTGCGAATTAACCATGGGTAAAAGAAGAAACACATTAGACTGTTCATTCTATTCAACAGATCCTCAAATTCATCTTCACTATCACTGGCGATAGCAATGTCATCAACTTTTTTATCATAACTAACATATCTTCAGTTTTCTTTTCCAATCGTCTGTATAATATTGTTATCAGGAACTTGGATGCATGATCCGTTATGCTGACTATGCTTTAATTCTCGCACTGGTCAGCTCTTGCTGTCTTCGGAATTGTGCGAACGATGTTTTTCCGAATATCAGTCTTATACATTCAACACACCAACGTGAACAGTCGTTTTGTTGCCACAGTCTCCAATCATGTTAGAAATTCTGATGGAATGTTACCCATCCCTACTGCCTTATTCTATCTTAAAGTCTTCTGATTCCAATACTGGATTTCTGCGTCTTCTGTATCGACTCCAGTTTCTTCTTCTATCACGTTATCAGAAAAGTCTTCCCCCTCATAGATACCGCCAGTTTATTCCTCCCATCTGCCTAACATGTTCGATACATTTAGCAGTGGCATTCATATTGTAATCTTAATGTTACAACCCTTGCGTTTAGTTTTACCGAAGGTTCTTTTGACTTTTCTATATTCTGAGTCAGTCATTTCTTCACATTTTTCGTGTATCCATTTCGTCTTAGCTTCCCTACACTTCCTATTTATTTCATTCCTCAACAGCTTGTATTTCTGTACTCCTTAATTCCACTGAACATTTTTGTGCATCTTTCCTTCAACGATCAGCTGAAGTGTTTCTTCTTTTACCCATGGTACCCTTGTACCTACGTTTTTCTTTCCAGCTTCTGTGACTGCCCTTTTTAGAGATGACCATTTCTGTACAACTGAACTGGCGAACAGTGGAAAACTAAACGTTAGAACTGGGGATCAAGATATGGATGAAGCCAAGGAATTCTTCTATCTATGCAGCAATATAGCTCCTGAAGGACGGATCAAGGAGGACATCAAAGCAGACTATCTCTGGCCAAAAGGGGCATTCCAAGCCAAAGAGAAGTTTGTTGATATCAAATGTAGAAATTTTTGAGAATATACGTTTTGAGCACAGCATTGCATGGTCGTCAAACGCGGACAGTGGGAAAACTGGAACAGAATCGAAGCTTTTCTACATAAGAGCGCTGAAATGTAAGTGGACTGATAAGATAAGGAATGAGGAGGCTTTCCGTAGAATCGGTGGGGAAAGGAATATAAGAAAGACACTGACAAGAAGAAGAGACAGGATGTTAAGACTCTTGTTAAGACATCAGGAAATACTTTCCACAGTAACTGTAGGGAGCTATAGAGAGTGAAAATTGTAGGGAAAGACACTGACAAGAAGAAGAGACAGGATGTTAGGACTCTTGTTAAGATATCAGGAAATACTTTCCATGGTACTGTAGGGAGCTGTAGAGAGTGAAAATTGTAGGGAAAGACAGATATTGGAATACATCCTGCAAATAACATAGGACGCAGATTTCAAGTGCTACTGTGAGATGAAAAGGCTGGGACAGGACAGTAATTCGTGGCAAACCACATCAGACCGTTCAAAAGACTACTGACTCAAACGAGAAAAAAAGGAAGAGAGAGGGTTGAAGTCCGACGGGCGTGTGAATATGTTTGATGTCTACATTTTAGTGATTTGTTGCATCTCTCTCCAATATTACCTACTATCCTATTACAATTTGGGATTGCCTATGGAATATCAGGGACAAACAAGTGAAATTTGTTGATGATCGATTTGAAATGACCATATAATATTATAGGCCAACATCCTTGCACTTGTGGTATCACCTATTCCCGTCAGATCATCGAACTTACGTGCTGTCGGGCTTGGCTAGCACTTGGGACGGTGACCACCCGGGTCTGCTGAGCGCTATTGGCAAGTGGCGTACACTCAGTCAATCAAACGTTCAAATGTATGTGAAATCTTATGGGACTTAACTACTGAGGTCATCAGACCCTACGGTTACACACTACTCAACCTAAATTAACCAAAGGACAAACACATACACCCTTGCCCGAGGGAGGATTTGAAGCTCTGCCGGGACCAGCCGCACAGTCCATGACTGCAGCGCCCTAGACCGCTCGGCTAATCCCGCGCGGCTACACTCAGTCCTTTTGAGGCCAGTTGAGGAGGTACTTGATTGAGAAGTAGCAGGTGCGTCACAAAAAAGGGACAACAGCCCCTCTACAAGCCCGTTGATATATGAATCCAATGACCTTGTAAGTGAGGATGACACGGCAATCGGTCGGTATCGTTGATCCTTCAGGACCAGTTCGGATAAAGCTTGTAATATTATAATGTTAACATCGAAGCTTTAGCACTTTCAGCAAATAGAAAATAAGAAGTACTTTCAGCAAAAAGACAACAAAAATCTTGAAACATAAGTTATGGTGACGACAGTAGCTTGCAGAATCGGCGTTACGGAATACAGTACGCCTTTCCGGGTACATACTGACCTGGCTTACGTCTGAGAGAGGAATAGTGAGTGAGTATCAAGGAACGGGCTGGTAGCTTAGTATCTGCAGCATAAGGACACCACGTGTGCTCAGAAGTCAACTCCCTCTCTAACAACAAATTCTACATAAAGTTTATGGGCGGCACTTGACTTAGGCAACTGTCGAGTGCCAAATACAGAGTTTTATGGAAAAGTGTGCATCCTTTATTGCCACATGAAGGTATCAACCACTGTAGGAGTGATAGGAATGCCAGCACCGAGAGACACTAAGTATCTCAAGTGCTAACCATTGTAATGGCAGCTTTTCCGTTTCGACTCGTGCACTCTACGAGAGCGGAGAGGCGCCATTTCGTATAAGGAAGATCATCATCTACAAAATCCTGAAGGTAGCAAAGGGCGATAAGTCTGGGAACTACCGCATAATCTGCTTAACGGTTTAGTAATCCAAGATACTGATCAGAATAATTTACATAGGAATGGAGAAGAAAATTGAGGACAGACAAGAAACAGCTCTGTTTTTACTTCTTGCACCCGCGAAAAGACGTAAGAAAATTTAAGACACCTTAATACAATTTGTTGACCTAAAGATAGATTCCAAAGTAGAATGATACTAGACATTTTAAAGTTTTATGAAAATTAGTACAGGACATAGGGCAAGAAGGGTTATGTGCGAAAAGTACAGGATTCAAGAGGAAACAATATAAATGAATGACAAAAAGAGAAAAGTACTCGGATGAAAAACGAAAGACGAGGAACCAGTTTTCCGCCTCTACCCGTCAGCGAAGGACAAGAAGGAAAGATTCAGCAGTGGGATTAAAGTTTTGGGTGGAATGATATCGCTGACAAAATCCGTTGATGACATTGCTATCCACCAAAGAGATGGAGAACTCGACGACATGTTAAATGGAATGAACAGTCGACTGAACACACAAACTCTGTGAGAGTACTTAAATAAGAGACGAAAGCAATGAGTGGTAGCAGACAATCGACTACCAGTAAACTTAACGTACGGGCTGGTGACCAATAAGTAGTCACAACGCAATTCTGCTACATTGGAAATTGTTCCAGGTTAACAAAAGGCGATGGCACGAAGAACGCAACCGCTGGGAAGGCTGTGAGACGGCGTCAGCCAATAGCGCTCTGACCAGGACGTCACCAGGGCAGGAGCAGCCTCTACAGGAAAATACAGGCGCTGCTCCTGACAGCCACGGTCGGACAGTATTTGATGGAGATTAGCAGACCAGCACAACACTAGATGGACACTAGCAAAACAGTAGAGTGCTATACCCGGCCTAGCAGAGACCGCTATGACAGCAGTTTCTGGTCAAAAAGAGTTTTGCATCACCCCGGTTCCCAGAGCTCCTGAAGATAAACTTTGACTGTGGATAGTGTATCACAGACACACTCCCATTGACTGTTCAGAGATGTCGCTAAACCCGCCCAAAGATGTAAACAACCATGCAAGAGCAGAGCCTATGAGACGGAGGCGGTCCGACAGCCGATCAGTTCCAGTCTTCCACCAGGAAGGAGGTACACGGCTAGTGTTGTCTGTGGTTCAACCATGCCTAGACGGTCAATACCGCGGTTTGATCTTGTCTGCATTGTTACTTTGTGCCAGGAAGAACTCTCAACAAGGGAAGTACCCAGAACCAAAGTGACGCTGATCGGACATGGAGGAGATACAGAGAGACAGGAACTGTCGATAAAATGCCTCGCTCTGGCCGCCAAGGGCTACTACTGCAGTGGATGACCACTACCTACGGATTATGACTCGGAGGTAACCTGATAAAAAGGCCACCATGGTGAATAATGCTTTTCGTGCAGCCACAGTACGTCGTGTTACAACTGAAACTGTGCGCAATTGGCTCCATGGCGCGCAACTTCCCTCGCAACGTCCATGACGATGTCCATCTTCGCAACGCCGACGCCATGCAGCGCGGTACAGATGGGCCCAGCAACATGCCGAATGGTCCGCTCAGAATTGGCGTCACGTTCTCTTCACCGATGAGTGTCGCATTGGCATTCAACCAGATAATCGTTTGAGGCGTGTTTGGAGGCAACGCGGTCAGGCTGAATGCATTAGACACACTGTCCAACGAGTGCAGCAAGATAGAGGTTCCCTGCTGTTTTTCGGGTGGCATTGTCTGGAGCCGACGTACGCCGCTGCTGGTCATGGAAGGAGCCCTGTAAAGTATCTGAATGCCATCCTCCGACCGATAGTGCAACCATATTGTTCGTACAAAATAGTTAGCGTGTCGACACTGTACTCGCCAGGGTGTGTACGCCTAAATAGAACAGATGACGTCACAGTGTCATGTATGTGCGGAAAATCAGTCCGCTCGGCAATAAAAATTTTCTGCTTGGCCTAAATTGCTATCGCCATGGCAACGTGTGCACACACATTTTGAGGAACCTTTCTGGAATACCCGTTGGATGATTGTGGTTGACTCGTATAGCAAGTTTCCTTTTGCTGTGCCAATGACCTCGAGAACATCGTGTAGCACAATTCAGGTGTTGTCATCGATTTTTTGCCTCGAAGGTTTACGGTAGGTCACAGTGTCGGACATCGACCATCATTTAATGTCACATGAATTTGAAACATTCTATGAACGCAATGGTATACAGCACCTAACTAGTGCACCGTTCCATCCATAGTCAAACAGTGAAGCGGAACGTTTTGCCAGAACCTTCAAGCGGCAGATGACCAAACTTCGCTGAGCACACACCAGGGATCAAGCACTGCAAATGATTCTCGCCTCATATCGATCGCACCCACGAGATGGAGCATCGCCGGCGGAATTACTCCACCCTCCTCAGCGTCCGGCGCCGAAGGAAGGCCGCAAGTATTGCTTTGCTCCCCATGATATAGACTTTTACAGGATTTTTCGCGGCAGCAGATGTAGGGCGCGATGGGAGATCGTTCGTCGACTTGGCTCTTGCATGTATCTTATTTTAGGTCCAGATGGCTTGCAGCGCCGACATCTCAATCAACTTCGCCTCTGTCGTGTACCCGATGACCTATCTGTGACACTTCCCCCAGATTCAAGGATCCAGAGGACAGCACGGTCACAGCAGCCGCAAGAGGGTGTTATAACGACACCGCGTGGCGACCCCTCCACCACCTCTTCTTGTACCACCCGCATCACTACGGTATTAGACAGAGACTAGAAGACCAGCAGAGTACTACACAGCGGCCAACAAAACGGCACAGTACTAGACAGTGGCTAGCAAACAAGCACAGCACTAGACAGAGACTAACAGACCAGCACAGTACCAGAAAGAGACAAGCAGACCAGCACAGTACTAGAGAGAGGCTAGCAGACAAGCACAGCACTAGACAGAGACTAACAGACCAGCACAGTACCAGAAAGAGACTGGCACAGCAGCTCAGTACTAGACAGAGACAAGAAGACCATCACATTACTAGACAGAGACTAGCAGACCAGCACAGTTTTTAACAGAGACTAGAAGACCAGCACAGTACTAGACAGAGACTAGCAGACTAGCATAGTACTAGACAGAGACTAGCAGACACGCACACTACTAGACAGAGACTAGCAGAGTAGCACAGCACTAGACAGAGACTAACAGACCAGAACCGTACTAGACAGAGAATGGCACAGCACCTCAGTACTAGACAGAGACAAGAAGACCAGCGCTTTACTAGACAGAGACTAGCAGACCAGCAGAGTATTAGACAGAGACTAGAAGAAAAAGCACAGTACGAGACAGACACAAGCAGACCAGCACATTACTAGACAGAGACGGGCAGACCAGCACTGTACTAGATAGGACTAGCTGACCAGCTCAGTGCTAGACATAGACTAGCAGACCGGCTCAGTACTAGACAGAGACTAGCAGACCAGATCGGTACTACAAAGAGACTAGCAGACCAGCACAGTACTAGACAGAGGCCAGCAGACTAGCACAGCACTAGACAGAGACTAACAGACCAGAACAGTACTAGACAGAGAATGGCACAGCACCTCAGTACTAGACAGAGACAAGAAGACCAGCGCTTTACTAGACAGAGACTAGCAGACCAGCAGAGTATTAGACAGAGACTAGAAGAAAAAGCACAGTACGAGACAGAGACAAGCAGACCAGCACATTACTAGACAGAGACGGGCAGACCAGCACTGTACTAGATAGGAATAGCAGACCAGCTCAGTGCTAGACATAGACTAGCAGACTGGCTCAGTACTAGACAGAGACTAGCAGACCAGATCGGTACTACAAAGAGACTAGCAGACCAGCACAGTACTAGACAGAGGCCAGCAGACCAGCACAGCACTAGACAGAGACTAACAGACCAGCACAGTACCAGAAAGAGACTGGCACAGCAGCTCAGTACTAGACAGAGACAAGAAGACCAGCACATTACTAGACAGAGACTAGCAGACCAGCACAGTATTTGACAGAGACTAGAAGACCAGCACAGTACTAGACACAGACTAGCAGACATGCATAGTACTAGACAGAGACTAACACACCGGATCAGTACTAGACAGAGACTAGCAGACCAGCACAGTACTACACAGAGGCTAGCAGACTAGCATAGCACTAGGCAGAGACTAACAAACCAGCGCACTACTAGACAGAGATTAGCACACTAGCACAGAGTTAGACACACACTAGCACAACAGCGCAGTACTAGTCGCAATCTAGCACACCAGCAATATTCCACACAGAGACTAGAAGACCAGCACAGTAGCAGACAGAGGCTAGCACACCAGCCCAGTGCTAAACAGAGACTAGCAGACCAGCACAGTACTAAACAAAGACTAGTAGACCTGCACAGTACTAAACAGAGACTAGAAGAACGGCACACTACTAGACAGAGACTAGCAGACCAGAACTGTACAAGAGCGAGACTAGCAGACCAACACAGTACGAGACAGAGACTAGCAGAGTTGAACAGTACTAGACAGAGGCTAGCAGACCAGCACAGTTCTAGACAGATACTTGCTGACCAACACAGTACTACACAGGGACTTGCAGACCAGCACAGTACTAGACAGAGACTTGCAGACCAACTTAGTACTATATAGAAACTAGCAGAACAGCTCAGTACCAGACAGAGACTATGAGACCTGATCAGTACTAGAGGAGAGACTAGCAGACCAGAACAGTACTAGACAGAGACTAGCAGACCAGCACAGTACTAGACAGAGACTATCAGACCAGCTCAGTATTAGACAGAGACTAGCGGACCAGAGCAGTACTAGACAGAGACTAGCAGCCCAGCACAGTACTAGACAGAGGCTATAAGACCAACACAGTACTAGACAGAGATTTGCAGACCAACACAGTACTCGTCATAGACTAGCAGACCAAGTTAGTACTATATAGAAATTACCAGAAAAGCTCAGTACTAGACAGTGACTAGCAGACCAGATCAGTACTAGACAGAGACTAGCAGACCAGCATAGCACTTGAAGGAGACTAGCAGACCAGCACAGTACTAGACAGAAACTATAAGACCAGCACAGTACTAGACAGTGGCTAACAGACCAGCACAGTACTAGACAGTTTCTATCATACCATCACAGTATTAAACTGTGGCTAGCAGACCGTCACAGTATTAGACAGAGACTAGAAAACCAGCACAGTGCTAGGCAGAGACAAGAAGACCAGCACAGTACTAGACAGAGACTAAATTACAAGCATTGTACTATACAGCGGCTAGCAGACCAGCACACTGCTAGACAGGGACTAGCTGAGTAGCACAGTACTGGACAGAGACTAGCAGACCAGCACAGTTCTAGACAGCGACCAGCAGAACAGCTCAGTACTAGACAGGGACAAGCAGACTAGCTCAGTACTTGACAGGGATTGGCAGACCAGACCAGTACTAGATAGGGGCTAGCAGGCTTCCACAGCACTAGACAGAGACTAACAGACAAACACAGTACTAGAATGAGACTAGCAGACCAGTTTAGTACTATATAGAGAACAGCGGACCAGCTCAGTAATAGACACGGACTACGAGACGAGAAAAGTTTTAGGCAGAGTCTAGCAGATCTGCACAGTACTAGGCAGAGACTAGTAGACAAGCACAGTGGTACTCAGCGGGTAGCAGACTAGAACATTACTAGGCAGAGAGTAGCAGACCAGCTCAGTACTAGACAGAGACTAGCGGACGAGCTCAGTACTAGCCAGAGACTAGCACAGCAGCTCAGTACCACACAGAGACTAGCAGACCAGTACAGTGCTAGACAGACGTTAGACCACCAACACGGTACTAGACACACACTAACACACCAGCACAGTACTAGTCGTAGTCTATTACACCAGCACAGTTCTACACAGAGGTTAGCAGACCAGCACAGTACTAGACAGAGACTACAACGCCAGCTCAGTACTAGTCAAAGACTAGCACACCAGCTCAGTACTAGAAAGAGGCTAGCAGACCAGTACAGTACTAGACAGACGTTAGACCACCAGCACGGTACTAGACACACACTACCACACCAGCACAGTACTAGTCGTAGTCTATTACACCAGCACAGTTCTGCACAGAGGTTAGCAGACCAGCACAGTACTAGATAGCGGCTAGCAGACAAGCACAGTCTTAGACAGAGGCTAGCAGGCCAGCCCAGTACTAGACAGAGACTACTACGCCAGCACAGTACTGGTCAAAGACTGGCACACCAGCTCAGTACTAGAAAGAGGTTAGCAGACCAGTACAGTACTAGTTTGCGACTAGCACAGCAGTTCAGTACTAGAGAGAGAGTAGCAGACCTGCAGAGTACTGTCCAGAGACTAGCAGACCAGCACAATACTAGACAGAGACTAGCAGACCAACTTAGTACTATATACAGACTAGCAAACCAGCTCAGTACTAGAAAGAGACTAACAGACCAGCACAGTACTAGACAGACACTACCAGACCAGCACAATTCTAGACGCAGACTAGCAGACCAGCACAGTAGTAAACATAGACTAGCAGACCGACTTAGTACTATATACAGACTAGCAGACCAGCTCAGTACTAGACAAGCACTAGCAGACCAGCACAGAATTAGGCAGGGACTAGCAGACCAGCACATTAGTAGACAGAGACTAGCAGAATGGCCCAGTGCAAGACAGAGCCTAGCAGATCAGCGCAGTACCAGACAGAGGCCAGCAGCCTAACACTGTACTAGACAGAGACTAGCACACGAACACAGTTCTAGAAAGAGACCAGCAGACCAGATCAGCAGTAGACTGAGACTAGCAGACCATTTCAGTAATAGACAGAGACTAGCAGTCCAGCTCAGTACTAGACAGAGTTTAGCGGACCACATCAGTACTAGACAGAGACTAGCAAACCAACACAGTACTATACAGAGACTAGCAGACCAGCACATTTCTAGACTGAGACTTAGAGGCCAACACAGTACTCGTCATAGACTAGCAGACCAACTAAGTACTATACAGAAACTAGCACACCAGCTCAGTACTAGTCAGACACTAGCACACCAGTGCAGTACTAGAAAGAGGCTAGCAGACCAGTACAGTACTAGTTTGAGACTTACACAGCAGTTCAGTACTAGACAGAGAGTAGCAGAGCTGCACAGTACTGTATAGAGACTAGCAGACCAGCACAATACTAGACAGAGACTATCACGCCAGCTCAGTACTAGTCACAGACTAGCACACAAGCTCAGTACTAGAAAGAGGCTAGCAGACCAGTACAGTACTAGTTTGAGATTAGCACAGCAGTTCAGTACTAGACAGAGAGTAGCAGTCCCGCACAGTACTGTCCAGAGACTAGCAGACCAGCACAATACTAGACAGAGACTAGCAGACGAACTTAGCACTGTATACAGACTAGCAGACCAGCTCAGTACTAGACAGTGACTAGCAGACCGGCACAGTACTAAACAGAGGCTAGCTGACCAGCACAGTACTTGACAGACACAAGAAGACCAGCTCAGTACTAGAGAAAGAATAGCAGACTACCTGACTACTACATAGAGACTGGCAGACCATCACAGTACTAGACAGACACTAGGAGACCAGCACAGTACTAGACAGAGACTAGCAGACCAACCCAGTACTAGACAGAGAGCAGCAGACCAGCACAGTACTACATAGAGACTAGCAGACCAGCAGAGTGCCAGACAGGGAAATGCAGACCAACACAGTACTCGACAGAGACTAGCATACCAACTTAGTACTATATAGAAACTAGCAGACCAGCTCAGTACTAGACAGTGACTAGCAGACCACATCAGTGCTAGAGGAGAGACTAGCGCACCAGCACAGTACTAGACAGAGACTAGCAGACCAGCACAGTACTAGACAGGGTCTAGCAGACCAGCACAGTACCAATCAGAGACTAGCAGACCAGCATAGTTCTTGATATAGACTAACAGACCAGCACAGTACTAGATAGTGGCTAACAGATCAGCACAGTACTAGACAATGGCTAGCATACCATCACAGTATTAAAAAGTGGCTAGCAGACCGTCACAGTGTTAGACATGGTCTAGAAGACCAGCAGAGTACTAGACAGAGACAGGAAGACCAGTACAGTACTAGACAGATACTAGCAGACCAGCACAGTATTTGACAGAGCCTAGAAGACCAGCACAGTACTAGTCAGAGACTACCTTACAAGCATAGAATTATGCAGCGGCTAGCAGACCAGCACACTGCTAGACAGAGACTAGCTGAGTAGCACAGTAGTGGACTGAGACTAGCAGTCCAGCACAGTTCTAGACAGAGACTTACAGACCAACACAGTACTCGACAGAGACTAGCAGACCAACTTAGTACCATATAGAAACTAGCAGAAAAGCGCAGTACAAGATAGTGGATACCAGACCAGATCAGTACCAGAGGAGAGACTAGCGGTCCAGCTCAGTTCTGGACAGAGACTAGCAGACAAGCACAGTACGAGACAGAGACTAGCAGACCAGCTCAGTACCAAACAGAGACTAGCAACCAGCTCAGTACTAGACAGAGGCTAGCAGACCAGCATAGTACTTGAAGGAGACTAGCAGACCAGCACAGTACTAGACAGAAACTATAAGACGAGCACAGTACTAGACAGTGGCTAATAAACCAGCACAGTACTAGACAGTGGCAAGCATACCATCACAGTATTAAAAAGTGGCTAGCAGACCGTCACAGTATTAGACAGAGTCTAGAAGACCAGCACAGTACTAGACAGAGACAAGAAGACCAGCAAAGTACTAGACAGATACTAGCAGACCAGCACCGTATTTGACCGAGCCTAGAAGACCAGCACAGTACTAGACAGAGACTACCTTACAAGCATTGTACTATACAGCGGCTAGCAGACCAGCACACTGCTAGACAGGGACTAGCTGAGCAGTACAGTACTGGACAGAGACTAGCAAACCAGCACAGTTCTAGACAGCGACCAGCAGAACAGCTCAGTACTAGACAGGGACTAGCAGACTAGCTCAGTACTTGACAGAAACTGGCAGACCAGATCAGTATTAGATAGGGGCTAGCAGACTTCCACAAAACTAGACAGAGACTAACAGACAAGCACAGTACTGGAAAGAGACTAGCAGACCAATTTAGTACTATATAGAGAACAGCGGCCAGCTCAGTAATAGACAGGGAGTACCAGACCAGAACAGTATTAGGCAGAGTCTAGCAGACCTGCACAGTACTAGGCAGAGGCTAGTAGACCAGCACGGTAGTAGTCAGCGGGTAGCAGACTAGCACATTACTAGACAGAGAGTAGCAGACCAGCTCAGTACTAGACAGAGACTAGCGGACGAGCTCAGTACTAGCCAGAGACTAGCGGACGAGCTCAGTACTAGCCAGAGACTAGCACAGCAGCTCAGTACTACACAGAGCCTAGCAGACCAGTACAGTACTAGACAGACGGTAGACCACCAGCACGGTACTGGACACACACTAACACACCAGCACAGTACTAGTCGTAGTCTATTACACCAGAGCAGTTCTACACAGAGGTTAGCAGACCAGCTCAGCACTAGACAGAGACTACCACGCCAGCTCAGTACTAGTCAAAGACTAGCACACCAGCTCAGTACAAGAAAGCGGATAGCAGATCAGTACAGTACTAGACAGACGCTAGAACACCAGCATGGTACTAGACACACACTAGCACACCAGTACAGTACTAGTCGTAGTCTATTACACCAGCACAGTTCTACACAGAGGTTAGCAGACCAGCACAGTACTAGACAGAGGCTAGCAGACAAGCACAGTACTAGACAGAGGCTAGCAGACCAGCCCAGTACTAGACAGAGACTAGCACGCCAGCTCAGTACTAGTCAAAGACTAGCACACCAGCTCAGTAACAGAAAGAGGTTAGCAGACCAGTACAGTACTAGTTTGAGACTAGCACAGCAGTTCAGTACTAGAGAGAGAGTAGCAGACCTGCAGAGTACTGTCCAGAGACTAGCAGACCAGCACAATACTAGACAGAGACTAGCAGACCAACTTAGTACTATATACAGACTAGCAAACCAGCTCAGTACTAGAGAGAGACTAGCAGACCAGCATAGTACTAAACAGAGACTAGCAGACTCACGCAGTACTTGACAGACACAAGAAGACCAGCTCAGTACTAGAGAAAGAATAGCAGACTACCTCACTACTAGACAGAGACTGGCAGACCAGCACAATACTAGACAGACACTACCAGACCAGCACAATACTAGACGCAGACTAGCAGACGAGCACAGTAGTAAACAGAGGCTAGCTGACCGCCTTAGTACTATATACAGACTAGCAGACCAGCTCAGTACTAGACAGGAACTAGCAGACCAGCACAGAATTAGGCAGGGACTAGCAGACCAACTCAGTACTAGGCAGTGACTAGCAGAACCGCACAGTAGTAGACAGAGACTGGCAGACCAGGTCAGTACCAGACAAAGACTGGCAGACCAGCTCAGTACTAGACAAACACCAGAATAACAGAGCAGTACTAGTCAGAGACTCGCAGACCAGCACAGTACTAGAGAGAGGCTAACAGACCAGCACAGTACTTAAAAGAGACTAGCAGACCAGCACTGTTGTAGATAGACACAAGTAAAGCAGCTCAGTACAACAGACAGAACAGTAGACTAGCTCAGTACTAGAATGAGACTCGCAGACCAGCACAGTACAAGAAACCCACTAGCAGACCAGAACACTACAACTCAGAGACAAGCAGACCAGCACAGTACTAGACAGAGACTACCTGACCAGCTCACTACTGGGCAGGTATTAGTAAACCAGCTCAGAACTAGACAGAGACTCTGAGACCAGCACAGTTCTAGACAGAGACCCAGAACACAAACACGGTACTAGACAGGGACTAGCAGACCAACTTAGTACTATATAGAAACTAGTAGACCAGCTCAGTACATGACAGAGACTTGCAGACCAGCACAATTCTAAACGGAGACTAGCAGACCAGCTCAGTATTAGATAGGGACTGGCAGACCAGATCAGTTCTAGACAGAGACTAGCAGACCACAACAGCACAAGACAGGGAATAGCAGACCAGCACAGTACTAGATAGAGACTACCAGACCTGCACAGTACTAGACAGAGACTAGGAGAAAAGCACAGCAATAGACAGGGACTAGCAGACCAGCACAGTACTAGACAAGGACTAGCAGACCAGCTCTGTACTAGACAGAGATTAGCAGGCCAGGATTGTATTAGAGAGAGCCAAGCAGACCAGCTCAGTACTTGAGAGACTAGCACACCGCTACAGTACTAGTCCGAGACTAGCAGATTAGCACAGTACTAGACACTGACTAGCAATCCTGCACAATACTAGACAGAATCTAGCAGACCAACTCAGTACTAGACAGAGACTAGCAGACCAGCACAGTACTAGACACTGACTAGCAATCATGCACAGTACTAGACAAAGGCTAGCAGACCAGCTCAGTACTAGGCAGCGACTAGCAGACCAACGCGGTTCTAGACAGACTAGCAGACCAGCACAGTATTAGACAGAGACCAAAAGACCAGCACAATGCTTGACGGAGACTAGCAGACCAGCAGAATACTAGACAGAGACTGACAGAGCAGCTCAGTCGTAAACAGAGATAACAAACCTCCTCGGTACTAGACAAGGTATAGCAGACCAGCACAGTACTAGACAGAGTCTAGCAGACAAGCACAGTACTAAAACGAGACCAGAAGACCAGCACATTACTAGTCAGAGACTAGCACACCAGCACAGTACTAGAAAGAGACTAGCAGACCAGCACAGCAGTGGACAGTGGCTAGCAAAATAGCACAGTACTAGACAGAGAGCAGCAGACCAGCGCAATATTAGACAGAGACTAGCAGACTACCACAGTACTATACAGATTCTAACAGACAAGCTCAGTGCTAAACAGAGAATAGCACACCAGCTCAGTACTAGACAGGGAATACTAGACCTGAGCAGTACTAAACAAAGACTAGCAGACCAGCACATTACTAGAAAGAGACTAGCAGACTAACACAGAACTAGACAGAGGATAGCAGACCAGCACAGTTCTAGACAGAGACTAGCATACCAGCACAAAACTTCACATAGACTAGCAGACCTGCACAGTACTGGACAGAGACTAGCAGACCTGCACAGTACTGGACAGAGACTGGCAGACCAACACAGTTCTAGACAGAGACAAGCAGACCAGCACAGTAATAGACAGAGACTAGCTGACCAGCAAAGCACTAGGCAGAGGTTAGCAGATTAGCACAATTCAAGACAGAGACTAGAAGACCAGCACAGTGTTGGACAGAGACAAGCAGACCAGCTGAGTACTAGACAGAAAAAAGCCGACCAGCTCAGTACTAGACAGAAACTAGTATACCAGCAAGGTACAAGATAGTGACTAGCGGACCAGCATAGTATTAGACAGAGTCTGACCAAACCAGCTCAGCGTAATACAGAGACTAGCACACCAGCTCTGTACTAGACAAAACTAGCAGACTAGCGCTGTACTAGACAGAGACTAGCAGACCAGCACAGTACTAGGCAGAGACTTGAAGACCAGCACAATGTTAGACCGAGACTAGCAGACCAGCACACTACTAGACAGAGGTTTGCAGACCGGCTCAGTACTGGACAGAGACTAACAGACCAGCACAGTAATAGACAGAGACTAGCAGACCAGCACAGTACTGGACAGAGTCTAGCGGACCAGATCAGTACTAGACAGAGCCTAGCACACCAGCACAATACTAGACAGAGACTAGCAGACCAGCACATTACTAGATAGAGACTAACAGACCAGCATAGTACTAGAGAGAGACTAACAAACCATCTAAGTGCTAAACAGAGAGTAACACACCAGCCCAGTACTAGACAGGAAATAGCAGACAAGCACAGTACTACACAGAGACTGACAGACCAGCTAAGTGCTAAACAGAGAGTAGCACACCAGCTCAGTACTAGACAGAAAATAGCAGATCAGAACAATACTAGACATAGACTAGGAGACCAGCAAAGTGCTAGACAGAGACTAGCAGACCGGCTGAGTACTACACAGAAATTAGCAGACCAGCTCAGTACTAGACAGAGACTATCAGACCACCGCAGTACTAGACAGAGGCTTGCAGACCTGCTCAGTTTTAGACAGAGACTAACAGATCAGCACAGTACTAGACAGAGACTAGCAGACCAGCACAGTACCAGACGGAGTCTAGCAGACCAGGTCAGTACTAGACAGAGACTAGCAGACCAGCACAGTACTAGACGGAGACTAGAAGACCAGCACAATGTTAGACAGAGACTAGCAGACCAGCTCAGTGCTAGACAGAAAATAGCACACCAGCTCAGTACTAGACAGAGAATAGGAGACCAGCACAGTACTAGACAGCGACTAGCAGACTGTGCACAGTACTAGACAGAGACTAGCAGGCGAGCACAATACTAGCCAGAGACTAGCTGACTATCACAGAACTAGACTGAGTCTAGCGGGCCTGCACAGTTCTAGAGAGAGTCTACCAGACCAGAACAGTACTAGACAGTGACTGGCAGACCAGCACAGTACTAGACAGCGACTAGCACACCAACACAGTATTAGACAGGGAGTAGCAGACCAGTACAGTACTAGAGAGAGACTTGCGGATGAGCACAGTACTAGACAGAGACCAGCATACCAGCACAGTACTAGACAGAGAATAGAAGACCAACACAGTACTAGACAGTGACTAGCAGACCAACTTAGTACTGTATAGAGACTAGCAGACCAGCTCAGTACTACACAGAGACTAACAGACCAGCATAGTACTACGAGTAGAAAGAGACTAGCAGACCAGCACAATACTAGACAGAGACTAGCTGACTAGCACAGAACTAGATAGAGACTAGGAGACCAGCACAGTACTAGAGAGAGTAGCAGACCTGGACAGTACTAGGCATAGAACAGCAGACCAGCACAGTACTAGGCAGAGTCTAGCAGAGCAGCACAGTAGTAGACAGAGACTAGCAGACTAGCACAGTACTAGACAGAAACTAGCAGACCAGCACTGTACTAGACAGAGACTAGCAGACCAACACAGTACTAATCAGAGACTTAGAGACCATCATAGTAGTAGACAGAGACTAGCAGACCATCACAGTTCTAGAGAGAGACCAGCAGACCAGCACAGTAGTCGACAGACACTAGCAGACCAGCACAGTACTAGACAGAGACTAGCAGTCCAGCACAGTACTAGACAGAGACTAGGTGACCAGCACAATACTAGACAGAGGCTAGCAGACCAGCACAGTACAATGCAGAGGCTAGCAGACCAGCAGAGTACTAGACGGAGTCTAACAGAGCCACACAGTTCTACATGGATACTGATATTCTTGAATTGTTGAATAGCTGTCCGAAAAGTCAGCAACCTTTAGGCACCCTATAATCGACGAGTGGCTAGTACCCCACAGAAATTCGATAGGTTTGTATGTGAGAACTGGAAAAGAAGCGTATGAGGCGTTATGTTGATCGATTTAATCGAGGGAAGAATACTTAATAGGACGTATGCGCAATCAGAGTAAAAGGGAATTTTATAAATTGAAAGGGTTCGTATTATAATTAACTTCCATTGCACTCGAGGGTGATACAGAATTGAAAAACATTATGGACAGACGGATACTGGAATATATCCAACAGATAGCTGGGGATTACAGATGTAAATGATACTGCGAGATGAAGAGGTTGGTGTAGGAGAGCATGTCGCAACTGTTCACATCAGTCAGAAAACAGGTGGAAAGGAAATGTAGAGACTTTACCATAATGTTTCCAGGGCAAGTATTCGCTAACTGGTGCCCTGCTCTGTTAATGTTAAAGACATAAGTACCTAAGGCTGAAATATCAATGTACGAACTGGGGAGCCGAAGTTCAGTTGATTAGTCAAAATGTTGTGTATCAAGAACACTTCACACTATGTAGTCCTCAGTAGGTTTTTTGAGGCGCCTGTGGTTCACGTGTGGTCATAAAATTACCTACTTAGTCCACGTAGTGCTGAGTGTATTCCACCACCTGTACGTGTACCTGTATTTTCGAATCCTAGCCGGTATTCTTATATTACTAAACAGCTAAATCGGTCATAAGTTCCGTGTTGGAAGCTGCGTGTTAATGGCTTCTAGGGGAAACAAAAATTTGCTTTTCAGAATTTCGTATAATTACTGAGCGATTTAATACTTTAAAATGATATTATAATCTGCTCATGAATAGGTATAATCTTACGTTAAAGATTTAACGTAATAAGCCAAGCATTAAAGTCACTCCCAACAAACTTATACATAATTTAAAATCTTTCAGAAGCTTTCTCTTCCTCGCTCTTCCTGCGAAATATAGGAAAATAATTTGTCACTTTCTTCATACTCGCTGATCTTGCAGTAAAACTTCAGAATTAGGTATGACCTTTTGATTTATTACTTCTTTACTACTAACTCTTTTCACAACACATTTTGCAGATACAGATCTCTGAATGTATCTGCAAATTGTATCACTATGCAACCTCTAGTATGATAAAAGAAATATATATATATATATATATATATATATATATATATATATATATATATATTGTGTTTCATACTAGAATGTCGTGTTCCCAGTTTGGCACAACTTTGCCACAGGAAACACGAAAGCGGTTGAAGACGTCCTCCTTCTGCTCGGCTCCTTATCGTTGTCAGGAGGAGGCTAGTTTTTGATTACGCAAAGGTTTCTATTATTCGGAAAAGATTAACGCGGATTTCTTTACGTAATCAGTATGAATTTTATAATTACCTAAGGGACCTTTAACAATGAACAATAAAAAAATTGCATTTGCAAATGAAATCATTAATAAATAAGGCAGCTATGAGTTGTATAGAAGACAAGGCGTGGCCTTCTGTCTACGATCAGGATGCCACAGTATTCTCTGCTGTAGTAAAGGCTGTTTGACATTTATAAAAATAATATGACATGAATGTAAAAAAAAGAGAAATAAAGGAAAAGAATAGAATAAGAGATCTGGTAAACACTAAATATATTCAAATAATTCTCACAAGCAATTAGGGCTTATCTATAAACAGTATAATTTACATAAGTAATTTTCTAACTGTATGGTCCGATCAGATTTCAGACTGTCCTGTGCTAACTTTTTTGGTTCCCGTTTCTGTCACATATTACAGTCATTACTTTTCTCCTTTCTTCGAGACAATTCTTGCACCGTTCAACACTTCATAACAATAACTTCCCGGTTTACAGTATCGAACATAAATTACTTGAATTTTATTAATTACTAATGTTGTCTGCACGCTGGCCAGGCAGCTCACATTCATGGCTTAAAGACGATCTTCTTTACGTTTTCACATTACAAGCAGAAGTACGATAAAATCTGAAGATCTACAAAGGTTTTTTTACTGTCATCTTTTATTTAGATCGAAGCGAAACATTCAGTTCAGCTTCTGTTAGAATGTATCTTTGACTGCGCAATCGTTGAATTAGCGTCCGCGCTAGAGGCGCATCTTTAGTTACGTAAATTATATAAAACAAATGTCTTTCAAAGAATGGGTCTCATCTCATAAGTTGATCATTTAATACACAGCTAGGCGAATGCATATCAAAGGGTACTCACGGCTTTCATACGACGGAAATGCCAATAAAATTACAAACCATACTTCAATAGATATGGCGTGAAAAATACTGAGGTGCGTACAATGCATGTTTCGTGATTGATAGTTAGCGTCATTAGATAACCGGCGGTGGGGATTATTGGTTCGTTTATAATAAAAGATATAAGTATGATTTTTGTATTACGTCCTTTGTACGAAGCAATACTGAAACGGAACTGTGGAGACTCTGAATTTAAAGGATAATGACGGAAACATATTACCAGGCAGCGAACGGTATTTGTCAAAACACTGAGAGGTATTTAATGCTATTTAAATGTAAACGCAATTCACTGTAATCCGAGCAGAGTAACGGACGCAGTCCAAAAAAAATAAACGAAAGCAAAAGACACATTGTCGGCAAAAAACGTCCATTACTGCTCTCGTGCATGCGGTGCAGTGTATCTGTCCCAATCGATTAAACATTACCCTTTTCAGTTCTGCGAATTTTCATTACAGAACGGCTTATGCGTCAGCAGCATATGTCCACCCTGCTAGCAGGTACCTGTATTAATGAGATATGACTGCAGTTCCTGGAATCAGCCAATACTCAGAATACAAATCACGTGGATGTAGGTTCTAATAGCGCTGGAATACCTGTGCTGCGGTTCTACGACTTCGCCTCTGGGGCAATGAAATTCTGCAACCACGGAGGAACACACTGGAAATACAATTTACTACAGATAGAGTCTTCAAAGCTATTCACTGTTCATTTATATTCTTTTGTTTCCTTTTTTTCTAGATTTAGGGTGGTAGCTCCATTCAGAACTACTGATTCTCGTTCGGATCAGTCAAGCTGTCGTACTGCGAGCTGCCAATGTCGCTGGAAATCAAGATACGAGGTAGCTGCCTGAAGGCTTCGCTCATATGAGCATGGAATTTGTCAACTGGACTGCGAGCCAAAACTAACGGCATAAGACAAATAAGAGGACTGTGACAGTCGAACAGATATCATCACGGAAATGCTGTATCATCTACGGACCAACACAAAAAATCCACCTTGTAAAGTTATGGGGAAGGTCATGAAAGACTGCGAGTACTTTATAATCATAATTACCTGCCACTTTGCCGGTTGGTGTGGCCGAGCGGTTCTAGGCGCTTCAGCCTGGAGCCGGGCGACGCTACGGTTGCAGGTTCGAATCCTGCCTCGGGCATGGATGTGCGTGATGTCCTTAGGTTAGTTACGTTTAAGTAGTTCTAAGTTCTAGGAGACTGATGACCTCAGATGTTAAGTCCCATAGTGCTCAGAGCCTTTTGACCCATTTAACCTGCCACTTTCAATGTTGTAGGAGGCCATCTATAAAAATAGTGTTGTAGTCTTCTTTAGGTAAATCTTTTATTTGGTACGTTCGCAAGGAGGGATCCTTACGATCTTGGCAAATGAAAAGTTTTCGCAAACATGCTCCATACGGCAGAGAAGGTTTATTTGCTAGTAATGTGACAAAAGGACGTTATATGCTGAAGAGAAATTTTGGAAATCCGTCTTTGCCTTGATTAACTCGTACGCCTTTACTTCTGTGCGTCGTTTGTTTTCTGGATTGTAGTTGTGATCCTACCTTCACAAATAAGTTTCTAACGGCTCTAACTGTATAAGAGGTGATCCAAAAGCTTCTGTTTGAAGACCGAACTGTCCATAATCGGTATGCCAATCAGGCAAAACAGTCATGAGCATTCAGTCAATCATTCCACGGACGCTCCAGGATGAAGATATCTATGAGGAACTACAGCTATATCTCGAGAATGTCTGTATTCTATCACATGGCTAGTTTCGGCTGCACTTTACCGCCATCCTCAGGCCTCACGACTCCATTTCCTTGGCGGGTTTCCTGTGCGATCCTTATTACTAGGCCACGTTGGACTCACCATACGCAATGTCCTGCGCTAGTAGTGGTATAGTCCAGTGACGGTAGCTGGCTGGTCATCTTGGTCCATCGAGTGGAACGGACGTCCCAGCAGTTAGTGGCTGGTAATGAATGTGAATATGTGCCTAAATTTGACAGTGTTTAGCCAGGCCAGGTCTGCTGTTCTCTTTGCAACAGCAGCAGTTTTTCCTTATAAGCAAAAGCGCGAGCCCCAGCCATTATCTCATTGCTCCGACCCTTGCATGACATCAGCACTTCAGCACCCTGGTGGAACTTTTAAATAGTGTCCAAGGTTCTCCTTTCAGAAACCTTGTTCAGTGACTCCCACATTCTCAGCTTGCCGTACTGAATGCGTGTTCGTCCGACAACACACGTAGTTACAGAAATAGCTGCCGTGCGGGTCTTTATGATATCGTATCGCTATTGCCGAGCCTTCTGATTCACTTGTGGATCTGTGGTGTTACAGGGAGTTTAAACGTCTGAAAGTTATTCATTAGATTTTTCATGCTAGCCTTCAGCTGTTTTTCCCGCGAAACCAGCACCAGATCCGTGGACAGCCTGCCGTGTAACATCAGGCGAACACTTGACGTCAGACCGGGCTTCTCTGCAGACCACACTGAAAACTCGCAACCTCCTCATGGTCTCCAACAGGACACCACTCTGTCACACCATCAATGGTACACATTCACAGTGCTCGTATGACATCGGCAGACACTTGTCAGTTCAGATGACAGTTCTTCACCTCAGCTGTTTACCTCAATTATGAAACGACCATTACCCCTAGTCCGTCAACTCGTGAAGCTTGCTCCTTACAGAGACACAAAATAATATCATTTTCATGCTCTAAATTATTACGGGAGATTCTAAGCTATGAGCAACGCAAAAGCCTCCGTGTCCTGTTGTTGAAAAGTTGCCACTAACTCCAGTAACTCAGGAGCCAATGAGCTACCAGTCGCCGTTTCTCACTGACTCAGGTGATAGTAGGTGATAGTATTGTTTGTGTCATGGCATTCAAATGCACAAGTATGTGCTTGACAACTCTTGTGAACTCAGAATAAGTAAGGGAATTTGAAAAAAAGCACATTTTACTACTAACTAACAAGAAGAATTATGTAAAAAAGAAACTACTCTAACTGCATTTCAGACACACTAATCCAAAGCTAATGAAGAAGCTTTTGAAATCTGATGCACGATACTGACTGTACATCTTGTCATGAGCGCTCTTTATCAAATCAGTTTTGATGGGGAACAACTTCCCCTTGTCTTCGCTGACGTACCGGATCACTCTCTCTAGAAGTCTTGTTAAGTCGATACTGTTAGCCATTTCTACGTTTCACGTCAGATGGAGACCAGGCAATAGCATAAGTCTGGTATTACACAGAGCTGCTATCACACAGGAACCTGAATTCCTAGAGTCAGAACGTTCAACTTAAAAATTCCTCAAATGAACTATTGTTCAATGTTTTGTCACATTAAAATAGATGTGACTGAAAAGAAGAAGATTTGTCCTGTGACCTTCATTATGATCTGTCAATCATTTTAGTGCACTCATGTCACCAACAGTTGTGCTTTTAACACTAGTCAGAAGCATATTTACATCTGAACACTGCGCTTCAAGCTGATATTCAGTAGACAAGCTTCATGACAACTTAAATGTTATCTACTCAGTCCTTGGGTGAGTTGGTCTTGCCTTTAAAGAAGTGGCAAGTTTGATGGTTCCTCCTGTGACTTACCAGTGCGAACCATGGCCACAAAATACTTCGCGTGAGAGTAATACCATCAGGATGACATTAGCTGACTGTCATATACGCCTTTTTCCAAGATAAACATGTGCATCTTATCATAGCTGAGTTAGTTAATGATTTGTAGAAAGCTTTCACAAACCACCAAATTGACTGGCGCAAGCCACAGTTATTCCACATCTAGTCGCAGATATGTAACCTTAGATATTGTGCTATATAGTGACAGTAAAACAACACTGATAACGACCATGAATCATTTATTGCTTCTTCATAAACAAATATTAACACAGAGTCGGTTGATAATTTCAAATGGCGTGCGTAGGAGAAATTAACAACTTTTCTACTACAAGATTAATCAACTACATTCACAGGCATTGCAAGCGTCCTTGTTAACAATACACATTTTCCAGTAAGTACACAGATGTGGCAGTACATCGATGAAGAAATCATTACATCAGTTTCCTGTTCTACATTTTCTTAACGTTCCATAAAGGTGCTGACGAATATCTTGAGGACGTCATGCAGCAGTGACTTTATAAACGGCACACTGTTTCCACACAGTGGTCTCAGTTCTCACAATGATACATCCTTTTTGATACATTAGACACTCACTCATAATGGCTGTGGCTCGAAAAGGAACTGAGAAATAACCAGTCTTGTTTATCACTTTACTGTTCTGATCCCAGTGAAATTTATCTGCTGGCGTATGCCAGAGCACGTCACAATTGTAGCTTGTTAAGTCACTTGTAAGGATATGTAGTGAAAATACTACTGGTATTTCTCTGCTGGCTCAACAACTGCAGCGCACAAGAGAGAGTACGTTGAGGTTTCCAGAATCGGCCAAGACGTCAGTTTCTGTTTACACGTCGCTGTAACTGGGCTCAGAAAATTTGCCAGTAGAACGGGACGCGATCCCCAGCTATCTCAGCGCTGGATTTTCGCTGAGGTGGCAGCGGCATTTGGGAGAGTCACTCGTGCTGGAGACGCAGATCTCCGTCCACGTCCTCATACAGGCACCTGGCCTCGCTTCTGAAAATAATTCCATACAATCACGTACATGATGACAACTTTTTATTGTACACATTGCTCATTAACAGTGAGAAACTAATTGAGATCAAAGTCTAAGAAACTAGACAGGAAAAATAAGACTGTAATTATCTGGAACTAGGGGGAGAATGACACACTCAGTCCTACAAAACATTACGTGTGTTGCTCATATCAAGAACTCACTCACAAATTAAATAATATACATCCAGAGTAGAATATAATATTAAGTATAAAATCCGTCACAAATACCTAATCAGTAATAATGAAGGTCAAACAATGATGTGCGTACAAAGGAGAACCACACTTAAATTCAGTTGTCTTTTTGTATCCACACAATTTCACCTCTTATTAGTTGTAAAATAATTTACCCTTACGTGTGTAGCTGTAGCTACCCAACTTAGAGAATATTTTTAATAACAACATCACAGCCGATATAACGATATGTTGATGAACGTACATCACCATTAACCAAATTTAAGAGCTGCGGACAGGAAGACATAACAAGAATAGTGAGACACACTATGGTTAATACTTGCCTCATCATCTTCTACACTTGGTAAAGGCGGGTAGGATGGAGGTTTAGATTCTTTATGGGGATCCCAAAACTCGTAGAACGCGTGGCAGACAACTATCACTACGAAGATGGTACAGGTAAACCATTGCGGGAAGCACCAGCTACAGGCGACTGGGACGCGCTCAAATATTATCCCCGACTCGACCAACGCTAACACAGTTAACTCCGTCATAGTTACTACCGATAACAGGAACATACATATGCAGTCCATCTTGCAGAATACTGTTCCTTAGCAACAGCTCGATTGCATTTATATTCTTCATTTACAAATGAATATCGTCTTAACAATAATTGTTAGTGGTTTGTTTGTGGCTGCCTACGCAACAAAATCAGTAAGCGACAAACTGACGGCAGCTTTGTTTTCCTTGTAGATTGAAACACACATGTATGAATGATTTGTTACAGTTGTTCGAACAAAAATTCTTTTACATGCTTATTGCCCTTGCCACTCTGTAGGGTACAACTGAGGCTATATTAAAACATTACCTACTGTTCTCTTTCCAATTTTACTGACGACGGATTGCTAGCATAAAGCCTCCTCCGCCACATACCTCTTTGTGCACACCTCTTATCATTGTTGCGTATGCTTCACCATGACATAACTACAGGATTGACTTACTGAAGTACCAGTCTTTCTTCTATATTTTCCACAACATTTCTGTAGCTCTCTTGTCTCCAAGAAAAGCCTAATGAAACCAAAGCCACGTTTGTCTTAAACATAGTACACCTTTTCTTGGGGAACAAGAAAAGTTGAGATCCACTGTTACGGGGATATAGGGTAGAAACACAAGCATCAGAGCATAACAGTTCCAGTTCCAGGCAGTCAACGAGTGTATGGACAGGATAAGCAGGATTTTATTCGTGGAGCTATTTTATCAAAACGGCAGCGGTTGTTGAAGAAGATAGTGTTTCCCTGGCTGAGAATGCTGGATGTAGCGTATGATCGTCAAGCAGTACATGAGCTGTGGCACTATAGCTGCACATTTCATGGCCCACCATTAGTAAAGTATTGTAAAATGGTATCTGTACAAACTTTCAGGCTTTAGGGGTTGTGGATGGTTGTCACACCAAGGAACATTTATAACCTGGAACGTAAACACGGTACGCAATTAACAAATGTTACGCCCTAATGTGGATATTAAAGGGTATTTCTTTCGGTGGTTTATATGTTAATTTCCTTCCGCACATCCTTACTAATTTCCTACAATGTAGCATTGTCCTATAATCACCGGATTACCATGGGGGAATGTCAGGTAGCGAAAGTTCAGTTACAACCACCCTGTATACCCATTATCTTGTTCTCACTGACGGCTGAGATGTGCTGCTATTCATTTCATCGAGTGCGATTTCTTGCAAGCACTCTTACTATCGGTATATGCTTCCTGCAACGATTCAGTGACGTGATGTTTTCTGTTTTGACAACAGATTGGTTGGTTTTTAAGTATTGGTGTGATTATCGTTAAAATATATTAGGCTGCTATCCTTTAAGCCATTTCAAGTCTGACGTAGCTCTTACGTTGTAGAATAGACGAGGTGGTACCAAAACAGTGCGGTTTAATGTAGACTTTTGATGAATGTGGTAAATGTTCCTCTTTAAACTGTCTGTTCGAATATGGTAGAAACCTTTGGTTTATGCCTGATACACTTAAGTTTTTGGGAATAAAGTGTAACAGATGTTTATGCCCATGACTTTATTTCGACAGTCATAGTGAATCGTGGTAGACAAACTACAGATTGAAAAGTGAGTGATGATGAAAATTGTGGAACCTGGTGGTACATTAAGAGGATTACTTAGAATCTTTGATCGTTTATCTAAACTATGTGAAATGGCTCTGAGCACTATGGGACTTAACATCTGAGGTCATCAGTCCCCTAGAACTTAGAACTACTTAAACCTAACCAACCTAAGGACATCACACACATCCACGCCCGAGGCAGGATTCGAACCTGCGACCGTAGCGTTCGCGCGGTTCCAGACTGCTGCGCCTAGAACCGCTCGGTCACACCGGCCGGCAAAACTATGTGAATATCCATGATACTTTCATGGGGATATAGCTGTGTAGACGTAGTCAAATAACAGGGCAAAAATAGTCTTATTTTGCCCGTGGGCAATGATTCGCATCATTGGGGGCATAAGCACCAAAGACATATGCCAAAAACAGTATCGTATCTACCACGTTCGGCGTGCGGAGAACTTTTATTATTTCGACAGGAGCCCATAATCCAGTATAGGTTGCACCCGATGGTGTTAATGGTCATAGAACCACATTATCTTAAACGAAATTCAAGCTTATTTTGTTAAAAATTATATCGCTTTGTACTATAGTTGCAAATCTTGACAAAACTGTATGATTATTTTATGTTACACGACACTCTTGACAAAAAATATGAAGATATTAGTCACATTTATAACTGAAAATGACAGATCGAGATGACGGTACTGTAGGTGTTGCAAAATTCAAGTAATAAACAGTAAGTAAGGTAATACCAATCTACTTCAAAGAGTCGTTGATAAAAGAAAGCTTCTTCTAAAAAATCGGAAATATTTGGTATTATTTTACGGTACAGCCACTTACCACACACGCTAAAAATCGTTGGATTCGCTATAGATGCAGAAGCAGGTCCTTGTTCTATCGAGTTTTCTAACATAAACGAAAGAAAAGATTTTGCAATGTTGCCAGCTTCGAAACACATGTGGAAACTTCAAATGGGCCTATTGAAGCCCATATAGAGTTCAGAACGTGCCGGAGGTGTCCTGCCAGTATAACTCTAAAGTATGACGACGAGCAGGTAGTAAAGGTATACAGTTATTGAGATTACAAATTAATAATTTCCTAATTTCGCAGGAGCATACAGCAGAACAGCTAATGTGTCGAAACTAATCCTTGTTTCCTACTCGTATGTTATCAGGCGTTTATGATTTACAAAATAAAATAAAAGAGACATTTAATTTTTAGGGGCAACTCATTCAGCCAATACAAGGTTTTTTGAGTCCAGAATTTTGAAACAGAAATTACTTGTCGTGTGAACTCATGAAAGTCTTACAGAGGCTTATTCAAGGAACTGGGGATACAAACCAATGCTTACCAACATACCTGTTTCGTAGTTAAGTTTGTCATTTATATTACATCTTTTTGATATTAACAATTTGGTTCATGGAATGAGTGCTAGACGGCAAAATTATATTTGTAATAACTTAAGGTTTCGCTTACACTGATAAGAAAAGAATCCATTATTTTAGAACATAGATTTTCAGCATCTCGCCACCAATCACAACAAGTTTAACCACTAAATAAAGTTCAGGTTAAACGATATGTAGGTGGCAAACTACCTCTGTTGCACTGGCAGACGTACTAGCTGAAACTCTCTGTCTATATTACTCAAGTAATTTATTAAGTAAAATCTGTCTTTTGACTGACTTTAGCGCTGGAGGTGACCTGCGTAATTAAGTATTGTACATCAATTACCTGTTTGTTGATGCGTGCCTACAACAGCCTAAGAATAATCGTATGGACCTCTGTATGGCCGGCCGGGGTGGCCGAGCGGTTCTAGGCGCTACAGTCTGGAACGGCGCGACCGCTACGGTCGTAGGTTCGAATCCTGCCTAGGGCATGGATGTGTGTGATGTCCTTAGGTTAGTTAGGTTTAAGTAGTTTTAAGTTCTAGGTGACTGATGACCTTAGACGTTAAGTCCCATAGTGCTCAGAGCCATTTGAACCATTTTTGAACCTCTCTATGTTGTGTATTTACATGTTTTATGACGTGACTGTCATTGCTTCTCAAATGAAAATATGTTCGGTTGTAGGATCCAATGATTCGTTGCCCATTTGGAAGGACCATTTCCCTTAGAATCTATGGTTGGAAGATAAGCGTACTGTAGTTGAGCAGGGAAGTGGTGACCTACGCAGAGCTGTGAGTGAACAGAAACTTTATAATTTTAATTTAACAGTAAGAGCCATTTTTCAGTTTACACTAAGATTGGAGCCTTCATAAAAAACATTAAATCACCCGACACAGGGGCACACAGAAGAAACAAAAAGTTTCAAACCAGGGCTTGCTCAGTCAAGGCAGAATACGAAAGTGATTTCAATTATAATTACAGTCCAACACGGAAGAACAAGTACTACAAGATGAAAGACATAGTTGCCACATGGGACAATTAATTTGCTCTGGGACAATGACACGGATTAAAAACAATTAAGAGAGAATAGACAACATTCACAATAACCTCAAAGCAAATGCTATCAGAGGCGTAATGAAATCATACTGGAGAAGAGACAAAAAATACTCGTTAAAGTACTTCTACTGAAAGTGCCCATAGGCTATGGCACACTGCAGGATGACATGAAATTACTGTATTCATCAAGCCTTATTTACCCCAAAACAGTTTCATTACGCTGGCGCACAAGCATCACCAGTCACAAATACAACTTGGTTCACTGAAAAGTGATGTATGAATAGCCCGAAACAATCATTGCCTGTCTTCTCAGAAACAGGTGCATTCATTTATAAATCAGTTAACAGAAGGGTAGCAATCAAATGGTTCAAATGGCTCTGAGCACTATGGGACTCAACTGCTGAGGTCATTAGTTCCCTAGAACTTAGAACTAGTTAAACCTAACTAACCTAAGGACATCACAAACATCCATGCCCGAGGCAAGATTCGAACCTGCGACGGTAGCGGTCTTGCGGTTCCAGACTGCAGCGCCTTTAACCGCACGGCCACTTCGGCCGGCGGGTAGCAATCATATGGACATCCTTACACAGAGTAACTACCCAAGTACACCACACAACACTGCTGTTTGCTCTTTCCTGTAAATGCGATGCCGGGCGTATAATGGGCAGAATTAGTAACAACTAGCACTGAAGCCAGGGTAGCACTGTATGTGAAATGTACACACAAACACACACACACACACACACACACACACACACACACACACATACTGAACTCAATGCATTGCTGCAGTTAGTGTTCTGCAGGAACCGCAAGTAACATATTGCTCTGCAGCAAAACAGCGTCAGACATACCGCTCTCCCACCATTCAGACAGCAAAATCGTATTACTAGCCGCCGACAAGGCCATGGCCACCTAGGTGCCGCTTTAAGTCCGTTTTCTGCTACAGATTCACAATAATCCGTCTTCCAGTCGGAGTGGGCCTTGCTCGTTGCCTGTGTTCGGTAACTGCCTCTGCACCGTTCCTGGCAGCAAAGGCCATTTAATAATCAAGCACTGACTCGTTATAATACACAGCAGGATATAAAATGAAAGTCAGCAATGTTTACATGACATGTGCAAGTAAGGGAATGATCAGGAATATCTAAAGTTCCAAAACTGAGTAAGCGTAGTCATCAACACTCCAGTGTAAGAATATTATTAACCAATCTTCGGGCCGCAATACACATCTTACAAACAAAAACAGACAATCTACATTTTAATTACATCCAGGTAAAACATCCCCTAAATAAGGTATGATCTCTAAGAGATTCTTCTTGGGGACCTTCAGCAATAAGGTGATTGGGATGACAAATTATATACGAAAAGCACGTCTAAAACATGATAAAATTTGCCCAAAATCTTACTCACAGCATACATTGTTTTCAAATGGTTTCTGTGATGTGGGCTGTCATATTCTATTGATGATCAATTTTTTGTGATTCATCTCCATATTCCTATTTCCCTGATTCCACATCTCTTAGACTTACACAGAATAAATGTTTTCTAATAATAATCATTTAGGGACCATATGTCGGAGAGTAGTGGGATGGGTTTAAACTAAAACAGCAATTTCACAGGGATATTTTTGTGCCCCCTCATGAATAATCGTGATCAACACGTAACTTAGGCAAGAAAACGACTTATACGATTCGATACAGTCATTGTGATCACACATAACGAGCACTGAAGAAAAATTCCGATTGACGCTCTCCGCAAACAAGGGATGTTACACCACTCGCCTTTAAAATTGCTACACCACGAAGATGACGTGCTACAGACGCGAAATTTAACCGACAGGAAGAAGATGCTGTGATATGCAAATGATTAGCTTTTCAGAGCATTCACGCAAGGTTGGCACCGGTGGCACCACCTACAACGTGCTGACATGAGGAAAGTTTCCAATCGATTTCTCATACACAAACAGCAGCTGACAGGCGTTGCCTGGTGAAACGTTGAAACGTTGTTGTGATGCCTCATGAAGGAGAAGAAGTGCGTACCATCACGTTTCCGACTTTGATAAAAGTCGGACTGTAGCCTATCGCGATTGCGGTTTATCGTATCGCGACATTTCTGCTCGCGTTGGTCGAGATCCAATGACTGTTTGCAGAATATGGAATCGGTGCGTTCAGGAGGGTAATACGGAACGCCGCGCTGGATCCCAACGGCCTCGTCTCACTAGCAGTCGAGATGACAGGCATCTTATCCGCATGGTTGTAACGGATCGCGCAGTCACGTCTCGATCCCTGAGTCTACAGATGGGGACGTTTGCAGGACAACCATCTCCACGAACAGTTCGACGACGTTTGCAGCAGCATGGACTATCAGCTCGGAGACCATGGCTGACGTTACCCTTGACGCTGCATCACAGACAGGAGCGCCTGCGATGGTGTACTCAACGACGAACCTGGGTGCACGAATGGCAAAACGTAATTTTTTTCCGGATGAGTCCAGGTTCTGTTTACAGCATCGTGATGGTTGCATCCGACAACGCGGTGAACGCACATTGGAAGCGTGTATTCGTCATAACCATACTGGCGTATCACCTGCTGTGATGGTACGGGGTGCCATTGGTTACAAATCTCGGTCACCTCATGTTCGCATTTACGGCACTTTGAACAGTGGACGTTACATTTCAGATGTGTTACGACCCGTGGCTCTACCCTTCATTCGATCCCTGCGAAACCCTACACTTCAGCAGGACAATGCACGACTGCATATTGCAGGTCCTGTACGGGCCTTTCTGGATACAGAAAATGTTCGACTGCTGCTCTGGCCAGCACATTCTCCAGATCTCTCACCAACTGTAATCGTCTGGTCAATGATGGCAGAGCAACTGGCTCGTCACAATACGCCAGTCACTACTCTTGCTGAACTGTGGTATCGTGTTGAAGCTGCATGGGCAGCTGTATCTGTGCACGCCATCCAAGTTCTGTTTGACTCAGTGCCCAGACGTATCATGGCTGTTATTACGGCCAGAGGTGGTTGGTTGTTCTGGGTACAGATTTCTCAGTATCTATGCACCCAGATTGCGTGAAAATGAAATCACATGTCAGTTCTAGTATAATATATTTGTCCAATGAATACCCGTTTATCATCCGCATTTCTTCTTGTGTAGCAATTTTAATGACCAATTGTATAGTATCACAAAGTTGTGGATTTGCGACTTCAGCCATCTGGAACCGAAAGTTCCAAAAAGCAGTCGAAATGTCGGCAACGGCATTATTAGGCATTAAGGTTCGGCATAGCACAAAGGTATCAAATATTCCCGGTATACAGTTAATAGTCCTGACCACAAGTACGACATTACACTGCCGAATCATGCATTTTTTTTCTGTTGGTTATGAGAAGCAAATGATATTTCACCACAGGCATTTGGTTGTGCACATGACCAGAAGTCGTTGACACATCAGTGCGTAATAGTTGACCATGTGTTTTAACAGAACCAATAGTACGCTGGCACGATGCTGCCAGCGAGCGCGAAGCTTCCTTTCTGATGTATGACGTGCCCTGTATGTCCATAGCAGCTCGCGAAGGATATCTCTGTGGTGAGGCATTCGCCGAACCGTGTAGCGATACATGTTATTCACAGCAACAGCGTTTAAAATATTAAAAGAGGCGTCGGAGGAGCTGAATAAATAAATGCACAGTTTTAAAAGATAATATCATTTATTGGTTATTTTAAACGAATGGGCGTTTGTGTGTGTGTGTGTGTGCCGATCTCATCAGCATTCAACGGCGAGGTCATCAATACATTTGTACTCAGCAATGAAGTGGTATCATGCAGAGGGATGGCACAATGAAATAGCTGTTGATCACGGCACTCCTCTTTGGGTGCTAGATCAGCCCATTCGTTCCTCACAAGACGCATGTTCCCAGGTAGTCAAAAGAATGACACCCACTACCCCAGTCGTTGTAGCTGGAGGAGTGCATTCTGGATTTCCCGGATTACTTATCCGCTGGGTGAAGGGCACTCAATAATCGCTGAAAACAAGAAATTTAGCACTGGAAGAACGTCTCAACTCATCCATGGCCCGTGTTAATACTACATTGAAGTCATTAAATTCTTCATGCAGTCGGACCTTGAGGACACAATACTGGAGCATTCCACATTTTCAGCTTGCCGAATACTGGTTCTTGCATACTAAATGCGTGTTTGTGTGATGTGGCACGTAGTTAGAAAGATGGCTGCAGTGCGTGCCTTCGTGATATCGTTATTGCTGACTTATCACAAGAGCCATTTGATTCAACAGTGGAACTGTCTTGCAACGGAGGTATTAAATGTTTGAAAGTTATTTACTAGAGCTGTTAGGCTAGCCTTCACCCGTTTTTCCCGAGAAAACAGCTTCAGATACGTGGAAAGCCTGCCATTTACCATCAGGTGTACACTTTTGAGTACTCGCAACCTCCTCACATAGCTTCCTACAGGACACGACCCTGTCACACCATTAATGGTACACATTCTCAGTGTTCTCCCCCATGAACCATGGACCTTCCCATTGGTGGGAAGGCTCGCGTGCCTCAGCGATAATGATGGCCGTACCGTAGGTGCAACCACTACGGAGGGGTATCTTTTCAGAGGCCATCAAACGTGTCGTTCCAGAAGAGGGGCGGCAGTCTTTTCAGTAGTTGCAGGGGCAACAGTCTGGATGATTGACTGACCTGGCCTTGTAACACTAACCAAAATGGCCTTTCTGTGCTGGTACTACGAACGGCTGAAAGTAAGGGGAAACTACAGCCGTAATTTTTCCCGAGGGCATGCAGCTTTACTGTATGGTTAAATGATGATGGCATCATCTTGGGTAAAATATTCCGGAGGTAAAATAGTCCCGCATTCGGCTCTCCGGGCGGGGGCTACTAAAGAGGACGTCGTTATCAGGAGAAAGAAAACTGGCGTTCTACTGATCGGAGCGTGGAATGTCAGATCCCTTAATCGGGCAGGTAGGTTAGAAAATTTAAAAAGGGAAATGGATATGTTAAAGTTAGATATAGTGGAAATTAGTGAAGTTCGGCGGCAGGAGGAACAAGACTTTTGGTCAGGAGAATACAGGGTTATAAATACAAAATTAAATAGGGGTAGTGCAGGGGTAGGTTTAATAAAAAATAAAAAGCAGGAGTGCGGGTAAGCTACTACAAACAGCATAGTGAAAGCATTATTGTGGCCAAGATAGACACGAATCCCGCGCCTACTACAGTAGTACAAGTTTATATGCCAACTAGCTCTGCAGATGACGAAGAAATTGAACAAATGTATGATGAGTAAAAGAAATTATTCAGGTAGTGAAGGGAGACGAAAATTTAAGTCATGGGTGACTGGAATTCGAGAGTAGGAAAAGGGAGAGAAGGAAACATAGTAGTTGAATATGGATTGGGGGTAAGAAATAAAAGAGAAAGCCGTCTGGTAGAATTTTGCACAGAGCATAACTTAATCATAGCTAACACTTGGTTCAAGAATCATAAAAGAAGGTTGTATACATGAGAGAATCCTGGAGATACTAGAAGGTATCAGATAGGTTATATAATGATATGACAGAGATTTAGGAACTAGGTTTTAAATTGTAAGACATTTCCAGGGGCAGATGTGGACTCTGACCACAATCTATTGGTTATGAACTGCAGATTAAAACTGAAGAAACTGCAAAAAGGTGGGAATTTAAGGAGATGGAACCTGGATAAACTGATTAAACCAGAGGTTGTACAGAGTTTCAGGGAGAGCATAAGGGAACAATTGTCACAAATGGGGGAAAGAAATACAATAGAAGAAGAATGGGTAGCTCTGAGGGATGAAGTAGTGAAGGCAGCAGAGGATCAGATAGGTAAAAACACGAGTGCTACTAGAAACCCTTGGGTAACAGAAGAAATATTGAATTTAATTGATGAAAGGAGAAAATATAAAAATGCAGTAAATGAAGCAGGCAAAAAGGAATACAAACGTCTCAAAAATGAGATCGACAGGAAGTGCAAAATGGGTAAGCGGGGATGGCTAGAGGACAAATGTAAGGATGTAGAGGCTTATCTCACTAGGGGTAAGATAGATACTGCCTACAGGAAAATTAGAGAGGCCTTTGAAGAGAAGAGAACCACTTGTATGAATACCAAGAGCTCAGATGGAAACCCAGTTCTAAGCAAAGAAGGGAGAGCAGAAAGGTTGAAGGAGAATATAGAGGGTCTATACAAGGGCGATACGATACTGCGTGAAGAGTTTGACAGAGCACTGAAAGACCGAAGTCGAAACATGGCCCCGGGAGTAAACAACATTCCATTAGAACCACTGACGGTCTTGGGAGAGCCAGTCCTGACAAAACACTACCATCTGGTGAGCAAAATGTATAAGACAGGCGAAATACTCTCAGACTTCAAGAAGGATACAATAATTCCAATCCCAAAGAAAGCAGGTGTTGACAGGTGTGAAAATTACCGAACTATCAGTTTAATAAGTCACAGCTGCAAAATACTAATGCGAATTCTTTACAGACGAATGGAAAAACAGGTAGAAGCCGACCTCGGGGAAGATCAGTTTGGGTTCCGTAGAAATACTGGATCACGTGAGGCAATATTGACCTTACGACTTATCTTAGAAGAAAGATTAAGAAAGTCAAACCACGTGTTTTTAACATAAGTAAAACGAAGATATGCTATTCGACACTGCGGCTGAAGCTAATATTCACTAGATGAGAATGCATATCACATTCAGGTTAGTCAGAGTCTATTATCTGTTTCATGACAACTTTAATGTTATCTTCTCAGTTGTTGGGTGAGTTGGATTTTCCTTTAAACGCAAGAGCAAGTTTGATACTTCCTCCTGTGACTTAACAGTGTGAACCATGGCTACAAAATCCTTGGCCTGTGAGTCATAACATCCCCATGACATTAGCCGACTTCGTTCCGGTATCTTTTGAATAATATTCAGTGTATGCCATTAAGCTGTTTGACGTACACCTTTTCCCAAGATAAAACACTTGCACCTTATCACATCTGAGTTAGTTAAGGATTTGTAGAAAGTTTTCACGAATTGCGAAACTGATTGGCGCAAGCCACAGTAATTCCACATCCAGTCACAGACATGTAGCCTTACATATTGTGCTATATAGTGAGAGTAAAAGAACACTGATAATGTCCGTGAATTATTTATTAATTCTTCTTAAGACATATTAACACATAGACGGTTCATCATGCTGCAACACAATAATTTCAACTGGCGTGCGTAGCAGAAAATAGCAACATTTGTTCCATAAGATTAATCAACTACATTCACATTTAGTCCAAAGGTACTTGTTAACACTATCAGTTTTCCAGTACCTGTACAGAATTGGCACTACGTCGATAAGAAGTCATTACGCCAGTTTTCTGCTGACGAACACCTTGAGGACGTCATCCAGCAGTGACTTAATAAACGGTGCTCTGTTGCCACACATTAATCTCAGTCTTCACAGGGACGCATCGTTCTTGATACACTAAATACTCACTCCTAATGGCTTTGGCTCCGTAAAGATGAGAGAAATAACCAGTCTTGTTTATCACCTTACTGTTCTGATCCCCCTGAAATTTATCTGCTGGCATATGCCAGAGCACGTCACAATTGTAGCTTGTTAAGTCACTTATAAGGATATGTAGTGAAAATAACTACAGGTATTTCTCTGCTGGCTCAACAGCTGCAGCGTACAAGGGAGAGCACGCTGAGGTTTCCAGAATCGGCCAAAACGTCAGTTTCTATTTACACGTCGCTATAACTGGGATCGGAAAATTTGCCAGTAGGAGTGGGCGGAATCCCCAGCTAACTCAGAGATGGATTTTCGCTGAGGTGGTGGCGGCATTTGGGAGAGTCACTCTTGCTGGAGACGCACATGTCCGTCCATTTCCTCATACAGGCGCCTGGCCCCGCTCCTGAAAATGATTCCATACAATCACGTACATGATGACAACATTATCTCGTACACATTGCACGTTAACAGTGAGAAACTAATGGAGATCAAAGTGTAAAGAAGTAGACAAGGAAAATTAAGAGTATATAAGTATCTGGACATAGGAGGAGAATGACACACTCAGTCGTAAGGAAATAGCATGTATTGCTCCTATCAAGAACTCACAAATTAAATAATATATATCCTGAGTAAAACATAATACACATACATATGAAATCCAAACCTGGCACGAATACTTAATCAGTTATAACTAACGTCAGATATTGTCGAATGACAAAAGAGAACCGTACTTAAATTCTGGTGCCTTTTTGTACCCACAATATTTCATCTCTTATTAGTTGTAAAATAATTTGCCCTTATGTATGTCGTTGTAGCTACCCAACATATAGGACATTCTTTAATAACAACATCAGAACCGATAACACGATATGTTGATGAACGTACATCACTACTAACCAAATTCAAGAGCTGCAGACAGGAACACATAACAAGAATAGTGAGACACACTGTGGTTAATACTTGCCTCCTCATCTTCTACACTTGTTAATGGCAGACAGGAAGGAGGTTTAGATTCCTTATAGCCATCCCGAAACTCGTAGAACGCGTGGCAGGCCACTATCACAGCGAATATGGTACAGGTAACCCATTGCGGGAAGCACCAGCTACAGGCGACTGGGACTCGCTCAAATATTATCCCCTCCTTCACCAACGCTAAAACAGTTAACTCTGTCACAGTTACTACCGATAACAGGAACATACATATGCAGTCCATCTTGCCGAATACTGTTCCTTAGCAACAGCTCAGATGCATTTATCTTCTTCACCGACAAATGAATGCCGCCTTAACAATAATTGTTAGTTTCTGACTGACTGTGTAACGAAATCGGTAAGCGACAAACTGACTGCTACTTTGTTTTCCTTTTATATTCAAACACACACGTATAAGTGATGTGCTACAGTTGTTCGAACAAAAATTTTTGACATGATAGTTGCGCTTGTCTCTCTGTAGGGCATAGCTGAGGCTATATGAAACGATTATCTACTGTTCATTTTCCAATTTTACAGACGAATTACTAGAATAAAAGGCTGCTATGTCACAAATCTCTTTGTGCACACATCTTATCATTGTTGCGTGAACTTCACTGTGATATAACTACAATATTATCTTACTAAAATACCAGTTATCTTTCTATATTTTTCATAAGATTTCTGCAGCTCTCTCATCTACAAGAAATGCCTTATTAAACTAAAATCACGTTGGTCCTAATTTTCGACTAGATAGGGTTTTGCTGAAGTCATCATGTAGATGCTGTAACCACTCCTTCTACGTCGAGATTTCAACGCACGCAACGTAGCCTACTTTAGGATTCACCAGCCAAATCACCTACCCAGAATTCTGGTGACGAGGAATTATTAGAATATCCCAGTTTTCAGATTCCACTAGAAAATGGCTTTAAAATAAAATCAGAAATGGTTGATGGAAAAAATAAGCTTTTTGGCAATTGGAGGGCTCCTCATCAATTCAGTACATAGTTGCAGTGAAGCAGCGTACGCCAAAAAATGGAGAGCACGCTACACCACCGATGTGTTTATCCCATAGCATTCAGATCGACCTGAAACGTCATTCAATCCCTTGTAACACTGAAAGCTAGGATTCTTCAGCCTGTAGCAGGCGGGATGCCCCCTTATTTTTTATAGTAGCAAGATGCGGCGACATTTCCTGAACAGCACATACAATTACTGCCGGAAGTGGGATTTCAGGGCATTTGCCTGCAGCGATTTAGCGGAGTTACAGAAAACTTAAATCAAGAGGGTCGGACGCGGGTTTAATCCTTCGTCCTCCCGACAGCGAGTTTATTGCGCTAACCACAGCACCACCTCGAGCGGTTTCATGTTCGGTAGTCGAATTCTTATATTTTTTAGAGTTTCGCCACGAGCATGTTTTCAAATAAGATTTTCTCGTATTTGCTTTGTGTAACCAGAACACGGGGTGTAGGAAGAGTGTTATTCCAGTGAGGGGTTGTAAATTCAATTGCTGGATTTCTCTCCTAACTAGAGTAGGTATATAGACTTTCATCGTGTGTATGTGTTTTGTCTCTTGTACTTTTCATTTCGTTCAGTTTTAAGATTGAATATCTTTATTCGTATCATACTGAATGTCTTATTCTTGACTCCGCGTGATATTTTAAGGTCGTTTGTGTCTATACGTTTGTACTCGTATTCACAGTATTTCAATCATAGCGACACGGATAAAACTCTGGGCCTTTGGCTTATTGTGATGGGCAAAATTTTGTTTGTCTCTATTCATGTTTGTGTGAATTGAATATGATTGTACGAACTTTCCCATGCGCGCCTAAGATTTCCGTTTCATTTGTAGCTGCAATGTACCGCAGCACCCAACATAGTAACAATGTGAGTTAATGAAATGATAGACCACAAGAAATTATAGTTAAAAATTACTTTGTGAATATTTAATATTATGTTTTATTTCAATAAACTGTGTTAAATTGTGAGGACTGTTTCTCAGTCAAACCCTTCACTTTTTGTAAGATTATGTTAGTATATCTAACCTGACGTTCGCAGTTATTTGAGTTATCGTTTGTACTTAAATTTTTCCCTTATGCTCATTCCATATGTTCACTTGGATCTTTTTAGTAATACTAGCACGTTAGTAATGCTTGCCAAATCAGTGATTAAATCAGTTCTGTTGTATATTAAGTTTCCTCAGCTTTAATTGAACTGCGTGGTGACGCAGCGAAATTTTGTGGTACACGGAACTTAACAGTAGACTGCAGACAGTTTCTGTTAGCAAATCATTTTCCTCTTAACCATTTACCCAATAATAACCATCTAAAGGAATTCATCAAACATAACTGAGACAGATGGCCCAGACTATAGCAGTAGAACTTCCGAGACTTAAGATGGTTCTAATGGCTCTGAGCACTATGGGACTTAACATCTGAGGTCATCAGTCGACTAGAACTTAGAACTACTTAAACCTAACTAACCTAACGACATCACACACATCCATGCCCAAGGCAGAATTCGAACCCGTGACCGTTGCAGTCGCGAGGTTCCGGACTGAAGCGCCTAGAACCGCTCGGCCACGGCGGCCGGCCAAGACTTAAGACCATCAAGAATCAGAAACGAACATTTCGGCGTCAGAGAGTGCTCACAGACAACGGTCGTAATTTCAGTGCGTGTTATTGGGCGATTTCGGGACTGTATTCTGATATGTCAGTAGCTCTTAGCACTTAATGTGTTCAGGGCAGAAAATCTTTACAGCAGGTTACGAAACACAGCAGAATGATATTCTCCTTATTTTATTTAACCTGGATGGCAGGAAGGTTTGCGTATTCATGAAGAGATACTAACCTGCCTGTTTAAACTCTGGGAGGAACATATACAACAGCGGAAATGAATTAGAGCGAATGGTTCTTGTACTGAGTTCAGAATCTACCAAGCTCCTGACAAACATTCAGTTTTGCTTCATGGAACAGTTTATAGCAACTTGACCTTCGTAGAGGTTGTTGTAGATAAAGTTTCCTGTTTCCGCGAGGACTTTTCTTTTTTTTTGAGTCTTCTGACTGGTTTGATGCGGCCCGACACGAATTCCTATCCTGTTCCAACCTCGTTATCTCAAAGTAGCTCTTGCCATCTACAAACTCAATTATTTGATGCATTTATTCCAATATCTGTCTTCCTGTGCAGGTTTTTCCCTCTACAGCTCCTTCTAGTACCAAGCAAGTCATTCCCTGCTGTCTTAACAGATGTCCTATCTTCCTGTCCCTTCTCCTTTTCAGTGTTTCCCACATATTCCTTTCCTCTCCGATTCTGCGGAGAACCTCCTCATTCCTTACCTTATCAGTGCACCTGATTTTCAACATTCGTCTGTACCATCGCATCTCAAATGCTTCGCTTCTCTTCTGTTTTCCCACTGTCCATGTTTCAGTACCATACAATGACATTCTCCAAACGTGAATGTTCAAAAATTTCTTCCTCAAATTAATACTTATGTTTGATGCTAGTAGGCTTCTCTTCGCCAGGAATGCCCTTTTTGCCAGTGCTAATCTGCTTTCGAAAACCTTCTTGCTCCGTCAGTCATTCGTTATCTTTCTGCGTAGGTAGTACAATTGCTTAACTTCATCTGCTTCGTGACCATCAATCCTAATGTTAAGTTTGTCGCTGTTCTCATTTCTGCTACTCCTCATTACTTTCTTCTTTTTTCGATTTACTCTTAATCTCTGTACTTATTACACTGTTTATTTCATTCATCCTGTCATGTATTCTTCTTCACTTTCATTCAGGATAGCAATGTCGTCAGCAATTCCTGTCAATGATATGCTTTTCACCTTTAATTTTAACTTTACTCCTAAACCTTTCTTTTATTTCCATCACTGCTTGTTTGACGTACAGATTGAACACTAAGGGTGAAAGGCTACATGGATATTATTGAACAGGTTTCATCACTCTCGTGAACCTAGCCTGAACAGAGGAAATACTTTCAGTGTTCAGAACGAACTGCACCCACACAAGGGAGGCAATGAGCTTTAACCTGCGTGCTCTATTCTCTACTACGTGACAAAGAACGTCCTCTTCAGACCCTGGAACAACACAATTATTAATACTCTAAGTTATAAATATATCAGTTTCTCGCAGCCTTTCGTGTAGAACCAAAGCAGAACACCACTCCTCTGCCCGCAGAGTGGCCAATCGTGACTACCGACCGCCGTGCCATCCTTACCCAATGGCGTCATCTGGAAAAAGTACAGAGGGGCGCGGAGACAGCACATCTCCCGACCATGCGTTGTCGGCTTTGCAGACGTTGGAGTCGCTTCTTCTCATTCAAGCAGCTCCTCGGTTGGCATTACGACGCTGAGTGAACCATCTTCCAGTCGTTCCACCAGGGCAGAATCGCTATTAGTACCGAGAACTGAACTCAGGTCCTTCACATAGCAGGCTTTTGTGCTGACAACTTTTCTTCCGTTCTATATAGTATTTATTCGTCATTTTTGCCAGCATTTTTGTACAGATGTCGCAGTTCCCGTCGTTGAAAATGTGGTTCAGTTCTCTTATTACAAAGAGCGTGGCCAGTCCCCTGGCGAAACATGAGCACTGTGAGCTACTGTGCTGGTGACCTCTCATTATGTAGACGACAGCCCTTGTTACGATCAGACAGAAATGCTTTGTGATGCAATCACAACAACGACTGACGACGGCTCCCATTTCTTATTTTGCGTGCGCACCGTGAAGCAGGGTATCTGAATCTACATCTCTACTCTGAAAACCACGAGGTGCATGGTAGAGGATACGTCCTATTGTACCAGTTATTAGGGCTTCTCCTTGTTCCATTCAGGCGAGGGAAAGACGATTGTCTGAATGCCTCTGCGCGGGCAGCAATTATTCTAATCTTATCCTCGCGATCTGTATTTGAGCGATACGTAGGGGTTGTAGTATATTCCTAGAGTCGTCATTTAAAGCCGGTTTCTTAAAACTTTCTTAATAGACTTTCTTTGGATACTTTAAGTCTATCTTCAAGAATCGTGCAGTCCAGTTCCTTCTGTATCTCACTGACACTTCCCACGAATTAAACAAACCTGTGTTCATTCGTGCTGCCCCTCTCTGTATACGTTCTATATCCCTCTTAGTCCTACCTGGAACCGGTACCACACACTTGAACGATTTTCTAGAACTGGTCGCATGAGTGATTTGTAAGCAATATCCTTTGTAGACTGATGGCACATCCCCAGTATTCCACCGATAAACTGAAGCCTAACACCTGCCTTACCTACGACTGAACCTATGTGATGATTCCTTCTCATATCCCCACAAAGTGCTACACAGAACTATTTTTATCAGTTGGCCGATTCGAATAGTAACTCACTGATATTATAATCACAGGATATGAGGTTTTTTCGTTTTGTGAAGTCCAAAATTTTACATTTCTGAACATTTAGGGAAAGTTGCCAATCTCTGCACTACTTTGAAATCTTATCAAGATCTATGCGAATATTTATGCAACTTCTTTCAGATAGTACTCCATTATACACTGAAGACCAAAGAAACTGATAGCACTCCGTCTTCAGTCAAGTGGCCCATCGGGAACATCCGATCGCCTTATCATCCTCAGCTGAGGACGCGGATAGGAGGGATATGTGGCCATCACACCGCTCTCCTGGTCGTTATGATGGCAAAGAAAGTGACACATCTGCCTCATATCGTGTAGGGCCCCCCACGAGCACGCAGAAATGCCGCAACACGACATGGCATAAACTCGACTAATGTCTGAAGTATTTCTAGAGAGAACTGACACCATGAATCCTGCAGGGCTGTCCATAAATCCGTGAGAGTATCAGGAGGTGCAGATCTCTTCTGAACAGCACGTTGCAAGGCATCTCAGAAATGTTCAATAATGTTCATGTCTGAGGAATTTCGCTGCCAGCGGAAGTGTTTAAACTCAGAAGGCTATCGCTGGAGCCACTCTGTAACAATTCTGTATGTGCGGGCTGTCTCATTGTGCTGCTGGAATTGCCCAAGTCCGTCGGGATGCACAATAGACATGAATGGATGCAGGTGATCAGACAGCATGTACCTGTCAGAGTTGTATCTAGAAGTATCAGGGGTCCAATATCACTACAACTGCACACCTCCCACACCATAATAGAGCCTCCACCAACTTGAACAGTCGCCTGCTTACATGCAGGGTGCTTGGATTCATGAGGTTCTCTCCATACCTCTACAAGTCCGCTCGATGCGATTTGAACGAGACTCGTTCGGGAGGTACATGTTTCTAGTCATGAACAGTCCCAAGTCGGTGTTGACAGGCCCAGGCGAGGCGTAAGGCTTTGTGTCATGCAGTCATCAAAGGTACACGAGTGGGCCACCGCTCCCGTAAGACCATATCAATGATATTTCGTTGAATGGTTCGCACGCTGACACTTGTTGATGGTCTACTTCAAATCTGCAGCAGTTTGCGAAAGGATTCCCTTCCCTCACGTTGAACGATTCTCTTCAGTCGTCGTTTGCCCCGTTCTTGCAGGATCTTTTTCAGGGCGCAGCGATGTCGGAGATTTGATGTTTTACCAGGTTCCTGATATTCACAGTACACTCGTGAATGGTCGCACGGGAAAAACCCCACTTTGTCGCTATTTCGGAGATGCTGTGTCCCATCCTCGTGCGCCGACTATAATACGACGTTCAAACTCACTTCAATCTTGATAACCTGCCATTTTAGTGGCAGTAATCGAGCTAACAACTGCACCAGACACTTGTTTTCTTATGTAGGCGTTGCCGACCGCAGCGCCGTGTTCTACCTGTTTACGTGTTTCTGTGTTTTAACACGCTTGTCTATACCAATTTCCTTGGCCCTTCGGTGTATATGACTGCATGACCTGCAAGAAGCCTGATTTCACTATTAATATTGTCTGCTGGCTCATTAATACAAAATATGAACAGCATGTGGCCCAAACACACTTCCCTGTGGCACACCCGAATTTACTTCTACATTTGACGGTAACTCTCCTTACAATATAATATGCTATCTCCTAACCATCAAAAAGTCCTCAATACAGTCACAAATTTCGCTTGATAACTTTTGACAATATGCGTAGGTGCGCTGCTGAGTCAAATGCTTGCGGAAAATCTAGAAATTTTAAAGGGATCTGATCTTCAGACGTATATCCAAACGGTATATTTATGGACGGGTTCGTTATTGAAAATTTGTTATTTGGTCCTCTTCACAAATTCCTAAATGCCTGTAATATAAATTGTGGGATGCCAAGTGTAGTTGTGAGTGTAATAATTGATAGCCATCATGTGTTCAGAAAACGAATTATCAGCACCTTCAGTGCTGTCAGTAATCCAGCAACGGGAATCGAATGTACATACTAAGTAATGGATATCTAGAATAAGTTTTATCATTACTTTAACAACGATCTTTGATTAAAGGTGGCTACACAATCAACAGCACGTTTGCCAAGCATTTGTGTGAGAGCGTTTTGTGCAAACATGCACAAATCCCCTGTGCCTCCATACAGCATTAGTTTTTTTCTTCCAAAACGTAGAGCACAGACCACGGAGAGAACACGCTCTCTCTGTCATGCGATGCGAGAACAAAAAAGTGACAGAGAGGAAAGGTAATGACTATGTAATGAAACGAAAAATTTTCCCCACGTCTAGTTACTGGGAGAGTTGAAGCTACATTCACATAACCACAAAAAACGTATTGAAGCTTAAGCTGATTTGCATGCAGGACACATAACATAGTTGTCTTGCAGGTCCTCTAGCCTATTTGCAGTACATTCAATTGACTCTACAAAACGGATAGCACACCTGATCACTAGAGAACACTGTTCTTTAAGGTAATCAGTCCAGATGAAAATCAACACCAGAATTTTGTAATTATTAGTAAACGCTTCATTAGAGATAAGACTGTCCATAGCACTTGTAAACTCAGTTTTATTACAGTAAGCGACATTTCAAAATCACTACAACACACATTAGAACCTGAGTTAACTATCTCTGTCACGAAGTCATTCCAGTAAACGTTAGGCAAAAATAAATACTTTTATGAACAACATATTTCGAGACAATATCTGCACCCCTGAAGTTCTATGAGAATTCGAAGAATTTTTGCTTTTTAAAAGTTTCTTCTACAACTCTGTAACGTCGTTTCCGATACTAGTGTTTGGTCGTAAACTGGACGTTGATCTAATTAATTACAAGCAACGCGATTAACAGCGTCAAGCGCTCTTATCGAAATCTCAAAATTAGCATCGTATCACCAATAATTGGTTTGTACTCATGACTAAACAATTATTTGCGCACATTACAGAACTTTAAATGTCATCATGGACGTTTTATTTTGGATGTGAATTGAAAGCAAGCACCTACAGCCACTGTAACTAACCAAAGCTATCGTGCCTGCTCGAGATCCGACCAAAGCAACGTTCGTCATTGTTAACTAGACATAAAATGTTGTGAAATATCGAAGTTTTCACTAGTATCAGTTAGCAGATATGAAGTTCGAGAGACTCTTGATTTTAAATTGCTTTATGGCCTTTGACCAAAAATGCTGAGACAAATATGAAATTAATTTCCTTTCTCACTTGGCGCTTGATGTCAGTGCCAATGAAGGCATCAAAAATAAAGTGTTTAGTTTTTCTTCGCCGAGAGAAATCATCATCTTGATTTGTATTCTCTATATTTATGTGGAAATAGGATGCCAATACCGACGAAAGCACAAAGGAGATGTCATTTTCTTTTAATTCCAAGGAGAAATCCCAATCGACAAAGAGAAAAAGTGGCACAAGAACGGTAGCATAGAATTCTAGTCGATCGTTTGAGTCCACTACATCCTCAGTTATATACTTATGAATACTTTAAAATTATGAATACTCAATAATCCTCGTTGTCCTCCTAAACTAAAAACTCTTACCACGAATTAAAATTCATGTAAGTGACAGGTTTCGAAACGCTTACCTGCAGATCGGAAACTGGCCAGGAATCGCGTACATTTCACTTACGAAATGGTATTACATGGTCTGGGATCTCACACCCTTTCCATGAAAATAGAAATGATACACCGAGAGAACGTGGCGAATTGCGTCTTCGACGGAAATGCAAGCAGTCCATCTCATTTTGAATTCCATAAATGGAATTATGAAGAACATAAACTCATTGAAACTGACACAGTAGGTATTCCGCTAGGTTTTATCAGATCTGCTTATGTTGGAGATTCCGTGAGTGTGACAGAGTGAGAACTTAATAACTACTAACGCAAGTGTCATAAAACTTCGACAGAGTGATGGCAAAGTTGCTCATGTGGCAACTGCATCGTGCAGACTGCCAGTTCGCATTTTTCGCAACTACGGACAAAAATACATACTTTGACTGTAAAAGCGAAAAGCGCTTTTGTTGAAGAGCTTTTCAAAGTGCAGTATGTTTAAGACACAGAGAACTCGAAATAACGACAGGTTCATTGAGCAGAGCTTGGTGCTGAGATTCTATGCATCGCTTGCGCAAAGTGTTATTTATTAAGCCCCTAACATTTTAATATTAACGACGATTCTAGGCTACATCAACAGTCATATGAGAATTATCGAGTTCCATTGCGGCGGCAAAGATGGGCACATGGCTCTAGAATTTGGAGAGACAATCCATACGCTGCTGAATCATAACAACGAACTACCACTACATCAGATTATAGGCTATACTTAATTTCTATCTGCGACAGAAATGCTCAGCAATGGTTGAATAGCACCCTAGACACAACACAGTCCATGCCAGTTGATGGTTGCTCTTTGCTTGCATCATACTGCAAACGACTTCATTTCTATCGCTGGACTGTCACCCCTTAACGGGGCGATAAACAATGTTATGGTCTCCCTCACCATCGATCACGCCCACTCCCTCTCCCCACCCGCACACTCACTGTGGATGTCTCGTAAATTATGACGCTAACGCAGATTTATACCGAAAGTAACCAGCTTGTTATCATGTTTTCTGACCTGGTGTCCTGTCGTTACCCTGAAGAGAAATGCTTAAGGTAAATACGAATATTCTGTATGACGGTCATCCAGTGTTTCTGTTCTCCCAGGCACATAATTCGAAAAATTGTGAAAATATGGGACAGAGAAGCAATCATCAGTTAATAAATAATAAGCACTAAAATTTGGCATATTACACCTGTCATCCGACGACCATGAAAACTGTTTTTTGACCCACCCAGTACTGCAGTACAAATTTAAGCGTTTAGTACGAACCTGACACTTAAATTCGTTGAGGTCTTTACCAGTTCAGTGGAGGGAGAGGAAAAATTCTAACTGTAAATATACTATTCAAGCGGGATTTGTACCTATGGATTCAGTTTTAGTAGCACACATGCGCTGTTTAATCAAGAATGCGAACATTCTCTCATTGCTGTAGTACAGAACAATGCAGTGAGAAGCAGTTTAATTACATATTTAGTGTTTGGTTTAACATATTGCAACACGCTTCAGGCATGTTTTGCTACTTATAAGGCGCTTATTTACACAGAATGCTGTTACATAAAAATAAATTATCTTAATCTCACTTAATACTGAAATGTTTTACTCGCCTCTGTAGTGACTATTTGAGTATTTGCGGGACGAGGTGTCAGTTCACGGCTAGATATCAATGTCCTGTGGTGTCTTCCGCTTGTGTAGAGTTGTGCCTCATTGTGATTGACACCGAAGCCTGTGTGGGAAAAGTAGACATTTGCAGCAGTTATTGTGGTGCGGTATCATGTGACACACCTTTTGTATGATAAACAGTCATACCATGAACATGAATTCAATGACATGACAGACAATAAAAATGAATAAAAACGTACTAGAAGCAATAAATTGGTGGTGGAGAGCACATACTACAAACCATCACAGTAGAACACACGTTTCAGATATGGACAGGAGTATTAAGATGTGATGTTCATCCGCAGTTCTTAATCATTCCGAATAGATTGGAGACATTATTTATGTAGTACGGAAATAGGGAAGCACGCGAAACAAAATGCATTGAACACAGAACCATTACTTGTTTCATAAGAGGCAAACTGAACTAGGCCACATAGTTCATTGCACAATGAAGATGGCTAATATTTACACAACTAAATCGGAATTTATAGAGACCCAATAAGCAGAACACTTCGCGATATAAATATTGTATATAATATAATATAATATATTAATGGAAGCACTATCGAAACATTTATTGGAATTACGAAGTGCCTAAGCTGACCAGTGAACATGGTTCAGTGCAAAAAGCGGTTGCAGATATTCACACAGTAAAAGGGGGATTTATAGGCAATCAATAATCAAAATGCTTCCACGAAGTTTTCAACTGTTAAATAGCAATCAGAAATATATGAACAATAGACATACATACTCCTCAGGTCGAACGAAATTATACTTGGGAGGGCCAGCAGCATTTGCATCCACTCACGAGCACTCCTAGAGAACAAGTTTTTCTTGACCTTTGGCGACCCAGCTTTCTTTCCCCTAACAATTTCCGCCTTGCTATGTTTTATGTTACCTGGTTACTTCTAATGACGACAGAAAAAGGTTTCTACAACTATGGAAACTTCTCTTGTCGGAGACTTTCCTGTGCAACACTCAAACAAACATACCCTGTAGAGTTTCTTTTGAAAATTCCTGAAATTACTGCAAGTCACTAAGAGAGGAACTCAGTTACTATCACCAGACTGATAAGAGGAAAAAAGTATGGGGAGACATATCTCCAAGTCTACTAAATTCACTGGCGAATACCATTTGTATCACAAAGAATGTGACTGGGTTTCTTATTAAAGTCGCAGTTACTGATTCTACAACGAAATCCTTTTTGCTGTATTGGACTCAGTTTTTGTGATACACTACCCTCTGTCTATAAAATAACTTGAAAATGATGGATGTTGGTTACTTTGGTATTGCTTAATTATCTTGCTGATATGATTGTTGACAAACAATCGAAATATATACAAGAATATCATTTATGATTCTTATTTCTGACATTCAGCACCAGGATGCTAAGGAATCCGTTAAATCACGTTCTTTTTGCATCGCAACGCGCTGTTTATTGCATAAGTCTCAATAGTGAGAGAGCTTTGACTTTGTGAAGTGATTTTCTGTAGGTTGGCGAAAGTCTGTGTTATGTGTAAATTCAAGAGAGGAAATAGGAAATGCTTTGTTCGTAATATATGGTGAGTTAACTCCGAAATCTCAGAAACGAAAATTAAGTTCTCTCGAATAAAATTGCTGTGAACTTCATTTTGAGTGCAAGTCCGACGACCGAGGCAAAAAGTGCCGCCGCCCCTCCCCCCCCCCCCCCCCTCACATATATGCTGTTTGATATGTGCTACACTCCTGACCGCCTGGATAACAGGATCACGTCACATGTCCTTTGGTGTCCCCCAGGGAACTAACGGATCACAAAAGAGACATTATCGCTGTGTGACAGAAATATCTGGTTATCAGGACCAATACAAAGAAAACTGTGTAACATCCTAGTTTCCAATGTGCTTTAAGACCTGTACAGGGTGAATCAGTTGTTCCTACCTATGCTTTTATGTGATCTACAATGCCTTCAAATACCATAAGCAAGATTTTCATTTTTGCTTCCACAACACGTGCAAACTGTTAGTCACACAGCAAAAACTGAACACAACTTCTTTTGGAAGCAATTTAATGTAGTTAGCTCTAATGTAATACGTTTCCGCTTGAGGAAATAGTTTTCGACTTATTTTAAGAAAACCATTAAAGTTACACTCAAACTAGTTTTCCTGAATAACTCAAAAGTTACCTCCAGCGAAAACATCTCCCAGTATTAAATTTAAATACATTAAATTTCCTACTAAATGGTCCCATTCATATTTTCTGTACGACTAATAGTTTAGACCTAGCGAGCGAGAGAATATAAAAATCTTGCATGTGGTTTCTGAAGGTTCACGCTTTCAACAAGAATGAGACACATGAGAACTCTTAATCTGCTGTTCACATACATCCAGTCCAAATGGCATAAATGTGATCTCAAGGTTATTGCAGTTCTGCTCTGCTTGCATCTCATGTACGCGAATTACTGCTGTTTCATATGCGATAGAAGCAGCGCAGACAGAAAAAACCGTTAATCTGGCTAAAATAACCTGCTCTGAGAAAATCTGCTGCCTGAAGAGAAAAATGTCTTGAAGACTCCTCCTGTTGACCGGAAAAGAGTGTACCTACCTCCATCGCATATTAAAATGGGTCTTATCAAAAACGTCGTGAAGGCCACCGACAAAACATCTTATGGATTCATATACACTCCTGGAAATGGAAAAAAGAACACATTGACACCGGTGTGTCAGACCCACCATACTTGCTCCGGACACTGCGAGAGGGCTGTACAAGCAATGATCACACGCACGCCACAGCGGACACACCAGGAACCGCGGTGTTGGCCGTCGAATGGCGCTAGCTGCGCAGCATTTGTGCACCGCCGCCGTCAGTGTCAGCAGTTTGCCGTGGCATACGGAGCTCCATCGCAGTCCTTAACACTGGTAGCATGCCGCAACAGCGTGGACGTGAACCGTATGTGCAGTTGACGGACTTTGAGCGAGGGCGTATAGTGGGCATGCGGGAGGCCGGGTGAACGTACCGCCGAATTGCTCAACACGTGGGGGGTGAGGTCTCCACAGTAGATCGATGTTGTCGCCAGTGGTCGGCGGAATGTGCACGTGCCCGTCAACCTGGGACCGGACCGCAGCGACGCACGGATGCACGCCAAGACCGTAGGATCCTACGCAGTGCCGTAGGGGACCGCACCGCCACTTCCCAGCAAATTAGGAACACTGTTGCTCCTGGGGTATCGGCGAGGACCATTCGCAACCGTCTCCATGAAGCTGGGCTACGGTCCCGCACACCGTTAGGCCGTCTTCCGCTCACGCCCCAACAACGTGCAGCCCGCCTCCAGTGGTGTCGCGACAGGCGTGAAAGGAGGGACGAATGGAGACGTGTCGTCTTCAGCGATGAGAGTCGCTTCTGCCTTGGTGCCAATGATGGTCGTATGCGTGTTTGGCGCCGTGCAGGTGAGCGCCACAATCAGGACTGCATACGACCGAGGCACACAGGGCCAACACCCGGCATCATGGTGTGGGGAGCGATCTCCTACACTGGCCGTACACCACTGGTGATCGTCGAGGGGACACTGAATAGTGCACGGTACATCCAAACCGTCATCGAACCCATCGTTCTACCATTCCTAGACGGGCAAGGGAACTTGCTGTTCCAACAGGACAATGCACGTCCGCATGTATCCCGTGCCACCCAACGTGCTCTAGAAGGTGTAAGTCAACTACCCTGGCCAGCAAGATCTCCGGATCTGTCCCCCATTGAGCATGTTTGGGACTGGATGAAGCGTCGTCTCACGCGGTCTGCACGTCCAGCACGAACGCTGGTCCAACTGACGCGCCAGGTGGAAATGGCATGGCAAGCCGTTCCACAGGACTACATCCAGCATCTCTACGATCGTCTCCATGGGAGAATAGCAGCCTGCATTGCTGCGAAAGGTGGATATACACTGTACTAGTGCCGACATTGTGCATGCTCTGTTTCCTGTGTCTAAGTGCCTGTGGTTCTGTCAGTGTGATCATGTGATGTATCTGATCCCAGGAATGTGTCAATAAAGTTTCCCCTTCCTGGGACAATGAATTCACGGTGTTCTTATTTCAATTTCCAGGAGTGTATTTGCGAGAACAGATACCAAAGATCAGTTAAGCAAAAATTAGGGAGGGGATATTTGTAGGACGACAGATAACGGAATTAAGGGCTGATGAACATTTCCTTGATTTGTTGGATGATGTTGAAAAAGGCATGGCTATCTCGTAAGAACTTTTTTAGGCAACTACAATTAGTGAGGTCATATCACCACATGGGAACTAACAGGTAACTTAAGATACATTTCTTGGTCAACCATTTGGAGTTATTTCCAGGAAATCTTGGTGTTGTTACTAAGTAAAATGGATAACTGTTCCATCAGGACATTTCTACTACTAGACCTTAAGAAGACACCTTCCTGAGTCAGTCGTAGGAAATCAGGAGGAAAGCATTATCAGGTACGTTTATTCATTTTTTTCACTCTTATGTTGCTCATTTCTTGATTAATTTATGTACTGACACATATTTTTGTTCACCTTTTGCCAGACACACATAATGCCTAATACATAGGCTACAGGAAGTAGTATCACACGGAAACTGAGGCCGAAGCGGATATTCTGAAATTAAATCTACAGTTAGGGACGAATTATCTCCCAGAAACAGATTTATTAAACATATTCCCACTGCAGTGCCCGACACATTTCAGACTCTTAGAAACCCTCAATGCACTCTCTCTACCTAAATCCTTCTCTCCTCTGCGTTGAACAACGATGTTACTCTCATGAACATAATACTTAGGCATCTCAATTCTCCGAGAATTATTTTGACTCTGCCCTTAAAACAAACATTTTTTTTCAATTTCTTCTCGTTTTCTTCTACACATTTCATTAATTTCCTTTGCGCTTAAAACTGGCTTTGTTCTTAGATTAAGTGTACATAAAGTGGTACATTCCTACCTTTCTTCTGAACATTCTAATGTTTCCTTTTTTCCTTGATATTTTTGAGTGTATCGTTTGTTACTCAACTTCTTAACATACGACGCTTCTTAAAATTATATTTGTAGATTCATACTCTGAGATTACTCTTTACGGATATGTCCATTCCTCCACAACTGACCTATCAGTATCCAATATTCACAGATTTAGAGAATTTCAGACCCATTTCATCACAACAGTGCATCATGATTGCATCAAAAAACTCCCAGTGGAGGGTTCTAATATCATGGCTCGTACAAGAATCGGTATTGGAACCATTACTTTTCTCGTAATATGTTGGTGATGTCTGAACTATTTTCTCCCACTGCAAATATCAGTTATACGAAGATGACCTATGGTTGTATCCAAATGCAAGCCCTACAAACTTGTGCACAGCCGTCCAGAATGTAAGTGCTGATTTAGTTGCCTTATGAAAGTGGGTGCATGACATAGGTTTGCAACTTAACCCACCTAAAACGCAGGCAATTATAATTGGTCACAATAGACTTAATACTGCTCACTTCAGAGTATGTGTTCCATCTTGAATCCCAAACTCCTCCTGCAAAGAACTTGGGGATTGTTATGGACCACAACATAGAATGGACTGAATACACAACTGCGCCCTGTGAGAATGTGTCAGCGTAATTTCATTCACTACAAAAACATAAAAAAATTATTTCCTTTCGATCTTGAAAAGAAACTGTTTCAGTCACTAACATGCCTCATATTTGATTATGGCGATGCTATAATTCAAGAGCTTTCGTACGAAAGGTTGCACCGGCTACAACTGACGATGAATGCTTGTGAAGTACGCTACTTCGACCACATGACTCCCGCTTCCGAACAATTAACATGGCTATGTGCTGCCAAGCGTAGATAGTATCATTAAGTTTACTCTATCGTCTTTTCAATCATTGCCCTCTATCTTATTTGTCTTTAACCCTTATTTGTCTTCAACCCTTATTCGTCTTCAACCCTTATTTTTCTTCAACCATTATCTGAACAGCACACCAGAAATGCTCGTTCTCAACAAAGTAAAATCATCTCTGTACCATTACATATGCCTGCCACGTTCTCTAAATTATTTCCTGTATGAGGAGCCCAACTTTGGAGAATCTTCCTAAAAATATCAGGGAACTTACACTCCTTTCTAACTCCAAAGACAGATAATGGTCCATGGACTTCGTCAGAATATCTGAGAAATTGAGTCTTCTAATAATAGACCTGTTTATCCATCAATTGCGAATAGAAAATAAATCCTAGAGCTCATAATAATGGCTGGTTAAACTTGCATTTTGTTCCTTATAATGTAGCTAGTCATCGGAATATCTTAACACTCGTCAAAATATCTGAGGAATGAAATTCCTTTCAAACTTCGGGAGACAGTTAACGGTCCATCTTCTGTGACGATAGCTTCTCTCTGCAGCTCGCACTCGTCAGTCCGCCCTCCCCACAACTTTTCCTTCGTCTGTGTCTGAGTTCTTTGTTTAAGTTCTGTTCTTTCATAAAAGTCACTGTCACTATCATTTCAGGTCTTTTACTTTACCCCTTCTCCTTCTGATAACGCTTAACGTGGTCTCAAAGTTGCTAAACTAATTTATAGCTTTCTTAATACGTTTTACTATCATTATTAGTGTTAATTCTTATTACTAAATTATTTTAATTATTATTATTTTTGCTGTGAATCTGTTGTAGTATCGTTGATACGTGTTATTCCTGGTCATAAGTAAGACTGTATATTATTATTATTATTTTTTTTAAATCTCATTTTGTTCGTGTTTGTTCGTTGCATCTGCTCGGGGCGGACGTCGTAAGACATCCGTTTAAGTTCGTTGTTGATCGATTAACTCAGTTTTTTATTACAGAGGGCAGTTAACCCTCTGACCGAACACGCTGAGCTACCGTGCCGGCATATATTAAGGCCCTACCATGTATAGGTTAAATAAGAAATAATTACATAAATATTGCCATATTTTACTAATACTCCTACGCGTTGTACCTGTGGTCTAGGGGTAGCGTCTTTGACTCGTAGTCAACACGTCTTCGGTACCAGGTTCGATCCCCACCACTGCCTAAATTTTGATAAATAATCAGCATTGGCGGCCGAAGACTTCCTCATTCTGCCAACGGGATTTCTTGTCAGATGAGTACAGGGTAATATCAACAGCAGCAGAAAATGGTATAACAGGTGTAGGATTCGTTATGAATAGGAAGGTAGGGCAGAGGGTGTGTTACTGTGAACAGTTCAGTGACCGGGTTGTTCTAATCAGAATCGACAGCAGACCAACACCGACAACGATAGTTCAGGTATACATGCCGACGTCGCAAGCTGAAGATGAACAGATAGAGAAAGTGTATGAGGATATTGAAAGGGTAATGCAGTATGTAAAGGGGGACGAAAATCTAATAGTCATGGGTGACTGGAATGCAGTTGTAGGGGAAGGAGTAGAGGGAAAGGTTACAGGAGAATATGGGCTCGGGACAAGGAATGAAAGAGGAGAAAGACTAATTGAGTTCTTTAACAAGTTTCAGCTAGTAATAGCGAATACTCTGTTCAACAATCACATGAGGAGGAGGTATACTTGGAAAAGGTCGGGAGATACGGGAAGATATCAGTTAGATTACATCATGGTCAGACAGAGATTCCGAAATCAGATACTGGATTTTAAGACGTACCCAGGAGCAGATATAGACTCAGATCACAATATAGTAGTGATGAAAAGTAGGCTGAAGTTCAAGACATTAGTCAGGAAGAATCAATACGCAAAGTAGTGGGATACGGAAGTACTAAGGAATGACGAGATACGTTTGCAGTTCTCTAACGCTACAGATACAGCAATAAAGAATAGCGCAGTAGGCAGTACAGTTGAAGAGGAATGGACATCTCTAAAAACGGCCATTACAGAAGTTGGGAAGGAAAACATGGGTACAAAGAAGGTAGCTGCGAAGAAACCATGGGTAACAGAAGAAATACTTCAGTTGATTGATGAAAGGAGGAAGTACAAACATGTTCCGGGAAAATCAAGAATACAGAAATACAAGTCGCTGAGGAATGAAATAAATAGGAAGTGCAGGGAAGCTAAGACGAAATGGCTGCAGGAAAAATGTGAAGACATCGAAAAGGATATGATTGTCGGAAGGACAGACTCAGCATACAGGAAAGTCAAAACAACCTTTGGTGACATTAAAAGCAACGGTGGTAACGTTAAGAGTGCAACGGGAATTCCATTGTTAAATGCAGAGGAGAGAGCAGATAGGTGGAAAGAATACATTGAAAGCCTCCATGAGGGTGAAGATTTGTCTGATGTGATAGAAGAAGAAACAGGAGTCGATTTAGAAGAGATAGAGGATCCAGTATTAGAATCGGAAATTAAAAGAGTTTTGGAGGACTTACGGTCAAATAAGGCAGAAGGAATAGATAACATTCCATCAGAATTTCTAAAATCACTGGGGGAAGTGGCAACAAAACGACTATTCAAGTTGGTGTGTAGAATATATAAGTCTGGCGATATACCATCTGACTTTCGGAAAAGCATCATCCACACAATTCTGAAGACGGCAAGAGCTGACAAGTGCGAGAATTATCGCACAATCAGCTTAACAGCTCATGCATCGAAGCTGCTTGCAAGAATAATATACAGAAGAATGGAAAAGAAAATTGAGAATGCGCAAGTTGACGATCAGTTTGGCTTTAGGAAAAGTAAAGGGACGAGAGAGGCAATTCTGACGTTACGACTAATAATGGAAGCAAGGCTAAAGAAAAATCAAGACACTTTCATAGGATTTGTCGACCTGCAAAAATCGTTTGACAATATAAAATGGTGCAAGCTGTTCGAGATTCTGAAAAAAGTGGGGGTAAGCTATAGGGAGAGACGGGTCATATACAATATGTACAACAACCAAGAGGGAACAATAAGAGTGGACGATCAAGAACGAAGTGCTCATATTAAGAAGGGTGTAAGACAAGGCTGTTGCCTTTCGCCCCTACTCTTCAATCTGTACATCGAGGAAGCAATGATGGAAATAAAAGAAAGGTTCAGGAGTGGAATTAAAATACAAGGTGAAAGGATATCAATGATATGATTCGCTGATGGCATTGCTATCCTGAGTGAAAGTGAAGAAGAATTAAATGATCTGCTGAACGGAATGAACAGTCTAATGAGTACACAGTATGGTTTGAGAGTAAATCGGAGAAAGACGAAGGTAATGAGAAGTAGTAGAAATGAGAACAGAGCGAAACTTAACATCAGGATTAATGGTCACGGAGTCAGTGAACTTAACGAATTCTGCTATCTACGCAGTAAAATAACCAATGACGGACGGAGCAAGGAGGACATCAAAAGCAGACTCGCTATGGCAAAAAAGGCATTTCTGGCCAAGAGAAGTCTACTAATATCAAATACCGGCCTTAATTTGAAGAAGAAATTTCTGAGGATGTACGTCTGTAGTACAGCATTGTATGGTAGTGAAACATGGACTGTGGGAAAACCGGAACAGAAGAGAATCGAAGGATTTGAGATGTGGTGCTATGGACGAATGTTGAAAATTAGGTGGACTGATAAGGTAAGGAATAAGGAGGTTCTACGCAGAATCGGAGAGGAAAGGAATATGTGGATAACACTGATAAGGAGAAAGAACAGGATGATAGGACATCTGCTAAGACATGAGGGAATGACTTCCATGGTACTAGAGGGAGCTGTAGAGGGCGAAAACTGTAGAGGAAGACAGAGATCGAATACGTCAAGCAAATAATTGAGGACGTAGGTTGCAAGTGCTACTCTGAAATGAAGAGGTTAGTACAGGAAAGGAATTCGTGGCGGGCCGCATCAAACCAGTCAGTAGACTGATGACCAAAAAAAAAAATTCCTCCTCTATCGTTTCTACTATAATAATGGCGCGTGACGAGAGCCTCCCATCGGGTAGACCGCTCGCCTAGTGCCAGTCTTTCGATTTGACGCCACTTCGGCGACTTGCGCGTCGATGGGGATGAAATGATGATGATTAGGACAACACAACACCCAGTCCGTGAGCGGAGAAAATCACCGACCCAGCCGGGAATCGAACCCGGGTCCTTAGGATTGACAGTCTGTCGCGCTGACCACATTTTTGTTTTGTTCGCTTTTGTTCGTTGCATCTGCTCAGGGCGGACGTCGTAAGACATCCGTTTAGTTTCGTTGTTGATCGATTAACTCAGTTTTTTTTTATTACAGAGGGCAGCTAACCCTCTGACCGAACACGCTGAGCTACCGTGCCGGCATCACTCAGCTACCAGGGGCGGACATCGTTTCTACTGATGATCTCGTATTCTCTCTTAGCCTGCAATTCGTTACCGTTCTGCAGTATTACAGGTGAATATGATTATTTGATTTTCATTTACTCGTAATACGGAAATACCTGATCAGATTCCTAGTATAATTTCTGTACCTCGACATGTCTGACTTGTGACATCCGTATCTTATCTTCCTGTTCGTAATGATTCGCACTCCATTCATACCACGTTCTGCTACTATTGGATTTACCTTCTCAACGGATATAGTTATCTTCTTTCCCAACCATTTCACTGTCTTCTACTACATCTGGATTCATTATATACAATTCCTTTTCCTGACTTTTTAGCTTCACTGCCACATCTAGACGTACGTCACTACACACTGCGACTCATAGGGTAATGTTCTACTGTTGATTTCTCAATAAATTTTTTTATCGGCACCTCGCTGTGGGCTGACCTCTCCCGTAGTTCCGACAGGGGGATTCGTCCAGAATCTTTTGCAGTAGAGATATTGAGACATTTGTGCAGTACTTTTTCCATGGAGAGATATTGTATGCCTTTAATGTTGCACTGGCTTCCACTCCTTCCTTCCACTGATCATTGCTGAGCCGTCTATCTCTAGGGGCAGTGACGCCTTATACCAGAAGTCTTCGACAGCCAGTTTCGATGATTTATTCCAAATCTAAGTAGTAGTTGGGTCCGAATCATGGACGCAGGACTTTGCTGTTCGTAGTCGAAAATGCGCTGTTCACTGCAGAGGGACATCTCGACTAATCTTGTCAGCGTCTATTTAAGCTGCAGTGGCGTAATAAGTGTATAACCCACACCGCACCGTGCTTGCCATCACATGCTATTGCATCGGAGTTTCAATAGCAACTTAATGTTCACGCGTTACCTTTGTCCTCTCCCAGCAGATTTCTTAATCCTCACTGTGTGAACTTACGTATAAGGGAACCATACTAGACACAATGCGTCAGTGGACATACAGTATGGGGAAAGGAACGCCATACTTAGGTCACGTAAGGAGCTAAAATTGACATATAATCGGAAGTCACAAGTTTAATATTGCGGAACTACAACAAACGGCAGTTAACCACTGATGATAGGTGGAAATGTACGCAGTGAATCCAATTTGCGTCACGTAAGAGCGCAGTTATTAATGTAGCTGATTATAGCTGAAAGCAGTTATTTAAGGTGAAGATTCAAAGTTACGCAAACTTTTAGACACCTGTCCTCGGTTGGTTTCGTTAGACGCAATCTTCTTGTGACGTTTACTTCGTAAGGCTAGCTATGCTATTTGCTACAACAGTGAACCGCACTGCAGAAAACATGACCTATATTAACTTACGTTAATTCACGGACAGCATGAATAATTTTTTCTAATAAGTAGATTAGCTCTGGACAACAAAGAAGCTGTTGTAAATACAAATAGAAACTATATTTTACTACTCTTGCTATCTTGAGTATTTTTGATTCCAGTATATTCTCCCAATTTCTTCTTCCAGTATCGTAACAAATATTACTTCGGAAAGAGTGAAGAACCACTGACTACGTAAATACTCGTACAAAGTATATCGAAAAAAGCCGGTGCTACATTACTTATTTTAGAGGCTTAGTTTTAGATATATCGGATGCATACAACCCCATTGATGTTTTTCTTACGAACATATAAGTCACGTTTTTCGTAAAAATATTTGGATCAATGCAGTCTGCAGTTATCTGTTTTTACTATCCTCAGGCATACGGAGGCTGCGCTGCGGCTGCAGAAAAGTCGGTGCTTGAAGGATATAACTGCCGTCTTTGTACTTTAGCAAAAGATCTTGTCGAGGACACGAGAAAACAGTGGTCCTGCGTAAAATGATTAAGCGTGTTTAAGGCTTCTATCCATTCACCCGCTAAGCAGTCTGGTGCAGCAGTAAGTGATGGCAAAAGCAAAGGAGAGGATTTAAATTTCGCATTTAAGAAATAGGATCATACATGCATACTATCATGCATACTATCGTTTGACGATCGCACAGATTCCCGTACGGATGGCGTAATAACAACCAGACCTGGCGTAGAGAAACAACTGAAAGTTGCGTAGTTTTCCTGTTTGTCTTCTCAGTCGCGCAGCAGGGAGTAACACCTGTTATGGAATTTTTGTCCCTTATTCTCTTCTGACACGGAACCTTTGGTTTCACGACAAGACTCAGAAGACTAACTGATGGAACTCTAACTGTTCGGAAACCAAACTTATTCTCTTTAAGAGACTGAAAACGAGTAAGTCGCAGAGTCCAAATGGAATCACAGTTCCGTTTTATAAAGAGTACTCTACAACAATAGCCCCTTACTTAGCTTCCTTTTACTGTGTATCTTTCGCCAAGAGAAAAGTCCCCAGCGATTGGAAAATAGTCCAGCTTAATCCCATATGTAATAAGGACAAAAGAACGGACCCACAAAATTTTATACCAATCTCCTTAACATAAGTTTGTTGCTGAATTCCCGAAAATATTCCCAGCTCGAATGTAGTGAATTTTCTTGAGACGATCAAGCTCCTGACCATGAATCAGAATGGTTTTTAAGGGCATCGCTCGTGCGAAACCCACGTGCTCTTTTCTCACATGATATTCGGAGAACCATGAATGAAGGGCAACAGGTAGTTTCCACATTCCTCGATTTCCGAAACACAAATGCACCTCTGCAGACTGTTAAAGAAGTTAAGAGCATGCAATATAGTTTCCTAGATACGTGAGCAGCTTCATGACTTCTGAAACATAACCAGGGCGAGTATTCATCAGAGATGATGGTGTCGTCTGGAATGCCACAGGGAATTGTGATAGGACCGCTGTCATTTTCTGCATGCATAAATGATGCGGTGCAAAGGGTGAGCAGCTTTCTGTAGTTGTTTGCTGAAGATGCCGTGGTGTACAGGAGGGTTTCGTTGTTGAGTGACTGTAGGAGGACACTAGATGACTCAGACAAAATTTCTAGTTGATGTGATGAATGACAGTTTGTTCTAAATGTAGAAAAATGTAACCTAATGTAGTTGATTAGGGAAAACAGATCCGTAATGTTTGAAAACATTAATAGTGTGCTCTTGAAACTGTCTCGTCGGTAGGTGAAATTTTGCAAAGCAGTATGAAATGGAATGAGCATTTAAGGATTGTAGTAGGAAAGGCTAATGGTTGGTTTCGGTTTACTGGGAGAATCTTAGGAAAGTGTGATTCATCTATATAGGAGACCGCATATAGGATACTAGTGCAACCCATTGTGGAATACTATTGTAGTGTTTGGAATCCGAACCATGTAGTATTAAGGGAATATATAGAAACAATTTAGAGGCGGGCTGCTAGATTTGTTACCGGTAGATTTGAATAACGCGCAAGTATTACGGAGATGCTTTGGGAACTGAAATTGGTATCAGTGGAGGGAAGGCGATATTCTTTCCGCGGAACTCGGTTGAGAAAATTTAGGGGACCGGAATCTGAAGCTGACTGCAGATCAATTCTGCTGCCGCCAACATATTCGCATGATGATCAAGAAGATAAGAGAAATTAAGTGTCATACGGACGCATATAGATAGTCATTACCGTCGCTCTATTTCAGGTGGAATAGGAGAGAAAATGATTAATAGTGGTAGAAGGTACCCTTCACCAGGTACCATACAGTGGCTTGCGGATTATCGATGTAGCTGCTTTACTCGCGGCAGTTATGTTCCACTCTTAGAATATGCAGACGATATGTCCATAACTTGGTAGCTGAGAACTTAGTTGCGCATGGATGAATTCTGCTGGTGCGTTAAAAGTATACAGTAGATTATATTAGGCAAAAATTCCCAATGCTCTGAACGCATAGCGGAATTTTACGCAGTTTAGATTTACTGATCAATCACTGACAAAACTACTGGGTGTTCATCTGGACAGTAAACTGAGATGGCCCGACACGAAATATCATATAATTGTGAAAACAGAAAAAGCCTTTAACGACTAATGCAGTCAGGTGAGAGCCCATCCTCACAGCCCACTAGTTTTTTTCAATACAAACTATGGAATTTCTCTTCCTTGTAGCGCCACTTTTTTGTTGCATTCAGACTAAACATTCTCCATCAGGCACTAGTCTTTGTCAAGGAACAGAGAGATCATCGGCATCTAATTCTTTAGTAATAGAAACTTATCATCAGTGGATAAAATTTGATTAAAAACTGTCCGTTCTGGCCAACCATCCTGTCTGGACTCTGGTTAACGTTGTCAGAAAGCGTACACCAAAAGGAAAGCCAACGAAGATCATTATTGGTGAGCAAATTCCACCGACTCAAAGTCAAGTTCCCCTCAGTGCGATGGGTGCAAATTTTATTCATGTTTAACTGAGATTACATCTTTAGTGTCCTGTCAGTGTTAGACGAAAAATGCGATAATTAACAGCGAGCAATGTGTTAAATACTATACTTGAGTCAGATATTCTGATCAAAGCAGTGTCATCTCAACAGAATGTGGTAAAATTTGCTTCCAGGACGAGTGGGTACAATGTTTCATCCATGTGGGCGTAATTACGAAGTACCAGCAAATACTTTATTTTATTGATTTTTTTTTTTTTTTTTTTTTTTTTTGCCTTTGCAACATGTTAAACTCCACATTCACAGATTCATACATATCTATTGATCTTATGTAATTGAATTTTCCTAGAGACATAATGAGTCGCAACTTTACCTTCGGTAAGGATATAATTCGAAGCAATGACTTAAAATTTGTGCCAATCCCGGTACCCGAGCCCAGGACTGTTGCTTATTACGTTTCTAGGTTTATCGCTACACCAACCAGGCTTTGCGGCTAACTTAGCTATGCGGACTACCCCAGTGCAAAGCATTTCCATAACACAGACTCCCATCTACCTCTCAGCCCATTTTGATTTTCCCATTCTTAAAACGTCAGTATTGCCGAGGCTGCCCGATACTGTAATAGTAACCCAGTTTTGTTTGTAACGGGTAAATCCTGCCTGTACCTCAGGCAGCATTTCCCCATCTTACAAAGCTGGTGTTCTGTTGCAATGTCGGAGAGCCTTGTCAATACTGACGATTTAAGAAGTGGAAAACTAAGACGGGCTGAACTGAAGTAATGAGAAGTAGCAGAAATGAGAATAGTGAGAAACTTGGTGGTCACGAAGTAGATGATGTTAAGGAATTCTGGTACTTAGACAGAAAAATAATCCATAATCGCCAGAGCAAGGAGGATGCAAAAAAAACTAACAAGGATAAAAAGGGTATCACTGGCCAAGAGAAGGTTACTAGTATCTAATATAGGTCTTAATTTGAGGAAGAAATTTCTGAGTAGTGAAATATGGGCTGTGGGGAAACCTATGTTCGTCAAATATGAATTCCCAATTTGTTATTTTGTATTTTATAAGCAAATGTTGATTTTTAACTTTTTGTAGGGATATATGGTATCTAATCATACCAGTATTCCTTGGCGAATGACATATAGCTTCAAATCAAAGTTTCCAATGTCAGGACTGGTGTGCCAGTGTTCAAACAAATTTATGGTAGTCAGCAATGCAAACGTAGCTGCAGAGTGGAGACCTGAGGTGCACGGGTCAGTATGTGCGCGGGCGGGCCGGCGTTCGGGCGCGCGATGCACAATGCGCAGCAAGGTGTTCGTTCATGCAAGTTGCTGGAGTGGAGGTACAGGGCGCAGACATGCTAATAGCTGGATGTTGTTGTTGTGAGTGAAATCTGAAATGCATGTGAACTGCAGTCGATTGTCGATCCCACGAACGCACAGCAGGGAAGGTGCGCTTGGGGCAGGGGGCGCTGCTTGCAAAACTTGCAGAAGTACGTGGGAGGGTGGAGACGCCTTTCCCTCCTTGACAATGATACGAGGAAGGATATCAAGAGTCCTTGAATGACCTTGGGGATAAGGATGTGCTGATGCTGATGTCAGTGAATATGACAAGCAACATGCCTGAGAGTTCCCGGAATGACCTTTCTGTTGATTTAAGGCTATCTTGTCCTCTCTCTGCTACACTACTAGCGGGTATCTTCCAAGGCGTTGTCGTATGTCATCAATGTGTCAGATACGCGATCTGTAAATTTTGTAGTTCTTCTCATTTAATTTATTGTTATCAGAAACTTAACAAGCATTGGTGATCCTCTCTTATGTTCCAAGGGCAACGTCTTTGACTAGTAATCAAAACGTCCTCTGTCCAAGGTTCGATCCCCACCACTGATCAAATTTTGTACACAAATGGTCAACAATACCAGCATAAGAAGTCATCCTCATTCTGCCAACTGCCTTGTCCGAAAGGCGGATAAGGGGACATAGGTTTAGGGCACTCACTTGCCCTTCGCATTGGAATCTGCCCTAAAGGTGGAAGAATCATCAATGAGCAACGACATGAGGATCCAGAAGGGAATGGAAATCACTACATTAAACACACATAATTTGTATCCACAGGACATGTGGCGTGTAACTGAAGAGTGCTATGATGATCTTTCCATCGGGGAAAGATTCACGACTAGGCCTCCATACGAATTTTCAGGATGGGACTGCCAAGGGGGAGGTGACGATGAGAAAAAGATTCAATAAATTACGGAAGTTTAAGTTTCTGATAGTTGGGACGTGGAATGTGAGAAGCTTGAATTCGCAATGAAGCTAGAAAATCTGATAAGGGAAATGCTAAAGCACAATCTAGATATAGTGGAGGTCAGTGAAGTGAAATGGAAAGAAGACAATGATTTCTGGTCAGATGAGTATACGGTAATATCAATAGCAGTAAATCATGTTACAACGGGAGTAAGGTTCGTTATGAATAGAAGGGTAGAGCAGAGAGTGTATTATTGCAAACAGTTTGATGACAGGTTTGTTCTTATCAGAATCGACAGCAAACCAACTCAGACATCGATAGTCCTGGTATACAAGCCGACATCGCAAGCTGGAGATGAAGAGACAGAGAAAGTATGTGAGGATACTAAAATTGTAATTCAGTACTTAAAGGTAGAGGAAAATCTAATGGTCATGGGAGAGTGAAAAGCAGCTGCAGGGGAAGGAGCAGAAGAAAGGATTACAGGAGAACATGGGGTTGATAGTGCGAATGAGAGTAGAGAAACACTAATAGAGTTGTGCCAATTTCAGCTAGTAACACCGAACACTCTGTTCAAGAATCACCGGAAGAGGACGAGGTATACTTGGAAAAGGCCAGGAGATGCGGGAAGATTTCAATTACATTACATCATGGTCTGACATAGGTTCCGAAATCAGATACTGAATTGTAAGGCGTACTGTGGAGCAGATGTAGGCTCAGGCTACAATTAATTTAGTAGTGGTGAAGAATAGGCTGAACTTTAAAAGATTAGTCAGGAAGAATCAACACAAAAAGGAGTGGGATATAGAAGTACTAAATAATGAGGAGATACGCTTGAAGTTCTCTAAGGCTATAGATATTGCGGTAAGGAATAGCTCAGAAGCCAGTTGAGTTGAAGAGAAATGGACATCTGTAAAAAGAGCAGTAACGGAAGTTGGAAAAAAAACATAGGTACAAAGAAGGGCACTGCGAATTAACCATGGGTAAAAGAAGAAACACATTAGACTGTTCATTCTATTCAACAGATCCTCAAATTCATCTTCACTATCACTGGCGATAGCAATGTCATCAACTTTATTATCATAACTGACATATCTTCAGTTTTCTTTTCCATTCGTCTGTATAATATTGTTATCAGGAACTTGGATGCATGATCCGTTATGCTGACTATGCTTTAATTCTCGCACTGGTCAGCTCTTGCTGTCTTCGGAATTGTGCGAACGATGTTTTTCCGAATGTCAGTCTTATACATTCAACACACCAACGTGAACAGTCGTTTTGTTGCCACAGTCTCCAATCATGTTAGAAATTCTGATGGAATGTTACCCATCCCTACTGCCTTATTCTATCTTAAAGTCTTCTGATTCCAATACTGGATTTCTGCGTCTTCTGTATCGACTCCAGTTTCTTCTTCTATCACGTTATCAGAAAAGTCTTCCCCCTCATAGATACCGCCAGTTTATTCCTCCCATCTGCCTAACATGTTCGATACATTTAGCAGTGGCATTCATACTGTAATCTTAATGTTACAACCCTTGCGTTTAGTTTTACCGAAGGTTCTTTTGACTTTTCTATATTCTGAGTCAGTCATTTCTTCACATTTTTCGTGTATCCATTTCGTCTTAGCTTCCCTACACTTCCTATTTATTTCATTCCTCAACAGCTTGTATTTCTGTACTCCTTAATTCCACTGAACATTTTTGTGCATCTTTCCTTCAACGATCAGCTGAAGTGTTTCTTCTTTTACCCATGGTACCCTTGTACCTATATTTTTCTTTCCAGCTTCTGTGACTGCCCTTTTTAGAGATGACCATTTCTGTACAACTGAACTGGCGAACAGTGGAAAACTAAACGTTAGAACTGGGGATCAAGATATGGATGAAGCCAAGGAATTCTTCTATCTATGCAGCAATATAGCTCCTGAAGGACGGATCAAGGAGGACATCAAAGCAGACTATCTCTGGCCAAAAGGGGCATTCCAAGCCAAAGAGAAGTTTGTTGATATCAAATGTAGAAATTTTTGAGAATATACGTTTTGAGCACAGCATTGCATGGTCGTCAAACGCGGACAGTGGGAAAACTGGAACAGAATCGAAGCTTTTCTACATAAGAACGCTGAAATGTAAGTGGACTGATAAGATAAGGAATGAGGAGGCTTTCCGTAGAATCGGTGGGGAAAGGAATATAAGAAAGACACTGACAAGAAGAAGAGACAGGATGTTAAGACTCTTGTTAAGACATCAGGAAATACTTTCCACAGTAACTGTAGGGAGCTATAGAGAGTGAAATTTGTAGGGAAAGACACTGACAAGAAGAAGAGACAGGATGTTAGGACTCTTGTTAAGATATCAGGAAATACTTTCCATGGTACTGTAGGGAGCAGTAGAGAGTGAAAATTGTAGGGAAAGACAGATATTGGAATACATCCTGCAAATAACAGAGGACGCAGATTTCAAGTGCTACTGTGAGATGAAAAGGCTGGGACAGGACAGTAATTCGTGGCAAACCACATCAGACCGTTCAAAAGACTACTGACTCAAACGAGAAAAAAAGGAAGAGAGAGGGTTGAAGTCCGACGGGCGTGTGAATATGTTTGATGTCTACATTTTAGTGATTTGTTGCATCTCTCTCCAATATTACCTACTATTCTATTACAATTTGGGATTGCCTATGGAATATTAGGGACAAACAAGTGAAATTTGTTGATGATCGATTTGAAATGACCATATAATATTATAGGCCAACATCCTTGCACTTGTGGTATCACCTATTCCCGTCAGATCATCGAACTTACGTGCTGTCGGGCTTGGCTAGCACTTGGGACGGTGACCAACCGGGTCTGCTGAGCGCTATTGGCAAGTGGCGTACACTCAGTCAATCAAACGTTCAAATGTATGTGAAATCTTATGGGACTTAACTACTGAGGTCATCAGACCCTAAGCTTACACACTACTCAACCTAAATTAACCAAAGGACAAACACATACACCCTTGCCCGAGGGAGGATTTGAAGCTCTGCCGGGACCAGCCGCACAGTCCATGACTGCAGCGCCCTAGACCGCTCGGCTAATCCCGCGCGGCTACACTCAGTCCTTTTGAGGCCAGTTGAGGAGGTACTTGATTGAGAAGTAGCAGGTGCGTCACAAAAAGGGACACCAGCCCCTCTACAAGACCGTCGATATATGAATCCAATGACCTTGTAAGTGAGGATGACACGGCGATCGGTCGGTATCGTTGATGCTTCAGAACCAGTTCGGATAAAGCTTGTAATATTATAATGTTAACATCGAAGCTTTAGCACTTTCAGCAAATAGAAAATAAGAGGAGTACTTTCAGCAAAAAGACAATAAAAGTCTTGAAACATATGTTATGGTGACGACAGTAGCTTGCAGAATCGGCGTTACGGAATACGGTACGCCTTTCCGGGTATATACTGACCTGGCTTACGTCTGAGAGAGGAATAGTGAGTGAGTATCAAGGAACGGGCTGGTAGCTTAGTATCTGCAGCATAAGGACACCACGTGTGCTCAGAAGTCAACTCCCTCTCTAACCACAAATTTTACATAAAGTTTATGGGCGGCACTTGGCTTAGACAACTGTCGAGTGCCAGATACAGAGTTTTATGGAAAAGTGTGCATCCTATATTGCCACATGAAGATATCAACCACTGTAGGAAGGATAGGAATGCCAGCACCGAGAGACACTAAGTATCTCAAGTGCTAACCATTGTAATGGCAGCTTTTCCGTTTCGACTCGTGCACTCTACGAGAGCGGAGAGGCGCCATTTCGTATAAGGAAGATCATCATCCACAAAATCCTGAAGGTAGCAAAGGGCGATAAGTCTGTGAACTACCGCATAATCTGCTTAATCGTTTAGTAATCCAAGATACTGATCAGAATAATTTACATAGGAATGGAGAAGAAAATTGAGGACAGACAAGAAACAGCTCTGTTTTTACTTCTTCCACCCGTGAAAAGACGTAAGAAAATTTAAGACACCTTAATACAATTTGTTGACCTGAAGATAGATTCCAAAGTAGAATGATACTAGACATTTTAAAGTTTCATGAAAATTAGTACAGGACATAGGGAAAGAAGGGTAATGTGCGAAACGTACAGGATTCAAGAGGAAACAATATAAATGAATGACAAAAAGAGAAAAGTACTCGGATGAAAAACGAAAGACGAGGAACCAGTTTTCCTCTTCTACCCGTCAGAGAAGGACAAGAAGGAAAGATTCAGCAGTGGGATAAAGTTTTGGGTGGAATGATATCTCTGACAAAATCCGTTGATGACATTGCTATCCACCTAAAGAGAGGGAGAACTCGACGACATGTTAAATGGAATGAACAGTCGACTGAACACACAAACTCTGTGAGAGTACTTAAATAAAAGACGAAAGTTATGAGTGGTAGCAGACAATCGACTACCAGTAAACTTAACGTACGCGCTGGTGACCAATAAGTAGTCGCAACGCAATTCTGCTACATTGTAAATCGTTCCAGGTTAACAAAAGGCGATGGCACGAAGAACGCAACCGCAGAGAAGGCTGTGAGACGGCGTCAGCCAATAGCGCTCTGACCAGGACGTCACCAGGGCATGAGCAGCCTCTACAAGAAAATACAGGCGCTGCTCCAGACAGCCACGGTCGGACAGTTTTTGATGGAGATTAGCAGACCAGCACAACACTAGATGGACACTAGCAAAACAGTAGAGTGCTATACCCGGCCTAGCAGAGGCCGCTATGACAGCAGTTTCTGGTCAAAAAGAGTTTTGCATCACCCCGGTTCCCAGAACTCCTGAAGATAAACGTTGACTGTAGATAGTGTATCACAGACACACTCCCATTGACTGTTCAGAGATGTCGCTAAACCCGCCCAAAGATGTAAACAACCATGCAAGAGCAGAGCCTATTAGACGGAGGCGGTCCGACAGCCGATCAGTTCCAGTCTTCCACCAGGAAGGAGGTACACGGCTAGTGTTGTCTGTGGTTCAACCATGCCTAGACGGTCAATACCGCGGTTTGATCTTGTCTGCATTGTTACTTTGTGCCAGGAAGAACTCTCAACAAGGGAAGTACCCAGAACCAAAGTGACGCTGATCGGACATGGAGGAGATACAGAGAGACAGGAACTGTCGATAACATGCCTCGCTCAGGCCGCCCAAGGGCTACTACTGCAGTGGATGACCACTACCTACGGATTATGACTCGGAGGAACCCTGATAAAAACACCACCATGTTGAATAATGCTTTTCGTGCAGCCACAGTACGTCGTGTTACGACTGAAACTGCGCAATTGGCTCCATGGCGCGCAACTTCCCTCGCAATCACGTTCTCTTCACCGATGAGTGTCGCATTGGCATTCAACCAGACAATCGTTTAAGGCGTGTTTGGAGGCAACGCGGTCAGGCTGAATGCATTAGACACACTGTCCAACGAGTGCAGCAAGATAGAGGTTCCCTGCTGTTTTTCGGGTGGCATTGTCTGGAGCCGACGTACGCCGCTGCTGGTCGTGGAAGGAGCCCTGTAAAGTATGTGAATGCCATCCTCCGACCGATAGTGCAACCATATTGTTCGTACAAAATAGTTAGCGTGTCGACACTGTACTCGCCAGGGTGTGTACGCCTAAATAGAACAGATGACGTCACAGTGTCATGTATGTGCGGAAAATCAGTCCGCTCGGCAATAAAAATTTTCTGCTTGGCCTAAATTGCTATCGCCATGGCGACGTGTGCACACAGATTTTGAGGAACCTTTCTGGAATACCTGTTGGATGATTGTGGTTGACTCGTATAGCAAGTTTCCTTTTGCTTTGCCAATGACCTCGAGAACGTCGTGTAGCACAATTCAGGTGTTGTCATCGATTTTTTGCCTCGAAGGTTTACGGTAGGTCACAATGTCGGACGTCGACCATCATCTAATGTCACATGAATTTGAAACATTCTATGAACGCAATGGTATACAGCACCTAACTAGTGCACCGTTCCATCCATAGTCAAACAGTGAAGCGGAACGTTTTGCCAGAACCTTCAAGCGGCAGATGACCAAACTTCGCTGAGCACACACCAGGGATCAAGAATTGCAAATGATTCTCGCCTCATATCGATCGCACCCACGAGATGGAGCATCGCCGGCGGAATTACTCCACCCTCCTCAGCGTCCGGCGCCGAAGGAAGGCCGCAAGTATTGCTTTGCTCCCCATGATATAGACTTTTACAGGATTTTTGGCGGCAGCAGATGTAGGGCGCGATGGGAGATCGTTCGTCGACTTGGCTCTTGCATGTATCTTATTTTAGGCCCAGATGGCTTGCAGCGCCGACATCTCAATCAACTTCGCCTCTGTCGTGTACCCGATGACCTATCTGTGACACTTCCCCCAGATTCAAGGATCCAGAGGACAGCACGGTCACAGCAGCCGCAAGAGGGTGTTATAACGACACCGCGTGGCGACCCCTCCACCACCTCTTCTTGTACCACCCGCATCACTACAGTATTAGACAGAGACTAGAAGACCAGCAAAGTACTACACAGCGGCCAACAAAACAGCACAGTACTAGACAGAGACTAGCAGACCAGCCCAGTATTAGACAGAGACTAGAAGACCAGCACAGTACTAGACAGAGACAAGCAGACCAGCACAGTACTAGAGAGAGGCTAGCAGACAAGCACAGCACTGGACAGAGACTAACAGACCAGCACAGTACCAGAAAGAGACTGGCACAGCAGCTCAGTACTAGACAGAGACAAGAAGACCAGCACATTACTAGACAGAGACTAGCAGACCAGCACAGTTTTTGACAGAGACTAGAAGACCAGCACAGTACTAGACAGAGACTAGCACACAAGCATAGTACTAGGTCCTCTGCAAGGGCACGGCCGACTTCCTTCCCTGTCCTTCCCTAATCCGATGAGACCGATGACCTCGCTGTTTGGTCTCTTTCCCAAAAACCAACCAACCAACCATAGTACTAGACAGAGACTAGCAGACACGCACACTACTAGACAGAGACTAGCAGAGTAGCACAGCACTAGACAGAGACTAACAGACCAGAACAGTACTAGACAGAGAATGGCACAGCAGCTCAGTACTAGACAGAGACAAGAAGACCAGCGCTTTACTAGACAGAGACTAGCAGACCAGCAGAGTATTAGACAGAGACTAGAAGAAAAAGGACAGTACGAGACAGAGACAAGCAGACCAGCACATTACTAGACACAGACGGGCGAACCAGCACTGTACTAGATAGGAATAGCTGACCAGCTCAGTGCTAGACATAGACTAGCAGACCCGATCAGTACTAGACAGAGACTAGCAGACCAGCACAGTACTACACAGAGGCTAGCAGACTAGCATAGCACTAGGCAGAGACTAACAGACCAGCGCAGTACTAGACAGGGATTAGCACGCTAGCACAGACACACACTAGCACAACAGCGCAGTACTAGTCGCAATCTAGCACACCAGCAAAATTCCACACAGAGACTAGAAGACCAGCACTGTACCAGACAGAGGCTAGCACACCAGCCCAGTGCTAAACAGATACTAGCAGACCAGCACAGTCCTAAACAGCGACTAGAAGAACGGCACACTACAAGACAGAGACTAGCAGACCAGAACTGTACAAGAGAGAGACAAGCAGACCAACACAGTACGAGACAGAGACTAGCAGAGTTGAACAGTACTAGACAGAGACTAGCAGACCAGCTCAGTCCTAGACCGAGACTAGCAGAGCAACTTAGTACTACACAGAGCCTAGCAGACCAGCACAGTTCTAGACAGATACTTGCTGACCAACACAGTACTACACAGAGACTTGCAGACCAGCACAATACTAGACAGAGACTTGCAGACCAACTTAGTACTATATAGAAACTAGCAGAACAGCTCAGTAGTAGACAGATACTATGAGACCTGATCAGTACTAGAGGAGAGACTAGCAGACCAGAACAGTACTAGACAGAGACTAGCAGAGCAGCACAGTACTAGACAGAGACTATCAGACCAGCTCAGTATTAGACAGAGACTAGCGGACCAGAGCAGTACTAGACAGAGACTAGCAGACCAGCACAGTACTAGACAGAGGCTAGCAGACTAGCTCAGCACTAGACAGAAAGTAACAGACCAGCACAGTACCAGAAAGAGACTAGCAGATCAGCTCAGTAATAGACAAAGACTAGCAGACCAGTTCAGTAACAGACAGAGACTAGCAGACCAGCTCAGTACTAGACAGAGACTAGCATAACAGATCAGTACTAGACAGAGGCTAACAGACCAGCAAAGTACCAGACAGAGCCTAGCAAACCAACACAGTGCTAGACAGAGACTAGAAGACCAACTTAGTACTATATAGAGACTAGATGACCAACTCAGTACTAGACAGAGCCTAGCAGAGCAGGACAGCTCTAGGCAGATGCTAGCAGTCCAGCACAGTACTAGACAGAGACTAGCAGACCAGCACAGTAGTAAACAGAGATTAGCAGACCAACACAGTAATAGACAAAGGCTAGCAGAGCAGCATGGTACTAGACAGAGACTAGCAGACCAACACATTAATAGACACAGACTAGCAGACCAGCACAGTACTAGACAGAGGCTAGCAGACCAGCACAGAACTAAACAGAAACTAGTAGACCTGCACAGTACTATACCGTCACAAGCAGAGAAGCTCAGCACTAGAGACAGAATAGCAGACCAGCTCACAACTAGACAGGGACTAGCAGACCAGCACATCACTAGACAGAGACTAGCAGACCAGCACAGTACTAGGCAGAGACTATCAGACCAGCACAGTACCAGACAGAGACCAGCATACCAGCTCAGTGCTAGACAGAGTTTAGCAGACCAGCTCAGTATTAGACAGAGACTAGCAGACCAGCACAGTTCGAGTCAGAGACTTGCAGTACAACACAGTACAAGACAGAGACTAGCAGACCAACTTCGTACTGTATAGAAACTAGCAGACCAGCTCAGTACTAGACACAGACTAGCAGACCAGCACAGTACTAGACAATGGCTAACAGACCAGCACAGTACTAGACAGCGGCTAGCACACCATCACAGAAGGAGACAGAGACTAGAAACGCAGCACAGTACTAGACAGAGACAAGTAGACGAGCACAAAACTACTCAGAGATTAGCAAGCCAGCAAAGTATTAGACAGAGGCTAGTACACAAGCAGAATACTAGACAGAGACTGGCAGACCATCACAGTACTAGACAGACACTAGGAGACCAGCACAGTACTAGACAGAGACTAGCAGACCAACACAGTACTAGACAGAGATTTGCAGACCAACACAGTACTCGTCATAGACTAGCAGACCAACTAAGTACTATATGGAAACTAGCACACCAGCTCAGTACTAGTCAGAGACTAGCACACCAGCTCAGTACTAGAAAGAGGCTAGCAGACCAGTACAGTACTAGTTTGAGACTTACACAGCAGTTCAGTACTAGACAGAGAGTAGCAGAGCTGCACAGTACTGTATAGAGACTAGCAGACCAGCACAATACTAGACAGAGACTATCACGCCAGCTCAGTACTAGTCACAGACTAGCACACCACCTGAGTACTAGAAAGAGGCTAGCAGACCAGTACAGTACTAGTTTGAGATTAGCACAGCAGTTCAGGACTAGACAGAGAGTAGCAGTCCTGCACAGTACTGTCCAGAGACTAGCAGACCAGAACAATACTAGACACAGACTAGCAGACAAACTTAGTACTGTATACAGACTAGCAGACCAGCTAGGTACTAGACAGAGACTAGCAGACCAGCACAGTACTAAACAGAGACTAGCAGACCAGCACAGTACTTGACAGACACAAGAAGACCAGCTCAGTACTAGAGAAAGAATAGCAGACTACCTGACTACTAGACAGAGACTGGCAGACCATCACAGTACTAGACAGACACTAGGAGAGCAGCACAGTACTAGACAGAGACTAGCAGACCAACACAGTACTAGACAGAGAGTAGCAGACCAGCACAGTACTAGATAGAGACTAGCAGACCAGCAGAGTGCTAGACAGAGACTTGCAGACCAACACAGTACTCGACAGAGACTAGCATACCACCTTAGTACTATATTGAAACTAGCAGACCAGCTCAGTACTAGACAGTGACTAGCAGACCACATCAGTACTAGAGGAGAGACTAGCGCACCAGCACAGTACTAGACAGAGACCAGCAGACCAGCACAGTACCAAACAGAGACTAGCAGACCAGCACAGTACTAGACAGAGACTATCTGACCAGCATAGTACTTGATATAGACTAGCAGACCAGCACAGTACTAGACAGTGGCTAACATACCAGCACAGTACTAGGCAGTGGCTAGCATACCATCACTGTATTAAAAAGTAGCTAGCAGACCGTCACAGTGTTAGACAGAGTCTAGAAGACCAGCACAGTACTAGGCAGAGACAAGAAGACCAGCACAGTACTAGACAGATACTAGCAGACCAGCACAGTACTAGATAGAGACTAGCAGACCAGCAGAGTGCTAGACAGAGACTTGTAGACCAACACAGTACTCGACAATGACTATCAGACCAAGTTAGTACTATATAGAAACTAGCAGAAAAGCTCAGTACTAGACAGTGACTAGCAGACCAGATCAGTACTAGAGGAGATACTAGCGGTCCAGCACAGTACTGGACAGAGACTTGCAGACAAACACAGTACTAGACAGAGACTAGCAGACCAGCACAGTACCAAACAGAGACTAGCAGACCAGTACAGTACTACACAGAGACTAGCAGACCAGCATAGTACTTGAAGGAGACTAGCAGACCAGCACAGTACTAGACAGAAACTATAAAACCAGCACAGTACTAGACAGTGGCTAACAGACCAGCACAGTACTAGACAGTGGCTATCATACCATCACAGTATTAAACAGTGGCTAGCAGACCGTCACAGTATTAGACAGAGACTAGAAAACCAGCACAGTACTAGGCAGAGACAAGAAGACCAGCACAGTACTAGAGAGATCCTAGCAGACCAGCACAGTATTTGACAGCGCCTAGAAGACCAGCACAAGACTAGACAGGGACTACCTTACAAGTATTGTACTATACAGCGGCTAGCAGACCAGCACACTGCTAGACAGGGACTAGCTGAGTAGCACAGTACTGGACAGTGACTAGCAGACCAGCACAGTTCTAGACAGCGACCAGCAGAACAGCTCAGTACTAGACAGGGACTAGCAGACTAGCTCAGTACTTGACAGGGACTGGCAGACCAGACCAGTACTAGATAGGGGCTAGCAGGCTTCCACAGCACTAGACAGAGACTAACAGATAAGCACAGTACTTGAATGAGACTAGCAGACCAATTTAGTACTATATAGAGAACAGCGGACCAGCTCAGTAATAGACAGCGACTACCAGACCAGAAAAGTTTTAGGCAGAGTCTAGCAGACCTGCACAGTATTTGGCAGAGACTAGTAGACCAGCACAGTGGTAGTCAGCGGGTAGCAGACTAGCACATTACTAGACAGAGAGTAGCAGACCAGCTCAGTACTAGACAGAGACTAGCGGACGAGCTCAGTACTAGCCAGAGACTAGCACAGCAGCTCAGTACTACACAGAGACTAGCAGACCAGTACAGTGCTAGACAGACGTTAGACCACCAACACGGTACTAGACACACACTAACACACCAGCACAGTACTAGTCGTAGTCTATTACACCAGCACAGTTCTACACAGAGGTTAGGAGACCAGCACAGTACTAGACAGAGACTACTACGCCAGCTCAGTACTAGTCAAAGACTAGCACACCAGCTCATTACTAGAAAGAGGCTAGCAGACCAGTACAGTACTAGACAGACGTTAGACCACCAGCACGGTACTAGACACACACTAGCACACCAGCACAGTACAAGTCGTAGTCTATTACACCAGCACAGTTCTACACAGAGGTTAGCACACCAGCACGGTACTAGATAGCGGCTACGAGACAAGCATAGTACTATACAGAGCCTAGCAGGCCAGCCCAGTACTAGACAGAGATTAGCACGCCAGCTCAATACTAGTCAAAGACTAGCACACCAGCTCAGTACTAGAAAGAGGTTAGCAGACCAGTACAGTACTAGTTTGCAACTAGCACAGCAGTTCAGTACTAGAGAGAGAGTAGCAGACCTGCAGAGTACTGTTCAGAGACTAGCAGACCAGCACAATACTAGACAGAGACTAGCAGACCAACTTAGTCATATATACAGACTAGCAAACCAGCTCAGTACTAGGAAGAGACTAGCAGACCAGCACAGTACTAAACAGTGACTAGCAGACTAGCGCAGTACTTGACAGACACAAGAGGACCAGCTCAGTACTAGAGAAAGAATAGCAGACTACCTCACTACTAGACAGAGACTGACAGACCAGCACAGTACTAGAAATACACTACCAGACCAGCACAATACTAGACGCAGACTAGCAGACCAGCACAGTAGTAAACATAGACTAGCAGACCGACTTAGTACTATATACAGACTAGCAGACCAGCTCAGTACTAGACAGGAACTAGCAGACCAGCACAGAATTAGGCAGGGATTAGCAGACCAACACATTAGTAGACAGAGACTAGCAGAATGGCCCAGTGCAAGACAGAGCGTAGCAGACCAGCGCAGTACCAGTCAGAGGCCAGCAGACTAACACAGTACTAGACAGAGACTAGCACACGAACACAGTTCTAGAAAGAGACCAGCGGACCAGATCAGCAGTAGACTGAGACTAGCAGACCATTTCAGTAATAGACAGAGACTAGCAGTCCAGCTCAGTACTAGACAGAGATTAGCAGACCAGATCAGTACTAGACAGAGACTAGCAGACCAACACAGTACTAGACAGAGGCTAGCAGACCAGCGCAGCACTAGACAGAAACTAGCACAGCAGCTCAATACTAGACAGATACTAGCAGTCCAGTACAGTACTAGTCAGAGATTAGAATACCTGCACGGTACTAGACACACACTAACACACCAGCACAGTCTAGTCGGAGTCTATCACACAAGCAAAGTCCTGCACAGAGACTAGCAGGCTAGCACGATACTAGACAGAGGCTCGCAGACCAGCACAGTAGAAGACAGAGACTAGCACGACAGCTCAGTACTAGTCAGAGACTAGCACACCAGCTATGTACTAGAAACAGGCTAGTAGACCAGCACAGTAGTAGACAGAGATTATCACACCAGTACAGTACTAGACACACACTAGCACACCAGCACAGTCCTAGTCGGTGTCTTGCACACCAGCATATTTCCACACAGGGACTAGCGGACCAGCTTAGTACCAGACAGAGGCTACCAGGCCAGCCCAGTGCTAGACAGAGACAAGCACGCCAGCTCAGTACTAGTCAGAGACTAGCACACAAGTTCACAATCAGACAGAGACTAGCGGACCTGCACAACACTAGACAGAGACTAGCAGACCAGCACAGTACTAGACAGAGACTAGCAGACCAGATCAGTACTGGAGAGAGACTAGCAGCCAGATCAGTACAAGACAGAGACAAGCAGACCATCACAGTACCAGACAGAGTCTAGCAGACCAGCTCTGGACTAGACACAGACTAGCAGACCAGCCCAGAACTAGACAGAGTGTACCTAACAGATCAGTACTAGACAGAGACTAGCAGATCAGCACAATACTAACCAGAGGCTAGCATACCAGCGCAGTACTAGACGGGACTAGCAAACCAACACAGTACTATACAGAGACCAGCAGACCAGCACATTTCTAGACTGAGACTTACAGGCCAACACAGTACTCGACAGAGACTAGCAAACCAACTAAGTACTATACAGAAACTAGCACACCAGCTCAGTACTAGTCAGACACTAGCACACCAGTCAAGTACTAGAAAGAGGCTAGCAGACCAGTACAGTTGTAGTTTGACACTTACACAGCAGTTCAGTACTAGACAGAGAGTAGCAGAGCTGCACAGTACTGTATGGAGACTAGCAGACCAGCACAATACTAGACAGAGACTATCACGCCAGCTCAGTACTAGTCACAGACTAGCACACCAGCTCAGTACTAGAAAGAGGCTAGCAGACCAGTACAGTACTAGTTTGAGATTAGCACAGCAGTTCAGGACTAGACAGAGAGTAGCAGTCCCGCACAGTACTGTCCAGAGACTAGCAGACCAGCACAATATTAGACAGAGACTAGCAGACGAACTTAGTACTGTATACAGACTAGCAGACCAGCTCAGTACTAGACAGTGACTAGCAGGCCAGCACAGTACTAAACAGAGACTAGCAGACCAGCACAGTACTTGACAGATACAAGAAGACCAGCTCAGTACTAGACAGTGACTAGCAGACCAGCACAGTACTAAACAGAGACTAGCAGACCAGCACAGTACTTGACAGAGACTAGCAGACCAGCACAGTACCAAACAGAGACTAGCAGACCAGCACAGTACTAGACAGAGACTAGCAGACCAGCATAGTTCTTGATATAGACTAGCAGACCAGCACAGTACTAGATAGTGGCTAACAGACCAGCACAGTACTAGACAGTGGCTAGCATACCTTCACAGTATTAAAAAGTGGCTAGCAGACCGTCACAGTATTAGACATGGTCTAGAAGACCAGCACAGTACTAGACAGAGACAAGAAGACCAGCACAGTACTAGACAGGTACTAGCAGACCAGCGCAGTATTTGACACAGCCTAGAAGACCAGCACACTGCTAGACAGAGACTAGCTGAGTAGCACAGTAGTGGACAGAGACTAGCAAACCAGCACAGTACCAAACAGAGACTAGCAGACCAGCACAGTACTAGACAGAGACTAGCAGACCAGCATAGTTCTTGATATAGACTAGCAGTCCAGCACAGTTCTAGACAGAGACTTACAGACCAACACAGTACTCGACAGAGACTAGCAGACCAACTTAGTACCATATAGAAACTAGCAGAAAAGCTCAGTACAAGACAGTGACTAGCAGACCAGATCAGTACCAGAGGAGAGACTAGCGGTCCAGCTCAGTTCTGGACAGAGACTAGCAGACAAGCACAGTACGAGACAGAGACTAGCAGACCAGCTCAGTACCAAACAGAGACTAGCAACCAGCACAGTACTAGACAGAGACTAGCAGACCAGCATAGTACTTGAAGGAGACTAGCAGACCAGCACAGTACTAGACACACATTATAAGACCAGCACAGTACTAGACAGTGGCTAACAGACCAGCCCAGTACTAGACAGTGGCTAGCATACCATCACAGTATTAAAAAGTGGCTAGCAGACCGTCACAGTATTAGACAGAGTCTAGAAGACCAGCACAGTACTAGACAGAGACAAGAAGACCAGCACAGTACTAGACAGAGACTACCTTACAAGCATTGTACTATACAGCGGCTAGCAGACCAGCACACTGCTAGACAGAGACTAGCTGAGCAGTACAGTACTGGACAGAGACTAGCAAACCAGCACAGTTCTAGACAGCGACCAGCAGAACAGCTCAGTACTAGACAGGGACTAGCAGACTAGCTCAGTACTTGACAGAGACTGGCAGACCAGATCAGTACTAGATAGGGGCTAGCAGACTTCCACAAAACTAGACAGAGACTAACAGACAAGCACAGTACTAGAAAGAGACCAGCAGACCAATTTAGTACTATATAGAGAACAGCGGCCAGCTCAGTAATAGACAGGGACTACCAGACCAGAACAGTATTAGGCAGAGTCTAGCAGACCTGCACAGTACTAGACAGATACTCGCAGACCAGCACAGTACTAGACAGAGACAAGCAAACCAACACAGTACTAGACAGAGACTATCAAACCAGCACAGTAATAGACAGAGGCTAACAGACCAGAACAGTACTTAAAAGAGACTAGCATACCAGCACTGTAGTAGATAGACACATGTAAACCAGCTCAGTACTACAGAGAGAACAGTAGACTAGCTCAGTACTAGAATGAGACTCGCAGACCAGCACAGTACAAGAAACCCACTAGCAGACCAGTACACTACAACTCAGAGACAAGCAGACCAGCACAGTACTAGACAGAGACTAGCTGACCAGCTCACTACTGGGCTGGTACTAGTAAACCAGCTCAGAACTAGACAGAGACACTGAGACCAGCACAGTTCTAGACAGAGACCCAGCACACAAAGACAGTACTAGACAGGGACTAGCAGACCAACTTAGTACTATATAGAAACTAGTAGACCAGCTCAGTACATGACAGAGACTTGCAGACCAGGACAATACTAAACAGAGACTAGCAGACCAGCACAGTACTAGACAGGGGCTAGCAGACCAGCACAGTACTAACCTGAGACTAGCAGGCAAGCCCAGAACCAGACAGAAAGTGACAGAACAGCACAGTACTAGACAGAGGGTAAGAGACCAGCACAGTACTAGACAGGGACTAGCAGACACACCCAGTACTTGACAGAGACTAGAAGACCAGCTCAGTATTAGATAGGGACTGGCAGACCAGATCAGTTCTAGACAGAGACTAGCAGACCACAACAGCACAAGACAGTGAATAGCAGACCAGCACAGTACTAGATAGAGACTACCAGACCTGCACAGTACTAGACAGAGACTAGGAGAAAAGCACAGCAATAGACAGGGACTAGCAGACCAGCACAGTACTAGACAGGGACTAGCAGACCAGCTCTGTACTAGACAGAGATTAGCAGACCAGGATTGTATTAGAGAGAGACTAGCAGACCAGCTCAGTACTTGACAGAGACTAGCACACCCCTACAGTACTAGTCCGAGACTAGCAGATTAGCACAGTACTTGACACTGACTAGCAATCCTGCACAATACTAGACAAGAGCTAGCAGACCAACTCAGTACTAGTCAGAGACTAGCAGACCAGCACAGTACTAGACACTGACTAGCAATCATGCACAGTACTAGACAAAGGCTAGCAGACCAGCTCAGTACTAGACAGCGACTAGCAGACCAGCACGATTCTAGACAGAGACTAGCAGACCAGCACAGTGTTAGACAGAGACCAAAAGACCAGCACAATGCTTGTCGGAGACTAGCAGACCAGCAGTGTACTAGACAGATACTAACAGAAGAGCACAATACTAGCCAGAGACTAGCAAACCATCACAGAACTAGACAGAGTCCAGCAGATCAGCTCAGTACTAGACAGAAACTAACAGATCAGCGCAGTACTAGACAGCGACTAACAGACCAGCACAGTTCTAGACAGAGACTGGCAGACAAACACAGTACTAGACAGAGACTACCAGTCCAGTACAATACTAGAAGGACACTAGCAGACTAACAGAGTACTAGACAGAGACTAACAGACGAGCTCAGTGCTAAAAAGAGAATAGCACACCACGTCAGTACTAGTCAGAGAATAGTAGACCAGTACAGTACTATACAGAGACTAACAGACCAGCACAGCACTAGACAGTGACTAGCAAACCAACTCAGTACTAGACAGAGAGTAGCAGACCAGCACAATACCAGGCACAGACTAGCAGAGCAGCACAGTACTACACAGAGACTTACTGAGTAGGTAAGTGCTAAACAGAGAGTAGCACACCAGCTCAGTACTAGAAAGGGACTAGCAGACCAGCACAGTACTAGACTGAGGATAGCAGACCAGCACAACACTAGACAGAAACTAGCATACCAGCGCAGTACCACACAGAGACTAGCAGACCCACACAGTACAAACACAGGCTAGCAGACCAGCTCATTACTAGACAGGGACTAGCTGACCAGCACATAAGTAGACAGAGACTAGCAGACCAGCACAGTACTAGACTGAGACTAGCAGACCAGCACTATACTAGACAGAGACTTGAAGACCAGCACAGTGTTAGACCGAGACTAGCAGTCCAGCACACTACTAGACAGAGGTTTGCAGACCGGCTCAGTACTGGACAGAGACTAACAGACCAGCACAGTAATAGACAGAGACTAGCAGACCAGCACAGTACTGGACAGAGTCTAGCGGACCAGATCAGTACTAGACAGAGACTAGCACACCAGCACAATACTAGACAGAGACTAGAAGACCAGCACATTACTAGACAGAGTCTGAGTAAGCCAGCTCAGCACTATACAGAGACTAGGACACCAGCTCAGTACTAGACAGAGAGTAGCAGACCAGCACTGTACTAGACATAGACTAGCAGACCAGCGCAGTATTAGACAGAGACTTGCAGACCAGCTCATAACTAGACAGAGACTAGCAGACTGTCACAGTACTAGAGAGATACTAGCAGACCAGCACAATACTAGACAGAGGCTAGCTGACCAGCACAGAACTTGATAGAGACTAACAGACCAGCATAGTACTAGAGAGAGACTCACAAACCATCTAAGTGCTAAACAGAGAGTAACACACCAGCCCAGTACTAGACAGGAAATAGCAGGTCAGAACAATACTAGGCATAGACTAGGAGACCAGCAAAGTGCTAGACAGAGACTAGCAGACCGGCTGAGTACTACACAGAAATTAGCAGACCAGCTCAGTACTAGGCAGAGACTATCAGACAACCGCAGTACTAGGCAGAGGCTTTCAGACCAGCTCAGTACTAGACAGAGACTAACAGACCAGCACAGTACTAGACAGAGACTAGCAGACCAGCACAGTACCAGACGGAGTCTAGCAGACCAGGTCAGTACTAGACAGAGACTAGTAGACCAGCACAGTACTAGACGGAGACTAGAAGACCAGCACAATGCTAGACAGAGACTAGCAGACCAGCTCAGTACTAGACAGAAAATAGCAGACCAGCTCAGTACTAGACAGAGAATAGGAGACCAGCATAGTACTAGACAGCGACTAGCAGACTGTGCACAGTACTAGACAGAGACTGAGCAAACCAGCGCATCACTATACACATACTAGCACACTATCTCAGTACTAGACAGAGACTAGCAGACCAGCTCAGTACTACACAGAGACTAACAGACCAGCACAGTACTACGAGTAGAAAGAGACTAGCAGACCAGCACAATACTAGACAGAGACTAGCTGACTAGCACGGAACTAGATAGAGACTAGGAGACCAGCACAGTACTAGAGAGAGACTAGCAGACCTGGACAGTACTAGGCATAGAACAGCAGACCAGCACAGTACAAGGCAGAGTCTAGCAGAGCAGCACAGTAGTAGACAGAGACTAGCAGACTAGCACAGTACTAGACAGAAACTAGCAGACCAGCACAGTACTAGACAGAGACTAGCAGACCGACACAGTACTAATCAGAGACTTAGAGACCATCATAGTAGTAGACAGAGACTAGCAGACCATCAAAGTTCTAGAGAGAGACCAGCAGACCAGCACAGTAGTCGACAGACACTAGCAGACCAGCACAGTACTAGACAGAGACTAGCAGTCCAGCACAGTACTAGACAGAGACTAGGTGACCAGCACAATACTAGACAGAGGCTAGCAGACCAGCACAGTGCAATACAGAGGCTAGCAGACCAGCAGAGTACTAGACGGAGTCTAACAGAGCCACACAGTTCTTCATGGATACTGATATTCTTGAATTGTTGAATAGCTGTCCGAAAAGTCAGCAACCTTTAGGCACCCTATAATCGACGAGTGGCTGGTACCCCACAGAAATTCGATAGTTTTGTATGTGAGAACTGGAAAAGAAGCGTATGAGGCGTTATGTTGATCGATTTAATCGAGGGAAGAATACTTAATAGGACGTATGCACAATCAGAGTAAAAGGGAATTTTATAAATTGAAAGGGTTCGTATTATAATTAACTTCCATTGCACTCGAGGGTGATACAGAATTGAAAAACATTATGGACAGACGGATACTGGAATATATCCAACAGATAGCTGCTGATTACAGATGTAAATGATACTGCGAGATGAAGAGGTTGGTGTAGGAGAGCATGTCGCGACTGTTCACATCAGTCAGAAAACAGGTGGAAAGGATATGTAGAGACTTTACCATAATGTTTCCAGGGCAACTATTCGCTAACTGGTGCTCTGCTCTGTTAATGTTAAAGACATAAGTACCTAAGGCTGAAATATCAATGTACGAACTGGGGAGCCAAAGTTCAGTTGATGAGTCAAAATGTTGTGTATCAAGAACACTTCACACTATGTAGTCCTCAGTAGGTTTTTTGAGGCGCCTGTGGTTCACGTGTGGTCATAAAATTACCTACTTAGTCCACGTAGTGCTGAGTGTATTCCACCACCTGTACGTGTACCTGTATTTTCGAATCCGAGCCGGTATTCTTATATTACTAAACAGCTAAATCGGTCATAAGTTCCGTGTTGGAAGCTGCGTGTTAATGGCTTCTAGGGGAAACAAAAATTTGCTTTTCAGAATTTCGTGTAATTACTGAGCGATTTAATACTTTAAAATGGTATTATAATCTGCTCATGAATAGGTATAATCTTACGTTAAAGATTTAACATAATAAGCCAAGCATTAAAGTTACAAACTGCATATATGTCTGAGGACTCTCATGGCGTGCAGATTACCTAGCAACAATCGTCCAGTATCTGAAAATGAAGACACTGAGTCACTCCCAACAAACTTATACATAATTTAAAATCTTTCAGAAGCTTTCTCTTCCTCGCACTTCCTGCGAAATATAGGAAAATAATTTGTCACTTTCTTCATACTCGCTGATCTTGCAGTAAAACTTCAGAATTAGGTATGACCTTTTAATTTATTACTTCTTTACTACTAACTCTTTTCACAACACATTTTGCAGATACAGATCTCTGAATGTATCTGCAAATTGTATCACTATGCAACCTCTAGTATGATAAAAGATATATATATATATATATATATATATATATATATATATATATATATATATATATATTGTGTTTCATACTAGAATGTCGTGTTCCCAGTTTGGCACAACTTTGCCACAGGAAACACGAAAGCGGTTGAAGACGTCCTCCTTCTGCTCGGCTCCTGATCGTTGTCAGGAGGAGGCTAGTTTTTGACTACGCAAAGGTTTCTATTATTCGGAAAAGATCAACTCGGATTTCTTTACGTAATCAGTGTGAATTTTATAATTACCTAAGGGACCTTTAACAATGAACAATAAAAAAATTGCATTTGCAAATGAAATCATTAATAAATAAGGCAGCTATGAGTTGTATAGAAGACAAGGAGTGGCCTTCTGTCTACGATCAGGATGCCACAGTATTCTCTGCTGTAGTAAATGCTGTTTGACATTTATAAAAATAATATGACATGAAGGTAAAAAAAAGAGAAATAAAAGAAAAGAATAGAATAAGAGATCTGGTAAACACTAAATATATTCAAATAATTCTCACAAGCAATTAGGGCTTATTTATAAACAGTATAATTTACATAAGTAATTTTCTAACTGTATGGTCCGATCAGATTTCAGACTGTCCTGTGCTAACTTTTTTGGTTCCCGTTTCTGTCACATATTACAGTCATTACTTTTCTCCTTTCTTCGAGACAATTCTTGCACCGTTCAACGCTTCATAACAATAACTTCCCGGTTTACAGTATCGAACATAAATTACTTGAATTTTATTAATTAATAATGTTGTCTGCACGCTGGCCAGACAGCTAACATTCATGGCTTAAAGACGATCTTCTTTACGTTTTCACATTACAAGCAGAAGTACGATAAAATCAGAAGATCTACAAAGGTTTTTTACTGTCATCTTTTATTTAGATCGAAGCGGAACATTCAGTTCAGCTTCTGTTAGAATGTATCTTTGACTGCGCAATCGTTGAATTAGCGTCCGCGATAGAGGCGCATCTTTAGTTACGTAAATTATATAAAACAAATGTCTTTCAAAGAATGGGTCTCATCTCATAAGTTGATCATTTAATACACAGCTAGGTGAATGCATATCCAAGGGTACTCACGGCTTTCATACGACGGAAATGCCAATATTATTACAAACCATACTTCAATAGATGTGGCGTGAAAAATACGTGAGGTGCGTAAAATGCATGTTTCGTGATTGATAGTTAGCGTCATTAGATAACCGGCGGTGGGGATTATTGGTTCGTTTATAATAAAAGATATAAGTATGATTTTTGTATTACGTCCTTTGTACGAAGCAATACTGAAACGGAACTGTGGAGACTCTGAATTTAAAGGATAACGACGGAAACATGTTACCAGGCAGCGAACGGTTTTTGTCAAAACATTGAGAGGTATTTAATGCTATTTAAATGTCCACGCAATTCACTGTAATTCAAGCAGAGTAACGGACGCAGTCCGAAAAAAATAAACGAAAGCAAAAGACACATTGTCGGCAAAAAACGTCCATTACTGCTCTCGTGCATGCGGTGCAGTGTATCTGTCCCAATCGATTAAACATTACCCTTTTCAGTTCTGCGAATTTTCATTACAGAACGGCTTATGCGGCAGCAGCATATGTCCACCCTGCTAGCAGGTACCTGTATTAATGAGATATGACTGCAGTTCCTGGAATCAGCCAATACTCAGAATACAAATCACGTGGATGTAGGTTCTAATAGCGCTGGAATACCTGTGCTGCGGTTCTACGACTTCGCCTCTGGGGCAATGAAATTCTGCAACCACAGAGGAACACACTGGAAATACAATTTACTACAGATAGATTCTTCAAAGCTATTCACTGTTCATTTATATTCTTTTGTTTCCTTTTTTTCTAGATTTAGGGTGGTAGCTCCATTCAGAACTACTGATTCTCGTTCGGATCAGTCAAGCTGTCGTACTGCGAGCTGCCAATGTCGCTGGAAATCAAGATACGAGGTAGCTGCCTGAAGGCTTCGCTCATATGAGCATGGAATTTGTCAACTGGACTGCGAGCCAAAATTAACGGCATAAGACAAATAAGAGGACTATGACAGTCGAACAGATATCATCACGGAAATGCTGTATCATCTACGGACCAATACAAAAAATTCACCTTGTAAAGTTATGGGGAAGGTCATGAAAGACTGCGAGTGCTTTATAATCATAATTACCTGCCACTTTGCCGGCTGGTGTGGCCGAGCGGTTCTAGGCGCTTCAGCCTGGAGCCGGGCGACGCTACGGTTGCAGGTTCGAATCCTGCCTCGGGCATGGATGTGCGTGATGTCCTTAGGTTAGTTACGTTTAAGTAGTTCTAAGTTCTAGGAGACTGATGACCTCAGATGTTAAGTCCCATAGTGCTCAGAGCCATTTGACCCATTTAACCTGCCACTTTCAATGTTGTAGGAGGCCATCTATAAAAATAGTGTTGTAGTCTTCTTTAGGTAAATCTTTTATTTGGTACGTTCGCAAGGAGGGATCCTTACGATCTTGGCAAATGAAAAGTTTTCGCAAACATGCTCCATACGGCAGAGAAGGTTTATTTGCTAGTAATGTGACAAAAGGACGTTATATGCTGAAGAGAAATTTTGGAAATTCGTCTTTGCCTTGATTAACTCGTACGCCTTTACTTCTGTGCGTCGTTTGTTTTCTGGATTGTAGTTGTGATCCTACCTTCACAAATAAGTTTCTAACGGCTCTAACTGTATAAGAGGTGATCCAAAAGCTTCTGTTTGAAGACCGAACTGTCCATAATCGGTATGCCAATCAGGCAAAACAGTCATGAGCATTCAGTCAATCATTCCACGGACGCTCCAGGATGAAGATATCTATGAAGAACTACAGCTATATCTCGAGAATGTCTGTATTCTATCACATGGCTAGTTTCGGCTGCACATTACCGCCATCCTCAGGCCTCACGACTCCATTTCCTTGGCGGGTTTCCTGTGCGATCCTTATTACTAGGCCACGTTGGACTCACCATACGCAATGTCCTGCGCTAGTAGTGGTATAGTCCAGTGACGGTAGCTGGCTGGTCATCTTGGTCCATCGAGTGGAACGGACGTCCCAGCAGTTAGTGGCTGGTAATGAATGTGAATATGTGCCTAAATTTGACAGTGTTTAGCCAGGCCAGATCTGCTGTTCTCTTTGCAACAGCAGCAGTTTTTCCTTATAAGCAAAAGCGCGAGCCCCAGCCATTATCTCATTGCTCCGACCCTTGCATGACATCAGCACTTCAGCACCCTGGTGGAACTTTTAAATAGTGTCCAAGGTTCTCCTTTCAGAAACCTTGTTCAGTGACTCCCACATTCTCAGCTTGCCGTACTGAATGCGTGTTCGTCCGACAACACACGTAGTTACAGAGATAGCTGTCGTGCGGGTCTTTATGATATCGTATCGCTATTGCTGAGCCTTCTGATTCACTTGTGGATCTGTGGTGTTACAGGGAGTTTAAACGTCTGAAAGTTATTCATTAGAATTTTCATGCTAGCCTTCAGCTGTTTTCCCCGCGAAATCAGCTACAGATTGGTGGAGAGCCTGCCGTGTAACATCAGGCGAACACTTGACGTCAGACCGGGCTTCTCTGCAGACCACACTGAATACTCGCAACCTCCTCATGGTCTCCAACAGGACACCACTCTGTCACACCATCAATGGTACACATTCACAGTGCTCGTATGACATCGGCAGACACTTGTCAGTTCAGATGATAGTTCATCACCTCAGCTGTTTACCTCAATTATGAAACGACCATTACCCCTAGTCCGTCAACTCGTGAAGCTTGCTCCTTACAGAGACACAAAATAATATCATTTTCAAGCTCTAAATTATTACGGGATATTCTAAGCTATGAGTAACGCAAAAGCCTCCGTGTCCTGTTGTTGAAAAGTTGCCACTAACTCCAATAACTCAGGAGCCAATGAGCTACCAGTCGCAGTTTCTCACTGACTCAGGTGATAGTAGGTGATAGTATTGTTTGTGTCATGGCATTCAAATGCACAAGTATGTGCTTGACAACTCTTGTGAACTCAGAATAAGTATGGGAATTTGAAAAAAAGCACATTTTACTACTAACTAACAAGAAGAATTATGTAAAAAAGAAACTACTCTAACTGCATTTCAGACACACTAATCCAAAGCTAATGAAGAAGCTTTTGAAATCTGATGCACGATTCTGACTGTACATCTTGTCATGAGCGCTCTTTATCAAATCAGTTTTGATGGGGAACAACTTCCCCTTGTCTTCGCTGACATGCCGGATCACTCTCTCTAGAAGTCTTGTTAAGTCGATACTGATAGCCATTTCTAAGTTTCACGTCAGATGGAGACCAGGCAATAGCATAAGTCTGATATTACACAGAGCTGCTATCACACAGGAACCTGAATTCCTAGAGTCAGAACGCTCAACTAAAAAATTCCTCAAATGAACTATTGTTCAATGTTTGTCACATTAAAATAGATGTGACTGAAAAGAAGAAGATTTGTCCTGTGACCTTCATTATGATGTGTCAATCATTTTAGTGCACTCATGTCACCAACAGTTGTGTTTTTAACACTAGTCAGAAGCATATTTACATCTGAACACTGCGCTTCAAGCTAATATTCAGTAGACAAGCTTCATGATAACTTAAATGTTATCTATTCAGTCCTTGGGTGAGCTGGTCTTGCCTTTAAAGAAGTGGCAAGTTTGACGGTTCCTCCTGTGACTTACCAGTGCGAACCATGGCCACAAAATACTTCGCGTGAGAGTAATACCATCAGGATGACATTAGCTGACTGTCATATACGCCTTTTTCCAAGATAAACATGTGCATCTTATCATAGCTGAGTTAGTTAATGATTTGTAGAAAGCTTTCACAAACCACCAAATTGACTGGCGCAAGCCACAGTTATTCCACATCTAGTCGCAGATATGTAACCTTAGATATTGTGCTATATAGTGACAGTAAAACAACACTGATAACGTCCATGAATCATTTATTGCTTCTTCATAAACAAATATTAACACAGAGTCGGTTGATAATTTCAAATGGCGTGCGCAGGAGAAATTAACAACTTTTGTACTACAAGATTAATCAACTACATTCACAGGCATTGCAAGCGTCCTTGTTAACAATACACATTTTCCAGTAGGTACACAGATGTGGCAGTACATCGATGAAGAAATCATTACATCAGTTTCCTGTTCTACATTTTCTTAACGTTCCATCAAGGTGCTGACGAATATCTTGAGGACGTCATGCAGCAGTGACTTTATAAACGGCACACTGTTTCCACACAGTGGTCTCAGTTCTCACAATGATACATCCTTCTTGATACATTAGATACTCGCTCATAATGGCTGTGGCTCCAAAAGGAACTGAGAAATAACCAGTCTTGTTTATCACTTTACTGTTCTGATCCCACTGAAATTTATCTGCTGGCGTATGCCAGAGCACGTCACAATTGTAGCTTGTTAAGTCACTTGTAAGGATATGTAGTGAAAATACTACTGGTATTTCTCTGCTGGCTCAACAACTGCAGCGCACAAGAGAGAGTACGCTGAGGTTTCCAGAATCGGCCAAGACGTCAGTTTCTGTTTACACGTCGCTGTAACTGGGCTCAGAAAATTTGCCAGTAGAACGGGACGCGATCCACAGCTATCTCAGCGCTGGATTTTCGCTGAGGTGGCAGCGGCATTTGGGAGAGTCACTCGTGCTGGAGACGCAGATCTCCGTCCATGTCCTCATACAGGCGCCTGGCCTCGCTTCTGAAAATAATTCCATACAATCACGTACATGATGACAACTTTTTATTGTACACATTGCTCGTTAACAGTGAGAAACTAATTGAGATCAAAGTCCCGGAAACTAGACAGGAAAAATAAGACTGTAATTATCTGGAACTAGGGGGAGAATGACACACTCAGTCCTACAAAAAATTACGTGTGTTGCTCATATCAAGAACTCACTCACAAATTAAATAACATACATCCAGAGTAAAATATAATATTAAGTATAAAATCTGTCACCAATACCTAATCAGTAATAATGAAGGTCAAACAATGATGTGCGTACAAAGGAAAACCACACTTAAATTCAGTTGTCTTTTTGTATCCACACTATTTCACCTCTTATTAGTTGTAAAATAATTTACCCTTACGTGTGTAGCTGTAGCTACCCAACTTAGAGAATATTTTTAATAACAACATCACAGCCGATATAACGATATGTTGATGAACGTACATCACCATTAACCAAATTTAAGAGCTGCGGACAGGAACACATAACAAGAATAGTGAGACACACTATGGTTAATACTTGCCTCATTATCTTCTACACTTGGTAAAGGCGGGTAGGATGGAGGTTTAGATTCTTTATGGGGATCCCAAAACTCGTAGAACGCGTGGCAGACAACTATCACTACGAAGATGGTACAGGTAAACCATTGCGGGAAGCACCAGCTACAGGCGACTGGGACGCGCTCAAATATTATCCCCGACTCGACGAACGCTAACACAGTTAACTCCGTCATAGTTACTACCGATAACAGGAACATACATATGCAGTCCATCTTGCGGAATACTGTTCCTTAGCAACAGCTCGATTGCATTTATATTCTTCATTTACAAATGAATGTCGTCTTAACAATAATTGTTAGTGGTTTGTTTGTGGCTGCCTACGCAACAAAATCAGTAAGCGACAAACTGACGGCAGCTTTGTTTTCCTTGTAGATTGAAACACACATGTATGAATGATTTGTTACAGTTGTTCGAACAAAAATTCTTTTACATCCGTATTGCCCTTGCCACTCTGTAGGGTACAACTGAGGCTATATTAAAACATTACCTACTGTTCTCTTTCCAATTTTACTGACGACGGATTGCTAGCATTAAGCCTCCTCCGTCACATACCTCTTTGTGCACACCTCTTATCATTGTTGCGTATGCTTCACCATGACATAACAACAGGATTGACTTACTGAAGTACCAGTCTTTCTTCTATATTTTCCACAACATTTCTGTAGCTCTCTTGTCTCCAAGAAATGCATAATGAACCCAAAGCCACGTTTGTCTTAAACATATTCCACCTTTTCTTGGGGAACAAGAAAAGTTGAGATCCACTGTTACGGGGATATAGGGTAGAAACACAAGCATCAGAGCATAACAGTTCCAGTTCCAGGCAGTCAACGAGTGTATGGACAGGATAAGCAGGGTTTTATTCGTTGAGCTATTTTATCAAAACGGCAGCGGTTGTTGAAGAAGATAGTGTTTCCCTGGCTGAGAATGCTGGATGTAGCGTATGATCGTCAAGCAGTACATGAGCTGTGGCACTATAGCTGCACATTTCATGGCCCACCATTAGTAAAGTATTGTAAAATGGTATCTGTACAAACTTTCAGGCTTTCGGGGTTGTGGATGGTTGTCACACCAAGGAACATTTATAACCTGGAACGTAAACATGGTACGCAATTAACAAATGTTACGCCCTAATGTGGATATTAAAGGGTATTTCTTTCGGTGGTTTATATGTTAATTTCCTTCCGCACATCCTTACTAATTTCCTACAATGTAGCATTGTCCTATAATCACCGGATTACCATGGGGGAATGTCAGGTAGCGAAAGTTCAGTTACAACCACCCTGTATACCCATTATCTTGTTCTCACTGACGGCTGAGATGTGCTGCTATTCATTTCATCGAGTGCGATTTCTTGCAAGCACTCTTACTATCGGTATATGCTTCCTGCAACGATTCAGTGACGTGATGTTTTCTGTTTTGACAACAGATTGGTTGGTATTTAAGTATTGGTGTGATTATCGTTAAAATATATTAGGCTGCTATCCTTTAAGCCATTTCAAGTTTGACGTAGCTCTTACGTTGTAGAATAGACGAGGTGGTACCAAAACAGTGCGGTTTAATGTAGACTTTTGATGAATGTGGTAAATGTTCCTCTTTAAACTGTCTGTTCGAATATGGTAGAAACCTTTGGTTTATGCCTGATACACTTAAGTTTTTGGGAATAAAGTGTAACAGATGTCTATGCCCATGACTTTATTTCGACAGTCATAGTGAATCGTGGTAGACAAACTACAGATTGAAAAGTGAGTGATGATGAAAATTGTGGAACCTGGTGGTACATTAAGAGGATTACTTAGAATCTTTGATCGTTTATCTAAACTATGTGAAATGGCTCTGAGCACTATGGGACTTAACATCTGAGGTCATCAGTCCCCTAGAACTTAGAACTACTTAAACCTAACTAACCTAAGGACATCACACACATTCACGCCCGAGGCAGGATTCGAACCTGCGACCGTAGCGTTCGCGCGGTTCCAGACTGCTGCGCCTAGAACCGCTCGGCCACACCGGCCGGCAAAACTATGTGAATATCCATGATACTTTCATGGGGATATAGCTGTGTAGACGTAGTCAAATAACAGGGCAAAAATAGTCTTATTTTGCCCGTGGCCAATGATTCGCATCATTGGGGGCATAAGCACCAAAGACATATGCCAAAAACAGTATCGTATCTACCACGTTCGGCGTGCGGAGAACTTTTATTATTTCGACAGGATCCCATAATCCAGTATAGGTTGCACCCGATGGTGTTAATGGTCATAGAACCACATTATCTTAAACGAAATTCAAGCTTATTTTGTTAAAAATTATATCGCTTTGTACTATAGTTGCAAATCTTGACAAAACAGTATGATTATTTTATGTTACACGACACTCTTGACAAAAAATATGAAGATATTAGTCACATTTATAACTGAAAATGACAGATCGAGATGACGGTACTGTAGGTGTTGCAAAATTCAAGTAATAAACAGTAAGTAAGGTAATACCAATCTACTTCAAAGAGTCGTTGATAAAAGAAAGCTTCTTCTAAAAAATCGGAAATATTTGGTATTATTTTACGGTACAGCCACTTACCACACACGCTAAAAATCGTTGGATTCGCTATAGATGCAGAAGCAGGTCCTTGTTCTATCGAGTGTTCTAACATAAACGAAAGAAAAGATTTTGCAATGTTGCCAGCTTCGAAACACATGTGGAAACTTCAAATGGGCCTATTGAAGCCCATATAGAGTTCAGAACGTGCCGGAGGTGTCCTGCCAGTATAACTCTAAAGTATGACGACGAGCAGGTAGAAAAGGTATACAGTTATTGAGATTACAAATTAATAATTTCCTAATTTCGCAGGAGCATACAGCAGAACAGCTAATGCGTCGAAACTAATCCTTGTTTCCTACTCGTATGTTATCAGGCTTTATGATTTACAAAATAAAATAAAAGAGACATTTAATTTTTAGGGGCAACTCATTCAGCCAATACAAGGTTTTTTGAGTCCAGAATTTTGAAATAGAAATGACTTGTCGTGTGAACTCATGAAAGTCTTACAGAGGCTTATTCAAGGAACTGGGGATACAAAGCAATGCTTACCAACATACCGGTTTCGTAGTTAAGTTTGTCATTTATATTGCATCTTTTTGATATTAACAATTTGGTTCATGGAATGAGTGCTAGACGGCAAAATTATATTTTTAATAACTTAAGGTTTCGCTTACACTGACAAGAAAAGAATCCATTATTTTAGAACATAGATTTTCAGCATCTCGCCACCAATCACAACAAGTTTAACTACTAAATAAAGTTCAGCTTAAACGATATGTATGTGGCAAACTACCTCTGTTGCACTGACAGACGTACTAGCTGAAACTCTCTGTCTATATTACTCACGTAATTTATTAAGTGAAATCTGTCTTTTGACTGACTTTAGCGCTGGAGGTGACCTGCGTAATTAAGTATTGTACATTAATTACCTGTTTGTTGATGCGTGCCTACAACAGCCTAAGAATAATCGTATGGACCTCTGTATGGCCGGTCGGGGTGGCCGAGCGGTTCTAGGCGCTACAGTCTGGAACGGCGCGACCACTACGGTCGTAGGATCGAATTCTGCCTCGGGCATGGATGTGTGTGATGTCCTTAGGTTAGTTAGGTTTAAGTAGTTCTAAGTTCTAGGGGACTGATGACCTTAGACGTTAAGTCCCATAGTGCTCAGAGCCATTTGAACCGTTTTTGAACCTCTCTATGTTGTGTATTTACATGTTTTATGACGTGACTGTCATTGCTTCTCAAATGAAAATATGTTCGGTTGTAGAATCCAATGATTCGTTGCCCATTTGGAAGGACCATTTCCCTTAGAATCTATGGTTGGAAGATAAGCGTACTGTAGTTAAGCAGGGAAGTGGTGACCTACGCAGAGCTGTGAGTGAACAGAAACTTTATAATTTTAATTTAACAGTAAGAGCCATTTTTCAGTTTACACTAAGATTGGAGCCTTCATAAAAAACATTAAATCACCCGACACAGGGGCACACAGAAGAAACAAAAAGTTTCAAACCAGGGCTTGCTCAGTCAAGGCAGAATACGAAAGTGATTTCAATTATAATTACAGTCCAACATGGAAGAACAAGTACTACAAGATGAAAGACATTGCCTGTCTTCTCAGAAACAGGTGCGTTCATTTATAAATCAGTTAACAAAAGGGTAGCAATCATATGGACATCCTTGCACAGAGTAACTACCCAAGTACACCACACAACACTGCTGTTTGCTCTTTCCTGTAAATGCGATGCCGGGCGTATAATGGGCAGAATTAGTAACAACTAGCACTGAAGCCAGGGTAGCACTGTATGTGAAATGTACACACAAACACACAAACACACACACACACACACACACACACACACACACACATATACTGAACTAAATGCATTGCTACAGTTTGTGTTCTGCAGGAACCGCAAGTAACATATTGCTCTACAGCAAAACTGCGTCAGACATACCGCTCTCCCACCATTCAGACAGCAAAATCGTATTACTAGCCGCCGACAAGGCCATGGCCACCTAGGTGCCGCTTTAAGTCCGTTTTCTTCTACAGATTCACAATAATCCGTCTTCCAGTCAGAGTGGGCCTTGCTCGTTGCCTGTGTTCGGTAACTGCCTCTGCACCGTTCCTGGCAGCAAAGGCCATTTAATAATCAAGCACTGACTCGTTATAATACACAGCAGGATATAAAATGAAAGTCAGCAATGTTTACATGACATGTGCAATTAAGGGAATGATCAGGAATATCTAAAGTTCCGAAACTGAGTAAGCGTAGTCATCAACACTCCAGTGTAAGAATATTATTAACCAATCTTCGGGCCGCAATACACATCTTACAAACAAAAACAAACAATCTACATTTTAATTACATCCAGGTAAAACATCCCCTAAATAAGGTATGATCTCTAAGAGATTCTTCTTGGGGACCTTCAGCAATAAGGTGATTGGGATGACAAATTATATACGAAAAGCACGTCTAAAACATGATAAAATTTGCCCAAAATCTTACTCACAGCATACATTGTTTTCAAATGGTTTCTGTGATGTGGGCTGTCATATTCTATTGATGATCAATTTTTTGTGATTCATCTCCATATTCCTATTTGCCTGATTCCCCATCTCTTAGACTTACACAGAATAATGTTTTCTAATAATAATCATTTAGGGACCATATGTCGGAGAGTAGTGGGATAGGTTTAAACTAAAACAGCAATTTCACAGGGATATTTTTGTGCCCCCTCATGAATAATCGTGATCAACACGTAACTCAGCCAAGAAAACGACTTATACGATTCGATACAATCATTGTGATCACACATAACGAGCACTGAAGAAAAATTCCGATTGACGCTCTCCGCAAACAAGGGATGTTACACCACTCGCCTATAAAATTGCTACACCACGAAGATGACGTGCTACAGACGCGAAATTTAACCGACAGGAAGAAGATGCTGTGATATGCAAAAGATTAGCTTTTCAGAGCATTCACGCAAGGTTGGCACCGGTGGCACCACCTACAACGTGCTGACATGAGGAAAGTTTCCAATCGATTTCTCATACACAAACAGCAGCTGACAGGCGTTGCCTGGTGAAACGTTGAAACGTTGTTGTGATGCCTCATGAAGGAGAAGAAATGCGTACCATGACGTTTCCGACTTTGATAAAAGTCGGACTGTAGCCTATCGCGATTGCGGTTTATCGTATCGCGACATTTCTGCTCGCGTTGGTCGAGATCCAATGACTGTTTGCAGAATATGGAATCGGTGCGTTCAGGAGGGTAATACGGAACGCCGCGCTGGATCCCAACGGCCTCGTCTCACTAGCAGTCGAGATGACAGGCATCTTATCTGCATGGCTGTAACGGATCGTGCAGCCACGTCTCGATCCCTGAGTCTACAGATGGGGACGTTTGCAGGACAACCATCTCCACGAACAGTTCGACGACGTTTGCAGCAGCATGGACTATCAGCTCGGAGACCATGGCTGAGGTTACCCTTGACGCTGCATCACAGACAGGAGCGCCTGCGATGGTGCACTCAACGACGAACCTGGGTGCACGAATGGCAAAACGTCATTTTTTTCCGGATGAGTCCAGGTTCTGTTTACAGCATCGTGATGGTCGCATCCGACAACGCGCTGAACGCACATTGGAAGCGTGTATTCGTCATAACCATACTGGCGTATCACCTGCTGTGATGGTACGGGGTGCCATTGGTTACAAATCTCGGTCATCTCTTGTTCGCATTTACGGCACATTGAACAGTGGACGTTACATTTCAGATGTGTTACGACCCGTGGCTCTACCCTTCATTCGATCCCTGCGAAGCCCTACACTTCAGCAGGATAATGCACGACTGCATATTGCAGGTCCTGTACGGGCCTTTCTGGATACAGAAAATGTTCGACTGCTGCCCTGGCCAGCACATTCTCCAGATCTCTCACCAACTGTAATCGTCTGGTCAATGATGGCAGAGCAACTGGCTCGTCACAATACGCCAGTCACTACTCTTGCTGAACTGTGGTATCGTGTTGAAGCTGCATGGGCAGCTGTATCTGTGCACGCCATCCAAGTTCTGTTTGACTCAGTGCCCAGACGTATCATGGCTGTTATTACGGCCAGAGGTGGTTGGTTTTTCTGGGTACAGATTTCTCAGGATCTATGCACCCAGATTGCGTGAAAATGAAATCACATGTCAAATCTAGTATAATATATTTGTCTAATGAATACCCGTTTATCATCCGCATTTCATCTTGTGTAGCAATTTTAATGACCAATTGTGTAGTATCACAGAGTTGTGGATTTGCGACTGCAGCCATCTGGAACCGAAAGTTCCAAAATGCAGTCGAAATGTCGGCAACAGCATTATTGGGCATTAAGGTTCGGCATAGCACAAAGGTATCAAATATTCCCGGTATACAGTTAATAGTCCTGACCACAAGTACGACATTACACTGCCGAATCATGCATTTTTTTTCTGTTGGTTATGAGAAGCAAATGATATTTCACCACAGGCATTTGGTTGTGCACATGACCAGAAGTCGTTGACACATCAGTGCGTAATAGTTGACCATGTGTTTTAACAGAACCAATAGTACGTTGGCACGATGCTGCCAGCGAGCGCGAAGCTTCCTTTCTGATGTATGACGTGCCCTGTATGTCCATAGCAGCTCGCGAAGGATATCTCTGTGGTGAGGCATTCGCCGAACCGTGTAGCGATACATGTTATTCACAGCAACAGCGTTTAAAATATTAAAAGAGGCGTCGGAGGAGCTGAATAAATAAATGCACAGTTTTAAAAGATAATATCATTTATTGGTTATTTTAAACGAATGGGCGTTTGTGTGTGTGTGTGCCGAACTCATCAGCATTCAACGGCGAGGTCATCAATACATTTGCACTCAGCAGTGAAGTGGTATCATGCAGAGGGATGGCACAATGAAATAACTGTTAATCACGGCACTCCTCTTTGGGTGCTAGATCAGCCCATTCGTTCCTCACAAGACGCATGTTCCCAGGTAGCCAAAAGAATGACACCCGCTACGCCAGTCGTTGTAGCTGGAGGAGTGCATTCTGGATTTCCCGGATTACTTATCCGCTGGGTGAAGGGCACTCAATAATCGCTGAAAACAAGAAATTTAGCACTGGAAGAACGTCTCAACTCCTCCATGGCCCGTGTTAATACTACATTGAAGTCATTAAATTCTTCATGCAGTCGGACCTTGAGGACACAATACTGGAGCATTCCACATTTTCAGCTTGCCGAATACTGGTTCTTGCATACTAAATGCGTGTTTGTGTGACGTGGCACGTAGTTAGAAAGATGGCTGCAGAGCGTGCCTTCGTGATATCGTTATTGCTGACTTATCACAAGGGCCATTTGATTCAACAGTGGAACTGTCTTGCAACGGAGGGATTAAATGTATGAAAGTTATTTACTAGAGCTGTTAGGCTAGCCTTCACCAGTTTTTCCCGAGAAAACAGCTTCAGATACGTGGACAGCCTGCCATGTACCCTCAGGTGTACACTTTTGAGTACTCGCAACCTCCTCACATAGCTTCCTACAGGACACGACCCTGTCACACCATCAACGGTACACATTCACAGTGTTCTCCCCCCATGAGCCATGGACCTTGCCGTTGGTGGGAAGGCTTGCGTGCGTCAGCGATACAGATGGCCATACCGTAGGTACAACCACTACGGAGGGGTATCTTTTCAGAGGCCATCAAACGTGTCGTTCCTGAAGAGGGGCGGCAGTCTTTTCAGTAGTTGCAAGGGCAACAGTCTGGATGATTGACTGACCTGGCCTTGTAACACTAACCAAAATGGCCTTTCTGTGCTGGTACTACGAACGGCTGAAAGTAAGGGGAAACTACAGCCGTAATTTTTCCCGAGGGCATGCAGCTTTACTGTATGGTTAAATGATGATGGCATCCTCTTGGGTAAAATATTCCTGAGGTAAAATAGTCCCGCATTCGGCTCTCCTGGCGGGGGCTACTAAAGAGGACGTCGTTATCAGGAGAAAGAAAACTGGCGTTCTACTGATCGGAGCGTGGAATGTCAGATCCCTTAATCGGGCAGGTAGGTTAGAAAATTTAAAAAGGGAAATGGATAGGTTAAAGTTAGATATAGTGGGAATTAGTGAAGTTCGGCGGCAGGAGGAACAAGACTTTTGGTCAGGAGAATACAGGGTTATAAATACAAAATTAAATAGGGGTAGTGCAGGGGTAGGTTTAATAATAAATAAAAAGCAGGAGTGCGGGTAATCTACTACAAACTGCACAGTGAAAGCATTATTGTGGCCAAGATAGACACGAATCCCACGCCTACTACAGTAGTACAAGTTTATATGCCAACTACCTCTGCAGATGACGAAGAAATTGAACAAATGTATGATGAGTAAACGAAATTATTCAGGTAGTGAAGGGAGACGAAAATTTAATAGTCATGGGTGACTGGAATTCGAGAGTAGGAAAAGGGAGAGAAGGAAACATAGTAGTTGAATATGGATTGGGGGTAAGAAATAAAAGAGAAAGCCGTCTGGTAGAATTTTGCACAGAGCATTACTTAATCATAGCTAACACTTGGTTAAAGAATCATAAAAGAAGGTTGTATACATGGAAGAATCCTGGAGATACTAGAAGGTATCAGATAGCTTATATAATGGTATGACAGATATTTAGGAACTAGGTTTTAAATTGTAAGACATTTACAGGGGCAGATGTGGACTCTGACCACAATCTATTGGTTATGAACTGCAGATTAAAACTGAAGAAACTGCAAAAAGGTGGGAATTTAAGGAGATGGAACCTGGATATACTGGTTAAACCAGAGGTTGTACAGAGTTTCAGGGAGAGCATAAGGGAACAATTGTCACAAATGGGGGAAAGAAATACAGTAGAAGAAGAATGGGTAGCTCTGAGGGATGAAGTAGTGAAGGCAGCAGAGGATCAGATAGGTAAAAAGACGAGTGCTACTAGAAACCCTTGGGTAACAGAAGAAATATTGAATTTAATTGACGAAAGGAGAAAATATAAAAATGCAGTAAATGAAGCAGGCAAAAAGGAATACAAACGTCTCAAAAATGAGATCGACAGGAAGTGCAAAATGGGTAAGCGGGGATGGCTAGAGGACAAATGTAAGGATGTAGAGGCTTATCTCACTAGGGGTAAGATAGATACTGCCTACAGGAAAATTAGAGAGGCCTTTGAAGAGAAGAGAACCACTTGTATGAATACCAAGAGCTCAGATGGAAACCCAGTTCTAAGCAAAGAAGGGAGAGCGGAAAGGTTGAAGGAGAATATAGAGGGTCTATACAAGGGCGATACGATACTGCGTGAAGAGTTTGACAGAGCACTGAAAGACCGAAGTCGAAACATGGCCCCGGGAGTAAACAACATTCCATTAGAACCACTGACGGTCTTGGGAGAGCCAGTCCTGACAAAACACTACCATCTGGTGAGCAAAATGTATAAGACAGGCGAAATACTCTCAGACTTCAAGAAGGATACAATAATTCCAATCCCAAAGAAAGCAGGTGTTGACAGATGTGAAAATTACCGAACTATCAGTTTAAAAAGTCACAGCTGCAAAATACTAATGCGAATTCTTTACAGACGAATGGAAAAACAGGTAGAAGCCGACCTCGGGGAAGATCAGTTTGGATTCCGTAGAAATACTGGATCACGTGAGGCAATACTGACCTTACGACTTATCTTAGAAGAAAGATTAAGAAAGGCAAACCACGTTTCTAGCATTTGCAGACTTAGAGAATGCTTTTGACAATGTTGACTGGAATACTTTCTTTCAAATTCTAAAGGTGGCAGGGACAAAATACAGGGAGCGAAAGGCTATTTTCAATTTGTACAGACCCCAGATGGCAGTTATAAGAGTCGAGGAGCATGAAAGGGAAGCAGTGGTTGGGAACGGGATGAGACAGGTTTTTAGCTTCGCCACGATGTTATTCAATCAGTATATTGAGCAAGCAGTAAAGGAAACAAAAGAAAAATTCGGAGTAGGTATTAAAATCTATGGAGAAGAAATTAAAACTTTGAGGTTCGCCGATGACATTGTAATTCAATCAGAGACAGCAAAGGACTTGGAAGAGCAGTTGAACGGAATGGACAGTGTCTTGAAAGGAGAATATAAGATGAACGTCAAGGAAAGCAAAACGAGGATAATGGAATGTAGTCGAATTAGGTTGGTTGATGCTGAGGGAATTAGATTAGGAAATGAGACACTTAAAGTATTAAAGGAGTTTTGCCATTTGGGGAGTAAAATAACTGATGATGGTCAAAGTAGAGAAGATATAAAATGTAGACTGGCAATGGCAAGAAAAGCGTTTCTGAAGAAGAGAAATTTGTTAACATCGAGTATAGATTTAAGCGTCAGGAAGTCGCTTCTGAATGTATTTGTATGGAGTGTAACAATCTATATAAGTGAAACATGGACGACAAATAGTTTGGACGAGAAGAGAATAGAAGCTTTCAAAATGTGGTGCCACAGAAGAATGCTGAAGATTAAATGGGTAGATCACATAACTAATGAGGAGGTATTGAGTAGTATTGGGGAGAAGAGGAGTTTGTGGCACAACTTGACAAGAAGAAGGGACCGGTTGGTAGGACATGTTCTGAGGCCTCAAGGGATCACAAATTTAGCATTGGAGGGCAGCGTGGAAGGTAAAAATCGTAGAGGGAGCCCAAGAGATGAATACACTAAACAGATACAGAAGGATGTAGGTTGCAGTAGGTACTGGGAGGTGAAGAAGCTTGCACAGGATATGGTAGCATGGAGAGCTGCATCAAACCAGTCTCTGGACTGAAGACCACAACAACAACAGCATTATATGACATCGAGAGACACTTGTCAGTTCAGATGCCAGCTGCAATGGCCATAACTTCTAGTCTATCAACTCGTGAAGCTCGCTCCTTACAGAGACATAATATAGTATCGCGTTCTAATTTTAAATTGAGTATTACGGGAAATTCTAAGCTTAAGCAAGGCAAAAGCCTCCATGTCCTATTGTTGAGATGTTGCTCCGATTACTCAGGAGCCAAAGTGCTACCAGTCTCTGTTTCTCACTGAATCAGGTGACTGTATCATTTGTTGTGGTGCTCAGATACACAACTATGTGGCTGACAACTCTCGTGAAGTCAGAAATAAGTAAGTAAATTAAAAAGAAGCACACTCTGCTACTGAATTCCAAGAAGAAGCATGTAAAAAAGAAACTACAGGAACTGCATTGCAGACGCATTAATCCCCAGCTAGAGAAAAGCTCTTGCGATCCGATGCACTATTCTGACTACATATTTTTATTGGCTCTCTTTATCAGATCAGTTTTGATGAGTAATAGCTTCCTTTTTGCCCTTCACTGACTACCGGATCACCTTCTCTAGATGTGTTGTGATGTCGATACCGCTAGCCATTTCCATGATTCACATCAGATGGAGTCCAGGCAATATCATAAGGCTGATATTACACAGAACTGTTATTAACATGTAACTTCAACATTCCTAGAGTCGGAACGCTCATCTTCAAAGTTCCTCAAATCAACTGTTGTCCAATGTTTGTCACATTGACATTTACTAAAAAGAAAATTTCTCCTGTGACATTCATTCTAACCTGTCGGTCATTTAAATGGTCTCTTGTCGCCGACAATCGTGTTTTTAACACAAGTGAAACGAAGATATGCTATTCGACACTGCGGTTGAAGCTAATATTCACTAGATGAGAATGCATATCACATTCAGGTTATCAGAAGTCTATTATCTGTTTCATGACAACTTTAATGTTATCTTCTCAGTTGTTGGGTGAGTTGGATTTTCCTTTAAACGCAATAGCAAGTTTGATATTTCCTCCTGTGACTTAACAGTGTGAACCATGGCTACAAAATCCTTGGCCTGTGAGTCATAACATCCCCATGACATTAGCCGACTTCGTTCCGGTATCTTTTCAATAATATTCAGTCTATGCCACTAAGCTGTTTGACGTACGCCTTTTCCCAAGATAAAACACTTGTATCTTATCACATCTGAGTTAGTTAAGGATTTGTAGAAAGTTTTCACGAATTGCGAAACTAATTGACGCAAGCCACAGTAATTCCACATCCAGTCACAGATATGTAGCCTTAGATATTATGCTATATAGTGAGAGTAAAAGAACACTGATAATGTCCGTGAATTATTTATTAATTCTTCTTAAGACATATTAACACATAGTCAGTTCATCATGCTGCAACACAATAATTTCAACTGGCGTGCGTAGCAGAAAATAGCAACACTTGTTCCATAAGATTAATCAACTACATTCACATTTAGTCCAAAGGTACTTGTTAACAATATCAGTTTTCCAGTACATGTACAGAATTGGCACTACGTCGATAAGAAGTCATTGCGCCAGTTTTCTGCTGACGAACACCTTGAGGACGTCATCCAGCAGTGACTTAATAAACGGTGCTCTGTTACCACACAGTAATCTCAGTCTTCACAGGGACGCGTCGTTCTTGATACACTAAATACTCACTCCTAATGGCTTTGGCTCCGTAAAGATGAGAGAAATAACCAGTCTTGTTTATCACCTTACTGTTCTGATCCCCCTGAAATTTATCTGCTGGCGTATACCAGAGCACGTCACAATTATGCCACGTTAAGTCACTTGTAAGGATATGTAGTGAAAATAACTACAGGTATTTCTCTGTTGGCTCAACAGCTGCAGCGCACAAGGGAGAGCACGCTGAGGTTTCCAGAATCGGCCAAAACGTCAGTTTGTATTTACACGTCGCTATAACTGGGATCGGAAAATTTGCCAGTAGGAGTGGGCGGAATCCCCAGCTAACTCAGAGATGGATTTTCGCTGAGGTGGCGGCGGCATTTGGGAGAGTCACTCTTGCTGGAGACGCAGATGTCCGTCCATTTCCTCATACAGGCGCCTGGCTCCGCTCCTGAAAATGATTTCATACAATCACGTACATGATGACAACATTATCTTGTACACATTGCACGTTAACAGTGAGAAACTAATGGAGATCAAAGTGTAAAGAAGTAGACAAGAAAAATTAAGAGTATGTAAGTATCTGGAAATAGGAGGAGAATGACACACTCAGTCCTAAGGAAATAGCATGTATTGATCCTATCAAGAACTCACGAATTAAATAATATATATCCTGAGTAAAACATAATACACATACATATGAAATCCAAACCTGTCACGAATACTTAATCAGTTATAACTAACGTCAAATATTGTCGAATGACAAAAGAGAACCGTACTTAAATTCTGGTGCCTTTTTGTACCCACAATATTTCACCTCTTATTAGTTGTAAAATAATTTGCCCTTATGTATGTCGTTGTAGCTACCCAACATATAGGACATTCTTTAATAATAACATCAGAACCGATAACACGATATGTTGATGAACGTACATCACTACTAACCAAATTCAAGAGCTGCAGACAGGAACACATAACAAGAATAGTGAGACACACTGTGGTTAATACTTGCCTCCTCATCTTTTACACTTGTTAACGGCAGACAGGAAGGAGGTTTAGATTCCTTATAGGCATCCCGAAACTCGTAGAACGCGTGGCAGACCACTATCACAGCGAATATGGTACAGGTAACCCATTGTGGGAAGCTCCAACTACAGGGGATTGGGACGCGCTCTAATATTATCCCCTCCTTGACCAACGCTAAAACAGTTAACTCTGTCATAGTTACTACCGATAACAGGAACAGACATACGCAGTCCATCTTGCCGAATACTGTTCCTTAGCAACAGCTCAGTTGCATTTATATTCTTCATTTACAAATGAATGCCGCCTTAACAATAATTGTTAGTGGTTTGATTCTGACTGACTGTGTAACGAAATCAGTAAGCGACAAACTGACGGCAGCTTTGTTTTCCTTTTAGATTCAATCACACACGTTTAAGTGATGTGTTACAGTTGTTCGAACAAAAATATTTTGACATGATAGTTGCGCTTGTCTCTCTGTAGGGCATAGCTGAGGCTATATGAAACGATTATCTATTGTTCTCTTTCCAATTTTACAGACGAATTACTAGAATAAAAGGCTCCTATGTCACAAATCTCTTTGTGCACACATGTTATCAATGTTGCGTGAACTTCACTGTGATATAACTACAATATTATCTTACTAAACTACCAGTTATCTTTCTACATTTTCCATAAGATTTCTGCAGCTCTCTCATCTGCAAGAAATGCCTTATTAAACTATAATCACGTTGGTCCTAATTTTCGACGAGATAGGGTTTTGCTGAAGTCATCATGTAGATGCTGTAACCACTCCTTCTACGTCGAGATTTCAACGCACACAATGTAGCCTACTTTAGGATTCACTAGCCAAATCACCTACCCAGAATTCTGGTGACGAGGAACTATTAGAATATCCCAGTTTTCAGATTCCACTAGAAAATGGCTTGAAAATAAAATCAGAAATGGTTGATGGAAAAAATAAGCTATTTGGCAATTGGAGGGCTCCTCATCAATTCAGTACATAGTTGCAGCGAAGCAGCGTACGCCAAAAAAATGGAGAGCACGCTACACCACCGATGTGTTTATCCCATAGCATTCAGATCGACCTGAAACGTCATTCAATCCCTTGTAACACTGAAAGCTAGGATTCTTCAACCTGTAGCAGGCGGGCTGCCCCCTTATACCCTTACGCCCAGGCGTAGAGGGCGAAAAGTATTATTGTTTTTATAGTAGCAAGATGCGGCGACAGTTCCTGAACAGCACATACAATTACTGCCGGAAGTGGGATTTCAGGGCGATGCGTAAGGTGGAGTACCTTGTGCATACAGAGGGTGAAACGTCTGTTAGAATCGTTTCATATTATTTATCTTGTATTTTGTGTTCTCGCCCTCAATCACTGTTATTTAGTTTTGTACTTCGTGTTTATCACCATGTAGTGATATAAAATTGCATTAAAGTATCAATTTTTCCAGTAAGCACCTATTAGTACGTATATTACCTACAGTTTGTGCTTCCAAAATTCCTTTCTTTTTTCGTTCTCTGTATGAATGGGTGAGTATGTATATTTAATTTGCCTTTTGTGGTGCTGTGGTAGCAACAGTGTAGACAACGTAGATTTCTCAGTCAAGGCAGAGAGGTTTATTCTCTTTGATAGTCATCGACATTACTTATGTTGGTGGTGGAAAGAACCCCTCTGGTCTCTTCCGGCTTCCCAGGAGAAATTCGTTACAGAGAGCGCGTGCTCTCGTTACTCGGGTCTGGGACAATGGTCAACGAAGAATGACTTGGGGCTGATGAGTGTGTTAATGTGTGATGGTGTGTAGCTGTTTTAACTGACGTAACCATTTCATTTGCTAGTTCAGTTTCAAGGTCGGAGGAGGAGGAGGAGGAGGAAGAGGTGAAGGAGATTAGTGTTTGACACCCCATCGGAAACAAGGTCATCAGAGATGGAGCAGAAGTTCGCATTAGGGAAGGGTGGGGAAGGAAATCGGCCGAGCCCGTTGAAAGGAAACGTACCGGCATTTGCCTGAAGCGATTTAGAGGAGTTACAGAAAACTTAAATCAAGAGGGTCGGACGCGGGTTTAATCCGTCGCCCTCCCGACTGCGAGTTCATTGTGCTAACCACAGCACCACCTCGCGCGGTTTCATGTTCGGTAGCCGAATTCTTATATTTTTTAGAGTTTCGCCACGAGCATATTTTCAGTGTTTAATAAGATTTTCTCGTCCTTGCTTTGTGTAACCAGAACACGTGGTGTAGGAAGAGTGTTATTCCAGTGAGGGGTTGTAAATTCAATTGCTGGATTTCTCTCCTAATTAGAGTAGGTATATACACTTTCATCGTATGTATGTGTTTTGTCTCTTGTACTTTTCATTTCGTTCAGTTTTAAGATTGAATATCTTTATTCGTATCATACTGAATGTCTTATTCTTGACTCCGCGTCATATTTTAAGGTCGTTTGTGTCTATACGTTTGTACTCGTATTCACAGTATTTCAATCATAGCGACACGGATAAAACTCTGGGCCTTTGGCTTATTGTGATGGGCAAAATTCTGTTTGTCTCTATTCATGTTTATGTGAATTGAATATGATTGTACGAACTTTCCCATGCGCGCCTAAGATTTCCGTTTCATTTGTAGCTGCAATGTACCGCAGCACCCAACATAGTAACAATGTGAGTTAATGAAATGATAGACCACAAGAAATTATAGTTAAAAATTACTTTGTGAATATTTAATATTATGCTTTATTTCAATAAACTGTGTTAAATTGTGAGGACTGTTTCTCAGTCAAACCCTTCCCTTTTTGTAAGATTATGTTAGTACATCTAATCTGACGTTCAAAGTTATTTGAGTTATCGTTTGTACTTAAATTTTTCCCTTATGCTCATTCCATATGTTCACTTGGATCTTTTTAGTAATACTAGCACGTTAGTAATGCTTGCCAAATCAGTGATTAAATCAGTTCTGTTGTATATTAAGTTTCCTCAGCTTTAATTGAACTGCGTGGTGATGCAGCGAAATTTTGTGGTACACGGAACTTAACAGTAGACTGCACACAGATTCTGTTAGCAAATCATTTTCCTCTTAACCATTTACCCAATAATAACCATCTAAAGGAATTCATCAAACATAACTGAGACAGATGGCCCAGACTATAGCAGTAGAACTTCCGAGACTTAAGATGGTTCTAATGGCTCTGAGCTCTATGGGACTTAATATCTGAGGTCATCAGCCGACTAGAACTTAGAACTCCTTAAACCTAACTAACCTAACGACAACACACACATCCATGCCCAAGGCAGAATTCGAACCTGTGACCGTTGCAGTCGCGCGGTTCCGGACTGAAGCGCCTAGAACCGCTCGGCCACGGCGGCCGGCCAAGACTTAAGACCATCAAGAATCAGAAACGAACATTTCGGCGTCAGAGAGTGCTCACAGACAACGGTCGTAATTTCAGTGCGTGTTATTGGGCGATTTCGGGACTGTATTCTGACATGTCAGTAGCTCTTAGCACTTAACGTGTTCAGGGCAGAAAATCTTTACAGCAGGTTACAAAACACAGCAGAATGATATTCTCCTTATTTTATTTAACCTGGATGGCAGGAAGGTTTGCGTATTCATGAAGAGATACTAACCTGCCTGTTTAAACTCTGGGAGGAACATATACAACAGCGGAAATGAATTAGAGCGAATGGTTCTTGTACTGAGTTCAGAATCCGCACAGCTCCTGACAAACATTCAGTTTTGCTTCATGAAACAGTTTATAGCAACTTGACCTTCGTAGAGGTTGTTGTAGATAAAGTTTCCTGTTCCCGCAAGGTCTTTTTTTTTCTTTTTTTTTTGAGTCTTCTGACTGGTTTGATGCGGCCCGACACGAATTCCTATCCTGTGCTAACCTCGTTATCTCAAAATAGCTCTTGCCATCTACAAACTCAATTATTTGATGCATTTATTCCAATGTCTGTCTTCCTCTGCAGTTTTTTCCCTCTACAGCTCCTTCTAGTACCAAGCAAGTCATTCCCTGCTGTCTTAACAGATGTCCAATCATCCTGTCCCTTCTCCTTTTCAGTGTTTCCCACATATTCCTTTCCTCTCCGATTCTGCGGAGTACCTCCTCATTCCTTACGTTATCAGTGCACCTAATTTTCAACATTCGTCTGTACCATCGCATCTCAAATGCTTCGCTTCTCTTCTGTTTTCCCACAGTCCATGTTTCACTACCATACAATGACATTCTCCAAACGTGAATGTTCAAAAATTTCTTCCTCAAATTAATACTTATGTTTGATGCTAGTAGGCTTCTCTTCGCCAGGAATGCCCTTTTTGCCAGTGCTAATCTGCTTTCGAAGTCCTTCTTGCTCCGTCAGTCATTCGTTATCTTTCTGCGTAGGTAGTACAATTCCTTAACTTCATCTACTTCGTGACCATCAATCCTAATGTTAAGTTTGTCGCTGTTCTCATTTCTGCTACTCCTCATCACTTTCTTCTTTTTTCGATTTACTCTTAATCTCTGTACTTATTACACTGTCATGTATTCTTCTTCACTTTCATTCAGGATAGCAATGTCATCAGCAATTCCTGTCAATGATATGCTTTTCACCTTTAATTTTAACTTTACTTCTAAACCTTTCTTTTATTTCCATCACTGCTTATTTGACGTACAGATTGAACACTAAGGGTGAAAGGCTACACGGATATTATTGACCAGGTTTCATCACTCTCGTGAACCTAACCTGAACAGAGGAAATACTTTCAGTGTTCAGAACGAACTGCACCCACACAGGGAGGCAATGATCTCTAACCTACGTTCTCTATTCTCTACTACGTGACGAAGAACGTCCTCTTCAGACCCTGGAACAACACAGTTAATACTCTAAGTTATAAATACGAGGCCTGTTCAGAAAGTAAGCTCCGATTGATTGCCAAATTGAAACCACAGTGAACATCAGAAATGTTTTTCTTGTAACAATTAGCTACACCTTTCAGCTACTTCTCTACGTAGTCGCCGTTCTGACTTAGACTTTTGTCATAGCGTTGTACCAATTTTTCAATAGCCTCGTCATAGAAGGCAGCCGCCAGTGCTTTCCGCCAATTCTCCACGCTGGCCTACACCTCGTTGTCTGTGTCAAAATGTTGTCTTCAAAGACAGCGGTTCATGTGACCAGAGATGAAACTCAGGGGGAGACAACTGCGGACTGTATTGTGGGTAATCTCACATTTCCATTTGAAAACGATGCAGGAGCATCTTCATTGCCCCTGCAGAATGCGGCTGAGAATTGTCTTGAAGAAGAAACAGCACGACAGTTATGTAATGTTAGCTGCATAGCTTCAGGCGAAATTTCTCACCAGGCCCTCGTACTTGGCGGCAGACACTATTTTCTAGACATCTTTACGCACTCACTGCGAGCTCAGAAATGAGAAGAGCGACGTGATGCTAACTGGGGTTATACTAGAGACACTACCCAACACATCTGTGCAAAGCTTTATCGGATTTTCATAGTCGTTTCCATTTCGCGACCGATCGGAGCTTACTTTCTGAACGCCCCCCGTATATCAGTTTCTCGCAGCCTTTCGTGTAGAACCAAAGCAGAACACCACTCCTCTAGCCGCAGAGTGGCCAATCGTGACTACCGACCGCCGTGCCATCCTTACCCAATGGCGTCATCTGGAAAAAGTACGGAGGGGCGCGGAGTCAGCACACCTCCCGACCATGCGTTGTTGGCTTTGCAGACCTTGGAGTCGCTTCTTCTCATTCAAGCAGCTCCTCGGTTGGCATTACGACGCTGAGTGAACCATCCTCCAGTCGTTCCACCAGGGCAGAATCGCTTTTAGTACCGAGAACTGAACTCAGGTCCCTCACATAGCAGGCTTTTGTGCTGACCACTTTTCTTCCGTTCTATATATTTATTCGTCATTTTTGCCAGCATTTTTGTACAGATGTCGCAGTTCCCGTCGTTGAAAATGTGGTTCAGTTCTCTTATTACAAAGAGCGTGGCCAGCCCCCAGGCGAAACATGAGCAGTGTGAGCTACTGTGCTGGTGACCTCTCATTATGTAGACGACAGTCCTTGTTATGATCAGACGAAATTGCTTTGTGATGCAATCACAACAACGACTGACGACGGCTCCCATTTCTTATTTTGCGTGCGCACCGTGAAGCAGGGTATCTAAATCTACATCTCTACTCTGAAAACCACGAGGTGCATGGTAGAGGATATGTCCTATTGTACCAGTTATTAGGGCTTCTCCTTGTTCCATTCACGCGAGGGAAAGACGATTGTCTGAATGGCTCTGCGCGGGCAGCGATTATTCTAATCTTATCCTCGCGATCTGTATTTGAGCGATACGTAGAGGTTGTAGTACATTCCTAGAGTCGTCATTTAAAGCCGGTTTCTTAAAACTTTCTTAATAGACTTTCTTTGGATACTTTAAGTCTATCTTCAAGAATCGTGCAGTCCAGCTCCTTCTGTATCTCACTGACACTTCCCATGAATTAAACAAACCTGTGTACATTCGTGCTGCCCCTCTCTGTATACGTTCTATATCCCTCTTAGTCCTATCTGGAACCGGTATCACACACTTGAACGATTTTCTAGAACTGGTCGCACGAGTGATTTGTAAGCAATATCCTTTGTAGACTGACGGCACATCCCCAGTATTCCACCGATAAACCGAAGCCTACCACCTGCCTTACCTACGACTGAACCTATGTGATGATTCCTTTTCATATCCCCACAAAGTGCTTCACAGAACTATTTTTATCAGTTGGCCAATTCGAATAGTAACTCACTGATATTATAATCACAGGATACGAGGTTTTTTCGTTTTGTGAAGTCCAAAATTTTACATTTCTGAACATTTAGGGAAAGTTGCCAATCTCTGCACCACTTTGAAATCTTATCAAGATCTATGCGAATATTTATGCAACTTCTTTCAGATAGTACTCCATTATACACTGAAGACCAAAGAAACTGATAGCACTCCGTCTTCAGTCAAGTGGCCCATCGGGAACATCCGATCGCCGGGTCATCCTCAGCTGAGGACGCGGAAGGGAGGGATGTGTGGTCATCACACCGCTCTCCCGGTCGTTTTGACGGCAAAGAAAGTGACACATCTGCCTCATATCGTGTGGGGCCCCCCACGAGCACGCAGAAATGCCGCAACACGACATGGCATAAACTCGACTAATGTCTGAAGTATTTCTACAGAGAACTGACACCATGAATCCTGCAGGGCTGTCCATAAATCCGTGAGAGTATCAGGAGGTGCAGATCTCTTCTGAACAGCACGTTGCAAGGCATCTCAGAAATGTTCAATAATGTTCATGTCTGAGGAATTTCGCTGCCAGCGGAAGTGTTTAAACTCAGAAGACTATCGCTGGAGCCACTCTGTAACAATTCTGTCTCATTGTGCTGCTGGAATTGCCCAAGTCCGTCGGGATGCACAATAGACATGAATGGATGCAGGTTATCAGACAGCATGTACCTGTCAGAGTTGTATCTAGAAGTATCAGGGGTCCAATATCACTACAACTGCACACCTCCCACACCATTACAGAGCCTCCACCAACTTGAACAGTCCCCTGCTTACATGCAGGGTGCTTGGATTCATGAGGTTCTCTCCATACCTGTACAAGTCCGCTCGATACGATTTGAACGAGACTCGTTCGGGAGGTACATGTTTCTAGTCATCAACAGTCCCATGTCGGTGTTGACAAGCCCAGGCGAGGCGTAAGGCTTTGTGTCATGCAGTCATCAAAGGTACAAGAGTGGGCCATCGCTCCCGTAGGACCATATCAATGATATTTCGTTGAATGGTTCGCACGCTGACACTTGTTGATGGTCTACTTCAAATCTGCAGCAGTTTGCGAAAGGATTCCCTTCCCTCACGTTGAACGATTCTCTTCAGTCGTCGTTTGCCCCGTTCTTGCAGGATCTTTTTCAGGGCGCAGCGATGTCGGAGATTTGATGTTTTACCAGGTTCCTGATATTCACAGTACACTCGTGAAATGGTCGCACGGGAAAAACCCCACTTTGTCGCTATTTCGGAGATGCTGTGTCCCATCCTCTTGCGCCGACTATAATACGACGATCAAACTCACTTCAGTCTTGATAACCTGCCATTTTAGTGGCAGTAATCGAGCTAACAACTGCACCAGACACTTGTTTTCTTATGTAGGCGTTGCCGACCGCAGCGCCGTGTTCTACCTGTTTACGTGTTTCTGATTTTTAATACGCTTGTCTATACCAATTTCCTTGGCCCTTCGGTGTATATGACTGCATGACCTGCAAGAAGCCTGATTTCACTATTAATATTGTCTGCTGGCTCATTAATACAAAATATGAACAGCATGTGGCCCAAACACACTTCCCTGTGGCACACCCGAATTTACTTCTACATTTGACGGTAACTCTCCTTACAATATAATATGCTATCTCCTAACCATCAAAAAGTCCTCAATCGAGTCACAAATTTCGCTTGATAACCCATATGACCGTACTTTTGACAATATGCGTAGGTGCGCTGCTGAGTCAAATGCTTGCGGAAAATCTAGAAATTTTAAAGGGATCTGATCTTCAGACGTATATCCAAACGGTATATTTATGGACGGGTTCGTTATTGAAAATTTGTTATTTGGTCCTCTTCACAAATTCCTAAATGCCTGTAATATAAATTGTGGGATGCCAAGTGTAGTTGTGTGTGTGATAATTGATAGCCATCATGTGTTCAGAAAACGAATTACCAGCACCTTCTGTGCTGTCAGTAATCCAGCAACGGGAATCGAATGTACATACTACGTAATGGATATCTAGAATAAGCTTTATCATTACTTTAACAACGATCTTTGATTAAAGGCGGCTACACAATCAACAGTACGTTTGCCAAGCATGTGTGTGAGAGCGTTTTGTGCAAGCATGCACAAATCCCCTGTGCCTCCATACAGCATTACTTTTTTCTTCGAAAACGCGGAGCACAGACCACGGAGAGAACAAGCTCTCTCTGTCATTGCGATGCGAGAACAAAAAAGTAATAGAGAGGAAAGGTAAAGACTGTATAATAAAACGACAAATTTTCCCCACGTCTAGTTACTGGGAGAGTTGAAGCTACGTTCACATAACCACAAAAAACGTATTGAAGCTCAAATGGAGTAACATATTTGAAATTTATGATGCACGTAACAGCATTCATTAAAAATAACACTGTTTACAAAACAGGAGACAATAATGAGAAAAAGTGTAACAACACACAAAAGACTCACGCTAATATTACAGTCCCTCTGAGAACTAAATGGGTCATTAAAAATCTCATACACGCATCTAGACACGTCTGTAATACGTGATTGTTGGCATCATTTTTCCCTGCTCATTATTAATAAATTCCTTGCGTTTTCCTCTCATGTAGATTGTACTGGGATAATTTACATTTTTAGTGATGAAATTTCTATCAGGGACAGTTGCTTTGTGTTTTATTAAAAGTATAATTTTCCATTTTACTTGGTTTCTGAATTAATAAATGTGAAAGAAAACAAACTTTTGTAACCTCGAATAAGCTTACCCAGCCGCTTGCAATTAATTTGCTTCATATCATTTGATTTAGTACACGAAGGAAGATTTAGTGATAGCTGATTTTTGCTTGGTTGAGCCAATAACAATGATTGTTTATGGTTCATCTAAATGCTTTATAATTTTTGCTTTAAAATTTCCGCATATTGGTACTATACATTCTGTATACGTAAAGTGAAGTGCGTATACTGGAGGTTGAAGTTATTGGCATTGTATGTGAGTAATGTATGTAAAATTCTATATAAATTATTTATTACGTAAAATAATTTTCTGACGACATTTTTTATTTAAAGATATTTGTGTCTATAAACTCTTCATGTTGATGCAAATTTGAGAATTGTAAGAAACGGTCACTTTTTGGAACAATCTAAGAAATAGGTGTTATGTAAAAGCCAGTGTGATTTTGTCTGAAACGTAAGTGGCTCTGGAAAGTGGAAAAGGTGGCAAGGGTGAATTGGCGCACTACCTAGAACAAGCACGGGAAGTAAGTCATACAGTCTGTAGACAGCAGTGATTGAGGCAATACCCTTCAGGAGTAGGAGCAGCTTTACCTCCAAATTTGCGCAAAAACGCCTCGGATGAAGAATGCAAACGGGTTACGGCATAGCAGCGAGTTGTTGGGCTACTGTAGGTAGAACTGAACGACGCCAAGAAGAGAAATTGAGCCCATACAGCAAGATACTTGCAGCTCGTACTGTGGATAGTATAGCCGCCATAATTGTTCGCCACACCCAAGCCTACAGCCACCAGAATAGATTTTTATGTGCTATTTTACTTTTGTATAGTGTGAACCATAAATTTAAACTGTGTTTTATTAGTGAACAATCATTGTTGAACTTTAAAGAAACAGGTTCACCCTGTTATTTTATCCGATGTAGGGTTCCTTCCTGGTGTTTGATTAATTTAGTATCCTGTTTTACAGACTTATGAAGTGCCAAGTTAATATAAAGAGACACCATTTAAATTTTTTATGTAAGTAGTGAGACATATGTGTGAGGGACTAAATCCTCTAGTAACGAAATTACTTCCCAGTAGTGGAAGAGCGATTTTAAATGTAATTTTGAATCACAAAGTTAAAGATTTCGTAAATATTTTCATCTTGAGCAATAGTTAAAGAAAAGTTGTCTTAGTTGTTTCACTGAAAGGCGTAATCCAAATTTTAGTTGGAGTAACAACACGTCCATGCTTTAGTACATTGCAGAGAAATAAAGTCAAACTCTTCTTGTCTTAAAAGTTTTCTTAACTACTGCAAAGTGTTTGCTTACGTAAATTTCAGTCAGAGTGAAGCGGAGTTACTAGAATCTGTTAAATGACTATACAGAGTTAGTTCAAAGAGTAATAGCTTTTGAAAGTAAATTCCAGCAAGAAAGAGGTTTTCTTGAAGTGAAATGTTCAGCATAAAAACTGTGTGCTCTAGTATCCCACACTATCTTAACATTCAAGTTTATTAGTTAAGTAAAGTGCTTTCTTAAAGTCCACCCCCGCCCCCCCCCCCCCCCCGCCAAATTCCTTTTTGCTTCCTTGAAGTTATGTCCTGGGCTTTTTCTGTTTTAAAAACTTAGTGTGAAGGGACGTAGTAGTCAAATAATTTCATTGTCTGCACCAACATTGTTTAAGTGGAGTAACATTTATTTGAAGAAGCAACTTAAACAGTAGCAAGAAAATAGGCAAAATTATTACTTCTCCTTTTCCAATACTTCACTGTTTCATTGCCTGGATAGGCTGGCGAACGTTAGTACACATTTTAAACCACTAAATGAACTTGGAACTGAGTGGTCCTAGCTTCAATAGAATATTATTCATACCGCGTTTATTTCTAACCGCTGGGTAATATCTCAGGAAAAGAATCGAATTGTCTGATTTACTTCCATTAGACACAACACACTGTCAAATCCTGTAAAAAGGGTAACTCTGTTAATTAGCTTTTCGTATTAACAGGATTATCCTCCCATAATGTACTTTATTTGGAAACTAAACTAAATTTAGTAAGAGGGTTATACGAGGCAGGGTTTCCTGTTGCTTAGGTAAAAGCATATTAAATTACAATAGTAGTGGTAAGGTTATACCTGACGCCTGGTGACAGGACTTTTACAGTCCGTAAGTAGATGAACACAGTTATAAATTTCACAGATAGGTAGGATTCTTTTGGAAGAAGTATAAAGGTCTCAGGGGTACAAATTTGTTAAAGCACTTAAGAGAAAGGTCCAGCAGGATAGATTATTACATACTTGGTTGAATCAAGTATTAAGTAAAGCAGGAGGATAAGAGCGATGACACTTCTGTAAGCAGTGGTCGGGAGCAGGACAGAGAGGAGTCGATTTTACTGGTGGAAAAGCAGGTAGGAAATATTGATTTGGGGGATGAGATTTCTATGCTGTTAAGCCCATCTCAGATTAAGAAAAATGTGGATTCAGAGGAGAAAGACAATAATCAACAAAATTAACAACAACCTATTGGTTTGTATGTGTTACTACACATTATGCACACAGCCGATAGTATAAAACAAGACCTCAATTTTAAGCGAACAAATGTAGGCTCAAATTGAAAAACTTGAAACTCAGAATAAAATTAGTCAGGAACATCCTAAACAAATGGAAATGAATAACCAAAAGTTCGAAAAAGTTAATAATTAAATACGTTTTCTGACAGAGCAACTTATTAACATGAAGAAATATATGAAATATTTATGTGAAACTGTTTGTAACATACAGGCAGAAATTGTGGACGTTAGTGACAGGTTTGAAAACCAAGCAGAGAAAATACAGGAAGAGGTCGAACTTGTAGAGTCAAAGGTTGAGGAAAAGTTTTCCCATGTTAAGAATGCAATAACGAAAGCAAACGATGAACAGATTTCTAAACTTAGAATGACTGTTCAAGAGACTGAAAAAACCTAAAAATGAAAGTAGATCATTGCGAAGAGAAGTGTAGCAATAATACTTCCAGTACACAAGAAAAAGTTAGTGACCTAGAAAGGAAAATTACTTGCAATGGCATTTATTTGGTAGGCAGAAGACCAATTTACAAAAAATTGAGAGCGAAGAAAAATTCGAACCTTACCGAAAGCGCAGTGGGTTATCCCATTATGGATGTTGATTTTATTAAGACCTGCGAAAGGCTGTTTCCTGAAAATATCACTGATCAGGAAAAGTAAACATCGTAATTAGTGATTTAGTAGAAGATGATAAACTATGGGGAATTAACTTAAGCACTGAAGCTTCAGTGAATTTAGACAAAAGTTATTGGATGAGTATTGGTCCGAGCAGATACAAAATAGCCTCTGGCGTGAGAATGTTCGAAGGTAAAGGCCAAATGAATATGAAAGAATTTTGTGAGTCTTGGTATAGGAGATTGGCTCACTTAAGGAAACGAAGGAGTGATTCCGATAGAATTTGGGTACTCTGGAAGATACTACCAGAAGATTACAAAAGATATATAAGCAGAAACCACCGTACTCTTTTTGCATTTTTAGAAATAGTAATTGACGAAGACCACCGGCGTGAAAAGAACTTCCGTGAGAATAGTAACTGCTGGAATGAGAGAAACGATCGGAAGAACAGTAATGATGAGCAGAACGATAACCAGTATCAGGTTAATGCTGTTGAAAAAGGAAGAGACAGAGGATCTTCTCCTCTAACCTTCGCGGAAGAGGACATAGGCCGCGAAATAACTTCCATACAGAGGAGCTAAACTAAATAACGCAAACGTTGAGGGTCGTACGGATGTGGGGACAAGATGCAGGAGGCCCAGACGCAAGAAATATGCTGGACATAGAGAGAGACACTTCGATACGCTGCAGTTCGGTGCAGATGAGATGCCAGGCACTAGACCTGCCACGACAGATTGTACTGCAGGTGAATCACAGTCAGTTATAGTCCACGTCATGTTGGAAGGCGGTCCAACTTTCAGCTGTTCTGCGCATCTCCCTACACAGCCACGGACAGCCAATAATACTCATTCTGTTTCCGAGCACGTAGCAGCGAGTTACTGATAGACAACGAGAATCTGCACTGTTTCCGTATTTCGCGACAACCAAATTATTCATTCAACTGTCATTTTTTTTGTATTCTTTTTTTTCTAGCAGTATAGGTGTGAATGCGTATCTGTAAATGTTTAAGTGCGATTAAAAAGAATCCAGGTGATGGCAATAAATGTGAAGTGTTTCACAAGTAGGAGAGGGCTATTATTTACCGCATTTATAACTTTTTCAAACGTGGATTTGAAAGAAGGTCTCCTACTGTTAACAGTTAAAGACACAAGAACAGAGTCCAGAACCATATGGTGTTGGCAAGAGAATTGTAAAGAGAATCGTAAAGAAAAGTGTCAGAGCTGTAGAAACCATAGAAAAAGTTCGTTTCGTGTCGCCTGGAAAGCATCGAAATCACAAGGAATCTGCAACACAAATGGATGATTTTAAAAACGAAGTTCTAAAGTGCTCCATGTGAATGATGACTGCCCAACATCATAAAAACGTATTGCAGTTATGCAGGAGAACATTAGCTACAATGGTAAGCGCTTCATCAATGTAAAGAATTTTAAAAGACGTTTTTAGTTCAAAGAAGTGGCATAGGTGCAACACGAACTATATCCCATATAAAGATTCACGATACAGGAGAAGGAGTTAGTTCCACAATGTATTATCTTGATGAAACATTGGTTAATTAGAATCATTCCAGGAAGATCTGCTGAAAATGAGTGATGGTGCTGGCCGTTTTAAGGTTTTCATAAGAATAGATTCTCAGATAATTATTCTGCATACTGATTCTTCTTCTGGCTTTGTTTCTGAGAGGAAACTAGTATTTATGTATAAGAAAAATAGCAGTGACTACCATTCGAAAATGAACGCTGTCAGTTTCGTGACATGATTCACAATTCTTGTCATACCTCGTTTCGAAGTCGGTCATTGCCAATTGTAATTTAACTGTTACAGAGAAAACACCAAGTATAAACACCAGAAAAGCGGATATATTTCCCTGGCTTAAAAATAAAAATATTAAGCACTGTATAAACCAGACTCGTGCCGATCTCCTGCAGCTCGTTAATTTATATAGGTCACGTGACAGAATGTACAAAATTCATTTCCTTGCACGTGAATGGGGTCATACAGTTTTGCGTTTACCCACGTGTCACTATTCACTTACTTTGGGCAAAGGACAAGGCTATGTGGGGAAAAAGAAAGTTCAAGAAAACATTTATTGAATTGCTTGTGGATGAGACAGCATCTCACTGTAGCGTGGGCACAGTCTAGTGGCATGCTGAAAAGCTTCAGCAATAATAATTTGACAGGGAACTGGTGATGGATATAAGCCTTGAACCTAAAATCGTAAATTTACAATCAGATTGTTCGGAAACAGATTCAAACAGATGTGACGGTGGTGTTGCGATGTAGACTTTGGAAGAAAGTAATAATATTTCTTAGTTTTAAAGATTCATGGTTAAAAAAGTGTTTGTCAACATACCAGTTGCGTACATAACCTAGCCTTTTAGATTACGACTTCGTATCCTTTGAATTACGCAGACTATAATGTTCACCATATTACCCAAGGAGAGGCTAATCTTCCTCCACCATGTTGTATGCTCTAATAACAAGCGAAAATTCATCAAAAGTCCGATATTTCCACGTGTAAACCTCTGTCAGTTTCAAGACAGGAATTGGATAAGGCCCTAAAATGACAGTGACTGTTACTTGTCGGGATATCGGTGGTTTTCAGTGTTATCGGTCATCATTCCCTGCAGCTATTCGCAGATGATGGTTAATTGTTTGCTCATTCCATTGAGTATAAATACCGTCTCTCACTGTAATGTCGAACGAGTTAGTTTACACTCTGACACTAATTCTTTTTTATGCACAGTGATTGCACTGAACTACAGTCAAACACATCAACACACACACCTTATACACATGATTAAAAATTCCATTGAGTAGAAGCAGTTGTCAAGCAAATATAATGATATCGGTTGGAGCTTGAAGTAAATTTTGTTGTGTATTAAATTTTTACTTATAACACAGTTCAAATCACAATAAATGATCATTGTTGCAAGCAGCTTCAATGATCATGTCGTTACACAATTGTCAATTTGAGAAAAATTGTACTTCACGTCTTCAAGAAGCTCTGTCAGATGTTCTCGCCTCCCAGCACACGCAGAGTTAAATTGTGGAGCAGTGGACGCAACATCGTCAAGACGTGGATTAATATTTCTCTCATGACGACTGATCTAAATTGGTTTTAATATCTACTATTCCTCTCAAAGATTTGAATGTTCAATACGATGAACCGTAGGCAAATGAGCCTGACTAGTCCGCAGGAACGCAGTTCGGAACCGTGGACTTTTAGTCCACATTCTGCTCCCAGGCATGTGTAGTTCTCATCCCTTCACTGCTCCACCTCTATGCGCGGAAGCGCCGTCTTACGTGATGCGAGCCTTAGCAAAGGGCGTATTTCGTGCTCGAATAAGCCTCTGCAGCGGACCGCTGTAGCGAGAATTATTTCTATAGCAGTGCAGACGCAGAGTGACGTTAGAGGGCAATCAGCTGGGGCTGTGAGTAAGCCATTAGACGGGGCATCGCTCTCTGTACCCAATTCAGAGGCTACGGACAGACAATGCGCAGTAACTGAGATGGATAAGTGTTTGTATGGAACTGATAACTGGCGTATACGGATGAGTAATCTGTATGACGGTATAAAGCAGATTAACTAGAAGGAAGATAGCGTTACTACGAACGGAAAGGAGTTAAAGGAGAAAGGTTTAGTGTCTGGAGCCGCACGAAGTACGCGAGCTACTAATACAATTGAATCAAAAAGCAATATGCAGATGACCCGTGTCGCTAACGTTAGGGAAAATGAAGAGATCGTAAATAAATGCGAAGTAGGAGATGCGGATTTACACTTTGCTGAAGAATCATTCCGCGCCAATGAATCTGCAGATAATGTTTCTGTCAAGAAACTTCCTGGCGGATTAAAAATGTGTGCCGGGCCGAGACTCGAACTCGGGACCTTTGCTTTTCGTGGGCAAGTGCTCTACCAACTGAGCCACCCAAGCACGACTCGCGCCCCGTCCTCACAGCTTTAAATCCGCCAGTACCTCGTCTCCTACCTTCCAAACATCACAGAAGCTCTCCTGCGAGTTCGAGTTCGAGTCTCGGCCTGGCACACATTTTTAATCTGCCAGGAAGTTTCATATCAGCGCATACTCCGCTGTAGAGTGAAAATTTCATTCTAATGTTTCTGTCATTTATAAGCCTGATTTGAAGGAAAACGAATTTGTGCGATTGATAGAAATCCACAAAGATTATAATGTTTATGAAGTGCAAGCTGATGACGTCATGGAAGATAAGGAAGACAGTCCTGATGATGACGAACTACCGAGAGAGGAAAACAATCTGCCTGGTACAAAAGATACGTGTTACTGTAGAAAGAATCCATAAATTCATGAATTACAAGACTAGTGACGATCTAGAGTTCTCAAAGAAATTAATAAGGGCTTTCATGTTGAAAACCGACAGTGACAGCGAAGATGTCGACTCAAATGAAAATGAAGAAATCAGTCAGTCTAGTAATTCAGAATCGGAGGAAACGAAGCTTACTGAAAAATTCTCTCTGATACAAATGAGAAATACCAGAGAATGAGAATATATCGTGTGAAACGTTGCCGAAACTGTACAGCAAATAGGAAAAAGAAGTTAGTCAGGAAGAAATAAAGTCTATAAATGACGAGACCTGTGAAGAAGCAGTAATGTCAATACAGGACCTGGAAGACATAAGGGATCCCAAGAAAATGTAAGAACTGGACGAAATGATTAGTAAACAGCAACCACTAAAGATCATGAAGGATTTTGCAACCCGAAAGAAGAAATTACCACCAGATTTAGACTGTAAAGAGATGAATGCCATTTCATGGGAAGATGTATTGATAGACCAAGACTTGTGGGAGGAACAAGATGAAACGGAAGTGAAAGTGATGAACCAAACCATAACCCTGATTGAAGTTCATGGTAACAAAATTAGAGCATTAATGGACACTGATTCCCAGATTAGCGCGATGTCTCAATCTTTCTAAGAATACATTAAGGACAAGCCAGGAATAGTCATAAAGTCAGAGCTGGGAACTAGAATAATGGACGTGACTACAAGAGAAAGCAAACCGATTAAGACGCAGATTTTGGTAGAATTTGTAATAAAATGTCGTCTTTTTGCACACGGTTTTCTGGTGACTTCAGAACTTAGCACCGAAATAATTATGGGCACAGATTGGCTACAGAAGCAACAGATGGTCATCAACCGCGCAAATGAAATTGTTAGCATCATGAAGGACTGTGAACACAGAGTTTGAAGTAACCGGCAAGGAATACCTTCAACTAGAATTTCAACCTATGACGATGGAGATAGATACTAATAATGAAGAATTATCGGAATTGTTTGAAGGTTATCACGTAAGAAACATCAAAAGTTTAGACCAGATGTTAGACGAATTTCGCAGAATTGTCACTGACATACAATGTTTTCATCCAGTGAAGGAAAACGAGTTACTGAAAAAATTGGATCAAATTACAGCGTGTTTCTAGATACTCCTAGATGAGTGAAAGATTTTGAGTATCACATGGATATTCTGACACACAAACCGTTTTTCGTTTATCCATGTCAGGTACCAACAGCGAAAAAACAGGCCGTTCAAGCCGAAATTGACAAGATGCTTGAATGGGGAGTTAAACAGCGTAGCAACTGTGGATACAATAATCCACTTATTATTGTAAGTAAGAAGGACGGTGGGGTAAGAGTGGCAATTGATGCCAGAACTTTAAGCAAGACAGCGAAGAAGAAAACAGAACGTCCTGAGTCATTAGATGAAGTGTTGCAAAGGTTCTATGATATCAAATTTTTATCCAGCTTAAACCTGACGATTCGTTACTGGCAAATCGCGTTGTATGCCTACTCAAGAAAATATACAAATTTTCTTTTCGCTGGCAAGTGTTATCATTACAAGGTGGTACCTTTTGGTTTAAATACATCAGTTTCTGTGTTCATACGTACTTTGGACTGGGCGTTAGGAAGGGAACTAAGCAGTAGACTCACAATTTACGTGAACGATTTGTAGATAGCTACTCAAGAATGGAGGGAACAGTGTGATTTATTGGAACAGGCATTTATTGCATTACAGAAAGAAGGAATGACGTTGAAGTTTACGAAATGTGAACTAATGAAAAAAGAAATAAAATTTTTGGGAGATATTCTTAACATAAAGGTATGGAGAAGGACCCTGAGAAGCTAAAAGCTATCGACAGGTGTCCCACTCCAAAGAGCAAGAAACAGTTGCAAGCTTATTTAGGGTTATCTGGAGCGTACAGAAAATTTGTAAAAGGGCAAACTTTTAATAGTCAAGCTTTAAATAATTCGTTACGAAAGAATAGTGCATTCGATTGGACTGCTGAATGCTGAAAAGATTCTGAAGGACTTGTAATTGCCATTCCCCATGAGCGCAGACAGCAGCAATTATGAGACTGGAGTAGAAATATATCAGGAAGTGGAATCTGGAAGGGAATTGTTCACTAAACCATTGCCTTCGCAAGCAGGACATAAATTATCTTATTTCAGAAAATGAGGCGTTACCTATAACTCGGGGATTGAAGAAATTTCGTAATTATTTATAGAGGCACAAAATTATTATACATACTGACCATAAAGGTCTCACATAATTTAAGGATTGCATAGTGTTGGATAACAGACTATCTCGTTGGACTTTATGAAAAATGTGTGTGACAGTAACAGTAAACCAAATTGCTGATGCGCTTTCAAGGCTACCTGAAGGCAATGATCAAATCAATTTTTAAAAAATGAGGATGGAGCTTTTAAAATGTAAATCTTAAAAGAGGTAACTGGTAAAATTAGGAGAGTCCAAAACGAAGATGAAGTGTGGAAATCAGTTAAGTTCAAATTTAACAGCAATGATTGTCCACAGATAACAAAATTTTACAAAATATTTTAAGGGGTACTGTTTATTAGAAAAGGGAAAAGTATTGAAGAATGGAAAGTCTGTTAGCCATCAATATAAAACTGATTGATTACTTTCACTTGACATATGGACATTGTGGGGCAAAAAGTGACATGAGAAAATTTCAAGTGTTGCTAAAACTCGGAGTGATGCTCTGAAAAAGGTTACAGAGCATTTAAAGTCAAGCAATATTTGTTAAAGGACTGAAATGGCCAACAATACCAACAGAGGTGCCACGCAGAGTCTTAAACCATCAGATAACTTAGAGCAGCTACCCATGGACCTACAGAGGCTCCTATCTAAAACCGCTGGAAATTTCAACTACATTATAGCTATTTTAGATGTATTTTCAAAATTTATTAAACGGTATCCAATCCGGAAAGCCACAGATACAGCAGTGTTCCATAAAATGATGGAATACTTTAATGAGACAGAAATAAAAGGAGAATGTTATCTGACAATGGTGCACAATTTATTGCAAAATTATGGTTAGATTGAATGGATCAAAAAGAAATACAGTAACTCACATTTCAGCCTACCATCCATCTAGTAATCCCGTAGGACGCTGTATACCAGAATTAGGAAGACTATGCAGGACATACTGTCACCTAAACCATAGAACTTGGGACAAATTTATTCCAAAATTTGAAGTAATCGTGAACTCATTACAACATGAAACAACTGGTTCACATCTGAAGCAATTACGTTAGGCTATAAAACTAAAAGTTTGGTAGGAGAAGTGTTAGATTATCCACCCAGTAAAGAAATGGATTTCGTAAAGAAAAAGGAAATGGTGAGAGAAGTAAGTAGTCAAAAGGCACAATGAAAATTTAACATTGTTGAACTGGTACTTGTTAAAGCTCACGAAAAGTCTAGTGAGGTAAATCACGAGATTCCAAAATTTAAGTACGTTCACTATGGTTCTTTTGAAATTCAAGGAATATCACACCCTAATGCATACTTTCTGTTTTATCCTATGTCCAGGAAACCACTAGGAACTAGAAACATTGTTGACCTAAAGAAGTATATATCGAGAAATGTGTAAAAATTTGTAACTATTACTATTATCTAGTGTTTGTATTATATATAAATTTTATTGCAACCATATTAATATCTGTCAAATTTCAGGTACTGGGATACTTTTGTATAAATGTGCAATGATGAAAACTTGAAACAAATGTGTCATTTAGGGGACTGTTAAGTGAAATAATGCAGCCTAAGAGGCATAACAAACCCATGGTTTTTGATGAAAAACGACTGAAAAAAAATAATTTCAAAATAAAAGGAGCAGCCTAGAAGGAAGAATGCACGAAGTGTTCCTAAAGAAAATGTAAAACGGACTGATTTTGATCACATAAAGAGGCAGCCAAAAGAAAAGCGTATTGGTTCAGAGGAGTCAAGAAGAATTGAAATAATACTCCTACTAGAGGCAGCAAATTTTTCTATTAAATTGTATAATTATATATTATTAATGATAAAATTTTTATATGTGAAGTGTGCTTTTATGATGTAACTTGTTACAGGCTTAAGTGTATAGCGTTTGTAACAGGTAATTGAGAGCGAATAATGGTTCAGGAGGACAATGTTTTAATGTAAATGAACCAATGAAACATATAATTTGAGTATTTCAGTCATGCTTACCTGTAGGGCCACATAATTGAAACAGGGGCATATATAACACTATTTGTTTATGGTTCATCAAAAATTTTCATAATTTTTTGCATCCAAATTTTCTCATATTGGTACTATATTTTCTGTATGTGTAAATTGAAGTTTGCTATACTGGATGTTGAAGTCCTTTGCGCTGTATGTGACTAATGTATGTAAAATATTATGTAAATTGTACATTATGTTAAATAATTTTGTGATGTCATTTTATATTTAAAAATATTTCTGTATATAAACTGCTCGTGTTGATGTACATTTGACAATTGTAAGAAATGGTCACGCTTAGGGCCAACGTAAGAAATGGGTGTTATGTAAAAGCCAGTCTAGTTTTGATTGAAACGAAAGTGGCTCCGGGGAGTGGAAAAGTTGGCAAGGGGGAATTGGCGCGCTACCTAGAGCAAGTGCGGGAAGTAAGTCATACAGTCTCCAGGAAGCAGTGATTGAGCCAACACCCTTGTGGAGCAGGAGAGGCTTTATCTGAAAATTTGCGCAAAAATGACTCGGATGAAGACTGCAAACGGCTTATCGGCATATCTGCGAGTTGTTGGGCTACTGTAGGTAAAATTGAACGACGCCAAGAAGAGAAATTGAGCCCATACAGCAAGATGTTCCAAGCCGTACTGTGGGTAGTGTAGCCGCCATAATTGTTCGCCACACCCAATCCTACAGCCACCAGAATAGATTTTTATGTGCTATTTTACTTTTGTACAGTGTGAACCATAAATTTAAACTGTGTTTTATTAGTGAATAGACATTGTTGAACTTTGAAGAAACTGGTTCACCCTGTAATTTCATCCTAATCATTCACCTATTTAGGATTCCTCCCTGGTGTTTGATTAATTCGAGTAACCTGTTTTACAGACTTATGAAGTGCCAAGTTAATCTAAAGAGGGACAATTTAAATTTTTTGTGTAAATAATGAGATATATGTGTGAGGGACTAAATCCTGTAGTAATTAGGTAAAAGCAAATTACAGTAGTTTTGGTAGCGTTATAAGCCTACACGCTGACGGCAAACACCCTCATGTATGTGCACGTTCGCTTGCCTGCACAATCGCACATGACTGAAAATACATCAAGTCTGAACCTACTTGGACAATCCGTATGCTTTGATACGCCGTATAGAATGAATATCACAAATACCTTCCCCATCCAATAGTATCGTAAGAAAAGTGTCACATTCATAAAAGTATCTCAAGAAAGTCATCTTTAACCCTGAGGTACTGACAGATTTGGTAAGACGAATAGATTATCATTGCTGGCTCCAAACTCTCCATCTAGTTTTTTAAAATATGATGGAGAACTGACTTCGCAAGTTTTGTATTGAATAATGCGTGTATTAAATCAAGCAAGGTTTCTGTTTCAATTACAGATTACCATTTTAAAAATGTGAAACTTCCAAAATGGAATCACGGAACAAATTATGACAAAAATAGCTGAATAATACCTGAAAACAGTATTTTATCCATATGTTTTTCCGTTAACCTGTTGCATGACTTCGACAACGCAACGCCTCCCTTTGAAAATATGTGCTGGAGGGCACTGGTAAAGCTAAAATATTCAGGCTAGCGTACACAATTGTAGAAATAAAACTTGGAAGTTTCACTATCATGCTAAGGGTATAATTTTACCTGTCTGTTGTGGTAGAGTGTTTTCTTCTGAAGTACTTGCCGAAGTCTTCTAGCTTTAGATCCTTGTTATACACTTTCCCAAAAAACAGTCAAATTTAATGTTTGCTGCTTCGGTAATTCTTGCACTTAAACTGTTTTGATAAACAAAAGAAAAGCAAAGAATTGTGTCGAATCGTGAAAACTAGGCGACTCATACTCAAAGAAGAGCGAACGAAACGTTGTCCAGGTTGAAAAAGCTTCACTTTCTCGCTTGCACGGACACTGCTCGTTCAACTGTTGAAATGTTACTGCTCGCGCGTTCGATTGTTAGAAGTATTGGAACCGGGTCATAGGGACAGAATTTTGGGGAAGTAATAAATCATTACTAGGATCATTCGATATGATATCTGCTGTACAGCAGTGAACATAGTAAAAATATCAGTTGAGATGTAATGCTCAGGCTAGAGTGGTCGCAGTTTCAGCTTTTCATTGGTAAACCATTTGATATGTAAAATATGATAGATTATATCCACTTTGAAACGTCCCCTTTTGAACAATTATACACGACTCTCCTTAAACTGACACACAATATTTTTAGCGCAACGCAATCTGACTTTCAAAAAATCCCTACGAAAGAATGGCCCTGACTAACATTAACCTATACCTTTCACAAATCACTTACCTCACAAAAATATTCGTTACTGGAACTACTGCAATACAGCGAGCGCCACTACTGCCAGCTAAATAAAAGATTCAAACTACGGAAGGCACTAACTACTGATAGGCATAGTTAGCAAATGAAAGGTTTTAATAGAGAACAAACAATGTATTTACCTTAATAGCGTTGAAAAATCATAATATACATAACAGTTTATGACATCCAATCTTACAAATTTCCAAACTCCGCCATCTCTCTCCCCACATCCACCACTGCTGGCGGCTCACCTCCAACTGCCCAACGCTACGCGTTGTTCACATCCAGCTGCCGCTGCCCAACACTACAATGGCAGACAACAATGCAAACTAGACACAGACTACACACAGCACAGCCAGTGATTTTTATACAGAGGTGGCGTTACCAATAAAAAAACCTAAACAGCCTACTTACAACTTTTAAAACTGGAGGACGTCAATCTTTGTATTGAACTGGGCAGTTTTCATAATTACGAAACACCCACCTTTATCGTCATATCACCGCACATAACTTTTTAACCCACATTACTTTTACATTTTCGTCATTTAACATTGCCTCTACGCAGCACAATGCACTCTGATGAGCAAGGACATTATGACCACCTACCTAAGAGTCGGTATGTCCACCTTTGGCACGACTAACAGCGGCGACGTGTCGTGGTCTGGAAGCAATGAGGCCTTGGTAGGTCGCTGGAGGTATATGGCATTACACCTGCACACGCTAGTCTCCTAATTCCAGTAAAATCCGGGAAGGAGGCGATGAGCTCTGGCCCCACGTTCAATCTCATCCCAGATGCATTCGATCAGGTACAGAGCTGGCGAGTTGACGGGTCAACACATCAACTGGAACGCGACACTGCGTTCCTCGTAACACATCACACTCCGGGCTATGTGACATGGCGCATTATCTTGTTGAAAATTGGCACTACTCTCGGTAAACGTCATGAAAGGTGTGAGTGGTCTGCTTGGCCGTCATGGTGCCTCGCACGATCTCCACTGGATCCATGGAAGCCGACGTGAATGATCCCCAGAGCATAACGGAGCCGCCGCCAACCTGTCTCCCTCCTGCAGTGCAAGTGTCAAGGAGTTATTTCCCACTATTCACGCCATTACATCGGCATGATGAAGAAGATACCGGAATTCATCAGACGATGCAACTCTCTGCCAATGCGCTAACGTCCAGTGCCAATGGTCATGTGCCCAATTCAGCTGTAGTTGCCGATGTCGTGGGATACGCATGTGTCGTCGCCTGCGGAGGCCCATTGTTAGGAGAGTTCGGTGCACTCAGGGTTCAGACACACTTGCACTCTGCCCCGCATTACATTCTGATATTAGTTGCGCCATAGTTCGTAGCCTGTCCTGTTCCACCAGTCTGCTGAGCCTACGACGTCCGACATCTGTAATGAGAGGTGGCAGCCTAACCCCACGACGCCTGGACGTGATTTCACCTTGGTTTCGCCACATGTTGAAGACACTCACCACAGCACTCCTCGAACACCTGACAAGAAGTGCAGTTTCCGGAATGCTCGTGGCGAACCTCCGGGCCATCACAATTGGTCCTTGGTCACAGATTGATCGCACATCTTCCTCATTCAAAACACGAACAGCACCCTCACTGATACTACACGCACCGTGTGTGTGTCTGACTAGCAGTAGTTCCTGGCCTGGACGGGTATACATCGATAGTAGGTCGGTAGTCATAATGTTCTGGCTGATCAATGCATATTCTTACATCTCTGCTTCTACATCATGGATACTCTGCTAATGCCACTTATGTGCCTGGCATCAAAACCAGCTTCACAACACGTCTCTGTAATTTCACTCTCGAACAGTGCGCGGATGACACGAATACGTGTATCTTACCCAACGAGATCTGTTTGCCCTTATTTTATCGTGTCTCCCAGCGTAGGCTGGCGTCAATAAACTATTTTTGCATAATAAAACGGAGGTTTTGGTTCACTTTCCCCGCAACATTTTCTGTTTGTTCTTTACAACTATTTCCAGTAACAGCCTCTGTTGTTGTACAAGAAAAATTAATTTCAGCACCAACCAAAGTTATTGGGCCTGTCAGTAGTTCTTCTTGTGACCTTTTATTTGGAGTCATCGAAAACGTGTCCACAGTCTTGTAGACAGGCATTCTTGATCTTCTTGCATATCTCCTCCTCGTGTACGGCATGGCTGTGTGCTGCGTGCAGCTACCTCGAGTCAAATGAGCCTGCTGCTGCCTGCGTAGCAGATGTACGTCACTGATAAGATGGGCGCGGCAGGAAGTAGAGCCCTCACAAGCCGCAATGGCGGCGACGGAAGTGCCTTTTTTGAGCGGATCGCCTTTAGTTAAAACTAGAAGGCAATCTGCCAAGCCCTGACCAAGCACTGACCCCTGGGGAGGTGGGTGGGTGTCTTTCATGGCTGTGTGCGCTGCCATCTTGGCGGGTGACCTTGAACGAGTTTCGCTCGGCCGCCGCTAGGGCTCGGCGGATCGCCTTCTAGTTTTAACTAAAGGCGATCCGCTCAAAAAAGGCACTTCCGTCGCCGCCATTGCGGTTTGTGAGGGCTCTACCTCCTGCCGTGCCCATCTTATCAGTGATGTACATCCGCTACGCAGGCAGCAGCAGGCTCATTTGACTCGAGGCAGCCGCACGCAGCACACAGCCATGCTGTACAGGAGGAGGAGATATGCAAGAAGATCAAGAATGCCTGTATACAAGACTGTGGACACGTTTTCGATGACCCCAAATAACGTGTCACAAGAAGAACTACTGACAGGCCCAATAACTTTTGTTGATGCTAAAATTAATTTTTCTTGTACAACAACAGAGGTTGTTACTGGAAATAGTTGGTTAACTCTAGCTATTGTACGAGGTAGTGATAAACCTTTAGAAGGTTTGGAGGCCTACTATGATAGAGACATTATTGCTTATCGTACCTTTTCCATTGGAGTTAAGGGCGATAGGAATTGTAATTTTTAGATATTTCGTTGAGTTCACGGTCTTTCGATTTGATTGATTTATCATGTAACTGAAGTTTAATGGATTCCTTTTAGCACTCATATGGATACCCTCACACTATTCATTATTTTCACACCGTACATATATCTTATCTAATTCGTTTTGCACTTAGTTTTTATTTTCTGATGGTTTTACTAGACGATAAACGACAGCGTCATCTGCAGGCAGCCGAAGACGGCTGCTCAGATTGTCTCCTAAATCTTATATATAGATAAGGAACAGCAGAGGGGCTATAAACCTACGTTGGGGGATGCAAGATATCACTTCTGTTTTACTCGATGACATTCCGTCAAGACAAGCTGAGACAGGGTCTTCCTTGTAGTAAAGTCATACGATTATTCCCTTATTAGCAACTGAAGTGGCTTTTCCTTAACTGAGTAAGGCTGCGGAATAACAGCACCGTTCGAATAGGGAGAAACTAATAAAAGAGTATCTGTGCAGAGATGAAAGGATTCCGTAACAGCGTATGTATACACGCACTTATCCTACAGAAGAATGTGTACACCAAGTGCTCGATAATGCATTTTTGTAAAGTTTGTGAAATTAGTGTCCACCTTAAGACCGTCTTATCACTGCCACTTTTGTTCTTTTTCGAAAGATGAACGCCGATGTCGACCATCAGTCGGACGTTACGGAAGCCTTTCCCGAGTGTGAGTGGAAGCGATCGTCAGCGGGGGTGTCTGGCATTGGCGAGTCCCACAGAGGGCCGACGGTTAGCCGGAAGGCGGCAGTAACGCCGGGCCCGGCGATATATTGGATCCCGTGCCGGGCTTAGCGGCCACATCGCGATATTGCCGGCCCGGAGCGCCGTCTTCATTTAGCACCGCCGGGCCGGGGATTTTGTCGGCCAGACCCGCGCGGAGCCACCAACCGGGGGCCACGGGGCTTAGCTGTTACACAGGCAGTGCCGGCTGCAGGGATTATGTAGCCGGGAGGCGGCAGGGCGAGCGAAAAACTTGTGACTTATACACCTGGCCGTCTGCTGCCACGTGGGCGCCAGATTTCTGCACTGGTGTCTCTCACACCGCTAACTTTCTTAAGCTAGGTACACGCGTGAGAGTCTTTCACTCTCGGGCAGTTCTTGTGAGTAATACGTGTCGCATAAACAGCTCGAGAGTCAGCTCGCCGGCAGTGTCCGAGAGTGGGAGGAGACCCCAGATGGTCGCACTCTGCGAGTTTCGACCTCTCCTATAGAGGGCAGCCTCCATCTCTCGAGAGCTGCTCGCCTTAGCTACCAGACAAGAAAGAATGAAAGAGAGAGGTGACAGTTGTCGGTTAGTATTCAGCGGCCATTTTTTGTCCCAGATTTCTTACGTATTTCACAATTTTCACTCTACGACATCTTGTAATCTACACGGAAAAAAATCAGAACACCAAGAAGGAGATGTTCGACATAAACGATGCTTGTTGGCGTCTACTCAGATTTTGCGCCAGTCGCAAAGAGTGGAGATAGCAGCGCCACTATGAGGATACGAATCACGTTTGGTTTAATTATGTGGTGTAACGGTCGTGAGTGTTAGCTACTTTTGACAGTGAACATGGTGAGCTAGTCAAGAATGTCTTTAATATGACAAAGACGCCATTATCAACGTCTTATCGACTTTGAACGGGGTCGAGTAATAGGGTTAAGAAAAAATGTTCAAATGTGTGTGAAATCTTATGGGACTTAGCTGCTAAGGTCATCAGTCCTTACCTAAATTATTCTAAGGACAAACACACACACCCATGTCCGAGGGAGGATTCGGACCTCCACCGGGACCAGCCGCACAGTCCATGACTGCAGCGCCTTGACGGCTTGGCTAATCCCTCGCGGCTAGGGTTAAGAGAAGCCGGATGTTCCTTCGGCGATACTGCAGAAAGGCTTGGCAGGAATGTACCCACTGTACATAATTGCAGGCAGCGTGATCACGAGAATGTACGATAGCAGTAAGACGGGGCTCCAGACGGCCAGCTATCAAGCTGGAACACCATCGCGTTCGCGTATGAATCTGGCGCACTACACTGCGTCTGAAGCAATAATTTGATCAGCAGTTGGAACCTCAGTGATGCAATGAACTGTTGCAACACGGCTACTTCAAGGACGGCTCCAAGCCAGACGCCCCGTAGCGTGCATTCCACTGACGCCAAACCACCGCCCTTTGCGGTTTCAGCTGTCTCAAGCGAGAGCTCATTGGACTACAAGGTTGAGGAGATCTGCTGTGTTTTCTGATGAAAGCCGGTTTTGCCTCGGTGCCAGTGATGGCCGTATGTTGGCTAGAAGGTGTCCAGTTGACGGTCCGCAACCAACCTCTCCGCGTGCTAGACACACGAGAGCTACACCAGTTAATGTATCAGCATTTCACATTTGCAATGGGTTATCCCGCGCTTACATTACTCTGTTATTCTTAATTGTTAATCGATTAAATATGTTATCTAGACAAGCAAGGCTGTTTAGGTTTTTATGTTGGTAACGCCATGTAGCGCTCTGTATGAAAATCACTGACTGTGCTGTGTACATTGTTGGAATAATCGCTATTGTAGTGCTGGGCAGTTGGCTGAAAACAGCTCGTTGCGCTGCGCAGTTGGAGGTGAGCCGCCAGCAGTGGTGGATGTGGGGAGAGAGATGGCAGAATTTTGAGAGCGGACGATCTGCACGTGTGTCCATCAGAAAGAGTAATTTTGTAATACCGGATATCATGAATTGATATATATATTATGACTTTTGAACACTATTAAGGTAAATTAATTGTCTGTTCTCTATCAAAATCTTTCATTTCCTAACTATGCCTATCAGTAGTTAGTGCCTGCAGTAGTTATAATCTTTTATTTAGCTGGCAGTAGTGGCGCTCGCTGTATTGCAATAGTTCGGGTGACGAAGATTTTTGTGAGGTAAGAGATTCGTGAAAGGTATAGGTTAATGTTAAACAGGGCCATTCTTTTGTAGGGATTATTGAAAGTCAGATTGCATTGCGCTAAAAATATTGTGTGTCAGTTTAGTGTGGATCAGAATAAGTAAAGAGAGAAATCTCTGAGTACGTTCAGTTCTGCTCAGCTGTTTGAAAATCAAATAACATAAGAGGTTTATCAGGACAGTAATTCAATAATTGTTCTAAGGGGACGTTTCAGTATTTCCAAAATTTAATTACTTTTTTGTGTTGTGATTTTCTTTTCATGAGTGTATTTTACTCTACTCATGCACACATTAAATAAAATTATCTCTGAAGCTGCTTGTTTTGAGGTGTAACATGTGACCATGGCATGTTTCTGACAGACCAATTCACCCGTTTCATCTCGTTAACGAACAGCCTGTTTCAAAAGTTCCAGAAATATCAATGCTACGCAACAAATAACATATGAAAACATCATAACATATTATATAGAATTAACAAACTAAAATAAAAAAAAAATCACTGAAGAGACTCCATCTCACGTTACTATGAAAATATGAATATTAGATTAGCGCACTACCTACTGCACAACAAAGGACGGACACAGTCAGCTTCAGGATCGGCAGAGAGGGGGCTGGCAGGGCCGAATTCTGAGGCCTGACCACATGGTATGGGACTTTTTTGTTTTATTTTATTATCTTTATTTATTTTTATGTTAACATGATACACAAAAGGCATATAAATAAAATCATACTTAATCCTACTTGGTTTCTGCCAATGAAAAAAGAAGAAAATTCGTTTCCAGCCATGGCCTGCATCAATCCTGTTTATTATTTTTATTTATTACACAAAAAGATTCAAGACAAACAAGGCCACAAAAATGAAATAAACTCTCTAACAATGTGTCTGAAATGGGACCATGAGGAAAATACCAAGAGGACCAGTTAACTCAATATCTTTTTCTTTTCAAGCGTACCAGTCGCAAGGTGATAAGTATGAAGCACACGGACAGAAAAGGGACTCCACACTTCATGTAACTCCTTCACGATTGAATATGAAGTAACGAACATTAGCAAAATACTCACGAGAGCGAGGCATCCTTTCCCATGTGCAATGGGCCGTAACTATATATTAATAAAAGGCATTATGGTCCGGGTTATATCCGCTCCCCAACAAGTGCTGAACATAAGGCCTGACAAGCCACATATTCGAGAAAGAACTTTGAATCGGAACGCAGGAGATTCTCCCTGGAGATTGCCGCTTCCATCATCCTGGGAAGAAAGGCCAATTGTCGGCGGAGTTAACTCCAATGTCTGTGTTCTCAGGCGACGAACCGAATACATAACGTATCCGTTTCACGGCAACGACTGCATCGGTCTCTCTCACTAAGGCCAATACGAGAAAGTCGAACGTTAGTGGGAACAAGGTGGTGAATTACTTGGTACCATGAGGACGTCACTTCCATCGGAGAAGTAGGTAGGTTGACGTTGGACCAAACAAACTTCTAATCTGTCTCTGGTGATAGGAACTCCACAGACGAAGTGCGATCTGGAAACGTCCTGTGACATAACAGAATTTTCACAGAGAGATGCGACTGGGAAAGAATAACTTATCAAGTGTTCATAGCTCTTCATGTTTAACAGACATTTTTTTCTTGTTTTGGTTCACACCAGCACTTCTGAGAGTTGCCTACCCTACAATTTTTGCAACAACAGTATCCATACACATATATACATGAAGTATTAAAACGATTTTAATTTTAATTGAATCAGCTGTGTGTTTTCGGTGAAACATTCTAAATTAACTAAACAAACACTGTTTTTTGCCTTAGTTCAAAAATTTTATTGTTGTTACTGGACAACCTAGGTTTCCGGCTATAAGCCTGATTCAGACTTTGCGGAACATCGTCTTAACAATAACTACAAATACATAACAGATGTACAAGTCTTCCACATAGAGGAAAAGGGGGCTGAGCACCAACAGTTAGAAATTTTAGAAATTAAAAAACAGTTGTGTGTATCCCCACAACCCAATTCAATTATTCACCTCTTTTAGATGATATAATTCCAGGATAGTACTAAAACGTCAGACCTCAGTCCGTCAGTAGATAAAAAGTTATTGGCTAATTCAAAACTTAATTCCCTATTCACGTTGGTGTAATTGCTGAGTTGTGAAATTTCACACGTAATTTGTTAAAAAATGGTTAGTGAAGTAATTTTACAGTAAACCAAGGATCGATAAATTAAGAAGTTGAGATGACTATCTTTCCCTTATCATCATGTATAGCTTTGCATTTTTATCTTTGGGAATCAGTAATGTACTTGAAAATGTGCTTATAACCCGAAACCTTGATTCTACAGCAACAAGTATTTGCTTCGTGATACATTACCCGTGCTAAAATGGACCGTTTACCAATTGCGGAAAAGGTCGATATCGTGTTGATGTATGGCTATTGTGATCAAAATGCTCAACGGGAGTGTGCTATGTATGCTGCTCGGTATCCTGGACGACGTCATCCAAGTGTCCAGATCGTTCGCCGGATAGTTACGTTATTTAAGGAAACAGGAAGTGTTCAGCCACATGGGAAACGTATACCACGACCTGCAACAAATGATGATGCCCAAGTAGGTGTTTTAACTGCTGTCGCGGCTAATGCGCACATCAGTAGCAGACAAATTGCGCGAGAATCGGGAATTTCAAAAACGTCGGTGTTGAGAATGCTACATCAACACCGACTGCACCCGTACCATATTTCTATGCACCAGTAATTGCGTGGCGACGACTTTGAAAGTTGTGTACAGTTCTGCCACTGGGCACAAGAGAAATTACGGGACGATGAAAGATTTTTTGCACGCGTTCTATTTAGCGACGAAGCGTCATACACCAACAGCCGTAACGTAAACCGGCATAATATGCACTATTCGGCAAAGGAAAATCCACGATGGCTGCGACAAGTGGAACATCAGCGATCTTGGCGGGTTATTGCGTGGTGCGGCATTATGGGAGGAAGGATAATTGGCCCCCATTTTATTGATGGCAATCTAAATTGTGCAGTGTATGCTGATTTCCCACGTAACGTTCTACGGATGTTACTACAAAATGTTTCATTGCATGACAGAATGGATGTCCGGCACATAGCTCGCGTGCGGTTGAAGCGGTATTGAATGGCATATTTCATGACAGGTGGATTGGTCGTCGAAGCACCATACCATGACCCGCATGTTCACTGGATCTGACGTCCCCGGATTTCTTTCTGTGGGGAAAGCTGAAAGATATTTGCTATCGTGATCCACCGACGACGCCTGACAACACGCGTCAGCGCATTGTTAATGCATGTGCGAACATTGCGGAAGGCGAACTAGTCGCTGTTGAGAGGATTGTCGTTACACGTATTGACAAATCCACTGAGGTTGACGGAGATTATTTTGAGCGTTTGTTGCATTAATGTGGTATTTACAGGTAACCACGCTGTAACAGCATGCGTTCTCAGAAATGAAAAGTTGACAAAGCACATGTATCACATCGGAACACGCTACTGTCGCAGGTTCGAATCCTGTCTCGGGCATGGATGTGTGTGATGTCGTTAGATTGGTTAGGTTTAAGAAGTTCTAAGTTCTAATGGAAAGATGGCCTCAGAAGTCCCATAGTGCTCAGAGCCATTTGAACATCGGAACAACCGCAATAATATGTTCAAACTTACCTACGTTATGTACTTTAATTTAAAAAACCTACCTGTTACCAACTGTTCTTCTAGAATTGTGAGCCATATGTTTGTGTCTATTACAGCGCCATCTGTCACAAAGCGAAAAAATTGGTCCAACTAAAACATTCATATTACTTTACATACTACACGAATATGTAATAAAAATGGAGGTTCCTATTTAAAAAAAAAAACAGTTGATATCTGTTTGACCTACGGCAGCGCCATCTAGCGGGCCAACCATTGCGCCATCTGGTTTCTCCTTTAAAGCTAGACAAGTTTCGTTCTTTGTAGTTTTTTCGTTTGACGCTTATTTTCTGGATACTTTGCCCGGTCACGATCAATGGACCACACTGTATATACAGGGTGTTTCAAAAATGACCGGTATATTTGAATCGGCAATAAAAACTAAAGGAGCAGCGATAGAAATACACCGTTTGTTGCAATATGCTTGGGACAACAGTACATTTTCAGGCGGACAAACTTTCGAAATTACAGTAGTTACAATTTTCAACAACAGATGGCGCTGCAAGTGATGTGAAAGATATAGAAGACAACGCAGTCTGTGGGTGCGCCATTCTGTACGTCGTCTTTCTGCTGTAAGCGTGTGCTGTTCACAACGTGCAAGTGTGCTGTAGACAACATGGTTTATTCCTTAGAACAGAGGATTTTTCTGGTGTTGGAATTCCACCGCCTAGAACACAGTGTTGTTGCAACAAGACGAAGTTTGCAACGGAGGTTTAATGTAACCAAAGGACCGAAAAGCGATACAATAAAGGATCTGTTTGAAAAATTCCAACGGACTGGGAACGTGACGGATGAACGTGCTGGAAAGGTAGGGCGACCACTTACGGCAACCACAGAGGGCAACGCGCAGCTAGTGCAGCAGGTGATCCAACAGCGGCCTCGGGTTTCCGTTCGCCGTGTTGCAGCTGCGGTGCAAATGACGCCAACGTCCACGTATCGTCTCATGCGCCAGAGTTTACACCTCTATCCATACAAAATTCAAACGCGGCAACCCCTCAGCGCCGCTACCATTGCTGCACGAGAGATATTCGCTAACGATATAGTGCACAGGATTGATGACGGCGATATGCATGTGGGCAGCATTTGGTTTACTGACGAAGCTTATTTTTACCTGGACGGCTTCGTCAATAAACAGAACTGGCGCATATGGGGAACCGAAAAGCCCCATGTTGCAGTCCCATCGTCCCTGCATCCACAAAAAGTACTGGTCTGGGCCGCCATTTCTTCCAAAGGAATCATTGGCCCATTTTTCAGATCCGAAACGATTACTCCATCACGCTATCTGGACATTCTTCGTGAATTTGTGGTGGTACAAACTGCCTTAGACGACACTGCAAACACTCGTGGTTTATGCATGATGGTGCCCGGCCACATCGCACGGCCGACGTCTTTAATTTCCTGAATGAATATTTCGATGATCGTGTGATTGCTTTGGGCTATCCGAAACATACAGGAGGCGGCGTGGATTGGCCTCCCTATTCGCCAGACATGAACCCCTGTGACTTCTTTCTGTGGGGACACTTGAAAGACCAGGTGTACCGCCAGAATCCAGAAACAATTGAACAGCTGAAGCAGTACATCTCATCTGCATGTGAAGCCATTCCGGCAGACACGTTGTCAAAGGTTTCGAGTAATTTCATTCAGAGACTACGCCATATTATTGCTACGCATGGTGGATATGTGGAAAATATCGTACTATAGAGTTTCCCAGACCGCAGCGCCATCTGTTGTTGAAAATTGTAACTACTGTAATTTCGAAAGTTTGTCCGCCTGAAAATGTACTGTTGTCCCAGGCATACTGCAACAAACGGTGTATTTCTATCGCTGCTCGTTTAGTTTTTATTGCCGTTTCAAATATACCGGTCATTTTTGAAACACCCTGTATCATCGTCGTGGTATAGTGTGTATATGTAAATACTGTTGAGACGTATTCATTAGTGCTGTTTGAGTACGAAATATGTTGTTGTCTGATGCATGTTCTTTGTACAGATGATTTCGTGGAAGAGGAGCAGCATGGGTATGTTATATCCTGCGAACAGTGTGTGTGCCCCGAGCATGACGTCACCGCGCATGTGTGTTGGAATCGGTCGCTAAGTGTATCAGCGCGGGCTGGCCACTGTACGCCGCCTGTGGGAGGCGGGCGCACAGCGAGATCTCCACCGCGACTCACGTATTCTGGGCAGGGAGCAGCTCCAAGTGGTTCTCTTGTGTGTGTCTTCCTGTGCACGGTCCGCGTCAGTGTACTGCGCCGTGTAACGTGGGGATCCACATGAATTTGTTTTCTGTTGTATATGACTGCTTCATGAATAAAGCCATATTTGGGTTACTTTGGACGGCCTCATGTACTACATAGTTACTACACAATTAGTGACGAGTTTGGAACGGTTTTCGCTTGTGAATCTTTACTTGTTGTTTCATCAAGTTTATTCATTATGGACACGGTGATACTCGCCCTGAATGAACAACTTACTTCGCCTGCGACCGTTTTGTCAGCTTCTGTTAACGGACAGGATACTGTTCTTCCTGTCCATCCACCAGTTCCCTTCGTATAATGATTCGGCAGAGAATTGGGACGCATAATAAAAAAAAAAATCTGACAACATTTGTTTGGCTTTCCGTGTGACAGACACGAATTTGTGCAAAGTCTTCTTCCTCTCGTGCATTCCACGTAAGGTGTATCACTTCCCATGTCAGCTTGCTCCTTTACAACAACCAGCAGCTCGACCTTTCTCTCGGATTTGCAGTTTATTGTCCAGATACCATCGCAAACAAATGGATGTCATAGCGGCGCGAGCTGAATTCTAGCGACACTGTAAGAAATCAAACCAGCCATACAAGGCCCGGACAGCGGAACTTCACAGCCTTAGCCATATCAATTCGTTACTAATGCCCTAACAAATCTTATGCAGACCCTACGGTGCACGATGCCATTATCTATGAAGACCCCGCCCCCTCCCCCCGCTGTCTGGAGTTTTGCAAATATCACACACAGTCTTTTGAAGTTTCTCGGGCATCGGGTCACCAAATTGAAACGTGAGGTCATGTGGCAGTAATGTAAGTGATGCAATACGATGTGCCCACTAGGATGACAGATACAGGATAACAATTATCTAACTACATGAAATAAAAGCGTCATAACTTCTGAGCAGTTTGCGTTAGGACATTCAAACTACACGGTTGGATGCGGGGCAGGATAAGAATTAGTATGGCATGTATGGTCTTGTTTTGCGATTAAGCACACTTTCATTTGGATGGAATCGTCAATAAGCAAAATTCACGCATTTTGGGGGACTGAGAATCCACATATCGCGAACGAGAAGTCTCTTCACGTTCAACGGATGACAGTGTGGTGTGCAATTTGCAGTCACGGAGTAATAGGAGCGATATTCCTTGATGGCCCATTCACTACCGAATGGTACGTGAAGGTTTTGGGAGATGATTTCATCCCCATTATCGAAAGTGACTCTGATTTCGACAAGATGTGGTTCATGTAAGACGGAGCTCGATCCCATTGAAGCAGGAGAGTGATGTCCTAGAGGAGCATTTTAGTGACCACATTCTGATACCCAGAGGCCACTGGACTGGGCCTGGATTGGTCGCCATATTCTCCGGATATGAACACTGAACAAAGAAGAAGACGCAATAGCCATCCACAGACAAAGACATGGAGTTGAACAATGACATGGAACTAAACCACATGTACTCACTTTTACGCTCCTTCTACAAGGTGGAGACAGGTGGTGATCTCGGTTTCTGTCTGGGCTTCATGCTTCTTCCACTGACTGTGAGAGTACATCTGTCTTATATCCCCTGACGTCATAATCATGTCAGCAGGAGCAGTGTTCCTATTAGTCCCCTGCCAATTTTTAGGAGAGAGTTATGTTGTGTTCCTATTGATTCCCAAGGGAGGTGCTAGGGGAAGAAAACAATTTCAAGCGCCCTCTGTGGGAGTGTTGTAAACTAGCTCAGCTGAGACCCACACACTCAGGTACATTCTCTCTGGGTAGTGGAATAGGGCAAAGTTGCCTCCTGCACTGTGGATTGACGAGCCATTACGAAAGAATGTGAAAAACACCACATAGACAGTAGCTGCGAATTGCTTTGCTATTATTTCCTCAAAAGTATGTACCCCACACCCATCCATTATCACCTCCTTCCATTCACTGTGTAGGAAGTTATTGATGCAATCTTCAGCTTCATGCTTACAGGTTATACACTTACTAAACTCCTCTCTCAACATCTCGCCAATTAACACATTATGACAATACATTCCTCTTCAGCAGCTCCAAACACAGTCTCCTTTTTCCATTGATTCACAAGTGGTTGAGGGGGAGTGTGCAGTGATGGAGGGGAGGGGACGGCTGTGATATTTCCCAGGATCAGGAAAAGTGGCTCAGAAGTGAACTGGGAGGAGGTGATAAAAAAGTGTCCCTTTCCACAGGTGTTGGGAGGAGGAGGAGGAGGAGATAGAGAGGAGGAATGGGGGTTTCTCAGAAGGATGCGTTATCCACAGTCAGTTATCATAACAATAGGTATAAATCCGTTACCATAACAATAGCTCAGGGGAAGGACCCATTATTCCTGAATTTATGCTTGCCCCTGAATGTATGCAACCCACAGAATGAAAATGGCTCAGGATTGGCTTTGTCTGAATACTCAGATGTAGACTCAATTCACAATTCTCTAGTGATGAAAACTAGGCTGTAGTTTAAGAGATTAGTCAGGAAGAATCACTGCACCAAGAAGTAGGATGGAGAATTATTAAGGAATGAAGAGATACGCTTGACTTTCTCGAAGCCTATAGGCAATGCTGTAACGAAGATATCAGTAGGCAGTTCAGTTGAAGAGGAATAGACATATCTAAAGAGGGAAATCACAGATGTTGGAAAAGAAACATAGGTACAGAGAAGATAAGTGTGAAGAAACCATAGGTAACAGAAGAAATACTTCTGTTGATCAACGAAAGAATGAAGTACAAAGAAGTTCAGGGAAATACAGAAATACGAGTCACTTAGGAATGATATAAATTGGGAGTGCAGGGAACCTAAGCGAAATGGCTACATAAAAAATGTTAAGAAATCGAAAGGAAATATTTGTCATAAGAACTGACTCAGCGTATAGAACTGTGTAAACAACCTTCGGTGAAATTAAAAGCAAGGGTGGTAACATTAAAAGTTCAATGAGAAATTTATTGTTAAATACGGAGGAGAGAGAGGTAAAGAGAGAAAAAGAGAGAGAGAGAGAGAGAGCAAATAAATGGAAACAAGGCCTCCATGAGGGGGAAGATTGATGTAATAGAAGAAGAAACAGGAGTCGATACAGAAGAGATAAGGCATCCAGTATTGGAATCAGAATTTAAAAGAGCTGTGGAAGACTTAAGATCAAATAAGACAGAATAGACAGAATCATTTGGGGAAGTGGCAAAAGACGTTTATTCATGATAGTGAGTGGAATGAATGTGTCTGGCGCTATATCATCGGACATTCTGAAAAACATCATCCTCACAATTCCGAACATTGCAATGGCTGACAAGTGGGACAATTATCGCACAATCAACAGCTTAAGAATCGAAATTGCTGACAAGAATAATAAACAGAAGAATGAAAAAGAAAACTGAGGAAGTGTTAGGTGACGATCAGTTTGTCACTAGAAAAGGCAAAGGCACCAGAAAGGCAGTTCTCATGATAGGTTGATAATGAAAGCAAGACTAAAGAAAAATCAACACATATTCATAGGATTTATCCACTTGGAAAGAGTGTTCGTCAATGTCAAGTAGTGCAAGATGTTCGAAATTCTGAGAAGAGCCAAGAGTGGACAATAAGAGTGGAAGACCAAGAACAAAGTGCTCGGGTTAAAAAGGGGGTAGGACAAGGATGCTGTCTTCTACCCTACTGTTCAACCTATGCATTGAAAAAACAATCACGGAAATAAAGTTCGAGAGTGAAATTAAAATTCAAGGTTAAAGGATATCGATGATAAGATTCGCTGATAACATTGTTGTCCTCACTGAATGTGAAGAAGAATTACAGGATCTGCTGAACGGAAAGAACAGACTAATGAGTGCAGAATATGGATTGGGAGTAAATCGAAGAAAGACCAAAATAACGAGAGTAGCTGAAATGAGAACAGCGAGAAACTTAACATCGGGATTGGTGATCACAAGCAGATGACGTTAAAGAATTTACTACCTAGGCAGCAAAATAAGTCACAACGGACGGAACAAGGAGGACATATGAAGCAGACAAACACTGGAAAAAAGTGCATTCCTGGACAAGATACGTAAATAGTATCGTACATAACCCTCAATTTGAGAAGGAAGTTTCTGAGAATGTCTGTTTGGAGCACAGAATTGTATGGTATTGAAACATGGACTATGGGAAACCGAAACAGAAGGGAATAGAAACAACTGAAATGTAGTTCTAAAGAAGAATGTTAAAAATTAGGCGAACAGATGAGGTCTGCAATGTGGAAGTTCTCCGCAGAATCGGCTAGGAAAGGAATATATGGAATACACTGACTAGAAGAAGGGACAGGACATCTGTTAAGACAGCACGAAATAATTTCCATGGTGCTAGAGGAAGCGGCAGAGGGTAAAACGTATAGAGGAAGACAGAGCGGAATACATCTAGCAAACTACAATGCAAGTTGCAAGATGATGAGGTTTAACTTGAAAAGGGTAAACAACTTTCAGCAATGTTAAATACAGTACATTTACTAGTTTTATTGCATCCAATCACTGTGCATGGGGGCTTAATTAAATATTAATTGGAAATGTTTTTCGTTTTAGTAACTGTATGTCCGATTACGCAGTGTCTCGTAAACGGCTGGCCCTGACTAGTATTATTACGCTATCTGACTGCAACAAACAATGTAAGTAGATTTTCGTAAACACAATTAATTAATTAAGTCCCCAGCAACTATAAGACCTACAAAACCAATAAACACAAGAGTAACTGTTCTGTATGTGGGAGTGTGACTCAACGTCCACATCTGGCACGGTTCTTCTCCAACAAGACAAGAATTTTTAAATACCAACTATACTGACGTGACAAAGAAATTTAGAAAAACTATAATTACGCAAGAAAACCAGAATTCACTCTAATACAAGAACACAAGCCAGATGCTTTGTTGACTGAACCTGTAGTGACGCATTATTTCAGACACACAATTAATAAAAGAACATTGTAGTTTTTACCTTCATATATATTGACGAAATGCACACAATAACATCTGCTATCTCTCCCATCAAATAACTGCATAAAACATGGAACAACACTCTTTACTACAACATCTAGACAAGCACTCACTGCCACAAACTCTTAACACGCACTCTGTCCTCTACGATCTCCTAACAAGCACTGACTTCTACGATCTCTTCACAAGCACTGACTGCTACGAACTCCCGACAATCACTGACTGCTACGAGTTCTAAACAGGCACTGTGGAGGCGGCTTAATAGTACTCTTTGGCGCAATCTCTGGCGCAGTGGCACAGTGTAGCCACCTTTCATATGCCCCTCCTCCACAGGCCAGAATTTGATGGTATTTTTGCCAGCATTGGTGGTGAAAATACCACCAAATTCGTCCAGAAAAATACAGACAAAAATAAAAGATAATATTAATACCTAAAGATCACATAATTAGTTAAAAATTTTGGCTTTGCACTGACCTTTCACTAACCTAATATATGAAATACAGTAAGCAATACAACTTCTTTTCATGCATGTGGCTTTACATAATAGTTTACACAATATACAAAAAATCAGTTTATACAAATGTTCACATAAAATGCTTTCAATGATTAGTTTATACAAAAAAAAAAGATACTAACAGGTGACATCTTTTCAGTAGAAGCAGTCCATCAGTTGCACCCAGTAAAGTTTAGCAGGTACACCCAGCAACAAGTCACATTAGTTCAGTAGAGGCAATCCATCAGAGGTACCCAGCAATGTTGAGTAGGTGCAGACAGCAACAAGTGACTTCATTTCAGTAGAAACAGTTCATTAGATGCAACCAGCAATGTTGAGCAGGTGCACACAGCAAGAAGTAACATCATTTCAGTAGAAACAGTTCTAACAGTGGCACCCAGCAATGTTGAGTAGGTGCAGACAGCAACAAGTGACATTATTTCAGTAGAAGCAGTCCATCAGAGGCACCCAGCAATGTTGAGCAGGTGCAGACACCAACAAGTGACGCCATTTCAGTAGAAGCAGTCCATCAGTTGCACCCAGCAATGTTGAGAGCAGGTGCAGACACCAACAAGTGATATCATTTCAGTAGGAGTAGTCCATCAGTTGCACCCAGCAATGTTGAGTAGGTGCAGACACCAACAAGTGACACCATTTCAGTAGAAGCAATCCATCAGTTGCACCCAGCAATGTTGAGCAGGTGCAGACAGCAACAAGTGACATTATTTCAGTAGAAGCAGTCCATCAGTTGCACCCAGCAATGTTGAGCAGGTGCAGACAGCAACAAGTGACATTATTTCAGTAAAAACAGTTCATCAATTGCACCCAGCAATGTTGAGTAGGTGCTCACAGCAATAGGGGACATCTTTTCAGTAGAAGCAGTCCATCAGTGGCACCCAGCAATGTTGAGTTGGTGCAGACAGCAACCAGTGACTTCATTTCAGTAAAAACAGTTCATCAGTTGCACCCAGCAATGTTGAGTAGGTGCAGACACCAACAAGTGACATCATTTCAGTAGGAGCAGTCCATCAGTTGCACCCAGCAATGTTGAGTAGGTGCAGACAGCAACAAGTGACACCATTTCAGTAGAAGCAGTCCATCAGTTGCACCCAGCAATGTTGAGCAGGTGTAGACACCAAAAAGTCACATTTCTCAGCAGAAGCAGTTCCACAAAATTCACTAACACTGATCACACTGTTCATCAGAGTTTATGAGCAGAAATTAAACATGTCCTAGTGGCACCAATCATGTAGAAAAGGTACAAATAACAGTCCATAATTTTTTAGAATCACTAATCACACAGTTCTTCAGCAGAAATTAAACATGACTAAATGTCACACATCATGTTGAAAAAGTGCAGGTAACAGTTCAGAATATTTATCTTCACTAATCAGACAGTTCAGGCATGAACAATAGTTTGAATGCACATACAAATGCTTTTACAGTAACATACAAATCATAACAAACACACAAATGATGTCAGATAATTGTCCTATTAACTATTACAATACACAAATACCAGTAAACTTATAATATTTATGGGTGTCAGTGTAAGCCACTACCAACAAATAAAATAATATTTTGAGATAGGTGGCTAGGATTAGTAAAGGAAAACACACAGAACACACTCACTCATCTCTCATCCACATTAAATACTACTGTGTAATTGAATAGTATTAACTGTGTAAATGTAATTCTGTCAAAATCTGATGTTCATCATGTGTATCAACTAGTAGTGGCAGCAATGTATAACAGTCAATAATAGTTAAGTCAACGTCATAGTCATCATGTCAAGACGAATGTTTGCCAAGCCAGATCAAAATGTACTGTTGTTGAACAACTGTCAGTGAGCCAAGATATGCAATTACTTCCTCTCTCCAAAAAAAAGTATATACTGCTTAGTGATTTAACAAAGTGTGTGTATAGACTATCTTCCTTCTATTTTAGTGTTCTAGTCTGGTATCTTCATCCTCCTTGTTCCATAAGACCAACAAAAAAAGAATATGCTCCTCACTTACTTTACCTCTTATACACCAAAACTCCAATAATCATCTGCATCACATAATCTCAATAATACCTCAATAATACCTCTTCAATACGTCTTATCATCAATATCATTTACCTTACCTCTTGTCCACAAAAACTCCAATAATCATCAACTTCATATAATCTCTATACCTCAATAATACGTCGATAAATATAAACCTCAGCACCAATATCATTTCATTTCCATTACAACTCTTTCCTCTAGTCAGTCTCCTCGAACAAGTACAGATAAAATCCTAATGCAACTTCAATTCAGCATCCCATACAATCCGAAGACACATTGTCAACACACAACCTCTGTGTAATCCATCTGAGCCCAATCTTCTACTCATTATAAATTATAAGATACATTTTGGTTCCTTGTCCATCATTAAATAAAAGAAATGCATACCTGACCTCTAACAGACTTAGTTCGAATAACTCTCAGTAATTAAGTACGATTACGGAGTGTGAATGATCATAATATTTCACAGTGTGTACACCACTTCAAGAATTATGGCAGAAGCAAACATGTGGAGTATTTCTTGTATCAAGTGTCACTTCCTATTTCAATTGCTCACGAAAAATGCAGTGTAATACTGTCAATGGTCTAAACCTAGTTTTGGTCTGTCATGTCGTTAGCTTCCTTCCTATTAGCATAAATTTATACAGTTTCCATAAAGCCTCAGCTCATGTGACTTCAACGAGGTTCTTTGTACCAATGTCGTTCGTCGAATTATAGCAGTTCATTTTTTTATCTTAAAAATATAAGGCACTGAGCGTAAGCAAAACATGCAATAGCGAGTAAATATACCAGTAGAGAACAGAATGTCAACAAGTGGATGCAGCACAATCCCTACAACGAGGCTCTGCCAAGTGAACAATCTATAATTAATACATTAGTGTGACCTAAACTCTATGTTTGTACACTGTACATCAGCATTGCTATATTCTAAATTAAAGAGTAGTTATGACAACAAAACAGAAATGTATAAATATACAATACATACGCATAGCAGCAAACAGGCCATTAGCATCATATCAGCATAAGCAAATAAATGTTCATATGTCATCTTAGCAAGTAAACATGGAGGCGCAAGCAGATAAATCACAAAGTATAACTTACATACATATCAGCACAACTAATCAGGTGACAATTATAATTTAAATAAATAAGCACAGCAGGCACATAATAAAAAAAATATGACATCAGTGAAAAAAAAGCAGTGCAGCCAAGCGATGCATAATATACACAAGTTACAACCCAGTTCATTAATAATCATTGTCAAAATCAGTTAACGTACGCAATCACGTCGCTTCACAAGTAAATTCATAGAACATGAAATTAGCACAAAGTATGAATCACGTAATCGCGAGCAGCAAATTACGTCTAAAGTACGTACCTAAGTGGAAATATGTTACCTGAAAAATGAACTCAATTAATAGTTACCCTTTTTAGTTTATTAGTTTCTTCATCGAAATTACATTCTTCCTGAAAATTTCTCGATAGCAAGTCCTCTTAACGTCGGAGACACACAGAGTTTACCTGAAGTTCTTAAATATTTTATAGAACCGTATCCTGAAAAATACTGAATGTTAATAACATAATTCATCAAGTCACTATAGCTTTATACTGAATTTAGTCGGAGAAATTAGACTGTGTATTTGTTTACGGCTGTCAGTGCTTTCGCACTGAGCGCTCGATCAGCTGTGGGCGCGTGACGTAGGAAGCTATTGTTCACGGTCAACGACTGCCTTGTGCGGCGCGCAGACTTGACTGTTGCTTTGAGTATGTGCCGCCGCCAAAACACAGCGCGGTATCCTTGTACTCTCCGCATGTTTACATCTAGCTGTTAGTTTTTCACAAGTATGTCATTCCACAAAAAATTTTTACGTTTGATATATGATGTATTCCTTTAGAGCGTCGTGATTTAAGAGTTTCTACTTCAACAGTGTTATCATGTATAATTTTGCGAATTCTATATGGACCGTTATAAAGCAGAAAAAATTTGCGACACAAGCCTTTTCCTTTGTGCGACAAACGATGAGATTTAATTAATACCTTTTGACCAACTGACAAGATTTTTAAACGACCAGGACGCTTAGCTGATTTCTCTCTTCTAGCAGCCGCTGATGCAATATTTCGTAGAGCCATGTTCACAACTTCAGAATGTCGTAGTTTCCGTGAAGGCGGAAAAGGAACGATTTCAGAAATGCGGTTTGTCGGTGCTTTATTTTTTAATGTCAATGTAGGCGGTAAAGAAGTCGAGTCATTAGGAAGTTCATTCAGAATGTTTTGAAAAATATGAAGATACTGATCCCAAGTTCTGTGATTCTGATGACAATAAAGACGACACAATTTATTGATTTCCTTCATCCATCTCTCTGAAGCGTTAGATTGAGGGTGAAAAAGTGAAATGAAAATTGGTTTAATTTTACGACGCTGTAGAGTACGAAGCCAAATTTTAGAGCGAAACTGTGATCCATTATCTGATATAACCTTATCAACATGACCAACTTCTTTAAGAAAATGTTTGATAAAAGCGTTAGATACTGAACGAGCTGTTGCTTTGCGTAAAGGTGTAAAACACACATATTTTGATGTCAGTTCCACTGCTACGAAAATGTACGCAAAACCATTAGTAGAACGAACCACTGGACCAAACAAATCGACTGCAGCCATCTCCTTCAATTTCGCTGGAATGATGGGAAACAACGGTGCTCTGTGAGAAATCGTTGGAGGCTTAGCCATTTGACATAATTTACATTTGGCAAGAACAGATCGAATACGTTTTTCCATATTACTGAAGTAACAATTTTCTCGTAATTTATGAAAGCATTTTCGGGGACCAAAGTGTGCATAACTGAAATGCGTATACCAGATCAATTTATTGACCCACTCATCAGGAATACAAACTAACCAAACGGAGTTGTCGACCGATTTTCGTTTAAAAAGAATGTCATTGCGGACTAAATAATGCTGTCTAATCGCTACGCTTTCCTTTTTCCTCCACTTCTCCTTAATGTCCTTCCAGATAGGATCCTTATTTTGCTCCTTAGCGATGTCCTGGAGCGAAGACGAAATAAAGTTCTCAAACGCAACACCTTGAATATACATCAAACAATAATTGTCTTCCTTGCAGTCCTCTTCAGCACTTTGTTTCAAACCCATAGGTGCACGTGATAAAGCATCGGCAACAATATTAGAAGAACCCTGTATGTAAACAATACTAAAGTCAAATTCCTGTAGGTACAACGCCCATCGTGACAATCTGCCATGAGTTAATTTTGTTGACATAAGAAATTCCAGAGCTCGATGATCGGTGTAAACCTTAGTATGTCTGCCAAACAAAAATGTGCGAAATTTTGTAAAAGCCCAAACAACAGCCAAAGCTTCAAGTTCCGTAATCGAATAATTCTTTTCTGATTTCGAGAGAACACGACTTCCAAATGCAATAGTTTTCTGGACTACAACGCCGTCTTCTTCTATCTCTTGAAATAAATGTGCTCCTAGGCCTTTGTATGATGAGTCCGTCGCCAAACAAAATTCTTTCGATAAATCCGGATGTGAAAGAAGTGGAGCAGCAACTAAAGCATCACGAAGCTGTTCAAATTCTGACTGAGCTTCCTCATCCCAACACCAATTAGATTTCTTTCCAGATAGTTCACATAAACGAGGTGTGGCCAAATCGTCCAATTTAACAAAGCATCGCAGAAAATTACAGACACCAAGGAAACTACGAACGTCACGTTTTGTGCTAGGAACAGCATAATTACGAATAGCGTCTAATTTCTCTGGATCAGGAAGAATACCTTCTGTAGAAATAATGTGACCGAGAAATTTCACCTGAGAACGACCAAATTCAGATTTTTCCAAGTTTACTGTCATGCCAACTTTTGCAAAGATACGTAATAATGAGTCCAAAATTTTGTTGTGCTCACTCCAAGAACGTTTAGCAATAAGAATGTCGTCAACATAAGAAGTAATGTTGTCACGAAGATAAACAGGTAAAATTTCATTTAAGCTACGAATGAATGCTGCTGAAGATACTGTAAGTCCAAACGGTAATTTCCGAAATTGGTAACAGTTACCAAAGGCTAAAAAAGCAGTGTATTTTCTACAATCAGGGTGGAGTTCTATTTGCCAAAAACTTGCGCGCATATCAATCGTGGATAAAACTTTAATTCCATGGAAATGTTGAAGAAGTTCATCTAAATTTTGTGGACGGTCAGTTTCAGGAATAATGATATTATTTATCTGTCTGGAATCCAGAACCAAACGAATTGACCCATCCTTTTTAAGAACAACGTGTAATGGGCTAGTATAAGGACTGACTGCAGGCTCAATAATGCCCTGATCTAACATGTACTGAAGTTCATTCTTAACCTTGTCTCTGTAAGCCAAAGGAATAGCGTACGTTTTTCCTCGAAATGGTGTGTGTTCCTTCACTTTAAATAAATATTGTAAGCCTTGTATAGTTCCTGTGTGATGACTAAACACTGTAGCATGTGAAGTCAAAATTTGGTGCAGCTCTTCTCTTGCAACGTCATCTGGCACTTCAGCTTTCTTAACCTTTTCATTAATTAATTCTTCGCTATTAATTATATCATCCATCGCATCTCTGTATCTATTGTCATTGTCATGAATAAACACACTGTCGTCATAATGCTCAACGAAAACATCAGAAGTAAGAAACCTTAAACACTTTATATCTGACTCAGATCTTGTTAAACACTCGAAAAATTTTAAACATTTCGGCATTCCAGCAACAGTCAAATTTACACTTCCTTCTTTAAAGTTCAAAATTGCCTTATGTGCGTTAAGAAACTCCATACCTAATATAATTTGTGTACTGAGTAATGGAACAATAATAAAATTAGCAGAAAATTCGTATCCTTGACAAATGAAATTTAAATTGGTCTGTTGTTTGACCTCCACACTTTTTCCAGAAATCGCACCTCGAATTGTAGTTTTAGAAATAGGTAACACAGGACAGGCAATAGTTCTTTCACATATACGAAAAACTGATTCACTAATGACATTCAATGGGCTCCCAGAATCTAATACTGCAGTGAACTTATTCTTACCCACACATACTTCAATAACAGGATGTAAAAATGCGTCTACATTATTTTCCTTTTCGTCTAGCAAAATGTCTCTCATGTCTTCCAGGCGTACGTAGTGTAAAGTCGTATTGTCATTACTTTCTGAACCGTCCATATTGCTGCCAGAAGCCGAAGCTGCAAGTCATTGTCGATTGTTTGCGTCACGTCTTTGATTATTCCCGTCATTTCGCGGATCAATTTCTACGATTTGCACTTGTCTCTCAGAAGTTCTGTCACGTGGAGGATGCCAATTAGGTCCCTCCTGTCTGTTGGATGCAAATTCTTGGCTGTGTCTGTTATTAAAATTTCTGTTTTCCTGTCTGTCTGCATAACTACTCCTTGTGTAATTTCGACTGTCACTTCTGAAATTATTGTTGTATCTACTACCCTGATTGTTTCTGTAGTAAGAGTTTCTATTACTGTTTGAATAATTTCTGTCTTGATAATACCGATTACTGTTTCCGTATGATTGATCATTCCGATACGAATTACCGTTGTTATAGTTGTCTGTGTAATTTCTGTTAGAACGTCTGTTATTGTCATAGGGCTGGTATCTATTGTCCTGTCTGTTACGTCTGTCATTCTCAACATTACATATATAACGTCCGTTCCGATCACTATCCCTTTTCTCTGAAAATCTATTGTAATTACTGTTACTGAAAAAATTACAGGAAGTCCCATCATCGTTGTCATACTCGAGTTCTTGCAACAAAGTCTTAAAAGTCTCAATGTCGTCTTTACATCTTCCGGCTAAAGCAATTTGTCTTATGGATTGTGGCAGCTTAGTTAAACAAATGCGAATTAATTCAGTCGGGCTGTAAGGGTTGGAAAGGAACTGATTCTTTCGAATCATGTCTTCAAAGTACTCTGCCGGCGTGCGGAACTCAGACTGTTTGAAATTACGCTGCATAATAAGACTGTGTTTGACTCTGTCTTGCGTGTTTTCGGACCAATATGCCGATAGAAATGCATGATAAAAATCATTTAGATTATTACAATCTCTAATGAGTGCGCGCATCCGCGTCGCCGGTTCGTTTTCTAAATATCCACACATAAATTCCAGTTTGTGACTTAGTGGCCAATTTGGTGGAAGTGCGTACATAAATTGATCTAACCATGCACATGGATGTATGTCATTCTTAGAATTGCGGAAGATCTTAAATTTCCGGACAGTCAAAAAGTGTTTATAGTCAAAGTTTTCGCCTCGTGGCGACAAAGACCTACCGCGTCTGTCCCAGTCCGAATGTCGATTATTGTAAAGTTCGCGCGCCTGGCGCTCTCTTGTTGCATCCCGTAAATGAAACAAATTATTTTCTTCAAACCCCTCTGCTACCTGTGATTCTAAATTTCTTCTGCTATCTTTTCCTACAATTTCGCCTTCGATCTGCTTGACTTGCTTTCGTAATGCCTCAAATTCCCTTTTCACACGTTCATTAAATTTTCCTTGATTTTCAACATGCTTATTTATGTTCTGATACTCTTCGGTTTCTGCAAATGGTAATGGAGCTGTATCATCCGCATCTCTGTCCCCATGTAAACTAAGATTTGTCAGTTTATCTGAAATTTCCTCAACTCTTTCCGATAAGTCACCTAATTGTTCTTTCTGTTTATTTACGTCTTCCGTAAGTGTCGCGACTCGGGTTTCAGTATTGACACATTTGGTAGTTAATTGTTCATATTGTTGTGTTAGATTATTTAATCTGTCATTTGGTACGGATTCCTCGATTCTTTCAAATATTTCTTTCTTATCGTTTGCACGCTGTAAATTTAACTCCGAAAATTTTTGTACTATCACGCGATCTCTTTCTTCCTGTTCTCTATCCTGTTCCCTTTGTCTGATTTCTACTGCAATTAATCTATTATTGTGAGAATTTAGAATCGGTTGTACTTCTTCCCTGATTTCTTTCTTTAACTCATCTTTCATATTTTTGAAACATGTCCCTATTCGTGAATCTATCCGTGTTTCCAAAGTTCCCATCTCTGCTTTAAATTCAGATCCTAACCGAGTTTCCATTGTTCCCATCCGTGTTTCCATTGTTCCCATATCAGTTTTAATTGTTCCTATATCTGTTTTTAATTCAGATCCTAAAGTTTCCATTCGTGTTTCCATTTTTAATATAGCACTCATCAACTGCCCCATAGTAACTGTTTCAAAATTATTTTCGCCCCTAACATTTCCCGCAAAACCAGTTTCCTTCGTCATAGCTGTAAAGCTATCTGTGTTCGATACTATTCCAGAATCTTCTATCGTTAATCTCGGATTCTGTGAATTATCTGATTGAGAAAAATTTTGAAATGGTTCCGGACTATTTTCCCGACTTATTACATTGTTTTCCCCTTCATTATCCATCATACTGTTTTCCTCTGTCGGCGAGTTCGCCATGATAACAATTTCGTCATTTTCACTATTCATCATTTTTGCCTTTTTCATTGATCGCGTAATCATTTACAAAACATAAAAAAAATTCGTCACTGTACTAAAATTACACACAATGACTCCTTATCTCCAACAATACCATTCACATGAAATGTTTCCCTCAAACACGATTAACAAACAATTGACATAATTGCACTAGATTGTCAAACGCGTATACAAAACAACAAATCAAATTCTGAGAAAAAAATACCATTAGAAGAATGACAATTACCAAATCTACACATGCAAAATAGACTACAATTACTAACTACAAATTACTACAACAATACTACGGTCTACTATTTTCACAATCAGAACAATTCCAAGGGACGATCCGAAGCAGCGGTCGCCACGTGCATGGGGGCTTAATTAAATATTAATTGAAAATGTTTTTCGTTTTAGTAACTGTATGTCCGATTACGCAGTGTCTCGTAAACGGCTGGCCCTGACTAGTATTATTACGCTATCTGACTGCAACAAACAATGTAAGTAGATTTTCGTAAACACAATTAATTAATTAAGTCCCCAGCAACTATAAGACCTACAAAACCAATAAACACAAGAGTAACTGTTCTGTATGTGGGAGTGTGACTCAACGTCCACATCTGGCACGGTTCTTCTCCAACAAGACAAGAATTTTTAAATACCAACTATACTGACGTGACAAAGAAATTTAGAAAAACTATAATTACGCAAGAAAACCAGAATTCACTCTAATACAAGAACACAAGCCAGATGCTTTGTTGACTGAACCTGTAGTGACGCATTATTTCAGACACACAATTAATAAAAGAACATTGTAGTTTTTACCTTCATATATATTGACGAAATGCACACAATAACATCTGCTATCTCTCCCATCAAATAACTGCATAAAACATGGAACAACACTCTTTACTACAACATCTAGAACTCTTAACACGCACTCTGTCCTCTACGATCTCCTAACAAGCACTGACTTCTACGATCTCTTCACAAGCACTGACTGCTACGAACTCCCGACAATCACTGACTGCTACGAGTTCTAAACAGGCACTGTGGAGGCGGCTTAATAGTACTCTTTGGCGCAATCTCTGGCGCAGTGGCACAGTGTAGCCACCTTTCAACTGTTAGTTCCCGACGTTCGCACTAGATGATAAGCGTGAGTGAGTTATTCCAACAGTCATCATGGAATCGTATGGCTGTGCAAAGCGTGCACAAGTTTGTTTGTGGTTTCATGCATGCAAATCCGCTACTATAGTTCAGAGGGAATTCAGGACTAAATATCGTAGGCCATCACCGCAAACACAGTTATTAATTGATACAATCGTTTCACCACAACTAGCCGTGTATCACATATAGTATGACGCCCGGGCATTGTCAACCAGCAGTCTACAACGCAGCAACTGAACACGTTCGGCAGTCTCACATTAGTAGTCCCGGTAAATCAATTAGACTTTCAGGCCTAGAACTGAATAAGTTTAGAGCTACGGGGTGGCAGGTCACGCCTGTCATTCAAACCCTCTAAACGGCTGCTGTTGCAAGCTTCAACATAAAGTAGTAAAGAAAAACGAGCTGAAGAGTTCACAAAATGCAGGTTGAAGATGATTTTCTTACATAATTTGCGTTCAGTGACCTTCCATGTCTGCGGTAAAGTGAATCGACAGAATTTTCGGGTATGGGATGTGCAGAAACCATTCACGTAATCGAACATGCTCGGGACTCGCCCGAGGTAAATATGTATTGCGCTGTAAACTGTAACAAGATTTACTTTCCTTTCGCTTTTGCCGAGTCAACTAACACTGGCATATCGTATCCGTACACACTTGAACACCATCTAAGTGCTCCATTGCAACAGTATATGCGCACAGAACTAATTTTCCAGCAAGATAGCGCACCACCGCATTATCTTCGTGAAGTTGTCGTATACCTTAGCAGGAATCTGCCGATTTGGATAGGGCGTGGTGGAACAATAACCTGGCCACCACTATCACTTAATTTAACCTCAGTGGACGTCTATGTATATGGCGTTACATTAAAGACGGGGTACTTCTTCCTCCGCTTCCAGGAAACGTCAAAGAGCTGCGACAACGGATAAAACAAGTAAGACATTCTTCAGGACATTTGTCAGGAGAAGGATTACAGAAGGACATTTGTCGTGTTATAAAAGGTAGCCACACTGAACATTTCAGTACTGTGTCCCTTCCCCTTGTATAACTAATTTATAAACACGCTATATTTTGACTGGCAGCAATACTATGTCCCCTCTTATATCCTGCCGCTCTCGTTATTCGATTATGCTCATATACATTCTAATCCCACATCGTTCAGTAATGAAGTAATAATCGGAAATTGGAGCACAAAAATGTAGGTCTTAGTAAATTTTGAGAGTGGTGCAAATATTGGCATCTTGCTGCAAATACACTGAGATGTAAGATCATGTGCTTCAAAAAACGAAAAATTGTGTTATTCTGTAACAATAGTATTAATGATAGTCAATTTTAATCAGTCAATTCATATAAGAAACTTTGTGCAACATTTTCAAAGGATATGAAATGCCATGTTCACATACGCTTAGTAGCAGGTATTTCAAGTGCAATTCATCGGTAGGGTACTGGGAAAATGCAGACCTACGAACGGAACAGACTACTTGCGAGACACTCGTGCAATTCGTCACGGAAGATGCTGAAATTTTTGGGTCCATACAAAATAGTCCTAAAGCTGACGCCAAACGTACACACAGATAGGTTACACCAGTGATCACAGAGTTGTCTGATTGACAGGGGAGAGTCATGGAAATACTGAAGACGCTGAGCTGGCAGACAGTTGAAGAAAGTCGTCAACTATTCCGCGGAAGCTTGCTTACAATGTTTCAGCTACTAGTATTAAGTGGGGAATCTAGCAATATGTTATAGTCACCTTTGTATCGTTTCCCTAGTGACCGCGAAGACAAATTAGAGTAATTACATAGCCCACAGTGACATTTCAGCAGCCATTGTTGCCTTGGTCCATACGGGAATAGAATAGGAAGAAACACTAATACGTGATACATGCAAGGATCTTCTCCCACGCGTTTCGCAGTGATCGAGTTTACAGTATACTTCGTATCCTAGGGCTCCTATGATTCTCGCATTCTTAAATACCTTACTCTTGAGCAAAGCGTTCTGTATTACCGAGCACGTAACAGTAGCGTAAAGCGACGTACCCCCGGGTTCAGCTGCAGTGAATAAACACCTCGGTCCCTCCGTAGCGAGCCCGGCAGCTAGTCTTGGCAGGCGTGCCTAGGCATGCACATCGGCTCATGCCTGGCACCGTTCGCGCCGCGTCCGGCCATGCATAATGCATGAGGAGAGCGGAAAGGCATCAGCCAGGGCAGCGCACCTGCCGGGACGCCTCGCATGTCTGCAAGGGTGAGAGAGGTGGGTGGGTGGGGGGCAGGGGGTTGCGGAAAGGTCATTCGTATTACACCTGACGGCTTGTGTATCTTCATAGGCGAGGAAAGTGCGGTCGGAGGCAGCGACTACGCCCTTAAGTGTTGATCAGTGGACTTCATTTCCAAGCACTCCCATTTGGTCTGGCTTTCATTACTGAATGCCACTGTGTGGCCAGAAGTCTTTACTGATGTTCCCTCTTTTGTTGTATAAGTACCAGTGAAGCCTGATTTGTGGAAACTACGCGAAGTACTGTTGATTAATTCTTCCATCCACATACTACACGCTGGATGACATAGGACATAGGACATTAGTGGACCACCCTCCGTCTTTACGATGGCTTCAGTTCTACTTGGGAATCTTCCAAATATATGTCTAAATGTCTATGGAGGCATGCTGGCCCTTCCTTCCTCAAGAGCCGTAACAACAGAAGGTAGTGAAGTTGGACGCCGGGATTTAGAGAAAAGTCGACATTCTAACTGATCCCAAAGATATTCAGTTGGGCTCACGTAAGGGTTCTGGGCAGGCCAGTCCATTTCAGTAATGTTATTGACCGGAAAGCATTGCTTCACATACGCTGTTTATGAAAGTGCGCATTATAATGCTGATACAGTCATCATCCGCCAACTGATCCCCTACTACACGCAGTACAAAGTGCTGTACGATGTGTTCGCATGCTTCCGCGTTTAGCGTTTTCATAAGCTCAATACGGAAATCACACCTTAACCACGAGAAACACTAACATAATCTAACGTCAACTTCCCTGTATTTCATCTTTGGCTCTACATATGATGATAGGTAACGTTGTCCAGGTATTTGCGAAACCCGAACACTGGCACAGGGTGTACCATGATTCAGCATTCTAAATCACTCATTTCCAGTAGTAAAAAGTATTCCATTCCATCTTGGCATGGTGGTACAGCAATCTTCTAGTGCTACTATTTAAATAACAGTCGTAAGTTGCTCGGTATTCTTCACTATCTGAAGAACAGCCCGTTTCGTCCGGTGAAGACATCATCAGGTTATCTGCAAATGTAAGAGGATGACGACATTACAATAAATCCAAAGTGGTCCTATCTGTGACTACTGTGAAATGAAAATAAGATTCAAAGACCTACCAAATAAAATTATATAAAAAAAACATATAGTAACTCACGTTAAAAAAATCAGATATTTTTGCCAAAACGCATCCGTCAAGAAGGCACGATACCAAATAAAACTTACTAAAAGGTAACGTTCACGGAAAAAATATTAAAAATTAATGAAATAAAGTCACCGGGATCAGGCATGAGTAGAGAACAAAGGAGAAGCCGAAAACTGCGTATTACCTCATGGAGGCGACGACAGAACAGGACCTCGAGCGCAAACTGTAAATGCAGCCGAACACCACAACGGCCCCAGAGTCCCATCCGTATTCACATAGTGCGTACATATGAATGAGAGGAGCTCATGCAAAATATAGGGTTAGTAGCCAAGGTAGTCGCCATACGGCGCTGCCGTCGCCTGTACAGTGTGATAATATTGGGCGTAAAATTCAAATAGTGATGGATAAATGAAAATAGAAATAAAAACATTATAGATCAGATGGGAATATACACCATACAGGATATACCAGATCGAAAGTTACGCACAGAGGCAGAGCTACGTTCAAAAGCAGTGTAAAAGCATAACTAAGTAAAATACGTAAGCGATAAAATAAAAAAATCAGACTTGACATATGCGGCTAAAAATTCATAAAGCTAAACAGGTAAATTACAACTGTTTACACGTGACAAGCGTCGAAGGCCCTGTTAATAAACAGATAAAAGCTATTGTATTGTTTAAAAATGAGCAATATGCAATCGAAGAAATCCAGAATTTTTTTCTGGTAAATAATCATTGAGTAACATATCCTTCTTAGCGCGTGAACGTTTAACAATTTCGATCTCTTCAGGGAGACTGACGCCCTATCCTTTCGGACCGCGGTCATCCGCTGTCTAGTGGCGTCTTTTCTTACGCTGCCTTAATCGACGCGTCGCCGTGAATACAGAAATGTGTGGCTTATAATGGACTACTCGTCCACTGTAATCCATTCTTTGTCGCTGCTGCATACCGTTAGTCTGTTTCTGGATTGCTGGTAGCACGTGGGAACTTACGACTGATCCCTCCCACTGATTTCAAGCGATTTTTTACGACCAACCATCGCAATGCTTGCATCAGTAGGTAAAGTATGCCCGTTGTTTCTTTAGATGTTGTTTCTTCACGTTTGCACTTTAAAATAATATCAGCAACACTCTACTTGGGTAGCTTTAGGAAGGTTGAAACGTATCTGGCAGATTCAGTACTCGTGTGACGTCCAGCAATTAGTCCACGTTCGGAGTTACTAACTTCTCCTGACCGACCGTTTCATTGTTAATTCTTCTCTAAGGCAACTTATTACTTTCTACATCCTTTTATACAGGAAGGTACGCGTCTCGTGCCATCTAGTGGTCAATTCTGCATCATACAGGGTAGTCCAGATGCTTTTGTTCTGATATTGTATAACTCCTGTGAGCCTCAGCGAATAAAGGAACCACAGGCCATGTATGGAGACCAAAATCCACTTGAGGTCATAGACGGAGAATGTAGACGTCCTGATGTTCTCTTCATTACTGCTCTGTGCACTTTTAGTATTCGTATGTTTACTTTGAAGTCCCGTGTCACGTATCTACATTCATGGCATCCACTACACATTTTAAGTAATGACTAAGGCAATATGGCGGCTTAAAGCATTTTAGCCCTTCATCCGTGAAGATGGTGCAAGACCGAAACCGGGAGATGTTTGGGTGTAAAATAAAAACAGCTGATGGTTCAAATATGCATTTTATACACAACTCGATAGACAATAACACTGTGGTTTAATGATGTTACGGTAATTTAATATTGCTTCTGTGTTAATCAGATCTGGACGTGGTCATTGCGTAGTGAAATAGGTACTCTGACAATTTTTTGTAATCACTGACTGCAAATAAAGAAACAAATTGAACGTTGTGGACATGTTGTAGTAGGACCTGACCCAAAACTTGTTATTGTTGACTGGTTTGTAGCAGAAGTAACGAGAAAGTGCCGAAGCTACCAGGTACCGTTACTCTGTTTCTGCATTGCTGGTAGCACGTGGGAACTTACGACTGATCCCTCCCACTGATTTCAAGCGATTCGGCAGAACACGGTGCTTTACAGATATCAGAGAAACTAAACAGCACTCAACATTGAAACTTCCTGGCAGATTAAAATTGTGTGGCGGAAAGAGACTCGAACTCGGGACCTTTGCCTTGCGCTGGTAAGAGCGCTACCATATGAGCTGTGAGGACGGTTCGTGAGTAATGCTTCGGTACGTCATATGGTAGAGCACCAGCCCGCGAAAGGCAAAGGTCCCGATTTCGAATGTCGCTCCGACACACCCGTTTTAATCTCCCAGGAAGTTTCATAACAGAGCACACTCCGCTGCAGAGTGAAAACCTCATTCTGCAAACATACCCCAGACTGTGGCTAAGCCATGTTTCCACAGTATCCTTTCTTCCAGGAGTGCCAGTTCTGCAACGTTCGCAGAAGAGCTTCTCTGAAGTTTGGGAGGTAGCAGACGAGGTACTGGCAGCTTTGAGGACCGGTCGTGAGTCGTTCTTGGGTAGCTCGATTTAGGTTGGTGAATAAAATAAGACATATACATAGAAACGGTAGGAGATTCTCCTACTGTGGATTATTTTTAATGTTAGACAACGTAGGAGACTGTCGATTGGTAAGCCTGATGTGAAGCACTTCAGCTTATTCTCAGAGGCCGCTCAGTGCCTTGGTTTGAGCACTATGAGTATCAGTCAGAGTGACTGGCTGCAGATTCCTGCTTCAGATCAAATCTATGACGCCACTGCACTCGCAGCCTTGCATACAGCGGCTGCTGCATTCATTTTTCTACATGCAAAGTGCCATCTGCCCAGGAATGCTTGCCAGTTCCATTGTTCAGACAAATGACGCTACCCGAAAGCGTGTCATTGCCCAGTAGTGAGAAGTACAACAGCACTCCCGTAGGAAGTCCGCCAGTCAACGATATGTTTGTCACAAATTAATACAACACGTAGGAAGTCCGCCAGTCAACGATATGTTTGTTACAAATTAATACAAACGATATAAAGGTGACTGTAGTACACTACTGGCCATTAAAATTGCTACACCAAGAAGAAATGCAGATCATAAACGGGTATTCATTGGACAAATATATTATACTAGAACTGACATATGATTACATTTTCACGCAACTTGGGTGCAAAGATCCTGAGAAATCAGTACCCAGAACAACCATCTCTGGCCGTAATAACGGCCTGGATGCGCCTGGGCATTAAGTCAAACAGAGCTTGGATGGCGTGTACAGGTACAGCTGCCCATGCAGCTTCAACACGATTCCACAGTTCATCAACAGTAGTGACTGCCGTATTGCGACGAGCCAGTTGCTCGGCCACCATTGACCAGACATTTTCAATTGTTGAGAGATATGGAGAATGTCCCGGTCAGGGCAGCAGTCGAACATTTTCTGTATCCAGAAAGGCCCGTACAGAACCTGCAACATGCGGTCGTGCATTATCATGCTGAAATATAGGGTTTATCAGGGATCGAATGAAGAGTAGAGCCACGGGTCGTAACACATCTGAAATGTGACGTCCACTGTTCAGAGTGCCGTCAATGCGAACAAGAGGTGACCGAAACGTGTAACCAATAGCACCCCATACCATCACGCCGGGTGATACGCCAGTATGGCGATGACGAATACACGATTGCAATGTGCGTTCACCGCGATGTCGCCAAACACGGATGCGACCGTCATGATGCTGTAAACAGGACCTGGATACATCCGAAAAAATGACGTTTTGCCATTCGTGCACCCAAGTTCGTCGTTGAGTACACGATCGCAGGCGCTCCTGTCTGTGATGCAGCGTCAAGGGTAACCGCAGCCATGGTCTCAGAGCTGATAGTCCATGCTGCTGCAAACGTCGTCCAACTGTTCGCGCAAATGGTTGTTGTCTTGCAAACGTCCCCATCTGTTGACTCAGGGAACGAGACGTGGCTGCACGATCGGTTACAGCGATGCGGATAAGATGCCTGTCATCTCGACTGCTAGTGATACGAGGCCGTTGGGATCCAGCACGGCGTTCCGTATTACCCTCCAGAACCCAACGATTCCATTTTCTGCTAACAGTCATTGGATCTCGACCAATATGAGCAGCAATGTCGCGATACGATAAACCGCAATCGTGATAGGCTACAATCCGACATTTATCAAAGTCGGAAACGTGATGGTACGCATTTCTCCTCCTTACACGAGGCATCACAAAAACGTTTCACCAGGCAACGCCGGTCAACTGCTGTTTGTGTATGAGAAATCGGTTGGAAACTTTCCTCATATCAGCACGTTGTAGGTGTCGCCACCGGCACCAACCTTGTGTGAATGCTCTGAAAAGCTAATCATTTGCATGGCACAGCGTCTTCTTCCTGTCGGTTAAATTTCGCATCTGTATCACGTCATCTTCGTGGCGTAGCAATTTTAATGACCAGCAGTGTATACTGCTAGGTACCTCAATGTTAGTAGTCGAAACATTGTAAGCAATATAGTTGACGACATTTTTCAAGCGTGGCCGGCCGCTGTGGCCGAGCGGTTCTAGGCGCTTCAGTCCGGAACCATGCTGCTGCTACGATCGCAGGCTCGAATCCTGCCGCGGACATGGATGTGTGTGATGTCCTTAGGTTAGTTAGTTTTAAGTAGTTCTAAGTCTAGGGCACTGATGACCTCAGATGTAAAGTCCCATAGCTATTCCTATGACGCTCACCCTCAGTCAAATAAATTTGTGATCATTCGTGCGACCTATCTCTGTGTACGTTCGACGTCTGCTGTTAGTCCTTTCTTGAATAGCAACAAACACGTAAGCAGTTTTCTATGACGAGTCGCGCGAGTGTTTTGTAAGCAGTGTGCTTTGTACACTGACTGAATATTGCCAGTATCCTTGCGATGAACACACGTCTGGCATCATCACTACCTACTATGAAGCCTCTGTGGATATTCCATTTCATTTTCTTGGAAGATGTTGCACAGACTTACTTATATGAATATGCTGATTAAAATTGTCACTCATTGATATTGTATTTACAGAATAACACAGGTTTTCGTTTTGTGAAGCCCTTGATTTTACATATGTGTGTATTTGAAGCAAGTAACCAAAATTTGCACCACTTTGACAGCTTACCTAGACCTGCATTTTTGTGCATCAATTCCTATTATTACCTCGTTATTGAACGATGAGCTATTTGAATAAATATGAGCTTATCAGAATATCTAGTAGAGGAAGGATGTAGAGGGGATATAGTATTGCCTTAAGAAGTCAAAATACAGGGAGTTTATAAATTAGTTACACAAATGTAAGGGAACTAACTTACAGAAATATTTGATACACTTCTGCACTGCTCGAGGTGGTTACCTTCTGTAACACGGCAAATGTACCTTCTGTAAACAGTCTCCTGCCAAACGCTGTGAAGCAAGTCTTGCTTGTGTTATACGTTGTCGCAGTTCGTCGATGATTCCCGGAAGCCGAGGAAAAAATACCCTTCTTTAATGCACAACAGTCCACTCGGGCTAAATCATTTCATTGTGGTTGCCAGGATTTTGCTCTACCACGTCCTTCTCGGATAGACACATTAATAATGAAAAATCCTTAGATACAGGGCTATTACAAATGATTGAAGCGATTTCATAAATTCACTGTAGCTCCATTCATTGACATATGGTCACGACGCACTACAGATACGTCGAAAAACTCATAAAGTTTTGTTCGGCTGAAGCCGCGCTTCAGGTTTCTGCCGCCAGAGCGCTCGAGAGTGCAGTGAGACAAAATGGCGACAGGAGCCGAGAAAGCGTATGTCGTGCTTGAAATGCACTCACATCAGTCAGTCATAACAGTGCAACGACACTTCAGGACGAAGTTCAACAAAGATCCACCAACTGCTAACTCCATCCGGCGATGGTATGCGCAGTTTAAAGCTTCTAGATGCCTCTGTAAGGGGAAATCAACGGATCGACCTGCAGTGAGCGAAGAAACGGTTGAACGCGTGCGGGCAAGTTTCACGCATAGTGATGTGAAAGATTCAGTGTTTAAATCTCCTCTACCAAGAAACGTGCCAGAACTGCGAGCTCGCATCAACAATGCTTTCGATCTCATTGATGGGGACATGCTGCGCCGAGTGTGGGAGGAACTTGATTATCGGCTTGATGTCTGCCGAATCACTAAAGGGGCACATATCGAACATTTGTGAATGCCTAAAAAAACTTTATGAGTTTTTGTATATGTGTGCAAAGCATTGTGAAAATATCTCTAATAATAAATTTATTGTAGAGCTGTGAAATCGCTTCAATCATTTGTAATAACCCTGTAGTGGTCACATTATTGTTTTATTTCTACTGCAAAGTATAGTGAGAAATTTTCTGATGTGACCGAATAAATATTATACACGAGAACTCGAAATAATCTACCTGTGGCAAAAATAGATATATTGTTGAAAAATAAAAGCTGTTGCTTGTCAGCCTTGTATTGGGCAGTAAAACGGATAAAATTTTCGAAGTTTCACAGCGAAGCTGTCTCGCTGCATTACGGAAATGTCGACACGAGGCGACCGTAAGGAAAACATTTCTCCACCGTGATTGGGTCAGGGCAAAACACAGAATCGGCGTTTCTGGTGAACCAGGCAGCAGACTTCAGTAGAATGTAGCGCCTCAGAGCAGCCAAACAGGGTCACGTCACCTTCCTTCTTCGTTGTGCGACAAAAGAAAGGCTAAGACGGATGCAACAAACAGCACCAAGAGCTTTTACAAACCAGTTATATACTATAACAAAATCATTAAGAAAGCACGGCAGGAGATAACCGCTGTTACCTTCGTAGCAGCAAGCCCTATGTGGTCAAGCCGGATGACATTGGATAAACATTATTCACTACTTCACTCAATAAATACCCCAGCAGTTTAGTTCGTAAGACATTTGCAAAAATGTTCAAATGTGTATGAGTTCGTAAGGGACCAAACTGCTGAGGTCATCGGTCCCTAGACTTACACACTACTTAAATTAACTTAAACTAACCTATGCTAAGAACAACACACACACCCAAGCCCGAGGGAGGACTCGAACCTCCGGTGGGAGGGGCCGCGCAGTCAATGACATGAGGCCTCTAACCGCACGGCCACTACGCGCGGCTTGGCATTTGCACTCGATTTCGTGATTGCAGCGGTATGTCTCGCACAAGTCTGTTGAAGATTTCCTGCACAACACGGACAACAGCCATGGCCGGGTGGAATGAGTATCTTGTCATCATCACCACTCACAGAGTTCAACATCACAGTCTGCTTTGTCTAAGATGGGACGACGCGGAGGTCTTTCCTTCCCACCAGGATCAGGACACCAGCGTTCCTAACATTCCAGAGGACTGAATATAGCATACCTCGGCGGCAGATCAATATTGTCGAACTTCACGACTACAGAGCAACTGTCATCAACAGATGACAAAGAAGGGTGATGAGGGGAATGGGACAGAGCACCTCCCATGTCGGTGTCGCGGTGTATCATGTGCCGGGGCCACTGGAAGCTGCCAAACGCCAATGCAGCAGCCAGCTGAAAAGAAGTGTGCAGTGTCAACTGCCTTCTGCGAGATGAAGGCCGCTTGCGACACGATTTCTCAGTGGGTACTGACAGACGATGCCTACCACAAGTCAAGACGCTACTTGTATATTTTATAACCAATTATGATCTTCTTTCACTGTGCCTACGTGTGACCACAGCTCACTATCATCCTTTCGATGAAAACACTCAAGGAGCGAAGTGGGAGAGTGCCTGCTGACACAGAACTAACTCTACTTACGCCCTCCCGATAGTGGCTCTTGTAAAATTTGTGTCAGGATGTCGTTGTGCTTCTGACGCTTGCAGCCGCTACATCAGAAGGTGGCACGAACTGTTTCGTTGAGAGCCACACCAGGAGTTACAACGATTGTAGGGTAAATCACTGAAAAGCTTTGTTGCTCCCACAGGCACGTTTTGGTGGTGATCATGTCCAGAATATGTTCATAGGTACTTTCTGCAAAGCCTAGTATCTGAATTTGGCTCTGAGCACTATAGGACTCAACTGCTGTGGTCATAAGTCCCCTAGAACTTAGAACTACTGAAACCTAACTAACCTAAGGACAGCACACAACACCCAGCCATCACGAGGCAGAGAAAATCCCTGACCCCGCCGGGAATAGAACCCGGGAACCCGGGCGTGGAAAGCGAGAACGCTACCGCACGACCACGAGATGCGGGCAATATCTGAATTTAAGGACAATTACAATAAAGTATATTTGCTACCAGCAGATTATAAAATTTGTAATTTGCCTGATTACAGAGCGCCTTGTGATAGGTTTATTCCTGTAATGTATTCCAGTTGCACAATGGTCACGCAAAATAGACTTTATTAAGCGTCGTCGTGTGTCGAAGAGATGAATTATAAGAAAAATTTTATTATTCTTTATAGTGTATATTGTGTGTGGTGTATAAGGCTTACTGTGATAGAAAAGGAAACTGCAGAAAAATGGCACAAACGAGAGCAGCTGGTACTCGGTATCATCTCTGACAGAACAGTTTAAATTATTGAAAGAACAGAACGAGCAAATTTCACAGCAGTTACGTAGCCGAAAGTGAGCTAATCTACAATCAGGTCCTAGTGAAGTTAAATCAGCGTAGGCAGTACCTTCCTCGTACGTGGATCCTGTAGTCCCTTGTCTTATTTCACTTTTTTTCTGGCAAAAATATCGGAGCATGCAATTACTTTTATTCAGGATGTGTTATCCGCAGACAGCTTGTGCAGCTGGTCTGCACATACACCATAGCAGATTGCCAGCTCCGCTTGACAGGTGAGGCTAAGACGTAGGTTCTGAGGAAAGTACCCACATTTATAGAGCTGGCAAATCGCTTAAAGCAACGGCGCAGATAATAAAATAGTGCTAGTTTCTTTCGAGAAAAATGTAATTTGAAAAAATTGCCAAATGAGACAGTCGAAAGGTTTTCGGACAGTATACGGAAGTTGAATGCCCAAACTTAAGAGTTGAATAACATACCGGATTCTGATGCAGTTTTATTGAAAGAGGCTGAGGTTAGGGCCCTGGATGTGTCTCTAAAGGGGATTCTTCGAGATTTTTTTCGCAGAGTACGAATGGAAAAGCCACAAGATTAGCAGCAGCGCTGCATGTAGCCAATTATGTGCAACGAAGTCTCAGAATGATCAAAAAATGTTTCTGTCGAGCAAAGAATGTTACGGCTATGGATGAAAGGGTCATTTTAAAGCAACAAGGGATCTATTACGGGAAAAAGAAATCGTGAAACGAAAACGAGAGTATTCCTCCCATTGAGAAGCATTCCCATGAAATAGAAGTGCATTCAATACGCCTGCAAAGACGGATTGTTGGTTGGTTGCTTGTTTGCAAGGGAAACAATATGAATTTTTGATAGATACAGGGGCAGAAGCAACGATTGTCAGTCCGGACCGTGTGGATAAGAGCGGACTACAAGAGCATGGTATACGGTGTGCGCGATACGCTCAATGTAGCTGATTCAATCGGGGCAACATGGCTCAGGTTTAAAATAGGAATCGCAAGATTTCATAGGCAAATGGAAGTGTTGCGAACTGTGGGCCATGATGTAGCTGCGATACTTGGGTTACGTTTTCTGGTTAGGCATCGCACTAGAATCAGCCTTTGACAACGGATGATCGAACTCAATAGTAAGTTATTTCCATAGAGCTCAACAGTTGCAAATATTTCAATATCACGAACTGCATCCATTGCAAAGGTGGCAATGAATAAACAGTGTATAAGTGCACCGAAAGTTGTTTTGCGTGACAGAATGCCAGCAGGTAAAGGAAAATTAATCTGGGTACCAGTAGATAGTAACAGTCCACAGGGAGTAGTGTGTTAGGTAGAACCACTAACAGGTACTGACATGTTGGATAAGCAACATTGTGTTTTTGTAGGTGTATACATAGACAAGAGATATTAATGGTCTGGTTATGGTGCCAATAAGCCTGGATAATTTTAGGGGAGATGAAGTGAGTCTTCCAAAGGGATTACTGATAGCCACGTTGGAGTTTCTCGAAGAGGAAGATACTGAGGACTCTAGGGTACAAGGTAGAACAAAGCGAATCGTCGACGTACCTACAATGGGGGAAGAAGTTAAACATCTCCAGGATGAAGATACGTTATAATGGAATCAGCGCTAATATGGTGCAAGAATTTGTTCAATCCAGAAAGATTATTACCTGCTACACCAATCACACAACGCAGAATACCAATAGGCAATAATCTGCCAGTATTTAGAATATCTTACGGGCTATCCAAGTATTTAGAACTTTTAGTGGAGGAAATCGTGAGTCAGCAGATATCAGAAGGGATAACAGAACGTAGAGATAGTCTATAATCAGCAAGTATCGTGATTGTGTGCCATGGATAGGTCTGACCGATTATCTTACGAGCTAAACTGCTGGGGTATTTATGGAGCGAAGTAGTGGCTAACCTATGCCGTACATCATTCGTTACGACCGCATAGGGTTTGCTGCTACAAAAGTATCATCGGTTTTGCTTCTGTCGTGCTTGCTTAACTAGTTTGTTATAGTACAGCAGTGGTTCCTAAAAGCTCTTGATGTGTTAGCTACATTCACCTTAGCATTTCTTTCGTCACGTAACAAAGGTGACGTGACCCTGTCTGGCTGCTCTGATGCACGGCGGTTAATTCAAGTACGTTCCCTGGCTCAGAAGAAAAGTCAATTTTGTGTTTTGCTCTGACACAGTATCGGTAGCGAAATGTTTTCTGTGCGGTTGCCTCGTATCGTCATTGCCGCAATGAAGTGAGATAGCTTCGCTCTCGGAATTTAAAAATTTTACCTGCTTGACTGCCCTATACAAGGTTGTCATACAACTTACACCTCTTCTTTAAAATAATAATAATAATAATAATAATAATAATAAAAGTCGTCCTGAATTAGCGCATCTTATTCTCCACCAGAACGTTTCCGCTATTCTTTTATCTGGTAAGAAGTCACCAGATGGAACAAAGAAACATTGTTTTTGTTGAGGCTACAGACTCTTAAATGAAACAAACAGATCAATATCTAATCTCTAATATTACTGTCACATTAGACAATTTGTGTCAGTGCAAGTACTTTTCAACCCTAGATTTAAGAACGACCTACCTCATAAAATTGAGGAACACACTGAGGATAGACCTAAAAGAGCATTTACAACAACTTCTGGTCAGCACTAATACTGCAAGGTCCCTTTTGGGCTGAAAAACGCACCATTTATTAGACGGAGACCTCAAAGGTTTAAAATCAAATAAATGTATTGTGTATCTCGACGATATAATTATATTCGCAAAAAGCCTGGACGAGTATATACAGCGTTTGGAGATGGTATTGACAGGTTGAGAAAGGCTTGATTTACACTTACCATTTATAAGTGTTAATTTGCACATTCACAAGTAAACTATTTGGGGTATATAATTAGCCAAGATGGGGTACGGACAAATCCGCACCTTACACCAGCAGTATATGACTTTCCGGTTCCGTAGACAACTAAACAACTACAATCCTTCCTTGGATTAGCAAACTATTATACAAAATTCGTGAAGGAGTTTGCTCAAGAGGCACAACAACTAACAAAATTATTGCAGAAAGGTATTACCTTCAGTTGGACACCTGAGTGTCAGACACCATTTCAGAATTTAAAAGACATTAACTCCAGACCGAGTTTTGATTTTTCCAAATTTCACATCAGCTTTGGGAGCAGTTTTAGGGCAAATCATTGATGGGAAAGAACACCCACTTATATAAGCATCTTGTCAGCTTAGTAAGACCGAAGAAAAATATTCGGACACTGAAAAGCCTTAATATACAGTATTTCGTATTTTAGATGTTATCTATATGGACGGAAGTTCACAGTGATTACTGATCTTGCAGCCTTAAAATGGGTACTAGGGCTAAAATATACTTAAAGACGTCTAATGAGGTAGGCTTTGATACTAAGTGACTTTCAGTACGATGATTTCACAATATGGGTATTAAAGTAACAAATGCATACATAGTTAGTAGAAACATTGTGGCATTGTAAGTCTCTGGATTTGATCTACAAGATCTGAAAAAAGCACAATAAAATGATAAAGAGCGTAAGGTGGATTGCTAACAGCCACAGTTTGTCATAAGAGGTGGGGTTTTGTGTAGATCAACCAAATGTGGACCGTCAGTTATAGTTCCAGCAGCTTTCGACAGAAGTGTTATGGCAAGGACTGGATCATACATTATTAGGTCATGAGTACCAGAGAAAAACAGATAAAAGAATAGCAGAAAGGTTCTGGTGGAGAATAAAATGCTCAGATTCAGGATGACTTTCTTTATTTTAATTATTTATTTATATATTTATTTTTAGATTAGAGGTTTACGTTGTATGCCAACGTGTATAGGGCAGTCAAACAGGTAAAATTTTCAGTCCCAGAGCGAAGCTATCTCGCTTCATTACGGCAATGTCGACACGAGGTGACCGCACACAAAACATTTCGCTGCAGAGACGGTGTCAGAGCAAAATACAAAACTGGACTTTCTTGCGAGCCAGTTAACAGATTTGAATTGACTGTAGTGCATCAGAGCCGCCAAACAGGGTCACGTCACCTTTGTTAAGTGACGAAAGTAAGGCTAAAGAGAATGTAGCTAACACATCAAGAGATTTTAAGAACCACTGCTGTACTATAACAAATTCGTTAGGCAAGCACGAACGGAAGTAAAATCGATGATACCTTCGTAACAGCAAACTCTATGTGGTCGTAACGAATGATGCCCGGTATACATTAGCCACTACGTCGCTCCATACATACCTCAGCACTTTAGCTCGCAAGGCAGTCGGTCAGACCGTCCGATGGCGTACATGACGTTTGTACTCTATTTCCTCATTGCAGCGAAATGACGTGTGGTACAAGTCTGTTGCAGACAGCGGACAGCAACAGCTGCTACTGGAAGAGATGACCACCTCCCCATAATCACCATTCGGAGAGTACAACGCCACAGTCTGCCTCTGCAACAGATGGGAGGACCTTGAGGTCTTTCCTTCCCACCAGGATCACGACACTAACGTTTTTGACATTCCAGCGGACTGAATAGGGCCTACATGGACGGCAGGAAATTTCGTCGAACTTCACGGGTACACGGCAACCGTCTCGCGATACACTGAGGACGAAGAAGTCTTCCGAAGCCAGCGTGTGTAAGTTCAGTACCCTCGGCGCCAACTGTCACTGCCATGACAACCCCGTACGGCCGGTATCGGGACACACCGCCAGTGAACCGCTAAGCACCAGCCCGCAGGAGTGAAGTGAAGGGTGTCAGATGCCTTGAGTGGGCAAGAAGGCCGCTTACGACACGTTTGTTCAGCAGGCATTGACAAGCGATGCCAACCACGAGTCAAAACGATACCTGTATTTTTTACGAAATAACTAATTCTGAACCTTCTTTCACTGTAACTACCGGCGACCACAGTTAACTACCGTCCTCCCTAGGAATACTGTCAAGGAGCGAACTGGGAGAGTGCCTCCTGACAGAACCAACTCTGCTTACGCTTTCCCAAATGTCGGCTCTTGCAAAGCGTTGTAATGTACTTACTTCACTTGGCACCCCTTCTCCCTCAAATGTTACTAACTACAAATTCCGCACTTTCCTGAATATGAATTTGTAATTCCTCCAAACCTGGAGCATCCCTACGATCACTACAACCATGTTTTCTCTGATCTAACCAAATGGCGCATTACACAACATACACATAAAGAAAACGAGCTCTTCACCAGATCGTGATGGGCCGTGGGACGTTAGCCGCCCGCCGTGTCATTCTGCGTCATGCTGATGCAGTATGGAGGGGCATGCGCTCAACTCCGCTCTCCTGAGTTGTAGACTTTCTACACCATGGAGCCATTGCTGTTCAGTCTAGCAGCTCCTCAGTTGGCATCAAATAGCTGAATGTACCTCATACCAATCGTCCTACCAAAGAAAAGTCGCTGACATTACCGGGAATCGAGTCTGTGTCCTCCACATGGCAGGCAGACCTGACCGCTCAGCTACAGATGGGGAGGAAACACATTCTACATCTATATTATTACTCTGCTATTCACAATAAAGTGCCTGGCAGAGAGTTCAATGGCACACCTTCAAGGTGCCTTTCTACCGTTCCACTCTCTAACGCCAAGAGGGAAAAACGAGCACTTAAATTTTTCTGTGCGAGCCCTGATTTCTCTTATTTTATCATGATGATCATTTCTCCCTATGTAGGTGGGTGCCAACAGAATGTTTTCGCAATCACAGGAGAAAAATGGTGATTGAAATTTCATGAGAAGATCCCGTCGCAACGAAAAACGCTTTTGTTTTAATGACTGCCACTCCAATTCACGTATCATGTCTGTGGCACTATCTCCCCTATTTCGCGAGCTGCCATTCTTTGCCCATTTTCGATGTCATCCGTCAGTCCCACCTCATGCGGATCCCACACCCGACAGCAATACTCCAGAATAGGGCGGACAAGCGTGTTGTAAGCAGTCTCTTTAGTAGACCTGTTGCACCCTCTAAGTGTTCTGCCAATGAATTGCAGTCTTTGGTTTGATCTACCCACAATATTATCCATGTGATCGTTCCAATTTAAGTTATTTGTAATTGTAATCTCAAAGTATTTAGCTGAATTTACAGATTTGTGTGACTTATCGCGTAATCGAAATTTAGCTGCTTTCTTTTAGTACTCATGTGAATAACGTCACACTTTTCTTTATTCAGGGTCAATTGCCACTTTTCGCACCATACAGATATCTTATTTGTCTGTCGGCATGAAAGACGAAGATTATAATTTGCCACGCAGTCCAGAAAAATGTATTACGACTGGGTCCGAACAGCAAAAGAGTATGGGCAGAAATTGGCCGTGTCGTTTCCTGACTTACCAAGAACGTTAGGTGCTGATCGTGTTCGTAGTGGGGAGGGCTGCGACATTTACAAGTCGGAACTACGGTGCCAGGGCTCTCTACAAGGTTTAACGACTACATCTACTTATCTTCTTATAATCAGCTTCTAAATAACACCACCAGCCAACCTCAAAATAAGTTGTATGGGTTGCATATTTCGCAGCCAACGGCAGGTTTGTTGGCCCTTGACAACTAATCATGTCTAAATTACTCATTTTGGCGAGATCTTTAATGAAGTGTATGTTACCCTTCTGGATGTTAAATTTTTTCGTGTTATCAGTTCCGGAATAGAGACGTTTAATGTTTACCAAATGCCTTCAGGCTGCGGCGTTTCGGACTTTTCACGACGAGATAGTGATCTTCCGTGACGTTACAGGTCCTGTGCTGTGGTTGGCCGACAGAAGCAAATCAAGCAGCATGTTACTTTAAACACTTTCGAAGCTAATATTCAGTAATTGTCGGTTTTCAAATTTGTACTTATGTATTACGAAGGTGTGCAGTTTAAGTAATACACCGCATTGCCCATCCGGAGAGGTGCGGCGGTCCCGAATCCAATCCGCCTGGAGGATTAACGACGAAGGTCGGTATGCCGGCCAGTCAGGTAATTGTTTTTTCCCCACATTCCGCTAGGTCAGTGGTTCCAACCTGAGGGTAATTACCCGCTCAGGGGTAAAATGAAATTTTCTGAGGGGTAAAAACTAAATGATTCGGTTGTGTTTTAGTCACGAAACTATACTATTTTCAAAATATCATTACCATTATCATAATTTTGTAAGTTTCTAGTTTAACTATATAAGTTATCAATAATTACTGTTCCCAGTTAGCAGTATTAATGCAGTGGAGGTTACAAGTTCTTCTCATAGTGCAACCATTACACGCATATGTGGTGCTTTGTTCCGTACATCGCTGATGATAAAAGTGAGACATACACGTAACAAATGCTAAATATCAAAATGTCTACTCCAAGCTGTAGATAGTAATGCAGTAGTCCAGAAATGGTTCATTACTGGCTTGGAGACAGATACATTAATTAATTGACAGCACAGCAGTAACTACATAAGGGCTACTACAGTGCCTTACACAGTGTTATTATGTTATCATTGTGGTCAGACGCAAAGCAGTAACAGCATAAAGCCGTCCAATTCCTGCCAGTTCCGAAGTAAGGAGTGCAGCAATCAAGCGATTTACAAACAGTATGTATAGTGCACAAATTGGAATGTGTTTGATTTTAAATTGGGTTGCAGTGTAAAGGTCAAGAAAGTTTCTCAATGGAGAGGAGTAATGCAAGAGAAGTATGTTTTGTAACAAGTATCTACCTCACTGAGGGTAATTACCTTTCTTATTTGACAAGAAGTTGTAGGTAACATGTGCAATGCACCACGAATTCCTTCGTGATTCATTCTAAAACACACACACACTCTCTCTCTCTCTCGCACACACACACACACACACACACACACACACACACACACACATGCATAAATACGCACAAACTAAATATCATTCATCTTTCAACATTTTAAAAATGAAGGTGTTCCAAGAAAAGTCGTTCATTCTATAGTTTAGTTAAGATGCTAAAGCTGCTGATAATGTGGGAGTGGGGTGTGGTCGTGGGAGGGGGGGGGGGGGATTGAGACCGGCCTACTAACTAACGTCTGATTGCACTCAGGGGCAATGGTCTAAGAAAGGCTGGGAACCACTGCACTAGGTAAACACCGGGCTATTCCGTCATGGGGAGGAGAAGAGGGAGGGCATGTAACGGGTTGGATATAAGAAGGGCATCGGGCCACCTCCTCAATCAACAATGCCATATCCGATAACAAAGATGCCACTCCTGCGCTGAAGCGGGACAAGATATAATAAAAACAAGAAGAAGGAGGAGGAGGAGGAGGAGGAGGAGAATTGCACAACATTAAAAATCACTTCATAACACGTCATTTTTACGACGGTTTGTTGTACAAAAGTGACGGGATAGGTGACGCTGGCGACTAAACAAGATACCGCACATTGTTCCATTAAGCTGCGTACTTACCCTTGCCCAGTTTTTATTTATGTTGTTGTCATATGTTTCATTAGGGTCTGCATGCACCCCGATTCGTTCACATTAAACCTACTAGGCTCATGTTCCAAATTTTGGCCTAAGAAATTGCACACTGAATTCATTTTGTTCTATCAGACTCGTGGTAAGCTGCAATTCTTTGCAAGAAAATGAAAATCTGGCATAGTACTCTCACAAAAGAAACTTAGTAATAATGCACTCCTTTCCGAAATCTCGGCCAACAAACAAAGTTCCTAGCAGTTATGGGTAAAGAGACACGTTTCACATGCTTGTTTCCTATAATAATAAGTAGAACGCTCGCTAGGTGATACCTTTTATGTTAACGTAATCTAATGCTCTCTAACGAGACACGTACCAAGTGATATTCACACGTAGTACGTTCATCGACGAGTCTGGACTCATTTCGCAAACATAATCTTTGTGTGTGATGGCTTAACGAAAACTCTCCACCTCTTAAAGCTCTTTTCATTTCTTGCTGCTTCTTATTTCGTTTTCGTTCCCTTCTTTCTAGAATCTTTCCTCTTCACGATGTATCGTAGGCTCCATCCCTCCTCTCTCGGGTCCTCATTTTTCTAACTCCCAAACCTAATAGTCTCACCTTCACCCTCCCTTTGCCCATGTAGTCAGTTTTATACACCATTAGTATTATTATTCATTATTTTGTTTTATTCATTATATTTAGTGATAAATATCGTTACACTTAAATGCAACGAATATATTTACCTGAAAATTGTTTCAACGTACATGTATGTACATATGTTTTCTATAAGCGAGCGTGTTTTGACTCTCGAAACAGGGCAGTGGAGTGGTAGGTTCGGTGACGAAGTGCCATTGTTGGCTTTTAGTACGTGATGACGCGGACGAAACACTTAAATTAATATGCGAAACTTACCAATGTAAACTGCACAAAGACAATGTTTAATATTTAGTCAACTGTGAAACATGCACGGGATGTTCTACTTCTGGATGTTGAGATGTATGGCGGCCGACAGTAAGGTTGGTATTCCACCGCCGTCCGTGTGCAAGTGACGCACATCAGTTGGTCTCTGGAGGAACATGTTGTTCACGGTAACAGATTTGAATATCGCGAGGAGTGTGCTTTCGTTTGAAGTAGTTTTGAAATGGGTTTTGTCGGTCAGTGTGCTAAAACTTTTTCAAGACTGCTACGGAGTCGAAACAAAGAACGTCGTAAAAACACCGGTGCCACGTGTTTCAAATCGTGCACACTTTGAAATTTCAGTCCCAAGCACCATCGACAGCTGCGACAGTATTTGAGTCATACCATCACTTGAAATAGATATGCGAGTGTTGGAACTTTAATAGTGGCAACTACTTATTTACAGCTCGTACAAAATAGATACGTATTCCAAAGTTTTCAAATGGTTCAAATGGCTCTAAGCACTATGGGACTTAACATCTGAGGACGTCAGTCCCCTAGACTGATCCATACCCGAGGCAGGATTCGAGCCTGCTACCGTAGCAGTAGCGTGGTACTGGACTGAAGCACCTAGAACCGCTCGTCCACAAAGGCCGACTTTCAAACTTTTACTGAACTTAAGAGTAGTCACCAGCATTGTGTATAAACAGTAGCCAGCGATGTGGAAGTCGTAGGATACTCTTAGCAATGCCAGTTGTGTTGACAGTTCGAGCGGCGCGGTCAATTGCCCGACAAATTTGTAGCAATTCTGAAGCGAATGCCGTGAAGTGTTTCCTTCAGTTTAGAAATCGAGTTCATCTTACGAGTGCTTAAGTCAGTGGAGTGCAGTAGGTGGTATAGCGCATAGTAGCCCCATCAGCCGAACAAATCAATAGCAGCTTGCACTGTACGTGCTTGAGCATTGTCCTGCAAAATGATGGTCAGGTCCTGCAGGAAATGTCATCACTTCTGTCCCTATGCTGTTCATTTCTGGATCACAACCTATAGCCAGCTTAGAGACAGAAGTGATGACACTTTATGCAGGACCTGACCATCATTTTACAGGACAATGCTCATCCACGTACAGTGCAAAGCTGTTACTCACTTGTTTGACTGATAGGGCTGCTAAGTGCTATACCACCTACTGCACTCCCCTGACTTAAGCCCTCGTGAGTTCAACTCGATTTCTAAACTGATGGAAATACTTCACGATATTCGCTACAGAAGTGCTACAGATTCGTCAGGCAATAGATCACGCCTCTCGAATTGTCAACACAACTGTCACTGCTAAGAGTACCCTACAACTTCCACATAGCTGGCAGCGGGTTATACACAATGCTGGTGACTACTTTGAAGGTCTGTAAAACTTTGAAAGACGTATCTGTTTTGTACGAGCTGTAAATAAATATTTGCCACTATTAAAGTTCCAACCGTCGTATAATGCATCAGGGGGACATTAGTTTCAACACAAAATCATTAAATTTGAACATCGTACACCATCGTCGCTAGTCATGGAATCCCAATCTGTAACAGAGATCGCCCTTAACTCCTATAGAGTAGGTACGATAAGCTACAATATCATAATAAGCCTCCAATCCTTCTAAAGGCTTATCCACGTATTAGGGCAACAGTTAACCAACCATTACCAGTAACAACTTCAGTAGTGGTACATGAAAAATTAATTTTGGCTCCAACAAAAGTAATTGGACCAGTTAGTAGCTCTTCTTGTGCTACATTATTTGGAGTCATTGAAAAAGTATGCACAGTCTTGTACACAGGCATTCTTGATCTTCTTGTATATCTCCTCCTCCTATACGGCATGGCTGTGTGCTTCGTGCGGCTGCCTCGAGGGAAACGAGCGTGCTGCTGCCTGCACAGCGCATATACGTCACTGATAAGGTGGGCGCGGCAGGAAGTAGAGCGCTCTCAAACCGCAATGGCGGCACCGGATGTCGAGCAATTCTGCGGATCGCCCTTAGTCAAAACTAGAGGGCGATCAGCCGGGCTCCAGCGGCGGCCGAGAGAAGCTCATTCAAGGTCACTCGCCAAGATGGCGGCGCACACAGCCACCTGCCCACGAACCCCATACTCGCAGCTCGTGATTCCTTAAGTGCTCTGCATTGTTGTGCATCCGCACTCAACGACAGGATCATTGGTCGTGGATACCAAGGGGTCCTGCTGTGAAATTAACTGGCACCGCAGTCCATCAGCTCTGGATGTTGAGATGTATGGCGGTCGACAATTGGGTTAGTATCCTACCGCCGTCCGCGGCGTCCTCAGACACGTTTTCACTGGTCATCGTGACTCAGTTCTTAGCGAGACTCATCACTGAAGATAATTCTACTCCAGTGAATGGTATTCCAGGCCGGAAACGTATCTGGAAACGCCATGGATAGTGGTGGGACACCAACTTCACGGTCGCCAGCTATACGACCTGACGATCAGTTGTGACGGGCTGGGGTGACATTTCATTTCATAGCAGTTCCCCTTTGGTTCTTATTCGTGGCACCCTGTCAGCACTCTGATACGTCGACGAAATTCTAAGCCCCATTTTGTTGCCCTGAAAAGTAAGGAACGATAGGTAGCGTAATGGAAACCACAGTGAAAATCAAAACTGTTTTATTTGCAACAGTTAGCTACAACTTCCAGCTACTTATCTCCATAGTCACCGATCCGACTTAGACGTTTGACATAGCGTTGTACGAAATTTCCAATACCCTCGTTATGGAAGGCAGCCGCCAGTACTTTCCGCCAATTCTCTACGCTGGCCTACAGCTCGTTGTCTGTGCCAAAATGTGGTCTTCATAGCCAGCGGTTCATGTAAGCAGAGATGAAACTCAAAGGAGACAGTTACAGGCTGTATTGTGGGTGATAAAACATTTCCAATCGAAACCGATGCAGGAGTATCTTAATTGCCGCTGCAGAATGCGGCTGAGAATTGTCTTGAAGAAGAAAGTGCGCGGCAGTTATGTAATGTTGGCTGCATACCTTCAGGCGAAATTTCTCACCAGGCCCTCGTAATTGGTGGAAGATACTATTGTTCTAGGTATCTTTACATGCTCCCTGTGTGCTCAGACCTAAAAAGAACGACGCATCGCGATCGACGGGCATACTAGAAACATTGCCCAACACACCTGTCCTAAACTTCATAGCATTTTCACTTTGGTTTCCATTTCGCGTTCGATCGTTCCTTACTTTCCGAATAACCCTCGTATATTTCAGCAAAACAATGCCTGCATGACTATAGTAAGACTTTGTACTGCTTGTCTTCATGCTTCCAAAACTCTACCTTAGACAGCAAAGTCGCCAGATCTCTCCCCAATTGATAACGTTTGAAGCATTATGGGCAGAGCCCTCCAACATACTTGGGATTTTGAAGATCTAACATGCCAACTGCACGGAGTTTGCCACGTTGTCCCTCAGGAGGACGTCCAGCTACTCTTGCAATGAATGTCAAACCGAATAACTGTTTGCATAAGGGACAGAGGTGGAGCAACGCATTACTGACTTGCTCAGTTTGTGAAACTCCTGAATAAATCATCTGATTTTTCTGAAACTGTAATCATCAGTTTGTCTGTACGTGTACATCACATCTGCCGGTTTACGTCACCTTCAGGTAATTCCTTCGTGGTGAGTCGGTTTCTTTTTTTCCTTTTCTTTCTTTCTTTTTGTTTCTTACTGCTTAGATAGTGGAGATTTTGGAGCAGAATCCTAATTGGGATAAAACCCTCAATTACAAAAGTAGCATATTACGTTTTCTCTTCCTAAAATAAAGTATTGTTACACTTTTAATATTGTCTTAGAAAGACGAAATTCTCACGACAACAGTACTAACGTTGAAATGTAGTGTTTGCTCGACATGCCTCTGTTAATTTGTGAAGTAGTACTCAAACTTATTCTCATTCAATCAGTGTATTTGCCGCGTTCCTGGTTCCTCTGGTAATAAATAATTTAAAACTTGAAGTGGACAGATTTGCAAACCGTACATTACACGCAGTGCGCTCGAACCTGTCATAAATGTGCTTCGTTCAGATCGGTCCAACATCGAAGTAGGCGCTGTGTTCAATTTTGACACCGGTGTACACTTGTTTACAATTAGTTTATTCACAACGCTACACGAGTTGCATGGGTTCTAGGTGTCAGTATATTTAGAGTGCCTAACCGCTTTTCTGCATTCATACGTACTCATTATTCAATGCTACACACTGAACTGGCAAGGTCATTGGATACTTCCTAATATCTTGTCAGACCTCATTTTTCCCGGCGTAATGCAGCAGTTCGACGTGGCATGTACTCAACAAGTCGTTGGAAGCCCCTTGCCGAAGCATTGAGCCATGCTGCCTCTACAGCCGTCCGTAATTGCGATAGTGTTGTCAGCGCAGGATTTTGTCCACGAACTTAACGGTGCATTACGTCCCACAAATGTTCGATGGGATTTATGTCGGGCATTGGAAATGTCCAGAATGTTCTGCAAACCAATCGCGAAGAACTGTAGATCGGTGACATGGCACAGTGGCATCAATACAAATTCCATCATTGTTTAGGCGCACGAAGTCCATGAATAGCTGCAAATGGTCTCCAAGTAGCCAAATCATCGATTTGGTTTGAACAGAGCATCCAGTCCATTCCATGTAAACACACTCCACATCACTATGCCGCCCCCAACTTGCACATTGCTTTGTCGACAACCGGCGTCTGTGGCTTTGTTGGGTCTGCGCCACACTTGGAAGCTATCATCAGCTCTTACCAAATGAAATCTGGACTCATCTGACCAGGTCAGGATTTTACAGTCGACTAAGGTCCACCTGTTTGGTCCCGAACCCAGGAGAGGCGCATCAGGTGATTTCGTACCGTCAGTAAAGGTACTCGCATCGGTCGTCTGCTTCCATAGCCAATTAACGCCAAATTTCGGTGGACTGTCCTAACGGCTACGTTTGTCGTAGGTCCCAAATTGATTTCTGCGGTTATTTCATGCAATGTTGCTTGTCTATTAGCACTGACAACTCTACAGAAACACGGCTTCTCTCTGTCGTAAAGTGAAAGCCATCGGCATTATGTTTTCCGTGGTGAGAGGTACTGCCTGAAATTTGCTACTCTCGGCACACTCTTGACACTGAGAATCTCGGAATATTGCATTCCCTAACGACTTTCGAAATCGAATGTTGCATGCGTCTGTCCCCAACCACCCTTCCACATTCAGAGTCTATTATTTCCGTCGTGCGCCCATAATCACGTCGGAAACTTTTCACAAGACTCACCTGATCACAAACGACAGCGCCGCCAATGCAATGCATCTTATAATACAATTACTGTCCTATAATATACAATGTGAAGCAGAACTCCATCGAAGAAATGTGTGAGGTTGCTAGGTTTAAATGTCTATGAGCACTATGGGACTGAACTTCTGAGGTCATCGGCCCCCGAGAACTTAGAACTACTTAAACCTAACTAACCTAAGGACATCACACACATCCATGCCCGAGGCAAGATTCGAACCTGCGACCGTAGCGGTCGCGCATTTCCATAGTGTAGCGCCTAGAACCGCTCGGCCACCCCGGCCGGCGTATGAGGTTGTTGAGGGATATTATTTTGCGTATTTTGGTATCAGGGACCCACGGTCTTTATCGGCTCGTTGCAGAGTCGTCGAATTTCGTTTGGTTTATTGGCCGAGTTTGCTTTTTATGTATATTGCTCCAAAAAGATAGTGCACAAAATTGCAAATGTCGACAGTACGTGCTATATGTATTGTTTCTGTTGGCTCACGGTACCTGCCCTTGCCAAAAGTAAAGCCTTTTGAAATCATTGCCCTCAATTCTGCATTCAGTACTGCTCTATTCTGTCCAGAGTTTTGTTTTCTGGCAGTGTTAGTTGTGTGTTGACGGCGATACTCAGTATTATCTGAAGATATTGCTAACTGCGGAAGATAAATTCGTTTTTCTATCCTTTCTTTTGCTTCGTTTTACTCTGCACATATATGTCTGATGGTCTAGAATATTGTGTATTTTGTCCTATAGCATGAAATGTGTTTATGTTTTGCTTTACTTATATTGCTACCTGAATCTCTTATTGAGTATGTAAATTTTCAACTTACGTTTGATTTTCTTTAAAATTATTGTGTTAAATTGACTGTGTAAAACTAAATGTAATATTCAGAACCGTTGTCTGGGAGTCATATCGATAGCTGCAGCCCAACAGTGACAGTCAGTGGGTGCGCACTGGTGTGGCACACAACCACGTCGGCTTTCAGTCGTGCTGGTGCCGCATTAGATGAAAACACTTACAACTTTACAGCCGTGCTTTCATGTTTTGTATACGACTGGAACTAAATTGTGACGTGAATTTTACGAAAGGAAGGGTTAGACTGTTTGGAGGATTCTCAGGTGTCCAGGCGGATACAATCGTCGAATGGCCACGATATTTCGGCGAATAACAGGTCCGCCATCATCAGGTTAGTACCGATGCAATTGTCTGGCCCCTCTCTGCCTCTACTATTTATCGCTCTGGAGTCCAGGTGCGATTCCATGTGCCGACCGCGCGCGTCGTGTCCTGTGCTAGGGGAAACGGAGGCTGCGGTAGTTTGTGGTGGTATTGGTTGTGTAGAAGGATGGGGTGGGGGGAGGAGCGGTACCTCTATCTCTACGGCAGCCGTGGCCGAATGATCTTGTGTCCGCTTCCACTGTTGCTCCTTAGTAGAGCTTAGTATTGGTCCCCAGGCCTTACTGAGTTGGTACTCGGTGCCCCTGTTGACAGGGTTCTATGTTGTGGGAATTCCTATAGCCTGTTTGAAGATGCAGTCCCAGTAGTTATTTGTGGAGGTCAGTACTATTTTTTTGTCTCGTCATAATTCACTGCGTCTTCAGTGTACCTCTAGGGCAGATTGGCTCGGTGGCCTAGGCGGGTGCAGCGTTGGTTTTCCTTGCATCGATCTTGCACCGTACGAACTGTCTGACAGATAAAGGATTCGCCACAACAGCACAGCATTTTGTATGCTGAGGCCGACATCGTCTTTCACCGTTACTAGTAAGACGAGTGTCTTTCCCGGTTGTCGGAAGACTCCCTATTTTTGACGACACGTTGCCTGCAAAAGATAAAAGCGCATGGGCTTTTTTCTTTTTTTCGTTTTTTCTTCTTCTTGATCCCTACAGCGCTTCTGTTGTCGGAAGTTCCTTTGGATTTGGCGGTTGCGGTATCCATTCTTGCGGAACAGTCTCCAGGTGTTTGAATTTCGTTGATATATTTTCTTCGTCCGAGATCGTATGTGTTCTGTGTACCAAAGTGTTAAGCTGAGCCGGATGCTGGCATCTCGAAGCATGTAGGTGCAGGTCAATGTGTGTCGCCTTGCGATACACATTGTGACCTAGCGAGCCATCTGATCCGTGCTGCACCAGGACGTCAAAAAATGATGGTTGCCCTTTTTCTCGATTTCTAGACAAGACAGCCTAGACACAATGAGAGGAAGCCGAAAGGCACGCGCTACGCTCACACAGATGGGCATGAGGTCTGAAACAGGATACGTAATGAATGCTATAAAGAAAAGTACGTAGCTTCTGGAATACTTAACTTTAATCCATCCTTGTTGTATACATCGCTAGCTACGTCGTCCGTACAACTGGGGCGAGTGCTAGTCCGTATCTCGAGACCTGCCTTGTGGTGGCGCTCGGTCTGCGATCACACAGTGGCGACACGCGGGTCCGACTTGTACTAATGGACCGCGGCCGATTTAAAGCTACCACCTAGCAAGTGTGGTGTCTGGCGGTGACACCACAGCATCAGCACCAGCTGGTGATGGCGGGAAGGTTATTCACTGAAATATCGTGGTCATTCGACGATCGGATCCGGCTGGACACCCGAGAATCCTTCAACCAGCATATACGCGTGAGAATCCTCAGATCACAAAAGATTAGACCGTTGAAATACCGTCGGCTGGAGTGGTAGGGCGGTTCTAGGCGCTACAGTCTGGAACCGCGCGACCGCTATGGTCACAGGTTCGAATCCTGCCTCGGCATGGATGTGTGTGATGTCCTTAGGTTAGTTACGTTTAAGTAGTTCTAAGTTCTAGGGGACTGATGATCTCCGAAGTTAAGTGCCATAGTGCTCAGAGCCATTTGAACCAATTTCTTTGAACCGTTGAAATATTAATTCCGCGGAGTGTTATGAACAATACTGATAATGCATCCGGGAGCAGTCAGTGATTGTCACCGTTACCTCCAGTTGTTTTGGATTTAAATGAGTTGCATAAACTTACATAATTTATTTGCAACTTAATGATCTGCCGCGCGCCTTATAACATTAACCGTGGCTGTGGAGACATTTAAACTGCTTACCGTATGTAAAACTGGTTCGCCAGAATTGTATAACTATATGCTACTGCTAAAACGCGAAAGCTGTTAATGGGCACATTAACTCGATAATCAGCGGATTAATTGATTTACTACGCTAATGTGCGGAATCAACAGTTTTCCGCATTTTACCTATGTAATGAGAATATTAATGGCTTCCATATCATTAATATTCAAATTACGATTCTCTCATTTTCTTTCCCTGCTCCTTCTCCCTCCCCCTCCATTTTTACGTGTCGGCTGCCAGCGCATGTGTTTGTGTCGTGACTCTTTTTTTAAGTTGTTACATTAAGCACCTAGTATGTAAGCAAGCATCAAATGGGCGAGTAAAATGAAAAAAAAAAAAACATTTCGCAAACCTTTTTAGGTAATAAAAATAGTGTATTAATGAAAAAAGGAAAGGATGATTGCCTATCTGTAGATGTAAATCGAATAAAAGTTTCCAGGAAGGAATTATCTCAAAATTATTAAATTATTCAAAAATATGGTATGTTAACTGTACAAGGCAGTGAAAAACTGAACCGCTGTCAGAAGTGCGAGAAAGTGTGAAAAAGATTGGCCATGCAGAAGAATTGTTTGACGTATTGTATTCTACTCATTTGTCCATTGGCAATGGCGGAAGACACAGAATGGTCAAGCAATTAAATACGTTTTTAAACAAAATAACAGAAACCGAAATAAAAATCAGTTTTGATTCAATAACTACATCTCTCGAGTAAAATAGTTTAAATATTTAGGTGAATGGATTGCAGAAAATTGTAATGAAAAGAAATCTATCAGATCAAGAGTCCAGGAAATGGAGACGGGGTTTCAGTTAACAAAAAACATTTACAACAAAAAGAGTCTCTCGTGGAACTGCAAAAGACGACACTACACAACAGTAATTAGAACCGAAGCTCTCTACACATCTGAGAAACTAAACCTTCAACACAGAACACTAAAAGAGGAATTAGAAGTGAAAGAACGTAAGATAATGAGGAAAATCCTAGGACCAAGAACTAAAGATGGGGTACATTATCCAAAACCCAATGCAGAAATATATAAAAATATCTCCAAAATAACAGACACAATGCGCATGAGAAGAATCCAATTCATGGGGCACTTAGAAAGAATGGACTCAAACAGGTTAACGCACAAAATCCATACATTTTTAAAGAACAAAATTACAAGACCGAACTGGTACAAACAGACGGAAAAAGACCTGAGAGAATTAGGGTCTCCAAATCTACATGATAGAAATGAAATCAGAAAAATCACAAACACACGGGGTTTTGAGGAAGAAGAGAGAAAAACTAACCGACATACATGGTCTACGCAACGAAAGCTAGCCCATTCGTTGTTTATGAAGGAATACTGGGCGAAAAGGAAGGCCAACAAATGTTGATTACGCGTGGTCCTAAGTGATCCATCCGCGAAGAAGAAGAAGAAGAAAAGGAAATAAGAAATGTTTTCGAATTTATGCGAACCTTGTCAATAAAAACAAAAAATTGCAAAAAAGGTGATTGTTGTGAAGCCGCTTATTTCATCTCATTTCAAAACCAGATGCCAGACGGATCTCATCCATTACCAGTCTCAACAAAATGGAATCTAAGTTTCTTCTCGAATATCAAACTATTTAAAAAAATTATTGTGCTGAAGCCGCTTAAATTAAAATGGATGGACGAAGTAGCTTATAGCTTCCTTCTTACCTTTTTTTTTTCCTTTTTGGCGCTCCCAGTATTTTGCAGTTTGTTAATGGAAGCGAATTTTGTAATAAGATCTTAGAATGTGCAATAGAATTTTAGACACAAATTAAAACGGCTAATGGCAAACTTTGACACAGCTAAATTCAAGGGAGTGTGGAACGAGCGAATCAAGAGACTGAAGGTATACTCGCTACTAGGCTGGCTGATAACCAAATTAAGAAGTGAAGTGAGGGCGTGCATTTTATAGAGTTCATGAACGATCGTGCCTATGATTCTGCAGTTAAAATAAGTCTATACGAAGCCATGTCCGGTTGTCGCACAAAAGTGGGATTATCTCCGTCCATTTCCATTAACACAAAATGTATGACTTTTGACAAACACGGAAGAAGATCTTGATAAATTAGAAGATTCATAAGAGACTTTGACGATGGGATTATAGTCAAATCTTTCTCAAGAGAACATTCCAATTCCCCCTGTGTCTACGGAATCACATACAAGAATATATCATCAGTAGTGTTACTCTGCCTGTTACTCCATTGGTTGAGGATACAGTTATGAAGAACATTCAGTTACCCTGCACCTCCATGAATCACTTCTGCATGTTGAAGAAGCCTTTACTGATTTAAGATCGCCTTCAGCTGAATCACCATCACAGTTTCGCACAGAACCCGAGTATACAAGACATGGCCTTTGTTGTTTGCTCAAATACAGCATCACGTGCTCAACAAGTTTGAACTATGCGATATGTCTGTCCACCTAATTAGTGGTGACATAAGTCCTAAAGAGGGAGGGTATAGTAAGAAGGTATTGTGCAACTCCTTTAAAAGGAACATAGAGCAGAAGTTACAGCGTGATGAAGCCACGAAATGTTTAGAATAGCGAATAAAGAATATATTAACAATTTGTAAAGGGAAGACTCAAATGTGGATGACAGAGCCACTGTGAGAACTAAAGTAACCGAACTAGACAGCCGCGCGGGGTAGCCGCGTGGTTTGAGGCGTCTTGTCACGGTCCGCGCTGCTCTCCCCGTCGGAGGTTCGAGTCCTCCCTCGGGAATGGGTATTTGTGTCGTTCTTAGCATAAGTTAGTTTAAGTTCAATTAAATAGTGTGTAAGCTTAGGGACCGATGACCTCAGAAGTTCGGTCCCATACGACCTTACCACAAATTTCCAGTTTCCGAACTAGACAGAGCAAATACTGATGCCAACTCGATTTGAGCTGTGGTTCTTGGTAAAACAGAAGCTGGCTTTTATAAACTTTGTACTAAAACGGGTATTTTAAACCAGAGATCAGTGCCTGCAATGAGAGATTTTTAACTAGAGAAGATGTCCCTACTGTAGTAAATCTTTGCGCCAAATAGCAATGAAACGATCCCTTAGTGCTGGGAAGGATTTCAGAAAATGTGACTGTAAAATAAAAGTACCACAAATAGGTGTACATGTGGCAAAAACTAATTTCTGTGTAATTCAGAGTGCGAACAGTCGCTGCACAGTCTAAGCATAGTTGTATTACATGTTTTGCAAATTCATTTCTTTAGTTGTACTAATACTTTAAACCTTATGATTGTATTATACACCGCAGGAAAACAAACTATTTCATCCTTTTAGAGGTTTCCAGTTCGCTCAATATTTATTGTGCAGCAGTGCATATGGAGTAAATGAAATGATTACAATTCCAGATCAATAGCGCAAGCACTTCTGAAGTACCAGGTATCCACCCATGCTGCAACACTCGTATTAATATATGGTGTGGCCTCCAAGAGCGGCAATGCAGATGCTGACTGCCATCCAATCGATGGTACAGATGGCTAATACTGTCCTGGAATGCGTTATGCTACGCTTGCTCGATCTGTTCATGTAGTTTTGTAAGAATTGTTGGTAGCCGTGTGGCATGAGTCACTTTTCGTCCCATCATATCTCACATATTTTCAACTGGAGACAATCCCAAGGATCGTGCTGATCAGAGAAGTTCCTGTACGTCTTTCATAGCGCGTTGAGTTTCACGGGCAGTGCTTCAGCGAGTAATATCCTTTTGCAACAACGCCTCACCTCCCTGTTACAATACCGGCAAAAGTACAGGTCTAAAAATAGTCTGCAAGTACCGAGCGCTGGTTAGCGCCGCTCCAGAAATATCAAACGTGTACTAGAGTTGTAGCTTGTCACACACCACACCATAGCGTTCTGGGTGAGACCAGTGTGTCTTGGACGAATGCACTCTACGAGAGAGCGCCAACAAGGTGTCCGTCGCATGCACAAACGACCATCGCTTTCGTGCGGGCAGAATCTTCTTTCACCGCTGAAGACCACGGCGCACTATTCCAACTTCCAACGTGATCCTCTGCCGGCACCAGACGTGCCGTGCATCTCGATGCTGTAGCCTGAGTGCAGGACTGGCTAGAGGCGTCGTACCCATAGTCCAGCTGCTAATAACCGGTTGGCAATAGTTCGTGATTACACACCTATATACACAAGCCCTCTTAAACTGTGGTAGTTGAACGATTTTCCAATGCTGCACTTACATTAAAACGATCTTGTCGGTCGTCTGTGCTACTTGGACGTCCAGAACCTCGTCTACAGGTGTGAGAATGTTCACGTGACCACTACGGCCAGCATTTCAGCACAACTGAAGCGGCACGTCCAACTTATGTGGCAATCCTCCGGAAGGACCATTCCAACATTCTGAAGGCCACAATCTGACCCCTTTCAAACTCGCTCAGCTTGCTGTAGGAAACATGAGCGCGTCTCCGCGGTGTGGTTGCCCGATTGCTTCACACGTTAGCACTACACTGGGCCTTCTGGCTGTGAGCATTCATTATTAAAGAGTAGACACAGGTAGCACTCTGGTATCTGTACCACTACACTACGACGATGAAGCCATTATCAGTACATCTACTATCCCACAGGTGGTGACGTTTTTGACGTCGTCTTTTCAGGTGTACTAATTTTTTCCGGAAATGTAATTTTTTGATTGATTGATGATTGACTGTTAACTAATTTGTTGATTGTATTGATACTGTGCATGTAAAAAATAAAACATTATTTTAATATAAGCGTACATAAACATTGCTGCTGTTCCAGAACGGTCTTTTCTTTCCATTTTCTCGGATGCCTATTATATAACCGAAAGATTGTTTAGGTAATTTTGCAAATTACCTAGGTAATTTGCGAAATGAGATTTTTCGGCACTTTAACCGATCACCGTAGTTAATCTGCAAATTACCTAGATCATCTGTAGAATAGCTTATTACTACACTTTGGCGGTAAGATATATTCGATCGCGATTGGCTTCTAAAGATCGGATGGGCTGTACCTTCGAGATCGGTGAGTTAAAATGAGTGTTATATCGTTTTAAAACTGTATACGGTACATTTATAACGGAGTCGTGGGTGTCAGATTCGTTAGACTCATATATGCTAAGTTGGATTTATAATTGACACAGTTTCTTCGTCCAGTTTGTGTACAGAGGAAAGCCATATACGATATTACTACTGCCTGGAGAATCCTATACCGAGCAAGAGGACATATCCGGTGCAATCTGACAACTGATGGAGCTACTTTAATTACGTTGCAAGCACCAACGTATTTCCGGCAGCGTCGCAACTCACCGACCACGCGTACGAAAGAGCTGCAATGTCAAAACGCTGTCCCTGGTAAAGGCTCAAAGCATTTCAAACACTTCCAGTTGCAGTTTCTTTTTATTTTGTGACATTCGTTTCCCAATATATGTTTTTGTATAATAACTGTAGTTTCTGTAAGTAGTGCTCCTATCATGTGTTGAAATTGCTAATCAGTCATTAGCAGCAGTCATTGCTACATACTATCTCTTTCTCTTCAATTTCTTATTTTACTGTAGCTGACTCTGCATGTAGTATAACGTATCTTTTGAAGGGGTGTTTTTTGTTATGTACGTGTGCAATGTATACCACATCCTAATAATCATGTGCGAGATTATTTGGCACTCACCGTTTTCTTTTCTTTTTATTTTTATTTTTTGTCCTCAGTCTTCTGACTGGTTTGATGTGGCCTTTCCTCTCCGATTCTGCGGACAACCTTCTCATTCCTTACCTTATCAGTCCACTCAATTTTCAACATTCGTCTGTAGCACCATATCGCAAATTCTTCGATCCTCTTCTGTTCCGGTTTTCTCACAGCCCACGTTTCACTACCATACAATGCTGTACTCCAGACGTACGTTCTCAGGAAGTTCTTCCTCAAATTAAGGCTGATATTTGATATTAGTAGACTTCTCTTGGCCAGGAATGCCTTTTTTTCCAAAGCTAGTCTGCTTTTGATGCCCTCCTTGCTCCTTCCGTCATTGAAAGAATAAGAAGAATAAGCATTGGATCAGAACAAATGAACATGCACACACACACACACACACACACACACACACACACACACACACACACAGTTTAAAAGGAAAGAAAAACTACTTTGACTTCAGTAAATATCGTGCTGATTAAGGAACCACACTCAGAATGTTCATTTAAATGTATCAACGGCTCCGACCAAGGTCCCACACAATTACGTAATTATTTAACCACTGTGACAGTCTGTCATGAAACTTGTCCGCTCTCAACACACTTTAATTATTTCAAAAGACTTAACACACATTTTATAACAGTCCGGACAACTGCACTCAGCTCGATCCAGCACTCTTTTCCCCTTCCTTTTTAAAATGACGAATCCACAGGATGCTCATGATCCAGTCGAGAAGTCAGCATCGCACTGTCACAGCACAATAACCATGGCTCCTCCCAAAGCGCGCTTTAAAAGTTTCCGTCCACTAAGCCCCATGACAGCGAAGACGCTCGCCGAGACACGCTTCAAAACACCATGGTAATACAGGCTTGTTACATCTGTTCACCACTCAAGTCCGTATCGAGTGCACAACTACCACTACATGCGCATCAAAGCTCACGCCGTCTCAGGTAATGCCATCCAATACCAATGTCTTTTCTCTTTCTCTTGCTCACAATACCAATGTCTTTTCTCTTTCTCTTGCTCACAATACCAATGTCTTTTCTCTTTCTCTTCCTCACCAGCGAACACTACTGAGCATCCGCTCCCTAGGTCGCAACCAAAGCGTTGAATACTATCGATATTTGAGGCAAAGGGTATATTCGCGCAAAGACAAATTGAACTGCTACGCTACGGCTAAAATTCATAGTCAAAATTACGAAGAGTTCATCTACTTGAACCATTTGCTTCACATATAGCTAAATTATCTGAGAGGACTGAAACCAAGAATGCAAAAGTTCTATGGAAAGGTAAGATGATGAAGAGCAAGGGAATATACACATAATTTGTGGGTTCTCTGAATGCCATGGAAGGGCGGTGGAACGACGTTACCCTGAGCTTTTCCCGCACCGACGGCTTACACATCAGCATACTCCTGTATCTGAGGGTTTTCCATTACTGTGTGTTACGTGTGGGGTGTAATACATCTCGGTTATTGTACATCACAGGTTTATTCACTGCTGTGAAGGCATTTTCACTGAAATAAGTATAACTGCAATGACAAACCGAATAAAGGATAGTTACATTGTTAATGACGAATAGCTGGAGACATAGAAGGTACCTCTGAAAGTTTTTCGTTGTATTTCAGGTTCACCCTCTATACGAGCGAGTGGATAACATGGTGATCTGCATGAGGATCTTCACAGGTGAATCTTCTGTACACAGAGAAGCCACAAGTGCCAGAAAACTGTAAAGAACTTCATTAAGACCAAAAGATGACCGACGCTTGGTGTGATGACGGTCTCCACTAAATTTCGGGTGTGCAGCCGCATAAAGTCAGCTTGTAGCCATCTTCACAACAAGACGAGAGTCTGACGCTCCAGCACTTGCTCCGTCCATTTAAATTTGCGGACCACACCACTGTGCATGCGGCCACAGATAAACAGGCGCCAGAGACCGTTGATCGCCGCCAAACAAGTCCAGCGCCCATTAATTGTAACTGTAACTGTGCAGTCGACGCAAGCTGGGATGTCGACGTATCACTCTGAGCTGCACTGAAGAAACACCTTTGTAAGTTTATTACAGAAAGCACCGGATTCCATGACTTACCCATGCTGAAACAGTTACATTAATTTAAATCGTCACCAATCGAATTTCAGTTGCCTCTTTCACCATGGAGTCCCAGAAAGATTTAGACGCTCAAATTTCGACGTTTTTGAACAACATAGAGAGACCAGTATCAACACAGTGTTCTGCCACGGGTTATTTATTTGGTTGTAAGAGGCTGATGTTCCTACTGTGTTGCCTACATCTTTCATGGACTTTATGAATTGTTTGTCAGATTAATGTTCTCAGGGATTTACAAACCACAGCTATCCGAAGCATCAAATAGTTTTTGAGGGAACCCAACAGTGCTGCTGTCTTCGGTAGAGGACGAAAAATCACATTTACATTGTACTTACTGAGGATCCGTCCTGTTATTGAAGACATGCTTCCCACAAATGGCACGAAAGCCATGGATTTTATTCTTTCTGTGTGTTCTTCTACATTGCTTATGACCTTAATTTGTAGCGACTTACGTATCTGCTGTGGAGGATATCCGTTGGCTTACAATCTATCCTTAAGTGTTGGAGCTCGTCCTGCAGATCGCTCTCGTCATCTACGACGTGTGCTCTGTGAACTAAAATTCTGAGTACACCTATTCTGCTCTGTGAACTAAAGGCCTGAGAACACCTCTTCCTCGAACTCCGCCGTAAATAAATTGGCCACAAAGGGCAACAAGGGACTACCCATAGCGACATCTTCAGTCTTTTCAAAAAATTAGTTATAAAATAAAAAGTATCTCGAGGTCTCTACATGTTGAAACACAGCAGAAACCTTTTAGCAAAATCTCTACCAACAAGTGATAGGTATTCTGAAAGCGTAATCATTGTGAACAGAGACACCACCATCGAATCTGACTAATAGACCATAAACATTCAGTGTCAGCGAGTGTATCCTGCTATTGAGAAGACGCAGAGTTGCTTATATGGTGAGCACGTTTTCCCACGAGATGCGTTGATAAGGACGCCAGGTATTTGACACAGCCATAGATTGCATAACGAACGTTACTCGCTGTTGAACATGTAGAACCATCTTAGTTATGGATCTTTGAAACTCCATAAAGCAGTTTAACGTCACGCAAACAGATATGAGTGTAATGCAGCGTGTATTAATTGGCGAGATCATTGGTCTATGGTTGCCCGCATGCTGGGTCGGCGTCTTCGGTCAAAAGTTAGGGTCTTTGATTAGTAATCAAAACGTCCTCGGTCTACGATTCGAACTCCACCACCGCATACGTTTTGTATAAAAATCGTCCGCAATGGCGACAGAAGACTCCCGGCGTAAGAAGTCACCCTCATTCTGCCAATAGTCTTATCAAAGTGAGCGGACCAACGGACAGAGATTCAGTGCCCTCTCTTGCCCTTGAGATGGGAAACTGCCCCATAGGCGGAAGAATGAGCAATGATCAAAAGCACGAGAATGCAGAAGGCAATGGTAACCACAACATTAAAGACACGTAATGTGTCATCAGACATGTGTCCTGTAACTGAAAGATTGTCATGATGACCTCTCCGTTGGAAAAAGATTCCAGAATAGTCCCCCATTCGGATCTCCGGAAGAGGACAAAGAGGAGGTGATCATAAGAAAAAGATTGAACAACCAACAAAGGGATAACGTTCTTCGATTCGGGGTATGGAAAGTCAGAAATTTGAACGTGGTAGGAAAGCTACCAAACCTGAAAAGGGAAATGCAAAGGTTCAGTCTAGATGCAATGTGAGTCAGTGAAGTGAAATGGAAAGAAGACAAGGATTTTTGGTCAGATAATGTTGTAACCTGTTGTGAGAGAAAGCGCGGCGGGACCAAACGGAGAGCGGCCCGTGCACAAACAAACGAACGGAAAGGACGGCCACGAAACAACGACGGACAATGGGGAAAGACCTTACGACGACAACATGCAAGACACAATGGAGTGACAGAGACATCCAAACGAATCCAAGATGTCCACGATTAATGAGATCAAAGTACGATAAGCACGCTGTCTTGTCGAGGCGATGTGTCGAGACTCACGCAACGATTAGACTCACTGGCAGAGGTTTTTTTTTTTCATTCTTTATTGAGTTTCGATTCCCCCTGAAGGGGGTGGGCTGACAGCAGCTTAGTACGCCGCTCTTCAGCCTACAGAATTTGTTTTGAAAAGATGAAGATAATAAATAATAAAAGTTGGCGATAAAATCGGTGACTTAAATGTAAAATGGTGGAAAATTGTGGAGCTTAAAACATAAAACAAAGGGATGATGTTACTAGTAAAATACACAGGAAGCAGAAAAATAATAGACAGACAATTAAAAAACACGGCGACAGTCCGGTTTCTGTTCGCAAGAGATATAAAAATTCACACTCAGCGACAGCATGATTTCTGTTCGCAACACTTTGGAAAGACGCACAACACCAAACACTCACTTAAACACTGCACTAAAAAGGTGGCACAAATATAACATACCACAACCGAGAGCAGGTGGGGGGAAACTGGACAGTTGATGGGAAAATAAAAAAGGGGGGAAGGAGAGGAAAAGCGCAGGGGGGGGGGGAGGGGGGAAAGGAGCTATAAGAAAGGTGGTAGGGGGTGCTGAGCAGACACGACAGGGAGTGGGGAAGGCAGAGGAGAGGAATACAAAAGGACTTTGGGGGGGAGAAGGGAGGTAGGGAGAGGTTAGGCCAGGAGAAAACACAGGATGGAAGGGAGGGAAGGGGGAACCCAGGGAAAGGACAGAGGAAAGGACGCGGGTGAGGATCAGAGTTGATAGGATGGATAAATGGAGGGAGAGAGGGCATCATCCGGGAGTTGATGGAAGCCACCTTGGGAAAGGAGATGAAGGTTGTAGAGATGGAAGGTAGGGGGGAAACAACAGTGAAGACGTTGCAGGGAGTGGGGATGGGAGAGGAGAGGAGCAACCTGGGGGTGAGGGGGGTCAAGGCAGTGGGAGGTGTAGAGTATGTGGATATGTTGGAGGAATAGGAGCAGATGGGGGAAAGGAATGAGGTCATAAAAGATCCGCATGGGGGACGGGAGGCGTGTACGGAATGCGAGGCGGAGTGCATGATGCTCAGGGATCTGGAGGGACATAGAAATTGGGGGGGGGGGCAGATATCCAGGCAGGACTGGCATAACAGAGGATGGGATGGATTAAGGATTTGTAAGTGTGGAGGATGGTAGAGGGGTGCAACCCCCATGTCCGGCCAGAGAGGAGTTTGAGGAGTCAGAGGCGGTTGTGGGCTTTGGATTGGACTGGCAGAGCGAGAGGCCGGCTCTTAAATACTCTATTGGGGACGCCGCTATTGGCTGCTGGAACCACATTTTCCACTGTGGCGCCCTCACACTACATGCAGGCTAGTACGCGCACCCCCACAGTAGGGTAACATTAATAGCAGGAGAAAATGGTGTAATGGAAGTAGGATTTGTTACGAATACGAGGGTAGAACAGATAGGGTGTTACTGTGAACAGCTCAGTGATTGGGCTGTTCTCAGCAGAATCGAGAGCAAACCATCGCTGACAACGATAGTTCAGGTTACATGCTGCACGTAAATCGAGAAGAAAATCTAAGACGCATGGGGGAGTGGAATGCAGTTGTAGAGGAAAGAATGGAAGAAACGGTTACGGCACAATATGGGCTCGGTACTAGGAATGAGAGGAGAAAGCCTAATTAAGTTCTGCTATACATTTCAGCTAGTAGTAGAGAGTACTCTGTTCAAGAATCACAAGCGGAGGTGGTAAACATGGAAAAGGCTTGGAGATACTGGGAGATTCCAGTGAGATTACATCATGTACAGACAGAGATTCAGAAATCAGGTACTGGATTGTAAGGCGTACATAGTAGCAGATACAGACACGGATCACAATTTCGTAGTGAAGAATAGGCTGCAGCTTAAGAGATTAGTCAGAAGGAATCAATATGCAAAGAAGTGGGATACGCAAGTACTAAGGAAAGGAGAGGTACGTTGGAAGTTCTCTGAGTCTATGGACAAAGACTAACACAATAGGCAGCCTCAGTCGAAGAGGAATCGACGTCTCTGAAAATGGAAATCACAGAATTTGGAAAGAAAAATGCAGGTACAAAGAAGGTAACAGCGAAGAAAGCGTGGCTATCGAAGAAATAATGCATTTAATTGATGAAAGAGGGAAGTACAAAAATGTTCAGAGATATTCAGAAATACAGAAACACAGCTCGCTGAGGAATGAAATAAATAGGAAGTGCAGGGAAGTTAAGACAAAACGACTGCACGACAAATGTGAATAAATCCAAAAAGGATGTCGAAAGGACAGAAAAGTCAAAACAGATTTGGTGAAATTAAAAGCAAGGGTGGTACATTAAGAGTTCAATGGGAGTTCCACTGTTAAGTGCAGAGGCGTGAGGGGATAGTTGGAAAGAGTATGTTGAAGACCTCTCTGAGAGGGAAGATTTGTCTCATGTGATAGAATTAGAAACAGGTGGTGATATAGAACAGATAAGGGTTTCAAATCTAGAATTTAAGAGAGCTTTGGAAGACTTAAGCAAATTTCTCCTTCTCCATGACAACGCAAGGCCTCCCACAAGTCTGCACACCCGATGGGAGCCCACAAAACTTAATTCTCCTGTTCTCCCTCATACACCCTACGGCTGGGACCTAGAAGCTTCTGGCTTCCAACTGTTTGACCCTATTAAGGATCCATTCATTGGGAAGCAGTAAATGGATGATGGGGAGGTTATTGATGTTGGCTCTGACGTCGTCCAGTACAGTGGCAAAAAGCAGGCATACAGGCCCTCTCAATAATGCGGTTAAGGCCTACGCCGTGACTGGGGACTATGTTGAAACATTTAACACTCGGTTTGTACATAGCAACTATAATTAATGTATTTGCATATGAAACACATTGAAATCACAAGATCACACAAGGTCACCAAATGGATATTTTAGGCAGTGGTAACAAGTTGCATCGACAGATACATCTGCTACAGATGCAGTAACCTACAGTAACCTAAACAGTGAGGGTAAAGGGTACCTATGAGTGCAATACATCTTCAGTGATCATATCACTGTGTGACTGTCATGATTGTACCGCCACATTGTCTGGTGATAGCACAGTGAAGATAGTACAGCGGTGTGCTCAAGGAAGAAGGCCGGTGGATATTGAATTCTGTGCAGATAGAGACAGAAAACATTTTGCGGAGTGACAAGTGAACGTTCCATCTTCGTACCATGCCACACACTCCATCTGTTGGCTGTTCTGGTAACTCACGACGCTATGAAAGCACCATGTTAGTCCACTATTACTGGTTCTGAATTCTAGAAAACCCCATGTGGTATTATAGATCGATACCATCCACAATGACATCTGACAGTTGGCAACGGAAAAACACGCTTCCCACAGACGCCTTCAGCCGCTCTGACTATGAACGCCCTGTGTTGTCGTGATAGAGAACGGCTGGTGGCACCACATGGCCCACTCTCAGTCGCAGTTTTCGAGTCTTGCCAGTCTTAATCAGCCTTCAACAGTTTGCCTTTGCCCTTCCCCCATCTCCTCCTTTTCCTTGAAAGGATACGGATCCTGTACACCTCCCGCAAACTCGATCCTCCTCACCCGCTCGTCTCCTCGATCCTCTCCCACCCCCGCCTGCTGGCGCGCCTGTATTCCCACGTCCCACCCGGTCTCCACCTCTCCACCCTCCTTACCCTCTCCCAAGGTGGCTTCCGCCAGCTCCCCCTCCCTGATGATGCCCTCCTCCCCTCCATCTACCCCTCCTACCAACTTTGATCCTTCCGCCCTCCTCCTGTGTTTGCTCCTCTGGGCACCCTTCCTCCCTTCTCTCCCTTTTCCCTCCCTCCTCCTTTTCTCCCCCCTCCTCCCCCAGGCCTCCCCTCCCCTGTCCCTCTCCTCCTGCCCCGTCTCCTCAGCCATTGGCATCCTTTTTCTCCCCTCTCCCCCACCTCACCCCTGTTCCCCTCTTGGCAGGTCCCTGGACTCGCACACGCTACGTGGACATTCGCGCGCCGGAGATCACCGCCATCAGTCTTTCGTGTGTGCCGTCGTGTTTAGTGTTCAGTGTTCACCATCACACTCCCTCGTTCACCAGTGCCATCGTCATCTTCAGTGTTCGTGCGTCGTCTCATCAGTTAGCAGTGTGGATTATCGCCGAGTGTGAACGGCTCCGTGTTTGTCTCTATGTGTCTCCTGTTTTATTGCCCACCGTTCTGTAACTTGTGTCTTCTCACTGTTTTTGCTGCTTGTATATTCTATGGCTGAAGAGCAGCGTAGTGTGCTGCTGACAGCCTGCCTGTTGTACAGACTTTAAAATAACAATAAAGTAAAAAAAAAAAGTTTGCCTTTGCTCCCCCCCCCTTTCCTGTCCTTCCCCCCCTTCCATCCTGTTTTCTCCCCACCTAACCTCTCTCTGCCTCCCCCCGCCCCCCCCCCCCCGAGTCCTTTTGAATACCGATCCTCTGTCTTTCCCCACTCCTTGTCGCGTCTGCCTAGCATCCACCCCCCACCCCCTCTTATGGGTCCTCGTCCTCCATCGGCTCCTTTCCCCCCCCCCACTTCGTTTCTCCCACCCCCCTTTCCTTTCCCGTCATCTGTCCAGGTTCTCCCCCACCTGCCCTCAGCTATGGTATATCATATTTGTGAAAATTTTTAGTGCAGTGTTCAAGTGAATGTTCAGTGTGGTTCGTCTTTCCAAAGTGTTGCGAACAGAAACCATGCTGTCGCTGGGTGTAAATTTTGTATCTCCTGCGAACAGAAACCAGACTGTTTTTTTTTAATTTTATGTCTATTCTTTTACCTATATGCTTCATATGTATTTTATTAGCATCATCAACCCTTTGTTTTATATTTTAAGTTCTACGATTTTCCGCCATTTTAGCATTTAAGTCACCGATTTTATTGCCTGTTTTTATTATTTATTATCTTCATGTTTAAAAAAAAATTCTGTAGGCTGAAGAGCGGCGTACTAAGCTGCTGCCAGCCCACCCCCTTTGGGGAATTCGAAACTCAATAAAGGAAAAAATAAATCAACAGTTGGCTTGTGCATCAGTAGTGAGAACCTCACAATGCGCGATGCTGTTAGACGTCTTGTAATGACTGGGCTTTATTGCTGCTTCTTCTTTCATAAAGTTTCGTTGCAACACTTGGAGATAGCTGCAGGTTAAGAAAAACTTCTGTGTACTGTATTTACATGTTTGCTGATCATTTCCGCTCCTGTCCAGCTTCTCCACGACTACAGCTGCTGCACCATTTTGTAGCCCACCTCTCGTCACCATTGTGTAGCAAGTAGTACACAGCATTTTACTCTTTTGGGAAACCATGTGAGTTGGTCGTTATTATAATACTAGATGTGTATGTTTTGTGCCATCTGCAATAATCACAACAGGGGCTAATTAATTGCAAAATGTAAACTTTCGTGGCTGGAAATGTCACAATCAATAAAATATTCCGGGGTATTATGCCGTGATCGAATGGATGACGTTTGCGGAAGACATTTTCAAGGAGGCTCGCAGCTTTGTTGAATGTCCGACTCACACCCTGGCTCGCTGCTGACATAGTGAATAGTGGATAATTAAGTTCACTGTACCTAAACTAACATGAAAAAAGCTTAACATTTTATGTGCACCACTAAGCCCACGCGACAGGAAGATCTGACACAGTAACGCTGTTGGAGGTGTGATACGCTGCCACCCGCTGGTTCTAGGTGTACCACCAGCTAGCCTTTTTACAGGCAGATCTCTACAGCTGGAGCGGGGACATGGTCCATGGATGAATTGAGAAAGGCGGGAACAACAGCACCTCGTAAGAGTGGTACAGTCGGAATTTTTGAACAGGAGAGGAACTGAGACAGAGAAGTTGCTGTCCATGCATCAGCACGGCTTTAGGAAGCATCGCTCCTGCGAAACGCAACTCGCCCTTTTTTCACATGATACCTTGCGAACCATGGATGAAGGGTATCAGACGGATGCCATATTCCTTGACTACCGGAAAGCGTTTGACTCGGTGCCCCACTGCAGACTCCTAACTAAGGTACGAGCATATGGGATTGGCTCCCAAGTATGTGAGTGGCTCGAAGACTTCCTAAGTAATAGAACCCTCGATGATGAGTGTTCATCGGAGGTGAGGGTATCATCTGGAGTGTCCCAGGGAAGTGTGGTAGGTCCGCTGTTGTTTTCTATCTACATAAATGATCTTTTGGATAGGGTGAACAGCAATGTGCGGCTGTTTGCTGATGGTGCTGTGGTGTACGGGAAGGTGTCGTCGTTGAGTGACTGTAGGAGGATACAAGATGACTTGGACAGGATTTGTGATTGGTGTAAAGAATGGCAGCTAACTCGAAATATAGATAAATGTAAATTAATGCAGATGAATAGGAAAAGGAGTCCTGTAATGTTTGAATACTCCATTAGTAGTGTAGCGCTTGACACAGTCACGTCGATTAAATATTTGGGCGTAACATTGCAGAGCGATATGAAGTGGGACAACCATGTAATTGCAGTTGTGGGGAAAGCGGATAGTCGTCTTCAGTTCATTGGTAGCAGTTTGGGAAGATGTGGTTCATCTGTAAAGGAGACCTCTTATAAAACACTAATACGACCTATTCTTGAGTACTGCTCGAGCGTTTGGGATCCCTATCAGGTCTGATTGATGGAGCACATACAGGATGTTTCAAAAATGACCAGCATATTTGAAACGGCAATAAAAACTAAACGATCAGCGATAGAAATACACCGTTTGTTGCAATATGCTTGGGACAACACTACATTTTCAGGCAGACAAACTTTCGAAATTACAGTAGTTACAATTTTCAACAACAGATGGCACTGCGGTCTGGGAAACTCTATAGTACAATATTTTCCACATATCCACCATGCGTAGCAATAATATGGCGTAGTCTCTGAATGAAATTACCCGAAACCTTTGACAACGTGTCTGGCGGAATGGCTTCACATGCAGATGAGATGTACTGCTTCAGCTGTTCAATTGTTTCTGGATTTTGGCGGTACACCTGGTCTTTCAAGTGTCCCCACAGAAAGAAGTCACAGGGGTTCATGTCTGGCGAATAGGGAGGCCAATCCACGCCGCCTCCTGTATGTTTCGGATAGCCCAAAGCAATCACACGATCATCGAAATATTCATTCAGGAAATTAAAGACGTCGGCCGTGCGATGTGGTCGGGCACCATCTTGCATAAACCACGAGGTGTTCGCAGTGTCGTCTAAGGCAGTTTGTACCGCCACAAATTCACGAAGAATGTCCAGATAGCGTGATGGAGTAATCGTTTCGGATCTGAAAAATGGGCCAATGATTCCTTTGGAAGAAATGTCGGCCCAGACCAGTACTTTTTGAGGATGCAGGGACGATGGGACTGCAACATGGGGCTTTTCGGTTCCCCATATGCACCAGTTCTGTTTATTGACCAAGCTGTCCAGGTAAAAATAAGCTTCGTCAGTAAACCAAATGCTGCCCACATGCATATCGCCGTCATCAATCCTGTGCACTATATCGTTAGCGAATGTCTCTCGAGCAGCAATGGTAGCGGCGCTGAGTGGTTGCCGCGTTTGAATTTTGTATGGATAGAGGTGTAAACTCTGGCGCATGAGACGATACGTGGACGTTGGCGTCATTTGGACCACAGCTGCAACACGGCGAACGGAAACCCGAGGCCGCTGTTGGATCACCTGCTGCACTAGCTGCGCGTTGCCCTCTGTGGTTGCCGTACGCAGTCGCCCTACCTTTCCAGCATGTTCATCTGTCACGTTCCCAGTCCGTTGAAATTTTTCAAACAGATCCTTTATTGTATCGCTTTTCGGTCCTTTGGTTACATTAAACCTCCGTTGAAAACTTCGTCTTGTTGCAACAACACTGTCTTCTAGGCGGTGGAATTCCAACGCCAGAAAAATCCTCTGTTCTAAGGAATAAATCATGTTGTCTACAGCACACTTGCACGTTGTGAACAGCACACGCTTACAGCAGAAAGACGACGTACAGAATGGCGTACCCACAGACTGCGTTGTCTTCTATATCTTTCACATCACTTGCAGCGCCATCTGTTGTTGAAAATTGTAACTACTGTAATTTAGAAAGTTTGTCCGCCTGAAAATGTACTGTTGTCCCAAGCATTTTGCAACAAACAGTGTATTTCTATTGCTGCTCGTTTAGTTTTTATTGCCGTTTCAAATATACCGGTCATTTTTGAAACACCCTGTAGAAGCAATTCAGAGGCGGGCTGCTAGATTTGTTACCGGTAGGTTTGATCATCAAGCGAGTGTTACGCAAATGCGTCAGGAACTCGGGTGGGAGTCTCCCGAGGAAAGGAGGCGTTCTTTTCGTGAATCGTTACTGAGGAAATTTAGAGAACCAGCATTTGAGGTTGACTGCAGTACAATTTTACTGCCGCCAACTTACATTTCGCGGAAAGACCACAAAGATAAGAGAGATTAGGTCTCATACAGAGGCATATAGGCAGTCATTTTTCCCTCGTTCTGTTTGGAAGTGGAACAGGGAGAGAAGATGCTAGTTGTGGTACGAGGTACCCTCCGCCACCCACCGTATGGTGAATTGCGGAGTATGTATGTAGATGTAGATGTAGATGTAGCAGAGGCTGAACGTTAGTGACGATAGACCCGTCTACTCTTCGAATACACGGTGTAACTATGGCGATGTCTAAGGAATTTACAGAAATACTGAATTTGTGGCTAAGGTAAAAACGTGTTGGTTCTGGAAAGTAACACTAGTCCTAACACGTGTGGCGCTGTTGTAAATGTTTTTGTCCCTCCGTCCCCGTCCGTACGTCATAACTGGCGGCCAGTTCCAGCTGCAGCGGCGGCCGCGGCCCGGGGTGGGCTGCTCTGGCGACAGTTTATGGCCCAGCAGCTGGCTGCTGGCGCGTCGAGGCCGCCACCTGTGAACAATGGCGGCAATTACTCAGCCGGACGCGGCGCCGTCCCTCTGCGCACCCAGAGCGCGCCCGCAGCCGGAGCACGCGGCCGGCGGCCGTGACTGCTCGCCTCCCACTGTGCTGCCAGCTCTTAGCAGTAGTGCTCAGCTAGGTGGGCGGAGGTAACAGCGTTTTCGTTCGTTAAAGAGAAATTATAGCGAATAATTGTAATGCAAATTCTGTTGCTTTACCGGGTGATCAAAAAATCAGTATAAATTTGAAAACGTAATAAACCACGGAATAGTGCAGATAGAGAGGTAAAAATTGACACACATGCTTGGAATGACATGGGGTTTTATTAGAACAAAAAAAAAATAGTTCACAAAATGTCCGATAGATCTCTTGCGCGCGTCGTTTGGTGATGATCGTGTGCTCAGCCGCCACTTTCGTCATGCTTGGCCTCCCAGGTCCCCAAACCTCAGTCTGTGCGATTATTGGCTTTGGGGTTACCTGAAGTCCCAAGTGTATCGTAATCGACTGACATCTCTAGGGATACTGAAAGGCTGGCCGGAGTGACCGTGCGCTTCTAGGCGCTACAGTCTGGAACCGCGTGACCGCTACGGTCGCAGGTTCGAATCCTGCCTCGGGCATGGATGTGTGTGATGTCCTTAGGTTAGTTAGGTTTAAGTAGTTCTAAGTTCTAGGGGACTGATGACCATAGTAATTAAGTCCCATACTGCTCAGAGCCATTTGAACCATTTTGATACTGAAGGACAACATCCGACGCCAATGCCTCACCATAACTCCAGACATGCTTTACAGTGCTGTTCACAACATTATTTCTCGACTACAGCTATTGTTGAGGAATGATGGTGGACATATTGAGCATTTCCTGTAAAAAACATCATCTTTTGTTCAAATGGTTCAAATGGCTTTCAAATGGTTCAAATGGCTCTGAGCACTATGGAACTTAACATCTATGGTCATCAGTCCCCTAGAACTTAGAACTACTTAAACCTAACTAACCTAAGGACATCACACAACACCCAGTCCTCACGAGGCAGAGAAAATCCCAGACCCCGCCGGGAATCGAACCCGGGAACCCGGGCGCGGGAAGCGAGAACGCTACCGCACGACCACGAGCTGCGGACGAACATCATCTTTGCTTCGTCTTACTTTGTTATGCTAATTATTGCTATTCTGATCAGATGGAGCGGCATCGGACGGACATTTATTAAACTTTTGCATTTTTTTGGTTCTAATAAAACCCCATGTCATTCCAAGCATGCGTGTAAATTTGTACCTCTCTACCCACCTTATTCCGCGATTTATTCAGTTTTCAAATTTATACTGACTTTTTGATCAACCGGTATTTAGCTGACGATACTTGGACAAATCATCAGGTTATTTAAAATTTTTCGTCTGTTTAGCATCGCTGAACAAAATGCAACAACAAAATTATTCTAATACACACTGACGTGCAAAACTTAAGCATGAAAATACCTTTCCCAAGAATTGACACTGCCAAGTCACTTATCTCTGCTACGCGACAAAATTAGTAAAGAATCGTGAGATATCTTTTCTTTTTTTTCTGTGCTGGAACAGCCGGCATTACTCATTCACCCGAATTGTCGCCAGCCGCTAGCTGGGGAGTGAGAAGAGTTTAGCACCGTTTCTGGATCAGGAAGACAGCCATCTCAACACACTTTAGAGAGACTGGGTGCAACTCAACAGAAAATGGTGAAAACAGTTCATTCTGAACTGTCTTCCTACGGCCGGCCGGTGTGGCCGAGCGGTTCTAGGCGGTACAGTCTGGAACCACGCGACCGCTACGGTCGCAGCTTCGAGTCCTGCCTCGGCCATGGGTGTGTGTGATATCCTTAGGTTAGTTAGGTTTAAGTAGTTCTAAGTCCTAGGGGACCGATGACCTCAGCTGTTAAGTCCCATAGTGCTCAGAGCCATTTGAACCATTTTGTCTTCCTTATTCCACTAACATTACATAAGAGACACTAAATAGGACGAAACAACGTCTAGCAGGGTTTGACTAGGCAGTAAGGGCTCTGTAGCAAATTCGTTAAGCAAATGTAGCGGGACTACGCGGTCATTACGGACTACTTCAAAGAGCGGAACAGAGCAATGGTGACATAAATACTCCACCCCAAGTACCTTTTGGCAGTCGAAATATAGGATCGATGACGTTCATATTGTTCAACTGGATTCTCCCGTTACGGTAGGGTAACGTCGTCTGCATGAGGTTGTTCTAATGTCGGTCTTGTACTTGCTGCACTACAAGATGTGATCAGTAATCCGAAGCAATCGCTGATAGATCCCAACATCCATAAATGACTTCAGGACAGCATCCAGCGCGGGGCTACCAACGCGGTTCTGGCCCCTAAACTCCGGCGTCGAACTCGTCTGAAGGCATACTGAACCGACAGGCCAGGTTCAGCATTCAGCAGAACTACGGTATCGTACATCACGGTCCGCCTGAGGAAACAATGTAGGAAATTATCTGAAATGGATTACCTCTCGAAATGGCATGTAAATCAAAACACACATGTCGTGGTCATCGCTACATCCACGTACAGCTACAATAGGGGCGTGCTTACCTTACCAGAGGGCGGTAAAACAGCCGCATCATGGTGTCATACACTTCCACTCTGAGCTGATGCAGCGCCCTCGGCACCCTAGATTTTGCTACTGGAGTCGCCGAATTACTCTCTGCGCTACGCAGCCGTCAGTCAACGCAGTAGAACCAAGAACACCTCGTATTTTCAGTAACAAACAGAATGATTTTGGGTATTGTTTTACTGCGACTACCGACGCTGCACAAGTCCTCGTGTGGTTTCCTGACATATGTGGGAGAGGGAAAAAAAACGGGTTACTGGTCAGTCTGTCTCCCGAGCGGTACAGAGCAGATGGTAGAAGGACAATTCACAGTGAAGGCATTTGATTGTTTTCTTCTGTCTGAGCCAACACTGGTACAGGCATTTACTAGAAATGCAGGTGGTGGCACTTGGTAGGGAACTCGTTGTGGAGACTCTTCGACAAACAGGGTTTTGAAATAGTTGTTTATTCCAGACAGGACTAACTAATACACTGGAGGCTAGTTCTAGGGTTAGAAATAGCATGAATAACACTGTTACAACAGAAGCCAGTGCAGAAGTCCACGAGTGGATGCTAACCACAGTAGCAAACACTAGGAGCTTCTTATGGCAACAACTTAGTTGCAAAACAAAACATACTGAATGTGAGACTGATCACTGTGGCACTTCAAGAGAGAGAGAGCAGACTTACGCTGAGCTGGACCGAGGTTTTAGTCGACGGACGTGGATTGGGCGCCCAGATCATCTGACTGAGAACTCAGCCAAAATGCGGAATCCAGGGGTTTTAAAGAGTCGCGTGGGGGCACTGTTTTTCCCACTTAAAGCCACCAACCCAATCCCGTAGGTCTTTTGCAGATGCCTGCCAATCACGGTTTACTTATGTCCCCTATAGTGCTTCTAAGGCGGGGATGTTAATGCAGTTGCACTAACTAAGTCCGTATTTGATATCAATATTCTTCAGCTGAAAGCTAAACGTAACTGCTCTGCCAAATAAGGCTTGCAACATTATTGGTATACGTTATTTAGCCCCGCCCCTCGGGCTCCCCGGGGTAGGGACTGTTAGGTCAACAGTTTTTGGCGTTTTCTCTCTCTTTCTAACCCTTGTGAGTCTACTGACAGTGCTGTTCTCAGGGCTCGTATCAAGCTCGCTTTATACGCTAGTACGTGCCTGTTGGTTACAAAGTTCCATGGCGGCAATCTACTACAGCGTCTAGACGACATATGAAGTTACATGTTAATTCCTTGAAGAGTAACTAACGCCCTGGGACAGTGTCTGTGGGCGTTTGCATTTTCGCAAGGCTCTCCTCTTACGATTTACTTCATGTATCATTATCTCTCCTAGTTTCGTCTGCCCTCAGCATCGTCTCTGCTTCCGCGCCTTGGAACGAATGTCCTCCTTTCTCACAGCTTCAAGATAACACTACAGTAGCAAGGATTGATCAATATATTACACTCGGTCTGCAATAACAGTCGGCAGGTGATGTATCTACTAATACCAGTACTGCACGCCCCTATCTTGATCACAACCGAGGTAGATTCTTCCTACACGTCGGTCAGAGACCTAAAGATGGCGTAGGGAAACGCTGAAATTGTTTGCCAAATAAAATGATAAACGGCTTTCTGGTTGGAAATTTGACAGCTGAAAGGTGTTTAATTTGACATTCTCTGTCTACGAGAATCTCACCGTGAACAAAAGCTGGGTGTGTCGTTGAGCGATTCTTCTGTCATTCGCAACAAAGTCGCGCAATCCTGTCAGATGTGCCGCGCGCAGCCACGTTGCACACAGCTATGACTCCTGTAGTGTAGCAACGTGCGGAAACTCTCATTCGAAGCGACAGACAGATGTGTCCATTCGTAGTGATGACGCACTCGTCCACTAGTTGGGGTACACCAAGGCAATTTGGTTCTTTGCCGAGTAACAGAAGACCATAAAGAACAACGAAGGACCACCTGTGCGGAACTGTTTGATTGTTACGAGGTTGATCGTGACTGTTTTTTGTCGAATATTACTACAGGCGATGCAACATGTGTTCGTCACTTCGAACCACAAAAAAACAGTGGCGCCACACCATCTCTTCTCTGAAGAAAAAATTCGAAACAGCACCCTCAGCCGGTAGTGTTATGGTTCCGGTGTTCTGGGACTCTGAAGGGGTTATTCTGTTGATGTCCTCCCACGTGGTGCAGTGATCAGCTTTGAAGTGTATTGCCGTACCCTCAGAACACAGAATAACGGCTCTCAGCGTGTTCGTCGCCACAAAGATGCAAACGCAAGGCCTCACAAAAGTCTGCGCACCCGAGAGGAGCTCACAAAACTTTATTGGACTGTTTTTCCTTATCCATCCTACAGTCGGGATCGCGCATTTCCATGAGTGTGGCCCAGTGAAGAATGCACTTCGCTGGAAGCAGTATGTGGATGATGGAAGGTTACTGATGCATCAAATCATTGACTCCGACGTCGACCAGTAGAGTAGTACCATGCGGGCATAAAGCAATGAACGGAGATTATGTTGAAAAATTCAGTTTTGTAGCCAAAAGCGTGGGCAATAGTACGATGTATTGGAATCCTGGAAAATCAACCTGCCTCCAGAAAAAACTGTTGCATTACTTATTTAACGCCTCTCATAACATGATCCTGAAACGGTAGGGAGTTGGTTGGGGAATGGAAAGGCACTGAGACCACAAGGTAAAGTCTATCGTAACAATGAAAATCTTTCGAGTTATAAAAAATACACCAATAATGGAACCGTAGCAGTAGCGCGGTTCCGGACTGAAGTGCCTAGAACCACTCGGCCACAGCGGCCGGCACCAAATAACAAGTGTCTTCCACAGTCTCAGTGAAAATAAGTTGAAAATTAAAGCCAATTAAACCACAGTTACTCAACAGTGGCTGTTAAATGCTTTAGCAAACTTAGTAGTTGCTAAGTTGGCTTAAAGCTAAATGAAAACGCACATTTCATCAGTAGGTCAAATAAATTTGTTACGAGAAACCACACTACAAACAATACTTAGCGGCTACAAAACGTACTTAATCTCAGCTTTGAATTACAGGAGGGTGTGCTGCAACACATTAAAGTACAATTAGCAAGATAACGGTACGAGGAAAACCCAAATTATTCTTAGTACCTGCAGCAGCGGCTTGCCATAGTTAAACAAATGGTATTGGTGAGAATACCAATAACAGTTACAGATTAAGGTACTAATACTAAATCTATAGCTGGAACAAAAACTTAATATTTCTCTTTCTTTTGTTATAAAAAAGTAACCCTTGAAACTTCCAGGCAGATTAAAACGGTGTGCCCGACCGATACTCGAACTCGTGACCTTTGCCTTTCGCGGGCAAGTGCTCTACCAATTGAGCTACCGAAGCACGACTCACAGCCGGTACTCACAGCTTTACTTCTGCCAGTACCTCGTCTCCTACCTTCCAAACATTACAGAAGCTCTCCTGCGGTCGGGCACACAGTTTTAATCTGCCAGGAAGTTTCATATCAGCGCACACTCTGCTGCAGAGTGAAAATCTCATTCTGGAAACATCCCCCAGGCTGTGGCTAAGCCATGTCTCCGCAATATCCTTTCTTTCAGGAGTGCTAGTTCTGCAGGGTTCGCAGTAGAGCTTCTGTAAAGTTTGGAAGGTAGGAGACGAGGTACTGGCAGAAGTACAGCTGTGAGTACCGGGCGTGAGTCGTGATTCGGTAGCTCAATTGGTAGAGCACTTGCCCGCGAAAGGCAAAGGTCCCGAGTTCGAGTCTCTGTCGGGCACACAGTTTTAATCTGCCAGGAAGTTTCATATCAGCGCACACTCCGCTGCAGAGTGAAAATCTCATTCTGAAAAGTAACTCTTAATTGTGAAAAAGTAAATAGTTACAGAAATGTTTGATACAGTACTGAATGTAGCATATCTTAAGTTTTATTCACAAATGTTTGATGTGGCCATCTTCTGTAGTACGATAGATGTCCCATCTGTAATCAGTTTTATGCCAAATCCTATGAAGCACAACGCGTGTCTCGGTGTATGAGAGAACTGGTTTGGTTTCCGTTGTCGCAGCTCGTCGACGTTCCTCAGAAGCGGAGGGATAAACCCTCTGTCTTTAATGTAACCCCATACACAGAAATCCATTGCGAGTAAACCAGGTATTCGTGGTGGCCAGGGTATTGTTCCAGCACGACCAATCCAAGTCCGTACATTCCTATGAAGATACCCGACAATTTTTTGATGATAACGTGGTGGCACACCATCCAGCTAAAAAATAAATTCTGTGCCCATATCCTATGGTAACTGAGGAATTAGATAATGTTCAAGCATGCTAGCTGCAGTGTTGCCTCAGAAATGCTGACTGACCCGGAGCCGACGTCCTATGTGATTCGCACCCAGTTTCGGTGAAACAATCGTATCAGTTAATAACGGTATGTCTTTGAGGAGGTGACTTGTGATATTTAGTCCCGAATTGTCTCAGAATTGTAATAGCGGGTCTGGATTCGTGAAACTATACACACCCCTGGGCATATTCTGCACCGTTAAACGATTCCATGATAACTACTGGAGTAGCTCATTGGCGCATGGCAGACTCCATGATGACTACTGGAGTATCTCATTGGCGCATGGCAGACTCCATGATGACTACTGGAGTATCTCATTGGCGCATGGCAGACTCCATGATGACTACTGGAGTAGCTCATTGGCGCATGGCAGACTCCATGATGACTACTGGAGTAGCTCATTGGCGCATGCTACCAAGCATGAACGTCGCGAACTAACAATGTTAAGCGAGAACAGGACCTGAAGATATACATGGTAACTCAAAGGTCGCAGTACACCCTGTTATGTCAAAAACCCGGCAGGATTGGGGAAACATGAATATTCCAGTTGCGTATCGGCGAGAAAGTCTACCTTTTTCAGACTGTACCGATCATTGACAGCATCATGAAATTGTCCATCTTGAATGTAAGTCGGTTTTCTTCTTTTTTTTTTTTCAATGGAAATCAAAATTTTGTGACAAGTTCATTCCTGTAAACAGATTTGATATGGCTGGTATAGTTCAAAAGCTACAACATATTTTGGTTGGAATTACAGGCTGGACTCTTCTCCGGAAAGGATAATCGTTGACTCTGCTCAAGATGGTGGTCCTACCGGTCAACGCAAATTTGAAGGCGCTGAATCCAATCGTCATGCACTCAAAGAAGGATTTCCGCATAAATACTCACACACGTTTCTTCAATGCGATCCTAGAGATTGTGTCTATTTTCTCTGCATATACGAGTTGCTTTAAACGCCCCCACAGATGAAAGTCAAGTTGTGTGTGATCAGGTGATCTGGGTGATCATTCCACAGAACCACGTCAGCCAATCCAGTGGCCAGAAAGTTGACCATCTAACCACTGACGAACAAATACTCTGTGCAGCCTCATCCTTTTGAAAATAAGAGGAAAAGCTGCGATCCTCATTCAGAACTAATGGAAACACCGCTTCTTGGAGCATTTATAGGTAGCTTTGAGCATTTAGGTCCTGGTCAGCATAAATGGGTCCAGTTACATGGGTACACCACATTCCACACTTCACCGTAGCCCGTATGTCAACAACAATCTTGGAAGATTCCATCCAGTTTGGATTCTGGTCGCTCCAGTATCTGCGGTTGTGATGGTTGACTACATCACTGAAAAAAAGTTCGCGTCATCACTGAACAAAGTACCTTGTGCAAAAGAGGGATCTTGCTGAACTTGCTCTAGGGCCTACGTGCCAAACTGCATATGTCCGTCTGGGTCGTCCTCTGCAGGGTGCTGGAATAGCTGAATCTTGAATGGACGCCACTGATAAGCATGATGGATTTCATGATCGATGACTGGCTGATTCCACATTCTACTGACAGACTTCGCGATCTGCTGTGCGGGCTCTTCATGAAGGACGCCATAACCATTGTTGAGGTTGTCTCTTCAGTAGCACTTTTCAGACAACCACTGCGTGCCTTGTTAACCACAGTCCCAGTTTCTTGGTGCTTGTAAATTAAGAACCTGACAGTGTTGTGTGAAACTGGAGGTATTTCTCGGTGCCGGCTGTTAAAATCTGCTGCTATGACATGGAACGCAAAAACTCCGTTCTCCAGACTTCAAAATGACCTCATTTTTCTCCATCTTTTTCAAAGCCATCTTCAATTACCTGCAACGAAAATGTGTTTTAACTTTCGAACTATAACTGCCACTTCGAATCTGCTAACAGGTATGAACTTGTCAGAAAAAGCTGATGTTATTACATATATCACACAACCCCCTTTCTATTTAAAACAATAGACATAGATTTATGATGGCCGATTTGAAGGTGGCGCCCGTGATCGGTACCAACTCACGCATATGTTACTGAAATATTCAGGTTTCCCTATTCCTGCAGGCTTGTTGACATAAGAGGGTGTACAGCGACTTTTGACTTACCCCGTGCTGCCTTCAATACTGTATGAAACATTTCTATAAGCTATTTATCCTTTTCATAATTAAAGGTTACTTTTGCATAACTAATTTCTAAACACCCTGCATTTTAAAAGAAAGATATGTACTGGCATACGAGTTTAGCAGTCGGTGAAGGCGCTTTAACGTTTACCTGAAATTCGCCTAACACTCGAGATGTCCACTAGTAACTACATAGTTACGTTTTCAGCAAAATGGACACGCAAATCATAAGCAGAACTTATATTGCAGCTCGCCTCTAAGCGACATTCTTTACTTAAACGTTTACCTAGAAATCATTTTCATTAAGCCAATACTATTTAGATAACTCAAAATGTTCATGTGAGGTAAACCCCCACCCTCGGGGTCACAAGGAAGCAAACAACGGCAGTAACCGATCAAATACGCAAACAGAATCGGCTAGGCACGGCGGGTACCAAGATAAATACAGGCATGGCAAATAACGTCATTCAGGCAGCTAGATTTACAAGGCAGTAAAATTCACGTAATACAGACCTATGATAAGAGGTGGATAGTTGCCTAACCAAAACAGGTAGCTTTTATACCTCATATTTTGTGGATGTCACAGTTCACTCGTCGATAAATGATTATTTAAGTAACAGCAAATTCTATAACACTAACATTTGAACAGGATTAAACATCACTCAGCTTAAATATAAGCCAGTACACAGCCTTCAAGAGACCAAAATGCAAAGTGAAATTGGCTAGCATTAACGCATAGGCTTAAATGTCAATATGAGTAGTGTGTGGCTAATTTTACACTGTTTTTGTTTAGATGCAGAAGTCAAATAAAGGGCAATAAAATACAAGCCCCCTTGAAGAAAACTGCCAGGCATGTCAATTAAACCAAAACCACAACAAGGAATTTAGGGATCGAAATTAGGAAAAGCGTCTTAAAGACAATACAAGCAGAGAACTCCGTTTAGTAACGTGGCGGTTACACAACAAACTTGCCGGCCGCGGTGGCCGAGTGGTTCTAGACGCTTCATTCCAGAACCGTACGACTGCTACGGTCGTAGGTTCGAATCCTGCCTCGGGCATGGATGTGTGTGATGTCCAAATAGGTTTAAGTAGTTCTAAGTTCTAGGGGACTGATGACCTCAGATGTTAAGTCCCATAGTGCTCAGAGCCATTTGAACCATTTTGAACCGCAGCAAACTTGGCGCGGAGGGAACCAGAATGCGCAAAAGAGCCAAAAATCAATGCCTGTTACAATAGGTACTCACAATGATCCACAGTACGGGCAGGCAACAGTTATCCAATGCGGCCGGCCCCGTTCAGTGATCGGTTGGATGACACTCAAGTTCCCAACCGGCGTGGTGGCGCCAATAAACACTCTTCAGGTGTGGCCGCCGTTTCCCAACAATGTTCGGCGGACATGGAGCGCTCACACGTCATCAATTAACACAGTATCCAACTGCCACCGCTGAGAGAGAGTCCTCCCTATAACAAGCCGAGCACGGCGACATACCCCGTCCGCCGAAGTTTAAGCACGCCCTCTTGCTGCGAAGCGTCCTCTGCTCTCCCAGAAACAGGCCAGAGGTATACTTAGTATAGATACCATCGATACAAGACCTTCTACCCACTCCCCTCTTAAGGTGGAACCTATGGGGGCGAGAGGATGTAGATAAGAGAAAATTTCCGACCATCCTGGTGGCGACTTTCATCTGGCTGATGTGAGCATTAACTAGTTTACCTATAGAGAAGTGTTGAATGGGGAATCTGATCAGAGCTGTAACTGGAACCACCTTGTACAGTCCCACAAATCTTGGTAATATTTTAGAAGTGACCTTCTGTTCCCCCTTTCTTCGTGTCCGAAAGTCCTTAAGGTAGACCCTCTCTCCTGGCCGTAGTGAGGCCACCGTGGAATCTCCTCCCCTCCCTTAAGCTGACATTCGATTTCACACAATCAAGATCAACATATACTGTCTTGTATACAACTCTCTGAACTGCGCTGTGATCTCTCCAAGAACTATCCCCATATAAGCCGCCTAGCAAGGATACACTGTCTCAGATTCGTATTGGTATGTATGGCTATGGGATCAGCCACGCGGTCGTCTGTAATACTTATATGAGATGAAAATTAAAAATGCAAGGTGAATATCTGTACAGTCAATCTGGCTGTCCTCCTGGTCTTCCATGGCCTAGCTAGGACCAAAGTTAAGACCTATATATCAGTGCAAGCGGAACGGCTTACGTTCAAGGAAAACTTTAACTATTCCAATCGAAACAATACGGCTAAGGCTCCAAACCCATATCCTGAATATTTGCATTATGCCACAGGTAAAGAGATCTAGGCATACAGGGTAGGCTTCCTTTTTTTCTCTTGAAGGAGGTCGGGTGCTATGTCAGAATTGGAGGCATCTGTCTGCAAGATAAACTGCCTTTTAAGGACGACTGCTGTTAGGACGGCTGCACTAGCCAATGCTGCCTTCAATGCATTGAAGGATGTCTGCTGAGTATCATCCCACTGAAAATGTTCTCGCTTGCTTTGCAGTGGGCTAAGGGGAGCCGCCAGCTGATCAAGAGGGGAAATGAATTTGCGGAAATAATGCACCATGTCTATGAGCCTAGCTATATCCTTTCTCCTTGAGTCTGGTGAACAGATGAATAACTTTAGTGTGGTCCATCCTCGCACCTTCACTTGAAATAAGATGGCAAAGGAACGAGGTGTTTTATTGTCATATCTGATTGCGGCAGTGTGCCAGACATTTTAAAGTATTTTGTTGCCTGGCGGCCCATTGCATGGCCAGATTTGTTCTACAAAAACTGTCTCTGAGCACTATGGGACTTAACTTATGAGGTCATCAGTCCCCTAGACTTAGATCTACTTAAACCTAACTAACCTGAGGACATCACACACATCCATGCCCGAGGCAGGGTTCGAACCTGCGACCGTAGCGGTCACGTGGTTCCAGACTGTAGCGCCTAGAACCGCTCGGCCACCCGGGCCGGCTTTGTTCTACACTTATCCTTGATCTGCTCTTGTAAAAAGGATAATTTGTGCATGGTGGGATAATCCCTACTTAAGTTCTTCATGCTACAGAAAACTGTATTGTTTTATTGTAAGTGGTTTCTGTTACGTTAGTTGAAATTCGATGCAAAATAAATTATTAAATTTAACCCTATGTCTGCACAATACCCAGCCTGAATGTCACTCCGTCTGGATGTCACACTAGTAGAGGTGACTCTCGTAATTTTTTGTTGGTTAAGTCTATAGTGTCATTTTGGTTCTCCAACTGTAAAGTTGCTATGGGCAGATACGAGGGCTATCCACAAAGTACATTACGTTTTGGACTTAAAAATAAATAAGGTATTGGAAATTTTTTTTTAATTATATACAGATGAAAGCCACACTTAAATACTACTTTTCTACATAGTTGCCATTTAAATTAAGGCACTTATTGTAGCGATGGACGAGCTTGGAAATTCCTTCGTCATAAAATTCGGCCGCCTGCGCCTTCAAGTACGTGGTTACCTCTTCTTGAAGCTGTGCGTCGTCATCAAACCGCTGCATAGCCAACAACTTCTTCATTGTTGGCAATAAGTGGAAGTCGCTCGGTGCCAGATCGGGACTGTACGGCGGATGAGGAAACAACTCCCACTTAAAAGATTCGGGAACTTCACGAGTGGCATTTGCCGTATGGGCCCGGGCGTTGTCGTGAATCAGCAAGATCTTTGAGCCCAACTTTCCCCTGCGCTTGTTTTGTATTGCTCTTCTGAGGTTGTGCTGAGTTTGGCAATACCTTTGAGTGTTTGTTGTAGTGCCTCTTTCCAGGAAATCCACAAAAATCACACCTTTTCTGTCCCAAAAGACAGTCATTTTACGACGAAGGAATTTCCAAGCTCGTCCATCGCTACGATAAGTGGCTTAATTTAAATGGCAACTATGTAGAAAAGTAGTATTTAAGTGTGGCTTTCATCTGTATATAATTTAAAAAAATTCCAATACTTTATTTATTTTTAATTCCAAAACGTAATGTACTTTGTGGATAGCCCTCGTATTATGAATATTGTGAATTATTTGTTCTTGGTTGCTGCCGAACTGTGTGTAAGAAGAGGTGACTAAAGTCAGTGTTTGAATATACTGTTCATTCACAGAATATTTTTTATATATTTTCTTATTTCTGATGTATTCATTGTAAGGTAACTCATTTTTGGGCAGAATACTATTTATTTCACATTATCTGCTAACCCTTTCTTCTGATGTCAAATGTGCGTTGTGTGATAATGTATGTTGGACATCAGACATATGTTCAAGAAAGGCTACTCTGAAGAAATCTTAGGTAACATATAAAATACTTCAGTTAATCGGTTAAAGAAGGGAGTACAAAAACATGCAGGGGACAACAAGAATACTGGAATATAAATCGCGCAGTAGTGAAATAAACAGGAAGTGCATGTCAGACAAGGACAAACAGGTGCAGGAAAACTGTTGAAAAATCGAAAAGGAAAAAATTGCTCTGAGCACTATGGGACTTAACATTTGAGGTCATCAGTCCCCTAGAACTTAGAACTACTTAAACCGAACTAACCTAAGGACATCACACATATCCATGCCCGAGCCAGGATTCGAACCTGCGACCGTAGCGGTCGCGCGGTTCCAGACTGAAGCGCCTAGAACCGCTCGGCCACAACGGCCGGCATCGAAAAATAAATAATCGTTGGAAAGACTCACTCAGCATACACAGGGTGTTACAAAACTACACCGACAACTTCGAGAGGCCGTAGAGTGTGTCAGACGGAAGAATTGAGGATAGGATTCCACGTCCGGAAACATCATCCCGTGGCGATAGAAAGCGTCAAAGTAATAGTCGCCAGCGTCTGCCGCTTTGCCACCCTCTCAACAGATGGAATGTAAGCGGAACGATTCGCATTGCTTTATTTTATTCGATCACCGCAGTTGATTACCACGATAGCCAGTGGAGAAGGTATATTTTCTGCTGCGTACAAAGGCCTCATCTCCTGTCATTGTGTTGCTCTGTGGCCTGGGTGATTGACAGTTTCAGACACGGGCTTCCACCCGTAGTTAATTCTTCTGTTGTGTACTGAAAAACCGCAGATTTTAAAGCGTTGTACGATAATCCGTCGTCCACCGAGGTAACAGAGCATCGCATTCATAGGAGGCTAGGACTGACTACCCAGCAGCTAGCGGCGGTCCTGGCAAAAAGTCGAAATCACTGAACAACAAACAACATTGCAGAACGCACCACTTCATGTATAAAGCCACTTGCACTGTAGAAGGGGTGACACATCAGCAGACACTGGTGCTGGCGCCTATAACGTTGGCGCTCTGTTGAGTCTTTGGATAACGTTTCCAGACAAGAGTCATATCCTCGATTGATTCCTCACGACAATCTCTACAACCCTTCGAAGTTTTTCGCTATCGTTTGTATGATCTCGTAGAAAAGCCAGAACAGCCTTCAGGTTGGTAACCTTCAGAGTGCAATGGGCATTCTTCTGTAAAACGCAAAGGAAAGAGCGGCTATGTGAAAGATTACTTCGAAGGCATCTGTGAGTTGGAGGGGGAGGTTCTGTCTCATGGCGTCACAGAAGAAGATATTGGAGTCGATGTGGAAGATCGAGTAATAGCCAGAATTTAAAAGGACTTTGGAAAACTTTATATTAAATAACGTAGAACGGACAGATAGTACCATGGGAATTTCTGAAGTCATTGGTGAAAGTGGCAACCAAACGACTATTCGAATTGGTTATAGAATCTATGAGACTGGCGACATACCGTCAAGCTTTCGGAAAAATATTATCAATTCAAACGCGAAATCTATTGCACAATCAGTTTAACAGGTCATTCGTCGAAGTTTCTGAAAAGAATAATATACAGGAAAATGGATAAGAAAATTATGGATCTTAAAGATAAAGGTACAACAGAGGTATTTCTGACTTCGTAGTTGATAGGTGAAGCGGGAGTGGGAAAAATCAGTATATTTTTTATAGGATTTGTCGATCTACCAAAAGCGTTTGACACTGTGAAATGGTGAAAGATGTTTGAAATTCAGATAGAAATGGTAGGAAGTTACGGGAAGAACGGAAATATTCAATATGTATAAAAATGAAGAGGGAGAGATATGATGAAAAGACCAAGAAAGAAGTGCTGAAATAAAAAAGGGATGTAGTCTTTCATTCCTACTGTTCAACTTACATGTCAAAGTAGCAATGAAAGAAGCAATGATGGATATAAAAGAAAAGTTCAAGAGTGGGATTAAAATTCACGGTTAAAGGATACCATTGATAAGATTCGCTGATGGTATTGGTGTCCTCAGTAAAGGTGAAGAAGTATTACCAGATTTGTTGAAGGGAGTGAACAATTACAAATTGATCGTCAACAGTAAAAAGACGAAGAATGAGATGTAGCTGAAATGAGAACAGTCAGAAACTTAGGATCGTAGTTGGTGATTACGAAGCAGATAATGTTAAGAATTTGTGCTTCTTTGGAAGAAAAATAGGTCAAGACGTACGAGGCTAGGAGGACGTGAAAAGCAGAGTCGCGTAGGCAAAGTGAGAATCCCTGGACAAGAGAAGTCGATCGGAGTGAAACATAGGCCTCAATTTGAGGAAGAAATTTCTGATATTGGGCGTTTAAAGCACAGCATGGTTTGTTAGTGAATCATGAACAGGGGCAAACTGTAACTGAAGAGAATCGAAGCTTGGAGTTATGGGCTACAGATGAACTATTAAGAACTGATGGGGAATGAGGAAGTCTACAGAGAGTCAACGAAGAAAGGAACATATGCGAAACACTGACAACATGAAGGGATAGAATGATAGGCCATGCGTTATGGCATCAGGGAATAACCCGTATTGTACCAAAGGCAGCTTAAGAGGGTAAACTTCGTAGGGGTAGACTGCAATACATCCATAAAATGATTAAGGGCACATGACCGAAGTACTTTCCTCAAACAGTGTGGCACAGGAGAGGAATTCGTTCCATCAAAACAACTGATGACTTAACATAAAAGAACATTTACTGACAAACGTTGTTGTAAAATAAGCCCACGCTTGCAAAACCTCCACCCTAAACACTACTCCTCCAAAATCAAGTGCTACACCACGTTATCTTCAGGTTCAAAATACGCTGCAAACAAAACAGAGAAGGTGAAATGAATCTGAAAAGCAACAGCTCTTTCTTAGTTCGGCGTTTTGATGACATGTATCCTAAAAAAAAACTTTTGGGCTATTTTCGCGGTTCCTTGCCGACCTCCAAATACGTCCATGTTCTGACATCGGCCGTCCACCTGGTTAGCCGAATGCTAACGGTTTTGCCTATCAAGCAGTGGGCCCGGGTTCGATTTCCGGGGTCGGCTGCGGTGGCCGTGCGGTTCTAGGCGCTTCAGTCCGGAACCGCGTGACTGCTACGGTCGCAGGTTCGAATCTTGCCTCGGGCATGGATGTGTGTGATGTGCTTAGGTTGGTTAGGTTTATGTAGTTCTAAGTGCTAGGGGACTGATGACCTCAGATGTTAAGTCCCAATAGTGCTCAGAGCCATTTGAACCATTTTTTTCGACTTCCGGCCAGGTTGGAGATTTTCCTCGCTCGTCATCATCATCATTTTATCACCGACTCGCCGGTCGAACTTCCCCGGGTAGGGGCCTACGGCCATCAATGCTATACGATCATTTAATTTTTTCCCATCGGCCAGCAGCTGTTCCCACTCTCTCCACATCACACTCGGGCCACCCAAATGCTATGTTTTTCATTCTTCCTCCTTATCGTTTGACACCATTTCTGCTTTCTCAGGTTTCTCAAACGTCAGAATTCCATAAGAGATTTTCATGATTTTTGTTCTCGTTTCAATGGCCAGAAAAATTTTAATTTTCTGTAGTACTATTTTTCATTCCACATACAAATAATCGAGTTCAGTTACATGTATGAGAGGAGTCCCTGCAGGGGTTACTTCGACCATTAAACTTCTGTAAACAGAGAGCCTTTTTATTCAGAACGTTGTAGAACAGTCTGGAAGCTCTTATAAGCCTACCACGTGGCACACTTTGTAGTCACACTGTGACTGCGGGTGCCTCCCTCCTCCAGGTACGCGGATTTGTCGTCGAACTCCACGAAATGTCGCCATGCTTAAAGTGAATACCATATTGGCCTGACGTACACCTCCTTCCGTTAGTGCGTCTCTTAAATGTACAAATAATTAATTTCAAGTATACTTGTGGCGTTACACATAAAATGATTGCATCAAACGATTCAGGAAACTGAGACCTTTAGTCTGGAAACAACATAACGGTTTTACTCTTTATTTTTATACGAAATTTAATAGTAATGGAATGAAAATAATTGGTATGCTACGCTTCAAACTAAAGACTATTACCAATTAACAGCATTCTTATATCCTCGCCACTGCATCTGTATTTCTTATCCATGAATAACGTTCTCTTTCTTTTTTTTTCAATTTCCTTTCACTTATCGATGTATCCCTTCCAAGGGACCCTAAGACGTTTTCAGTGTATGTTTTGTGGACTGGCAAGACAGCCAATCCACTAGGAGGAAGCCGAAAGGCACCCATTTAAACTCACGCAGGCTGGCGTGAGGTCTGGAACAGGTAAAGTAATTTAGACTAGCAAGTGAAGTACGTAGCTTCTTGAATACTTAACTTTAATCCATAATTGGTGAACATCGGTCTGACGGTACATGCATCACAAGATAAATAGCAAATGATAATGGCACCTTGCTAGGTCGTAGCAAATGATGTAGCTGAAGGCTATGCTAACTATCGTCTCGGCAAATGAGAGCGTAATTTGTCAGTGAACCATCGCTAGGAGAGTCGGCTGTACAACTGGGGCGAGTGCTAGGAAGTCTCTCTAGACCTGCCGTGTGGCGGCGCTCGGTCTGTAATCACTGATAGTAGCGACACGCGGGTCCGACGTATACTACCGGACCGCGGCCGATTTAAAGGCTACCACCTAGCAAGTGTGGTGTCTAACGGTGACACCACATTCCTCCCCCGCAAATCGGCGTACGGTTGTGTTATAAGGCTACCGCCCGCCGTGGGGAGGACCCCATGTTGACGCATGCGACGAGGTGGGGAGCCTAACAACAGGCGAGGCTGTGCCACCTGCACCCTGCCATTCGGTTCGAGGGGAGCTAGGAAACGCCTGCAAACCTAGTCCAGGGTGCACGCCAACATGCGGTGTATGCGCCCGTAGAGAGACAGGAGGGGCCGAAGGGTCGACCTCCATCGGGTCGGGGCACCCGACGGGCGAAGACGCCATGTGGTCCGGAGCGGGCAAGGGTTCTATGTCGGAGGACTGCTGGTCACGGGAAGCGATCGGCGGCGCGTGACCCAGGGAGGCGCCCGGTGGTTGCAGCGACGCGTCCACGGCGGGCGTCGCCGGCGGGAGAACAGGCGGCGGCGCGTCGCCATGGGGCAAAATGGAAGGCATCGTCGGTAACACCTGGGGATGAGGCGAGCCAGTAGATGGGTCCCCAGGGCGCTGACCGGACGGCACCATCGCTGAAAGCAGACGGGGAGCGGCAGAACCCGTGCGACGACAGAGGCGCAGCTGATTGAGATGCCGACGCACCTCACCAGAGGCCCCCAAAACCAAATACATAGCGCGGCCGAGGCAGCGAAGAATGCGCCCTCGAGCCAACGCCGTGAACCTCGATAGTTGCGATAAAATACAACGTCGCCTGCAGCAAAAGCGGGCGTCTGCCGCTGCACAGGAACCTGATGCGGCGGATGTAGCAAAGACATCAAGGTTCGAGGAGGGCGACCGTGAAGCAACTCAGCCGGCGAGCGACCATCTCGGGGCTGAGAGCGGTACGAGGACAAAAAGAGCAATAACGCGTCCTCCCGAGAATACGACTCTTTCAACTTCAACATCTGTAACTTGAAAGTCCTGATCAATCGTTCAGTGGCACCGTTTGACTGTGGCGAAAACGGCGCAGACGTCAGATGTTGAATGCCATTGGCCTTGCAGAATGACTGAAATTCTGCGGACATAAATTGTGGGCCATTGTCGGAAACAATAGTCTGTGGAAGACCTTCAATGCAAAAGATAGCTGATAACGCTTGCATGGTGGCAGAAGACGTCGTGGAAGACATCCGGACAACAAAAGGAAAATTACTGAAGGAATCGACAACAAACAACCATCGAGCATTCCAGAATGGACCAGCAAAATCGATGTGTAAGCGTTGCCAAGGGGAAGTGGCTTTTGGCCATGCAAAGAATTTCCGCAGTGGTGCGGACTGTTGTTCGGCACACGCCATGCAAGAAGAGCCCATATGCGTAATCGCAGCATCGATTCCGAACCAAGTACAGTGCTGACGAGCAAGTTGTTTCGTTCGCACTATACCCCAATGTGCTTGGACTGATCACTATCAGAACGCAACAGTAAAACACCACGTCGTACAAAAAGTCTCTCCTTGTGAGCAAAAAATCGGCGAACCAACGGATCCTCGATCCGTGACTTTGACAAGGGCCATTGCGTAGCAACAAAACGCAGAACGGTAGCAAGGACAGGGTCGGCAGTTGTGGCTGTAGCCACACGACGAAAATCAATCGGAAACGATTCGACCACGTCATCGGTTTCCGAATCAATGAACATGCAAGCAAGTTCGGAGGAATCGAATGCTCTATCCTCAGCAACAGGCAAACGGGACAACTCATCGGCGTTTCCGTGCTTAGCAGTGGACCGATACAAGATATCGTAGCGGTACTGCGAGAGGAAAAGAGACCAGCGAATGAATTTCTGCGCTGTACGTGGAGGTACAGGCTTGGTCGGATGAAAAAGCGATGTCAAAGGTTTGTGTCTGTGATGATGGTAAGGTGACGACCATACAAGAAATCATGAAACATTGTAACACCAAATCGAGAGCCAATGCTTCTTTCTCGATCTGTGAATAATTTCTTTGTGCAGACGAGAGGAATTTGGACGCAAAGGCAATATGGCGATCGTGCGAACCATCTTTGTGCGCAAGCACAGCACCGATCCCGAAATCCGATGCATCCGCCATCAACAAAAAGGGCTTCCGGGGATCGAATGGCGTAAGGCAAGTGGTGGAAAGCAACGCCGATTTCAACTGGCGAAAGGCGCGTTCGCATTCCGTCTTCCAGACCAACGGAACACCTTTACGGCGTAAGCGATGAAGCGGAGCTGAAATGGAAGAGGCGTGGCGCACATAGCGATGATAACACTGGTCAACACTCATTTTCTTGCCAAGGATATTTGAGTGGCTTTAGGATGGGTTAGTGGTTCTGAGGACGAATATAGCAACCATTTATGCAGTTTGGCTCTAGTTTTTGAGATAATGCATGATTTATTCAAAAAATTAGAAAAAATTTCTAATACTGAACTCGAGCGCTACAAACTACAATGAAAAAAGAAAATAATCTTTATAAATAGCTTCTATGAAAACCTGATAGGCATTTGTCCACGTATAAAACATAATTGAAAAGTTTCTCTATAAGTATATCATTTTCCGTCCATGACGAACCGCTTCCTGCACGCTTTCCTTTTATAGGTCTCTTCATAACAGTCACGTTGCAGATTCCAGCAATAATCTGCCATCATATGCCTGTCCCATCTTTCTTTATATCTTTCCTCTATTCCTTTCATATCTTGATGGAACCGCTCTCCTTGTTCCTCACTGAAATCACCTAGATTACGAGGAAATCGATCCAAGTGGCTGTGAAGGAAGTGCAATTTTATGCTCATGTTAGCTCCTAAGTTTTGAAAGTTAGTGAGCATGTTTTTGACTAGTTCCTCGTAATTGGGAGCTTTATGATTGCCCAAAAAACATTTTACAACAGCGACAAAACTGTTCCAGGCCGATGCTTCAGTGACAGTCATGACACTTGTAAAATTGGTATCGTTGATGAGCCTGCGAATTTGAGGACCATCAAATATTCCTGCCTTAAGTTTTTCACTACTGAGTCCAGGGAACGTATTGCAGATGTATGTGAAGCAATTACCATTCCTGTCTAAAGCTTTGGTGAATTGCTTCATTAGTCCTAACTTAATATGTAATGGTGGAAGAACAATCTTGTCCATACTAACCAGAGGTTCATTAATGATGTTTGCTTCACCAACAGCCATATGTTCCCTTGGAGGCCATGTTTTCTGCTTCCAATGTTCGTGCTTTGCCCTACTATCCCACATGCAGATAAAACATGGGTGCTTTGTGTATCCACTTTGTTGTCCAAGCAAGAAGTACACCATTTTCAAATCAACACAAATCAACCACTGGTGCTGCATATACTGAATTTTCTGCAGAACCATCTTGATGTTAGCATATGCTTCACAAAGTTTTGTTGAGTGGGCAATTGGAATAGATGCGTAACGATTGCCATTGTGTAGGAGAACACATTTTAAACTTCTAGTGGAACTGTCTATGAAGAGACGCCAGTCCTCTGGTCTATATTCCGGCAGCCCCAATTCAAATAAAAGTCCAGGTATATTGCTGCAATACACTATAACTTCTTCTTGGTTGAAGTATGGAAGAAGGTTTTCTTCTCTCGTCCGGTAAGCTGTTATTTTAACACTTGGATGAAGACAGTTCTTTTCCTTAAGCCTGGATGCTAAAAGTTCTGATGCTTGCTTTGAAAGATTGAGTTCTCGTATCAAGTCACTGAGCTCCTTCTGGTCGAACTGCTGGGGTTGTGTCTCACGTCCTTCGTATTCCGAACCACTACTTGTACATTCCTCACCGTGCACATCGTCATCTGATGATGTTAGCGTGGGTAATGTTGTGAAGGTTGGTACAGGAACATCGTTGCTGTGCACCACCGGTCTTCTTGCTGACTCCCAATCGGGATATTCCCACTTTCGTTTTTTGAACCTGTTAAAACCTTTCACATTAACAATGCAAAAATAGCAATCATCTGCATGGTTCTTCTGCTCTCGCCATACCATAGGCACTCCGAAGTTTAAGCTTTTCCTTTTTCGTTTTGTCCACTGCCGTAAGCACTCCACACAGCATTTACAAACTTCATGGGGTGCCCACGCCTTGTCTTGATCTCCAAGTTTAATTCCGAAATATGCCAGATACGCTTCCTTCACAAAAGGAGTGATATTCTTCCTGTTCTTTTGAAGAACGTATTCACCACAAATGTAGCAGAACTCATCTGGATGGTTCAGGCAAAGACGGCGTGAAGAACTAATGTTTTCCTAAAACAAAATTGCACAAATACTACATATTATGCAGAACTTTCTTGTATTTGCATGTCAATCACATCCAACAAACATCATTAATTGTTTTGTGTGAAATGAATACTCACCTCTTATTTGTTACGTCACGATGAAAAGGTTCTATCTCCTTGAAGCTGCACTGCACATGTGTGTGACTTTCGACCATCGCCATTTTTCTTGTTTACACTGAACGCTACCTATCGGCTGTTGCGGGGATTACCTCGGCCAACAAATGAATGTCGAGTACCGCCGAATTCAAATCTGCACAACCCTCAATATCTTCAACACACGTACCGCACAACAGGACTGAACACATGCTGACAGTGTGATGTTTGCATGATGTAATCCTCAACCACACAGATGCACTCCCTGAGCACAATTGTTTAATAAAGATAGTACAATATCACTAATTAAAAAACAGGTAGCAAATACATTACACCATATATGGACCCTGCAGTCGATATTATCCACATGAAACTCTCATTTCCACAAATAACCTATATCTCAAAAACCAGAGCCAATTTGGAAAAAGTACAAATATACTCGGAATGAGTATCATAACAATATCCCATTTTCGTTGAAACTTCCATGGCAACGAAAAAAAAATTTTATTTTGTAGAGCTGTGTAATAATTGATTTTTCCCAGCACACTCTGTAGCTGCTTCAAATTCTGTGGCGAAGGCAAGTCTTGTATGGCACGGAGGTGCTCGGGACTGGGATGTATGCCTCGGGCATTGAGTACATGTCCCAGATATGATAAGTCCTGAGCAAAAAACACACATTTGTCCTTCTGCAAGCGAAGACCATTTTGTCGCAAGACCTGAAATAACGTTCTGAGATTGGCTAAATGTTCTTCTTCCGTCTTTCCAGAGATCACAATATCGTCCAGATAGTTAGCCACAGTAGGGACCGACGCACAAACAGTTTGTAGATATTGCTGAAACAATGCAGGAGCGGATGCACACCCGAATGGCAGTCGTTTGAATCGATACAAACCAAGATGCGTGTTAACCACCAAAACGTGCTGGGATTCTTCGTCCACCGGTAATTGCAAGTACGCATCTGCTAGGTCCAACTTCGAAAAATATTTACCCGGGCACAGTTTGTCAAAAAGATCTTCCGGGCGGGGTAAAGGAAAAGTTGCAATCACTAGTGGTGGATTCACTGTTGCCTTGAAGTCCACACAAAGTCTCAATTTTCCCAAAGGTTTTTGCAAAATTACTAAGGGTGATGCCCAGAGAGAAGCCTGCACACGTTCAATCACACCTTGTGATTCCAAATCGTGTAATGTTCTTGCGACCTCATCACGCAATGCGTGGGGAACATAGCGCACTCTGAAAAATTTCGGTTGCGCGTTTACTTTCAGTTCCAGATGTGCTTTATAGTTCGTAGCGCAACCAAGGCCCGGTGCAAAAATGTCTGCAAACTCTTCACACAGACGAGAAACACTGTCTGAAGGCACAGTCTGGTTCACTGACAGGACCTGATTGACTATAGACAAGTTAAACAACTGAAATAAATCTAAACCAAACAAGTTCACTGCAGAAGAAGAACAAAGGACGTACAATGACACAAGTTTTGTTTGTCCTTTGTATGTTGCAAGAAGGCTGCACTGTCCTAACACAGGGATTGCTTGTCCTGCTGACGACAAGAGCGGCTGTCTCGTGCAGTGTGAACTGACACTGGTACAAAATCACTTGCGACTTGACGGGATTTCCGGCGATGTTGACGTACACTAGCTGTGGGACGAACACAGTCACGTTTAGAGAGAGTGGCACTGGGCGGAGTGGAATCAACTACATGAATTTCCATGGGCGAAGGTTCATGAGCCGGAGTATCGTTGGTTCGATTCCGATTCCGGTGCGAGGCAAAGGGCCTGGATTGGTTGTGAGTGTCCGGTCTGAGCTTTTTCTGGCAAACACTTTGAACATGTCTCTTTTTATTATAGAAAAAGCAAATAGCTTGCCGTGATGGGCAATTCTCACGCGAATGTCTAGTAGCACACCGCGGGCATGATTTTAGCACTGCATTTGCTTGCTTGTGCGGCACACGTGGTTGAGAGCTTGGCGGAAGCTGTGCGGACGGGCGCGAGGGCTGTTTACTGTTCCATGCAGCGCACCCGGCGGGCTGATTAATGTGACACACCGCCGGTGAAGTTTCAAATGATTCCTGAGCAAAGTCAAGTGTGTCCTGCCGATCCAATATGCCCACCACTTGTTGAAGGGAGGGATTGACTAGTTTCAAAATCTGTTCCCGTATACGAACATCAGAAACGTTCTGTGCAATTGCATCACATACCATAGTATCTGAATAAGGAAGTCCACATTCATACTCAAAAGCACAATCCCTAGTAAGGCCTTGCAAAGTTGCAACCCACTCCCTATTAGTCTGACCTGCCGTACGTTTTGTACAAAAGAAGGTATACCTTTTTGCAACTACAATGACTGATTCTTTGGAATATGCATCTAATGCAGACAAAATTTCGTCGTAGGACAGAGTTGCTACGTCGCGTCGGGGAAATAATTTCACTATCACACGGTACGTCTGGACGCCTATGGATGCTAACAAAAAAGGCTGCCGCTCATTACCTTGAATTCTGTAGGCGGCGAGATGGAATCCAAATTGGCGTGTCCACTCCGTCCGTTTCGCATCGCACATTGACCCTGGACTAACTGTCCAATAAGGCCTGCGTCTGCTGATTCTGCAAGCGATAAAATTCGGACAGTACATCTGGAGATTGTGGCGAAGCCATTACACAAGTAAATCAGGGCGATATCAAGACGAACGCAAAATCCTCGTCGTCAACTTTTGTGGACTGGCAAGACAGCCAATCCACTAGGAGGAACCCGAAAGGCACGCGTTTAAACTCACGCAGGCAGGCGTGAGGTCTGGAACAGGTAAAGTAATTGAGACTAGCAAGTGAAGTACGTAGCTTCTTGAATACTTAACTTTAATCCATAATTTGTGAACATCGGTCTGACGGTACATGCATCACAAGATAAATAGCAAATGTTAATGGGGCCTTGCTAGGTAGTAGCAAATGACGTAGCTGAAGGCTATGCTAACTATCGTCTCGGCAAATGAGACCGTAATTTGTCAGTGAACCATCGCTAGCAAAGTCGGCTGTACAACTGGGGCGAGTGCTAGGAAGTCTCTCTAGACCTGCCGTGTGGCGGCGCTCGGTCTGCAATCACTGATAGTGGCGACACGCGGGTCCGACGTATACTACCGGACCGCGGCCGATTTAAAGGCTACCACCTAGCAAGTGTGGTATCTGGCGGTGACACCACAGTATGTCACCCTTGTTCCGTACCCAAGTATTATCCATAGATCTTCGTAAGATAGTGGTGGTACCTTATTGGAGAATTATGCTAAGAAGGCACTCGTGGCGATTTTCTTTAGCACCATGCGGCCTCTTTTCACAGCTACCTTCATTGGACAGTTTCCACAACTATTGAACGCACTTGGTATGATATGTTCGTAACTGTTTTTCATTTCATATTACGAGAAACTTGTCTGTCTCCAGGTACTCCTCTACTACCCAGTTTTAAACTGATAATTAGATTTTCAGTGCTTGATATTCTGGAGAGAGAGCTTCATACCACCAAGACGTCGTCTGAAAAATTTTGCTTACAGTTTGGAAATGAATGCACATGTCATAATTTCAGAGTTGCCTGTTGATTCGGCAGTTTGACTTTGTACTCACTAAACGACAGTTATCTCTACAATATTAGACATGTACATCTGTACTTAGCTTTGATTGCTTGAAGTAACCTCTTCCACCAAATCTTTTGCTCGTCCTCGGAGGCACTTTCGCATCTTTGGGAGGTCAGTCTGTGTATTAGCTGATGGGAATATTTCGGTATTTGAGGCTACGAGGTTATTCCCGTTGAAATGTGCTTCCGCAGCTTTGTTCAGTTCTTTGTTTTCTCTCTTCTGTTGTGGAACTAGTGAGAGGTCTACCTTAGAAGGAACACTGGCTTTGTCTGGTATCGATCCGAGCTGGAGATTCTGCAATGGTGAAGGAGTTGCTCGTGGTTGTTCTAGGTACTTGCCGCGGTGAAGAAGAACCGCTTACGTTATTTCGAAACTGCTGGCTAAACTTCTGTACAGTTTACTCGTGATTACTCCGTAGTCAGGATTTCGGCACTATTCTTCCGCATGGTAATATGAAAACTCGTAGGTTGCTCAGTTTTGACAAAATGGAAGCTGATTATAGTAATGAATGTGTTATTCTGCAGATTCGCAGTTATCAACCTCTCCGATACTATAAAGCAGTTCTCTTCTTTTTAACACTGTGTACTGGAATCTTATTATTCCGATTGCCCACTGAAATTAATGCGCGTTTATCTTCCCTTAGGTCCGCAGCTCGTGGTCGTACGGTAGCGTTCTCTCTTCCCACGCCCGGGTTCCCGGGTTCGATTCCCGGCGGGGTCAGGGATTTTCTCTGTCACGTGATGACTGGGTGTTGTGTGATGTCCTTAGGCTAGTTAGGTTTAAGTAGTTCTAAGTTCTAGGGGACTACTGACCACAGATGTTAAGTCCTATAGTGCTCAGAGCCATTTGAACCATTTATCTTCCCTTAAGGACCCGTGTGAGCTTGTAAATCAGCTGTATTGCTTCAGATAACAATATATTTACTTATCAAAGAACTTCTTTCTGAGCTAATTCCCCTTTATCCCCAAGTCATTTCTTCGTTAGGCGGTACGCTGCCATCCATGCTACTCGGCCGTATCACTTTAACTTGTTGACTACAATCAAGGTCGGTAAATATCCGTACGTATGAGAGGCTCCTCACTGGATTAGTATTGCAACTATGAAACATTAGAAAGGAGTATTCTCTCGTTTAGCGAAATTAGGCTCCAGGCAAAGAAAGGCAGTTCGATGACTGCGGTTCCGGTGATGGCTGTTTTCTAAATGCGCTGTGGAGTGATCAGGCCTACTGAGATTTCAGATGGCAGTGGTGTTGATAAATTATGTTTTGATTTTGTAGATCTGTTTATTCTCTCACTTTAAGAATACATGAGTACATAATAAAATGGTTCAAATGGCTGTGAGCACTATGGGACTTAACATCTGTGGTCATTAGTCCCCTAGAACTTAGAGCTACTTAAACCTAACTAACCTAAGGACACCACACACATCCATGCCCGAGGCAGGATTTGAACCTGCGACCGTAGCTTTCGTGCGGTTCCAGACTGAAGCGCCTAGAACCGCTCGGCCACATTGGCCGGCGATTACATAATACATGACTACATTCTAGAACGAACATCGTCATGAACATCTCTGGACACTATAGGGAGAAAAAACACTTGTTTATTTCATTATTTGTTTCTTGATGAGTCATTACCTACTGCTCAATGCTTAGATAATAGCTTTCCTGAACCCAGTTTCAGTTGCGTTTAAATTATGTGACTGGGTGTGTGTGTGTGCAACTATTCTATTAAGCATCTTATCACATATTATAACAGCACACGCGGTAAAAGCCATCATCAGGCTGAAAACTAAATTATCTGTTGGGTAATTTGGCTAAAAACGGAATTGTGTTTTGTAAACGGAAACCTCGAGCATTAAAATATCAACAGTGTAATCACTTTTAAACACTATCAGGATGTTCAGTTTAACAGCGACAGGTTATCTCATCACAAACCGCATTGCCGTGAAAATCTTCATGCCTGCACGGGTGTGATGTTATTGGAATGAACTGAACCGAACACCGACCGAAAAGGCCTTGGAAGGCCCAACGGTACCGACAGGCCGCCGTGTCACTCTTACAAGGGGAGGCCGCCAATTGTGAAATTCAGATTCGATTCATACTGCGCATAATAAAAGTTCATGGCCAGAGGTGTAATGTGGCAAAGCACCAAGATGCACTTCTCAGCCGTTGTCGAGAAAATCGACAGATAAAAGAAACTGTTGCGGTGAAATACTCTCTACGATTAGCAATATTCTACAGCGTCGTGGCGCAGCGGTAAGCGCTCGGGTTTGTAATCCAAAGGTCGCCGGATCGAATCTCGCACCATGCAATTTTTTTTTAGTATTTGTTTTTCGTAATTGAAATATATATATATATATATATATATATATATATATATATATATATATATATATATATATTAATGAATTGCTTATGCATGTTGGTGAAGACGGATCGCTCTCCAATTGTACCGCCTCCATTTTTCCGCTTTTTTTTAACAGGGTGTACCAAAGCTCTCCCGTCACCACTGATTTTCGACGATGTTATAAGTTGCGCTAGGGACCGCATCTACCTTCTTTCGAAGTTAACAGGCAACTACGCTGTTATGCCGCGGCTCGTTTCGGCCCATTCAACATCTGTCCTCCAAGTGTAACGAACGAGTAACGGAGTTTATATTTCATACCTGCCACAGCAAATTTGTGTTCGTGGGGTCTCTCTTCTAATTCGAACGTTTGACTTACGCTATACGTATTCGTTTCGGAATATCGTTTCTACGTATTCCGTTAACTATACGTGGTTAACATTATGAAGAGAATTAATAACATTTGTGAAATATATATATATATATATATATATATATATATATATATATATATATATATATACATTTGAATTACAAAAAACAAATACAAAAAAAAGGTTGCATGGCGCGAGACTCGATCCGGCGACCTTCGGATTACGAACCCGAGCGCTTACCGCTGCGCCACGACGCTGTAGAATATTGCTAACCGTAGACAGTATTTCACCACAACGGTTTCTTTTAACTCGATTTTCTCGACAACGGCTGAGAAGTGCATCTTGGTGCTTTGCCACATTACACCTCTGGCCATGGGCTTTTATTATGCGCAGTATGAATCGAATCTGAATTTCACAATTGGCGGCCTCCCCTTGTTAGCCACAGGCGTCACTGCATGCGCATATGGAGGGGCATGTGGTCAGAACGCCGCTCTCCCGGCCGTTTGTCAGTTTACGAGACCGGAGTCGCTACTTCTCAGTCAAGTAGCCTCACAAGGGCTGAGTGCACACCTTTTGCCAACAGTGCTCGGCAGACCGGATGATCACCCATCCAAGTGCTAGTCCAGTCAGACAGCGCTTCACTTCTGTTATCTGACAGGAACCGGTGTTACCATTGCTGCAAGGCCGCTGGCATGTTATGGAATGAACTAACCAGATACACATCTCCCGCACAACTTTCAAAAAGTACGTGCTGTGTGTAAATAAACACAAATAGTGCAGAATTTTGTATAATCAGTTCTACTACCGACCGTTTCGCTTTTATTTACAAAGCGCTACCTATCCCACAGGATTCAGCTCACTATAACTCTAGAAGCCTTAGATGAGAATATGAAGAAGAAAAAGAAAATGGTAGGGAACTGCGCAAGTGGACAGAGTAACGAGTAACATTGGTCAGATGCTAAAAAAAATACCAGTTCTTTGTCTCTACATCGGAGTGGCCAGCATAATGCGCTCCACGTGTGTTACCGTTTCCGTCTCCCATAAATTATGAATTAGAGGTTATAAGGGAGAGCCACTTCCTTATGAATATCAAATTGGAACATTCCACCTCCTTATATAGCGTCTAAATTGGTCCATCATGAACACCACAAAATCTATCTGGGAAAAAAACACACAATACGAGAAACAGCACCGCCATTCCCACAAGCTATCGCGTTACAACAGAGATCGTGCATCCTTGTCTTCACAAAATATGAATGTCTACTTTTTTCCTATTAAACTACTTTCCGAATTTCGAGCGAAAGGTACAAAACTACTCCGTTAATTCAATTCTTCGTTTAGCTATGCTGTTCTTCACAGATAAAGCGTATCCACAACAAACATGTCATATACTTGAAAACAAAATCATTATGATCTCTTCATCAGAGAAAAATTCCAGATTACTTCCTCGTTTGGCTGTCAAGGTTGTGACTACGAAGGTGGATTTGAGGATTGAATACCAAACGAAAAGGTAACATGTTAACGTCACAGGAGAATTATGCAATAAATTTTGGGTAGTGACTGCAACGACAAGAAACACAAGAGGAAGCGCATTTGTAAGAAGCAACAGAGAAGTGGAAAGATACCCCAATAACTACATTAATTTCTAAATCTGATACTGGACTGTAAAGAGTACACAGGAACAGCTGCTGAGAATTTTTCCAGGTTGTATGGCCCTGGTCCATGGAACTCTTCAATCCCTGACGTTTCGTCCAAATCTACGTTGGACATCTTCGGAGGGGCTCCTGGTTGTGGTGAGTCTTGCCGACTGATTAGGACGAAACGTCAGGGATTGAAGAGTTCCATCGACCACGGCCATGCAACCCGGAAAACGTCTCAGCAGCTGAAACATCCGGTCGTGAAAGCCTTCATTGCATGATTACACAGAGACAGACATAGGCTCAGATCATAATTTAGTGATGATGAAGAGTAAGATGAAGATTAAAGAAATTGTCAAGAAGAGTTGTATGGAAGTGGTGCACTGAACTACTGAGCTGTTAAGAGGAATGATCATCACTAAAAGGAGTAGTCATAGACGTTGGACCGAAAAATGTATGTACAAAGAAGACAACTTCGAAGATATCCTGGGCAATAGAAGAAATATTACAATAAATTACGAAAAGAAATAAATAAAAATATTCAGGAACACTGCATTATGACACGAAAATGAAATCAATACGAGACGAACGGAAGCTACACTATGGGCCTCCCTGCCTGCCTCTTCTCATCTTTTAGGGCTCCGTGCCCCACTCGGTATAAACGGTAACTTTGCAGGATCGCTTTATTATCCGTTTGTCCGTCTGTCTATCGGAGACTGTTAAAGAACGTATTTCTCATGAGCAGGTACGTGTTTCAAGTTCAGCATTATGTCACGTATTGAGGTCTATAGTCCTTGGCGGTGTAAAACATTGAAGCTTCCAAGTTAATGCAATCAAAAGGTACGGTCATTTTGCCACATACTTCGATACTCGCGAACTCAATCATCAAAACCTAAAGTTTACTTCCCGTTGATCTAAAATCATGAAATTTTGCAAATAGTAAGGTTTCACAGGAGAAGTAAAGAAAAAAATGGAAAATTGTCAGTTTTTAATTACGTCGCATGAAAAAATATTTTAAATGTTTTTTATTCCAGTCTTTGATCACAGTCTCAATTCTTTAGACGATGACCGGTTTCAGTCCGTAATAACCATCCTCAGATCTACAGTATACAAATACACTCCTGGAAATTGAAATAAGAACACCGTGAATTCATTGTCCCAGGAAGGGGAAACTTTATTGACACATTCCTGGGGTCAGATACATCACATGATCACACTGACAGAACCACAGGCACATAGACACAGGCAACAGAGCATGCACAATGTCGGCACTAGTACAGTGTATATCCACCTTTCGCAGCAATGCAGGCTGCTATTCTCCCATGGAGACGATCGTAGAGATGCTGGATGTAGTCCTGTGGAACGGCTTGCCATGCCATTTCCACCTGGCGCCTCAGTTGGACCAGCGTTCGTGCTGGACGTGCAGACCGCGTGAGACGACGCTTCATCCAGTCCCAAACATGCTCAATGGGGGACAGATCCGGAGATCTTGCTGGCCAGGGTAGTTGACTTACACCTTCTAGAGCACGTTGGGTGGCACGGGATACATGCGGACGTGCAATGTCCTGTTGGAACAGCAAGTTCCCTTGCCGGTCTAGGAATGGTAGAACGATGGGTTCGATGACGGTTTGGATGTACCGTGCACTATTCAGTGTCCCCTCGACGATCACCAGTGGTGTACGGCCTGTGTAGGAGATCGCTCCCCACACCATGATGCCGGGTGTTGGCCCTGTGTGCCTCGGTCGTATGCAGTCCTGATTGTGGCGCTCACCTGCACGGCGCCAAACACGCATACGACCATCATTGGCACCAAGGCAGAAGCGACTCTCATCGCTGAAGACGACACGTCTCCATTCGTCCCTCCATTCACGCCTGTCGCGACACCACTGGAGGCGGGCTGCACGATGTTGGGGCGTGAGCGGAAGACGGCCTAACGGTGTGCGGGACCGTAGCCCAGCTTCATGGAGACGGTTGCGAATGGTCCTCGCCGATACCCCAGGAGCAACAGTGTCCCTAATTTGCTGGGAAGTGGAGGTGCGGTCCCCTACGGCACTGCGTAGGATCCTACGGTATTGGCGTGCATCCGTGCGTCGCTGCGGTCCGGTCCCAGGTCGAGGGGCACGTGCACCTTCCGCCGACCACTGGCGACAACATCGATGTACTGTGGAGACCTCACGCCCCACGTGTTGAGCAATTCGGCGGTACGTCCACCCGGCCTCCCGCATGCCCACTATACGCCCTCGCTCAAAGTCCGTCAACTGCACATACGGTTCACGTCCACGCTGTCGCGGCATGCTACCAGTGTTAAAGACTGCGATGGAGCTCCGTATGCCACGGCAAACTGGCTGACACTGACGGCGGCGGTGCACAAATGCTGCGCAGCTAGCGCCATTCGACGGCCAACACCGCGGTTCCTGGTGTGTCCGCTGTGCCGTGCGTGTGATCATTGCTTGTACAGCCCTCTCGCAGTGTCCGGAGCAAGTATGGTGGGTCTGACACACCGGTGTCAATGTGTTCTTTTTTCCATTTCCAGGAGTGTATATAGAATCAGTGAGCAGTGTGTCTTTCAACATAAAATAACAATACGTATTACAATACACTATCATACAAACAGGGAAATGTACAGATAAAATACGGCAAAACGTACCTTTTTTACACCATGTCCTAAAGTGCTAAGCCCATATGAAATACATCTAGCAGACGTTTAAAGTTGATAACTATCATGGAAACCAATTGTCATACATTATCACAATTGGTTTCCATGATAGTTATCAGTTTTAAAATAATGTGTCTTTATCAGATTATGTTTGTTGCGTAAATGATGACTTCATCTAAGCCCACAGTGGCGACATCTAGGGAAGATGTAGGCAAACAGATTTCTGGTAGCTACTGTTACTTCAGCAGCCAGTTGCAATAATCATTGTGTGGATGACGTGGCCTATTCTACTCTTTATTTTAGATCTATACGATGATGCTGTGCTGAAGATATTTATATGTTTTGACGATGCCAATATGGCCTTAGCACTTTTGGACATGGTGTAAAAAAGGTACGTTTTACCGTATTTTATCGGTACGGCGTTTCAAGTTGTATATGAAACTAGCCTCTGATGGATAAATTCCGGAACGGTTCATATGAGCAATGAACTCATTCCTTTTATCATTGCTACGCAGTTAGCCTGAATGGAGCACCACTGAGTATTATAATAATGGTCGCCTGCCACGTGCATATCTTTACATTCATATTATATTCATATCATTGAAAGTAAAACATTCTCGAAATCTTGGAATTCCTGGGACCGATATCGTACGAGTATCGATGTCGATAACAGGCAAAAATGGTCGAGATTCGATTCCTGGGATGCGTGATCTGTCTATGTATACAAATAAGTTTGTACGGAAACTTCAGTGTACGACTCCTACTCGCACGTGGCCATTTCTTTTTGGTACGCAAATCCAATCAACAATTCGACGAATCATGCGCAACTCGATCGAATCCTTCTCCGCATTAATAAGAGCGCAACAGCAGTGACTGTAAAGCCAGATCTTCTTTAGCTGACCGCATGGGCTTACGCACAGGTTGTTTTTCACTTGTAAGTGCAGTCTTAGTGGAATGATAAGAACAGAACGTGAATAGCGGGTGTCGGAAAACCTTCCGGCGCACCGACGCACGGTGGGGTGAGCGCGCAGGGTTCGAAGATGCGCTGACAAAGGGCAAGGGTCAATGGCCGCACGAAACCGCTCAGATATTCGCCCGGCGAAAGTATTCTGGTGTGGCGTCACTGCAGCTAGCTTTCACCCGCTAAAATACGACTGTAATACAGACTCGCCCCCCACCCCTATTAAAGCGGCTCCATACTGAATCATCCCAGAAAAGGCTCTTCTACGACAATCGCAGTCAGAATTCCAAACGGTGAATACTTTTGTTAAAACGTCACTACCGGTTTCGCGTCATTAGAGATGCGTCTTCAGGTGATCTGTACAAGAAATTAAAATATTTCAGAACTACAGTGGCTTGGGAATCGATGTGCACTGTCATAAAGCGCCATTTCTCAGTGGAAGCTTTGTACGCAGAGGTTTTTCAAACAATCATGGCGTTGTAGAGTGGCTCGTCATACTCTCCTATCAGTACAATTAACGCTGGCGCCGTACAAACCTGTATGTCGTCTACCGCATGGTAAGACATGCAAATTTCTGTAGTACCTACTGTATTTTACGGACCATAAGGCGTACGTCAATTATTAATAAATTTAAAAAGTAATGTTTTTACTGTTTTTATTATTAGATTGCGAATCCAGACTAAAAAGGTCTTTGTAAACGTGGGCTTCCGCGACCGTTGTCGCAGTCAATAAAATTCTTCTGGGTTTGAGGCCGCATTTTCAACTATAAAATTCCGACATTTCGGCGACTGTTGCAAGACGCCTTCCTCAGGGTGTACTGCTAACCGTACTGTTAGCAATACATCCTGCAACAGTCGCCGAAACTTCGGAATTTCGTAGTTGACTATGCGGCCTCAAACCCAGAAAAATGTTATTGGCAAAAAAATCTTTGTTTATAAAACCGAACTGACATTTAAAATCCATAAAAATCACCACCTGAACTTTCTGCTTGTTCTTCTTCTTCCTCTTCGTCATCCTCGTTGTCCTCTTCATATATAAGATGTTCTTCACTGCCAAAACAAAAAATCTGTGTGAAATCTTATGGGACTTTACTGCTAAGGTCATCAGTCCCTAAGCTTACACACTACTTAACCTAAATTATCCTAAGGACAAACACACACACCCATGCCCGAGGGAGGACTCGAAAACCGCCGAGACTAGCCCCACAGTCCAGCACTGCAGCGCCTTTGACAGCTCGGCTAATCCCGCGTGGCTCTTCACTGCCATCGAGAGAGTTACTTATGCCGCACTTCTTGAAAATTTTAACAATAATGTCTTCTCTCACTCTACATTACGACTGATTTATCCACAGACGCACTTGTTTGATTGTAGGTCGTTTTAAAGCTCTCTTCGATGTGAATTCATATTGGGTTTCACACATCATCCATTTGTTCCACTCCACTTTCATAATAACTTTAAATAGTTTATTTATCGAAACATATAGAAGTTGCAGTTGTGAATTGTCCTCCCAGAATAATGGCAAGCACCATTTTTCCCTGTCTTAGTTCCTCTTTCATAGAATTTTTCAAATGACTGCTGAACTGATCTAGCACAAGAAGAGAACTCTTCATCAAAAAAACACCTTTCCTTCTCTCCCGCACTCTGTTAATCCATAACTCCATACCAGGCTCTTCCATCCAAGCCGTGTCATATACGTGAACAACAACTGGTGGTATTTCAGAAGGTCTTGGCATTGTTTTACACTTGAAAATGATCATTAGGTAAGTTTAGTACCGTTAGCACAACATGAAAGGACAACAGTGTAGTTCAATTTTTCTTGACACTTGTTTTTATAGTTACAGTTTCAGTACCCTCCATAGGAACAATTCTATTACTCAGCACACCAAATGTCAGAGGAGTTTGGTCCATATTCGTTATTTGGCTTATTTCGTCACTGGTTTTCTTTCGATATTAAATAAGAAAGCTATGACAAGATAATGTTTTCCCTTCATACTCTTGCGGAATTTTCTGCGACATGCTAAGTCCACGACGCTTCACTGTGTGATCAAAAGTATCCGATCACCCACAAAAATGATCGTTTTTCATATTAGGTGAATTTTGCTGCTACCTACTGCCAGGTCTCCATATCAGCAACCTCGGTGGTCATTAGACATCGTGAGAGAGTAGAATGTGGCGCTCCGCGGAACTCAGGGACTTCGAACGTGGTCAGGTGATTGGGTGTCACCTGTGTCATACGTCTGTACGCGAGATTTCCACACTCCTCAACATCTCTAGGTCCACTGTTTCCGATGTGATATTGTAGTAGAAACGTGAGGGGACACATACAGCACAAAACCGTATAGGCCGACCTCGTCTGTTGACTGACAGAGACCGCTGACAGTTGAAGAGGGTCGTAATGTGTAATCGGCAGACATCTATCTATCACACAGGAATTCCAAACTACATGTACTCTGACAGTTAGGCGGGAGGTGAGAAAACTTGGATTTCATGGTCGGGCTCATAAGCCACACACCGCGCCGGTAAATGCCAAACGCTTGGTATAAGGAGCGTAAATGTTGGACAATTGAACAGTGGAAAAACGTTGTGTGGAGTGACGAATCACGGTACACAATGTGGAGATCCGATGGCAGGGTGTGGGTATGGTGAATGGCCGATGAACGTCATCTGCCAGCGTGTGTAGTGCCAACAGTAAAATTCGAAGGCTGTGGTGTTATGGTGTGATCGTGTGTTTCATGGAGGGGATTGGCACCCCTTGTTGTTTTGCGTTACATTATTTTGCCTACATTGAAGTTTTAAGCATCTTCTTGCTTTCAACTGTTTAGGGAATGGCGACTGCATCTTTCAACACGATCGAGCAACTGTTGATAATGCACAGCTTGTGGCGGAGTGGTTACACGACAATAACATCCCTGTGATGGACTATCCTGACCTGAATCCTATGGAAGAACCTTGGGATGTTTTGGAACTCCGACTTCGTGCCAGGCCTCACCGAGCGATATCGATACCTCCCCTCCGTGCAGCACTCCGTGAAGAGTGGTCTGTCATTCTCCAATAAACCTTCCAGCACCTGACTGAACGTATGCCTGCGAGAGTGGAAGCTGTCATCAAGGCTAATAGTGGACCAACACCATATCGAATCCAGCATTACCGTTGGAGGACACCACGAACTTGTAAGTCATTTTTAACCAGGCGTCCGGATACTTTTGTTCATATAGTATATTTTCTATTAAGTTCCACCGTAGCGCTAGGTTACAAGCGTGTATCTGAATCATGGTGTTATTACAGAATCTGTCAAAGTTAAGACATGTTAAGTAGTGTTTTAGTTAGTTCGCATAATTGTACGGTAGAAAAATTGATCCGGCTTCCTATCACCTACAGGTGCTCTGCAATCCGTATCAGTGTAATCATGGGCTATCGCTTTCAGCGTGCTATCTGTTTCTGATGAACGATGGGTCCTGGCGCTAATCAATCACTTTACAGCGCAATGACTGTTTAGAAATGCTGTGCGTATACAACTCTCATTGATATCTGACGCTCTGTTCTGAAACCATTGTAACCTCGTAATATTTCAGTTTGTTGTGCAGACAAAGTTAATACGCATCTCTATTGACACGAAGTCTGTAGGGAGTATTTGGGCCCATTTCTGCAGACTCTTTCCTCCCAGTAAGAGGAAACATCTATACAAGTTGTGTCAGGATCTTCTACCGAGATTATACGGTCGTTTGTAACTATACCCAGTTTTTGGTCAGCAGTTTAAAGGAATATACGGTACCATTAAGGAATATGGGAGGACAAGCTTCGTATAATTTTCGTTGTGGTATAAGAATTTGGTTGGCGCGTCTCTGTACTGAGAAAAAAAAAATCTGCATTTTTGCTTAAGATAGCAGTAGCCGACAGATAAAAGTGAAGGTCATTGTGGTCTAACTTATTGTTCTAGTAATGTTACACGGATGAAACATTACTGACGTTCAGTGACAAAACACAACAGAAGAAACATCTCTTCAAAATATTTTTAAAGAAAACTACCTCTTTTCGAAGAGTTATCTGATGCCTAAGAAAGATCTCGCTGGCCGGCCTGAGTGGCCGAGCGGTTCTAGGTGCTACAGTCTGGAGCCGCGCTACCGCTACGGTCTCAGTTTCGAATCCTGCCTCGAGCATGGCTGTGTGTGTTGTCCTTAGGTTAGTTAGGTTTAAGTAGTTCTAAGTTCTAGAGGACTGATGACCTCAGCAATTAAGTCCCATAGTGCTCAGAGCCATTTGAACCATTTGAACAGATGTCGCTGAACCACTATAACAAACACAAAGTGTTGGGGCATGATACATTTCTGTGTATGTAGCAAATATTCGACTCACGTGGCAAAGATAACTACGACCTTCAGCCTAAGGTGCATAAGAGAATTAATACCCTGAACGGTTTGTCTTGCCTGAATGGGGAGACGACCCCGAACAAACAGTCAATTAGGGGCAAGTTGGAACACGTCTACATGTTGTGTACACTCCGTTCCCATGTCCGATCGAAAATTATAGACCACACAAAATCATTAGCTCTTCGTACTTTCGATGACTATTAAAATGAGTTCCATATCTACGGTGCAGTCGGAATTGGCAAGCACGTTACTCGTTACGAGACAAAAGCTGCTATATGGCCAATAGATGTTGAAGGTCAGATGCTATACCATCGCCGTTGAAGAACGTTACGCTTTCTCCGTGATGGTTTACCAGCTCTGTTGAAGAGCTTTGCCCTTGCAGAGACGCTACTGTTGTTCATGCAGACAGAGCACCTCCGACCCATTCTACAGAACGCGCAACACTGCGTCACCACATCGTTTCACGGCCTGTTCGAGCATGTTTTGTAGCATAGCCTCCCCCTTCACAGGCCCTGAATCCGTTGGATTTATATCTATGGGGAAGTTTAAAGGCATTGATGTATGCTCAACTTATTGACAATGTGAGGACGTTAATCCATTGGATTCATATCTATGGGGAAGTTTAAAGGCATTGATGTATGCTCAACTTACTGACAATGTGAGGATGTTACATGAACGTGTGACCAATGCATGTGACCTAATCGGGATGAAGCCAAGCGCACTTGAAAGAGAGAGCGATTCACTGCGAAGAAGGGCTGAAGGATATGTCAAGGTAAGTAGTAACTACAAGCATTACTGCCTACTGCGTGTACTTATACGTAATAGACACAGGGATATGAGACAACAGAATGGGCCGTATCTTAATATGTATTGATTTACGGCCATATAACAATCGAAACTTTACACCTAGGCTTGATCAACACCTGTAGTAAGTAGAATGTGACCCTTTTTCTTAAAAACCCTGCATTTTCCATTGCATTCTTATTTGTAAAATGTAACTTTAAAATTTGAGATTTCCTTGTTTCATTATGTGTACAGGATTTCCCATGTATAACGGTCAATATTCAGGTTATTAAAATAACAACCATGCGAAGTATAAAAGATTGGTAAACATGGGCTCTAAAATGGTTACCTATGAGCTATGCGGTTGATAATGGAAGCAAGATTAAAGAAAAATCAAGCCACCTTCATAGGATTTGCGACGTGGAAAAGGTGTCCGACAATGTAAAACGGCGTAAGATGTTCGAAATTCTGAGAAGGGGTAAGTTATAGGGAAAGTCGGATAATATACAATATATACAAAAGGCAAGAGGGAATAATAAGAGTGAGTGACCAAGAACGAAGTACTCAGATTAAAAAGAGTGTAAGACAGGGATGTAGTCTTTCGACCATACTGTTCAATCTGTACATCAAAGAACCAGTGTGGTAATAAAAGAAAGATTAAGGAATTAAAATGCAAGGTGAAATACTATCAATGGCCCGATTCGCTGATGACATTGCTACTCTGAGTGAGCGTGAAGAAGAATTAAATGATCTGCTGAAAGGAATGAATAGCCTTATGAGTCCAGAATACAGACTGAGAGTAAATCGAAGGAAGACGAAAGTAATGAAAAGTAGCAGAAACTTAACATCAGGATTGATGGTCACGAAGTAGACGAAGTTAACGAATTCTACGACCTAGGCACCAAAATAACCAGTGACAGACGGAGCAACGAGTACATCAAAAGCAGACTAACAGTGGCAAAAAGGGCATTCCTGGCCAAGAGAAGTCTCCTAGCATGAAACATAGGCCCTAATTTGAGGAACAACTTTCTGAGAATGTACGTTTGGAGCTTTGTATGGCAGTTCAGAGAATCGAAGCATTGGAAATATGGTGCTACAGACGAATGTTAAAAATGAAGTTGACTGTTAAGGTAGGGAATGAGAAGGTTCTGCGCAGAATCGGAGAGGAAAGGAATACGTGGAAAACGCTGACAAGAAGAAGGGACAGGATGATAGCATATCTGTTAAGACATCAGGGAATGACTTCCATGGTACTAGAGGGAACTATAGTAGGCAAAAACTGTAGAGAAAGACAGAGATTGGAATAAATCTACAAATAATTGAGGACGTAAGTTGCAAGTGCTACTCTGAGGCGAAGATGTTGGCACAGGGGAGGAATTCATGTCGGGCGGCATCAAACCAATCAGAAGATTGAAAACAAAAGAGCTATGATCACTGCGAAACAAATGTTTTCTACAGCACACTTTTATTTCTTTCCTTTCCACATGTGCGGAGGCGGTTGTACGAGAAAAAGCATTCCGTAACAGTTTCAGTAGAAGAGATAAGTTTCATGGTAGAGGAAGGTGAACAAGCGCTCATAGCTGCAAAGGTACATACTTTAGAGACCGTGATTACTCGAGATGTTTTCTTGTTTTGTTCTGTGCTACTTGCTCTCAAAATGCGGTAAGCAAACAGCAGAAGAAGAAGAAGAAAAAGAACTGCTCACAGGTCTTAAAGTATGTATTCTAGAGCACCAGTTTACTGGACAACTTTGCTTCGAATGAACGTTCTTGTCATATCCCTGAACGTTACCATTCCTCCTGGGATTTATTTTTCCCACAAAGTAGGAAAAATAAATCCGAATTGTAAAATAATTAAAGAACTAAGCAATCCGACTTACATCCGACGCTCCAGGGGTAGACGATGTAAGTTGGGTTCCCTATCTACGTCTACATCTACATCAATACTCCGCAAGCCACCTGATGGTGTGTGGCGGCGGGTACTTTGAGTACCTCTATCGGTTCTCCCTTCTATTCCTTGTGCATGAAATATTTTATGGACCAGTGTACACAGAGTGTAACTAAATCTCCTTTAGACAAATTACCAAATTCTCCTTACACAAAAATATCTGGTAAGCATTTGTTCTAGCACATCTTTGATACTGTAAAATACAGCTCTTCCATTGTAAGCTCTTTGCTTTCCATATTTTGGCAGGATGTAATATGGACCAAAAAAAGAAAAAATACTAACGAAACATGGACTCTAAAGTGCATATTTTAAGAACTATGAGCACCACTTTTTCAGTCGAAGATATGTGTTTCACATTAGCGAAGATGAACAAGTGCCTTTAGCTCTTAAGATGTGTATTTCAGAGCACGTTTTTACGGGACTTTGTGCCTTTCTCGGTGTAAGGAACCTGTCCTAAAAATCTATTAATGGAATCTAGCTGCACCCTGTATAAAAAGTTTTTGCTTTTATTTCCGGCCGGGGTGGCCGAGCGGTTCTAGGCGCTACAGTCTGGAACCACGCGACCGCTACGGCCGCACGTTCTAATCCTGCCTGGGGCATGGATGTGTGTGATATCCTTAGGTTAGTTAGGTTTAAGTAGTTGTAAGTTCTAGGGGACTGATGACCTCAGAAGTTAAGTCCCATAGTCCTCAGAGACATTTTTGCTTTTATTGTAATAGTGTAGTCACACTAACATACTTTGTAGAATTGAAATCTGACACAAATATTCGATGTTCTTTATGCAGTTTTGGTATGTAGTGCATTGTGTTTAAGTGTTTTTTAATGGAGTCTTACAAATTTCCTGTTTGTGACATTATGTGACATGTTAGCACCGTGAGCGTCGGAAGTGCACGGTATATTTTGCGGATTATTTTTTATTTCACCCGGCTTCATATCGAGATCATGAACACAATAATAACTGTCTTTTCATTGACTGAAAGTATAAGGAAACGAAGAATGTTTTGTTCAGACAAGAGACAGTTTCTTCTTGTCAGCAGAGGGATAATGGCAGTGACCGTGAGTGAAAAAAATAAAAAGCCAGCGTGATGAACCTTTAGACGGAGCACGCTGGAGGAGTATAAAGCTTTTCAGCAGCAGCACTGCACAGCCGTGATGGACTGCGTCGGCCCGGGCTTTGTCCAGAGAATCATGTGACACACGGCGCACTATGAGAGAGATTAATGAAATGTAAAGCACCGCCGACAGGAAGCGCTGCCGTGGCTGACTGGTGCGCGATGCGGCAAACAGCAGCTGCGGAACAGTGACAGACTCCAGGAAACAGCAGCCGTGACAAACTGGCAATTCCAGCGTGCTCGTACACATTCTGCACGTTTCATGAAACGGAAAACCAGTCGACATACTCCAGAATCTATGAGCCTAATGTGGTCTTCATAAGAATTCTTTCAATTTCTCAACGCTTCTGGCAGAATGATCTGGCCTGTTTATTGAATATAATTTGCAACTCAAGCGTACATTATCCAAGATCGAATGTCGAGGTGATGCCCAGTACAATATGAGTGAGCTGAATGAAAAATAAAAGCAGAATATTAACGATAATCTAGAACTGTAATGATAAAAGCGCATGCTTCGCATGTGTGTGTGTGTGTGTGTGTGTGTGTGTGTGTGTGTGTGTTGAGAGAGAGAGAGAGAGAGAGAGAGAGAGAGAGAGAGACAGACCAGACAGAGGCAGAGAGAGGGAGAGAGAGTAGTTATCAACAGAATGAAGGAGTGGCAATGAATGGTAATACCAATAGAACATTTTCGACAGAATCGTTTTGCGACTTACTTGTGAAAACAGTCGCAAACTGAAACATATATAATTTACATGATGCTACAAGTACCCAGACAAAATGTCAAAAATAGATTCCAACAATGATGTGAGAGCTCTAAAATGAGTGGCTTACATACCACATTGGCCAATAATTAAGTGCTAGCAACAGCAGGAACGGTCAAAAAGTATCAGTTCTGAACAAGCATCATTCCGAAATGGTCATATAGAGACGTGGTTTCCACGCTACTATAACAATTAGATCTCCCTATAACAGTTGCATTTCTCCATGACTACTGTTCGTTGTATGACATGTCAATTACAGGACGTTTCGTGGTGACTGAGAGCAGCTCTGCCTCGAAGAAGGTATGTACTTCTGCTAACATACAATCGAATGGAAAGTTACTCAACACTCAGACTGATGCAGTACAGAAAAGACCGTATAAACGTTTATATGGCGCCAAAAGTGTCATCGTATTGCTGCTATTAACACAGTGCGACGGGCTGCTAAATAAAGAAGTGCGGTTGCAGAGTTCACACGAATGTGCATATACAAATGTTGGTTAAAAAATGTTATTGCAAATTTTTGGCTCTCACCTTAGTCTCAGGGGATGACTTCCACACTTAGTGCATTAGTACACTGTTCCACACCCGCGCATTAGTTTTAGTTTTTGAATTAATATTCATGAGTACAGTTAATGCTAGGAACAAAAGTTAGGCGATTATTCTATCAAAGTCAGTTTTTCACGACACAGTTTAATCACTGTTTATTGGCGTTGTCCTTTTCTTTCACACAATGAAATTAGCACTGACGAGACGGTTTACAGTTTTACTTTAATAAAAATTTGACTCCGAGCCCCCCAATAGTAGTAATGTAGACTGCTGTAAACGAAAATCAGTCAATCAGTTCGAACAGAACCACAAGTCCCACTGTCCTCTTTGTTCTAACAGTTTTGGCATGAAATCACAGTTCACCACATGTTCACTTGCGCCGATGTGTACCTCGTAAATCGTACTCACAAAAATAATCGTAGCACTTTCAGTTCACCAAATATATGCTTGCACACTGAGACTATTAAACAATACTCTTTGTCGCAATAAATCGGAGCGAAAAACTCTTACTCAAACGACCACATGGCCCACCCAAATGTGGGGTTTGCTCGCCACCCACCCTCCAATACGAGCGACCAATGACTGACCAACGACTGACCCCTGGCCAAGATGGCCTCATATAGGCTCGGACGTCTAGCACCCTGGTTATGCAAGTTCCAATCTCACCAGTTAAGGTTACAAATTTTGATACATACATCCCTCGACATAAACAAGTACACCATCGGAACCGTGCTAAAAAGTAAACCCTATTTACTACGTTAGATTAATTTATAGGATTATTCTATCGCCCATAAATCAAGTTTTAGTTTTTTGCAAAATTTCACCACTTAGCGCAAATTTGTTTGTTGACATCTGTGCTGCAAAGTCTTAACACAGAACTGCATATAGTACCGTTTTTAGACGTAATCTATAGCGATCTACACATTGCGCTTCTCAAAATCTTCATATCTATAATAATTAATTGATTTTGGGTGATAAATGTTAATAATAATTTGCAAACAACGAAAACTATTGCAAGTTACGTGTATAGTATAACTTAAATAGTTTAAAATACGTGTGATGCCACCGAAAATATTATATACTGCCGTTCTTTACGTCATGAATTTTCTATTGAATTTTATAAACAATTTTCCCTCAAACTTTGTTTGTTGCTCTTTACGGGCTTAATGGTTCAAATGGCTCTGAGCACTATGGGACTCAACTTCTGAGTTCATTAGTCCCCTAGAACTTAGAACTAGTTAAACCTAACTAACCTAAGGACATCACAAACATCCACGCCCGAGGCAGGATTCGAACCTGCGACCGTAGCGGTCTTGCGGTTCCAGACTGCAGCACCTGTAACCGCACGGCCACTTCGGCCGGCCGGGCTTAATCATTTATGAATCTTAACATATGACTACGGCACTCGATCCGCTATGACGAAACGGTTTTAATGAGTGCTCGCTCATCCCTGTAAGTTGTTATTTACTATTTTTATTAATCTTTCAGTATTCGTGATATTAACCGGTTTTGGGGTTACTATAACTTTTGCGTCTCGTGACTTGAAATAAAGATCGATCTTTCAGAGGGTGCATATTGCTGACCACAATTCACTGCCGCATCGCTCTTCACAGTAAGTTACATAGTTTTCGCATAATGCGCGAAAAACCAAACAATGCCTCAAGCTGCGGCCCATGTGGCCGCCCGGCGATGGAGGCGTCCCACCGACCGTTGCAAATCTCGCGCGGGCGCGCCACGCGCTTCCATTCCACGAATGGCGCACCATGTAGCGTGCTCGCCCTCCACAAAGCAATCCTTGCATACTAGAAATATTCATCTAGTAACGGGGGTTTGTACCGTCACAAGAAGAACGTGAAATTGTTCCAGTCGACTTTTGTCAGCTCACGCTCCAAAACTTCGATTATGCGTAACACACAATTCAAAGAACAATCAGCAGATGTGGGTATGAATTACGCACAGTCTGCGGGTTAATGCTACGTCGATAAAACTGGACCACCACACTGAGGCCAAGACGCACCTGCAAGTGCTACAACAATAGACCTTCTCGCACCTCATCGATGTCTGTAATCGCTATGCTAAGGCGCGAGCTGTGAATGCAACGCCACTCTGTAAATTTGGTTTTGAAACAAATCGCATGTTTACTGCCGTTGGCAGTGCGTAGAAATTTCGTTGCTAATTTTTAATAAAACGTCACGTAGTAATTCAGTGGGTAACCTCTATCTGAGATTATGTAAAATTCAAATGGAAGATCCAATGAATGTCTCTGCCTATGTCCTTTTGTTCCCTTCCGTAGAGAAAGACGACGTATTCATTAATCGGAGTGAAGGGCAAAAAATGTTATATACTCAAGGTTGAAGCTCACTCTTTGCTTCCAAATGAATTTACGCGGGCCTTCAACAATTAGTGCAACATGAAACTTCCTGGCAGATTAAAACTGTGTGCCCGACCGAGACTCGAACTCGGGACCTTTGCCTTTCGCGGGCAAGTGCTCTACCAACTGAGCTACCGAAGCACGACTCACGCCCGGTACTCACAGCTTTACTTCTGCCAGTACCTCGTCTCCTACCTTCCAAACTTTACAGAAGCTCTCCTGCGAAACTTGCAGAACTAGCACTCCTGAAAGCACTCCGCAATATCCTTTCTTTCAGGAGTGCTAGTTCTGCAAGTTTCGCAGGAGAGCTTCTGTAAAGTTTGGAAGGTAGGAGACGAGGTACTTGCAGAAGTAAAGCTGTGAGTACCGGGCGTGAGTCGTGCTTCGGTAGCTCAGTTGGTAGAGCACTTCCCCGCGAAAGGCAAAGGTCCCGAGTTCAAGTCTCGGTCGGGCACACAGTTTTAATCTGCCAGGAAGTTTCATATCAGCGCACACTCCGCTGCAGAGTGAAAATCTCATTCTGGAATTAGTGCAACATTTATTTTCTCGCCAAATTTCGGTTTAAAAACCACAGAATCGTGGTATATTCCCGCTTCAATCCCTACAGTTTCATAAATTTCCGATAGGTGGCAGAACTATACGAACCGTTCAAAATAGCATCTGCAGCGGGGGTGCGTTCCAAGCAAAGTGTTTGTTTTGGTGCAAAACCAGTTCATCGCAGGTACTCAAAGGTGTTTGCAGAATATCTTTGGAGACCTAGCAGCGAAAAAAAGCACTGTGAGTCTTTGAACGAGACGTCTGTCATTATCGTTAAGAAGATCGCTCAAACCTGTCCGATCTCCCACGTGCCATCCTGCCTAACACACGTGTGACGGCTGTAGGGGATACAGCTACGAATTACCACAGTCTACAGACATTTTCATTCGAGGTGACCGACGGATCACAGTGAAACATCGGTGATGAATTGAACAACACATGGCCTCACACAAGTCTGCTCACCCTAGAGCAGTTCACGAAACTTGATTGAAGTTTTCTCCCTCATTCACCCTACGGCTCGGATCTCGCATCTTCTGAATTCCATTTGTCTGGTGAAATGAAGGATGCATCCGCAGGGTGCAATACGTGGCTAATGGGGAGGTTATTGATGTTGCTTGACTTTGTCTTCAATGTCGACCACTAGAGTCGTATAGTGGAAGCATACAGATCCTCCCAGTAAGATGGCGTCAGACCGTCGCATTGAACGGATATTATGTTGAAAAATACAGTTTTGTAGTCAAAATAATAGGGAATAGTAAGGTATACTGCAATCCTGAATAAAACCAATATCTATTCAGAAAAAAAAAACTTGTTGCATTACTTATAGAACGCTCTCGTATTTTTGGATAGTTTCCGAGTTAACATAGTTCCTCCCTCCTCTTCTTCACAGGGAAATTTCGCTGAAGGGATAGCACCTTCGGAGTTTTTTTATTTCCTTTCATATCAACACATGCTGTGGTTTCTGTAGCTTTCTGTACTTTGTTGTATACCTGTTACAGTTTTATAGTTCGTCATTTTTACAAATGGCTCTGAGCACTATGGGACTTTAATTCTGAGGTCATCAGTCGCCTAGAACTTAGAACTACTTAAACCTAACTAACCTGAGGACATCACAAACATCCATGCCCGAGGCAGGATTCGAACCTGCGACCGTAGCGGCCGCGCGGTTCCAGACTGTAGCGCCTAGAACCGCTCGGCCACCCCGGCCAGCTCATTTTTACAAATTTCCATATTACGTTTACTGTGAATCTGCACTTGTAACTTTCGATACCTCATTATTTAGTGAGACAGTCCCAGGCAAATATACTGCTAAAGACATCAACATCATGCTCGTCTAAACAGTGTATCAAGGTTGTGGTCATGTGACACAGGGAGTTATCCTGTCACACAATGACATTGCTTTTGGGAAAGACTACAAGCATGGTGGGCTTTAGTTAGTCCTCAATATTGTTCACATAGTCTACAACTGTTTTTGTTCCTTCTATTACTACCACAGACCCCATGAAACCCCAGATAAATGAAACTTCCTGGCAGATTAAAATTGTGTGCTGGACCGAGGCTCAAACTCGGGACTTTTGCCTCTGCCAAATACGGTGATCCCATTAAGTATAGACGAACTGGTCCACTGGAGCAGGTGGCCAGTGATCGAAGTCACTTCTACATACCTGCATAAAATTTTCTCACCTGTACTGGAAGAAGACCATAACCCAAAGATATCAATCACAACAGTGGGTTCCTGTGCTGTAGCTTTGTTAGCAGTTCAATACATGGCTTTTTGCTGTAACATATCCAAGCAGTGCATGACTACAGCCTTGTACACCACCATACCCAGATAAATGTCAACCAAAGTTTAATACTGCCCCTACTGGAATTAACTGTGGTGGTACACATCTCGAGCAACTGTTCACGAGGATGACAGCCTGCCTGCAAAGGACCATCAGTACGGTGTAACAAGAAATGTTATTCAGCTGACAGTAGTGAGTAAGGGTGAAGCTGGTGCAGTCTTGTAAGCGTATTGTCATATCGCTGGCTTAGTTGTGGAGTATCTTTGCGGGCAGCCGCGTCTTTAGGGAGTCGAGCGTGGGACACGGAACTGATATGTTGTGTAGTGTGTAGCACTGCATGTGAGAGGCATTGTTAGTATGGAAGTTGAAGTGTTGCTGCAAGTGCTATTATAGTAAAGTGATGATATATGGAGATGGTTCTGAGGACATGGCCACCGTGACAGGACCTGCAACTTCGGATAAGAAGTGCCGCATAATTAACTTGGAGTGTGAACTAGTTGCATATAAACAGTAATTATTATTTTCTATTGTTGAGTGACGTTCCGTGAGCTCTGGTATGTGTACGTCAAAGAACTTGTGACACAGTATATATACTCGTCAGATCCGTGACAGTGCAAAGAGCTAGTGCTATGAAGTAAATATTATCCACAGTGGTGCGCTTTTGGCGACGCTAGCGGCATCTATGTGCAAAAGGGAACAGTTAGTTGGCAGCCATTACGGATGTAATACAATTGCAGAACTATATTTACGTTAGCTTATATTCAATTCTTTTTTTTTTTCTTCTTCTTTTACGTGGTCTTCTATGTCATGTGTGCTTCTGAGCGTTGAATGTGTAAGGCGTTGTAGTTTGGTTGTGGTTATTCCCATCCATTCTGTGCTAGAGTGTTGTTGTGATTCGTTTATTGCTCGCTTGAGTGACTTATCGGTGGTTCAATATGGCAAGTAATGAGCTTTGTGCAACTGCAGTAGACAGGGACGTGAAAGCAGTCTCTTTAGGTGAAAGTAATCAGGTGGAGGCAAAAACAGAAGCAAGTGGTAGTGGAAGTGTCGAAGGATTCCGTTATAGGCGACAGTAGTATAGCAACAGAGATGGGAAGTCCTAATGCAGTGTCGTCACCAATCATGGAGACGCCTAGACGGGATGAGTATAGATTTAGGTCTGACATGTTCAAAATATTATTGGATAATAATAAACAAGTAGAGCAAGATAACAAACAATTAAGGGAAGATATTAAGCGATCGGTAGAGCATATGAACGAACGACTCAGTAAAACGATCGACGAGACTAATGAGGTTCTGAGGAAGCTGGCTGAGTCAAGTCATCAAAGGATAGATGAACTTACAGTTCGGTTTGAGGATAACGTTGCAGGCAATACTAGGAGTTTTGAAAAGGTGGAATCGGAAGTCAAAGAAGTAAAGGAAGAACTTACTAAAAACGTTGAGGTTTACGACGGGCATTTCGAACAACTAGGTGAGGAAGCGAAACACTGGAAACACAGGATAACGGCTGTTGCTCTAAACCAGGATGCTTATGCACGGCGAATAGAAGAGGTGTACAGTGAGGTAGGAAAGACTAAGGAGCAAGCTGGTCAGTAGGTGGAGAACCAGGTGAAATCACTATTACGTAACGGAAGCATTGCTGGAGGTAGCTTAATTGGTATACAAAATGATGAGGTCTTCCTTGGCATAGGGAATTTTAAGAACTTCGAACCAAATGGGAGGCGGCATTCTAAAGATTTCTTAGATCAATTTAAGGGCGTGTTGCCTGAATTATGGGACGAGCAAAGAAAGGTACGCTTCGTTGCAGCAAGATTGCAAGGTGAAGCTGGTACCTGGGGTATGAGAATAGCACATAAGTGTACAACCTTTGCTGAATTTGAAAAGGAATTTTTGCAACAATTTTGGTCGCGATGGATGCAAAATGAAGTACGCAACAGTCTGTACCAAGGTAGAAGGTTTGAGACACGGTGTGACCAGAAATTAAAGAAATATTTTTCAAGATAATTGTGAGAGAAACTTGTATTTAGGTGAACCAGTGATGACAGAAGCAATAGTGCCCCTGACCATAAGTAAACTACCAACTGGAATTCATGATAAGTTGCTAGCTATCCCTAAAGATGACGTAGAGGCAATGAAATTAGTGTCAGGACAATTAAACCCGTTGTACGAGTCACAAAGAACAGGAGGAGGAAAAGATGATAGAAGAGTATCAGGGATCAATGAAGCTAATACAAATATTCATTCAAACCATGACAATAGACATAGTGGACGACATTGGAATAATTATAATGACAGGAGATATTACGGTGGTTTCTGTGTGCATGGTGGTCACAGAGGCTACCATGACGGCTACGGCTGTCAGAACTCAAGGCGTGATGCATTGGATGACCAGGTGGGAAACTGGAACATAGCAAGTGGAAAGATTATGTAACCTATTTTGAGGGTGCAATCAACAGCATACCTCATGCCACGAGGGAAAACACCATGTGGAAAACATTAAACCATACCATAGTGAACGACATTAATGACTGTTCTGTGTGACATGTCTAAATCTGTATCTATGTCAACTGCTATTGTCCTTATGTACAGACATTAATTTCTGATTATTATGCGATTTCAAGAGGACACTCTAATCGAGTGAGATTTAACTAGGATGTGTTACTCCTATATGGAATTTTTTTTCTCTTTCTTTTTATTTTCTTCTGTTATACCTAGATTATATGTATTATATTTCTTCTTGCCCACACAGCGATATGGTTCGAGTGATTACTAGAGTCTTGTGTATATAGGTTGTCCTATCCGTGGGATGGGGCAGTATACCCCCCCCCCCCCCCCCTCGACCCTCACATCATCTCCTTGACACCCTTCAGGAGGGAATTATCTAGATTTTTCGATATTCTCTTCGACAATTCGAAAACTTTTTCGTGCGGGAATGTAAGCGTATTGTCATATCGCTGGCTTAGTTGTAGAGTATCTTTGCGGGCAGCCGCGTCTGTAGGGAGTCGAGCGCGGGACACGGAACTGATATGTTGTGTAGTGTGGAGCTCTGCATGTGAGAGGCATTGTTAGTATGGAACTTGAAGTGTTGCTACAAGTGCTATTATACTAAAGTGATGATATATGGCGATGGTTCAGAGGAAAGTGCGTCCAGAAGTAATTGAAAATGAGCAATGCCGTAAATAACGTATTTATGTATCCACTCGTTGCGTGTCGCACAGCATCGATCACCCGTGCCGTCTTCGGTCTCCCGGAGTGAACTAATGTGAATCAATAAAAATTAGTTACCATAAAAGTGTGCATTCAAGTGCCAGTGTCTTGTAGCGAGCGTGAGCACGTGCGTTCGGTCGCACTTATCAACAATCAGCCGCGCCGCGACGGTTACGCGCACGTTCGTACAAGTGAGAACTGAGAACTGAAAAATTAACTTTACGAACAGTGTTATATCATTACTAGTGTCAAAGAGGACTATTACCAGATATCTGTATGTACGTGGTGTGGACAGGGCGCGCGGTCACGAAACGACAACCAGTTAAAGGTCCCCCCGGGCGTGTTACAGTCTGCATTTTTGCCAAATTTATTCAAGAACTCCCTGGAGGTCCCCCACCTCCAACCCTCACTTCTCCTCGCTGCATCCCACTTGAGAACTAAAGGGAAAGACTCAATCTGCACTGAGCTGTTGGAAAGGAAGAATACATCGTTTGTTCCTAGACTGTCTCCCCTCCTCCACTTGAGAAATGGCAAGAAAAACGCACAGTCTGTGCTGAGCTGCTGCAGAGGATTGATGTATGGTGTTTATTTATTTACTTATTTTTGATTGTAATTATATGAAAGTAACAAAATGCTAGCGTTGTGCAGGGAGGTGTTTAATAAGTGTATTATCTGTAAGTGTACAGCTGAGAGCTGAGTCTACAGCCTCCTACATGAGGAATAGTAGGAGGTGATAATGATGATGCAGCAGCGGGATGGACTGGAGATGCATTTCACAATGCATAGAAACTATTGCCTGCGCTGGAGCTGTTCGTGTTGTTTCGAAATTGCCAGTAAATCCATAGTGCAGGAGACAACTTTGTCCTATTCCACTACCCCAGATTGGATGAACTAAAAGTATTTGCCTTAAAGTATGGGGCTTGACTGATGACATTTGAAACAGCTTTAGTTCCCCTTTCCTATCATGTGTGCATATTTTTTCACCATGCTATGTGCCTTGTTCACAATACTACTCGAAGTTGACGGGAAACTTTCTTACGACTGCCAGAAGAATTGCCTGCTACAAATCTTCAAGTACACTCCTGGAAATGGAAAAAAGAACACATTGACACCGGTGTGTCAGACCCACCATACTTGCTCCGGACACTGCGAGAGGGCTGTACAAGCAATGATCACACGCACGGCACAGCGGACACACCAGGAACCGCGGTGTTGGCCGTCGAATGGCGCTAGCTGCGCAGCATTTGTGCACCGCTGCCGTCAGTGTCAGCCAGTTTGCCGTGGCATACGGAGCTCCACCGCAGTCTTTAACACTGGTAGCATGCCGGGTGGACGTACCGCCGAATTGCTCAACACGTGGGGCGTGAGGTCTCCACAGTACATCGATGTTGTCGCCAGTGGTCGGCGAAAGGTGCACGTGCCCGTCGACCTGGGACCGGACCGCAGCGACGCACGGATGCACGTCAAGACCGTAGGATCCTACGCAGTGCCGTAGGGGACCGCACCGCCACTTCCAAGCAAATTAGGGACACTGTTGCTCCTGGGGTATCGGCGAGGACCATTCGCAACCGTCTCCATGAAGCTGGGCTACGGTCCCGCACACCGTTAGGCCGTCTTCCGCTCACGCCCCAACATCGTGCAGCCCGCCTCCAGTGGTGTCGCGACAGGCGTGAATGGAGGGACGAATGGAGACGTGTCGTCTTCAGCGATGAGAGTCGCTTCTGCCTTGGTGCCAATGATGGTCGTATGCGTGTTTGGCGCCGTGCAGGTGAGCGCCACAATCAGGACTGCATACGACCGAGGCACACAGGGCCAACACCCGGCATCATGGTGTGGGGAGCGATCTCCTACACTGGCCGTACACCACTGGTGATCGTCGAGGAGACACTGAATAGTGCACGGTACATCCAAACCGTCATCGAACCCATCGTTCTACCATTCCTAGACCGACAAGGGAACTTGCTGTTCCAACAGGACAATGCACGTCCGCATGTATCCCGTGCCACCCAACGTGCTCTAGAAGGTGTAAGTCAACTACCCTGGCCAGCAAGATCTCCGGATCTGTCCCCCATTGAGCATGTTTGGGACTGGATGAAGCGTCGTCTCACGCGGTCTGCACGTCCAGCACGAACGCTGGTCCAACTGAGGCGCCAGGTGGAAATGGCATGGCAAGCCGTTCCACAGGACTACATCCAGTATCTCTACGATCGTCTCCATGAGAGAATAGCAGCCTGCATTGCTGCGAAAGGTGGATATACACTGTACTAGTGCCGACATTGTGCATGCTCTGTTGCCTGTGTCTATGTGCCTGTGGTTCTGTCAGTGTGATCATGTGTTGTATCTGACCCCAGGAATGTGTCAATAAAGTTTCCCCTTCCTGGGACAATGAATTCACGGTGTTCTTATTTCAATTTCCAACTTAGGAACATGTACAGATACATAGTAAGAGGGGATTCTCTACTCCTCCTCGTTCTTTTGCATCATCCAACTCACTAAAACTACGAACTCAGTGTATGATAGTGTTGTAGACAATGGATGAGCAAATTGCCGAATTTGGAGCTCTAGGATGATACATCTGATATACAAATTATGTCCGCCCTGGTAGCTGAGTGGTCAGCGTGACAGACTGTCAATCCTAAGGGCCCGGGTTCGATTCCCGGCGGGGTCGGAGATTTTCTCCGCTCAGGGACTGGGTGTTGTGTTTTCCTAATCATCATCATTTCATCCCCATCGACGCGCAGGTCGCCGAAGTGGCGTCAAATCGAAAGACCTGCATCAGGCGAACGGTCTACCCGACGGGAGGCCCTAGCCACACGACATTTCCATTTATATACAAATTATGCCTTCACATGTCTCTTGTACATGTCTACTGTGTATAAAATCGACAACACATCCTAAATGAATCGAGAAGGTCCACTATTTTGATGTGAAAACTACTGATCACTGCAGAATATACTTGTTCTTGCAGAATATTCATTTGAGTAAAAATGAGAACTTTTATCTCCAGAAACATGCAATCTAGTAGCGAAACATCTATGTTTTAAGGTGTTGTATGACGGAAATTTTCAGTGGAACAGTTGTATCTAATGGCAACTTATCTCTTCTAAGCAACCAGCTATTAAGAAAGCACATTCGTAATGATAATAAAGCTGTGGTTCCACGAGAACAGTTGCAACCGATTTGTTTCAGTTTGATCGCAAATTTTCATAGTTGTTGAGAGCGTTCCTCATATTCAAAATAAGTGTGTGTGGAAGTCTTGTAAGTAATTAATTTCAGATACATAAATTATCACTAGAGAATGCTATCTTTTTTGCTATCTATTCGCACATCGGAAAAAAAGCAACAGCCATTTTTACACCCAACAACAAGCTACAATTCACATCACTCTCTCTTCACGCTATTTAGTAACATCTTATTGAGTAAAACTACAAACTAAATGAATGACATTAACGTCAACTGGTGGAGGACTCAATAAAATTTTACCTTGTCTCTCTCTTCTGATAAATCGAAAATAAATACTGTCTGCTTGTTGACATTAAACACATATGGTGATCCCAGTAAGTATACACAAAAAGGTGAACTGGAGCAGGTGGCCAGTGATCGAAGTCACTTCCACATACCTGCACGAAGTTTTCTCACCTGTACTGAAAGAAGACCATAATCCAAAGACTGCCAATCACAATAGTGGGTTCCTTTGTTGTAGCTTTGTTAGCAGTTCAATACATGGCTTTTTACTGTAACATATCCAAGCAGTGCATGACTACAGCTGTTTACACCACCATACATTCTCTTTTCACATTGTGACTTTGAGGTCTATGTCACATGCTAAACCAACATGAAAACGTTTCAATATTTATGCGACTCTGACAGAAAGCTGTACATCACATGGTGTTGGGTGTACTGTAGGGTGTACTGCGCCTATAGCACAAAGGGTGTTGGGAATAGAAGGCAGAGGCGGTTTTCCTATTAACTAAAATGTGGAAAACATTGCAATGTATGGAAAGTGGGAGAATTTGGAGCACTGTCAAGCATTTCCAAACAACTGTCTGAAGGTGATGACCTCAACATTTAATCTCATATTCCACAGTGAATGTCTTGGTGTTGCATTTTCGAAGAGCCCAAGAGCATTGATTCTTCATATTGCACTCAGGTACATAATCACTGTTTTGGGGTCCCAGGTGTTTGTCAACCTGACGTCGAAAGCTTTGGACCCCATGTCTTTCATTTTTATGTCCTGCAATGCATAACTGCATGTGGAACAGGTGGTGTGCACCAACAGTTGCTGATTGCACTGGTGGAGGAATGGAATGATTTTCATATAAACAGGCTGCACGTAAGTAACCTTATATTTATTGTATTTTCCTCAGTTTTACATATTTTCTATAAATTTTCGCAATTTCACCAGGTTTTCTATAATTCGAACATCTTTTATCCAATTACTGGAGTTTGAAGCCACTATTGTCATGTCAACAAGACAACTCATCATATCAATCCCATGACACTCGTGGCCAATGGTATTGCAGCATAGTTAACAATTTCTGAATTGTTGCTAAACGACCCCTCCATTACTGAGGTGTGTATGACGTTGATTGAAATAGTACAACGAACAGTATCCATCATGCAAACTGCTAAACTAAATCTTACACAGACACTAATTTTGAGCCCTCAAAGACTAGGAAAGCGTGCAGGATATGGGAGGGTGACAGAACCAGAAAGCAGCATCACCTGCAGTGACGTCAAAGGCCACAGGTCACAGCATCCATCACATATTCCTACTGCAAGACATAGCCAAGGGCTGTAGTGTGCTGTTAGCCATTCTTCTTCTGGTGACGCATCTTTGCCCCATCTGTGACAAATAGCCAAGTATTTTTCTATTGTTCAAGGAGTACCACTCTCAAGAACAACACATCTATCCATCATGGAATGTTCACTCAATACTGAATATCGTGTTGTTGTTTGGTCCTACCAGCATTACAGTGTTGGTGAACTCTTCCACTCATCATAGTGTGTGGGGAAAGCTAGCTGAATGTATATTTAAGGAATATTGGACGGTGTTAGGTGTGCATATTTAGTGCAAGCGTGTGTGTGTGTGTGTGTGTGTGAGAAAGAGAGAGAGAGAGAGAGAGAGAGAGAGAGAGAGAGAGAGAGAGGGTACAAGTTTAACAGCATTTATACATTTGTAAATCGGTAGAAGGCACTCTTCCCACATTTCAGTGGTAGTTTGCTATCCTATCTCTTCTTACCATGTATCTGTGTACATGTCCCTTAGCAGCTATACTGTTGTACATCAGTAAGAGGCAATTATTCTGGCAGCAGCTGTAGCAAAATTTCATGCCAATTTTGAGTGGTATTGTGAACTAGGGCACACAGCAAGATGAACATGTATACATATATGTTCATAAAGCAGGACAAAACCTGTTTAGAACATCTTAGTTGAGCCCCATACACAAAGATGAGCACCTGTGATTCATTCACTCTAGAGTGGTGGAACAGGATGCTGTGGATTGGCTGCCCATTTCAAGAAACATGAAAGCTACAGCAGAGACAATAATCTGTATGAGTTGCATAATACATCTTCAGTTCATCCCACTGTATTACTTGCTGAACAGTAGTCCCTTTGCACTCGTCTGTTATCACTTCCTTCCATTCTTCATGTAGGTGGCTGTGGATGCAGTCCTCAGTTGGATGTTTACAGGTAATACACTTACTAAACTCCTCTTTGTCTAGCACTGACATCTCATCACCAAACACGTTTTCTATCAATAATAAATAAATGTCTTACATCCCTCCTCTCCAACAGAGGACAGACGGAACCTTTTTATTACCAGTTCACAAGTTACCAATTCACAAGTGGAGGAGGGAGATAGCCCTTACATACCTCCTTCCCTTCCAGCAGCTTAGCCCAGAGTCTTTTTTCCTGTTAATTACCAAGTGGTGGGGGAGGGGGAATGGAAGAGGTGATGGGAAGGAGAGGGAAGTGGCAGGAGGGGGAGGAGTGGGGCTGTTGATGTCATTAGTGATATTGCCACATCTAACCCTCCATGGAGGGGAGGTGAGGTAGTCCCCCACAAGAGAGCTGCCGCTGCCACCTTGAATAACTATATCAACAAAGCACATCATACCAGTTTCAGTCTTATCCCCCTGCTGCCGATAGCATGCTATGTTTCCATTGATGCACAGTCCACTCTCAAAGATCGCTGCTCACTGAAATTGTAATTGACCATAGCATTGAGTCATCATGGAACGTGTAGTGGTTGTCTGTTGTGAAGCCCATTATTCATAAAGTTCAGTGAACGGTTCCGCTCTGACACACTTGTGCATGCACCAGCTTTGTACTCTGTTGTCAAATCTGTTCTAGATCGCACCCTATCCTGTTGTACAGAGCATGCAAGCCTGCGACCTCCACGTTCTGTGATAACAGGTTGACGTCAAAAACCTTGTCGCTTATTTTTTGTTTCACCGTCAATCATCCACTTTCCACACTACCGCACTAAAGTAGCATCTGGACAGCCGACAAGCTTCGCTGCTTACAAGATGCTCTTTTCAGGGGCCTAGACATAAACTTACGCCATTTCTCTAAGTCGCTTAAGTGAGTGAATTTCACCATTTAAGGCCTGTATCGTCGCTAGAATGATTCTCCGTGCTTCTCTGCACCGCCCATATTGTGTGGTTGGGCAGAAACATGCGAACACCGCGTGAAATGCGTGCTTGTATGTAAATGTAAATGCTGGCCAAGCCGGTGGAGGATGGTGGTTGGTTGGTTGGTTGGTTTGGGGAAGGAGACCAGACAGCGTGGTCATCGGTCTCATCGGAATAGGGAAGGATGGGGAAGGAAGTCGGCCGTGCCCTTTCATAGGAACCATCCCGGCATTTGCCTGGAGTGATTTAGGGAAATCACGTGGAGGATGGTGTTTGAACATAAAAGCAGATGCTAGACAAGCCTGCAGGGAGTGCTCTTGTATTTGACCACCAACGGCCCTTGTGCGCTGTCCTCAATACAATGCAAGAGTCCATCGTGGTCAGAGCGATGCTCTGTGCAGCTGTAAGAGCATTATATCAGAGGTAAGCCACTTGAACGTGGCAAATAGTACGTGATTGTACAGTGGGTGGTTCCATAAACAAGGTTGTAGACGCTTTTGGTGTTTTAAGAGGTGCCATATTGAACATTTATACCACGTACAGGGAAAGTGGGAAACCATCGGCTGTCACAATACAGACTTAAGTGTGCGTCGAATGATGGGTCAGACAGTCGGTGAACAGGACTGTGGAGAAAAGTAAGAGAATGACAACTGCGAAAGTCACTGTACGCAAGTGCTCTACCAACTGAGCTACTCGTGCATAACTGACGATCCATTCGCACAGCTTTTCTTCCGACTACACCTCATGTTTTACCTTCAAAACTTCACAGAAGTTCTCGTGCGAAATTTGTGGAAGCACTCACAGAAGAAAGGATATTGGCTTAGACACAACCAGGGTAATGTATCCGGGATGAAATTTTCACGGCATCAGAATGTGCGCCGGTATGAAACTTCTGCGTGCCAGACCGAGACTCGAAATCCGCAGTAGAGTGAAAACTTCATTCCGGCAACATCCACAAGGTCGTGGTTAAGGTACCGCAAAATCCTTTTTCCAGGAGTGCTAGTCCCTTAAGTTTCGCAGGAGAGCCTCTGTGAAGTTCGGATTGTAGGAGACGAGGTACTAGCGGAAGTAAGGGCGGATCCTGGATTGTGCTTGGGTTGCTCAGGCGGTAGAGCACTTGCCCGCGAAAAGACGCTTTACCTCAGTGGATGTCTCCCGCAGTCGACCACGGCCTATCAGCCCGAAAGTTTTCAGTGACGAAAAGGAAGACACTCAGATCGAGTATCTTTCCGGAATATAGTTTTCACCTGCCACGGAGTTTCAGTAATGCAATTGCCCGTAACAGGAAACGTGGTGCCGAAACCATAAAACCTGGAATAGCTTGCGACTGGTTGTGGTTCGTGCACGGATAGCGCTCGTGTTAAGATGGAAATCCTGCACAAATTTTCATTTGCGTCATACGCTTGTATAGCTGATGGTTGCTCGTATTCGGAATTGTGAATACACAGAATTATCAAAAAGAATCATCTCATTTGGCATGTCTATATTTCTGAAAGATATAAACATTTACAATGAATTTTGTTTTTTGATGAACGGGGAACTCAACAAGATTTTTTCATGCCTTCCCATAGGTGTTCAATATGTCCCCCTTGAGATGCACGGCATATGTCAATGCGGTATTTAAATTGTTCCCACACTGCAGCGAGCTTGTCTTGAGATACAGCTTCCACAGCTACTATTATGAGTGTCCCAGTTCAGTCATTGTTATTGGTAGTGGATGCGCATAAACAGTCTTTTATAGACCCCCACAACAAATGATGACATACAGTCAAGTCTGGTGACCTTGGACGCCGATAGTGTAAGGCTGAATCATTTGGTCCAGTGCAACCGGTCCATCGTCCAGTAATCATTTGATTTAAAATTCCCGCACTTCCAGATGCCCGTGTGGCGGTGCCTCAGCCTGTTGGTAAATGAAGTCGTTCGAATCAGTCTCCAACTGTGAGAAACGAAAGTTATCAAGCATCCTTGTGAAATTTTAATATTTTCAACATTTCGCGGCCCTGTCAGCAACTGTATAAATATTAATTTTAAGTTAATAACAGCCTCAGTTGCAATGTTTACGTAGATTTACCTAGGTTTCAGTTGGGTTTAACCCAAACTTCTTGAGAATAAAAGGAATTACGACTTGTCCATAATGAACAACGTCAAAAACTAAAAGCCATAATATGATAATACATCGTCATATTGCAGTAACTTATCTGGGAAACAGCATCGGCCCCACTTCGCGACCGCAGTACGGCAGCAACGGATGTCGTGCTGGAAATGGCTATAGCTTCGAGAGTGCATGCGCGGTAATGCATCATACGTACTTGTTAACACTGGTACCAACATGTACACCTAAACTTAAAATTTTATGAATAAGTTTAGGAGAATTTGTTGGTACCAGTGTTAACAGGTGAAACGTCCCCTTTCAAAAATTATACATGACTGTGCTTAAACTGACACACAATATTTTTAGCACAACGCAATCTGACTTTCAAAAATCCCTACAAAAGAATGGCCCTGACTAACATTAACCTATACGTTTCACAAATCACTTACTTCACAAAAATCTTGGTTACTTGAGCTACTGCAATAAAGCAAGCGCCACTACTGCCAGCTAAATAAAAGATTCAAACTACAGAAGGCACTAACTACTAATAGGCATAGTTAGCAAATGAAAGAATTTAATACAGAACAAACACTGTATTTACCTTAATAGTCATAATATATATAGCAGTTCATGACAGTCTTACAAATTTCAAAACTCCGCCATCTCTCTCCCCACATCCATCACTGCTGGCGGCTCACCTCCAACTGCGCAACGCTACGCGCTGTTCATATCCAGCTGCCGCTGCCCAACACTACAATGGCAGACAACAATGCAAACTAGACACAGACTGCACACAGCACAGCCAGTGATTTTTATACAGAGGTGGCGTTACCAATAAAAAAACCTTAACAGCCTACTTACACAGGTATGCATGACACACCATCGCGCATGCGCTCTCGAGGCTATAGCCAGTTCCAGTACGACATCCGTTGCTGCTGTACTGCGGTCGCGAAGTGGGGCCGATGCTGTTTCCCAGACAAGTTTTTGCAATATGACGATGTATTACTATATTAAGGTTTTTATGGCTCTGAGCACTATGGGACTTTACTGCTGTGGTCATCAGTCCCCTAGAACTTAGAACTACTTAAACCTAACTGACGTAAGGACATCACACACATCCATGCCCGAGGCAGGATTCGAACCTGCGACCGTAGCGGTCGCGGGGTTCCAGACTGTAGCACCTAGAACCGCTGGGCCACTCCGGCCGGATAAGGTTTGTAGTTTTTGACGTTGTCCATCGTGGACAAATCGTAGCTCCTTTTATTCTGAAGAAGGTTGGGTTATCCGAACTGAAACCTAGGTAAACCTAACAAAGCATTGCAACTGAGGCTGTTCTTAATTTAAAATTAATCCTTGTGAAACTATGACGAATGTTTTCGACGTCTGTGTCAGACACTCGGAGTCTGTCCAGCGATTTGCCTTTACACAAACAACCTGTTTGTCGTAATTGTTCGACTGTGCGGCTGGTCCCGGTGGAGGTTCGAGTTCTCCCTCGGGCATGGGTGTGTGAGTTTGTCCTCAGGATAATTTAGGTTAAGTAGTGTGTAAGCTTAGGGAATGATGACCTTAGCAGTTAAGTCCCATAAGATTTCAAACATTCTCGGAATTATTCATTCCATCGCGTAATGCTCTGTGCTATACGAGGATCCACACCATACCTAGTATGAAAGTCACGCTGAACAGTTATTACTGACCCGGACTGCGCAAAACGTAGGACACAAAACGCTTTCTGTTGTCCGGACACCATTTTTACTAGAACTGAAGTGAGTGTACACTGCTGCTACCTAGCGGGAAACGTGTAAAACTCGAGAGTTTTCTCTTTCCAACAGTACGTTGTTCACGCACGTACGAGGGCTGTCCAGAAAGTAAGTTACGATTGATCGCGAAATGAAAATCACAATGAAAATCAGAAATGTTTCATTTGTAACAGTTAGCTACACCTTTCAGCTACTTCTGTACGTAGTCGCCGTTCTGACTCAGACATTCGTCGTAGCGTTGTACCAACTTTCCAATACCCTCATCATAGAAGGCAGCCGCCAGTGCTTTCCGCCAATTCTCTACGCTGGCCTAAAGCTCGTTGTCTGTGCCAAAATGTTGTCTTCATAGCCAGCGGTTCGTTTGAGCAGAGATGAAACTCAGTGGGAGACAATTACGGGCTGTATTGTGGGTAACCAAACATTTCCAATTGAAACGATGCAGGAACATCTTCATTGCCCCTGCAGAATGAGGCTGAGAATTGTCTTGAAGAAGAAACCGCACGACAGTTATGTAATGTTGGTTGCATAGCTTTAGGGGAAAATTCTCACCAGGCCCTCGTACTTGGCGGGAGACACTATTTTCTATAAAATCTTTACGCGCTCACTAAGAGCTCAGGAATGAAAAGAGCGACATAATTCTACCTAGAGTCATACTAGAGACACTGCCCAACACATCTTTGCAAAGCTTCATCGGATTTTCATAGTCGTTTCCATTTCGCGACCGATCGTAACTTACTTTCTGGACAGCCCTCGTATCTCAAATAATAGTTGCATTTTTTTTTTTTTTTATTTTAATCGGGTGATTCTTTTTGATACACGCTGTATTTCATAACAGCTGTAGTCGCTGCTGTGTTTGTTCCTTCGGGCACGTACCTGTTCCTTCGGAAATGTGTGCTGCTGCAGGACTTTGTTCGTCCCAGGCTAATACCTGTTAGTCTGGGTGTGGAGGAAATGGATCCCTATTTTGGAATAGCTGAGGAGGCATTCCAAGCTTCTGGCATCCACCGGTTAACTAAGGGAAGCCACACAAGAATCTTTGTCGGAACCTGCGGACTGAAAGTGTGTTATTTTATTTTATTTCGCGGGGTGTAACGCGCGCGACTCAGCCTACAACACGTGTCGGTTTATCGGGCTGGCGTCCTTTCGCACCACACGAGCTTGCGGGTGCTGCTCCCCCCTGGGGTGCGCGACAGCACGGGCACCGCGGCGGCAGAGCATTAATCAGGCGACAGGCCGGGTCGCATTAACGGTGCTGTGCCCACGGGACATAATCAGCGCTTAAGTGCGCCATCCATCACCGCGCGACTCGCATTAACTCACTTTTCGCGGAACTTCGCGGATAAACTTTATAAACGGCAGCCGGGAGTCGCCGTGTGCCGTGGGATCTGGCGACGAAAGTATCCACAAGTGTTGTGTTGCAGCAGAGGTGAGCGTTAAGTCGACATACAGCTGCAAGATAAATTAATATTAAGTGTTATCTAAGTCTGTGTTTCTTAAATGTCCGTCTCGTAACTGTTTATGAATTGCACTATTTACACGTTGGTACGTAGAATGTATGAGTCTGACAATGTACCAACGTGTACTTCGGAAAAATATCTTCCAGCAGATCCGAAGACTTTAAGAGCTGGCAAGTGCGAGAATTACCGCACAGTCGGCTCAACGGCTCATGCATCCAAGTTGCTGACAAGAATAGTATACGGAAGAATGGAAAATAAAATTGAGGATGTGTTAGCTGAGCATCAGTTTGGCTTTAGGAAAGGTAAAGGCAGCAGAGAGGCAGTTCTGACTTTTCGGTTGATAATGGAAGCAAGACTAAAGAAAAATCAGGATACTTTCATAGGATTTATCGATCTGAGATAAGTGTTCGACACTGTCAAATGGAGCAAGATCTTAGAGATTCTGATGAAAATAAGGGTAAGCTACAGGGAGAGACAGGTAATTTAAACCATGTAAAGGAGTCAAGATGGAATAATAGTACACTTATTGATGACCATGAACGAAGTACTAAGATAAGGATGTAGTATTTCGCCCCTAGCCGGCCGGAGTGGAAGAGCGGTTCTAAGCGCGACAGTCTGGAACCACGTGACCGCTGCCTCGGGCATGGATGTGTGTGATGTCCTTCGGTTAGTTAGGTTTAAGTAGTTCTAAGTTCTAGGGGACTGATGACCTCAGAAGATAAGTCCCCTAGTGCTCAGAGCCTTTTGAACCATTTTTCGCCCCTAATGTTCAATCATTACATCGAAGAAATAATGATGGAAATAAAACGACGGTACAAGAATGGGATTAAAATTCAGTGAGAAACGATAACAACGATAAATTTCGTTGATGGCATTCTCATGCTCAGTGAAAGTAATGAAGAATTATGGGATCTGCTAATGGAAAGAACAGTCTAATGAGTACAGGATATGGAGGAGACTAAACAGGAGAAAGATAAAAGTGAAAAGATACAGCAAAAATGAGAGAAGCAAAAACAAGGTCTTCAACTGGGCTATCTCTTCAGATTTTACATTCTGAACAGTGTCAAAACCCATAAACGGTTTGACCACAACAACAAGTACACAGATTTAAACCTGAATTTTAAATACACAAAGTAAATTAAAAGTTTAAACTACAGATAGTAAAACAAAAAGAAGAATACACCTAAGAGTAGTTACCAAATAGTCGCCAGCCTGAGAAGCACGAGAATCAACACATTCCAACTAACTTTATAGTTTCACCGGACAAGTCGAAAGCTAACTAATAATAAAAGTGACCAATACTTCTGTCAGTGCCACAGGACTCATGCAGTTTCATACACAATGTAAACACAAATAAAGTAGAAGAGATGTATTACCAAATTGCGAATAGTCACCCATGAAAATTCGTGCTGGGATTGGACTCGAAGCAAGATTTTCCGCTTAACGTGTGCGGTCGCCCTAACCACTTCGACCATCCATGCACAGCTCCCTAACCTATCCAAACCTTCATATGTCTCCATATGTCGTTTCCACACAGGAAGAGGCATTGTTAAAATAGTATTTCTTGCCTCTCTTTGCATGTAGTACAGTTTTGCAATTTCTGTAAGTTACAGTGTATGTATAGTACCATTCAATATCATTCAGACATGCAGACATGCACACGTATGTCTGCGCTTTCAGACATGTATAGGTGTCCGGAGGACCTTGCGTACTACTATACAGACACTGTCTAACACAGACATTTGAAAATTGTATTATATGCCAAGAGAGGCCAAAACCACGATAACAATGTCTCACTCTTTGTGGGAATCGCAGATAGTGTATGAGCTCTAAGGGACTTGAACATGGTTACATATTGATGTTTGGATAAACGCAGTAGGTTAGCACGGATATCACACGTTTTCAAGGTGACAGCTTGTGTCAGGTGGGAGATACATGTTCGCCTCCCGGTCTGGCACGTATTTTCATGTCTCACTAACAAATTGTACAGCTGATGGTTCCGAACCATTCAGGACCGATGTGTTGAGCATCAGCGGCACACTCGGCTGCTTCAACCTGAGAAGTCTGCAGTGGCGGAGCACTGTCTCACCGAGGGACACAGAATGCTCTATGACAAGACACAAATGGTTGCCCCTGCATCTCGCTATTGGGACTGTGTTTTAAAAGAATCCATAGCGATTCGTTTATCTGACAATCTTATTAATAGAGACAAAGGCTATCTTTTAAGTAAGACTTGGGACCCGGTTTTATCTGACATCAAAAAACAACGGTCTGTGTTTCGATCGTCGGAATAAAAAAGTTTTTAATTTTTGACAGCGATATCTCGATTTCGCCTATTTCCACCGCTGGCGGCGCGGTATGTTTACTGCGCAAGAGGGCAGTTACGGCACCTTCTCGCGCACGCGTTGTGGGTCTTCTGCGGCCTATATAGGGGCCGCAGCTTGCGCTAGGAAGTCAGTTCCGGCGAGTTGTTGCACCAGCACTCTCACCTGAAGATGGCGGCCAGATGGACAGCGGAAATATTGTGTCATAAAGACGTTATGATACGGCTGCATACCTGAGAAGAATATTATACAACAATGTTTTCTCCACGAAAAACGCATGCCCTTTCACGTTGTCTGTTGCACTAATTGTGAGTCGGAGACCCCACGTTCGTGTACTTCAAATGACTGCCTGTACCAACCTATGATACAACAAAACTTCTTTGTGAAACACCTTGTATATTTTACGTCTGAAGATTTCTTTCCACTGACAGTGACATGTCGGGTTTTGTTTGCTAGATACTCTTCGATTCACTCACACAACTGTTCTTATATTCTGCACGTCCTGGTACCAGTGTTCATATCTGATACATTAGCCGTCAGTGCGGAACTGTGTCGAAAGCCTTCCAGAAGTTAAAGTCAAGGAACACGGCTTCGAGTTGGGCGCATGTATCCACAGTCTTCCGGCTCTCGTAGACGAACAAAGCGAGCTGCGTTTCTCTGTAACATTGTTTCCGGGACTCACGTTCATTTTTACAGAGGATATTTTAGGTCACCAGAAAAGATGCATACAGCAATTCGGTTGTGTGAGGAGCAGGCCGCTACATGAGTAGACCTAACATACAGACATACAGATCGCCGATTACCCGGAAGATAGGTGCCAAGCAGTGTTACTTTCAAATGCAAGTATTAATAACCATAAATCGTGATTCACACAGAAAAATGTCAGAGCGAGTCTATCAGCCAATGGCAATAACTGTGGCACTTTTTCTATCTAGAAGATTTTGGGAGTTGGTAAATAAGTTACAGATAAGAAATCACCCGGGAATACACGAAGACGTACGGAACAGTATGACGTACGGTAGAGTTTGTAGCGTGCAAAGTCAGTCAGTCAGTCAGTGTATGGACTCGGTCTGTCCGAGTTGTGCACTTAAGCCATGAGCTTAATATTTTCCATTTTCAGGTTAATTATGTTAGTAATTATGCTGTGCATTCCTGCAAAATTTATCGCGATAGTATCTGTGTTTTTTAATTTATTAATGTAAGCTACCTGGATTCCCAACAAATGCTACACGTTTACCAACCGAAATATGTGTCTCAGACTCACTACTTTCAGTATTGATTTTATTTCACGAATTGTTACGTAGGAGATCTCTGAAAGCGTAACTATCTCTGACCATGCTCTGTAGGATGCTTGTAAGAAGCTCTCTCGTGGGTCGAATCATCTTAGCCAGTCAGAGTCGAATATGGCACGTGGCTGATAGAGATTGCTTAGGTCTGAATGGACAATGCACTTGTGGTAAGACGCTGTTACGTTGAGTAAAATTTATGTGAAATTTAAGACAGAGGCTGTCAGGGACTGCCGAGCATCTTGTTATAGATGTGATTCGCACTGCAACACTTACTATGGCGATATTTCTAGTATTTCCATAACTTTCATGAGCACTGTCAGTGTTTAGACAATATACGAGGGTTATTCAGGAAGTAAAGAATGATCGGTCGCGAAATGGAAAATACAGAGAAAATCTGGTGAAGTTTCTCCACAGATGCGTTGGGACTGTGTTTAGTGCGCCTGTTGATAGCATCATGTCGCTTATCAATTTTGGGCTCACAGTGAGAACGTAAAGACGGCTAGAAATTAGCGTCTCCCGCCAAGTATGAGGTCTTGGTGAAAGTTTTCGCCTGAAGCTATGCAATCCACATAACTGTCACGTGATTCGTTGTACACGACAATTCTCGGCCACACTATGCAGGGGCAATGAAGACGCTCCTGCAGCGTTTTCGATCGGAAGTATTTGATCACCCACAATACAGCCCGTAATTGGCTACCCCTGAGGTTCGTCTCTGCTCAAATGAACCGCTGCCTATGAAGACAATATTTTGACACAGACAACGAGCTGCAGTCCGGAGTAGAAAATTGTCGAAAAACACTGGCGGCTGTTTTCTATAACGAGAGAAATGAAAAGTTGGTACAACGCTATGACAGGTGTCTAAGTCTGAGTGGCGGCTGTGTAGAGAAGTAGCTGAAAGGTGTAGCTAACCGTCACAAATAATACACTTTTGATTTTCACTGTGGTTTCCATTTCGTTCCTTACTTTCCGAATAGCCCTCGTATTTGCACCATTGTGATAAGATTAATCTTCGAAGCGCGGTGCAGACTCAGGTTTATACTTCCAAATGATAGCTCATTTAAATGCTTCAAATATTAGCTCAGGGAGCACTTTTGGATACTTTCTGATGTGTATAATTTTCCCCGTTATTAATTACTGTACCTTATCTGATTCTTTGTTCCACTTTTTTCGTGCACTTGTGTGCGCAATGGTGGCTTTATTCAATGTTTAATGAAAATTAAATATTTTCTTACTAAAAGATTTTCAGCTATTTTCATGATCCCACGTAACTAAATTAAAATTTTTACTTTCTGTCTTCAGCTGAGATAGTATCTTCCTTGCACTATTGTTGCGACCAATACATGCAGGTTATATGTTGCGCAAACTAACCTTGATTCCTCTTTGTATAATGTGCTCTTGGTGGGCGTAATCAGACAGCATCTCCCTACAACTTCATGGGTCTCAGTTTTGTGCATAGGAGGATAAGTATTCAAACAAGCTGTATTTCCAGATACATGCCTGTATGTAGCTTGAGTCTGAAACGAGTCAGGCAGTTTCCGCAGTCAGTAATACATTAGCGCTACCGACTGTGACGCATACACCATAACAGCAACAAGGAGCAGGAGAAAAGATGCAAAACCTTACGCAAGAGGTTAATTCTAGGGCGGAATAATCTCTTCTTGCCTCCATAATGACATAGTTTTGCCCGGCGTATCCATACGGTATCAAGATCACCGATCACCAACGAATCCTGTGTTTCTAATTAGCAAAGTTGTGGGCTTGCCGTGAGGGGGATGTTAAAAACCTGTATACATATTGTTGCCAGCATACAACTGCTGGTTCCGCAATTTTTCTGAAGGTATTTTCTTGGTTGGTAATTAAAGGAAATGATAATTATGGAAGAAAAAGTGTATCTGGAAACATCTTAAAGCTGTTCTCTTCCTTCAAGTTGCCGAATGTAATTTATGTTTACTAGGCATTCGTGTGGGTCTAAAGTGGTAACTTCGTTTGATATTTTCTAATGCTGTCAACTGCACGGAGATTGGTAGGTTCTTCTGTTGATTATGTGTAGAAGTAAATTAGTTGTTGCTCCACAGAACAGCGACTGATGCCGGGAGGAGGTTTTGGTGTTTAAAATTTGGTGCCAGCCGTGTTTGAGTTACGATTTATGGCTGGGAGCCCGTCTGCCATGCTGCAAGTTGCTGCTTTCATATTCATGGAGAAACATGGGATAGCGCGGTACATTTGACAGGCGTGAAGAATGGGGAAGCGTTATGAATATTTTAGACATTTTTCGTATCATGTCCTGATCTTAAGATATGGGTCTTCCAATATATCTCGCTCCAACGACCTCTCCGGATAGTTTCAAGCTCCTGCTTTCAGAGATAACTTATCATCGCCGACGTACTTTGTTTCAAATCTGATCTTAGATAGGACGTTATTAGACAGAAGTTTTGAGCATTAGTGCATGTATCATAAAATGCTTGTAACATATTAATATTATGAGTTCCGCTAGTTCGCACTGAGTGCAGATGTGGACGTGGTGTCCACTTATAAATATGTGAATATTACGGCAAGAAAGGAAGAATGAACAGATTATTGGTGTTAATAATGATCACCCTCCTTTACCTCCTCTGCATTACTGCAGATGACGTGTCACTGAGCACATTTGCTCTGTGCATGCAGTACACGTGAGGCGCCTAGGTGTTTCCACTGCACTGTGTGGAACACGAAGGTTCTGTTATGATTCACTAAACTGCTGTCTTCAAGCTGACGTCCCCAGCGCAGAAAACAGCAAGCAGGTCGTAGGTTCTGTATCTTGAGGCTGAAACTGACTTTTAGCGAGGTTCTGTTCTGAAATAATGTATCACTTCTTTGGGGTACCACTCGCGTATTTTAATATAGCCATACGAGAAGACTACATGATCTTAATACAGCACTTTCTGATACAGCAAAGTGCATGATCAAACACAATGTTTACGAAAATGTACCTTTACACTATTTGTGGCAGGTGTCTGTGCCTCATGGCGACCGGAGTGAATCTTTTAATACTGAATACTGGCAAACACATCCTGCCACAGACAACATGACTGTACATCTCGACTGCCTAATCCAGAGTGACGAACAGTCCGAAACACTTCGCGCGCCTTACCAGAAAAGGCGTGACCCGAACGCTTCCGAAATGCTTCGTCTGCAATTTCGTCAGTCTTTTGTTTTTGATTTAAATTGTTCTTAATAATTCTAAAATGACTGATTGATAGTCAGCTGTTGCGAGATATTTGTATCAAAAAGTGAAGTCATTCCAATTAGTAGTTTAACTAATAATAATAACTATACTTTAACGTTTTGGCGCCCTTGCTCCGAACACACCAGCCAATCACAGAGCAGTAGCATTATGCAGGCGGTCTTTCTAACGGGAATGGTACCGAATGTAACATCTGTCACAGGTACCTCACACCACATTTTCATCTATATACTTCTTGCATCTCCACTGCTCTGGGAACAGCTTCTTGGAGCCTAATATGATGGCTGACTAAGCCAGAAATATTACAATATGTAAAAATGCTTAATAGTGTGTCGAATCAGATACAACGTGCTGTGGCTATTGAGTATGCATAGAGGTAGTCTTTGAAATTTTTGGGTCACGGATAGCTAGATTTCCCGGTCATTATAATTGTTGCTGTATTTGAGCCATACCTACAGTAAGAACAGTGTCATCTACAATTGTCTTGATGAGCAATTTTAATGCACATGCTCACACACGTGAAGCACTGGTATAAATTTATTTGCAACCGCAGTTTTAGACATCACTGCAACTCCAGTGCAAGTGCTTCTGTGTAACAAATTTCATTTGAAGGGTGCAAGTAAATTAGTCAGATAGAATCACATGTTATACTTCGCTCAAAGTTTAAGAATTAAGTGGTTTGTGTTATAGTTATCTTCTAACTTTCATTTTTGTATGGGAGATCAGGAATAAGAAATATCTTTAGTTAAATAACCATTAGAAGGTTAACTGTAATACAACCACTAAATTCTTAAAGTCTGAGCAAAGTTTATCAAATGTTTCTGTGTGACTCCAGTTTATTTGCCACATGTAATAAAATTTATGTAAAACTGTGATGTCAAATAAATTTTTTAATAGTGCTTCACAAGTCCGAACGTGGCATCAATGTGTACATTAAACGGTGTTAAATATCGTATTAGATATTGTTTGACGCTCGTAAAAGTTCATAGAGAGTTCACTAGGTCAGTTCCATATGTACCTTATTTGCTGTGGTTGCATTTTGCTAACTAAAGGTAAATTTTCTAGAAACACTTTTAAAGTTTCTTAGTAACTACTTTTAGTAACTACTCAGTCTCAGAGATTTAAAAATGTGGTTGTCACAGAACTATGTAAGAACTTTACAACTTGGATCCATGTTGTTTTCAAGTAACGTCTTTAGCTTCATGATTTTAAGGCAAATTCCAGAAGAATCAGTTTAAATTTTGCTTCTTCCGAGTAGGCGGCCGTTTTTCTTAGATTAATACTAATATCAAAGGGACTGCGTTACGGTAAGTCAGTATCAGTTCTCAACCAGTCTTCTAATAAAACCACTGTCGGCTTGATGGATAGGAACTAGTTAGTTTAAGGATGACTAAGATAGACTATGAAGTGAAATATTTGCCTGTGTTGTAGGTCACACTCGAACCGCATATCTACCTTACACTTCGGAATGAAATAGTTGATCGTCTTAAAAATAATAAATTTAGCTTTGAGTTATTATTAAAAACTGCGAGAAATAATTTGTTTATACAATGTAAGTAAATGCTTATACTCAGTTATGAGGCGCACCGTATTGCAAACGGCTTGTGACGATTGCAGAATTTCACGATATTCTGCATAGATCATGGACACGTACCGAGGGCACGTGATCGACCGAACAAGCGGCAACTTTTTGGATGTATCGGCTACCAAGCCAGAACTGTGCATAATCTACGCAAAAGGTTTGGTTAAACGTGGCAGTTAGGTCCGTTATTAAGTGAAAGACAGGACAGTACAATAGATCATTACGTAACAGATAAACTAACACTATCATGGGAATTTTAGGTTCGATTACCCGCGATTTGTTGCCCCAGGAAGCCACCAATCGAGGACACATGTAATCAGATAGTTCGATTGTGGAGTACTGGTACTGAAGAGACTATAATGCAAGGATGCAGTCCATGCCATACTTAATCATATGTAAATATATAATACAGGCTAAATAATGAGATTAGATTGATGGAAGGAAAAAATAGTAAATTTAAGATTCCCTGCTGACACTGATGTCCACTATGAAACTGAAGAAGAATCACACAACCTGTTGAATGGAATGAGGTCAACTGAATACAGATTATTTAGAGAAGTGATTCCCAGCCTTTCTCAGAACGTTACTCCTGAGTGCAATTAGACATTAGCTCCTCCCCCCAACCCCGCACATTATCACCAACTGTAACACCTAACTAAACTGTAGAATGAAAGACTTTTCTTGGAACACTTTCATTTTCAGAAGGATGGAAGATGATCGATATTTAGTTTGCGTGTTTGTGTGTGTGCGCGCTACAATGAACGACAAAGGAATTCGTGGTGCATCGCAAGTTCTATTCACAACTCCTTCTCAGATAAGAACGCTAACTATTCACAGTGAAGGCAGACACTTTCAACAAAACATACCACACTTCCTCTGCATTACTCCTCTCCATTGGGGCACTTGCTTGACCTGCACACCACCGTCCCATTTAAAATGAACCAAGTTAAAACGTCTAAGTGTACACTATGCTTACTGTTCGTCAGTCACTTGATTGCTGCACTCCTTATTTCTGAATTTCATATTGTTAATGTTTTGTGTCTGATGACAGCCACTAATAGCGGTAGTAATAATAATAACAATAATTACGCTGTATACAGCACTGAAGTCACCATTATGTAGTTACTGCGTTGTCATGCTGTCAATTAATTCGTCTATTTCGAAGCGAGTGATGTAGCAATTTCTGCGCTACTGCATGTAGTAGCCACAGCTTGGAGGACATATTTCCTTGAGGTATTTAGCATTTGTTTCATATATCTCACTTTACCATCGGCGATGCACACGAAAAAGTACAACATATGTGTGTAGAAGGTGGACTGTGTGAGGAACCTTTACCTCCACCTCATTAATGCTACTAATTGAGAAAAAGTAATTATTCGTAACTTATATAATCAGTATTAGAGTTGTAAATTCTGATAACAGTAATGATCTTTTGAAAATAATTAAAGTTTCGTGAATGAAACAAATCGAATCATTTACTTTTATCCCTCATAAAATTTCATTTTACCCCTCAGGGGGTAATGATCTCCAGGTTGGAAACCAGTGATTTAGAGTAAACCAAGTAAAGAAGATGTTATTAAACAGTATCAGAAATGAGACAAGAAATAAATATAACATCGAATTTTTGTATCACGGTGTAGAGACACTAAGGAATTCGACTATCTTGAATACAAAATAACATATAACTGAAGAATCCAATGATTGTACAAAACAACTGGCACATGCAATGAGAGATTTTATCATAATAGGCCTTACTTTGAGAATAATTTTTGAGGATGGACTTTAGCAGCAAATATTGTATTAAAGTGAATAATGGACTGACGGAAAATCGTACAAGAAGAGCCTCTAACTGGTGCTACCGCAAGCACCGGTAGTCTGCAGAGTTTTAATTCACGTGATTTTATTACTTATCATACTTTTCAGATCAGTAAGATGTATAATTAGGATAGTGGTATATCTTTTTTAGTTCTAATATGCCTCTTTTTGTGAAACTGAAGGACCGAGGTGGCGCTCCAGAGAGGTAGCAAGTTAAGAAATACATGGAAAACACCTGTTAAGTGATGTGAGACGCGTTGAAACGTCTGCTTATACCTTTGTGGCACTAGGGTACAGGAAGACAGAGATTTCAATATATCGAACAAATAACTGAGCGCATTTGAGGCAACTGAAACTAAGAGGCGAAGCCGTTGATGCAGTGTAAGCTGTGGCGAGCCGCATTAAAACAGTATGAAGACTGATCACAGAGAAAAACTTATAAATATGTTTTAGAGCACATTAAAAATATTACACACCTTGATCTTTTACTCTTCCATAAATATATAAATCCTCATCTTAAACACACAAATAAATTACTGTTCGTTACTAAAACTATCACATTGCATGTATAACTTCAACACACACTCATGAACTATAATATTAATAATCTGTGGAAAATAATTACTCATTACATTGAAATATTTGCCTCCATGAGGATTTAGAGTGTAGTACGAGTGCTTAAGAAATATATGGCACGTTTTGCCATATAAATATCAGTGATTTGTTAGGGAATGGTATATATAATTTTAAAAAAACTAATTGCAGAAAATCCATATGAAAGACGTAACAGTTGTATATACGTATATAGGGTGTTAAAAAACGAATCGAATACATTGTGAGATAGTATTACTCACCGAAATGAAAAGTCCAGTAAACATGGGTCCGGAAATGTATACTTTCTTAAATACGTCCAACAAACGTGGCTCTGGAAGCTCCTACTTTCTGAGATAAGACCAATAAACATTAGTCCGGAAATGCATACTTTCTGGGATAAACAAGTGTTTACCGGAGGCTTTCAACGTGGTGTCTACTCATAACGGTACACTCCTCTGCCATCCAGTGTAAAGAATGTAGTGCCCTTTGAACTTCCCAGTTGCTAATGTATTTGCTGGCACGCACTGAAGACAAGACCCTGTAGAGCCCACACATCGATATGATTGAGGTCTCGGGAACGAGCAGGCTAAGGTGTGCCGACCCCCGACGTCGACCGCCGACCAATCAGGCGGTTCTGAAATGTGTGCGTCAGACGTTCGCGCTTATTGTGACGAAAGTGTGGTCGTGGGCCATCATGCGTGAACTACTTTTTTATTCTTTGCTTCCAGCAAGATAGGCAATACAGTAATAAAAAAGCGCCCCAGTTGTGGTAGCCCGCCCGGCTAGCCGTGCGTTCTAACGCGCTGCTTCCCCCAGCGGGAAGGCGTGTCGGCCCCCGGCACGAATCCACCCGGCGGGTTAGTGTGGATGTCCGGCGTGCCGGCCAGCCTGTGGGTGGTTTTTAAGGCGGTTTTCCATCTGCCTTAACGAATGTGGGCTGGTTCCCCTTATTCCATCTCAGTGACACTATGTCGGCGATTGCAAACATTTGGGGTTGCACTCGTCTGGTATGTGACGTTCTCTGGACCGAACTGCACAATAACCTTGGGTTCGGTGTGGGGCAGCTGTGGGGTGGGTGGATTGCTGTGGCCGGTTGTGTGGTTGTGAACCACTGAAGACTAGGGCGGGACGAAGCCTCTCCGTCGTTTCCAGGACCCCGGCTTAAATACACAATACAATAACCTTTGTTGTAGCACCTATGACCCTATTAATCCATCGCCAAGTTCGCCTGCCCATACGTCCTCTTTTCTGAATTGCTTGGTTCTGGCAATTCAAAACACCGTTTCTCGTGAACCCAGCCTAATCGGTAAATAAATTCTTGGATGTGAATGGCGGACCTGCGGCACACTTCTGCAACAGTCATTAACAGAATCGCCATCTGCCATGATGATCCTGTGGCCTTAGGGCTTGAACGCGCAATAGATGATATGGGTTCAGCACTTGTTCATGAAGTACCCCCAGATAAAACAGGGAGGCACGCCTTCTGCTGCTGCTAATCGTCGCACACTGGTGCCAGGGGTTTCTTCCACACGCTCCTCCATGTCAGGCTAGTGGACTCTGCGGGGCCTTCCACTGTCAGTCATGCGAGGTTCAAGGATACTTGTGTCCCTCTGGCGCTGGAAAAGTCTGCCGAGCAACTTATCAGAGAGCACTCTGCACAGTGGATATTCTTCAGCGCAGAGGCCACGCGCCCGCAGGCTACGCCCATTTACTAAACCTTAGGGAATATCATATCCGCCATTTCAGTTGTCGAGTAGTAGGCTTCCATTACTAATAAACCATAGAATAGAAAAATGTGAACGTACTGCACCATTTTAGCGTACAAGCAGTGAAATGACAGTAAACACATAAACGAGTCCGCGTTGGAAGATAGCAAAGCATCAAGATACGTACCCAGGTTTGACAGTACTGTACAATAAGGCACACAAACACGACTAAAACTTTCCAGAATGAGATGTTCACTCTGCAGCGGAGTGTGCGCTGATATGAAACTTCCTGGCAGATTGAAACTGTATGCCGGAACAAGACTCGAACTCGGAACCTTTGCCTTTCGCGGGCAAGTGCTCTACCAACTGAGCTACCCAAGCACGACTGACGCCCCGTCCTCACAGCTTTACTTCTGCCAGTACCTAGTCTCCTACCTTTCAAACTTTACAGAAGCTCTCCTGCGAACCTTGCAGAACTAGCACTCCTGAAAGAAAGGATATTGCGGAGACATTGCTTAGCCAGAGCCTGGGGGATGTTTCCAGAATGAGATTTTCACTCTGCAGTGGAGTGTGCGCTGATATGAAACTTCCTGGTAGATTAAAACTGTGTGCTGGACCAATTAGAATTGCAAATATTAATATCTGGTTTTCTTTTTTTTTAAGAAGGATGAGCGGTTTTTGTTCGATTGTGTTGTCGATTCTGCTGTCCTCTGTGACAGACGTTAAATTTTCACGGTCTGTAACTGATACCATTATTTGTAGTAGGGATATAATTTTGTTGAATACATTTGAGATTAATAATTGCAGTGCGTATTTTTGTGGGTAGTTAGTATCTATCCTGTATATGATTCGGTACGTAATAATTAAATGTTTCCCTGGCCATTTCTGTGTAGGCTCATTGTGGTAGCCACGCCATTAATGGCAAAAGTTAAATAAGTTCTTCCAATAGTCATACAAGAAAAAGTATAAAAAAAAATTTTTATAATCTGAAAACGGCGTCTTAAAATATTTTTCAGTTCATATTAGGCCAGAGGCACAGTTTTTATTAATAACAATGTGAATAAATGCTTAGGCTGCCATTGCACATAGGCAGCTATCCTGGAACACCTAGCCCCTCAGAAAAAGTAATTAAGAATTGTTTAAATGTATTATCAGCTAATAATTAAAAAGGATTGTAATCCATCCTGAGTAGGACAGATGTCTTCACGTTGGGATATATTTGCTATTGTTGGTGATAGCATCCCGAGAAAAACCAGCCGTTGCTTTTAACAGACGTAAAAGAGAAAGAATTCATTATTTCTATTTACCAAAACTACACTCCTGGAAATTGAAATAAGAACACCGTGAATTCATTGTCCCAGGAAGGGGAAACTTTATTGACACATTCCTGGGGTCAGATACATCACATGATCACACTGACAGAACCACAGGCACATAGACACAGGCAACAGAGCATGCACAATGTCGGCACTAGTACAGTGTATATCCACCTTTCGCAGCAATGCAGGCTGCTATGCTCCCATGGAGACGATCGTAGAGATGCTGGATGTAGTCCTGTGGAACGGCTTGCCATGCCATTTCCACCTGGCGCCTCAGTTGGACCAGCGTTCGTGCTGGACGTGCAGACCGCGTGAGACGACGCTTCATCCAGTCCCAAACATGCTCAATGGGGGACAGATCCGGAGATCTTGCTGGCCAGGGTAGTTGACTTACACCTTCTAGAGCACGTTGGGTGGCACGGGATACATGCAGACGTGCATTGTCCTGTTGGAACAGCAAGTTCCCTTGACGGTCTAGGAATGGTAGAACGATGGGTTCGATGACGGTTTGGATGTACCGCGCACTATTCAGTGTCCCCTCGACGATCTCCAGTGGTGTACGGCCAGTGTAGGAGATCGCTCCCCACACCATGATGCCGGGTGTTGGCCCTGTGTCCCTCGGTCGTATGCAGTCCTGATTGTGGCGCTCACCTGCACGGCGCCAAACACGCATACGACCATCATTGGCACCAAGGCAGAAGCGACTCTCATCGCTGAAGACGACACGTCTCCATTCGTCCCTCCATTCACGCCTGTCGCAACACCACTGGAGGTGGGCTGCACGATGTTGGGGCGTGAGCGGAAGACGGCCTAACGGTGTGCGGGACCGTAGTCCAGCTTCATGGAGACGGTTGCGAATGGTCCTCGCCGATACCCCAGGAGCAACAGTGTCCCTAATTTGCTGGGAAGTGGCGGTGCGGTCCCCTACGGCACTGCGTAGGATCCTACGGTCTTGGCGTGCATCCGTGCGTCGCTGCGGTCCGGTCCCAGGTCGACGGGCACGTGCACCTTCCGCCGACCACTGGCGACAACTTCGATGTACTGTGGAGACCTCACGCCCCACGCGTTGAGCAATTCGGCGGTACGTCCACCCGGCCTCCCGCATGCCCACTATACGCCCTCGCTCAAAGTCCGTCAACTGCACATACGGTTCACGTCCACGCTGTCGCGGCATGCTACCAGTGTTAAAGACTGCGATGGAGCTCCGTATGCCACGGCAAACTGGCTCACACTGACGGCGGCGGTGCACAAATGCTGCGCAGCTAGCGCCATTCGACGGCCAACACGGCGGTTCCTGGTGTGTCCGCTGTGCCGTGCGTGTGATCATTGCTTGTACAGCCCTCTCGCAGTGTCCGGAGCAAGTATGGTGGGTCTGACACACCGGTGTCAATGTGTTCTTTTTTCCATTTCCAGGAGTGTATTTCATACAATAAGATTAACGGCACGGTTACCGTTGCATGAATTATTCACTCAATCATTTATTATCATTCAAAAATTACGTGCTATAAAGTAGCCTACAACAAGACTCGAACCACACAACTGACTGCAGACCACCTAACGGTAGGTAATACCGTGTTGACACATTTGACGGTACGCCAATACAACGCCTGTGCTAATATCTGCTACCAAGCGTCGTGCAGCCCTTGCTGTAAACATGTTTTCATCTCGGAAAGTATGAATTCCCGGACAATGTTTACCAGACTATTTTTGTCTCGATGAGTACTGACATCTCTCAAAGTATCTGACCAGTTTTTTTGAACCGCCTGTGTAAGTAAACTGATACACACACAGATATGTACATGTACTTGCGAAATTATATGCAGAGTCCTCTGTATTACCATGAAGACTTTGTTATGATTGCTATTTGAATCAAAACTTTTTATCTACATTTGCTAACTAAAACCTCAGTTGCAGTAATTCCTTGGATATCCGTATCCTTCTACATTGACAGTAAGGAAGCCACCCTCAATTTTACAGCCTCGATGTTCTGCCAAGATTACAATCAGATGGAAACCAATAAGCATTGTCTGCAACATTGGTTTTTTTTTTGTTATGCAAGAGAACTGATTAAGCTCCTCCTCTACAAATTTTCTCCGGTAGCCTTCCCATGCTACAAACGCGATAATTACGTACAAACGAGTTCTTAAAAAAGAAAAGCTAGCAGCTATAACAGAGGCAAATGGGAGAAGTAAAGGCTGTGAGAAAATTGACTCAAATTGATTTACGCCTACGTGAGTGCATTAAACTTCTGGAACTAAAATCTTGGTATGTTGGACTACAGAAAGACTGATTTAAGAATTTCGTAATTACGATCACTTTTCGGCATGTCAGTTCGTAAGGCCTCACAGTGGTAGCAATATGTCATGAAATCACTACGATTGTATCTCTGTCAATCGCGAAAATTAATGCTGAAATTGTCCCGCATTTGCAGTGTATGACGTCTGTTAAAGTGGACGCCAGTTCGCATGAAACAGTAGACACCGTAGTACCACTTGAAATTGTCCTGATTACAGGTGTCCTCTTTACAAATGAATAAAATCCAAATGATATCTGACTATCTAAAGGAACAGTCCATCAAGGAGATTTAAATGTAACGCAATGGAATTTCGATTGCATCTCTAACTATCTGCTCTATATTATGGTGACCCAGTAACTGTCACGCAATATAATAACGTTATCACGAAACAGCTGTGACCTAGTGATTATGGAGACTTAGTAATTTTCACAACACATAATAACCATACGATGAGGCAGCTATCGTCCTGAAACTCCTCAGGGATGAAGTCACTTCCCATGATCTGACTGTTGTTTTTGTGGTCTTCAGTCCTGAGACTGGTTTGATGCAGCTCTCCATGCTACTCTATCCTGTGCAAGCTTCTTCATCTCCCAGTACTTACTGCAACCTACATCCTTCTGAATCTGCTTAGTGTATTCATCTTTTGGTCTCCCTCTACGATTTTTACCCTCCACGCTGCCCTCCAATACTAAATTGGTGATCCCTTGATGCCTCAGAACATGTCCTACCAACCGATCCCTTCTTCTAGTCGAATTGTGCCACAAACTTCTCCCCAATCCTATTCAATACCTCCTCATTAGTTATATGATCTACCCATCTAATCTTCAGCATTCTTCTGTAGCACCACATTTCGAAAGCTTCTATTCTCTTCTTGTCCAAACTATTTATCGTCTATGTTTCACTTCCATACATGGCTACACTCCATACAAATACTTTCAGAAACTACTTCCTGACACATACATCTATACTCGATGTTAACAAATTCCTCTTCTTCAGAAACGCTTTCCTTGCCATTGCCAGTCTACATTTTATATCCTCTCTACTTCGACCATCATCAGTTATTTTTCTCCCTAAATAGCAAAACTCCTTTACTACATTAAGTGCCTCATTTCCTAATCTGATTCCCTCAGCATCACCCGACTTAATTCGACTACACTCCATTATCCTCGTTTTGCTTTTGTTGATGTTCATCTTATATCCTCCTCTCAAGACACTATCCATTCCGTTCAACTGCTCTCCCAAGTCCTTTGCTGTCTCTGACAGAATTACAATGTCATCGGCGAACCTCAAAGTTTTTATTTCTTCTCCATGGATTTTAATACCTACCTCGAATTTTTGTTTTGTTTCCTTCACTGCTTGCTGAATATAGAGATTGAATAACATCGGGGAGAGGATACAACCTTGTCTCACTCCCTTCCCAACCACTGCTTCGCTTTCGTGTCCCTCGACTCTAATAACTGCCATCTGGTTTCTGTACAAATTGTAAATAGCCTTTCGCTCCCTGTATTTTACCCCCGCCACCTTCAGAATATGAAAGAGAGTATTCCAGTCAACATTGTCAAAAGCTTTCTTTAAGTCTACAAATGCTAGCTTCTAAGATAAATCGTTGGGTCAGTATTGCCTCACGTGTTCCAATATTTCTACGGAATCCAAACTGATCTTCCCCGAAGCTTGTTTCTACTATTTCTTCCATTCGTCTGTAAAGAACTCGCGTTAGTATTTTCCAGCCGTGACTTATTAAACTGATAGTTCGGTAATTTTCGCATCAGTCAACACCTGCTTTCTTTGGGATTGGAATTATTATATTCTTCTTGAAGTCTGAGGGTATTTCCCCTGTCTCATATATCTTGCTCACCAGATGGTAGATTTTTGTCAGGACTGGCTCTCCCAAGGCTGTCAGTAGTTCTAATAGAATTTTGTCTACTCCCAGGGCCTTGTTTCGACTCAGGTCTTTCAGTGTAATGTCAAACTCTTTACGCAGTATCATATCTCCCATTTCATTTTCATCTACATCCTCTTCGATTTCCATAATCTTGTCCTCAAGTACATCACCCTTGTATAGACTCTCTATATACTCCATCCACATTTCTGCTTTCCCGTATTTGCTTAGAGCTGGGTTTCCATCTGAGATCTTGATATTCATACAAGTGGTTCTCTTTTCTCCGAAGGTCTCTTTAATTTTCCTGTGGGCAGTATCTATCTTACACCTGGTGAGATAAGCCTCTACATCCTTACACTTGTCCTCTAGCCATCCCTGCTTAGAAATTTTGCACTTCCTGTCGATCTCATTTTTGAGGCATTTGTATTACTTTTGCCTACTTCATTTACTGCATTTTTATATTTTCTCCTTTCATCAATTAAGTTCAATATTTCTTCTGTTTCCCAAGGATTTCTAGTAGCCCTCGTCTTTTTACCTACTTTATTCTCTGCTGCCTTCACTACTTCAGCCCTCAAAGCTACCCATTCTTCTTCCACTGTATTTCTTTCCCCCATTCTTGTCAATTGTTCCCTTATGCTCTCCCTGATACTGTGTACAACCTCTGGTTTAGTCAGTTTATCCAGGTCCCATCTCCTGAAATTCCCACCTTTTTGCAGTTTCTTCAGTTTTAATCTACAGTTCATAACCATTAGATTGTGGTCAGAGTCCACATCAGCCCCTGTAAATGTCTTACAATTTAAAACCTGGGACCTAAATCTCTGTCTTACCATTATATAATCTATCTGAAACCTGTCAGTATCTCCAGGCTTCTTCCATGTATACAACCTTCTTTTATGATTCTTGAACCAAGTGTTAGCGATGATTAAGTTGTGCTCTGTGCAAAATTCTTCCAGGCGGCTTCCTCTTTCATTTCTTCCCCCCAATCCATATTCACCTACTACGTTTCCTTCTCTCCCTTTTCCTACTACCGAATTCCAGTCACCCATCACTATTAAATTTTCGTCTCCCTTCACTATCTGAATAATTTCTTTTATTTCATCATACATTTCTTCAACTTCTCCGTCATCTGCAGAGCTAGTTGGCATATAAACTTCTAATACTGTAGTAGGCGTGGGCTTCGTGTCTATCTTGGCCACAATAATGCGTTCACTATGCTGTTTGTAATAGCTTATCCGCACTCCTATTTTTTTATTCATTATTAAACCTACTCCTGCATTACCCCTATTTGATCTTGTATTTGTAAACCTGTATTTCCCTGACCAAAAGTCTTGTTCCTCCTTCCACCGAACTTCACTAATTCCCACTATCTACATCTACATCTACATTTATACTCCACAAGCCACCCAACGGTGTGTGGCGGAGGGCACTTTACGTGCCACTGTCATTACCTCCCTTTCCTGTTCCAGTCGCGTATGGTTCGCGGGAAGAACGACTGTCTAAAAGCCTCCGTGCGCGCTCTAATCTCTCTAATTTTACATTCGTGATCTCCTCGGGAGGTATAAGTAGGGGGAAGCAATATATTCGATACCTCATCCAGAAACGCACCCTCTCGAAACCTGGCGAGCAAGCTACACCGCGATGCAGAGTGCCTCTCTTGCAGAGTCTGCCACTTGAGTTTATTAAACATCTCCGTAACGATATCACGGTTACCAAATAACCCTGTGACGAAACGCGCTGCTCTTCTTTGGATCTTCTCTATCTCCTCCGTCAAACCGATCTGGTACGGATCCCACACTGATGAGCAATACTCAAGTATAGGTCGAACGAGTGTTTTGTAAGCCACCTCCTTTGTTGATGGACTACATTTTCTAAGGACTCTCCCAATGAATCTCAACCTGGTACCCGCCTTACCAACAATTAACTTTATATGATCATTCTACTTCAAATCGTTCCGCACGCATACTCCCAGATATTTTACAGAAGTAACTGCTACCAGTGTTTGTTCCGCTATCATATAATCATACAATAAAGGATCCTTCTTTCTATGTATTCGCAATACATTACATTTGTCTATGTTAAGGGTCAGTTGCCACTCCCTGCACCAAGTGCCTATCAGCTGCAGATCTTCCTGCATTTCGCTACAATTTTCTAATGCTGCAAATTCTCTGTATACTACAGCAGCACCCGCGAAAAGCCGCATGGAACTTCCGACACTATCTACTAGGTCATTTATATATATTGTGGCACGCCAGAGGTTACTTTAACGTCTGTAGACGTCTCTCCATTGATAACAACATGCTGTGTTCTGTTTGCTAAAAACTCTTCAATCCAGCCACACAGCTGGTCTGATATTCCGTAGGCTCTTACTTTGTTTATCAGGCGACAGTGCGGAACTGTATCGAACGCCTTCCGGAAGTCAAGAAAAATAGCATCTACCTGGGAGCCTGTATCTAATATTTTCTGGGTCTCATGAACAAATAAAGCGAGTTGGGTCTCACACGATCGCTGTTTCCGGAATCCATGTTGATTCCTACATAGTAGATTCTGGGTTTCCAAAAACGACATGATACTCGAGCAAAAAACATGTTCTAAAATTCTACAACAGATCGACGTCAGAGATTTAGGTCTATAGTTTTGCGCATCTGCTCGACGACCCTTCTTGAAGACTCGGACTATCTGTGCTCTTTTCCAATGATTTGGAACCCTCCGTTCCCTTTTTTAAAGTCCGCCCCGGTAGCTGAGTGGTGAGCGTGACAGACTGTCAATCCTAAGGGCCCGGGTTCGATTCCCGGCTGGGTCGGAGATTTTCTCCGCTCAGGGACTGGGTGTTGTGTTGTCCTAATCATCATCATTTCATTCCCATCGACGCGCAGGTCGCCGAAGTGGCGTCATATCGAAAGACCTGCACAAGGCGAACGGTCTACACGACGGGAGGCCCTAGCCACACGACATTTCCATTTCCATTTTTCCCTTTTTAAATTTTCTAACCTGCCTGCCCGATTAAGGGATCTGACATTCCACGCTCCGATCCGTAGAACGCCAGTTTTCTTTCTTTTGATAACGACGTCCTCCTGAGTAGTCCCCTCCCGGAGATATGAATGGGGGATTATTTTACCTCCGGAATATTTTACCCAGGAGGACGCCATCATCATTTAACCATACAGTAAAGCTGTATGCCCTCGGGAAAAATAACGGCTGTAGTTGCCCCTTGCTTTCTGATTATAATTTACTAACACTAAAAATGCTTTTTATCCGAATAAACATCTCGGAGCAGATGTGGACCCAGTTCAACTATCGATCGAATTAATTTAAGAGAACATTCCTGTAATTACCTCTGCATCAGATGTTAGTGCAAGCCCATGGTTACTCAATACCATCATCTCGTGAAATCGTACTTTAATTAAATCGATGAAAGGAACGACGTAGACGCAAAGCGAGGACATTTTCTTTTAACTTCAAGATTATTATCTAACCCGAAAGGTCACAAGGATTGTACTCAAAACAGCTTAATGTTACGAGATTAACGTTGTGCTCTCAGCATAAGACCTGTTCCCTAACGGTGATCTGAAAATCATATAAAGTGAAAACATTCTGGCCAAAAAGATACCTGCTAGCTAAAGCCGATCACGAATCACAAACAATTCGTAATAAAACTGTCTGTCCCACATTGAAACACGACTTTCAGTCTGCTACTCGTTCGATAACATTGCCTAAGGTTGTAAAGTAAAGAATCACACTGCCTTGTTCTCCAGAACAGACACATAGTGAGGAGCTATATATATCGGTATAATAACTCCATAAATAGAAGCTCATTTCTGATTTCATGCATTGCTCTCTCTTCTCAGTACGTGTCAAAGCAGCCATGCTCTTAAGCACAACACATTACACATGAGAGAATCACAACTTCACTTTAGGGCAGCCCATACCGAATGGACTGATCTAGAAGCTTTGTTCTCCTCCGTGACAGGTAAACCATGTGGGGCCACCACTCCCTTGTGAGACAGTGTCCAAAGCCACACACGCCTCAAAGACCTCTAGCACAGACGCGAATATGCGGAAGTCGATGAATGTCCCACAGACATAATAGCAAACACGACTCCAGGGATGACGCCACGTAAAAACAGAATATGTGGAAGATCACCAACTGTAACGGACACCTTTCAGCAAACAGCAGCTATGACAATTTCCGATACTTATGATGATAATTATGTGTCACCCTGAAAAATGAGTTAATGGGAATCAATCATTTATATTTGTATTCATTTAAAAGAGGTATAGAGTTCATGTCGTTAAGGAGAGCATTTGTATTCATTTCATCACTTTATCAACCCCTATATGCTTGAAAAATCTGCGAGTATTATAACCATGTAAGTGGAATTATTTCCAGGAAACTATTACCTAATTTAGTCAGCGAACAAAGTGATTAAGACTGTTACTAAGGAAGGTTTACATGTATTTTATTGAATATTTGCACATTTTCGTTATGTTTGTTCAACGTGCCCGAATAACAACGAAATATCTTCGTTTTAGACAATTGTGACATTTGTGGAAAGTAAAAAATTTATTCTACTTCAATCTGCAAGCATCTGAATCCATGATATTACGGTCTATAAACTATTCAATTCCATATTCTGATTTTATTTTTGAGAATCTTACTAAATTCCAGCATATCTCAGTTGCATCAATGCTACCCGTAATTCCATCAACACACTCTTAAAGAAAGTTTAAATTCTTTTGTCTTGTCTGCTTGCCAATTAAAATGTGATGAATTTTTAATTGCGAAAAAAGTTTGCTTGAGAAAAGTTTTCGCATTGTAATTTTTAGCTTAAAATATACGAAGGGGAAAGACAAATACAAATGTAATAACCCACCGCTAATGGAAAATGTCAGCAACTGATGCACGAAACGAAAGTTATACACACAACAAAAATTTTTTCCTTCACCTCGGGTCCGAGAGTTCCGTAACCAGCAGAGAAAATTGGAATATAGATCAACATAAACATCATTTCCGCTCTTTTTATTGCTCATGAAAGCCACACATTGCATGTTGTACCACCAAACACCGAGATCTTCCAAGGTGGTGGTCCAGGTTGCTGTACACACTGGTACCTCTAACACCCAGTAGCACGCCCGCTTGCATTGATGCATGCCTGTATTCGACGTGGCATACTATCCACGAGTTCATCAAGGCGCTATTGGTCCAGATTGACCCACTCCTCAACGGCGATTTGGCGCAGATTCCACAGAGTGGTTGGTGGGTCACGTTGTCCATAAACAGCCCTTCTCAATCTATCCAAGTCATGTTCGGTGAGGTTCATGTCTGGAGAACATGCTGGCCACTCTAGTCGAGCGATTTCGTTGTCCTGAAGGAAGTCATTCACAAAATGTCCATCAAGATGGGAGCGCGAATTGTCGTCCATGAAGAAAAATGCCTCGTCAATATGCTGCCGATATGGTTGCACTATCGGCCGGAGGATGGCATTCACGTATCGTACAGTCGTTACGGCGCCTTCCATGACCACCAGTGGCGTACCTCGGCCCTACATAATGCCACCCCAGAACAGCAGGGAACCTCCAACTTGCTGTACTTGTTGGACAGTGTATCTAAGCAGTTCAGCGTGACCAGGTTGCCTCCAAACACGTCTCCGACGATTGCATGGTTGAATGTATATGCGACACTCACCGGTGAAGAGAACGTGATGCCAACCCTGAGCGGTCCATTCAGCATGTTGTTGAGCCCATCTGTATCGCGCTGCATGTTGTCGTGGTTACAAATATGGATTTCGCCATGGATGTCGGGAGTGAAGTTGCGCATCATGGAGCCTATTAAGCACAGTTTCAGTCGTAACACGACGTCCTGTGGCTGCACGAAAAGCATTATTCAACATGGTGGCGTTGCTGTCAGGGTTCCTCCGAGCCATAATCCGTAGGTAGCGGTCATCCACTGCAGTAATAGCCCTTGGGCTGCTGAATGAGGCATGTCATCTCTCTTTACCTCCTCCATGTCCGAACAACATGACTTTGGCTCACTCTAAGAGGCCTGGACACTTCGCTCGTTGAGAGCCCTGCCTGAAACGAAGCAACAATGCGAACGCGACCGAACCGCGGCATTGACCGTCTAGGGATGGTTGAACTGCAGACAATATGAGTCGTGTACGTCGTTCTTGGTGGTGTGACTGGAACTGATCGGTTTTCAGATCCCCTCCGTCTAATAGGTCCTGATCATGCATCTCTAATCGGGTTTAGTGACGTATCTGAGCAGTCAAAGGGACTGTGTCTGTGATATAATATCCACAGTCGACGTCTTCAGGAAACCAGGGTGATGCAAAACTATTTTTGATGTGTGTATATGACTATTACATTAACGTCAATGACATGTCACTAAACAGTGTTACAACACAGAAAAATTTTATAAACGTACCATGCTCGATATGGAACACAAGCTGAACAACTAGTGAATATACCATTAATAATCGTATCATGCGATAACTTGTCATAATCGGTGTAAATTGTATGAGTGTCTAGCAGAACTAAATTGACTGTTACCCAATCATAGCCAAACATAACTGGACAATGCACACAATGTCACAGGCGAAAGTAACATCTGGTAGCCGGAAGGTGGTGAGAACACTTTTACAATTACACAGACTGACATATAAAAAGAATGATAAGTAATATTGTTAAAATTATGTGTAGAAAGAACACTGTAACAATTAAAAATATTTAACAATTAAGTAGGAAACACTGAAACCAGAAAATGAAATCAGTCTTACAAGGAAACTGGTCTGTTGCAATAACAAGACAAGAGAATTAAAAAGCCTCATATGGCTATCACACCGTACTAAAAAATCTCATTAATAACTAGATAGAGTAGACAACTATTACATGTGGGACGCCTCCTCCAGTGATGTGATAGCGGTCTGGGTTCCAGTGGAACATGCTGGCGCTACTAGGTGGCGGAAGCTGGGAGTGGAAGCGCCAGTCCTCAAGTCGGAAATATTGGGTTTGTTGTCAGTAGAACTTGCCACAAACTTCTGTTTCAGTTAGGCAAAAATTATAACGATAATATTTCTGATTAAGCTCTTTCTGCTCTCTTAATACTCGATCATGGGCCTGTCTTCGTACAGCTGCACACTTTTATTGTTCTTTGAGTCCATTAGGCGTATCACGCAAGCCTTCCTAGTTGTGTGGACGATCCTGTACCTTCTGACCCTCTGTAGCAATCCCTAAAGTTGTCCTATTTTACGAACGAGTATGTATGTTAAAGCAATCATAGAAAGAATACGCTGTCTAGCCGACATTGTTGTAGTCGCAGCCATTTCAGATCATCTTGTAAATTCCTGAGTTGTTAAACTTATTTTGTTTTGGGCCTGTTCATCGCTGTAAGTGTGTCCTAAACGAATTTGCTGTCTAAAAATTAAACCTATCATCAATCTCACGAAAACATTCCAAGATTTATTGTTGTTGTGATATTTGACTGTTGTTGCTTGTAAATGTAAATTTAGTTTTAATTTTATGTTTTTTACTATTATTAGCCTTATTAAGTCTTATTATTATTATTATTATTATTATTATTATTATTATTATTATTATTATATGTAAATTTTTAAATTTTTCTGTACAGTTAGTAACATCGAATATTTTATCTAATGTCCAATGTAGTTTGTGTAGTGATACTAGTTTCTTTTTCGATTTCATCCTTCTGTAATGGAAGACACAGTATTCGATGAAACATTGAATGGGAAAAAGCTTTTTCATATAGTTGTGGCTGAGAGGAATGGGCATTAATAATTATGTCAGTATATGGTGTTCTCTTATGTATACACAATATATGCCTATTGATTGTCATATCTAAATAGCTTGCTTAGTAGTCCTGTTCTATTTCCAAAATGAATATTATTCTAGGATACATAGCATTTAATAGTGATGTGTGATTATTTAAGTCACTCTCGTTGCTTTAAATAAAATTGAGACTAAATCTATGTATCGATTGTAATATACTCTTTTTCTTTTAAGGGTGAGCATTTTTGAAAATATTGCTTTTCTATGTCACTGATGAACATTTCTGCCGAATGCCAGCCAGATTGTTGCCCATGCAAGCCCACCTGTCTGATGATAAATTTTTGCAATTAAAACCATAATAGTTACAGCATAATTACAAGTCAAGTAATGAAACCTATTGAGTGACTATCAGTATTAAGCTTTTTGTGAAAGTGTATATTGTCCTTATCAATATGCAGACACTTTTCTCTCTGAACAGTAGAACATAAATTATGTCTAATGATACTAATTTCGCATTATTAGGTATTTTAATATCCATCAATTTTTAGCGAGTTCGTAATTGTTTTTGTATTAAGAGTAATGGAATGTAGTCACTTCTTACAGCGTTTTATTCAGTATTAAACTTGTAATTGCGACAATTTTCCTTTCATATGAACTTTAATCTGCGACCTTCATTGAGGGACACTGGGATTCATCATATTGATCAATCTCTTTTCTTCTGTAGAATTCTAAACGGTATTATCAAGTTTACTTCTGAAATTATTGTGGAACATCAGTGTCTCTTCATCTCGATAGTACCATTGCAATTAAAAAAAGAATTTATTCACTGTCACAAACATTCACTGCGATATTACATTTGTATACATTTGTGACTGCAGCCTTTTCTGTTACAACGTGGTTATTGAGCATTCTTAACGTTAAAAGGTCTTTATTAGATAACAAATGTATAGGTAGCAAGTTCTATGGATTTATAGCAGTTTTCGTAGGATGTAACTTACATTTTTTAGCTATTTCTTTTGCTACTATGTCTCAGCATTTATTTAACTCGTTTTACCAGGCCTAAGTAAAGGAAAAACACTGACATTCAAGCCTTCGTCAAGAAATTCCTGTTAATCTTTTGATTAGGTAATTTGAGTCAAATCAAGTACTCAGTTGTAAAAGTGAGCAGTTTTCTAGGCCTGTTTTTCATTAGCTGCTTTAAGTTCTGTGAGCAAATTAGCGATCCTCCTTTCAAGCCTCTTATGAGCAGGTTTATGGCACCTAGTCACATAGTGATCATTGTTAGCTGCAAGAAAGTTTATTTCATCATGTAACAAGACGTTCTGTGATGGAAGTTCTATTCCCACAGCTTTCTTCGTTACCATGCATTTATTCTTATAAGATTCACGTATTTATAATTTTACCCAGAAGTGTTCAGTTTTAGTTTCTGCAGTCTTAGCTAGTGGGGATGTATCACTAACCTCACTTAATGACTTATTTAGAGGTGATGCCCAATTTAGGACACTTCTTGCCAAAAATGATATTCGATGATTCATTCGCGATTTTGTGTTCAATTTTGAGTAGCTTGTTTAGATTACTTATTATTCAAATATGCAGATTATTAGTAGTACTTGACATTTAGGGGAAATGAGAAAGTAAACTCACGTAACTTAAAAAATGTTCTTACAAAAAACTTTTAAATTGCCCCAATTGTGTACACACATAAAACTTATAATATGACCATGCTTTAGACTAGTTTCAGCTGTCAATGAAATCATTCTCAGATCTGTGAAGAAGCACAAAAAATGGACAATCTTCTCACTGATTAGTCTCCAAGCTTAAAATGTCTGACAGGAAAACATAAATACAAAGGCCATAACATACATGAAAAAAACAAATACAAAGGTAATAACCTACCACTCTTGGTAAAAGGTTCAGCATATGACACGCAGAACGAACATCATATATAAATACTTGTGTAACACAGACTTATCATTACAAAAATGGGCTTCCAATAGGCAGTAGTCTAGCTTGGCAAAAATTTTTGTGAACGACATACAAATGAAATTATTTCAAAAATACGCCTCCTGAAAAAGGCACATTTAGATGATTTCAAATTTTATTTATAGGTAATGAGGTGGACTTCAACAATTTTGCATCATTATTAAGTGTTTTGCATATTAAAATTATTTTTACTTTGGAAACAGCTCAATGAACTATTTACAGTTGACCAACACTAGGAAAATGGCAAGCACAAGTTTAGTATATTTAGTAGACTAACATATACTGTTGTGGTTATTATTGCCTATTCCTCTCATCCACAGCGCTAGAAAAATCTTGCATGACAACTTCATTTGCCATTAGAGTAGGATGAAATCAATAAAGAATGTAGTGTCCTTAAACAAATTTCATTGCCCAATGGATATAAAATTTCCAGTGTGATTAAATGTACCAAAAATTACAACAATAAAAATAATAATAATATTAATCTACCTAAAAATAATAGCAATTATTATGGAAGAGCTTAATTTACAGTTATGGCATGTGACAGTTTCCACAAAAAAGTCGAGAGTTTTCCTAAGATGAGTACAAACTATTACATGATATGGTTATTAATGGTACATCTGGTTTTTGGTCAACTCATGTCCCATATGAGCATGGTAAGTTTATAAATTTTTTCCTTTGGCACAACACTGTTTAGTTGAATGTCATTAAAGTATATGTAATATATGACGTTCGTTCTGCATGCCGTACGATATTTTTAATATGAGTGATTTTGTGTCGGTGTTTTCTCTTCAAACACATCACATTTCGAGATTAATCTGTAAATAATTATCCTATGATCACTTTTTCCTGCATTTTTACTGTTTATTTGCAGCTCTGAAGATGTTAGCATTGAAATCAAACTAGTCTAGTGATTATTGTCCTTAAACATATTTCATTGGCCAATCGCTATAAAATTTCCAGTGTTATTAAATGTACCAAAAATTATAGCAAGAAAAATAACAATAATATTACTCTACCTAAAAATAATAGCAATTATTAGGCAAGAGCTTAAATTACAGTTATGGCATATGACAGTTTCCACAAAAAAGTCAAGAGTTTTCCTAAGATATGTACAAACTATTACATGATGTTATTAGTGGTACATCCGGTTTTTGTTCAATTTGTGTCCCACATGAGCATGGTAAGATTATAAATTTTTTCTTTGGCAAAAAAATGTTTAGTTGAATGTCATTCACGTTTATGTAATACATGACGTTCGTTCTGCACGCCATATGATATTTTTAAGATGAGTGATTTTGTATCGGTGTCTTGCCTTCAAACACATCAAACTTCGATATTAATCTGTAAATAATTATCCTATGATGACTTTTTTTCTGCTTTTTTTGCTGCTTATTCGCAGCTCTGAAGATGTTAGCATTGAAATCTGAAACTATCTAGTGATTATTTTTTCATTTTTGTATATGTTTGCGATCTAGGCAACTAACAGATATTTGAAAATAGATTTTTTTAAATTTTATGAAATTACATAAGATTGCTTTTTCCTTCACTGGAGATGTCAGGCATTACCAACTAGAAGAGATGATATGTGCTATTGTATACCAAGGAGGCGTAATTTTGAATCTTGTAATGTAGCTATCATATCGATGCTGCAGGGAAAAGTATTTGAAATAATATGTCGGTTTCTTGCGAAAATCATATGAAGTTAATTTTAGTTAACTGCTACTGCTGTGACATCCTTTTTGTCAACGACCATCTAATATTGTAATAATGTTAGAAGATAACCATACTTGTTTTACATAGACTGAAGTGAAGTAGATGAAGACAGTTTGAGCATCGTATGTGACAAGATACTACTGAACATTAGACTGTCCAACTGAACTTTGAAACCGTTATCAAGTTTGTCATATATAAATATAATAATCAGAGGAATAAAATACATTGCTGTCAGTCTTTTACTTAAAATGTGAAACAGGATACATTGCATCAATTGATTCTCATTGAAGCATGGAAAATGTGCTTTTTCGGAAATCAGTTCCTGTTTCAAATGATACCTACAATGTTTCTACAAGATAACTTCGTGGGAGTAAGGGTTAATTTGAACCATACTGTGTGAGATTTTTCTTATTTACAACTATCTTATTGTACAGATACTTTTCTGTAAACATCCCCCAATCAGTGCCTTAGTGTAGGTCAACGTCTGTTAACTGACTTAAATGCTAATTGTTGAGAGGAATAGTGGCTGTGTGAACTTCAATAATGAAACTGCCATTTCTGATTCTGGGAAAAGGCAGCTTCCCACATTTAAGTTAATTATTAGTTATTAACTTGAATGTGGATAAATACAACTGTAATGTAAAATATAAAAATGTGCTTTTGATGCTGTTTCCTCTTATTTACCCCTTCTTTGATTGGGGACTAATTTATACACATTACTAAATTATATTTAAGTCAATAAAATTAATTTAAATTAGTCATATTGCTTACTTTCGCTGATTTATTTGCCAATTCCATAATTTTTCCCTTAAAAAAGGTAGTGATTTATGAATTAACAAGCTGCTTCTTCGACTCATGACTACGACCTGTCAGTAATTCCTAACATTTAAAAAATAGAGTTAGATTTTCAAACAGGAAAAGAAAACAGTTTTGAGTCTGACTTATGATGGTTTAAATACAACAGCACACTCTTAGATTCTGTTCTAAGTGGGCTGCTTATGTGTTGGCAGCGCTGTGTAGCACTTTGCATTGGATCTCTGACTGCGCTTTCTTTGTAAGAGACTCTGTGGCTGGCCGGACTCGTTGTTGGAAGTTAATCACCAGTAGTATTGGGCAGTTGGAAGTTAGTCGCCAACAGTGATAGAAGTACTGCTGGGCTATTGGAGGTGAACAGTCAGCAGTGATGGATGTTAGATGTGAGAAATTAGCATCGATGGAGGGTAGACGTCTGAATTGTTAGCGTTGGCTAACGATCTGTACACGTTCGACTTGGAGATTGAATATTATTCGTGATTATATACCTTTGCACTAGATGTCAATGCCGATTTATGTTTGTGTCTGAACTGGATGTCACATTATTAAGGTAAAAAATACGTTATTTGGTTTACAACAAAATCTTTCCTTCGCTAACCACTTGCCTATTAGTAGTTCGTGGGTTTAGTAGTTAGAAACTTTCATTTAGCTGGCAGTACTGAGCTCGCTGTATTGCAGTAGTTCGCGTAATGAAGATTTTTGTGAGGTAAGTGCTTAATGAAGTGCATGGTTATTGTTAAGATTTCTTTTTAGTCAGTGCCATTCTTTTGAATTAATTATTTGAAGTCAGGTTATCCTTTTTTGGAGCAGTAATAGAATATTGTGGGTCAGTGTTGACATGATACGAATAAGTAAAGAGAAAGTAGGTTCACCTGCATTCAATTTCACTCAGCAGTTTAAGTAAAATATTTAATAAAGAAGTTTCGCTGTCTGCAGGTACATCAAAAGCTGCCAACATGGGCATTAATATTGTTAGTGGGAGCGGGCGGCTTTATCGTGCACGTAATTCTGTCAAAGCGCCTCACCCGTGCTGTAAGTTGTTCGGCGTTTAGTGGTGGTCTCCGGCAGCAGCCACCGAGGAACAAAAGGCCCGTACGAAGTCACCGCAGGAAACGTGCCAGAGCGGACGGTGAGGCCAATGGACGTGGTGGAGAGCCTGTAAAGAAAGGTTCCTATGAGAGGGAGCAGCCGGAGCCAGATCGAAAGGCGTGATCGCATTTGCCACTGGCGAACATCGATAACTTATGCATGAGCGGCGAGTATCGATAAGGCGATGCGCACAACCGCTGCCTTCGTAGGTTGAGCAGGGGATGTCGCGAAGGTGTGCGGAAGGTGTGTATATGAGCTGGCGGTCAGAGATCAAGAACTTGTCATGCAGTAAATACGCTGCCCACTCGTCCTGCATTCTATTACATTAGTGGATAAGTTCGTAGCGTTTTAATTTTAAATGTTGGCATTACGGTTGCTATGGGTTTATTTATGAACTGTCGTGTTTTTTCTGTAGTTTGCTGTTGGTGTTTGAGTTTATACATTGTCATTTGGAGATAGTGAGTGGAGCTATGAACGCTAGAAAATGGAGGGCCAATATGAGAAATGAAAACATTTCGGACATATTGTTCCGTTTGAGTTCAGCAGGAAGGGGTGACAGCGGCGTGGAGGCAGCCACAAACATATGCAACGTGTGTGGGGATAATGCCACTGGACAGAACACGACAAGAAAATGGTTTTCTCGGTTTAATGAGGATTGTTTCGACGTTAGTGACTCTCTACGTCCAGAAAGATCTTCGAGGTTCGACAGAGATCGTTTAAACACATTAACCCAAGCCAGTGCAGTCGAAAACTGGCAAATGTGATTAAATGTGATCATTCAACAATCGTGAGATGTGCATGTGCAGCGCACTCTCTATGCCAAAATTACAAACATCAGCAGGTGTCACATATGCTTGCTCCTCATCTGTTGCCTTGTGAACAACACCGACCATTCCTACCTTATATCGTTACTGGTGACGAGAACTCTGTTTGATTGTCATCAATTGGCTCGTGAACATTACCGACCCGACCATTCCTTTCCTGTATCGTTACTGGTAACGAGAACTCTGCTTGCTCGTCATCAATTGGCTCGTGAACAACACCGACCATTCCTATCGTGCATCGTTACTGGCGACGAAAGATGGTGTCTTTACGCTAACATACGGCAAAGGATAGAAGGAGCCCCAACAAAGCAGAAACTTCCCGTCCAAAGACCTGTGCGTATCCACAAAATATAATGTTACGCATCTGGTGGGAGAGCTACGGTGTAGTGCGCTACGAATTGTCCCAGAGGTGTATCAATAACTGCTTGCGTTTATTATCAGCAACTGAGACGTCTGACAGACGCAGTCCAGGAACAATGACCAAGAAGACAGCATGAAGTGATGCAACTCCACGATAAAGCCATTCCGCATTCTGCTAGACTAGGGGTCTCCAAACTTTTTAGTCCGCGGGCCACATTGACTCCCCCACGAAGTCATAAGGGCCAAGATCTACCTAGTGGGATTAAACCACCCTAGCACTCCATGATCACCGTAATGCAAGGCTAAAGCAAAGATGAAACCGCAAAAATCTAAGATTGTGGTAATAGCTAGCACTGAAACGAACTACGATTTTTATGCTGGCTTAGCTGCGGTAAAGTTCTGACCCGTTTTTTTTTTAACTCCGAACAGTAAATGAAATTTTTTTGAAAGAAAGGAATCGCCCTCTGGCTGAGTTACAGAACGGTGAGTGGTTATGGAAGCTTAACCAAACATATGAATGACCTTAATTTAAAATTGCAAGGTGAAAACCAGCTTCTGCCTGATTTATACACGCATGTTAAGTCCTTTCGACAAAAGATGTTTCACTCTCAGTTGAACAAAGTATGCTTCACGCATTTTAATACATGCCAGACATTCAGTCAGAAAACTGAGATTCCGTTTCCTGTAACTTTCGCAGTTGTAGCTTTGGGCACTTTAAAAATTAATTTTGAATCACGTTTTTCAGTTATCGATGCAAATTCAAACGATATCAAGATATTTAAAAATCCCTTTGACGTCGATAGAGAAGCGTTACCCGCAGAACTTCAGTTTGAAATGATTGATTTGCAATGTAGCGACTTTTTTAAAGAAAAACATTCGTAGTCAACATTACTGGAACTTTATAAGTGTCTTCCATCCACACAGTTTCCAAATTTACATACATTTGCCAGTGGGTTTTTTTTTTCGCTTTTGGCACTACTTATTAGTGTGAAAAAACTTTCTCCAAAATGAAACATGCAAAAAGTATTTACAGATCAAAATTAAGTGATGAGCATTTGAAGTCGCTGATGATTATCTCTACCAGTAAACTTGATGCACAACTGGAGGTAATTGCGAAAGGAAAGCTACAGCTACATAAAAGTCACTAATTATCAGTAAGATGTTAAATTTCTTTACGCAAATACTCTAACACCGTGAGTTTTCAAGATATAAATTAATTACAGTTATTTTTATACATCAGTTGCGACTAAAATATTCAATATCATTATGCACACCAGGTATTGTATTTTTTTTTAAATTGCCTTTAAATAAAAATATTTTATACGATTTACTTGCTATGGGTATTTTACAACGTAATCAAAAGAAAGTGAAACCTCGCTTAAGAAGCATCTTACATAATGATTGATTACTAAGGCTAGTCGCCGAAGTGGTGTCCATTTGAAAGACTTGCACCAGACTCGTGAGTAGAATAAAATGCAAACAATTGTTTTACCTAAAATGTTTTCGCCAAACTAGTCTGTTAACCGTCCTTTTTTTTCACTGTCGCACGGAGAATGGTCTGTCTGTTTATTGTGGATAGCCACAAGTTTAACCATGATCTTCCGCTTTGTAAAGATAGAGCTCCGACAATGTCGCGGTGTATTGGTCGCGATAGACCTCGAAACTCAATTGTTGCCAGTATAGGTACCACCCCAAATATTTGGCTGGCCGGATACCGGGGATGTGCGGCCAGCTTAACGCGGGCCGGTTTGCCGTCCCGTGCAGGCCGTTTTCGGCCCGCGGGCCGTAGTTTGGAGACCCCTGTGCTAGACTGACAAAAGGCACTATACAGAAGTTGAGTTGGGAAGTCATTCTGCAACTCATCTTACTCGCGTGATGCTGCGACTTCAGATTTTCACTTTTTCCGCTATCGAATAACATTCGAAGAACTTCCTTTCCGGATGAAAATGTTCTCCGAATATGACTCGACGAATTCTTCGCCTCAAAACCCCGTGATTTCCACTATCGATGAATGAGAAATTTAATCCACCGTTGGCAGTCTGTTGTAAATAGTGCAGGAGAGCATATTATTGATGACAAAATACCCTGTTACGTATATTTATCGCGTTTCTTAAACTTCGGGAAAAACACTACTAACTTGAGCACCAAACTAATACGTGCTACATCACTCTGTAAATAACAGTGGCTTCGTTCCCAAATGTAGGAGAATGTCTACAGATGTATAAGTTAGTGTTAACCAGATACATAAATGAATAAGGGAACTAACTAGAGCGGAAGCCGAACTTGTGGCTAATGAAATGGAGTGAATGTTGGAGTTTCAATAACCACGACAACTATGGGTATTTTACAACGTAATCAAAAGAAAGTGAAACCTCGCTTAAGAAGCATCTTACATAATGATTGATTACTAAGGCTAGTCGCCGAAGTGGTGTCCATTTGAAAGAGAAAAGGAAAGTCTGTAATTCGACATTAGGAGGGGGGGAGGAGTCAAGATTGATCAGTGTGTTAAACATGGTGGAGGAACTCGAGAACGTATACTTCAAGACTGTAATGTGTGGAACTTCTACAGGGCTGCTGTTGTTTGGAGCTCGAGGGCAGTGAGAGGTGTGAGCAGTTACTGTTCTGTTTCAAAACTGAGTTAATCTTGTTTACGTACGGTACGCCTTGCCACACCTCCCGCCCCTCCCTCGCTCTTTGACAGTAATAGAATAAATTAGTGATTGACTGCGGGGCGGTTAAGCACTGAAGAGCCAAAGAAACAGGTACACCTGCCTCATATCGTGTAGAGCCCCAGCAAGCACGCAGAATTGCCGCAACACGACGTGGCGTTGACTCGAATAATGTCTGAGGTAGTGTTGGAGGGAACTGCCACCATGATTCATGCAGTGCTGTCCATAAATACATAATCGTACAAGGAGGTGGTTATCTCTACTGAACAGCACGCATCAAGTCACCCAGATATGTTCAATAATGTTCATGTCTGGGGAGTTTGAAGGCCCGCGAAAGTGTTTAAACTCAGGAGAGTGTTCCTGGAGCCACTCTGTAGCAATTAAGAACTTGTGGAATGTCGCGTCCTGCTGGAATTGCCCAAGTCCGTCGGAATGCACAATGGACATGAATGAACGCAGGTGATCAAACAGGATGCTTACGTACGGGTCACCTGTCAGAGTCGTTACTAGGCGTATCAGGGATCCCATATCACTCCAACTGCACACGCTCCACACCATTACAACACCATTGTAGAGCCTCCACTAGCTTGAAGATTTACTTGCTGACATACAGGGTCCATGGATTCATGAGATCGTCTCCACACCCCGTACATGTCCATCCACTCGATACAATTTCAATCGAGACTCGTCCGACCAGGCAACACGTTTCAATTCATCAACAGCCCAAAGTCGGTGTTGACTGGCCCAGGTGAGACGTAAAACTGTGTGTCGTGCAGCCCATCAAGGGTACACGTATGGGCCTTCGGCTCCGAAAGCCCATATCGATTATGTTTCGTTGATTGGTTCGCACGCTGACACTTGTTGATGGCCCAGAATTGAAATCTGCAGCAATGTACGGAAAGGTTGCAGTTCATCAGATTGAACGATTCTCTTCAGTTGTCGTTGGTCCCGTTCTTTCAGGATCTTTTTCCAGCCGCAGTGATGTCGGAAATTTAATGTTTTACCGGATTCCTGATATTCACGGTACACTCGTGAGATGGTCGTACGGAAAGATCTCCATTTCATCGCTACCTCGGAGATGCTGTGTCCCATCGCTCGTGCGCCGACTGTAACAGCCCGCTCAGACTCACTTTTATCTTTATAACCTGCCATTGTAGCAGCAGTAACCGATCTAACAACTGCGCCAGACGCTTGCCGTCTTATACAGGGTGTTACAAAAAGGTACTGCCAAACTTTCAGGAAACATTCCTCACACACAAAGAAAGAAAATTTGTTATGTGGACATGTGTCCGGAAACGCTTACTTTCCATGTTAGAGCGCATATTATTACTTCTCTTCAAATCACATTAATCATGGAATGGAAACACACAGCAACAGAACGTACCAGCGTGACTTCAAACACTTTGTTACAGGAAATGTTCAAAATGTCCTCCGTTAGCGAGGATACGTGCATCCACCCTCCGTCGCATGGAATCCCTGATGCGCTGATGCAGCCCTGGAGAATGGCGTATTGTATCACAGCCGTCCACAATACGAGCACGAAGAGTCTCTAGATTTGGTACCGGGGTTGCGTAGACAAGAGCTTTCAAATGCCCCCATAAATGAAAGTCAAGAGGGTTGAGGTCAGGAGAGCGTGGAGGCCATGGAATTGGTCCGCCTCTACCAATCCATCGGTCACCGAATCTGTTGTTGAGAAGCGTACGAACACTTCGACTGAAATGTGCAGTAGCTCCATCGTGCATGAACCACATGTTTTGTCGTACTTGTAAAGGCACATGTTCTAGCGGCACAGGTAGAGTATCCCGTATGAAATCATGGCGGTGAATCGAGGAAGTACAGTACATACTGACGAAACTAAAATGAGCTCTAACATGGAAATTAAGCGTTTCCGGACACGTATCCACATAACATCTTTTCTTTATTTGTGTGTGAGGAATGTTTGCTAGCCGGCCGCGGTGGCCGAGCGGTTCTAGGCGCTTCCGTCTGGAATCGCGCGACCGCTACGGTCGCAGGTTCGAATCCTGCCTCGGGCATGGATGTGTGTGATGTCCTTAGGTTAGTTAGGTTTAAGTAGTTCTAAGTTCTAGGGGACTGATGACCTCAGCTGTTAAGTCCCTTAGTGCTCAGAGCCATTTTTTGAATGTTTCCTGAAAGTTTGGCCGTACCTTTTTGTAACACCCTGTATTGGCGTTGCCGACCGCAGTGCCATATTCTGCCTGCTTATATATTTCTGTATTTGAATAAGCACGCCTCTATCAGTTTCTCTGGCGCTTCAGTGTATATTTAAGTAACATCCACTATAACGCAAAAATATATTAAGAAAATAATGCCACCCACGTTGTACCGTAGTTTAGCGGAAATAGATCTGTAGAGAAATGAAAAGAAATAAATATTTACATCATGCAGCAGTGAATCTGGGCACTCCTTATAAATAAATTGCATATCTCAATAGCATATGATACACTATCCATCTCACACTACGGTGTGGGCTGCACAGTCTCAATGTGCTGTACTTTTTAATCATTACTGAGTTGCAATGTTCTCCTTTGCTTATAGTTCTGTTCAGCAACGTTCTCAACAATATACCGTGATCACGACGTACGACCAAAGTTCCAAATTTTTGTTTCATTAAAATCTGCCCGCCATACTTTTTGAAGTAACCGTGAAGCAATGTTCCGAGTGCGTGAATATTTCCCCGATGTTTCCTTTGTAACGAAACGTACCTCAGTTTCAAAAAGGCATATAAACGAGTAAAAGTGTTGTACCCTGAGCATCCTTCTGCTACTGCTCGTCGACGGTGTTTTGAGGGACGTGTTCTCGGCATTCAGACATCGGGAAGAACCTTTTTAAGCAGACGCAAACACGTATGTTGTGCACTGCGCACGACTGTAGCTCCCGGTCTAAGGGTATGAGAGCCTTTCGCCGCAAATTCTGGAGTGTTTGCCGACGGGAGTCAAGTAACGAAGGAAAGCCCACGTGCTGACGTGTAGCGTGCTGTGCTAACCGCATCAAAAGCGCACGTAATGAGCTCTGGCGGGCGATGAACCCACGCCGCTGCCACATCAAAGGCGCACGCCCGCTCCACACACGGTTTTTCTTTTGCGTCTGCACAACCCACAGCTCGCTTTACTCGTTTCAAGCGCGGGAGAAATTGCTCTCGAAACTGGAAACTTTGTCCACTCTCGGCAACTGTACACATCGTTACGCTCTGTGCAAGTGGAGGAAACTACATCACTACAATAGCAAGTCGTGCACGAGCATCACTTGTGGCCTTCTATATAGTACCCTTAATTTTCACGGGAATTAAATAACAATTAATTACGGAGTATCTAAATTGGAGACACTACTGCCACCAAATACTGGCATGAAGTTGAAGATTCACCATGTCACCGTACCCATCACAGTCACAACTGTTGATTCCAAAAATACAAGGCCTAATGTTAATATAACTTATAAGAAATTGACTTGGAAAAGCAGCTCACTCACTGCAGACTAAATGGAAATTAGTCAAATCTGGGAAGGGTTTTAACCCCAATTTTCTTCGACACATAGACTAGTGACTAAACACATTCAAGATATATCCTGTAAGTATGCGATGAAACTTTTTGCACACTGTTGGCTCGCTGAAGAGAATGCTAAGAAATTAGTTACGTTTTGCTACATAGAACCAGATAAGACGAATCTCTAATACACAAAACTCTTGACCATACATCTACATACATACATTTCATCATCATGAAAAGCACTGTAACAACAAAAAGCTAGTAGTCCGCCACGTACCAGTGAGTGAAAAGCCATACGGCTTTTTTTTCTGTTGTGGAGAGAGACTCAAGACTTCCCCTTCTAAAAATGCATTTCAGGGAACACCAATTACCAAAGTCCCTTAAGAATCCCTTCGGGCCCAAAAATACCTTGCGTACATCTTCAACATATAATGGGCATACAATGGGCATGCCTCAATGAAATTATTCAGATCAAATATAATGACCATACACAACAAAACCCGACAGTGCTATAATAAATTGGTCTACATTGCCGAGTTTATATTACACGATGGGCTTTTCATTTTTACAAGATACACCGAAACACGTATATTTCATAATTCTGTTGTTTAGGGGATCTTTTTAAATTTAGAATGGTGCAGTTGGACAAATATTAACATGATTCATTCTCAACCAGTGTATGAGCTGTACCTCTCTGACTGAAAAGTTAGCCACACACACAAAAAGAAAGTAAAGAAAAGAAATTATGAATTTCACACAACTTGAAAGGATTTGCTTTATCGCCTCATTTAATTACGACATTAAGTTAACACAACTCTATGAACTCCAGATAATACTGCACCCTGTAACTAGCAACTTCGAACGAACACAAAAAGGCGGCAGAAATACCTTGCTCTGTTCTTTGGTCTAGCAGGCAACTGGACGACAAACATGTCTCATGCGATACTCTTTTGTGCACAGTCAGCTAATTAGACGTATTCCTATGTGAGTTCGGTTGACCTTCGAGGAGTCTGTTGTCGATAGTCTGGTGGTCTGGGGTATGTATTTTGAGGTAATTGTTCATTCGTTGTCCTGCCTTCGACCACTGTGGATCTGCATTCAAGCTATAACGATTCCTACTGAGATCGCCACCTTCTTTTGGTTTAAGGCCTGGAGTGCTTTTGCAATCTGTTGCATTCATTTGAAACGAACATATATACTCTAGATGTCGCGGTTAAGCACAGGGAATTCTTTCGTTTTCCTTTTGCTTTCTGAATTAAAACCGGAACTCAGTTTAAGTAAATGGACCAGGGAATCGATCCATTCCACTGCAATCCGTTTCCATACTGTACTTATGTACCCTCTTTCAGCTGGCAGCAAGTCATATATATATATATATATATATATATATATATATATATATATATATATATATATATATATATATATATATATATCAGCAGGCAATGTTGTATCCTGACTCCAGTCTCTACAGATTTTTCGCTCATTCTGCAGTTCTGCTGGTTTCAGAATTTAAAAGGCGAGTTGCCAAACAGAAAATCTGGTGGAAGCGGCAGCGCAGTCAGCACTCACCTATAAAATGTTTAATAAATATCTGCTTTTTGACTCAGCGATGTTATTCCATTTGTGTGCTGAGTCGATGCTCACAGAAGTTTCAGTTTATGCAAATTGGCACATACATGTGCATGCGTGGACGATTCTTATAAGAAAGGTCGTAACTGTATGTTTTGTAATTCATTTCTGCTTTAAATAATCATTCTCGAGATTAATAATTTCAAATTTTACTTGATGTGTTCGTTTGCGCTTTGTATTACGATGGTTAACTATTATCACCACTTAATATCACCATATGCGAAATTAAATGTACCAGTCGTGAAAACGACTTCAAGCAAATAATAAGAATTGCTACCCTAAATTTAAATAGTGGCCAACAATTAGCTCTCAAATCATTATGCTCAATATTTATACCATGATCGAAGAAATCACAGATGGAAGTGCCATATTGTTACCATACATGAATCTAACACTCTTCAATCGATAACAAGGTAACATCAACAAACTACGAAGGAAAAATGAAAACATACGGATATTTTACTATAACTTTCATTTGTATAAGCAAAAATATTCACGTTATATATCATTAGTAATAATTATTTACATTCCATCTAAATTTCACTGTGTAAAAAGTGTGATGCCCATTTTCATACGTGAACAATTTAACACAATATGTGATGCATCATTTACACAGTCTGACTATTTATTTTGTTCTTTGTTTTATTTATGCACTCTGACGATGTAATTATTTAAACAAACTGACAATCTTATAACATGTAATTTGGATTCAGTGCCTTGTTATTTGAACTGCATAACTGATTATCCGTTCAAGAAATAATTTTACTGTCACAACATCTAACCGGCCTTTGTTCCAATATCTAAACACAGTCCTCTTCCTAACTTAATAGGGCGACTGTGTGTACTCAATCCCAGAAAGGAAACAGAATAGCATTTATGAGTTATGCTTAAGCTATAATCACTGAAACGAGAGGTTTATTTGCATGAACCAGTATAAGAACGTGTCAATCACTCGCATTCATTAAAAATAAATTCACTCATTCTAAGGTCCTTTCTTTCAACACAAAAATTCTCATTGCAACCTAAAATGCTGAGGGTTAGGGTAATGAATTATCGGATCGTCGTGGGAACAAAAGGTAGTCATGACCACGTGAAGTCATAAATGGCACTTACCAACTAACACAAAGACAGTTCAATTGAAAAACAATTCAACAAATAATGACGTTGATGTAGAGCGTAATATGTGGAGCGTAACTATAACTGTCGGGAGTGGTATCCTTTACCTTTCGTGGTATTTAAATTCTTCAAATCCGTATTATGAAATTCAATAAATCATCATAGAAGTTGAAATGCGAGGTGTATGGGAACGAATTTAGCAGTGTGAGGAGCAATGCAGCGCTATTAGATATATCAACAGCGATCTCTGATGATTGAGAGAGAATATGCACTCTGGCGTTCGTAAAATGAAACGTATTGCGCCACTTTTCCTAACAGTACCCTATACAGGCCCCGAGGGTGCAACAGCGAATACCAACCAGCGAATTTTTCGGCCGAAGTAGTAATGGTAGTAATTAAGTTAATAATTACATATCACTGACCCGAGCTCACTAGAAGTGGGGAACTGATTATATCGCTGGTCTCATTTCACCAGAGGCGTGATTGTCACGGTTTCGCGAAATATTGCAAGCTGGAGGACGTAACCGTAATACTAAATTGTCAGGGCTATTAAATCTCAGGGGATCCCCGCAAAACATGATGAAGTGTATCTCAACTGCAATGCAGTGTTAGTTACTGAACGCCAAGACATCAAAAGAAATAAAATTCAGAAGTTAAGCTCTACACGGATTTACTAAATTAATTTTTCCAGAGGAAAGGAATTAATTTACTGTCACACAGATATAAAGTATTTCTTCAAAACGTAAGTTACTTGAGCAGTAAGTTAGTAATTACAGTATTAAGGCACAGGAATTTGAAAAATTATAAAAGCTCTGCAGATCACCTTATTAATACTGATAAATGAAATTGTCTCTTTATGAAGAGAAACTCACAATTAACACATCCTAAATATTTGAGATCCTGTAGCAACGAACAGGCGTCTCCTCGTCAGACGTGTCAGTAAAATAAAATGTAAATGTCGTGTGACTAGGGCCTCCCGTGGGGTAGACCGTTCGCTGGGTGCAAGCCTTCCGATTTGAAGCCACTTCGGTGACTTGCGCGTCGATGAGGATGAAATGGTGATAATTAGGTAAAACTACACCCAGTACCTAGGCGGAGAAAATCTCCGACCCAGCCGGAATCGAACCCGGGCCCCTAGGATTGACATTCTGTCGCGCTGACCACATTTTTTTTCCATTTTGTTCGATATAGTTCGTTGCGTTTGACGTCACAAGTCATCCGTTCAAGTTGATCGTTGATTCCTTGACTCAGTTTTTTTATTACTGAGAGCACGCAGCCCTCTGACCGAACACGCTGAGCTGTCATGCTGGCGTCCACTCAGCTACCGGGGGCGGACAGAGGTGTCAGTACAAACACAGAAATTAGTGGTCATTATGTTTTCATAGCGGCGATGGTTAATACAGTTGTTAAGTAAATCAAGAAGTCAAGAATATTAAGTTTGCTGGAAAGAGCAGATAAGCCTTTAATGATAGCAGGTTCTGTTAAATAAAATAACAAATACCAACAGATAGGACTACGAAACAACAGCTTCAGTTAAGTGAAATTACCAAATAGAAAACAGACAGGCCTTCTTTAATAGCAGTTTCAGTTAAGTAAAATTACCAAATGGAAAAGAGGTAGCCCTTCAATTAAGTGAAATTACGAAATAGGAAAGAAATAGGTCTTCTTTAATAACAGCTTCACTTAAGTTAGACTACCAAATAGAAAACAGGTAGGCTTTCCTAAATAACTGCTCCAGTTAATTAACCAAGAGTTTGAATTGTCTCCTAACATGGGGTGCACCGGAAGGCTTATACGCAAGGAGCAAAAGACAACAACAAATAAGCAGGTTAGAAAGGGAGGACCAGTCTTCCAAGGGCCTTTTAGTTGGGTTCAGACCGGCGAGAGAAATATTAACCAAACGAGGTTAATTAAATGAAAGCAAAAATAATTAGCCAAGGTTACACCCACGACACTGCAAGATACCGCCTCTAGGACGACGTCGAAACGCTCGAAAGAAAACTGGGCTCCCAAACGTAAATACACAGCCTCAGCAATTGCAAATCTTGTGCCCCAGACTCCTTCTAACACTTTGAGGACTGAGCGCGAGTGTGGACGCTCAACCGGCTGGTACTGAGCGATTTCACAGTTTTTCTGAATTTTCTACAGCAGATTCTATACCACAGAAAATAGATTGCTGTTTTGTATTTAGAAACTACGTCCATTCCCTTCAGAGTACTGCAAAGAAATAAACATTTACGTTAGTGACAAGGATTGTATATTAATTTGAGAGTATACTGTTTTCACAGTGAAAAAAAATTTTTTTTAATTTTTAGAACCTCTAAGGGACATAGGATTGAAGTTGTTAGTTTTAAATGAATAACTGTTGAAATATGAAAGTTTATTTTGTTAATAATCACACAGTTACATTGGCCTTTGTATGAAATATTTCTAAACATTTTGGAACACAAAGCCCTACGTCACAGGTTTCACTGGCCAGAAGAATATGGCAAATAGCAATGACCAGTTGTGTTTGTTGTGACAACGATGTCGACAGCCTCATCTTTAGGTCTTCCTGGCGGTTCACCATCCGAGGGATCGTTTACGTCTATAAGAAAATTCGTAAAAATTATCTTTTTTTCTGACCAGGAATCAAATCACAGATTTACGGAAAATTCGGACAAAAAATAGCTTACCATGACCAAGGTCAAAATCTGCAATTTCGTCATCTAATTCTGAGCCACTATTGATCAATAAAAACTATTTCTTCATGACGAAAATAAATCGCAGAGCTATCAGCCGATAACAATCTAAAGTTTCGAACTGCCGCGCGCCTGTTTAAGTCGAGCGTGAGCGCGGCAAAGCAAATGTCTCAAAATATACTTCTGTACCACCTCCAACAGTGACATATGCTGCCATCTATAGTTTTTTCTTGCTACTAGGATAGCCAGAGAGTACTTTTAAACCTTCAGAATATGAAAGTCATGCGCTGGGATTCGTTAACATCGCTGATAATCGGCCAACGTAGGAGCTACGTCGATCTTCTTTTTGGGGTGCTGTCTGACCGACGTAGGAGCTACGTCGCTCGTCTCGAAAGTGCTAACCCAATATAATTAACAAAGCGACGACAATGCCGGAAGGTTTCTCGAAACCGGCATCCGGCCGTATCACAAGAGAAAAGTACTTATCTGGGGTTCGAAGACGTTTGGCAGGGAGGCGCGCTAAAACCCAGATGTCTATGTACTGCGCGACGACCGGCGGGGGTGGGAGGGGGGGGGGAGGATATGGTGTATCGGTGATGCCAAGGGAACGTTCTGAGCATTTGCAACTGTCTCTGAATGTTAATGTGTCACCCGATACAAATTTACAGGACTCCTCACTTGAAGTATAACTGACATAACGTTCACATTGACGTCTGCCTAACACATTTAATACACTGGCGGCCTATCTAAGACGGTGCTGTTCTGATCGGTGACTGTAGACTGGACCACTTGTTTCTCTGCTCAGCAGTAACTAGAGCAACGATTGTGGTAGCGTAGCGAAGCTCCAGAAAGCATGGCTACGCCGACGTTGCTCCTTCGTCGGTGTGGCATGCAGCGACTGTTCTCTTCCTTGGTTTTGTTGCGACACCATAGTAATGAAATTCTCTATAAAAGTGTTCCTCCCTCACCTGCTGAGAACGAAGCTGTACAAGCCACATACATAAATATTCTAAGGCCTAATGTGTTGACGACGAAGCCATTACCTTCTGTCACTGATTGTTCGTTTCTGTTCCATGTAATTGTCACATCCTGTCCTCTTCTCGATGCCTTACTAATAATCTATCATAGGCCAGCCGCTTCCTTTCTTTCCCAGAAATATCTCTTCAAGATTATTAATGATGACGTTGTTATTTCTGATGACATGTACTATAAATTTTATTCTTCTGTTTTCAATTTCCTTTAATAATCTTCTCGTTTCCTTGACTTCCCTCAACACTTCTTTCCATCCAGGTCGATCTTATAATCTTTCTCCATACCCATATTTCATCAGCTTCAAATCGGTTCGTTTCCAGTTTACCCGGAGTCAGTCTTTCACCTCCATAGAGCATTGTACTCCATACAAATGACGTCGCAAAAGATTTTTTGTCAACTGTATTCGTAATTTTACCGGTTAATATGTTTTTCTTACAAATAAATCCCTGCATCTCCTCCCTTCCATTAAGCATTTGTTTCTGTCTGTGGCAATACTACCGATAACAAAACTGATTCACCTCTCAACTTCTTATTTTATGAATTTTTATATTGTTTTATTTCATCTCATATTTTTCCTTGTAACCACTACTTTTGTTTTCAGTTTATTCCCTTTGAATTTCCATAGTTTAAGTGGGCAACATTCTATTCATTTCTACGAGTTGTGTAACCTCAAAATAATTGTAAAGGTGCAGGTGCAGAAGAAATTAATGCTGAATTATTTACGATAATATTTGAAGGAAATCTTCCGGCCTCCACAACTTTACAACGTTAGTCAATGAAAGAGGGTGGAAAGTGGGCGTGGTCTGGATTTCATGTGATAGCAGAGATGAACCTTGTCTAGGATAAAATATAACTATGATCATAGTATGTCAAAGATAAAAACTTCCCAACAGTTCTACAGACCGACTAAGAAAATAGGCCAAGCACTTCGTTCCGTTAAGGATAAACGACCCCCTCTGTCTGCAACTGGTGTATACAAGATTCCGTGTACATGTAGTAGGGTCTACATTGGAACTACAAAGAGAAGTGTGAATACACAGTTAAAGGAACATAAAAGTCTTTGCCGGCTAGCGAAAACAGACAAGTCAGCAGTGGCGGAACATGTTCCTCACTCGGGTGATCACGTAGTGAAATTTTCGGGAACTGAATTTTTATGTACTATAACGAACTATTATCCACGGCTATATAGAGAAGCCATGGAAATATATAAACATGGCGATAATTTTAACAGAAAAGAAGAAGCTATGAAACTCAGCGATATATGGACAGTGACGCTACAGAATTGTTGAGAAGTTTTTATCTTTGACGTCCTATGATCGATAGTTATATTTCATCTTTGACAAGGTTCATCTCTTCCAACACGTGAAATCCAGACCACGCCCTTGCACAAGGTGCAGGTGAAGAAGAAATCAATGCTGAAGTATTTACGATGATATTTTAACAGAAATCTTCCTGCCTCCACATCTCTACAACGTTAGTCAATGAAATAAATAGAAGTGATACCATTTGCTTGGTGGAAACAGAAGGTCATACCGCTTCGGAAGAAGTTTAAGTCATGTTGAAACTTTCGTTTCACCCGTGCTTACGTCCTATAATGATGTAGCACACCCACACTCGCCAGAATCCACGCACTCTAGGTTCTGTGTGGCACGTGGCAGAAATGGCACGTCGAACTGCAACGTGGATTTAATTGAAAACGTTTATTTGCGGGTCCAACGTAATCCTCTGGTCTGTTGCAATATCAGATCAATCTAAATGAGAGTCCTCGCTTTGACCCGCGAGGGACGATTAATCTTCCTGCTACTCCACTGTGAGTAATCAAAACCCTTTAACAATCCCACTAGTTTCAGAAAGATTCCGGGAACTGACCACTGGACTGAAATATGTAAGGTCGCTACATCTACAAATGTACTCCGAAAGCCGCCATAAGGTGGGTGGAGCAGAGGGTACCACGTTTCACTGATAGTCATTTCCTTTCCTGTTCCACACTCGAATACGGTGAGAGAAAAACGACAGACTGTATGTCCCTGTACGAGCCCTAATTTCTTTCATCTTTTCTTCCTGCTGCTGACGTGAAATGTACGTTGGCGACTGTAGGGTCGATCTGCGTTCGGCCTCAAATGCTGGTTCTCTAAATTTCCACAATAGTGCCTCGCAAAAACAGCATTGTCTCCACCAGGCCTCTCTGTAGTAACTGCATGCTGATCAAACGTACCTGTAACACGTTTAGCAGCACGTCTTTGAATTGCTTCGATGTCTTCCTTTAAGCCGACCTGGTGGTCATCTAAAACATTCGACCAGTACTCAAGTATTGTTCAAACTAGCGTTCTACAGGTCATCTCCTTTACAGATGAGTTACACTTTCCTAAAACTCTTCCAATGGAAATAGCCTAACATTCGCGTTATGTCTACCAAAATATGATGCTCATTCCATTTCATATCGCTTTGCGACGTTACACCCAGACATTTAATCGATGTGGCTCTATCAAGTAGCATACTACTAACGCTGTAATCGAATGCTATAGGATGATTTTACTTACTCATCCCCATTAACTTGCATTTTTTCTCGATTTACAGCAAGGTGCCATTCATCACCAAGAGCGAAATGAGCATTACATTGCTAAACTCAGAGCATAAATAAGATATCTGGAAAGAGTAGGCTACAAAGAAAGCCTCAAGTTGTGGGAGGAATTGTCTCGCGACAGAACAAGAAACTGGAGTTGCGAGACAGTATTAGGGCCGGATTTTAACAGAACTGTGGAACACTTGCTATGAAATAAGGCAGTAGTCATAGACAACATCCCATCGGGCTTTTTAAAATCTTTGGGGGAACTGGAAACTGAACAGTTATTCTAGTTGGTGTGTAGAGTGAATGAGACTCATGAGATAGGTCAGACTTTCGGAAATACACTATCCACACAGTCCCGAAGATAGGATGAGTTCATAACTGGGATAACTACCGCACGATCGTCGTAACAGCTCATGTACCCAGTTTTCTGTCAACAATAATGTACTGAAGAATGGAAAAGAAAACTGAGGATCTCTTACATAAGAATCTGTTTGGCTTTAACAAAGGTAAAGGCACTAGAGGCATTTAGACATTGCGGGTGATAATGAAAGCAAAACCCAAGAACAGTCAAGTAATATTCAAGGGATTTGCCAACCTGGAGAAAACGTTTGACAATTTTATATCGTGGAAGATGTTCAAGAATCTGAGGCAAATAGGAGTAAGCTATAGGGAAAGACGGCAATACGCAGTCCGTAGAAGAAATAAGAGGGAACAATAAGTTTAGGACACCAAGAACTTAGTGCTTGTGTTAAAAAGGGCGTACGGCAGGAATACAGTCTTACGCCACTACCGTTCAGTCCACACATCGAAGAAACAATGGCGGAAATCAAAGTACCGACCAATAGTAGGATTAGAATTCAAGGTTAAAGGATACCAGTGTTCAGATTCGATGGTGACACAGTTACCCTCAAAGAAGGTAAAAAGTGTTTCCGGAGATGTTGAATGGAATGAACTGTCTAACGAGTACTATGGTCTGAGGGCAACCCAAAGACGACTGTAATAAGAAGTATCAGAAATGAGAATAGCTGACCAAGAGAAGTCTCTTAGTATCAAAAATACCGGTAGGTCTCAATCTGAGGACGAACTTTCTGAGAATGTGCATTTGGAGCACAGCATTGTGTAATAGTGAAACATGGACTGCATCGTAATTGGAACAAAAGACAATCGAAGTATTTGATATTTCGTGTTACAGAAGAATGTTGAAAATTAGGAATGATGAGATAAGGAGTGAAGTTCTCCGCAGAATCGGCGAAGGAAAGATCGAGTGGAAATCACTGTCAAGAAGAAGAAATAGGTGGATAGGACATGTATTAAGACATTGTAACCTCCCCACAAAAATTTAAAAGGTATGTAATGACAATACTTAATAGAAATGGGAGCCAAACGTAACCTCCCTAGCAATTAAATTTAATGACAATAAAAGTGAGAATCGCAATCTGACTCAAGTATAAGTTTTTCATAAAAAAATTAAAGTCCATTCAGTGACAAGAAAATATCAGTGATAATAATGATTCAATTAAACCGGAATTTCGATCTTTGGCTCTGTGCAAAAAAACAAAATTAAATTCTTACCTCATTGCAACACCTGGTCAAATTTCTGCTCTTGTTGTTGCGCACCGCTTGAAGCAACTGCATTGCAAATAATAATATTCCCTTTTTTTTTTTTTTTTTGTAATCTAATTGAAAACTGAAACTTTTGTTTAGGGGAAGTGGAACGAAATAGTTACTTCAATAAAAAATGAAAATTTAATGTAAAATTGCTTTTGAAATCAAAGTTATTATTGGGGGCACTTGTTGAAAATTAGTTACAATAATTAAACTTTACATTATCCGATGATTATCTTAATTAACAGTATACCTCATTCAGCATCTTGACCAGTGTTGTCGCCAGACCACATCACGCAATCCCACTGGACTGCTACCACTGACCGACCGCTCTGCATGACGACTACTGGCGTACTGCACGCCACTGAACAGAGCTACTGCTCACGACGACTACTGACAGACTACTGCCCTCCACTAGACACAGCTACAGACTCGCAACGACTGACTGACAGGCTGAGAACCCCTCGCAACACTCGCGCGGTCAAGCGCATACTCTCTGGTCACAGATGCTACAATGCCTCGCCATCGCTGCTATGTTACATACGTGTTTCATAACCTTCCACTGGGGGGGCAAAAATTTGGCAGCGATGGTGAGTCATTTGGACTTTCCAAGCGCGGCAAATTTTTTCTTTAATTAACAAAATTCTACAACTTACAGATTATTTAAATGTTGTGCACACGCACTAAGTACAAAATATATCAGACAAAGACAAAATGTGAGTACAAAACATAGTAGCAAATCAGAAAAATGTATATACAAATTATTTGACAGATAACAAAGTGCACAGGCACTGAAAAAATTCTTTAGCATATTCAGAACAAATAAACAGACTGGCAAAATATTATGTTGACAAGTGACATGAGTGCACATGCACTGCAGTTGAGAACATATCAGTAATTGATGAAATGTATGTACAATTAGTAACAAATGACATAAGTGCATTCGCATTAAAGTATTGAATATACAGAATAGTAGAAATCATATTGAAAAATGAGAAAAGTGTACAGGCACTGAAGTTCAGTAGAAAACATATTAACACCTAACAGAAGTGCACATGCACTGTAGTTCAGAAAATAAAAAATGTATATACAATATAAAAGACAAAAGTGCACATATACTGTACTTCAGAACAAATAAAAAAAATGTCTTTAGCATTTTGGCAATAAATAAACATAATAGCAAAAAAAATCATGTCGACCAGTGACATAAGTGTACTCGTACTGGAGTTTAGCGAATTGAAAAAATGTATAGCCATGAACATAAATAATGTTAGCAAAAATGATTTTCACTATGTGACAAGAATTAGGATAGGAAAGGGAAGGATTGCATCATGGTTGTAGCACTTTAGATTGCACACAGCTGTTTTGAAAGTCCATATCTTTCCACAGAAGTACAACACCAAGTGACACAACTTGAAGTTCTTTTCCCCTCAGAATTTATCAGTGTAGCCAAGACACTGAACTGTCGTATTAATGTTTCATGTTTTCATTTTGGCAGTACATTAGGTACACCAAACAGTGGGACCATAATAACGTCTTCATCGCTCACGGTGTTGGACAGCATGTCGTGTCAACACCACGCTCTTACAAGGCACACCAACGTAGAATTAGTGCCAAACCAAATATAGTGCTCCATGATCACTAGGATAAACAGGACAAATGGACATTGCAGTAATTCAGGGTAGTTAGCTCATAAGGTGAAGGACATTAAGTCATATAATATTGTCAATTACAGTAGTAGTTTGCGGCATTCATAGCCCAGTTATTGAACATTTCTGTACCATGTATGTAGTATTACAGAAAAATGTTCATTAATTGTATTACATAAAATCAGTAACCTTCTTTTCCTAGTTACAAAGCATTATTAAATAATCGCATTCTTTTCCAGTTACAAAGTATAGCAGAGTTAATTAATTATTTGTCATTCCAATAGTATTAATCATTAGCCTTCTCCTAATTACAAAGCATTATGAAACAATCGCATTCTTTTCCAGTTACAAAATATAGCATAGTTAATTAATTATTTGTCATTCCAATATAGTATTAATCACTAGCCTTTTCCTAATTACAAAGCATTATTAAACAGTCACATTCTTTTCCAGTTACAAAGTATGGCATAGTTAATTAATTATTTGTCATTTCAATATAGTATTAATCATTAGCCTTTTCCTAATTACAAAGCATTATTAAACAGTCACATTCTTTTCCAGTTACAAAGCATAATTAAGAATCATTAGCCTTCTCCTAATTACAAAGCATTATTAAACAGTCGCATTCTTTCCCAATTATAAAGCATAATTAAGAATCATTATCCTTCTCCTAATTACAGTTAATTATAGTCATAGCATTAATAATCATGGGCATTTTAAGTAGTCTCATTACAATAAACAGTGGCAGTTCTTAGCCAGTTACAAAGCATTATTTTATATATATATTTTTGTTTCATTAAGAAGTCATTACTCAAGTGACATACTATTCAGAGCTAATCAGTATTACTCAGAACTTTCTCAAACTGGTATCACTACTTGGGACTGGTAATACATTTTTTTTTTGTTTTGTTAGCAATGCATTGCGTTGGGATCGATAATTAATTGCTGAGGCATAACACTATTTGCTTTTGACCTAGTGCTGCAAATGAGGATAGGTAACGTCATTCGTCATGAGTCAGCTGTAGCAAGGTTATGTAACAAGGCAGTATATGTGATCACATTTATAAATGATAAACACAAATGGGTAAAAAATAAAAATGCAAGTACTAGAACAGGTATAATAAGTAACTGGTTTAGTAAGTATCATGAAAAGCTTCTCCTGGAAAAAATACAAAATGGATTATTGACCTGAAAGAAGAAACGCACACTATGCTGAAAAGTAGTGAACTTCGAATTAACAGGTAGTGAAATGTGTATAAAAATGTGTTCTATAGCTGTCCTTTCCAAAAACTTTCCGTCATCCTACTATGCAATATAACACCTGCTGTCAAAACACACTGCAACAAATACTTAAATAACTACATAGCCTAAATATAACTACACCATTATCCTCATCTGTAAAGAAAACTTCATTGTCCATATCATCATAACTTCATTATTATCATCACCTGTAAAGAAAAACTTCATTATTCATAACAGCATATTCTTGATCATTATTCATCAGCATTCATTATCATCTGCAAAAAATCACTTCATTACTCATTATACAACTAATCCTTATCTCTAGCATATTTCATCACTAAAACTAAGATGTGTAGTTCTGTCTGACAGCCTGCATCAATCACCTTGTATTCTGAAAGAAAAAATTAGTTAAGACTGCTATTCTACGATGAGTATAGAATATTCTTGTTAATGCTTGTTAATCCTGATCCATTTACTCTTCTTCATAAAGTTATTGCATCTTCTTTCGTTTATTCCGTAGGTGAAATTCCCGTTTCTTTTGAATTTATTTCTTACACGCATCATTTCTTTCTGAAATTGATGAACAAAGATTAATGTCTTGCATTTAAATCATATACCCACTAAATAATGACTGGTTTATGGTAACGCACTTAAGCATACAGCCTAACATGACAGAAAACGTAATGTGTCAAAGACATTGACAGTGTTCAAAGCCAAAATGTACAGAGAATATCACAATGCAGCAGCAAAAGGAAAATGTAAAACAGTCACGATGTTGAGATATCATAGGGCAACAAATGTCAAAGTCAACTGGTGTGTGTTATATCTTAACTATTTCACAATACATACAAATAAAACTGGAGTACAATCATACACAAAAAAAAGGTGGAAAATGTGCACGGTCTGATGTGTAACGACAAGAAAAGCGACCTGCTAACCTTACCTTGCCGGGCACTTGCCAAGAAAAATACGATAATCATCAGTAATTAGTCAGGTGAATATAATTGCATTAGTAAATGGCATCATAGTGTGTTGAATCATAAAGTGTCTTCATTCAATAAACGGTTTAATGTTTGAGATATGGTGGTTGCCTTTCGATTTTCTAGTTCTCAAAGTTTCGACGTGTACAACATTGGGGTGAGGGATGCTGCGAATCCGATATGGACCTGCGTATAGAAATTCAAATTTACTGCACTTACCTTTTAATTTACTGGATAAATAGTGTACGTACTAATATTTTCTGTCCAACGTGAAAGTCTCGGCGTCTACAAACCTGTTTTTGCTGTCTTCTCCGGCGCTCTGCGGCACGTTTGATGTTGTTCAGCGCAATGTCAATTATTTCGTGGTGTCTTAGTCGACGACATTTAGGGAAGTTTACTAATTCTTTAATTTTGTTTGGTGGTTCAACATTTTTCAGTATAACAGACGGAGATAGCATAGTGGATTCATTTGGAATGGAATTAATTACATCTTGGAATGAGAGTATGTGTGTATCCCAATCAATATGTCTTTTGTGGCAGTATATTCGGCACAGCTTACCAATTTCTTTCATTAATCTTTCACAGGGGTTCGAAGAAGCATGGTACTTGGATATATAAATCGGAGAAATGTTTCTGGCTCGTAACATGCGTGTCCATACGCTACTACGAAATTGAGATCCATTGTCAGAAATTACTTTCATCACATGCCCTACATGAAATAGAAAATGTTTTACAAATGCTTTCGAAACAGTTTTAGCAGTAGCTTTGCATAATGGAGTGAAAGTAACAAATTTCGAAGTGAGTTCAACAGCGACAAAGATGTAGCAAAAACCTCTGTTAGTTCTCGGAATCGGACCAAAAATATCTACAGCGGTCATGTGTCTTAATTTAACAGGTATAATGGGATATAATGGAGGAATATGTGAAGTGGTGTCTGATTTAGCTTTCTGGCAAATTTTACAAGACGCTAAAACTCGTCGTATACGTTTCTCCATGTTAGTAAAACAACAGTTCTGTCTCAGTATAAGAAAACATTTTCGTGCTCCGTAATGTTCGTAACTTAAATGAGTGTACCAGATTAATTTGTTGACCAGTTCGTCAGGTATGCATAATAACCAATTGTTGCTGTCAGGATGAGAGCGGCGAAACAGAATGTCATTGCGTACAGTGTAGTGGTTCCTAATCGTAACATTTTTCCTATCTTGCCAAAGGTGTTTAATTTCTTTCCACACATTGTCTTTATTTTGCTCCTTTGCTATGTCCTGTAATGACGATGAAATAAAGTTTTCAAATGCAACTTGCTGAATGTACATGACACTGAAATTTGTTTTGCAGAAGTTGGTTGCTACGTCTTGCTGATTGTTGCTCAGAGAACGCGATAGTGCGTCTGCTATAACATTTTGTGTGCCGGGAATGTGAACAATCGTAAAATTAAATTCTTGCAAATAAAGTTTCAAAAATGGCTCTGAGCACTATGGGACTTAACAGCTATGGTCATCAGTCCCCTAGAACTTAGAACTACTTAAACCTAACTAACCTAAGGACAGCACACAACACCCAGCCATCACGAGGCAGAGAAAAAATAAAGTTTCCATCTGCTTAACCTGTCGTGAGTGAATTTAGCCGAAAGTAGAAATTGTATTGCTCTGTGGTCTGTGTAGACGGTGGTGTGTCTGCCATAAAGATAGTGCCTAAATCTCGTAAAAGCCCATACAACACATAATGTTTCAAGTTCTGTGACGGAATAATTTCGTTCAGCAGGTGGCAGAATGCGGCTTGCAAATGCGATGTTTTTAATTACTATAGAACCATCTTCTTCAATTTCCTGGAAAATATGTACGCCTAAAGCGGTGTTAGAACTGTCGGTGGCAATGGAAAAATTTCTAGTAAGATCTGGGTGCGATAAAAGTGGAGCATTCAACAAAGCATGTTTCAGGTTCATGAACTCAGAGTGTGCTTGCTTATCCCAAGACCAAATACTGTTTTTACCTGTTAATTGACATAATCTGGGTGTGTCTAAAGCAGAATGATGAATAAATTTACGAAAAAAGTTAATTAAGCCCAAAAAACTGCGTAATTGCTTTTTTGTTGTAGGAACAGTAATGTCACGTAGAGCTTGAAGTTTTTCCGGATCTGGTGCAATGCCTTCTGCTGAAATCACGTGTCCAAGAAATTTTATGGAAGTTTTGCCAAAGTGCGATTTACTAAGATTAACTGTAAGTCCTTGTGCATGGAAAGTTTGTAACAGTTGTTCAAGAATCAGATTGTGTTCAGACCAGTTAGCTTCTGCGATAAGAATATCGTCTACATACGTCGTAATTCTGTCCTTAAGTTCTGTCGGAAGTATTGTGTTCAAACCGCGAATAAAAGCTGATGAAGAAATAGTTAAGCCGAACGGTAATTTGCAAAATTGATAACAGTCGCCAAAACAGAGAAAAGCTGTATATTTTCTACAATTCGGATGAAGTTGAATTTGCCAAAATCCCGATTTCAAATCTAGTGTAGAATAAATAGCTGTACCGTGAAATTTCTGTAAAAGTTCCTCTAATGTCTGTGGTCGATCTGTTTCATTAATAATAATGTCATTAATGTGACGTGAATCAAGTACAAGGCGAAGTGAGCCATCTTTTTTCTTAACAATATGCAACGGATTTACGTACGGACTAACTGCTGGTTCTATAATTCCTTGGTCAAGCATATCCTGCAATTCTTTTTTAACCTGTTCTCTGTGGATATATGGAATAGGATAATGCTTTGCTTTAAATGTATCGTGCTGTTTCACTTGAAATTCATACATAAATCCGGACATAGTACCAGGAACATTGTCAAAAACTGGAGCTTGCTGTAAGAGAATTTCGTGTAATTGCATTCGTTCGTCGTCTGTAGTTGCACTGCTCTCTTTAACCTTATCAGAAATCATCTGTATTACGTCGTAGTCAACTTCGTCTGGAGTATTATTGTTGTGTACGTACGTATCTGTGAACAATGTGGGATTACAGGCTATGTTACGTGTTGCGGAAATGACCTCTGTGCGGTTAATTGTTTGCTCTTCCGCAGACAATGAATGCTGAAACTCTAAAGCCAATTGCACATTTTCATCCTTTAACATTAAATAAGAATTGTGAAAATCAACCACTGCATCGTGTTGTACGAGAAAATTAGTACCTAAAATTACGTCTGTTGTCAATAAAGGAACAATCCAAAAATTTTAGTGGAAAGTATGACCTCCAATACAAAATGATAAATGCGTCTGTAATTTAACGTCTACACCTTTACTCGATACTGCTCCCTTCACTTTGGTTTTGCCTAAAGGTAATGTCGGATAAGTATTCTCTTTGTTACACTCGTTAAAAGTCTCCTCATTTATTACTGATATAGGTGAGCCGGAATCAATTACTGCTGAGAATTTCGATGAACTAATCTTAATTTCGATAACAGGATGTGAAATGGTTTTCTGAATAACTGGTCTTTCCTGCAAGAGAGTGTCTCTGATATCGTCAAAAGTAATTACATTTTCGTGAATAACATTTTGCGTGTCAAAGGTAGTGCTTGTGTTATTAGAAGATGCGTCCTGTGCAGTATTTAGTCATATTCTATCTGACGTATTATTATTATTAGGAGGATTCTGTGGCATTTCGACTATTTCAACTGTCCTATTACTTCTTCCAGACGTGTTACGCTCTGGATGGTACCTACTGTCGGGTTCATTCATGAGAATATGTTCTTGCGTATGATTTTGCTGTTGGTATGACCGACTGTTGTTAGATGTTCGCTGAAAATTGTCCTCATTATTTTTACGTCTGTCGTAATAGTCATTCCTACACGGTGCATTACGATAGGAATTGAAATACTGCCTTCTTTGTATGTAGTTGTTTCCTTGCTGCCGTACGTTACTATTTGTTGTATCAGGGACTATATGCGCACGCGGCGAAACATTAAAGCCTGGTTGACCTTGTGCATTGCATTGTTGGTTACGTATGCTAACCGGTTGACTTTCATGCTGTTGTGGTGAAAAACGTCTATTGTTACCAAAATGTGCTTCCTGTTGCTGAAAATTTTGACGATATTGATAATCTGAATTTTGTCTGTGATTTAAGTTCTGGTAGTTGTCTTTCCTAATGCGTCTGTTATCTCTCCTATTGAAATTACGTGTCTGATCATAATTGCTGTACTTTTGTTGACCTTGGTTATTATAAGAAAAGTTTTTGTTTACAAAAGAATAATCGGATTGCTGTACTTTCAAGAGCTGTAAAAGATCTCTGAACGCTGAAATATTTTCTTTTTGTTGACCTGTTAGAAGTGACACTCGTAATGACCGTGGTAATTTGGAAATGCATAATTGTATAAGTGCGGATTCACTGTACGGTTCACTTAGGTACTGGTTTTGTTGTACCATGTGCTCAAAAAATTGCGTCACACTGGAAAAATTTGAGTTCTCGTAATTCGGCAAACTAATTAACTGATCTTTAATTCCGCGCTGTGTCGTCTTCGACCAGTACGCTGACAGAAAAGCATTCTGAAACTCTTCTACTGAATAGCATTGCCTCGCGATCGGTCTCATACGAGTTGCCGGTTCGCCTTCCAAAAAACTGCAAATAAATTCAAGTTTATGTGTTACAGGCCAAGTCGGTGGAAGAGCAAAGCTAAATTGTTGAATCCAATCCAGTGGGTGAATCTGCGTTCTATCGTTTTTGAAAACCTTAAACTTTCTCACTGACAGAAAATGTTTGTAGTCGAAATTATCATCTCTGCGTGATGGAACAGGTTCAGGATCGTAAGAGAATCTATTGAACTGTGGTTGATCGGAATCTAAGTCCCGTACTCTCTGTAGATTACCCAAATTATACGCACTGCGTGAGTCTGACACATGTTCATGAAGTGGCGTCTGTTGTGGCATGTTATTAACTGAAATGTTTTTCATCTCTGTTACTTCTTGTTGTAAATTTGACAACTTCCTACGTAACGTTTTGTTAGATGAATCGATCTCATTAATAGTCTGCTGTAAATTTTGAAATTCAGGTGTTTGGTTAAATGAAACCGGTGCAGTATCGTCTGATTTATTGTCATTAGTATTTCCGATAACATCAATACGACTGGCCAATTCATCACATTTTTCAGTCAGTATTTTAACCTGATCATCGGTTTTAGAATCAGACGCATTAATCTGTTTTTGCAACTTACGCGTAGTTTCGCTCAGTTTTTTTAACATCAGCTTTGATGACATCGCAATCCTGTGTTAGATCTAATTGTTCGAATCTGTCTGTCACTGTTTGAATATTCACTGTGTGTGTATCTGTTTTTAATTTAAGATCAGAAATTTCATCCCGTAATTCCGCGTTCAACTGTTCTATGGTATTAATTTTGTCGGACACTGTAGTAATATTATTGTCTACATACGTTTTTGCTTTCGCAAACATTTTACGTTTGTCTTCCTGTCTTTGTGCAGTGATTGTTTCCATGACTTGTCGTTTTACTTTGTTTTGATCTTGAATAAATCTGCGGAAACGCGTATCACTGTTCTGTATGTGCTGATTAAAGCGCTCGTTAATCTGAGTGTTCTGCTGTTCGAATTTCGCGTCTATCTTTGCGTCCATAGTGCGCGAAAGTTCTACCGTCATTGCTTTAAACTCGTCCCGTAATTGTGCAGCTTTTTCAGAGCATTGTTTAGCGACTCCGCTAATTTCGTCTCTGAGTGATTCTGTTGCGGCTGTCTACATTTCCCTTAATTCTTGCGCAACAGACTTAATTTCTTCGCTATTTTTTTGAGAACAAGCCTCAATTTCCACGCGCAACTGTTCCTTAGTGTCATGGCACTGCGCGGCAACGTCTCTAATTTGTTCACTAAGCTGTCTGTTCTGTTCCCTAAGTTGTTTGAGATCTTCGGCATTATTGTCAAGTTTTTCATTTAAGTGTTGTTTGAGTTTTTCATTATCTTGTTTGTTCTGTTCCCTAAGTTGTTTAAAATCTTCACTCTGTTGTCTGAAATTGTTGTCTGTTTTCTCACTCTGTTGTTTGATATTTACGTCATTATTGTCAAGTTTTTCATTAATTTTATTAAATTTTTCGTCCTGTTCACTAAGTTGTTTGCTCATTTGTCGCAACAAAGCCATAATTGGATTCGACTCAAGGTCAGCATTTCTATTCTCTGTGCTGTTCAATAGTGGATCTGGAATTGTTTCACTTTCTGTAACCATTTGGTCATTTTGAAATTTACAAAAAGGTTTGTCAGTCATATGTATACTATCAGTCATTGTTTCGGAATTAAATAAATCTGTCCTACTTTGTGTGATCTGTTCATTTTCATTAGACAAATTTGTCTGTACATTACTTGAGTTTTCCGAATCGGGTGTGTTAAGCTGTGCAGCGCTCATTACAATAGAGCGTTCTGCGTCATCAATTGTCGTCAAATTAACAGACGAGACAATTGAGTTTGTTTGTTCATTATCAGGGTAAAAGTCATCACTAGTGGTTGGAATGCATTGATTGTCAGTGAACGCAGGATTGTCATCATTACACTGCGTGTCACAATTACTATTGGTCACGTTGTTTAAGTCGGTAAATTCGTTCATAATACCTCGCGATACACTATTCACAGTCTTTCGCGGCATTTTTACAATAGTCACAATTATTCAAAAACAAATAAGCACAAATGCAAAAGCAACACACAAATACAATAGAGCAACGAATTGCCGTTGACCTGTAGAAAGAAAGTCACAAGTTAATAAAAGCGTTGCGCCAAATCCTAATTATATCTAAGCAAATAAGAGCAGATATCTGACTGTCGCTCAAAAGACTCTCAACGAAATACGATCCTGGACTGGGTGTCGCCAAGTGTAACCTCCCCACAAAAATTTAAAAGGAATGTAATGACAATACTTAATAGAAATGGGAGCCAAACGTAACCTCCCTAGCAATTAAATTTAATGACAATAAAAGTGAGAATCGCAATCTGACTCAAGTATAAGTTTTTCATAAAAAAATTAAAGTCCATTCAGTGACAAGAAAATATCAGTGATAATAATGATTCAATTAAACCGGAATATCGGTCTTTGGCTCTGTGCAAAAAAACAAAATTAAATTCTTACCTCATTGCAACACCTGGTCAAATTTCTGCTCTTGTTGTTGCGCACCGCTTGAAGCAACTGCATTGCAAATAATAATATTCCCTTTTTTTTTTTTTTTGTAATCTAATTGAAAACTGAAACTTTTGTTTAGGGGAAGTGGAACGAAATAGTTACTTCAATAAAAAATGAAAATTTAATGTAAAATTGCTTTTGAAATCAAAGTTATTATTGGGGGCACTTGTTGAAAATTAGTTACAATAATTAAACTTTACATTATCCGATGATTATCTTAATTAACAGTATACCTCATTCAGCATCTTGACCAGTGTTGTCGCCAGACCACATCACGCAATCCCACTGGACTGCTACCACTGACCGACCGCTCTGCATGACGACTACTGGCGTACTGCACGCCACTGAACAGAGCTACTGCTCGCGACGACTACTGACAGACTACTGCCCTCCACTAGACACAGCTACAGACTCGCAACGACTGACTGACAGGCTGAGAACCGCTCGCAACACTCGCGCGGTCAAGCGCATACTCTCTGGTCACAGATGCTACAATGCCTCGCCATCGCTGCTATGTTACATACGTGTTTCAACATATCTAAAGAAAGACAGAGATATTTGCAACAAATAATTTAGGGGATAGTCTGTAAGTGCTGTTCTAAGATGAAAAGGTTGGAAAAGGTTGGTACGGGACATAAATTCGTGGCTGGCCGCATCATACCAGTAAGAAGACTGACGAAACGTTAGTAGAGGTCTCAGTTACGAAAGGTGTTCGTCAAGAATGTATTATCTCCTATTTTCGTCAACATTGTTCAGAGACAGTTTTCAGGAAAGCATTTAAATAAGATTGTGAAGAGATCGTAATAAATGGAAAAGTTATTAACACGAAATATGCAGACCACACCGTCATCATAGCCAAGCTGCACACTCTTCATTGTATAACGAACCTTATAGTGCAACGCATTGAAGTTCGGCGTATTCACCGTTCCTAGTCGAAATGCATGGTATTTCTTACAAGGAAAATCCAAACAAATCTCACAAGAAAAGAGAATACATTAGTTATGGCCTTCATATACAGGGTGTTTCAAAAATGACCGGTATATTTGAAACGGCAATAAAAACTAAACGAGCAGCGATAGAAATACACCGTTTGTTGCAATATGCTTGGGACAACAGTACATTTTCAGGCAGACAAACTTTCGAAATTACAGTAGTTACAATTTTCAACAACAGATGGCGCTGCAAGTGATGTGAAAGATACAGAAGACAACGCAGTCTGTGGGTGCGCCATTCTGTACGTCGTCTTTCTGCTGTAAGCGTGTGCTGTTCACAACGTGCAAGTGTACTGTAGACAACATGGTTTATTCCTTAGAACAGAGGATTTTTCTGGTGTTGGAATTCCACCGCCTAGAACACAGTGTTGTTGCAACAAGACGAAGTTTTCAACGGAGGTTTAATGTAACTGTTTGACAAATTTCAACGGACTGGGAACGTGACGGATAAACGTGCTGGAAAGGCAGGGCGACCGCGTACGGCAACCACAGAGGGCAACGCGCAGCTAGTGCAGCAGGTGATCCAACAGCGGCCTCGGGTTTCCGTTCGCTGTGTTGCAGCTGCGGTCCAAATGACGCCAACGTCCACGTATCGTCTCATGCGCCAGAGTTTACACCTCTATCCATACAAAATTCAAACGCGGCAACCCCTCAGCGCCGCTACCATTGCTGCACGAGAGACAATCGCTAACGATATAGTGCACAGGATTGATGACGGCGATATGCATGTGGGCAGCATTTGGTTTACTGACGAAGCTTATTTTTACCTGGATGGCTTCGTCAATAAACAGAACTGGCGCATATGGGGAACCGAAAAGCCCCATGTTGCAGTCCCATCGTCCCTGCATCCACAAAAAGTACTGGTCTGGGCCACCATTTCTTCCAAAGGAATCATTGGCCCATTTTTCAGATCCGAAACGAATACTGCATCACGCTATCTGGACATTCTTCGTGAATTTGTGGCGGTACAAACTGCCTTAGACGACACTGCGAACACCTCGTGGTTTATGCAAGATGGTGCCCGGCCACATCGCACGGCCGACGTCTTTAATTTCCTGAATGAATATTTCGATGATCGTGTGATTGCTTTGGGCTATCCGAAACATACAGGAGGTGGCGTGGATTGGCCTCCCTATTCGCCACACATGAACCCCTATGACTTCTTTCTGTGGGGACACTTGAAAGACCAGGTGTACCGCCAGAATCCAGAAACAATTGAACAGCTGAAGCAGTACATCTCATCTGCATGCGAAGCTATTCCGCCAGACACGTTGTCAAAGGTTTCGGGTAATTTCATTCAGAGACTACGCCATATTATTGCTACGCATGGTGGATATGTGGAAAATATCGTACTATAGAGTTTCCGAGACCGCAGCGCCATCTGTTGTTGAAAATTGTAACTACTGTAATTTCGAAAGTTTGTCTGCCTGAAAATGTACTGTTGTCCAAAGCATATTGCAACAAACGGTGTATTTCTATCGCTGCTCGTTTAGTTTTTATTGCCGTTTCAAATATGCCGGTCATTTTTGAAACACCCTGTACGTAAACACCGTTTTGGATCAACTGTCCGACCCAAAACAACAAATAAAACTCAGAATTGTATAGAACAAGATACAGTTCATTAACGTGACAAAATCCGTCATGAGCTCGTACTCAGTTTGTAACTGAAGACTTAATTATGCAGTTTAAGTATAAAAGTAGGAACATGGACCAAAGTAATGAAAAATACATTTAAAACTTAGAAAAATACTTGTATACTTTGGATACTGAAAATAGCAAATGTTATGAAGGAAGGTCGTCGTGCAAATAATAAGTGGTGGCTATATGAGCTAAAGCTGCTTGTCACTACAGCTGCGAAAAATCAATGTCCTGTAGCCGAATTTGGCCACTGTACCCAAAGGACAACCCGACACAGCTAAGCACAAATACATAGTACACCAGATTCTGTTTATACTTTTATCCACCGCCACATCATGTACAACAGGTGAAACATCTTGTAATTGAAATAAAATATGCATTTAAGACTGTTTTATTTACTCTCAAGTCTCACAAAGCTTAACAAAAACTAATCTACCTTTAACAGAATTTCATTCATCCAAAATATATGAGAAGTGAACTGCTCAGATTACGTGCCACGCTACCGCTGATTTGGAAACTGCTCTAAGTAAAGTGAGCCATCTAAACCACCGAAGATGAATATCAGCTCCCTTCTCCTCCGATCTCTGGCAATCGCCTCCAAATCTCCGTCCCACAGTGCCACAAAAATCCCTTCCTCCTGCCAACTTTTCAGTAATTCCAGGAGGAGGGGCTTACTATACACTGTTGTTAGCGCGACGGACGAGATATGTCATGAAAGCTTCGAAACGTTCGCGAAAGGGACAGAAAACTTACCCTTTTTGCCAATGGCTTGCATTTTTACCAACACGAAGCTGAAGTAGCGTCACTTTAATTGGTCGACTCGCCCGTACCCTGCAGTAGGCGGTACGACACAATCTCATTGGATAAACCAAATTTTTTGAACGAAAATGGAGACGATGCCAAGCTGCCCGACTCACACAGCTGTGTCCGAACCTTAGAAGTTAGCACAGAATGACCGAATTGTCGGAGTCGCTTTGTACGGTGCCCCTTTATGTTCAAGCCACATTTTATTTCCTTATTTTCCGGTTTTACAGTTTTGTATCGCGTGTGCGGATATCATGTAACATTCAGTGAGTAAAGCGATACTGTGGAACAGGCAAAGTGTGGAGTAAAATTTCAGTTCCCACGCTGGCTGAAGGAGTCGGTGGACCATATGAATTTGCCAATGGGTGGTGGTGCGAGGCGCTGTGGCTAGACAAAAGAACGCCCGTTACATCGGCAGCGAGATGTGTAGGGAAAGTACACTTACAGAAAATGTACCATCGGTTACGAAATATCACAAGTGTAATAAGCACGAGGTACAGACTGTATGCTACAGTTGTCAGTCGCTGGTAGAAAGCCTGCCGCTTCAGTTCTGTCGTAAGATTATGCTCTCAGGAAATTGTTACTTTTCAGTTAAATCATTATTAATCCTGTTGATATTATCAGTTTGTGGTACTCAGTAAATAAATCATAACGGCACCCCTTTTGAACGTTATTTCGAATAATTTAGCTCATCACTTAGAATCACAGAAAGTAAAACTGTACTTTGCTGTGAACCCAACGTCACTGATACTTCTTTTGCGAGGGACATAAACTTCGAGAACTTCTAGTGAAAACGGGAGGAAAGAATTTTACAGGACGACTCACTAAAATAGTCCAAAGACGGATTGCCTTAATCTTCGCAAAACTCGGATGGAAAAGTACTGCAAGTCATACTATGCGCCTCTTATACCATCCTCTGCAGACTTACTGGCTAAACTGACACACTTTTGGAGGTTTAGTACATGTTACGGGTTCTTGGAGCTTTATCTCGAGGGAATAGCAAGGCGTCCTTGGCCCATCTCTCAGATCGGCGTTGCTTGCGTACACGCAATAGCGATGGGATGAGCCTTCATGACTTATGCCAAGATTACCCCATACCCAGGGACGCGTGGTTTACGTAATGAGATAACGTATAGACCTTCCAGCCTGGACCTATCTGAACCACCAGCTGGACGCAAAGCTTTCTGTCCCAGCTTACATTCTCAGTGCCAACAAACATATATGCAGAATAGTGGTTGTAGAAATGAACGGATGACAATAGTCACAGCTAGATACTTAACCGTACGAAATTAAAAGAACTGTCCTGTATTGTAATATTTATGGCTTCACAATTATCATATTCAGCTACAAGCGACTCTTCTTAGAGGAACTGAAGGCAACAGTGGGAAAATGACGTACTGTGGTGTCAGATACACGTGACAGATGGTTTATTCGGTACATGTATCGTAAGAAAGACCGCCTAAACTGCGGTCCTTCTCCGCGATAGGCTGCTGGGTTTGGAAGCAGAGCGCCAAAATGAAGAACTTTTGTTATTAATATTAGGAAAACTAAGGTCAAATCCGTAGATCACTACGGATCTTATGGTCAGTATAACAATTCTTCTTGAACACAGCTTTTAGATGGTCCAGTTCTTGTGTCGAACTATCTGTATTGGTAAAAAGAGCTTACACCATCTCAGATGCAGATAGTTTGACACAAGAACTAGACTGTCTAAACGCTGTGTTCAAGCAGAATGGTTATACATACAATCAGATCTGTCGTGCTCTACAGATTGGATCTTCGTGGGAACCAGCAGAAGATGCAAGCAAATCGGTGGCATTCTTACGTTTTGCGGGGAGCATATCTTCAAAAGTAGGTAGAATTTTAAAGAAATTTAATATAAAAAGTGTATTCCGTCCGCCAGCTAAGACCAGAGCCCTGCTGGAGTCAGTGAAGGATGATTTGTGTCTGAGAAACCCCGGAGTCTACAAGATTTCCTGCTATTACGATGGACCCACGGTCGGTGTATAAAGGAGCCGCCGCAGCGTGTTGGATTTCAGATCAGGCGAGATAGTGCGACGGCCTACTCACCTGAAGATGGCGACCAGGTGGCCCGCCGAAGTATTGTGCCCGGATGACGAGATGTTCCGGCTGAAGACCCGATATTAATACAACCAGGCTATCATGTCATTATTTCAAAAACGTTGATTACCAGCAGAATAATAAACACTTGATAACCGAAAAGTCAGACGATTCACTTCGAAGAACTTCGGGTCGCGCCTAACTCGTACGTAAGGCGGGCGAAGAGGTTCGGCTGTCAGAACAGATCTCGAAGAACAGACAAGTTTTCTGCCTCTATCGGTATTGGTTAAGAACTTAATTACAGCCTCTGTCTTTTTTTCTGACGTTTAACTGAGAACTAGATCGATAGTAATTATACAAGCACCAAGTTTATTATTTCGTTTATTGTCTGTGAAAGATTGGAGAGTGGAAATTATTTGCGATTCATAAAGTGAACTATAACTATGCAATTTCTCGTATTCTGTTTATACGAGTGGGATCCTGTTTAAACAAACCAGTTCACGACCTGAGCTGTTTTCTGCGCAGAGGGCACAATTATAGCACAATAGAGGTTGATGAACATTATTCAGAAGTTACGCATTCCGCTAGTGGAGACGGAAGCAACAAGGCACCTTGCGTGTACTGCAGTCTTAGTACAAATGAGATAAGTGACGCGCCATCTGCGGTAACACAGAGGAGGTATAGAGACGCTGTCTGTGCTAACACGGATGATGTATGAAGGGAGAAAATTTTCGAGGGAAGGGATTTATCATACACATGCAAGTCCCGCTTTCACTGTCTCTCTCTCTTTCCGTTGCTGTACATGGCAGCCCCTGCGGGGTATCTTTGAAGTCGAAGTGCTTTGAAAGTATGAGGCTATATTTTATTACTGAGAACTGTAGCTGTAACTGACCAGCAAACTGTGTAAGGATGTGATACGTGTCAAATGTAAATGTTCATAGAACTGCATAATATCTTTGATAAATAGCCTCTGAGCTATTTTTGAACTGTTTTTCAAATTTACTTCAGTATAATAATTAATGCCGCGAAACTAAATTTTTAGTTATCGTGAAAATAGTATCGGTATAAATCAAGAATAAGAACTGCTGAAGTGCTGCAAGAATAAATTATCGCTTCAAAATCCTTCATGCTACGAGACAGCGCAGCGCGCAGAGAAGCGCCAGGCAGTCACAGACAACAGGTGCGGCGCCAGCCAGCCTCGGCAGGCGCTGCTGGCAGCACAGGACGCGTCTGAAGTGTGAGCTTAAGCACACCAAGTCAGAGGAGTCACAGACAGTGGTGCAGCCCACAGAGAAAGAAAACTAGTGTAAAAGATGCATTTTCAAGGTTTGTAACTGCAAATGTGAAGGCGGGGCATTAAGTCAGAACACTCAAAGTGTGTTCTGTATGATTTAAAATAGGAAGAAGATTTTTTGATAAAATTTGTTTAAATTTTATTATGAATAATGAAACGCCTGGGGAAACTGAAGTGAGACGCGCTGTCAGGAGTAGAGGAGCTCAATCTCACAGTAGTACTGAAGTTACGGAGGGTCAGATACTAATAAATGGTAGTGACGCCAGATACGGGTTTGATGGTATGTCAAATTTAGTCAAACTAATTCAAGCAAAAATGTACATCCGAAGCAATGAATACTGTTACCAATGATCTCACTTAGAATTCTGAACTAGACATGAATGATTTCAATGGGAATGTAGAGTTAATTAATAATAATGGCAGTGAAAACACAGACCTAATGACATATCATAATGATGTAAACCCAGAATATGCAGTACCTAGCCAAAGGGAGTGATTAATTGGAATTTTCACACCAGAAAAGATGACTCTGATGTCGACATTGTCAATGAGCCAACAGATGAGTTACAGACATTAAGTCACGATACAGCATTAGTTGAAGTTTTGCCAACTAGGATCATGGTGAGGATATAAGATCTACACCAAAATTAATTTTGAAGAACAAAAAGCACCAAAAAAAAAGAATATCAGGAAACACAGAGGAAAATAAGGGTTTAAAGAAGTTAATATAGGAATAGCACAACTTAACGCTAAGTTCAATGCTTTGGAAAAAAAATGTTACAAATCTTGAAGCTGAAACTGAGGGATGTTGCAAGAAAATAAATTATGAATCAAAAGAATGGAGTTAAAAATTAGAGGTTCGTAAGTCAGAAATAAATCAAAAGATTAAAGATGCAGGATCAAAGACAGACAATATAAGCAGCAATAATGATATTAGTAATGTAATACAGAGCAAAGCAAAGCTATCAAAGCCTGTAATGATAAACATAAGACACAACTCAGTAATTTACAGAGTAGCAGAAACGAACCTGAAATACTTAGTCGTAATATTTCACATGTAGAAGCCTCTTGTAAAGGGTTTTAAACGTGGCTGCTTGGTTCAGTGACCGTTCATAAATTAATGTTGAACTAAATAAGCCATCGGTCACAATTTTTAGTTTTTTTTTTTGGCCAAGTTTAAACACTTCTATGAGTGCCTTCATCAGAAATTAAATATTTAAAGTGACCTATAACGTAAGTACAAATTCATGGTTTTTTTTTTCTTAGAAGTATAAGTACTCATTAACAGTACAAGAAAGAGACAGTACATACATGTCATGTATAAAATAAATATCAAGCCAGAAAGGCTTTAATCATAAAAAGTTTAGAAAGAATACATGAAAGGCGAGCCACTGTGGGCTGGTCATACCTATAAAGCAACAGGTAGCCCACGTTAGCAAATGTGGGGAGGTGAACATTACACCAAGAGTGCCATCTAGTAGCCGCAAATATAAGTAGGCTATTTAACATTTAGAATATAGACAGCTGAATGTTAAAATGAACAGTATTTAGTACATGAACTCACAGGCAAAGTTTTATTTGACAACAGCAGACATGGTAATTTTTTGGTTTATGTAAAAACATAGAAATACAGTTTGAAGACTCAAAACTGATTAACAGTACAAAAAGAAGCAGTACTTACACGTCACCTATAAAATAAATACTACGCGAAAAAGCTTTAGTCACAATTTTAAAGAAGAATTAGTTGAAAGCAAGCCACTACGGGCTGCTCGCATATGTCGAGCTACAGGTAGCATCAGACTGAGGCGCCCGCGTTAACAACTGCGGGCAGGTGAACATTGCACCGAGAGTGCCATCTAGTAGCCGCAAGTACAACCTGGCTACTAAACATTCAAATAGAGACAGACGAATATTAAGATGGACATTATTCAGTACATGACGTAAAAGGCAATATTTTGTTTAACAGTGACAGATAAAGTAACATTTTGTCTATGTCAGAGCTTAGAAGTGCAGTTTAAAGTATGAAAACATCATTATACAAAATACAAAAGGGAACACTAGTGTGACCCAGTGTAATCTGTGAGAAACAGAGCATAAAACACTTCCTGAGATGCAAGACAAAATAGAAAATGAAGTTAAACAAAAAGTCGAAATTTGGTGCGGAAAAAAACAAACTTGTTGTTCATTTAAGTGCTATAGCAAATCATGCTAATGCGTAGCCTTCATTAGGTATCCTTACGGCATCATTCCTGAAAAATATGACACTACAACAAAAAATGAAATCGTGCCCAGTAGTTTAGAAGGAGTAGCAATATCTTATGGTACAGCGGTCAGTAACGCATATAAAACATATAAAGAACTTCGTCAAATATTTTTGAATCAATAGTGGCCTACTAGCACACAAAACAGTGTTACAAATGAAAGTTTTGCGGGCAGAAGTTGTGCGAGTGGTGGTTGTAGCATCCCTAATTGAATTTTTTCAATATTACTGGGAAAAGAATCAGTACAAAAAATGAACAGTACGCCCCATTCAGTGAATATGACTCGATAGAAAATCTTACTTTTAATAGAAATTAGTATACTTAAATTCCCAGTGTCAGTGGAAGAAAAGTTAATCAATGCAAAAAAAGTGACATCCACCACATAAAGCGTGCTGGAGCAGTTTGACAAAATGTGCGGCAACAGGCTAGTACCAAAGGGAAAAAGGACAGATAGCGGACAGACCGCAGTAATGACATAATGACATCACAGAAAACCGAAACAGACATAGGAATCGTAAGACGGACGATGTGACTGGGAGGAAAACAGACACCCTCGTCAGAGCAGTAGCCTGTCCGGAAGATGCAAAGATACATTTCAAAGAGGTATGAACAGAGGAGGTTATAATGTTGGAAACAGGGATAATCATGATACTCAAAATAGGGAACATGCTCCTCACAGAGATAGGAATCATACAGATCCAGAAAATCAGTAGGCAATTCAGATCTGATAATTGCAAATGGTCAAATGTAATGGACCATTAACAAGATTGTTAGGGTAATACAAATGGTATAGAATAAAAAACTGCACTCGTGGAAGATGATAGACAGGGATCAAAGAATGTATAACAATCAACAATGGAAATTGAAACACCAAACATTTATGCGAGGAAATAAAGATGGATACATACGTTCCTAAGTTGTCAGTACAGGGAGTCAAGGTAGGTACAGTGTGTATGTCTAAAAATATAATGATAAAGAAGCAGATCTCCAAACAATTTAAAATCAAAACAGAACATTCTCAGTGAATGCTATGGTGGATAGTGCATTTTGCATCTATCTAATTTTGCAGACAGATTGGTTAATTGATAATGGGGTAGAACAGTAGCAACAGGCATTTAATTTTAGTGGATATGAGGCCACATAAAATAAAGGTGATAATGCAAGAATACAGATTATAAGAGAATAGATGTGCTGTAAATATGAACCAGAAGAAAGTATATGTGGCCCCAGATGAAGAGGTAAGTATAGAATCACTAGTATCGAGGGATTAACTGAGAAAGAGACACACGATTTGGAAAAAGTGCTACTACAGCATCTAAAAGCATTTTCAGAGTGCATATAGGATAATGAACATGGTTTCCACTTGAAGCCAAATGACCCATTTAGGTTTAAACCATGTTCGACTCCGTTGGCTGAAGAAGAAACAGTGGATAAGGAAATGAAGAAAATGTTTGAACAGCGAAATATCAAGCGATCTCTGGGTAATTAGCAGTTCCCTTGTAACTGTGCCAAAGGATGTTAGCTCAGTGCACAGAACTGTGGACGCCAGAGCCCCAAATAGTCGTTTTACCACAGGTGGATAGGCCTGAGGCACTGGAGCAGCTTCTACAGGAGTTCAATGGCATCAAGACATTAACAGGTACAGAAAATTTACCGCATTTGTTTAAGGGCGATGAAGTTATCAATTCAGAGTACTGTCGTTTGGTTTAAAAATCTCGACATCTGCTTATATGTAGGTTAGATAAGATTCTGGTAGAGCAGCTGTTGAGCAGAATTACAGTGTATATTGATGATATTCTGATTGCTGTCAAGACGTGGAAGAAATGCAATCACAAATTGAAGCATACTTTATCTAAATATGAGAAGATTAATATTAGTGTAAATCTGGACAAATCCGAATTTCGAAAAGGGGAAATTAAATTTTTAGAGTATATGATATCGGATGGGGTATCAAGCCAGCCCTAGAAAATTTAAATGCCATAAGAAACTCAGCAAGACCTAAGAACAAAAAGTTGATGAAAGCAGTCTTCGGGTTAACCGGATTCTATCGCAAATTTGCGAAGAATCAAGCACTTGAGGCGAAAGCTCTACTGCAGTTAAAGGGGAAGAATGCCACATGGATGTGGATCCTGGATTGCAAACAAGAATTTCAAAAAAAAAAAAAAATAACTAAGTAGTAGTATTGTTTTATAACATCAAAACTTAAATATAAGTTTTTGCACCCTTATCGACAGCTCAGAATACGAGTTTGGAGCACGTCTCTGTCAGTTCATTGAAAATGGAGGCACTGTGCAAGGAGAAACCATAGCCTTTGCCGGTCGAGTTCTAAACAAATGAGATGGAAGATATTCGGTAAAAGAAATGGACATTTAAGAAATACAAATACTGTACAGTAGGTAGAATGTAAAAGTGCTTACGGACCACAACGCATAGTCACTCCTGATGGACTACAGTCTGAGTAATAACAAATTAGCGAGATGAGGAGTATGATTTTACAATATAGTACTTCCCAGCAGAAAGCGATACAGTAGCTAATGCATTATCCAATTTGCCTGTGAGTATGGATAAAATGGACTTTGATGATTAAGGGCAGAAAGACGTCTCCTTGATATACCTAACAACAGTAAAGCACGAAAAAAAGGAGCATTTTAAAAAAAATGAGTAGGGAACTGATTAGGGATGATATCATTAAAATGATGACAGCTAATAGGACTAGGAAAGCGAATTACAAGGTAAGGAAATACTGTCATCCATAAAGGTGTGTTGTATAGCAGAATAGACGCAGGTGAACAGCAGTGGAAACTTTGTTCACCAGAACGTGAATCTGACAGGCTTGTGTGGTTAATATATTTCACATACAATCCTTTTCTTGACACGAAATGGTCAGACAAAACTGAGTAAACGTGCTATTTCAATAATTTAGAAAAGATGGTACACAAAATTGTAAAATCATTGATGTTTGTCAGAAAAACACATATTTCAACTCTAGCAGCAAAGCGGAAATGCCTAAATAGCAAGGGCCCAACGAAACTACTGGAAGAGGTATGCATTGATCTCTATAGTATCCTTCCCACCTCACAAAGAGCGTACAAATATCTGTTCGTTGTGTTGGACATGTTCTTGAATCACGTAAAAATGTATGCACTGAGAAAGTAGACATGTGTCGGTTTCAAATAAAATCAAGATAGGATCACCTGTGACAACCGACCAAATTTATATCAGAGTATCGGAAAAATATGTTGACGGACCTCGACATAAGACCTTATACGTGTTAAATACCGTTCTCAAGCAAATGTGAGTAAAAACGTTATGAGAGAACTACATAGGCTGTTTAAAGTATACTGCTCTAGAAAACATCACGAGTGAGTAGATTACGTGGAAGAATTTGAGAGAATTATGAATGAACTGCCTTATTCTAACACGGAAATACCACCACAAGGACTTTTAACAAAGAAAAAGGTACCTAGTGTAATTCAACAGATAGTAAGTTTGCCACAGAGAAAGGATACTTCAGTCAATGAAAAGAGGGATCTGGCCTTAGCTAGAATCAAATAAAAAGCAGCTATAAGGAAGAACTACTACAACAAGCAGCTTAAGACAATGACATATCAAGTTGACGAACTGGTACTGATGGCGTTAGGACATAAGATTTCCAATTCAGAGACCAAAAAATTCTATGAGGTATACATGGAGTACACGAGTCATTACGATATAGCACCCTGATGCTGTGGAGGTAGCGAACATTAAAACAGCTAAGCAAATGAGTCTACAATATCTTGAACAATACAAAATATTTTGACTACTAAACCACAGGGGGCAATAACGTTCTTTGTATTGCTGTGTGACAGACGATTACCAGGTGCTCGAGTTAATCGACAGCATACACTTCCTTTTCCTGCAGTTAGTCCTTCCCATTCAGAAGTATATCTGTCTTCTTTAACTTTGTTCACTACCACGGTTAAGAAGAGAGAACTTCTTTATACTGAAGGCGACATCAAAGAAACAAGCTATGACAAAACTAAATTAACCAGTCAGAATAAATATTTGCATATACGAGTGAAAAACAGACTTTTGACGATATATAGGTGGACAGGCCACAATACACGAACTGTAATGTTACAGCTACACCAGCAAGAGAACACAGTACACGGTTACAAGACACCAGTACATAATTATGAAGAATGCAATGGAACAGTTTTAAAGTATTTACAATAACAATAAACGAGTTCATGTTTGAAAATATTTACAGAATAGGAATTCAATACGAGGACTATTGTATATAACACAGATGAAAAAAACGCATTAAAAATAATCTGAAGGCTTCCGAAGAATAGGACGACGCTGTACCAGCTAAGTGAATATGTCGATGTACAACAGAAGAAATTCTAGTGACAAAAATAACGGAAATAAATAAAGCTTTCTTCAGATGTTGTACGAATATCAATGCTCTTTAATATGAATTGAAAAGGCTAAGTGATTTCCGCTGGAACTAATTATGATATACTGACACGCTAGGAATAGTCCTGTCGGAGAAGGGTGATAGTTGTTAGGCAACAGACAAGTCGACCAATTATTTTCACAGAGAGGGAAAGAAGAGGTATGGTTGTTAGGCGACAGGAATGTCGGCCAGTCATCTATGAAGAGTGAGCGAGGGAAGGGACAGGCGACGCGCAAGTCGTCGATTAAGTGGTGTTTATGAGTGAAATGAATTTATGAAGTGCAAGGACATATTGTCGACATAAGACACAACGCTGACATGAAAATGTCACACAAGAAATGAAAACGTAGTAAATAAGGTTTAACTGGAAGGCATTGTAATACAAGTATTGAAAGTAATGACATACTCTGGTTTTAAATACGAAAGGGGTGTGGAATAAAATTCAAGCTAAGAATAAGATAATTAGCCCTTACAAAGTCGCATAATTGTCGTATATGAAAGCGAATAGAAAAGACACAGTTACAACCTGAATACAGTTGCACTAGTATGGTTTGTAGCAACAATGACGCTCAGATATAGAAGGAATGATATCTCATACTGTGGAATGAAGCAACGATTTGATAAATAAGTGTTTGTGAATTGCGCTTGAAGCAAGACTGTAAAAGGTTTTCTCAATGTATCTGTGAACCGCAAATGAAAGCGTCATGTAAGATTTAAAGAGCGCAACAGTAAACGCCGGACAGGGGCGTGAGACGTTACCGAAGCGGGTCAGCGACAACAGAAGGTGCAAGCAAACACCGAGCTCTTAAGAGCGCGAAGAGCGATGCCCCAGCTGTATGTAAACAGTAGATGCAGTTGTGATCAGAACAAAAATAATGACAAACCACTCCCGTGGTAGGATGGAAACAGTGACATTATTTACAACCGGTCATAATCAAAACAAAAATTATGTATGTGTACTTATATTGTAATAGTGTATGAAAATGTTTACTTAATATTTGTTTAACCTCGTTATGAAACTATTCTACGGCAGTTTGTATTGTTGTATGGAATTGTACTGGAGCTGTACGCTGAGGCTGGAGATGGAAGAATGGATTGTCAGTTGTTGAACTCAACACCATTTGGGAAAGTCTGGAAATCCACAGAGCAAGACCACATCATGGACAACTGGATCATCAATATGGGTTGCGGCTGTGAGTTGCTTGCTGCCTAGGCAGCAGAATAACCCATGACGCATGGAGCAGGGAGGACATAAAAAGCAGACTAGCAGCAGTAAAAAGAGCATTCCTTGTTAAGAGAAGTCAACTAATATTACACGTAGCCGTTAATTTGAGAAAGAAGTTCCTAAGAATGTACGTTTGGTGTACAGCATTGTATGTTAGTGAAACAGGGATTGTGGGAAAAGTGGAACAGAAGAGAATCGAAGCACTGGAGATGTGCTAAAGAAGAATGTTAAAAAATAGGTGGACCGATGAGGGGTGCAGTAATGAATTTCTCCGCAGAATCGAGGGTAAAAGCTATAGAGGAAAAGATAGATTGGAGTACAACCTGCAAACAATTGAGGAAGTAGGTTTCAAGCGCTGGACTACAACTGTGGAGTTTTTCATATCCTGCCGTTAAAAAAAACGAGTGGCGTCCCGTTTAAACAAACCAACTCAGAATTAAATCATTTACACAATATCAGATCCTCCCAAACAGTTTATTACAGCTTTAAAGTAACGGATCCAGACCTTGTGCCGTTTTCTGGCAGGGGACAGCGGCTTTATCATGGACACGTAAATCTCTCTCTCCCTACTTCTCTCTCTTTCATTTGCAGTATTACATCACAGGAAACAATAATACTAGAAGATACTTATTACTATTATTTATCACTGAAGGTAAATTCGCAGCTGTATGACATCTGAATATGCCACAGCTGTGCATCGGAAGAAGCTTCCCATGTTGCACTGTCAAAATCAACTTTCACTAAGATGTGTCATGTAAAGAAGCGTAATGTAACTCTATTTATATTTCTGCTCCTCACGCACCTGATACGGTTATTCGCTGAAATGCTTACAACATTCAGGTGCTCCTGTTATTAATAAATGTGCTTAACGTGAATTATATTTCGCAACATGGGTTTTTACCCTATACTAAATCAGTAATTGCGCAGTTAAAACGACTTCTATTCGATGTTGCAGTACGAATAAGACACAAGGTTATCTTTTTCTGGGAATTCTTAACCTGCTCGACTTTTATCATTATTCCTTTGCGTTTGTCGATAATAACTGCGGTTAGATCCCAGTAGTGCTTGAAATAGGCGTAAACCAAAATTAACCCTGAGTACGTAGGATCTGATCCCTAATCCCTAGTGCTGTAGAGAAAGCATGTAGTTTTCTCTTTGTGTCAAAGAATTTACCACCGACATCGTCCGTTGTCTGTACCGAACGTTGTGGTGTGTGCTTGCGTGTCTGCGTGCCCAGTTTCTGTGTGTGTTCAATGCGCTCGGAAATTGCAGCCCGTATCACTAATTCTCGGTGGTTGCCGCTAGCATATGTGCTCTGTACATACTCGTAGCTACTGCTGCCAACTGGTCTTCATGGATTCGACAACGGCTGGAATCCTGACAGCAGAAACAGACGTTTAAATTTCAATCACGTTTACTGTACGTCAGATGCAGCGTGCAGTAGCCAGGAAACGCAGTCACAGTATGTAGGTTTCGACCCATGTAGCGAGCGTGCACTGTAAACTAGAAATGACCTAGATTAATGAGGAGGAACTCGACCTTCATCAGTGTTTGAAAAATGGGAAATTGTGCTCTAGCGTCTATACTTTGATTTTTGAAAGAAAGTCTTTAGCGCAATATTGACATTTCCCGATTTATATTTTTCATAGCTTCGAAATTTAAATATTACACGTTATATGTTATTTCGGTCAAAGTGAAAGCTGATGCAATGCTTTCAAACACAGGACTCGTGTATGAAGTTATTGGCTTGTTCACTTTGATAAATTTCGTTTTGCTCTCGTAAATCACTTGAGGCGAATACCGGAAATATTTCAACATTTTAACTAGGTTTTAGTAATTTTACTTTCGCATCCCAGTCCGAGGGAAAGATTCATCGATAACATCTTCCACGTGGAAGGGATGTTGAATACTAATATTTCTTTGTTACGAATTACAGCATGGAATCATGACTGATTTATTACTTATATGTGCAGCCTTAGGGCTGGTCTTCGAAAGTTTTCATAAACTCTACCTGACGCCCCATTTGAGTTCAATGTAGAAGGAATTTCCAAGAGTGTGACAGGAGATAAATAATTAAAATATGCAATTTTAGACAGCAAATTGACTCTTTATTAATCAGTACTCATCTGAAGAATGCTGTTGTAATATACCTGCTTCTGAACTTCATGATGACGATGACGTTTCGGTTGACACTGCGCTGTTTGGCATCGTTTGTGAAAGTTGGTGACCAGCTTCCAGCGGCTAACTGTGGTACCTAAACGGTTTTTATTCGTTTCTTTAATTTGCTAGCTTTCCGGCCGTGTCTAGGAAGCCTGCTTCTTCGGTTCGCTATACAACAATGAAATAGTGGTATTAATGAGTCCTACTACATTCATACAAAATAATCGATCTTCTTGAGTGTCCCAAGTCTGTGCTATATAGAGAATACAAGCGTAGTGAATAGAGTTGACGCTGCTATACAAGTACCTTATCTTGAAACTGCTATTGAACTGGGCCGTCGCGAGTCGGTCACGGCGCTTATGCCCTCTTCACATAGGGACCGCTGCTGTCACGTTGTCGTCATGGAGGGAGGTAAGGTCAGGGTGCGATTGGCTGACATCTTCTCACAGCCATCTCATCTCTGTCGTGCCCAACGGGCGTGCCGGTGCTTCTCTTTACGCCGTAACTATGTCAATTATGACGATACGAATATGAGGACAACACAACACTCAGTCCCTAAACAGAGAAATTTCCAACCCGGCCAGGAATCGAACCAAGGCCCCTTCGGTTAGGAATCTGCCATGCTGATCGCGCAGCTATCCAGGCGGAGAAACCATAAGGTTCAGAACTAAATATAAGTTATTAGAAGTATGGCTAAGAGCCTAGATCATGAAGACGGAAGACTTTCAGTGTCACAGCTTTAGATTAGCATTCGATTTGGTAAGATCTTTCTTTGCCACTGTGCTTGCGACGTTAATAACAGCTCGCGGCATGCTCATCTGCGGTTATCATATTATGTAATGATCTCGACCACTGTTTCAGCGTCTTTAACCGTTCTCTCATCCGTTATAGTTCTTTGATTCACTGCTATTTTCATTTACATAGAACCCCATTTATGAATAACTTTAAGAAAAGGGGGTACTGGCCATAAGTAAAAGATTGAATAACCAACGAAAAAATTAGATACTACGTGTTGGGGCGAGGAATAAGTTTGAAAAGTGGAAGGGAAGCTAGAATATCTCAAAAGGCATATTCTAAGACTCTACATAGATCTTGAGGATGACAGTGAAGTGAAATAGAAAGATGACAAGGATTTCTGGACTGGTGAGTAGGTAATATGAGTAGCATCAGAAAATGGTATAAAGGTAGTACAATTCGTTATGAATAGCAACAGCTCAGTGTTAAGCTCGTTATCAACAGAATCGACAGCAAAACAACAACGACAACGATAGTTCCGGTATACATGCCGGCGTCACAATCTGAAGATGAAGAGCAGAGAAAGTATGTGACGATATTGAACGGGTAGTTGAGTACGTAATGTATGATGAAAATGTAATAGCTATGGGGGACTGGAATGCGGTTGTACTGGAAGGATTAGAAGAAACCGTTATGCGAGAAAATGGGCTTGGTAATACGAATGAGAGAGGAGAAAGAATAATTGAGTTCAGCTATAAATTTCAGCCGGTAACAGTGAGCACTCCGTTCAAGTATACACCGGGTGATACGAGAAGATTTCGATTAGACTACATCATCGTCAGACATAGATCCGAAATTAGATATTATATTGTAAGGCGTGACCTAGATCAGATAGAGACTCAGATCTCAACTTAATAGTGCTGAAGAGTACGCTGAAGTTTAAGAGATTAGTCAGGAAGAATCAATACACAAAGAAATTGGATAAACAAGTACGAAAGAAAGAAGAGATACGCTAGAAGTCATCTGATGTTACAGATACTGCAATAACAGAGAGCTCAGCAGGCCGGTTGACTATGAATGAAAGTCTCTAGAAGAGGCAGTCATGAAACTTGAAAAGAAAAACATAGGTACAAAGAATGTAAGTGGAAATTAACCGTGCATAACATAAGAAACACTTCAGTTGATCGATAAAAGAGGAAGTACAAAAATGTTCAAGGAAATTCAGGAATGCATAAATGCAAGTTACCGAGGAACGAAATAAATAGGAAATCCAGGGAAGCTAAGGGGAATGGCTGCATGGAAAACGTAAAGAAATCGGAAACGATGATTGTCGGAAGGACTTACTCAGAATGTGGAAAAATCGAAAGAGCCCTCGATGAAATTAAAAGCAAGGGAGGTAATATGAAGAGTACAATGGGAATGCCTCTGTTGAGTGCAGATGAGAGACCACACATAGGTGAAAAGGGTACATTGAAGGCTTTTATGAAGCGGTAGATTTGTGTGATGATTTGAGAGATGAATAAGGAGTCAATATAGAAGAGATAGGGATCCAGTATGATAATGAGAACTTCAAAGAGTTTTGGAAGACTTAAGATCAAATGAGGCAGAAGGCATATATAACATTCCACCAGAATTTCTAAAATCATTTGGGGGGAGTGGGAATAAAACGACTGTTCATGCTGTGTAGACTGTATGAGTCTAGCGGTACACCATATAACTTTCGGAAAAACATCATCCACACAATTTCGAAGAATGTAATGGCTGACAAGTGCGAGATTTATCGTACACTCAACCTAACAGCTCATGCATTCAAGTTGCTGAAAACAATAATATACAGAAGAATAGAAAAGAAAATTGAGACTGTGTTGGATGGCGATCAGTTCGGCTTTAGGAAAGATAAAGCTACCAGAGAGGCAATTCTGATGTTGCAGTTGATAATACAAGCAAGGCTACGGAAAAATTAAGACACATCTACAGGATTCGATGATTTCGAAAAAGCGTCAAACGATGTAAAATCGTGCAAGATGCTCGAAATTCTATGGCGAGCAGCTTGCTTAGGGACAGACGAGTAATACACAGCATCTACAAGAGCCAAAAGGGCACAATAAGAGTGGAAGACCTAATGAAGTGTTCGAATTAAAAAAGGTGTAAGACAAGGATGAAGTCTTTCGCCCTACTTTTCAGTCCGTGCATCGAAGAAGCACTGACGGTTATAAAGGAAGGTTCAAGAATGGAATAAAAATTCGGGGAAACGATATCATTGATAAGATGATATAAAAAGAAGGTTCAAGAATGGAACAAAAATTTAAGGAGAAACGATATCATAGATAAGACGGCACTGCTGTCCTCAGTGAACATGAAGAAGAGTTACAGGATCTGCTGAATATAATGAATAGTCTAATGAGTACAGAACATGGACTGAGAAAAAATCAAAGAAAGACCAAATTAGTGGAAAGTAGCTGCAATGAGAACAGTGAAAAATGATGGTCAGGTCCTGAAGAAAGTGTCATCACTTCTGTCTCTAAGCTGGTCGTAGGTTGTGTTCCAAAAATGAACAGCATGGAGGCAGAAGTGATGACACTTTCTGCAGGACCTGACCATAATTTTGCAGGACAATGCTCAAGCACGTACAGTGCAAGCTGTTACTGGTTTGTTTGACTGATGGGGCTGCTAAGTGCTATACCACCTACTGCACTCCCCTGACTTAAGCCCTCGTAAGTTCAACTCAATTTCTAAACTGAAGGAAGCACTTCACGACATTCGCTTCAGAACTGCTACAAATTCGTCGGGCAGTAGACCGCGCCGGTCGAACTGTCAACACAAGTGGCGTTGCTAAGAGTATCCTACGACTTCCACACGCTGGCAACTGCTTATACACAATGCTGGTGACTACTTTGAAGGTCAGTAAAACTTTGAAAGACGTATATATTTTGTACTTGCTGTAAATAAATAGTTATCAATATTTAAGTTCCAATCCTCTTATTTTGTACATTGCCAAGAGACCAAAGACCTTAGTATGTGACATAAATTTCAAATTGATACCTCTACTCATTCCTGAGAAGAGTAAGTGTTAAGTGACTGTCGAACATTCCGACAGTCAGAGAGCAAATGACAAAAGTACTTTTTTCGTAACATTTTATGACAGGTTAATACTGTTCGCATTGTCTCGTGTACTATTTCTGTTAAACCTTGCTTTTTGCAAATTTTATGTCTTTCTGCTGGCTAAATATGCTTAAATATCTAGGACCATATAAATAACAATTCGTAATGATAATAACTGCTGTGCGTCCGAACAAGACATAGGCGCAAAGATGCGAGCCGGCTCCAGTGCCTTATAGACTCTCCACCTGCGCGAGTTCCACCAGCGTCACGGCCAGCGCTGAGGATGAAGATATCGACTTCGCCTCGGCCAACTGCCGGCCGAGTTTACTCCGCCAATGATCGGACGACGACGGACAGAAGCCTACTCGGAAGATAGAAGGGCAGCTCTCGCCCACTTGGTTATAGATCATAGTCCAGGACTGACTTAGACAGTGTAGTGTCCCTTTTGCAAAGCGTAAGAATAATGTGTGTGAAGTGTGTATAAAAATATTGAATAAGACCAAACATACCAGACTGAAAGTCAATTGTGAAAAAGAATATAAAATTATTTACAAAAATTATAACGTCGATACTACGGTAGGGAAAGACAATAACGATGATAAACAATATCGCAGTAAAGAATATGGTGAAATAAAACATTTATATATTTGTATAACTATAGAAGATGGAAAAGCTAAGTTATTACTCGCTCTTCTCCTATTTCTGATTCTCTTGTTACTATTGTTAGATAGATATTGTGTGTAGCGTTGAACACTAACAAATGTTCTTTTTGTTCTTTCAACTAGACGATAAAAAAGGTTTGTATCAGGTTACTGATGGAAATATATGTGTAAAAGTGAGTTCATTATATTATTTCAAGAACATGCTAGCCACTAATCGCAATGTTTTAATTGCAAAGAGAGAATAATTAGTATTTTTCAGATATCAAGAAGACGAAAGCAGTGATCGCTGACCTGCAACAATTTGCCGCCATTGCGCGGCGGACTTAATATTAACTTTTCTTACAGCTTTCCACAAGAGCAAAAGTGATAAAATCGTCTTGAAACATTATTTAATTTAAATCTGAATTGTTGCATGAGTTAATTTTGCGAGGGTTCAAATTCGAGTATTTTCAGAGATATAATTTGTCGTAGACTTGTGAACTTTGGCATTGACTGTATTTAGATGAAAACCAGTTAGGGAGCCTGGCGTTCATTTATGGTAAATGGGAAACGAACATTTATTTTGACCTCCTATCAGATACTCTGCTTCTAACGGTCTCACCTACGTAAAGAAAATAATTAATACTAACCTCTTATCTTACGTAATATCAAAAAGCATAAAAGCAGTATAGAATATTAAAAAACCGTTAGAACAGGCAGCGATGTTTAGTGAACTCTCAGAAGTGAACAGACAGTTGTTGTAAATTGCATTTGCTATGTACTGTGAAGTTTACCTATGATTATTTGCACTTAGCCGTTGATGGTCTTTTCATGTTATATTACAAGCAGTGTTACAGACTTCATTATTCAACTAATTTCTGTGACTACTGTGTTACGAATTTATTGGAGTGTTGTGGAACATTCGTTCTCTTATCCTGTTACCTGACCCTGGGGCACAGCTGTGTCTAATAGTGAGTGGCAGGGAGAAATAGTCTTAGCGGTGTACTGCACCAAAAGGCGTTTCACGAACTTACAAACTCGGCATATCGTAACAACAGTGGCAACCCGGCCTCCAGAGCGGTAGCAACGAGGCCTTTACAAATTGGTAACGAGGGTTTACAAAAAAAATGAATACTGTCTATTGCTTGGTTTACTCTCGAAACATTTAGTTAGTGTTTGTAAACAATGTGTCTCATTATACGAAGTACTTCAAAGAAATCTTTACAGTGTGATCACTATATGTACGAATGAGTTAATTTGGACATCTTCCGCTTGTCACGTGAGAGTAACAGGAAACGAGCTATGTCTCCATTAATAACGGCTTGTGTGGAAGCTGATACGCTTCTTTCAGCTTCGTCTTTAGGTTGTTTGATTTTCCATTCACATCGAAAAGACACCCCGTAAAAAAGGGAGACCGAGAACTCCATTGTCTAAATGTATGACGTTGTCCTGGGATTTTGTCTGACTTCTTTGGTGTCACGGACTTGTAGTCTCCGATGTCTCGGTACAGAATAATAATGTGAGTATGAGCTATTCGGCATGCTACACCAATTACATTTATCCTGTGAAAATACCTCCTTGACAGAGTAAAAGCTTGTAATATGCAACCAGCTAAACGTACAACACAAAACACGGAGTAATGCAACGATACTTGCACACATGCAAAAGTACTGTGATGAGGTTGCCATCGCTGTGAGAGCAGCTCTTTATAGAGTTACTGATCCACTGTTCCACTGCACTGGCAAACAAACATCATCAGTAACGCTGTCCATATTATTGTATATCACTGCTAGTGTACAATTAATACTGATGTAAAAATAAACCATAGACACAACCGAGTAGAACTCAATTAAATTTTGCCAATAGATAGGACTACAATTCCTAAGATATTATGGTCTTACGTAAAGCCAGTAGGCAGCACAAAATCATCTATTTATTTCCTCAGTGCACATAACGGCTTCTAATCGAAAGGTGACAGAGAGAAGTTAGTAACACCATGTACAATTGACACAATGTCAATCCTACAATACGACTTCTGGTTTATCAGACCATAAATATGTTGTTTCCACAATGACATGTCTTTAGCCAATTGAGAATGGCTAAAAAGCCGAATTCATGTTTGTCGAAAATATCTTTCACAAAGATCTAATGGCTATGGTCTTCCACGAAGGAGAGATGGTAATACGTACGATCGCGGAAATCGCAGATAATTAGTAATTGTAGAATAGAAAATCATATAAATTCACTCAGTACTGGAAAGGAATGTGAACCGTTTGAGCTAACTGTGTATAAGGCAAGATGTGCTCTCCCTTTCTAATTTAGGTATTTCGTGGTTTTCCTAAATCACTTAAGCCAGATGCCTGGATAGTTATTCTGAGAGAGCTTGGACGATTCCCCTCCTGCCTTAATCCGAGCCTGTACTCCGAATTTACTGAGAAGAGTCTGGTCGTGGCCCTAGCTCACTCAGGTCACCTGGTACGTCAGTGTGCGATTACTTTGTGTGGGAAGCTCTCAAGTCTAAGGTGCATCGCAACAACCCTCATAGTCTTCAAAACTGCAGCAGAATATTTCGGAAGAGATTGCACCAGTTCCAGTAGTACAGCTTCGATCCGCCTTCAGCAGCTTGCTGACCAGGGCCCAAAAGTGCTAAGAGATGAATCGTGGTCACTTTTAACATATGCAATAGCTAGGATAGTGCTGTATTTCATTTCATCTGATATATTTCTTTGTACCCTGGAACTCTGTTCTCCGGACCACTTTCGTTTGCCCCACCCTGTACCAATGAAGGATATCACCATCTTTGGGCACCATCACATTGTGCAAAAGTAGCTAGATATGAAACCCCATGGATGGGTTGCATTCCCAGTTACCTTTATACAATCTGATGACGCTCCAAAAGGGGAAAGCCGGCCGCGGTGGTCTAGCGGTTCTGGCGCTGCAGTCCGGAACCGCGGGACTGCTACGGTCGCAGGTTCGAATCCTGCCTCGGGCATGGGTGTGTGTGATGTCCTTAGGTTAGTTAGGTTTAAGTAGTTCTAAGTTCTAGGGGACTTATGACCTAAGATGTTGAGTCCCATAGTGCTCAGAGCCATTTTTTGAAAAGGGGAAAATTCGTCAATGCTATTAAATAAATTTGTAACCAAGACTGTTTTTAATCGAAAGATTTATCCGTCTTCGTCATCCTAAAAAGTCTGTAATATCATCACGGAAGTACTCTGATGGACATACATATACAGGTGCCGGCGAGTATTACTTGGACACTCTGCAACGTCGTTGGATGACGTTTCCGGACATGGGTTCCAATGTAAAATTTGATCTACGAAAATCACTCTGCAACCTCTAGATGTGTCCAACATGAATTGTGAAACACGCTGCTTATACATAAAAATAACACCTCATACTGTACTTTAAAATGATGTACCCACTACTTGAAAAAATAAATTATTTTCGATTTCTCTAAGTTTCGTATACTTATATTTTCAATGTGCGGCTTCGTAAAGTACCAGTGTAATCTAAACCAAATTTGGAAAAAATTCATATAGACTGTCAGAGCACCTTAAGATGAGTCCCTAGGGCTCTAAATGCATCGGGTATTGACATAAATCACGGTTTGTGACTGAAGGCGTTTGTTCTTTATTTTACAAATGTAATAAAGTCACGGAAGGAAAATTAACAGCAATGGATAAAATTAAGTAATTTCTGGTCTGGTTAGTGTCCAAAGGAAAGAAGACGAGAGACCGGAAAATTAGAGTAATTGGCCTGGCCGCCGCTTCACTCCGTTTTCGTAGGATGATCAATATACCAGGCTGGCAGCCGGCTCAAAGGGGACTCTATTAACTTGATAGCAGGGACCGGCCGACGTATGGGGACCCAGTCGTCGCAGGCAGAGTGCGGTAAAAAATTAGCTCCCTCAGGAAGCCTGGCCTGCTTTGAGAACGAAAATAAAAGTCGCCTTTGACAACCATTAACTTCACACAGAGCATAAGATGCTAATGGCTTTTGCTCCGATACGGAAGAACGGGCACAGCTCTGCATCAGAGTACTCCTGTATACCTATTGTATTTGATTTTTATTGACGAATTAGTGATATCAATGGGTGAAATATCTACAAATATTGCGTAATAAACAGGAGAATGAATTACGTGTAAAATCTTGATACGAAAACATGACAAGAGCTTGATTGCAAAGGGAGTCCGTTAATTAAAAAATGAATGCTTTATCCATAATATATTCTGTGAAAATAGACTTTCGTGAGAGTTGTGAAAGCTGTTCGTGTCAAAAAAATGCATTTTCTATTTTACTTTTACAACTCTGACAATAAGTTTAACACACCATATTTGCAGCTAAGGCTCAATTGTTCTGAGAACAGTTTGTAACAATGGGCCTGATACTTGATCGTTTCAAATTCTGAGTCTGGATATCTGTGTCGAAGTAGATTATAAACAGAAGGGACCTTACTACGCAAACTTTACGTATTCCAGTCTGAACAATTTGAATACCGCGTCGTGTCGACTTTTTGGCCGGAACGTCTTGGTTTAAAGATCTTGCTCATGAGGTGTGTGTCAAAGGGGCATACAAGCACATCGGAAAAACCAGCAACGCTTAGTCTGCAGATGTGACTGTGACAGCTATGCCAGGAACAATCAAAAGCTGTAGTAATCACGGTAGTTTATTTTCCTCATAATACAAGTAAGACCTCCTCGCACTTACTTTCCTCTATGCTCTAGATGTATTAGCAATTATATACGATGCCCATTCAGTTTGTTTGAAGGTGTAATCGGAAACTGGAGACCATGTTGAAATAAAAACGCATACTTCGGTTTACGAGTTAAAGTCTTTGATGTTTCTGTTTGTTTTGCACATTGTAACTCTTTTTACATTTGCGAAACATAATCAGACAAGAAGGTGTAGCAAAAGATTATTTGCCTGTGGACTGCCTTTTAAAATAACGTTTCTGCATTTCTGACGCCTAGATTTTAACTGCCACAATTTGCAATTTCGTCCATCTCTTTCTGGTAATTATATGTCACCAAAAGAATATACACTCTTTTGTTAAAACACACCAACAAATTTCTATGTGACAGTACAAGAAGGCGGAGTCCTATGAGGGAGTTTCTTGGTTGATTTACACGCATCTCTCTCCAGTACTTGAAGTGACACTTTGATTCCAAAATTTGTTTTCCATTGACGTGGAATACTTTTCCTGCCATTTGAATAATGTTTAACGCTGCTTCCGGTATGCGTTCTAAGCTGTCTTCGGTCTTGTAATTTTGAATTCGGCTGATCTATGCACCCTCTTTCATTCAGAATGTTCACTTGTTGGGAGTGGTACACGGTAAACGTTACGTAACACGTAATTCTGCTTAACTTGTTTGACATTATCCCGGATAGATAGTTCAGAGAATGTTTTTCGTCGAGTGAAATCTCGTGGGAGAATACGTCGCTTACGTCTAATTTGCACTTAGAGTAATAACTCCATCGTTTTTGTTTTGTCACGCATCACAAGTACACCTGCTTTGTAGGTAGTCGATGAGGAACCAAAGGATTTCTATCTAATAATTGCCGTAGTGAATGGGACGCAGATGCTGTGACACAGTAATAAACCGTTGTATTGTCTTAAAACTGAGGGAATCTGGAACTGCATTATTTCCTCGAACCATGCAGAAAAGCTTTTCGAGCCCTCTTGTGAATGCCTGCACAATAAAACGCAGTGGAAACCCCTCTTCATTCACGAGATAGTTCTCAATGATAATTGCTGTGGTTGTTGCCAGAACTATTCCCGTTTTCCACGTACCTCTTTTCCCGATTCTCGAATTTACAAACAGCGTAATAACACGTGTGGGGAACTACAGAGAATCATAGTGTTTGGCTTCAACAAGTTTACACATTGCAGTTTTTTGCTGTGTCTGGTCGTTAATTGAAACTACCGGAAAACTGTGTCTATAAAATATGCATTTGTCGCGGCAGAACGTAAGTGTCTGTTGAAGTACTGAACTTGCTGAAACACTATGATTTGTAAGTGTTTAAGCAGGGCTAAAATTCATTTTATTGTAATGCCCTGGTCTTATTACTCTTTGTCGTAGCATCCAACCAATGTTTAATTTTTTATCTGTCCCAAAATCATACAGCTTTACATCAGTTTCATTTGAGACAGTTGTGAATGCCAAATTATTTTCTTCGACGACTTGTATGGGAAAAACAATGAGGTTAGAAATTATTGTTTAATAGTTTCTGAGATTCTTCCGAATTACAGCTCCATCATGCATGAAATTGATCAAATGTAAAATGAAGCTAAAAAGTGAAATTAGATATTGAAGTATCATATTGTATGGAATTTAAAGCTCTTACATAATTGTTACGAATAAAGAAATCTGAGGAAGAGGATGACTATTGTGGTTAGGGAAAATAAAGTAACATAAAAATGTTGCGTTAATTTTTACTGACCTTGCAGACGTTGTATTTGAAGCCCACCACTCTACCAACTACGCTACAGTTTATAACACGTTTTGTATACTCAAAAATAACTATGTAACTTCATTTTTAAATAATCCACAGTGACAGAATGTTTATTTATTACACGTAGTCTTCTAGACTCGCATGAAAATGTATCTTCCCTTTCAATTCGATGCAGCCATATTTTACCTTTCCGTGATCCTTTCGCCTTGTGTAATTTGTAAAAATCTGCTCCCACCCTCTGTCTCCGAATAGCGGTTTACTGCACAACACTGCGGCATTCTTCACCACAGAAAAATTGATCTCTTTTTGAGTTCTTAGTTTCATAGATAATCTGTCTGTACGTTTCTCACAAACCAAAATACTAAGATAACCGCTAATTAGATCAGTTCTCCCAATTACTCCCATGTAGAATTTGCATCCAAAATGACTTCCTTGTACCACGTGACTTTCGACAGAGCAGTGGCAGCGCTCAATTGTTGGCAATCCAGGTATAAAAGGTTGTTGTTGGTCCTTTGTTCAGGGTTTGGTGAAGTCATCAAGACGCATTGTCAGGAAATTAAAAAATTCAAGATCGACAACAGTGGATATATAAAAATGATTGATGACACAAAATTTAAAAATTAACGTTGGCTGATGAGTAATGTTTATCAAAAATTACGTAACCACACACAAACACTCACATACACACACACACACACACACACACACACACACACACACACACACACGAGAACGCATGCACGGACCAAGTAGCGTACAGAGTACTCAAACATATCCAAGCAATCCCAATCTTTTTACAAAATATTCAGCCAAAAAAATTTAAAGGGTATAACTTACAGTATTTCAAAGTACTTCACAAGTTGCTCACCTCTCCATGGACTACCACCTTAACGTTGGTGGGGAGGTTTGCGTGTCTCAGTGATCCACTGAGGTAAGTTGGTGGGCGCTATGCTCCTGGTAGGGTCACCCATGCCAGACAGGTTAGTTGGTGAGATTCCAGACAAAGCGTAGTCCCCCCCAGAGGACTCCCGTCTTGAGAGTATGTAGGTGACAACCACATGGTCCATTAGCTGAATCTGTTACTACTTCCACTTACCTGTGTCAGGCTTCTTCTGTTTTCTTTCTTATCGGCCTCCCTTGGCCAACTCCTGGTTTTTTCGACCCCAACGGCATTAGGTTTCGAGGCCCAAGGGTGTCTTTCAATTTCCCCTCTACAATCCTACCCACGACCCAACGGCGAAGTGAGCGGAAGATGAAACTTTCGTCTCCCAGGCTCTCAAAGATTGTGGAGGCGGAAGAGGTCATGCCAGACGCACTGGCTGTAAAGGCTCCGCTCAGCAGGCATCGAGCTCGCGGCTGACCATTGCAGTTCTGGTACCTGAAGTCAGTTGTCTCATACATATGTTCCGTGATGAACTGTTCCAGAATCACAGTGTGTTACTTCCTCGCAAGCTGTAATGCACATTAAACAAAATCAAGCAAATGACAGTTTCTCCTGTAATTTTCTATAAAGCCCAATGGCAATGGGATAAGGACGGTGGTAACACGCTTTGAGAGAGGCTGGAAGCCACTAGTCTGGACCTGCACATTGGTCACAGGTGTGCGATGGTCGCCTCCCTGAGAACCCGTGTGACTACTAAAGGGGATCCGGTCCTGCCTCTGCTACTGGGCATGCCCATCTGGGATGACCGCTGCCCTCTCTGAATGGGGAAGGCCCTAGAAACTGTGAGCTAAACATCGGAAACCACACCTGAACAAGGTTGGCAATCCGTACCCAGAAGGTCACTCCCTATACTGTGGACGAAAACCAAAGAAGAATAAAATGATAATGACCATAGGAATGTGGAATGTCAGGACCCTCCTGGACGTGACCAGTGGCAGGCCAGAGAGAAGAACTGCTCTTATCACCCATGAACTAGCTAGGTTAGATATAGATATAGCTGCCATGAGTGAGACTCGACTATCAGGTGAAGGGCGCATCAGTGAGGCAAGTTCAGGAGGCACACCATCTTCTGGAAAGGAAAGGATGCAGGAGAGCCATGCATCCATGTTGTAGGATTTGCTGTAAAAACAAAAATAATGAATGCACATCGACTCACACCTGTTTTAATTAATGAAAGGCTCATGACTCTTAGAATACCCCTTGGTTCAGGCAGCTTCATCACCTTCGTCTCTGCATATCCTCCTACTACAGATAGCGATGAAGATTCAAAGAATCAGTTCTACCGCCCGCTGAAGACAAATCTCTCAAAGATACTTGTTAATTTAATCCTACTGGGCGACTTCAGTGCCAGAGAGGGAAAGGACAACAGTTTTTGGAGATAAATCATGGGCAAACAAGCGATCGGAAACCGCAATGCGGTCTATATGCTGAACACGAGCTCTTCAAAATCAAAACGCAGTTCCGCTTGCCTAACCACTATAAAAGTACATGGATGCACCCAAGTTCCAAATATTGGCATCTTGCAGACTATGTCATCACTCAACAGCGTGTCAAGAAAGACGTTCTAATCACAAATTCAACATCAATAACTTGCAGAACAAAGACGTTCGCTCACACTTCCAAGACGAACTGCCAGAACAACTCCACAAATCTCCAGCAATCACAGATGATGTCGAAGAAGAATGGACCGCATTAAAGAACATCATCAAAGAGACTGCAGAGAATTTTATTGGTTTTGGTGCGCGGAAGAGAAGTGACTAGTTTGATGACAGCAATGAAGAAACCCAAGCCATCATCAGTGCAAAGTGGGATGTTTACGTAGCCCTTGCTCAGGATCCATCCTGTGCAGAAAAGAAAACACACTTTCAAGAGCTCAAGCAGATATGTCAGGCTGAAATCAAGAACAAATGGTGGCAACAAAAAGCCTCGGAACTGCAAAATCTTTCGGATGCCAGGAACCTGCGTGGCTCCTATGCTGGAATCAGCGTGTTACCTTCACGCTGCCACCCGAACAGCCGTCGTTGCCACATCCCCTGGATGCACACTCTCCTGCAATACTACAGCAACAACAGCTCATTTCATACAGCGCCCCGACGAACTCAACCTGTTCTGAAAGGAATACTGAAAGCTGCTGGCAACACCACCATCCTTACCGAAATCGTTGGTAAGAGCACTGCAGCTCACGGTTGAACCGCACTTCTACTGCCGCTGGAGACTTTCTCATGGCTGATCCTCCAACTTTTCAAGAATTCAGCAAGACACTCGATAGTATGAAACCAGGAAAGGCTCCTGGAACTGACAACATCCCGTTGGAACTTATTCAGAGTAGTGGCTGCCTCTAAAGCTAGGCTCTTCTCACTCACACTATTTATGTGGAAAACCCGCCGACATGAAGAACTCCACAATTCTCACCATCTTCAAGAAAGGCGATAGAAGCATCAGTGGTAACTACCGTGGAATATCCTTGCTCTCTGTCGCCAGTAAAAGTTTTGCCAGAATCCTTTTCAATCGTCTTCAGACACTTTCAGAAACTTTGCTTCCTGAGTCTCAATGCGGGTTTCGCCCACGAAAAGGGACGATTTACATGATTTTCTGTGCACGACAACTGCAGGAGAAGTGCAGATAACAGCAAAAGCCTTTACTATTAGTTTTCTACGACTTAGAAAAGGCCTTTGATACAATTCCCAGAGAAGCCATGCGGATGGTCTTAAAATGTTTCGGCTCTCCTGAACATTTTGTTGACCTAATTAAAGCTCTCCATGATGACATGACTGGACATGTCAACTGCCAGAATGAAAAATCTAATGAATTCCCAATAACGAGTGGGCTTAAACAAGCATGCGTTCTTGCACCAACATTATTTGCGTGGCACCTGGCAGCTATGATTTACGAAACATCTGTAAATAACGCTGGGGTAGAACTAAAGTACAAGTTCGATGGAGGACTATTTAACCAATCCAGACTCGCTCAAAAAAAGTTCACAAGTACCACTCGTGTGACAGAGCTGCATTATGCTGACAACGACGATGCCTCTTCAGCTCATTCACCTGCAGAGATGCAGCAGACTGTTAATTGCTTCAGCAAGGCGTACAAACGAATTGGTCATTCCATCAGTATTCAAAAGACAAAGGTGCTCGCACAGCCAGCTCCTGGCTTTTCTCTTCCCGATTTCAGCATATCCATTTATGATACACCCTTGGAACAACTGGACCATTTCCTCTATGTAGGAAGCATATTGTTATCTAATTGATCATTGAAAAAGACGTGGAAAACAGAATACATGCTGCCCATGTAGCATTTGGACATATCAGAATACATGTCTTCCTGAATAAAGAGCTAACATTATACATCAAACTGATATTGTATAAAGCTGTTGTCATCTCAACGTTGCTCTATGGTTGCGAAACGCGGGCATTAAACCACCACGAACTGAAGAAACTAGAGCCGGCCGCTGTGGTCGAGCGGTTCTAGGCGCTTCAGTCCGGAACCACGCTACTGCTACGGTCGCAGGTTCGAATCCTGCCTCGGGCATGGATGTGTGTGATGTCCTTAGGTTAGTTAGGTTTAAGTAGTTCTAAGTATAGGGGACTGATAACGTCAGATGTTGACTCTCATAGAGCTTAGAGCCATTTGAACCATTTTGAAGAAACTAGAAAGCTTCAAGATACATCATGAACATGAAATGGGATGACTTTATATCAAATACCACCGTTCTTGAGAAAGCGACATTGAATAGTATAGAAGCTCTCATTATTGAGCACCAACTTTGATGGGTAGAGCATGGCCAGTGGATGAGAGATGACAGACTTCCACGTCAAATGCGGTGCAGTGAAGTGAGCACACGTAAACGGTCGCGAGGTGCACCTCGCTGTAAGGATCAGTGTTAGAAAAATCTAAAATCCTTGAACATCAATCAGAGTAACTGGTATGCGATAGCAGAAGATCGAAGTCGCTGGCGCTCAACTAACTCAAATGCTCTTCAGAACTTTAATGGGGAACGTCGAAGACTGGAGAATGACTAACGCCAGAGACTTAAACTCCTCAGGCCCAGCCACGTCCTCCACCTTCCATCTGTTGTAATTTCTGTGGTCGCATGTTCCATGCTAGGATTGGGCTACAAAGCTATCAAAGACATTTCCACGTCTGAACCGCGACAAAGGAAATCTCAGGGGAGAAACGAAAACTCGGATACAAGTGTCAGCCGACGATGACGGGTTGCTCCATTTGAATTTCGTTCTTGCGCTACATTCACCAGAAAATTATGTACTGGGTGTAAAGTGTAGTATTTCAAAGTACTTTAACACGCTCTGAGTTTTTGCACCATTTTCAAAAGCATTTTTACAGGAAATAAGTAAAAGCAACAATTGTGTACTTGCAGAGTTGGAATGGTGCCTCTAATTAATTATATTGCCCATATAAATTGTGCTTTGATGAATGTCAGTTGTCACTAGGCAAGCACGTAGACAATGACGAAAGTGAACTGACTAAATGTTTTGTTTGTTCTGACAGTTCTTGTCTTGAAACTTCCTGGCAGATTAAAACTGTGTGCCCGACCGAGACTCGAACTCGGGACCTTTGCCTTTCGCGGGCAAGTGCTCTACCAACTGAGCTACCGAAGCACGACTCACGCCCGGTACTCACAGCTTTACTTCTGCCAGTACCTCGTCTCCTACCTTCCAAACTTTACAGAAGCTCTCCTGCGAACCTTGCAGAACTTGCACTCCTGAAAGAAAGGATATTGCGGAGACATGGCTTAGCCACAGCCTGGGGGATGTTTCCAGAATGAGAGTTTCACTCTGCAGCGGAGTGTGCGCTGATATGAAACTTCCTGGCAGATTAAAACTGTGTGCCTGACCGAGACTCGAACTCGGGACCTTTGCCTTTCGCGGGCAAGTGCTCTACCAACTGAGCTACCGAAGCACGACTCAGGCCCGGTACTCACAGCTTTACTTCTGCCAGTACCTCGTCTCCTACCCCCTACCTTGTTAGAGCACTTGCCCGCGAAAGGCAAAGGTCCCGAGTTCGAGTCTCGGTCGGGCACACAGTTTTAATCTGCCAGGAAGTTTCATATCAGCGCACACTCTGCTGCAGAGTGAAAATCTCATTCTAGTTCTTGTCTTGCTGATACCCAGTTGTCGTAATACGATGTGCATACCATGTCCTAAAACACACGCGGACATTAATGCTGATCTAAGTTCCAGTTTAAGAAACAGCATAAACAATGTTATTCTGAGTTCAAAACCTTGTCTTCACTACTCATTAAAAACTCGTAATTTTGAGCTTATTTCGGAAACTGAACTTAGTATGGAAAAGAACCGGCAAAATTTAAATGTCGAATTCCCGTTGAATGGAGTTTTCAGTCCAGTACTACAGACATTATTAAAGGGGAAACATGTTTTGACTTAAAATATTTTAGAAAAATATCTCTTGCAAAAATTAAAAATACAAAATCAAAGTAATGAAGAGGTAAACTGTAGAAAGACATGTCTGACTAAGCCAAGTTTAAGAAAGTGTTACAATGCTTGATCTGGAATCGACGTTAAACTGAAATTGAGCACGGAATACATGGATCTAGTTACTGAGTCTTGATATGTCGACTTTGTTCCAGATATTTCAAGAGAACAGCGGCCACAGGAGGGATTTATAATGAATTTTTGGATCTCTCTAGTGCAAGTACAATTTCGTGCTCCAAGGGCTATCCATCGATGTAGATGGCGAAAGCTATTTGTTGCTTGAAAAACGATTTGTTCCAGATGTGTCACCACAGGCATATTATCAGTTTGTGATTCTTGTTTTTCTCTTACATGAGAACGAGTGTAAAATATACCCGCCATAAATATTTAAAAACCACTGATCACTTATGTAATGCAACAAACGAAATAGAAACTTGTACGCACCAAGGATGAGTTTTACTTTAAGTAATATTTCAGAGAACCTCAAAACACGAAATAAAATCAGCAGTCTCTCATGTTCGTCTTCCTTGTCATCACGAAAAAGTGGTGGCACTTGCGAACATTCGTCCTTTTACCTGTGAGTCAGGCGCAACAGTCTCTCAAATTACTTATTTTTCATATCTATAATGCTTGTCAAATGCAGCAATGTTCATCTATTTTTAAAATGATTGCCAAATATATCAGCAACACAAAAAATGAAATTTTTATGTTAGGTGTCACAATGTTGTTTTGTAGACCTTTGTACTACATTTCTCAAGCACAAATTCGTAAATGGCAAATGGGTGAATCGCAAATAGTACCCATTACCAATTATACATATATCCATCCATCCGTCAATTCTTGTCTGTAATGTTCCTTCCTCAGATCAACTTACGAAATACGTGTAAAATTAAGAGTACTGAATGTGTAGAGAGAGACCAATTCTTGATGCGAGACTAGCATTGCTTTTCACTTCCACCTGTGGAAACTAACCGGTAACATAGGGCAGCAGTAGCGCTCATGTATGTTTTGGAATGAGGCATGTGTGTAATATTACGCTGCCTGGATGTCGGCAAGATAAGATTTGTCAAAGCGATCAGTTAGCAAGTTCGATCCTCTTGATGTGGCGTCTGCCTGTCTGCTTCATGAGGTTTCAGATTCATCATAGAACAATGTGGATGTGGAAAATAATTAATTAGAATCTCTGTTCGAGCTTTCCACGTACACAAGTGTTGCTTTACTTCATTTTTGGATAAATACTCTTGAAAATGCCGTGGACACTTCAGAGCGTTTAAACACTTTCGAGTACCCTGTAAAGTATTTTGAAATACCGGAAGTTGCACCCTTTATATTATTTTTTGATGACTATAGCGAAACAAAAAAAAGAAATCTGACTGTTAGAGACTTTCGAACAATCTGTATGCTATCCTTTAAGATACGTTTTTGGTTGGATACATCACAGAAAAAAATCATTGTATGCACATACTTTCAAGCACACTATGAAGTACTTTGAAATACAATTAACCCATTTACGTAATTTTTTGATAATTACTTCTAAATATAACACAAAAAAATTCAGAGTGTTCGGGAACTCCTGAACACTCCATAACGAATTTTGAAGTACTGTAAGTTACACACTACACGAATGTTTTGTATTAATACTTTTACTTTTAAAAAAAATCAAAAAAATCAGAGAATTCAGTTGCTTTTGAGCACTGTGTAAAGCAGTATGAAACACTTTTTTTTTAATGGAACAGAAATATCTTCAGAGGATTATTATTCTTGTGAGTATTATGTAGTTTACTTTCAAAAATTGCAAACTGCATCCTTTGCAGTAGTTTTGTATAAATACTTACCAAATATGGTGGGAAAAATCTGAGCATTCACATCTTTTGAGCTGACTGTAAAGTGCCTTGAGATACCAAAGTTTACATCCTTTACCTAAAGTTTTTGTTGAATATGCTACAAAAAAGAAATTTCAGAGCATCTGGGCACTTTTGATCGTCTTGTAATTAGAAATACTGCAAGTTAAAAAATTTGCACAAATTTTGAATAAATACTTTTCAATGTATAAATATTTTTGAATATTGTGCGAAAAAAGTTCCGACTCTTCAGATACTTTTGAGCACCACGTAAAGTATTTTGAAGTATCACAAGATAAACCTGTTATGTATCTTTGAATATGAAATGACAAATTCTGAGAGTTCAGATACCTTTTTCGGTCATGTAAGTACTTTGAAATAAAGCAAATTACACCCTTTACGAATCTGAATATGACACAAAAAATTTCAGAGAATTCAGATATTTAAAATATTGGATGTTACACCCTGTCGTATGGTTTTGGTAGAATACATTTCATTTCTTCGTAGTGTTGGATATTTTTGAACCAACTGTAATGTACTTTGTGTGTGTGTGTGTGTGTGTGTGTGTGTGTGTGTTTTTGTGAGTGTGTTCATGCGTTCTTACGCAATTTTTTGGTAAACAGCTCTGTGGACTTCAGCAAAAAATGTACACTGTACTGTAATTGACTGAAAAATGTTTCCCATGTCGCAATTTGCATTGTAATCGTTTGACAAATTTTTCCCGCGATGCGCCATCTTTAAGTTTTTAAATTTACCTTAAATTCCCCCATTCACGATCTACAATTTTCGAATTTGCCCCCATTCATAAATGTTTAATTTAGCACGCTCTGGCATCTTTAATTTTTAAATTTCCTCTTATTGATCATTCTAGAGTTTTCAAATCTCCTACAACGCCATCTTGACGACGTCAAGAGACTTCAGTGCTGAAAGTGATGAAAATTTGAGTCATGCGCCATAATCGGCACAGCCATAAAACTAATCCTGATGCTTTGTTTGTATAACAGTCATATACTCCACTGCTCGCAAGCACTGTCGTGCTGTCGCGTGCTGATTCCTGAAACGGAATTGCTTCCACTTCTGGGTTTGTATGTATATTGAAGGTGGAGGGGGGAAGAGAGGAAAGGAAAGGGGAGGGATCTCTGCTTTCAGCTGAATTGGGACATTACGTGGAAATGGCGGTGGAGGAGTGAAAACATTTACCGGACCGGGATTCGAACCTGGGATTTAGAGCTTGCTAGGTAGGTGCGGTAACCACTGCGCCATCCGGAACACAGTGTAATCGCAACTGCACGGATGATCTGAGCTGGCCTCACAGCCGATCCACTATCCCATCTAGAGCCGCCTGTCCGCAGCCTCTGTCCATTTTCTCCATATTCGCTCTGCCGAGATTCTCACAGGTGGTCGGACGTATCTGTGCATTCGCACTGGAGAAGGTGGATTCATTGCCCAGCTAGGCCTATCAAATTATATGAATGTGTGGTGCCACAAATTTATTTAATTCTTGGTTATGCTTACCCAATGTATAGTGAGATGTTTTAATTTTATCCTCTCAACAATCTTGCTGAGCGAAGTCAATAAGCTGATAGGTCACTAACTGTGTTGGAGAGTGAGATCTTTCCATAGCTCCATAGCTACCTGAACGTCAAGGCCATGGCCACCTTCCATATATCAAGAAAGAGTTTTGGTTGACGGTTTGGTTTTGGGTGACAGTCATGACTGTTTTATACAGGAGTTGCTTAAAGATACGAATTTGATTACCATCTGTTGCATGAGCTTTCCTAGCTACAGTGTGCTTAATACACCAAGCGATTTCGTCTATACAAACATACTATCTGGGCTACAAGTTGTGTAACTTTCTGGATCATTCCAAATGTCTTGTAATGGATCCAGATTCAGCGTGAAAGACGCCGCTGATGATCTGGCAATGAGTTTTTCCATTTCCTCAGCGAAGTAGGTTGACCCGACAGATCCTTGTAGTGTGGGTGTGTAGTGCGGAGAATAGTGCGAGATACAAAGCGGTTGGTCACGATGTATATGGCCCAGGGACTTTCTGGTGCCACTAAACGTTTCGGAATGTTCGTATCTTCTCCCGTATCATCCCATAAAACCTGTTGACGTTCAGTTGACATAACGCGCACCTAGTGCACCACTAGTATGTCCTGAGTTGATTTGTCGTGGACACAGAACTTTGCACCTCCTCTGGCAGGACAGTTGATTGCTGTTGTGGTGTTACCAATCAAATGGCGTCGACCATTGCGTCCTGGACTACCATGGTTAGCCCTTGAACCACTTCATCTGCGTTTGCTGTGCAAGTAATAGCTTGAATTTTTGGGCCGGCCGTGGTGGGCGAGCGGTTCTAGGCGCTTCAGTCCGGAACCGCGCGACTGCTACGGTCGCAGGTTCGAATCCTGCCTTGGGCATGGATGTGTGTAATGTCCTTAGGTTAGTTAGGTTTAAGTAATTCTAAGTCTAGGGGACTGATGACCTCAGATGTTAAGTCCCATAGTGCTTAGAGCCATTTGAACCATTTTGAATTTTTGGGATAAGAATACGAAGCGATTCTTTGATCGTAGTTCGCTTCCCGGCGTCTTCCTGAGCGCTGCAATGTCTCTCCTGTTACAGTATAGATGGTAAGTGGTCGGATTCCACAGGTTACAACCAACAGCACTCTTTCGTAGGGAAAACTGATCACCTAAGGCAAGTTTATGTACAATAGACAGACGCCGGCAATATGACATTGGTGAGACCTGGTCCTCGATAATACTCACTGCCTCTGCCGTCTACATTCCTATAGTTCAATATCGGGAAAAATGACAAAATGTTAATCACAAATAAACAATATAGCAATAAACGATTATGTTTTTATAAAATCTTTATTAGCAAAAATCGGATATAGGAAATTTAATAACAACTTTCGACCGTTACTGCTCATTTTCATTTCGATACATACACACCAGTCTTTAAAATAAGTGCACACTTTGTGAATTGGCTGTTAACAAATTAATGCAGTGTCAGCCTCATGTTACAAGATTTCCTCTTATTTTAGAGGCTGCTGTGTATGCTTTGACCTGACGATGACCGTTACCGATCTAAACTAGTTATCAAATTCGTTATATGCGATCTTGGCAAACATATTTTATTAAAAAAATAACACTCATTGCAGTAACAGATCACATCTCTACATTGACAATGTCAGGTAACTGAAAACCGTATATCGTTATGTTCAGTGAGAGGGCGATTTTCTAATCAGATTTTCCTCTCTGATGATGGCTTTGACATGTTACAGGGCTGCTGTTATTGGTCTACAATACATCGCCGTTGGCCAGCGACAGCGGTGACATCCCCATTAGTAACAATCCAAGCATCCTTGCCTGAAATGTCGATGTTGGCAGCATAATATGCCTGCAGCCCTACCACACTTCTACTCGCATGGGTTTCCCTTTCCCACGACTTGTGATAGCAGTACCTTCCGTCTGCACTGCACTTTTACTCTTTGAAAGCTTCTGTGTACTATAACCCAGACGGAGCCATATTAGTGGGTAATCGAACGCAGAAGTTTGGGCAGCATCACGATACCTCATCTTGAGGGATCCATGAAAGCACTTCATTAATTATCATCATGCGCATGCAGCCATGGAGGGGCTGCAGTTCTTTTTTTTTTTAATTTGAGGCTTCATAATACATTGTTGTTGTTGTTATCTTCAGTCCTGAGACTGGTTTGATGCAGCTCTCCATGCTACTCTATCCTGTGCAATCTTCTTCATCTCTCAGTACTTACTGCAACTTACATCCTTCAGAATCTGCTTGGTGTATTCATCTCTTGGTCTTCCTCTACGATTTTTACCCTCCACGCTGCCCTCCAATGCTAAATTTGTGATCCCTTGATGCCTCAGAACATGTCCTACCAACCGGTCCCTTCTTCTTGTCAAGTTGTGCCACAAACTCCTCTTCTCCCCAATTCTATTCAATACCTCCTCATTAGTTACGTGATCTACCCATCTAACCTTCAGCATTCTTCTGCAGCACCACATTTCGAAAGCTTCTATTCTCTTCTTGTCTAAACTATTTATCGTCCATGTTTCACTTCCACGCATGGCTACACTCCATTTAAATACTTTCAGAAACGACTTCCTGACACTTAAATCTATACTTGATGTTTACAAATTTCTCTTCTTCAGAAACGCATAATACACTACTGGCCATTAAAATTGCTACTCCACGAAGATGACGTGCTACAAACGCGAAATTTAACCTACAGGAATACGATGCTGTGATATGCAATTCATTAGCTTTTCAGAGCATTCACACAAGGTTGGTGCCGGTGGCCACACCTACAACGTGCTGACATGAGGAAAGTTTCCACCGATTTCTCAAAAAGATGTTCAAATGTGTGTGAAGCCTTATGGGATTTAACAGATAAGGTCATCAGTCCCTAAGCTTACACACTACTAAACCTAAATTATTCTAAGGACAAACACACACACCCATGTCCGAGGGAGGACTCGAACCTCCGCCGGGACCAGCCGCACAACCGATTTCTCATGTACAAACAACAGTTGACCGGAATTGCCTGGTGAAACGTTGTTGTGATGCCTCGTGTAAGGAGGAGAAATGCGTACCATCACGTTTCCGACTTTGATAAAGGTCGGATTGTAGCCTATCGCGATTGAGGTTTATCGTATCGCGACATTGCTGCTCGCGTTGATCGAGATCCAATGACTATTAGCAGAATATGAAATCAGTGGGTTCAGGAGGGTAATACGGAACGCTGTGCTGGATCCCAACGGCCTCGTATCACTAGCACTCGAGATGACAGGCATCTTATCCGCATGGCTGTAACGGATCGTTCAGCCACGTCTCGATCCCTGAGTCAACAGATGGGGACGTTTTCAAGACAACAACCATCTGCACGAACAGTTCGACGACGTTTGCAGTAGCATGGACTGTCAGCTCGGAGACCATTGCTGCGGTTACCCTTGACAATACATCACAGACAGGAGCGCCTGCGATGGTGTACTCAACGACGAACTTGGGTACACGAATGGCAAAACGTCATTTTGTTGGATGAATCCAGGTTCTGTTTACAGCATCATGATGGTCGCATCCGTGTTTAGCGATATCGAGGTGAACGCACATTGGAATCGTGTATTCGTCATCGCCATACTGGCGTATCACCTGGCGTGATGGTATGGGGTGCCATTGGTTACACGTCTCGTTCACCTCTTGTTCGCATTGACGGCACTTTGACCAGTGGACGTTACATTTCAGATGTGTTACGACCCGTGGCTCTACCCTTCATTCGATCCCTGCGAAACCCTACATTTCTACAGGATAGTGCACGACCGCATGTTGCAGATCCTATCCGGGCCTTTCTGGATACAGAAAATGTTCGACTGCTGCCCTGGTCAGCACATTCTCCGGATCTCTCACCAATTGAAAACGTCTTGTCAATGGTGGCAAAGCAACTGGCTCGTCACAATAGGCCAGTTACTACTCTTGATGAACTGTCGTATCGTGTTGAAGCTGCATGGGCAGCTGCACCTGTAAACGCCATCTAAGTTCTGTATGACTCAATGCCCAGGCGTATCAAGGCCGTTATTACGGCCAGAGGTGGTTGTTCTGGGTACTGATTTCTCAGGATCTATGCACCCAAATTGTTTGAAAATGTAATCACATGTCAGTTCTAGTACGTTTGTCCAATGAATACCCGTTTATCATCTGCATTTCTTCTTGGTGTAGCAATTTTAATGGCCAGTAGTGTAGTATAAAATATGACCACGAATACTTAGAGCTGCATTAAAACGAAGTCTAAAATGAGAACTGTAAGTACGTTAAATCTCACAAGTAATAGGTACAGCGTCAGAGTGAGAATTTCGCCCGAAGAACACAAACACTTGATGGAGCATCTTGAACTTGTTACGCCAGTCAATATTTAACGTGTATGAAGTTCACAGCAGTTAGATCCAGGCTTGATACCGCAGAGGTGGCTCCGAAACTTTGCACTCTCGCTGCGCAGCTGGGAAGGTGGGAGGAGTGAAGGCACGCTCACCGGAGTCACTGAACTCCGTGGGCACTCAGCACTGTTCCAGAGTGGAGACTAAATGACGAAACTGTCGTGCCCACAGTCTGAATAGTTATGGTAACAGCGTTAATTACATATACTTTCTATAGTAGTGTTAATTACAGATATTTTCTATAGATTCAATGAATATCGCAAACACCCGAGTTTATTTTAGTTGAAATAGATATTGTAGTTCATTACAAAATTTCAGAAAACTTGCGCTAACGTCCGCCGTTTATAAAATCAGTTAAGAAATTAAAATTTAATTAACACTGAAACAGAATACAATCCATCAGCTTCAGAAAGTGACAAACTGTTCAGCACAAAAATTGTTGCAATATTTCTCATTATTTCATTTAATACTATTATCGCAGAAGAAGCTGAGTAGCACAGTCACCGTAGTGTAGTGGTTATGATACATGACTGTTGCATGGAGGGCCGTGAAGACAAAACTTACCTGAAATGTAAAATTTTAATTTGTATATTCGGCTCGAGTTCATTCTAGAAGTATCCACAAATGGCAAGAATCATTGTTCTGGAATGCTCTGTAGCTGTATATATACCGTTTGTGTTCTGGCTGGAGGCAGTTAACTCCGCGCTCTTGTATGTGCAAGTGCTGAATAAACCTTCGTTAAGAGAAGTTGATGTTCGTCATTCACCTACTTACACCTCCTTCTACGTGACATTATTCTGGTGGAGACGCTGGGTATCGGAACTTGTGATAGCGCACATTGACGACACAGTGGGTCCCATCGGGCCACGATAGGGCCGCCGTTTACGTGGCGAGAAACCCGAGTTCGAGCCATATTCAACAAATCGCAAACTATAGGAGAAAGAAGATGAAGAGGGCGTTACGATGACAGTAACTGTGTGCCACCACGTGAGACATCCTTCCGGGTTCTCTGGTGCCGGTGGCCAAGATCTAAACAAGTGGCTGAAGGTATATGAGCGTATAGCCAAATTTAACAAACGGGATGAGACCGTGTGTTCGACTAACGTATTTTTCTACTTGGAGGGTACTGCCAAGCAATGATATGAGAAAAACGAGGAGAAGTTCACAAGCTGGGAAGTATTCCGGGTGGAACTGCGCAAGTACCTCAGTGACACACAACGACAGAAGTGCAAGGCTGAAGATAAATTAAAGTGCAGGGCACAGCGTCCAAGACAAACTACAGCATCGTACATTCAAGACGTCTTGGAGCTGTGTAAAACAGTCTATCCTAGAATGAAGGAGGAAGGTAAGGTTGCACATCTCATAAACGCTGTTGCTGAGGACATGTATCTAGCCCTACTCCTGAAGGAAGACGACTTCATAAAATGGTGCCAGTATATCGAGACAATGCATCAAAAAAGAATTACACGCAAGAAGTTTAAACGGCTTCCAAACGTCATATCGATGTCTGTGATGGAGGGAGGAATTGATTTCACAGGTGTTCTTCGTTAGATAATGAGAGAGGAAGTTCAGAAGGCACTTGGATTGAACGGCGAGCATAAAACCGAGACGCTTCAAGAGGTCATAAGGAAGGAAGTGGAACAGACATTGAACGCAATCTCTCGTCCTTCACTTCCCTTTAAAACGGTGAAAACGTCGAGACCCAGGCGAAGTTAAGTTCGTACAGTGCCGCATAAGGAACCTGTTTGGGCACCAAGGAAGACTGACGTCTGGAGGACCCAGAATAACCAACCAGTGTGTTTCCACTACGGATGACAGGGACATGTGGTGCGCTATTGTCGAGAAAGGCGGCGGATATTTAATGACGCCCGCTCCAAAAGACAGCAGACCGACCTTAGCCGACGCCAACTCCAGGACGACCGAGATGAACAAGAAGATGTGGGCGCAGGTCGACGTGTGTCACCATCGCCGCAAGCTAGCCAATGTAGAGGACGCTCGCCAACACGCCGATCAAGGTCTCCATCGCCGTTTAGAAGCTCCAGCCGATCACCTAGCGATCGCAACTTGGAAAAGTAAAGGGTGCGACCTTCCTAGGAGGTGAGGCCCCTGAAGAGAAAAATACTCCGCCGTCGATCACTACAAGAATGATAGGAAACTACGTCGATATCCTCATAAAAGGCCGACCAGCCCAAGCTCTTGTAGACTCTGGAGCATCATATTCAATCATTTCAGAGAAGTACCGTCGCCAATTGCACAAAACCGTATTCGTCGACAGCAAAACATCTCTGCTGAAGGTGATTAATAGGAAATATGTAAAACCTACAGGAAGATGTGTCATTCGTGTGGGTATAAGGGGCCATATACAACCCTTAGAATTCATCGTCTTACAAGGGAGTAGTCATGACGTCATTCTCCGATGGGACTATTTTGAAAGCTTCTCAGGCAATTATAAATTGTGGTCGCTCGAAGATTACGCTAGAAGAGATGAGATACTGTGGACAGGAAGATGCGCTTCTGAGTGTGTGGAGACTATGTGTGCTGGATGAAGTGATGATTCCTGCAGTCAGCACTAGAAAGGTAACTGTCATGTTTCATACCATGCAGCAACCCATAGATCTTGTAGTGGAATGTAAGAGAAGCATACCACTGAAGAATAACTTGGTCATCCCAGTATCTGTCGTCTCGTTTAAGAACGGTTTCGGTGAACTGTGGATAGGTACCTGTCGCCGAGAGCAGCAGATGCTTCCAAGACGCATGTGCGTAGCAAATGCTGAGCCGTTAATTGCAGAACAGGTGAGCGTCGTAGAAATCTCCCATGCCGAGTCTGTGAGCGAAATTAGCGCTATCACTACGGAACAAGATCTTCTAGCTCGACTATCACCAGATCTCACTAAGGAACAACAGAAGAAGCTACTTGTCATTCTTAAAGAGTTCTCTGAATGCTTCAATCCGCAGGTGAAGAGCAAATTAGACAAATCGATGGTGAAGCACCGGATTGGCACTGGAGACCATCAACCAGTAAGCCAGAAAGTATACCGCGTGTCAGCGACAGAACGTCGAATAATTCGCGACGAGGTGGAGAAAATGACGAATGACATCATTCAGCCTTCGCAGAGCACGTGGTCGTCACCAGTGTTTCTCGTCAGGAAGAAGGATGGCAATTGGCGCTTTTGTGTTGATTACAGAAAGCTTAATAAGATAACTAGAAAGGACGCTTACCCTCTTCCACGAATTGACGATACGCTGGATTGTCTGGAGGAGGTTAAGTTTTTCTGAACCATGGGCATGTACTAGGGATAGGGATAGTAGATAAGGCTGATAGTGAGAAAACTGCATTCGTCACCCCTGAGGGCCTGTATGAGTTTAAGGTAATGCCGTTTGCTTTGTGTAATGCACCAGCAACTTTTGAACCGATGATGGATAATCTTCTAAGTCACCTGAAGTAGACGATGTGTCTTTGTTATTTAGATAACATTATAGTGGTCTCAGAGACATTTGATCAACACATAAAAAAACTGAGGGCCGTGTCTGCAATAAGCCGGGCTGAAACTTAATCCAAGACAGTGTCTCATTGGAGCAAAAGAAATCAAAATACTTGGACACCTTGTGTCAAACGAAGGAACGCCGCCGGACCCAGAAAAGGTGAGATTTATAACTGAATTTCCTACTCCTAAAATTATTAGAGATTTGGGAAGCTTCTTCGGATTATGTTCTTGTTACCGTCGTTTTATCAAAGACTTTTGTATCAAAGCAAGGCCATTCCAAGAGTTGTTGAAAGCCGATGCTTTATTTATCTGGTGTGATGCTGAACAAGATTCTTTCGATGTGCTGCGAAAAGCTCTGACGACTGACCCAGTACTTGGTCTGTATGACGAGATAGCACCTACAGAACTACACACAGATGCCAGTTGGTATGGGATCGGTGCTCTTCTGGTGCAGATTTCGGATGGAAAAGAGAAGGTTATAGCCTATGCTTCTAGGACACTTACAAAAGCCGAGAGAAACTAAACTACAGAAAGAGAATGTCTTCCTGTGATCTGGGCCATGTGCAAATTTCGACAGTATCTCTATGGAAGGTCACTCAAAGTTGTTACAGACCATCATTCACTTTGTAACCTCCCTGTAAAAAATACAATTATGTATGACACTGACATGTACTGTAACCTAGCAACAGTTCATTATTCCGTAACCTACCAATAGTAAAAAATATAACATTGACATTTAGTGTAACCTCCCCACAAAATAAATTCCGTAAACTACCAATAATAAAATGTGGCTAATCTCCCAATAAAAAGATGTGACTCATAGATAGCCTTTCAATAATTGACTGTGAATTTAAACTGGTAAATTTTGGACGTCAGCAGTGCTGCGTCATGGCCCTGAAAGATCATACTGAATAAATTGAAAATTCTTACCTCAATGAAGTCGCCGGATAACGCGTATATATCTGCTCCTATATGAAACTAAACTTTTCTGGCACACCCCAGTGCAATGCTGGCCGATAGATTTGTCATGTATAAAAGAAAACAACTGATTTTTCTTTACAATAATCGGAATGACCATGGATTGGAGAAATTAGTAAATTCTTTAAATTGAGATGAATGATTGTCAAAAGTTAATTTTTATAAAAAAGATTATTATTAAGAGATTTTTTTAAACATTTACTTGGGACTTGATATGACAATACTACATATGCGCGAGGCTGCTTTTTTACCTTACATTATATCGCTCAGGCTCCGCCATCGCTCCCCACGACTGGCCCAGCCAACTCGATACACACGACTGAACGCTACAACTTACTCCTACTGACACACAGTTCCTACTGCATACAACACTGCTCTTGGTCTGAGATTCTCTTATAGCTTACATATCGCAGGCAGCGCGTGAGCAATCCATCGAAATTACATCTGCTCGAGTGCGCTAGCAACAAATTCCTTAATAATGGACCTCTTACAACTTTGTTGGTTGACGGGTCTTAAGGCTCCAACAGGACGACTCGCCAGTTGGGCACTACGTCTTCAAGAGTATGACATTATCATAATGTACAATAGTTTAAGGAAACACCAAGATGCCGACTGTCTCTCAAGAAACCCTCTGCAAGACGGACCTCTTATATAACCCTCTACTGGGGGGAGGGGGGGGGGGCAAAAATTTGGCAGCGATGGTGAGTCAATTGGACTTGCCATGAGTAACAAATTTCTCTATGATCTATTTAGTTTACTAAGTCTACAGTCACAGAGTATATACATGTATACATAACATTATTGATAAAAAATATAGGTACAGAATATATTAAGAAATAAAATAGAGTGCACACGCACTGAATTCAAAATATATTAACAAAGTGCACACGCACTGTAAAACTCTTTAGCATTTTTACATTAGTTAAACGTATGAAGGAGTGAAATAAAGTGCACATGCACTATAGAAGTCTTTAGCATATTTACATGAACTGAATACATTATAAAATGAAATAATGTGCACACACACACTGTATAAGTCTTTAGTATTTTTTTACAAGAACTGTATACATTAAGAAATGAAATAAAGTGCACACGCACTGTAAAAGCCTTTAGCATATTTAGGGCAACTGATCATATTAACAAATGAAATGGAGCGCATACGCACTGTACAAGTCTTTAGCATTTTTTACAAGAACTAAATACATTAAGAAATGAGATAAAGTGCACACGCACTGTAAAAGTCTTTAACATGTTTAGGACAACTGATTGTATTAACAAATGAAATGAAGTGCACACACACTGTAAAAGTCTTTAGCATATTTAGGACAACTGATCATATTAACAAATGAAATGGAGTGCACATGCACTGTATAAGTCTTTAGCATTTTTTACAAGAACTAAATACATTAAGAATTGAAACAAAGTGCACACGCATTGTAAAAGTCTTTATCATTTTTACAAGAACTAAGAAAGGAATGGGAAGGATAGCATCATGGTTGTAGCACAGTGGGTTGCACGTAGCTGCACTGAAAGTCCATATCTTTCTACAGAAGCACAACACCAATTGAGACAATCTGAAGTTCTCCTCCCTGAAGGACATATCAGTGTAGCCAAGACACTAAAATGTTGTATTAATATTCTATGTTATCATTTTGGTAGTACATTAGGTACACCAAACAGTAGGACCATAATGACATCTCCATCGTTCAAGGTGGTGGACAGCTTGATATGTCAACACCAAATTCTGGTAGAATCCATACTCTTGCATCAATGTAGAATTAGTGCAAAAACCAAATATATAGTGCTCCATGATCATGAGGATGGACAGGACATACGGATATTGCAGTAATTGCTGGTAATTATGTCAGAAGGTGAAAGACATTAGGTCTTATGCTAGTCATCATTCAGAATTACACTAGTGTACCAACCGATTTGAATAATTATTTGCACTCATTGGCTAGTTACTAAACATTTATGTGCTATGTATGGGCTGTTACAAACATTATTCATAAGTCATCTAATTACAGTAATTATTGTCATAGCATTTATGCATAAGTCATCTCATTACAGTAATCATTGGTATAGCATTTCTGCATAAGCATCTCAGTACAGTAATTATTACAGAACATTATTCATAAGTCATCTAATTACAGCAATTATTGGCATCATAAGTCTTCTTAATACAGTAATTAGTGGCATAGCATTTATGCATAAATCATCTCATTACAGTAATCATTGGCATCATATCTCATTACAGTAATTATTGGCACTCATTGGCCAGTTGCAAAGAATTTTTTATGCATTATACAGAAGTCATCATTCAAAACAAGAGTTAATTGTTGGCATAGCATTTATGCAGAAGTCATCATATTACAGTAATCATTGGCATAGCGTTTATAGAGTATAACAAAATATTATTTACAGAAATTATTGGCACAGCATTAATGCATAAGTCATAATATACAGTAATCATTGGCATCATAAGTCATCTCATTACAGTAATTATTAGTATAGCATTTATGCATAAGTAATCTCATTACAGTAATCATTGGCACAGCATTTACAGAGTATAACAAAATATCATTTACAGAAATTATTGGCATAGCATTTATGCATAAGTCATCTAATTTCATTAATTATTACAGAACATTATTCATAAGCCATCTAATTACAGTAATTATTGGCGTCATAAGTCTTCTCATTACAGTAATTATTGGCACTCGTTGGCCAGTCACAAAGCATTTATTGTGTATTATTCAGAAGTCATCATTCAAAACAAGAGTTATTGGGTGTAGTATCAAGCTGCTAGTATTTATATACGATATCACGCAAGTGACATAACACATATTTAAAATGTAAGACACTGTAACTATTACTCAAGGTCTGTAGTCCAATAATACATAGATATAATGGATTCAATACATCAGAGAAATTTTCTTTATATTTAGGACTAGAAATATATCTTTAACTGGTAGCATTATTTAGTTGTATACTGGTAATAGTTGGGACTGGTAATAATTTTTTTTTGTGCTAGCAATGCATTGCGTTGTGATCGATAGTCAATTGCTGGGGCATGAAAATATTTGCTTTTGACTTATTGCTGGAAATAAAGATTAATATCGTCATTCGTGACGAGTCAGCTGTAGCACGGTTATGAAACAAGTACAGTATATGTGATCACATTCATAATTGATAGACACAACTGGGTAAAAAAAAATGCAAGTACTAGAACAGGTTTAATAACTAACTGCTTATAGCATATTAATATCATGAAAAGCTTCTCCTGGGAAAAAAATACAAAACGAATTATTGACCTGAAAGAAAAAATGTATATTATGCTGAAAAGTAGTAAACTTCAAATTAACACGTAATGAAACGTGTACTCAGTATGTATGTACTCTAGCTGTCTTTTCCAAAACCTTCAGTCATTATACTATGCGACATAAGACATAATGTCGAAAGGAACTGCAGAAAATACTTAAATAACTACATAGCATCTCCTAACTAATACAGAATATATAAAACTCATCATTATCACCATCTGCAAAGAAAAACTTCATTATTCATATTACCATATTCTTCATATAACTATTCATCATCATTTATTATCATCTGCAAAAAAATAGACACTTCGTTATTCATATTCATATTATCATTTACTTCATACAACTATTCGTAGTAAAGAGTTTCTTACTTCTAGGATATTTCATCACTAAAATTAACATGTGTAGTTCTGTCTGACAGCCTGCATCAATTGCCTCGTATTCTGAAAGAAAAATAATTAGTTAAGACTGCTATCATACGATGTGTATAGTATATTCTTGTTAATGCTTGTTAATTCTGAACCATTTACTCTTCATGACATGGTATTGCATTTTCTTTCTTTCATTCCGAAGGTGAAATTCCCATTTCATAGTAATCTACTGTAGTTTGTTTCAGTTATTTCATTTACACGTTATTGCTTTCTGAAAATGATGAATAAGGATTAATATCTTGCATTTAAATCATATACTCATTAAATAAAAACTTGTTTCTAGTTATATAATTAAGCATACAGCATAGCATGACAGAAAACGTATTATGTCAAAAATATAGACAGTTTTCAAGTGCAAAAAATGTACAGAGATTATCATAATGTAGTAGCAAAAAAAAAAAAAAATATAAAATAGTCACGATGTTGAGATATCATAAGGCAAAATGTCGAAGTCAACTAGTGTTTATTATATCCTAAAGATTTCGTAGTGCATACAAACAAAACAGGAAAACAATCATACATACACGAAAAATGGAAAATGTGCACGGTCTGATATATAACGACAAGAAAAGCGGCCTGCTAACCTTACCTGGCCGGGAACTTGCCAGGAAAAAATATGATAATCATCAGAAAGTGTTCATATAAGTATAATTGCATAAGTGGTCATATAAAAATTAGGAAATGGCATTACAGTGTGATAAATCATAGAGTATGTTCATTCAATAAAGTGTTTAATATTGGAGACATGGTGATTGCCTTTGCTTTTTCTGGTTCTCAAAGTTTCGACGTGTACTATATTGGGGTGAGGAATGCTGCGAATTCTATATGGACCTGCGTATAGAAGCTCAAATTTACTGCATCTACTTTTTCCTCTGTTGCATAAATAGTGTGTGTGTAGTAATATCTTCTGTCCAATGTGAAAGTCACGGCGTGTACAAACCTGTTTTTGCTGTCTTCTCCGGCGCTCTGCCGCACGTTTGATGTTGTTGAGCGCAATGTCAATTATTTCATGGTGGTGTAGTCGACGAGATGTAGGAAATGATACTAATTCTTTAATTTTGTTAGGTGGTTCAACATTTTTCAGTCGGAGATAGCATAGTAGCTTCATTTGGTATGGAGTTAATTACATCCTGGAATGAGAGTGTGTGTATCCCAATCAATATGTTTTTTATCGCAGTATATTCTACATAGTTTACCAATTTCTTTCATTAGTCGTTCACAAGGGTTCGAAGAAGCGTAATACTTGGATATATAGATCGGAGAAATGTTTGTATCTCGTAACATACATGTCCATATCGCAGATCGAAATTGTGGTCCATTGTTGGAAATTACTTTCAATTCATGCCCTACATGAAATAGAAAATGTTTTACAAATGCATTCGAAATAGAGTTAGCAGTAGCTTTGCGTAACGGAGGGAAGGTAACAAATTTCGAAGTGAGTTCAACAGCGACAAAGATGCAACAAAAACCTCTATTAGTTCTGGGAATCGGACCAAAAATGTCTACAGCGGTCATGTGTCTCAATTTAACGGGTACAGTGGGATGTAACGGAGGAATATGTGAAGTCGTGTCTGATTTAGCTTTCTGGCAGATTTTAGATGACGCTAAAACTCGTCGAATACGTTTTTCCATGTTGGCAAAGTAACAGTTCTGCCTCAGTATAAGTAAACATTTTCTGGCTCCATAATGTGCGTAACTTAAATGAGTATACCAAACTAATTTGCTAACAAGTTCGTCACGAATACATAACCAGTTGTTGTTGACAGTGTGACAGCGGCGAAACAGAATATTATTGCGTACAGTATAATGGTTTCTAACGGTAATGTTATTCTTATCTTGCCAGAGGTGTTATACGTTGCCTTTGCTCTGCTCTTGTGCTATGTCTCGTAATGACGAAGAAATGAAATTTTGAAATGCTACTTGTTTAATATACATGACGCTACAATTTGCTTGGCAGAAGTTGGTTGCGATGTCTTGCTGACTGTTGCTGAGAGAACGGGATAGTGCGTCTGCTACAATATTTTGTTTACTGGGAATGTGAACAATTGTAAAATCAAATTCCTGTAAATAAAGTTTCCATCTGCTTAACCTGTCATGTGTAAATTTAGCTGAAAGTAAAAACTGTATAGCTTGTAACCTCCCCACAAAATTTTAAAAGGACAGAATATTATTTAAGAGTGCTAATGGACATTGCGCTAAGTGTAACCTCTCCACTGAAATTTTAGACAGAAATAATAAATGAATGGGAGCCAAACGTAACCTCCCTAGCAATTAAATTTAATGACAATAAAAATGAGAATCGCAATCTGACTCAAATATAAATTCCTCACAAAAAATTAAAGTCTATTCAGTGATAAGAAATCTCAGTGACAATGAAAATTCAGTTACACCGAAATATCGGTCTTGGCCCTGTGTAAAACAATCAGAATTAAAGTCTTACCTCATTGTAACTGCTAGTCAAATTTCTGCTCTTATTCTTGCGCACGGCTTGGAGGAACTGCATTGCAAATAATAATATTCCTTTTTTCTGTGATTTTTCTGAAATTTTTCTTTAAAAGAAGTGGAATGAAATGGGAAGTGCAACGAAATCGTTAGTTCAATGAAAAAATAAAATTTTTTGAAAAATGCTTTTGAAATAAAAAAATTATTATTGGGGGACTTGTTGAAAATTAATTACAATAATTAAACTTTACATTATCCGATGATTATCTTAATTAACAGTATACCTCATTCAGCATCTTGACCAGTGTTGCCGACAGACCACATCACACAACCGCACTGGGCTGCTACCACTGACCGACCGCTCTGCATGACGACTACTAGCGTACTGCACGCCACTGAACAGAGCTACTGACTCGCAACGACAACTGACCGAGTACTGCTCTGCATAGCGACAACTATCGAACTGCTCGCAACACTCGCGCGGTCAAGCGCATACTCTCTGGTCAGAGACGCTGCAATGCCTCGCCATCGCTGCTACGTTACATACGTGTTTCATAACCCTCCACTGGGGGGGCAAAAATTTGGCAGCGATGGTGAGTCATTCGGACTTGCCAAGCGCGGCAAAATTTTTCTTAAATTAACAAACTTCTACAATTTACAGAATATTTAGATGTAGTACATAAATTAAATGTTGTGCACACGCACTAAGTACAAAATATCAGACAAAGACAAAATGTGAGTAAAAAACATAGTAACAAATCAGAAAAATGTATATACAAATTATTTGACAGATAACAAAGTGCACAGGCACTGAAAAAATTCTTTAGCATATTCAGAACAAATAAACAGACTGGCAAAAAAAATCCTGATGACAAGTGACATGAGTGCACATGCACTGGAGTTGAGAACATACAATGAGTAAGAAATGACATAAGTGCATACGCACTGAAGTATTGATCATACAGAATGAGTACAAATCATATTGGAAAATGAGAAAAGTGCACAGGCACTGAAGTTCAATAGAAAACATATTAACACCTAACATAAGTGCACATGCACTGTAGTTCAGAACATATCATTAAAATAAAAAATGTATATACAATATGAAAGACAAGAGTGCACATATACTGTACTTCAGAACAAATAAAAAAAAATGTCTTTAGCATTTTCGCAATAAATAAACATAATGGTAAAAAATCATGTCTACCAGTGACATAAGTGTACTCGCACTGGAGTTCAGCGAATTGAAAAAAATGTATAGCCATGAACATAAATAATGTTAACCAAAAAAATTATTTTCCTTATGTGACAAGAATTAGGATAGGAAAGGGAAGGATTGCATCATGGTTGTAGCACTTTAGATTGCACACAGCTGTTCTGAAAGTCCATATCTTTCCACAGAAGTACAACACCAAGTGACACAACTTGAAGTTCTTTTTCCATCAGAATTTATCAGTGTAGCCAAGACACTGAATTGTCGTAGTAATATTCCATGTTTTCATTTTGGCAGTACATTAGGTACACCAAACAGTGGGACCATAATAACGTCTTCACCGCTCACGGTGGTGGACAGCATGTCGTGTCAACACCACGCTCTTACAAGGCACACCAACGTAGAATTAGTGCAAAACCAAGTATAGTGCTCCATGATCACTGGGATAAACAGGACAAATGGACATTGCAGTAATTCAGGGTAGTTAGCTTATGAGGAGAAGGACATTATGTCACATAATATTCACAATTACAGTCTTCATTAGTAGTTTGTGGCATTCATAGCCCAGTTATTGAACATTTCTGTACCATGTATGTAGTATTACAGAAAAATGTTCATTAATTGTTTTACATAGAATCAGTAACCTTCTTTTCCTAGTTACAAAGTATTATTAAATAATCGCATTCTTTTCCAGTTACAAAGTATAGCATAGTTAATTAATCATTTGTCATTTCAATATAGTATTAATCATTAGCCTTCTCCTAATTACAAAGCGTTATTAAACAGTCACATTCTTTTCCAGTTACAAAGTATGGCATAGTTAATTAATTATTTGTCATTCCAACAGTAATAATCATTAGCCTTTTCCTAATTACAAAGCATTATTAAACAGTCACATTCCTTTCCAGTTACAAAGTATGGCATAGTTAATTAATCATTTGTCATTTCAATAGTAATAATCATTAGCTTTCTCCTAATTACAAAGCATTATTAAACAGTAATTAAGATTCATTAGCCTTCTAATTACAAAGCATAGCATCATTTGTCATTTCAAAATAGTAAGAATCATATTCTTTTCCAGTTACAAAGTATAGCATAGTTAATTAATCATTTGTCAGTTAATTAATCATTGTCATTCCAATAATAATCATTAGCCTTTTCCAAATTACAGTTAATTAATCATTTGTCATTCCAATATAGTAAGAATCATTAGCCTTCTCCTAATTACAAAGCATTATTAAACAATCACATTCTTTTCCAGTTATAAAGTATGGCATAGTTAATTAATTATTGTCATTCCAATAGTAATAATCATTAGCTTTCTCCTAATTACAAAGTATTATTAAACAGTCGCATTCTTTTCCAGTTACAAAGCGTAATTAAGAATCATTAGCCTTCTTCTAATTACAAAGCATTATTAAACAATCACATTCTTTTCCAGTTACAAAGCATAATTAAGAATCATTAGCCTTCTCCTAATTACGAAGCATCGCATTCTTTTCCAGTTACAAAGCATAATTAAGAATCATTAGTCTTCTAATTACAAAGCATTATTAAACAATCACATTCTTTTCCAGCTACAAAGCATAATTAAGAATCATTAGCCTTCTCCTAATTACAAAGCATCGCATTCTTTTCCAGTTACAAAGCATAATTAAGAATCATTAGTCTTCTAATTACAAAGCATTATGAAACAATCACATTCCTTTCCAGGTTAATCATTTGTCATTCCAATAGTAATAATCATTAGCCTTTTCCTAATTACAAAGCATTATGAAACAATCGCATTCTTTTCCAGGTACAAAGCATAATTAAGAATCATTAGCCATCTTCTAATTACAAAGCATAGCATTATTTGTCATTTCAATATAGTAAGAATCATTATCCTTCTCCTAATTACATAGCATTATGAAACAATCGCATTCTTTCCAGTTACAAAATATAGCATAGTTAATTAATTATTTGTCATTCCAATAGTATTAATCATTTCCCTTCACCTAATTACAAAGCATTATGAAACAATAGCATAGTTAATTAATTATGTGTCATTCCAATCTAGTAAGAATCATTAGCCTTCTTCTAATTACAAAGCATTATTAAACAGTCGCATTCTTTTCCAGTTACAAAGTATGAACATTGAAAACAAGAGCTAAATTATGGCATAATTAATAACAATCCATCGAGTGACATTAATTATTGGCACTCAGTGGCCAGCAAGTATTGAATAGAATAAAGCATAGTTCATCATTCAGTATTACTCAGATCATTACAAAGTCATTATTAAAAATCAGCTAATTACAATCAGAGCATTAATAATCATGGGCATTATAAGTAGTCTCATTACAATAAACAGTGGTAGTTATTAGCTAGTGACAAAGCATTATTTTAAATATATACTTTTTTTTGTCTGATTAAGAAGTCATTACTCAAGTGACATACTATTCAGAGCTAATCAGCATTACTCAGAACTTTCTCAAACTGGTATCACTATTTGGGACTGGTAATACATTTTTTTTTTTTTTGTTAGCAATGCATTGCGTTGGGATCGATAATTAATTGCTGAGGCATAACACTATTTGCTTTTGACCTATTGCTGCAAATGAGGATAGTAACGTCATTCGTCATGAGTCAGCTGTAGCAAGGTTATGTAACAAGGCAGTACATGTGATCACATTTATAAACGATAGACACAAATGGGTAAAAATATAAAAATGCAAGTACTAGAACAGGTATAATAAGAAACAGGTTTAGTAAGTATCATGAAAAACTTCTCCTGAAAAAATATACAAAATGGATTATTGACCTGAAAGAAGAAACGCACACTATGCTGAAAAGTAGTGAACTTCGAATTAACAGGTAGTGAAATGTGTATAAAAATGTGTTCCATAGCTGTCCTTTCCAAAACTTTCCGTCATCCTACTATGCAATATAACACCTGCTGTCAAAACAAACTGCAACAAATACTTAAATAACTACATAGCCTAAATATAACATCAACATTATCCTCATCTGTAAAGAAAAAAAAACTTCATTATCAATCAGTTCATTATCCATATTATCACAACTTCATTATTATCATCACCTGTAAAGAAAAACTTCATTATTGATAATAGCATATTCTTCATCATTATTCATCAGCATTCATTATCATCTGCAAAAAAATCACTTCATTACTCATTATACAACTATTCCTTATCTCTAGCATATTTCATCACTAAAACTAAGATGTGTAGTTCTGTCTGACAGCCTGCATCAATCACCTTGTATTCTGAAAGAAAAAATTAGTTAAGACTGCGATTCTACGATGAGTATAGTACATTCTTGTTAATGCTTGTTAATCCTGATCCATTTACTCTTCCTCATAAAGTTATTGCATTTTCTTTCGTCTATCCCGTAGGTGAAATTCCCATTTCTGTTGAATTTATTTCTTACAATCATCATTTCTTTCTGAAATTGATGGACAGAGATTAATGTCTTGCATTTAAATCATATACCCACTAAATAATGACTGGTTTATGGTAACATAATTAACCATACAGCATAACATGACAGAAAACGTAATATGTCAAAGACATTGACAGTGTTCAGATGCAAAAATGTACAGAGAATAACACAATGCAGCAGCAAAAAATGTAAAACAGTCACGATGTTGAGATATCATAGGGCAAAAAAAAAAAAATGTCAAAGTCAACTGCTGTGTGTTATATCTTAACTATATCACAGTGCATACAAACAAAACTGAAAACAATCGTACATAAAAAGACAAAATGTGACGTTCGTTGTGTTCAGCTTGTTTAGAGTGTAGTTAATAGAGGCGAGAATTAAAGCCTTTAATGGAGAAAAATGTAATGAAATTAACATGTCATTAGCTAACATTGCATAATTAGTCATAAAATACGTAAGTGTGTCTGAAAAAATATGCACGGTCTGATGTATAACGACAAGAAAAGCGACCTGCTAACCTTACCTTGCTGGGCACTTGCCAAGAAAAATACGATAATCATCAATAATTAGTCATGTGAATATAATTACATAAATGGTCATAAAAAACTAGTAAATGGCATCATAGTGTGTTGAATCATAAAGTGTCTTCATTCAATAAAGGGTTTAATATTTGACCAATGGTGGTTGCCTTTCGATTTTCTGGTTCTCAAAGTTTCGACGTGTTCAGCGCAACGTCAATTATTTCGTGGTGTCTTAGTCGACGACATTTGGGGAAGTTTACTAATTCTTTAATTTTGTTTGGTGGTTCTACGTTTTTCAGTATAACAGACGGAGATAGCATAGTGGATTCATTTGGAATGGAATTAATTACATCTTGGAATGAGAGTATGTGTGTATCCCAATCAATATGTCTTTTGTGGCAGTATATTCGGCACAGCTTACCAATTTCTTTCATTAATCTTTCACAGGGGTTCGAAGAAGCATGGTACTTGGATATATAAATCGGAGAAATGTTTCTAGCTCGTAACATGCGTGTCCATATGCCAGAACGAAATTGAGATCCATTGTCAGAAATTACTCTCATCACATGCCCTACATGAAATAGAAAATATTTTACAAATGCTTTCGAAACAGTTTTAGCAGTAGCTTTGCGTAATGGAGTGAAAGAAACAAATTTTGAAGTGAGCTCAACAGCGACAAAAATGTAGCAAAAACCTCTGTTAGTTCTCGGAATCGGACCAAAAATGTCTACTGCGGCCATGTGTCTTAATTTAACAGGTATAATGGGATATATGGGATATAAAGGAGGAATATGTGAAGTGGTGTCAGATTTAGCTTTCTGGCAAATTTTACAAGACGCTAAAACTCGTCATATACGTTTCTCCATGTTGGTAAAATAACAGTTCTGTCTCAGTATAAGAAAACATTTTCGTACTCCGTAATGTGCGTAACTTAAATGAGTGTACCAGATTAATTTGTTAACCAGTTCGTCAGGAATGCATAATAACCAATTGTTGCTGTCAGGATGAGAGCGGCGAAACAGAATGTCATTGCGTACAGTGTAATGGTTCCTAATCGTAACATTTTTTTATCTTGCCAAAGTTGTTTAATTTCTTTCCACACATTGTCTTTATTTTGCTCTTGTGCTATGTCCTGTAATGACGATGAAATAAAGTTTTCAAATGCAACTTGCTGAATGTACATGACACTGAAATTTGTTTTGCAGAAGTTGGTTGCTACGTCTTGCTGATTGTTGCCGAGAGAACGCGATAGTGCGTCTGCTATAACATTTTGTGTGCCGGGAATGTGGACAATCGTAAAATTAAATTCTTGTAAATATAGTTTCCATCTACTTAATCTGTCATGAGTAAATTTAGCCGAAAGTAAAAATTGTATCGCTCTGTGGTCTGTGTAAACGGTGGTATGTCTGCCATAAAGAAAGTGCCTAAATCTCGTGAAAGCCCATACAACACATAATGTTTCAAGTTCTGTAACAGAATAATTTCGTTCAGCAGGTGACAGAATACGGCTTGCAAATGCGATGTTTTTAATTACTGTAGAACCATCTTCTTCAATTTCCTGGAAAATGTGTACGCCTAAAGCGGTGTTGGAACTGTCAGTGGCAATGGAAAAATTTCTGGTAAGATCTGGGTGCGATAAAAGTGGAGCATTCAACAAAGCATGTTTCAGGTTCACAAATTCAGAATGTGCTTGCTTATCCCAAGACCAAATACTGTTTTTACCTGTTAATTGGCATAATCTAGGCGTGTCTAAAGCAGAGTGATGAATAAATTTACGAAAAAAGTTAATTAAGCCCAAAAAATTGCGTAGTTGTTTCTTCGTCGTAGGAACACTAATGTCACGTAGAGCCTGAAGTTTTTCCGGATCAGGTGCAATACCTTCTGCTGAAATTACGTGTCCAAGAAATTTTATGGAAGTTTTGCCAAAGTGCGATTTACTAAGATTAACTGTAAGTCCTTGTGCATGGAAAGTTTGTAACAGTTGTTCAAGAATCAGATTGTGTTCAGACCAGTTAGCTTCTGCGATAAGAATGTCGTCTACATACGTCGTAATTCTGTCCTTAAGTTCTGTCGGAAGTATTGTGTTCAAACCGCGAATAAAAGCTGCAGAAGAAATAGTTAAGCCGAACGGTAATTTGCGAAATTGATAACAGTCGCCAAAACAGAGAAAAGCTGTATATTTTCTACAATTCGGATGAAGTTGAATTTGCCAAAATCCCGATTTCAAATCTAATGTGGAATAAATAGCTGTACCGTGAAATTTCTGTAAAAGTTCCTCTAATGTCTGTGGTCGATCTGTTTCATTAATAATAATCTCATTAATGTGACGTGAATCAAGTACAAGGCGAAGTGAGCCATCTTTTTTCTTAACAATATGTAGCGGGTTTATGTACGGACTAACTGCTGGTTCTATAATTCCTTGGTCAAGCATATCCTGCAATTCTTTTCTAACTTGTTCTCTGTGAATATATGGAATGGGATAATGCTTTGCTTTAAATGTATTGTGCTGTTTGACTTGAAATTCATGCATAAAACCGGACATAGTACCAGGAATGTTGTCAAAAACTGGAGCTTGCTATAGAAGAATTTTGTGTAATTGCGTTCGTTCGTCGTCTGTAGTTGCACTGCTCTCTTTAACCTTATCAGAAATCAATGGCATTACGTCGTAGTCAGCTTCGTCTGGAGTATTATAGTTGTGTACGTACGTATCCGTGAACAATGTGGGATTACAGTCTATGTCACGTGACGCGGAAATGACCTCTGTGCGATTAATTGTTTGCTCTTCCGCAGATAGTGAGTGCTGAAATTCTGTGGCAAATTGTATATTTTCATCCTTTAACATTAAATAAGAATTCTGAAAATCAATAACTGCGTCGTGTTGTACCAGAAAATTCGTACCTAAAATTTGAGTGGAAAGTATGACCTCCAATACAAAATGATAAATGCGTCGGTAATTTAACGTCTACTCCTTTACTCGATACTGCTCCCTTCACTTTGGTTTTGCCTAAAGGTAATGTCGGATAAGTATTCTCTTTGCTACACTCGTTAAAAGTCTCCTCATTTATTACTGATATAGGTGACCCGGAATCGATTACTGCTGAGAATTTCGATGAACCAATTTTAATTTCGATAACAGGATGTGAAATGGTTTTCTGAATAACTGGTCTTTCCTGCAAGAGAGTGTCTCTGATGTCGTCAAAAGTAATTACATTTTCGTGAACAACATTTTGCGTGTCTAAGGTAGTGCTTGTATTATTGGAAGATGCGTCCTGTACATTATCTAGTCAGATTCTATCTGACGTGTTATTATTATTAGGAGGATTCTGTGGCATTTCGACTATTTGAACTGTCCTATTACTTCTTCCAGACGTGTTACGCTCTGGATGGTACCTACTGTCGGGTTCATTCATGAGAATATGTTCTTGCGTATGATTTTGCTGTTGGTGAGACCGACTGTTATTATATGTACGCTGGTAATTGTGCTCATCGTTTTTACGTCTGTCGTAATAGTCATTCCTATACGGTGTATTGCCATGGGAATTGAAATACTGTCTTCTTTGTACATAGTTGTTTCTCTGCTCCCGTGCGTTACTATTTGTTGGACCAGGGACTATACGTCCACGCGGCGAAACATTAAAGCCTGGTTGACCTTGTGTATTCCATTGTTGGTTAGGTATGCTAACCGGCTGGTTTTGATATTGTTGTTGTGAAACACCTCTATTGTTACTAAAGTGTTGTTCCTGTTGCTGAAAATTTTGACGGTATTGATAATTAGAATTTTGCCTGTTATTAAAGTTTTGGTAGTTGTCGTTCCTAAAGCGTCTGTTACCTTTCCGATTGAAATTACGTCCCTCATCATAATTGCAGTACTGTTGTTGACCTTGGTTGTTACACGAAAAGTTTTTGTTCACAAAAGAATAATCAGATTGCTGTACTTCCAAGAGCTGTAAAAGATCTCTGAATGCTGAAATGTTTTCCTTTTGCTGCCCCGTTAGAAGTGACACTCGTAATGACCGTGGTAATTTGGAAATGCACAATTGTATAAGTGCGGATTCACTGTACGGTTCACTTAGGTACTGGTTTTGTTGCACCACGTGCTCAAAAAATTGCGTGACACTGGGAAAATTTGTGTTCTCGTAATTTGGCAAACTAATTAACTGATTTTTAATTCCGCGCTGTGTCGTCTTCGACCAATACGCTGACAGAAAAGCATTCTGAAATTCCTCTACTGAGTAGCATTGCCTCGCGATCGGTCTCATACGAGTTGCCGGTTCGCCTTCCAAAAAACTGCAAATAAATTCAAGTTTGTGTGTTACAGGCCAAGTCGGTGGAAGAGCAATGGTAAATTGTTGAATCCAATCCAGTGGGTGAATCTGTGTTCTATCGTTTTTGAAAACCTTAAACTTTCTCACTGACAGAAAATGTTTGTAGTCGAAATTATCATCTCTGTGTGATAGAACAGGTTCAGGATCGTAAGAGAATCTATTGAACTGTGGTTGATCGGAATCTAAGTCCCGTACTCTCTGTAGATTACCCAAATTATACGCGCTGCGTGAGTCTGACAAATGTTCATAAAGTGGCGTCTGTTGTGGTATGTTATTAACTGAAATACTTTTCATCTCTGTTACTTCTTGTTGTAAACTCGATAACTTTCTACGCAACGTGTTATTAGACGAATCGATCTCATTAATTGTCTGCTGTAAATTTTGAAATTCAGGTGTTTGGTTAAATGAAACCGGTGCAGTATCGTCTGATTTATTGTCATTAGTATTTTCGATAACATCAATACGACTGGCCAATTCATCACATTTTTCAGTCAGTATTTTAACCTGATCATCGGTTTTAGAATCAGACGCATTAATCTGTTTTTGCAACTTACGCGTAGTTTCGCTCAGTTTTTTAACATCAGCTTTGATGACATCGCAATCCTGTGTTAGTTCTAATTGTTCGAATCTGTCTGTCACTGTTTGAATATTTACTGTGTGTGTATCTGTTTTTGATTTAAGATCAGAAATTTCATCCCGTAATTCCGCGTTCAATTGTTCTATGGTATTAATTTTGTCGGACACTGTAGGAATATTATTGTCTACATACGTCTTCGCTTTCGCGAACATTTTACGTTTGTCCTCTTGTCTTTGTGCAGTGATTGTTTCCATGACTTGTCGTTTTACTTTGTTTTGATCTTGAATAAATCTGCGGAAACGCGTATCACTGTTTTGTATGTGCTGATTAAAGCGCTCGTTTATCTGAGTGTTCTGCTGTTCGAATTTCGCGTCTATCTTTGCGTCCACTGTGCGCGAAAGTTCTACCGTCATTGCTTTAAACTCGTCCCGTAATTGTGTAGCTTTCTCAGAGCATTGTTTAGCGACTCCGCTAATTTCGTCTCTGAGTGTTTCTGTTGCGGCTGTTTGCATTTCCCTTAATTCTTGGGCAACAGACTTAATTTCTTCGCTATTTTTTTGTGAACAGCCCTCAATTTCCACGCGCAACTGTTCCTTAGTGTCATGGCACTGCGCGGCAACGGCTCTAATTTGTTCACAAAGCTGTCTGGAATTGTCGTCTAATTTTTCATTAAGCTGTTTGTTCTGTTCCCTAAGTTGTTCGAGATCTTCGGCATTATTGTCAAGTTTTTCGTTCTGTTGTTTGACTTGTTCACTGAGTTGTTTAAAATCTTCACTTTGTTTGTCTAATTTTTTGTTCTGTTCACTAAATTGTTGTTGTAGCAATCTTGCCATAATTTGTTCAAAGTCAGAACTAACGTATATACTATCTGTACTGTTTAGTGGTGGATCTGGAACTGTCTCGCTTTCCGTGACCATTTGGTCATTCTGTAATTTACAAAAACGTTTATCAGTCTGATGTACATTGTCAGACACTGTTCCGGAATTAAATAAATCCGTCCTACTTTGTGTGATCTGTTCATTTTCATTAGACAAATTTGTCTGTTCGTCACGTGAATTTAGTAAATCGGTTGTGTTAGGCTGGGCAGCGCTCATTACAAGAGAGCGTCCCGCGTCATCGATTGTCGTCAAATCAACAGAGGACATAACCGAGTTCGTTTGTTCATCATTAAGACAAAAGTCATCATTAGTGGTTGTAATGCACTGATTGTTAGTGAACGCAGGATTGTCATCATTACACTGCGTGTCACATGTCCTATCAGTAAAGTTGTTGAAATCGGTAGTTTCGTTCGTAATACCTCGCGATACACTATTCACAGTCTTTCGTGGCATTTTTTACAACAGTCAATTATTCACAAAACAAACAATCACAAATGCAAAAGCAACACACAATTACAACAGAGCAAAGAATTGCCGTTGATCTGTGGAAAGAGAGTCACAAAATTAGTAAAAGCGCTGCGCCAAATCCTAATTATATCTAAGCAAATAAGAGCAGATATCTGACTGTCTTTCAAAAGATTCTCAACGAAATACGATCCTGGACTGGGTGTCGCCAAGTGTAACCTCCCCACAAAATTTTAAAAGGACAGAATATTATTTAAGAGTGCTAATCGACATTGCGCTAAGTGTAACCTCTCCACTAAAATTTTAAAGACAGAAATAATAAATGAATGGGAGCCAAACGTAACCTCCCTAGCAATTAAATTTAATGACAATAAAAATGAGAATCGCAATCTGACTCAAATATAAATTCCTCACAAAAAATTAAAGTCTATTCAGTGATAAGAAATCTCAGTGACAATGAAAATTCAATTACACCGAAATATCGGTCTTGGCCCTGTGTAAAACAATCAGAATTAAAGTCTTACCTCATTGTAACTGCTAGTCAAATTTCTGCTCTTATTCTTGCGCACGGCTTGGAGGAACTGCATTGCAAATAATAATATTCCTTTTTTCTGTGATTTTTCTGAAATTTTTCTTTAAAAGAAGTGGAATGAAATGGGAAGTGCAACGAAATCGTTAGTTCAATAAAAAAATAAAATTTTTTGAAAAATGCTTTTGAAATAAAAAAATTATTATTGGGGGACTTGTGGAAAATTAATTACAATAATTTAACTTTACATTATCCGATGATTATCTTAATTAACAGTATACCTCATTCAGCATCTTGACCAGTGTTGCCGACAGACCACATCACACAACCGCACTGGCTGCTACCACTGACCGACCGCTCTGCATGACGACTACTAGCGTACTGCACGCCACTGAACAGAGCTACTGACTCGCAACGACAACTGACCGAGTACTGCTCTGCATAGGGATCCTGTATTAATTCTAATTGTTCTAGTCTGTTGGTCATTGTCTAAAAGTCTACTGTATATTTATTTTCCAAAGTCTGAATATTAGTATCTGTTTTTGTTTTTAGATCGGATATTTCACCATACAATTCAGTGTTCAACTGTTTGATAGTACTGATTTCGTCTGATAGTGTAGCAATGTTGTTGTCTACGTATGTTTTTGCTTTCGTAAATAACTTACGCTATTCTTCCTGTCTCTGTACAGTAATTGTTTCGATAACTTGTTTCTTTACTTTGTTCTGTTCCTGTATAAATTTACGGTAACGCGTTTCGCTGTTTTGTAGGTGGCGATTAAAACGTTCGTCAATTTGGCTGTTTTGTTGTTCAAATTTCTTGTCGAAAGTTCTGCTGACATTAATTTAAACTCGTCGCGTAACTGTGTTGTGTTTTCAGAAAATTGTTTAGCGACTGCACTAATTTCATCTCTAAGTAATTTCGTTGTGGCTGCATGTGTATTACTTAATTCTTGTGCAACGGATATAATTTCTTCACTACTATTCCTAGCACAAGACTTAATTTCCTCACGTAACTGTTCTTTGGTATCATGACATTGCATGGTAACGTAATCTGTTCACTAAGGTGTTTGTAACTGGTGTCTTGTTTATCATTAAGTTGTTTGAAATTGTTGTCTTGTTTTTCATTCGACAGTTGGAGATTTTCATTAAGTTGTTTGTTCGATTCATTAAGGTTGTCATATTTTTCATTCAACTGTTCGAGTTGTTTATAATTGTTGTCTTGTTTTTCATTGAATTGTAGTAATAGTGCCATAATTTGATCCAAGCCAAAATTAGCGACTCTATTTTCTGTGCTGTGTGATGGTATATCAGCATGTGACACGTTTTGTGTAACCATTTAGTCACTGTCTGACCCACGAAAAGGTTTGCCAATCGGATGTGCACTGTTGGCCACTACATCGGAATCAAATAAATCTGACATATTTTGACTAGATTGTTCATCTTCGTTACAAACTGTGTAAATTTTGCAAATCAGGTCTGTCAAACTGAGCAGCGTTCATTGTAGCGGAACGTGCCGCGTCAACAATTGTCGTTAAAATAAGCGTGGACATAACTGAATTTGTTTGTTCAACATTTGGATTAAAATCATTATGGGTGGTCGGCACGCACTGGCTATCTGTAATTGGAAGATCATCATAATGACACTGAGTGTCGCTAGTATTATCAGTAAAATTATTTAAGTCGGCTTTTTCACTCATTGCCCATCGCGATGTACTGTTAGCAGTTTTTCGCGGCATTTCCACAAGTCAAAGGTTAGCACAAAATCAAACATAGACAAACCAAAATGGAACAAATACAATACCAACAAAGAGCAATAAATTGTCGATGATCAGTGAAAGAAAGAGTGCCAAATTAGTAAATGCGTTGCGCCAGATGCAAACTACATTTAACATAAAGTAAATAAGAGCTGATGTATAACTGACTACTTCTCAGAAATTCATAAAAATACGATTCTCGCAGGGTCCCCAAGTGTAACCTCCCTGTAAAAAATATAATTACGTATGGCACTGACACTTAGTGTAACCTAGCAACAGTTTATTATTCCGTAACCTACCAATTGTAAAAAATATACCATTGACATTTAGTGTAACTTCCCCACAAAATAAATTCCGTAAACTACCAATAATAAAATGTGGCTAATCTCCTAATAAAAAAGTGTGACTCATAGATAGCCTTTCAATAATTGACTGTGAATTTAAACTGGTAAATTTTGGACGTCAGCAGTGCTGCGTCATGGCCCTGAAAGATCATACTGAATAAATTGAAAATTCTTGCCTCAATGAAGTCGCCGGATAACGCGTATATATCTGCTCCTATATGAAACTTAAACTTTTCTGGCATACCCCAGTGCAATGCTGGCCGATAGATTTGTCATGTATAAAAGAAAACAACCGATTTTTCTTTACAATAATCGGAATGACCATGGATTGGAGAAATTAGTAAATTCTTTAAATTGAGATGAATGATTGTCAAAAGTTAATTTTTATAAAAAAGATTATTATTAAGAGATTTTTTTAAACATTTACTTGGGACTTGATATGACAATACTACATATGCGCGAGGCTGCTTTTTTACCTTACATTATATCGCTCAGGCTACGCCATCGCTCCCCGCGACTGGCCCAGCCAACTCGATACACACGACTGAACGCTACAACTTACTCCTACTGACACACAGTTCCTACTGCATACAACACTGCTCTTGGTCTGAGATTCTCTTATAGCTTACATATCGCAGGCAGCGCGTGAGCAATCCATCGATATTACATCTGCTCGAGTGCGCTAGCAACAAATTCCTTAATAATGGACCTCTTACAACTTTGTTGGTTGACGGGTCTTAAGGCTCCAACAGGACGACTCGCCAGTTGGGCACTACGTCTTCAAGAGTATGACATTATCATAATGTACAAAAGTTTAAGGAAACACCAAGATGCCGACTGTCTCTCAAGAAACCCTCTGCAAGACCATCAAGACTTCGATGAAGATAGTGACTGTCTCGCTGCACTCCAGGATCTCTCTGCTGAACAGGAGAAGGACGCCAAGATATCTCAAATGATGAAACTTCCTGGCAGATTAAAACTGTGTGCCCGACCGAGACTCGAACTCGGAACCTTTGCCTTCCGTGGGCAAGTGCTCTACCATCTGAGCTACCGAAGCACGACTCACTCTCGCTCCTCACAGCTTTAATTCTGCCAGTATCTCGTCTCCTACCTTCCAAACTTTACAGAAGCTCTCCTGCGAACCTTGCAGAAATAGCGCTCCTGAAAGAAAGGATACTGCTGAGACATGGCTTAGCCACAGTCTGGGAGATTTTTCCAGAATGAGATTTTCACTCTGCAGCGGAGTGTGCGCTGATATGAAACTTCCTGGCAGACTAAAATTGGGTGCCCGACCGAGACTCGAACTCAGGACCTTTGCCTTACGCGGGCAAGTGCTCTACCACCTGAGCTACCGAAGCACGACTCACGGCCGATCCTCACAGCTTTACTTCTGCCAGTATCTCGTCTCCTACCTTCCAAACTTGGAAGGTAGGAGACGAGAAGAAATTTACACACCCCAAACTTGGAAAGGTAGGAGACGAGATACTAGCAGAAGTAAAACTGTGATGACAAGGCGTGAGTCGTTCTTCGGTAGCTCAGGTGGTAGAGAACTTGCCCGCGAAAGGCAAAGGTCCCGAGTTCGAGTCTCGGTCAGGCACACAGTTTTAATCTGCCAGGAAGTTTCATATCAGCGCACACTCCGCTGCAGAGTGAAAATCTCATTCTATCTCAAATTATACTTGCCTTAAATCGGTCGTAGGATGTGAAAGGAAAATTTAAGATAGGTAATGGATTACTTTGCAAGAAAAGCTTTGATCCATTTGGAAAGAGGTGACTACCAGCGATTCCTACACACATGCGCTTAGATGTTCTACAAAAATGGAAATGAGCGTTTGGTGTCATTGGCCGGGAGGCCCCTTACGGGGCAGGTCTCATTACATACGACACCACATTGGGCGACCTGTGTGCCGGATAGGGATGAAATGATGATGAAAACTACACAACACCCAGTCCCTGAGCAGAGAAAATGCCCGACCCAGCCGGTAATCATACCCGGGCACGTAGGAAGTCAATCCGTCACGCTGACCACTCAGTTATCGGGGCGGACAGATGTTCTACAGAAATTCCATGAAACACCTGAGGCCGGACATTTAGGATTTATTAAGACATACGTTAGCACCTGCAAGAGATTTTTCTTGCCGGGTTTATTTAGGAGTGTTCGTCACTATGTGTCGCACTGTCGAGAGTGGCAGAAGAGAAACGCAGTTCCTGAGAAACCACCTTTTCTCATACCAATTCCACCAACCGAAACGCCTTTCCAGCATGTTGGGATTGACCTCCTCGGACGATTTCCAACGTCTGCTAGTGGCAATAGATGGTTTATTGTTTGCACTGATTATCTGACACGCTATGCCATTACAAAAGCCGTGAAAAAAGCCGAAGCATTCGAGGTAGCCAAATTCATCGTAGATGATATTGTATTAAAACACGGTGCCCCAAGGTCGTTAATTACGGATCGAGGGAAAGTTTTTCAATCGAATCATGTGACAGTGATAAGCCGTCGGGGCAACATTACTCATTACATGACGACCGACTACCATCGGAAACTAACGGGCTTAAACTAACGGGCTTACTGAACGCCTTAATAAGACCTTGGCCGATATCCTATCAATGTTCGTCAATGTTGAGCAGAGCTACTGGGATGAGGTGCTACCTTTCGTGACGTTTGCCTACAACACCGCCAAACAAGACACCACAGGATTTAGGCCTTTTTTCCTGTGCATGGGCGTGAGGCGAAGATGACGATGGAAACTGTGTTTCCGATACATACTGATGACGTGGACGACGACTACATCAACCAAGTGTTAACCAAAGCTGAGGAAGCTCGGCAGTTAGCTCGACTCCGCACGCTGCAGGCTCAAGAAAACGATCGCCGAAGGTATGACGCGAGTCACCGCCCTGTTGTCTACCAGCCTGATGACCTTGTCTCGATCTTCTCTACTGTTCGGAAGTTTGGTCTCTCTAGAAGCTCCTCAGCGGCTACTTTGGACCGTATAAAGTTGAGAGACAGTTGTCTGACGTTACTTACGAAGAAATTCGAAGCTCCAGCGACAGGCAACAAGCGGAAAGGTGACGAAGAGCGTAGCGGAAAAGAAGTTCTAAGAAGATCACCGCCAGGGAGAGAATCATTCACCGGGAGTCGAAGTATGCAGGACCGATGACTCGTCCCCGGATAAGGACGACGTAACACCTAGACAGTTTTCTCTTATGGAGGGAGCAATATCACAGAAGAAGCTGAGTAGCGCCGTGCTGTAGTAGTTCTGATACTAAACAGTTGCCTGAAGGGTCATGAGTTCAAAACTCACGTAGACTGTACAATTTTAATTCATATATTCGGTTCTAGTACATTCTAGAAGTATCCACAAATGTCAAGAATCATTGTACTGTAATGTTCTATATATATATATATATATATATATATATATATATATATATGTATGTGTGTGTGTACTGGCCGGAGGCAGTTCGCACCGCTCTCTTGTTTGTGCAAGTGCTGAATAAACCTTCGTTAAGCGGAGTTAGTGTTCGTCATTCATGTAATTACACCTTCTTCTACGTGACACTGTTTCGACTTAAACACTACCTTAATTCGGCGTGGCATCAAAACTATCATATTTCGGAGATCTTCTGATTTAACCACTCGGAACCGTGAATTCATGATGGCTTCTTGCAGCTCCTCTCGTTACCGGGATTTAGTCGTGCTTAAGTTTCAGCCTTGAGGTCGGTACTGTTACTATGCCGGCTGGCCGCTGTGGCCGAGCGGTTCTAGGCGCTTCAGTCTGGAACCGCGCTGCTGCTATGGTGGCAGGTTCAAATCCTGCCTCTGGAATGGATGTGTGTGATGTCCTTAGGTTACTTAGGTTTAAGTAGTTCTAAGTCTAGTGCACTGATGACCTCAGATGTTCAGTCCCATAGTGCTTAGAGCCATTTGAACCACTTGGTTAAATGCCGAGTCAGCAGACTAATGCAACGATCAGGAATCATTTGTTATATATTCTAGCTCTCTGCGACGTAGGGCACAGTCTTACCGAAAGATGCTCTAATAGTAGTTACCGTGAAACAAATCAGTGACAGGGGGCAGCAGTTTTAATACTGAGACTTCTTCTCGGCACTTTTCGGATTAATGTTGCCCTGTGTAGTACTTAGGGATGCCTAATGCCACGTTTTGCCATGCAGCCTCTTATCATGATACTGATGAGATGGTTCATAGTGGTAGTGGTGCACTCAGACATCAAGTTTTCGTCTGGTAGATGACAAACGAAGTTAATTACATCGCTTCCAAAGTTGTTGATCGTAGCCTCGTCACAGTAAGTGACCGCAGCTCAATATTCTTGCCATGGCTCTCCCTGTGTTCTAAAACCTCTTGCATTCGTTTTTCCATTCGCATTTTTTTCAGATATGGCTTTTTTCTTGGAGTTATCACTCACATTTTTTTCAGTAGTTTCATGTTATATAAATGGAAGAACGGGACTGAGGCTTGCCGATGACTTGCGTAGTCGGATATTCCACAGCGTAAATTTATGGAAACTATAAAAAATATTCTATAAATTTAAGGCTGTTTCTATGTCCGATTTCCGCAGGTCACAATGTTTTTCTCCGTTCCATAAGAAACTTCCGTCACTGACATCCTCAGGATGCCATTTACATTCTTACGCCGTCAGAGAAACACTGCAGAGTCTACGGCAGTCTTGATCGGCCAATATTGGTTTTCTGCCGGTTCTCCGACCAGTTTTGGTAGATACTGTTCTTCGTGCTGCTTGCAGAATTTCTTCACACAGAACTTCATTGCGTCTCCACCAAACCATTTTATTGTTTTTCTGTTAGTATAATGTTCATCACGAGATGTTATTACCTTACTCCTTTATACTCGGTTTCCAGACAGCACGTTTAGGCACGGGAGACATTGTTTTAAATGCTGTCTTCTGTCTCAGCTCAATTTACAGAAATCTTACACTTCAACGTGTACCAAAGATCGATAGTGGGAGCAGGAAATTGGTTGGTAAAGTGGAGAAACACTGCTAAGCATTTATCAGTTATGTATTATAGAGGGCAACTCATCATTTAAAATATTAAAGTTAATAAAAATTCAAAATGTATATAATTCCCAGAAGCAGTAATTAAATGATAAAGCATTTACAATGAATAACTTGTTTCACCTACTTGAAAGAATGTTTGCTTACGGGCTCTAGTCAGCGAATACATAGGGTTGTCTATGGTCGCTCACAAATTATGTAAAACAGATACTGTGATGACCGCAAAATAAATCAAATGAAGTAGAATAACTCATTGTTCACATGTGTAACAAAATTCTTACTACTCACATAATAAAAGCAGCTCATATCTTAATAACGTACCGCAGGTTCGGAGTATGGAGGAAAGTTAGCACTGTAGTGAAAAAAACAGAAACATCTGAAAGGATTATTAACGTCTGCAGGAGAAAATGACTGCAAAGAGGTGCCCTAGCAGCTCAGAGTTAAAACAAAATAACACTACATGCAATAACTATCACGTTGAGCTCCACTTAACTTTCAAACCATCAAGGCAAAATCGTATATCATATAACCTGTGATAACGTATTTAGCAACATCACCAGGTACGTTTTAATTTAATGACTAAAGACTAGTATAACGCTCCCTGGCCATCCATGTGGTTCAGAATTTTAGATACAATACAGCAAGGACTATGTTAAACGTCGGCCAATAGAACGCTACGAAAGGGCCATGTCCCGTTCACACACCACGCCCACAGTAGCAACGATCTCCATCATCACAGTCACGAAAACCTTTGTAGTGGCGCCCATAATGGCTATAGCTTAGTCGGGATGGCGCTGGCTGCGATCAGAACTAGATGACTTGTCCGAGCCAAAACACCAGTAGTGTAAAAACGAACCATAGGAACACACTGGCAGTTTCAGTTCCTCGAGCTGCAGGAAGACCCACTACTGGAAACAGTCAACAATGAAGGTGTGTATAGTAGATAACACTGAGAATGTCCAAGTCGCATTCTACTGGGTGTTCGGAAATTTCCGTTACAAACTTGTTCAATAGACGAGATTGGTTTTCACACTAGTGAAGATGAAAAAGAGCTGATAGCTTCTCAGGCGTGCATTTTAGAGCCCATGTTTACTAGACATTCTTTCCTGTTTTCGTCCATACTACCACCTCCAGATTTTGCATACCCTACATTCTTAAGAGTGGCAACGGCCTTGCCGCATTGGATACACCGGTTCCCGTGAGATCACCGAAGTTAAGCGCTGTCGGGCGTGGCCGGCACTTGGATGGGTGACCATTCAGCCGCCATGCGCTGTTGCCATTTTTCGGGGTGCACTCAGCCTCGTGATGCCAATTGAGGAGCTACTCGACCGAATAGTAGCGGCTCCAGCCAAAGAAAACCATAATAACGACCGGGAGAGCGGTGTGCTGACCACACGCCCCTCCTATCCGCATCCTCAACTGAGGATGACACGGCGGTCGGATGGTCCCGATGGGCCACTTGTGGCCTGAAGACGGAGTGCTATACATTCTTAAGAGTAACAGTACTGGTACATGCATTCCACTGCACAGGTATTAGAATGATTTTCGCTTTTAGCATTCGATTCGTTCGTTTCCGAACCAGCAATCCTTACCTTAAACGGTTCATTTATCCGTCTCCATCGTCCTTGAAAATCACGGAATCACCCTGTATATACATACATTTACAGGTACCGGCGCCTTTAGCTTTGACTCTCTGTAGCGCAGTTACATGACGTTTCCGGACATGGGTTCCTATTAAAAATATTGTGGACGCAAGTCCTACAAGTACTACAAGTTTGTAACTGGAATTTCCGTATACCCTGTATATTTGGCTGAGCTCAGCGCATCTATCGACAACACATTCCCTCTTGTGATTTCAAATTATCTATAATGAATGCCCCAAGGTTTAGGTGAGAAGCTAGGTTTGGAACATTCACAGCTCCGGAAGGCTGTCCGATTTCAGGGACAGACGAAAAGAAACTTCCTGCTGCAAATGCCGTCGTAAGCAGTCACATTGTTACTCCGTCCAATTTCATGTTCAGTACACTAACACTCGGAACGCACAGCGCCAACTGCCGCAGTCAGCTTACGATCACTCAGGTCCGTTCTGTTCGCTGACTAGCAGCTGACTCCCTTCGCGGCCGCTCCGGCCTAGCCTCTCGGCTTCGGTACACGTGGAGCCAAAGACCACGCGGCTGGCATGAACGACAATGTGTCGTGAAACGCCACAAATTACAATAATGTGTTGTTGAATAGTACATTACACAAGTGATCAGAACTCTCAGTGGAAACTCAATAGCAATAAACACTCACTTTCTAATAAGTCGGAACGAAACCAGTGACAAACGTGTTTTGCTGCTGCACAACCATACAAAATAGCGACGTTTTTAAATCAATGTCAGTTAAGTCCATTTACGTTTAATAAAATTATAACGTCCCCATTTTCTAAAAAATTATAAGCATTTTTCTAAAAATGACAGTACAAACCGTAAACAAAAAATAGAAGTGTAATTCATTGATTAAGTTTACCAGAACTCGCGTAAATCTCGCAACAACAAAATAAACGAACTTTTCAATAAAATGTCCATAATTAACGACAATACTGTAGACGAATGCGGCAGATTAATTAGTATTACACTGAGAACTCTTCAACTAATAATTATTGTTTCTAAGTTTTATTCGACAAAGCAGACAATGTTTGCACTTCATTAAAACGTCCCACGAAATTTTACGTAGCCTTTGCCATTTCATTGTTGTCATTAAACAGTCAATGAGCACGGAGCGCAATGTGGAAATTTCTCAAATGCTTCAAATGGTTCTGAGCACTATTGGACTTAACATCTGAGTTCATCAGTCCCCTAGACTTAGAACTACTTAAACCTAACTAACCTAAGGACATCACACACATCCATGCCCGAGGCTGGATCCGAAACTGCGATCGTAGCAGCAGCGCGCTTCCGGACTGAAGCGCCTAGAACCGCTCGGCCACAACGGCTAGGGGAAGTTTCTCATTTCTACCAAGGCCAAGCCCATAGATTGCTTTATTTACCTTAACTTTCCTACGATATCAAGTGGATAGTATGTGTCTGAATCGTGTGGCTGACTGTGACATGTGATTTTACACTAGATCGCATGTGATGAATGGGGACATGATTTAAAAGAGAATAACTGTTTATTTATAGTGTATTCAGGCAGGACGATTTCTTTCATTAACATTGTGAACACATCATTACCACTATATGGACGGAGGAATATACTGGTATAAGATGTCACATCCCTTCATTTCAAGGTTTTAACCTGGAGCAATGGCAGAAGATTTGGTAACTTAGCATCTGACGTGTAGTTAGTTGGACTGTTGTCTCTGTGAGTCTCAACCAACGTTTCGAAATACTTTATTATCATTTCCCTTGATCAAATACTCGATCAATGACGCCTGCATAACAACTGCAATCGAGATTCAGCATATCCAGTGACTGTTCCTTTTTACTGCTTTCTTTTCATTTCTCTTTTTCGGTATTGTGAAGAGATAACACAGCCTAAAAGCTCGCCATCAAAAGATAATAGCCCTTTTAAAAGAAGCTATCTACCATAAAAATGTTTAGAGGTGAGGCTAAGAACCCTGGTACGCGATTCACGCCTGGGTTATAAATTCAAGTATTGCTCGAAGAAACCAGTGATAGTGAGATGACTTCTGAGTTTTAGAAAGATAGGATGTCTGTGTGCGTGTATGGGGAGACAGAGATTGTAATGAAAAACGGGGGCTGAAATAAGGCAGGCATCGGAATCTACTCTCATGGGCAACAGCTTCAAAGACAACTACATAGATGGGTATTTGTGTTGTCCCTAGCCTAAGTTAGTTTAAGTTAGATTCAGTAGTGTGTAAGCCTAGGAACCGATGACCTCAATAGTTTGGTCCCATAGGAACTTACTACAAATTTACAAAATTTCCAACTACATCGTTGCCTATAATATCACATTAATTCCTGATAATAGTGTCGCATCATGTAAGAATCTGCACGAGGTAACGGCCGTGTTGAGAAGCCATTATAATCACTGAACCACTGCTCTCATATCAGTGAGAGTAGTTTGGATCGTAAATATTTCTGTCGTTATCGTGCCAGTTGTTCTCGGGTGGACTATCAGGTATATAGAGAGAACACCCCAATTTCCTTGCAGTGCCATTCGAACTGAGCACCCTGGTAATGCATTGTCTTGTAGAACTTACAAGACTCCAGCATAGTGCTATTGGCTAACAGACGCTAGCACGTAATCGTAATTGAATAAAACTGTGATGCAATAGCTTAGATTCGTATTGGATGAATAACATACAACGATAATGTCAATTCTATTTGACGACGATCATATTATGTCCCGAATTATAAGAAATTTACACACCCCTACTTTATTTTCACAGACGTGTCCATCCATCAGTACTTCATTAATTGGGGAATCAACGCCTCTTCATCGATATTTATCTGCACACATCACTAGACAGAGAAGTAAATACATAAACGCTCTGCGTGGATTTTCGAGGTTCATTAATTGCATGTTATTTCGACAAATTGAGCAGCAGGAGCAGTAAATTGAAACTGTTTCGAGACTGTGGACAGCGTGTATTTGACTTCCAGATTTTATTACTCCCCATTAATTCCTTCAAAGCAATTGCCTGGTGATAAATTATTACTGCCAACAGTTTTTATGCCGATGTAGCACATTTTTACCTCTATTTTCATTTAAATTCTCTTCATTCCTTTCAGTACAATAGTTTGTAATACATATTTCTCTTTTTATACTGACTATTTTACGCACAAGTAAATCAACTAGCTTAACTCAAACACCAAGCTAACAGTCTGGAAAGAATATAACGTGTATCCATGTATGGTTTATGCTTACAGGAAACTTATTTGCTCAGTCAGTCTGAGATAATGTGATCTTTCTGCTGAATGTATTCGGTCTTTTAGTATTTTTGTGCTGTACTCCATAGGCGTATATGGGCAACAAGTGAAGCATTTGTATCAAGAGAGATGAGAAAACCAGCTTAATAGCAACACCACAGGTCATCAATCGGTCTGGTGCATCCAGGGTCAGCAAACGTTTGAGCTATACAGCAGCACACAGGTACATAGATGTATCTGTAGTTCATCCACATTATTTTCCGGTCGAAACCCCAGTATTTCCTATCTGTCCTAGAAATAACTTGTGTAACACGGCTTTTTACATAACTCCACTCGGTTCATACCTAGTTTTCCTATGTCGATTTTTCACTTGATTTCAATGCTGCGTGCCAGATATTAAGTTCCATGTTACTGCTCGATGTCCATACATCCTTTTAGTGGATGAAAGTTTCCTTTAAAGCGTGTATTGGTGTATACTATTCTCCTCTCTTCTTCCACTTTTCATATATAGATAAATTCCTTTCATTTCTACTAGTGTGCCTTCCATTTTCTGGCGTTTTATTTTATTAAAAGTTCTCGGGTTTTCTTTCTTTATCAGATCGAATTACCGAAGATACATGTTCCATTAATACATGTTCCATTAATTATTTATTGTAATTTCTCTTCTTTAGTGCTAGAAGGACTGTCGTTTCAATGAACTTTGACACGGTTATAAGCGAAACAATAGTCGTGGTAAGCTGCAGTCATGGTTTTCAATATTTTTTTTCCTTTTCTCCAAGTACATGAAATATTTGTTCAGGAATACTTTGGTGCACATGTCTCGTATTTCAAAACAGCTTTTAGTGGTTGTGTTCCACAACTTTGTTAAGTGGTAGGAATGACGTAGCGAAACACGTGAAGCTGCTGCGTAATTTGTTTCTAATTGTAAACCCTTTTTCAATCTACATCTACGTCCATACTCCGCAAACCACCTGACGATGTGTGACGGAGGGTACCTTGAGTATCTCTATCGGTTCTCCCTTCTATTCCAGTCTCGTATTGGTCGTGGAAAGAAGGATTGTCGGTATGCTTCTGTGTGGGCTCTAATCTCTCTGATTTTATCCTCATGGTCTCTTCGCGAGATATACGTAGGAGGGAGCGATATACTGCTTGATTCTTCGGTGAAGGTATGTTCTCGAAACTTTAACAAAAGCCAGTACCGAGCTACTGAGCGTCTCCCCTGCAGAGTCTTCCACTGGAGTTTATCTATCATCTCCGTAACGCTTTCGCGATTACTAAATGATCCTGCAACGAAGCGCGGTGCTCTTTGTTGGATCTTCTCTTTCTATCAACCCTATATGGTACGGATCCCACACTGCTGAGCAGTATTCAAGCAGTGGGCGAACAAGCGTACTGTAACCTACTTCCTTGGTTTTCGGATTGCATTTCCTTAGCATTCTTCCAATTAATCTCAGTCTGGCATCTGCTTTACCAACGATTAACTTTATATGATCATTCCATTTTAAAATCACTCCTAATGCGTACTCCCAGATAATTTATGGAATTAACTGCTTCCAGTTGCTGACCTGCTGTTTTGTAGTTAAATGATAAGGGATTTATCTTTCTATGTATTCGCAGCACATTACACTTGTCTACATTAAGATTCAATCGCCATTCCCTGCACCATGCGTCAATTCGCTGCAGATCCTCCTGCATTTCAGTACAATTTTCCATTGTCACAACCTCTCGATATACCACAGCATCGACCGCAAAAAGCCTCAGTGAACTTCCGATGTCGTCCACAAGGTCATTTATGTATATTGTGAATAGCAACGGTCCTACGACACTCCCCTGCGGCACACCTGAAATCACTCTTACTTCGGAAGACTTCTCTCCATTGAGAATGACATGCTGCGTTCTGTTATCTAGGAACTCTTCAATCCAATCACACAATTGGTCTGATAGTCCATATGCTCTTACTTTGTTCACTAAACGACTGTGGGGAACTGTATGGAACGCCTTGCGGAAGTCAAGAAACACGGCATCTATCTGGGAACCTGTGTCTATGGCCCTCTGAGTCTCGAGGACGAATGGCGCGAGCTGGGTTTCACACGACCGTCTTTTTCGAAACCCATGCTGATTCCTACAGAGTAGATTTCTAGTCTCCAGAAATGTCATTATACTCGAACATAATACGTGTTCCAAAATTCTACAACTGATCGACGTTAGAGATATAGGTCTATAGTTCTGCACATCTGTTCGACGTCCCTTCTTGAAAACGGGGATGACCTGTGCTCTTTTCCAATCCTTTGGAACGCTACGCTCTTCTAGATACCTACGGTACACCGCTGCAAGAAGGGGGGCAAGTTCCTTCGCGTACTCTGTGTAAAATAGAACTGGTATCCCATCAGGTCCAGCGGCCTTTCCTCTTTTGAGCGATTTTAATTGTTTCTCTATCCCTCTGTCGTCTATTTCGATATCTACCATTTTGTCATCTGTGCGACAATCTAGAGAAGGAACTACAGTGCAGTCTTCCTCTGTGAAACAGCTTTGGAGAAAGACATTTAGTATTTTGGCCTTTAGTCTGTAATCCTCTGTTTCGGTACCATTTTGGTCACAGAGTGTCTGGACGTTTTGTTTTGATCCACCTACCGCTTTGACATAACCAAAATTTCTTAGGATTTTCTGCCAAGTCAGTACATAGACCTTTACTTTCGAATTCATTGAACGCTTCTCGCATAGCCCACCTCACACTACATCTCGCTTCGCGTAATTTTTGTTTGTCTGCAAGGCTTTGGCTATGTTTATGTTTGCTGTGAAGTTCCCTTTGCTTCCGCAGCAGTTTTCTAACTCGGTTGTTGTACCACGGTGGCTCTTTTCCATCTCTTACGATCTTGCTTGGCATATACTCATCTAACGTATATTGTACGAAGGTCTTGAACTTTGTCCACTGATCCTCAACACTATCTGTACTTGAGACAAAATTTTTGTGTTGAGCCATCAGGTACTCTGTAATCTGCTTTTTGTCACTCTAGCTAAACAGAAAAATTTTCCTACCTTTCTTAATATCTCTATTTACGGATGAAATCATCGATGAAGTATCCGCTTTATGATCGCTGATTCCCTGTTCTGCGTTAACTGTTTCAAATAGTTCGGGTCTGTTTGTCACCAGGAGGTCTAATATGTTATCGCCACGAGTCGGTTCTCTGTTTAACTGCTCAAGATAGTTTTCAGAAAAAGCACTTAAAAAAATTTCGCTGGATTCTTTGTCCCTGCCACCCGTTATGAACGTTTGAGTCTGCCAGTCTATATCCGGCAAATTAAAATCTCCACCCAGAACTATAACATGGTGGGGAAATCTACTCGAAATATTTTCCAAATTATCCTTCAGGTGCTTAGCCACAACAGCTGCTGAGCCAGGGGGCCTATAGAGACATCCAATTACCATGTCTGAGCCTGCTTTAACCGTGACCTTCCCTCAAATTATTTCACATTTCGGGCCTCCGTCAATTTCCTTCGATACTATTGCACTTCTTATCGCTATAAACACGCCTCCCCCTTCACTGTCCAGCGTGTCTCTGCGGTATACATTCCAATCTGAGTTTAGGGTTTTATTACTGTTTACGTCTGGTTTCAGTCAACTTTCTGTCCCTAGTACTATATGGGCATTGTGACCGTTTATTAATGAGAGCAGTTCTGGGACCTTTCTATAGACGCTCCTGCAGTTTACTATTAGCACATTGATATTGTTATTCCCTGTTGCATTTTGCCTACTTCTACCTTGCCGCGTCTCAGGAGGCGTCTTGTCGAGCCTAGGGAGGGAATTCTCTAACCTCAAAAACCCCCATTTGCACACCACACGTACTCCACTACCCTTGTAGCCGCTTCCGGCGTGTAGTGCACGCCTGACCTATTCAGGGGGACCCTACATTTCTCCACCCGATAGCAGAAGTCGAGAAATTTGCAGCCCAGATCTCCGCAGAATCGTCTGAGCCTCTCGTTTAAGCCTTCTACTAGGCTCCAAACCAGAGGACTGCGATCGGTTCTGGGAACGATACTACAAATACTTAGCTCGGATTCCACCCCGTGATCGAGGCTTTCCGCCTTCACCAATTCCGCCAACCGCCTGTACGAACTGAGGATGACCGCTGAACCCAGACGGCAGGAGTCATTGGTGCCGACATGAGCAACAATTTGCAATCGGGTGCACCCAGTGCTCTCTATCGCCGCCGGCAGGGCCTCCACCACATCTCGGATGAGACCCCCCGGCAAGCAGACAGAGTGAACACTGGCCTTCTTCCCCGACCTTTCCGCTATTTCCCTAAGGGGCTCCATCACCCGCCTAACGTTGGAGCTCCCAATAGCTAATAAACCCCTCCCCCCGTGTGTCTGCTCGGACCTTGCTGAAGGAGCAGCCACATGTCCACTCACAGGCAGAGTGGGCGATGCCACACGGCCAGCATCCACGTTGACCCTCCGCCTCGTGCGCCGCGAACGCCGCTGAACCCGCCACTCCCCTTGGGGAGAGGGTGGCCCATCCGCGCCCGGTACCTGCGAAGATGTCTCGACAGCAGGGACAGTGGGTGAAGCATGTAACACCTGGAGTGTACCATGCGACACACTAGACTCCCCACTGCCGCTACACTCCGAGACAGCAGCCTGAAGACGGCTGACCGCGGCCATCAACACGTTCAGCTGTTCGCAAACAGTGGCCAGCTCCTCCTGCTTCCGTACACAGCAGTCACACATCCTATCCATCCTAAGAAATCAGTTTACTGTAGAGAGTTAATCAACTTTTAACTAGACTGCTAATTCACTAAAGGCGGCTGATAGCTGACTAAACTGTGGTTACTAAACACTTCTTGTTGAAAACAATGAAAATAAGCACTACCTGTCTCTGACTGTATTCAAAACAAACACGAAATCTATGGAACACTATTACTAGCACTCGACAATTAGAGCTTCCTAAAAGCAAAAACACACGGAAGAAGAAGTGACAAGTAAGAAAAATACAGTTAATACTTAAATTAACGTAGCTCGCTGCACAGCAGACGTGAAGCAGACGGCAGTTACGACGACACTGACACTACTGGCCCAATGGCTGACTAAAGGGACTCTCTCTGACTGTATTCAAAACAAACACGAAATCTATGGAACACTATTACTAGCACTCGACAATTAAAGCTTCCAAAAAGCAAAAACACACGGAAGAAGAAGTGACAAGTAAGAAAGATACAGTTAATACTTAAATTAACGTAAAATCAGAGACGTTTTCCAATAAAGATTATTGTTGATGACAAGTGTCACACATATAGGGTGTCCAGTTTTAAAACGTATATGAAGAGAAACATTGCCATATTGATGTCAAAATCGAACAGCATACACTATGTGATCACAGTATCCGGACACTTGGCTATATGACTCACAAATTCGTGGCGCCCTCAGTCAGTAATGCTGGAATTTAATATGATGTTGGCCCACCCTTAGCCTTGATGACAGCTTCCACTCTCGCAGGTATACGTTCAATCAGGTGCTGGAACGTTTCTTGAGGAAGGGCACCCCATTCTTCACGGAGTGCTGCACTGAGGAGAGGTATCGATGTCGATTGGTGAGGCCTGGCACGAAGTCGGCGATCCAAAACATTCCAAAGGTGTTCTATAGGATTCAGATCAGGAATCTCAGTCGCCCAGTCCATTACAGGGATGTTACTGTCGTGTAACCACTACGCCATAGTCCGTGCACTATGAACAGGTGCTCGATCGTGTTGAAAGATGCAATCGCCATCCCCGAATTGCTTTTCAGCGGTGGGAAACAAGTAGGTGCTTCGAAGATGAATGTAGGTCTGTGCTGCGATAGTGCCAGGCAAAAGAACCAAGGGTGGACGGCCCCTCCATGGAAAACACGAGCACACCGTAACAACACAGCCTCCGAATTTTACTGTCGGCGCTACACATGCCCGCAGATGACGTTCATCGAGCATTCGCCATAACCACACTCTGACATCAAATCGTCCCATTATGTACCGTGATTTGTCACTCCACGGAAGGTTTTTCCACTGTTCAATCGTCCAATGTTTACGCTCCTTACACAAAGAAAGGCGTCGTTTGGCATTTACTGGCGTGATGTGTGACTTATGAGCAGCCGCTCGATCATGAAATCCAAGTTTTCTTACCTCCTGCCTAGCTGTCATAGTACTTGCAGTGGATCCTGATGCAGTCTGGTATTCCTGTGTGATGGTCTGAATAGATATCTGCCTATTACACATTACGACCCTTTTCAGCTGTCGGCGGTCTCTGTCAGTCATCAGACGAGGTCGGCCTGTACTCTTTTGTACTGTGCGTGTCCCTTCACGTTTCCACTTCACTATCACATCGGAAACAGTGGACATAGGGATGTTTAGACGTGTGGAAATCTCGTGTACAAACGTATGACACAAGTGACACCCAATCACCTGACCACATGCGAAGTCCGTTAATTCCGCGGAATTCTGCTCTCTCAACGATGTCTAATGACAAATGAGGTTGCTGATATGGAGTACCTGGCAGAAGGTGGCAGCAAAATGCACGTAATATGAAAAACGTATCTTTTTGGAGGGTACTCTTGATCACATAATGTATTGTTGACGCAGGGGGAAACGTAAGGAAACAAAAGTAGATTAAGAAAAATTTTATCAATTGATGGCAGTGAATGCGTAAATAAGGTAGGCATACCACGGCAGCGGTTTGAGTTGCACATTACACCATCCATATTGTACAATGTACGTAATACCACCAGTTCGGCAGTCAACAATTGTGACACTGTTCGGTAAGACATTCCACCACAGCAAGTTTGTACCATGTCGGATGTGAAAATTCCGTTTTAACTGTCCTTAGGCAAAAATAGGCCTACCCATGGTCTACGGGTAACTTCTCTTTTTACTATTCAAAATCATCATCAAAGGCGGCCGAATTTTCCGTTATAAGAAGTATCTCTCATTCAGCCAACGGCCTTGTCAAAGAGGGCAGAGGAAAGTACAGGGGTTCAGGGCACTCGCATCGCCAGTGGGAAACTGCTCTAAAGGCGTAAGAATCAACAACGGCAAACGACATGAAGATACAGAAGGAAATGGAGACCAATGCATTAAAAGACAAAAATTTATGTCTCCACAGGCTATGTGGCCTGTAACTAAAGAAATGCCAATACTCAATCTAGATATAGATGGAATCAGTGCAGTTACAGGGAAAGAAGACAGGGATTTCTGGTCAGCTGAGTGAAGGGCAATATCGACAGCAGCAGGAAAAGGTTGAACGGGAGCAGGATTCGTTATGAATAGGAAGTTAGTGTAGCGAACGTGTTACTGTAAACAGTTCAGTGATAGGATTGTTCTTATCAGAATGGACAGCAAACCAACACCGACAACGATAGTTCATGTATACATAGCAACGTCGCAAGCTGAAGATGAAGAGATTGAGAAAGTTTATGAGGATACTGAAAGGGTAATATAGAACGTAAAAGTGTAATAGGCCTGGGGGACTGGAATGGTTTTTAGGGTAAGCAGTAGAAGAAAAGTTTACGGGACAAAATGGGGATTGGACAGGGAATGAGAGAGGAGAAAGACTAATTAAGTTCTGTAATAAACTTCAGCTAGCTATAGAGAATACTCTGCTCACGAATCACAAGAAAAGGAGGTGTACTTGGAAAAGGCAGGGTGATATCGGAAGATTTCAGTTACATAATACTATGGTCGACAGAGATTACGAAATCAGATACTGTATTATAAGGGGTACCCAGGAGCAGATACAGACTCACATCGCAATGTATTAGTGATGAAGAGTAGACTGAAGTTCAAGAGATTAGTCGGGAAGAATTAATATTCAAAGAAGTGGGACATAGAAGTACTAAGGGATGATAAGACAAACTTGAAGTTCTCTAAGGCTACAGATACAGCAATAAGGAATAGCTCAGTAGGCAGTACAGTCGAAGAGAAATGGAGATTTCCATAAAGGGCAATCACAGAAGTTGGAAAGAAAATCGTAGGTACAAAGAAGGTAACTGCGGATAAACCATGGGTAACAAAAGAAATACTTCAGTTGATCGACGAAAAGAGGAAGCACAAAAATGTTCAAGAAAATTCAGGAATTCTGAATACAATCCGCAGAGGAGTGAAATAAATAGAAAGTGCAGGGAAGCTAAGACAAAATGGCTGTATGAAGAATGTGAAGAGATTGAAATAGAAATAATCGTCGGAAGGACTGACTCAGCATAAGTCAAAACAATCATCAATGAAATCAAGAGCAAGGACGGTGGCATTAAGAGTTCAGTGGGAATTATGCTGTTAAAAGCACAGGAGAGAGGAAACAGCTGGGAATAGTGCACTGAAGGCCTCAATGAGACGAAAGACTTGTCTCAAACCGTAATAGCAGAAGAAACAAGAATCGATTTACAAGAGATAGGAGATCCAGTGTTAGAAACAGAATTTAAAAGAGCTTTGGAATACTCAAAATCGAATAAAGCATAAGAAATAGATAACATTCCATCAGGATTTCTAAAATCATTGGGGGAAGTAACAACAAAGCGACTATTCACGCAGGTGTGTAGAATGTATGACTCTGTTGATATACCATCTGACGTTCGGAAAAACATCATTCACACAATTCCGAAGACTGCAACAGCCAAAAAATGCGAGAATTATCGTACAGTCAACTTAACAGCTCATACAGCCATATAGCTCAGAAGAATAATATACATAATAATGGGAAAGAATACTAAAGATCTGTTGCATCATGATCAGTTTGTCTTTAGGAAAGGTAGAGGTACCATCGAGGAAATTCTGACATCGTTGTTGGTAATGGAAGCAATACTGAAGAAAAATCAAGACACGCTAATAGGATTTGTCGAACTTGAAATAGCGTTAGAAATTGTACAATGGCGCTAGACGTTCAGCAGTCTGAGAAAAATAGTGGTAAGGTACAGGGAAAGGAGCGTAATATACAACATGTACAAGAACCAAGTGGGAACAGTAACACTGGGAGACTTATCAAAAAGGGTGAAAGACAGGGATGTAGGCTTCTGCCCCAACTGTTCAATCTATGCATCGAAGGAGCGATGACGGTAATAGAAGCAAGGTTCGAGAGTGGAATTAAAATTCAATGTGAAAAGATATCAATGATAAAATTCGCTGACGACATTGCTATCCTCAGTGAAATTGAAGAAGCCGGCCGAAGTCGCCGAGCGGTTCTAGGCCCTACAATCTGGAACCGCGCGACCGCTACGGTCGCAGGTTCGAATCCTGCCTCGGGCATGGATGTGTGTGATGTCCTTAGGTTAGTTAGGTTTAAGTAGTTCTAACTTCTAGGGGACTGATGACCACAGCAGTTGAGTCCCATAGTGCTCTGAGCCATTTGAGCCATTTTTGAAATTGAAGAAGAATTAAGGATCAGCTGAATGGAATGGACAGTCTAATGAGTAAAATGTAAATGTCGTGTGACTAGGACCTCCCGTCTGGTAGACCGTTCGCCGGGTGCAAGTCTTCCGATTTGACGCTACTTCGGCGACCTGCGAGTAGATGGAGATGAAATGATGATGATTAGGACAACACAACACCCAGTCCCCGAGCGGAGAAAATCTCCGACCCAGCCGGGAATCGAACCCGATTGACATTATGTCGCGGTCACCACTCAGCTACAGAGTGCGGACAATCTAATGAGTAAAGAATATGGATTGAGACTGAATCGAAGAAAGCTGAAAGTAATTAGAAGTTGCAGAAATGAGGACAGCGAGAAACTTAAAATCAAGATTGGTGATCACAAAATAAATGAATTTAACGATTCTGCTACCTAGGCAGCAAGACAACTAGTGACGGACGGAGGAAAGAGGACATAACAAGCAGTTTAGCAGTGACAAAAAGTTCATCCCAGACGAAGAGAAGCCTATTAGTATCAAACAAAGGCCTTAATTTCAGGAAAAAAGTTCTGAGAATATAAGTTTGGAGCACAGCACTGTATGGTAATGAAACATGGACTGTGGGAAAACCAGAAAAGAAGAGAATCGAAGCATTTGAGATGTAGTGTCAGAGAAGAGTGTTGAAAATTAAGCGGACTGATGAGGTAGGGAATGACTAGATCCTCTGAAGAATCGGCGAGAAAAGGAATATATGGAAAACACTGACAAGAGGAAGAGACAGGATGGTACAACCTCTATTAAGACATCACGGAATAACTACCATGGGAGCTGCAGAGGGTAAAATATCTAGAGGGAGACAGTGGTATGGACTAAAAACGAGAGAGAAAGACTGGAATACATCCAGCAAATAATTGTGGACGAAGGTTGCAAGTGCTAGTCTGAGATGAAGAGGTTGGCACAGGAGAAAAATTCGTGGTGGACCGCATCAGACTAGTCAAATGGTTCAAATGGCTCTGAGCACTATGGGACTTAACATCTATGGTCATCAGTCCCCTAGAACTTAGAACTACTTAAACCTAACTAACCTAAGGACATCACACACACCCATGCCCGGGGCAGGATTCGAACCTGCGACCGTAGCAGTAGCGCGGCTCCGGACTGGAGCGCCTCGAACCGCACGGCCACCGCGGCCGGCCGTTACAGCATTACCCAGAGACAAAATCAGGATGACTTCACATGGGGAAGAAGGACGAAGTGTGACAAGTATGGACCACGAGTTTAGTGATATTCATATCGTTGTTTGATGCGCATGGGATGCGTTCTGAACCATAGGTACCGCTACATTGCCCAACAGGCAAGAAAGGACGCACGTCAAGACTGGGTGTAATTACAAGCACATTCAATAGGACTGCGAGGCATGCAATCTCACGGTGGACAGTGGCACGGCGACTGCATGGGGAATGGTCTCTTTTCCGGACGACCAGAATGTTTTGCTCCGTTGACACCCACGTATCGGCGCACCCTTTTCATAAGGTGCCAAGAAGTTCATTTATTAAGGTGGGCCTTGAATTCACTTGGCCTGGTGAGCTAATTACAGCGCTCTACAGTACCGCCTACGCACGTACCGTTGCCCAAATCCCGCCATTTGCAATGTTGGAACGTGCAGACGCTCTCGTTCGAGGTGATCGACGGATCAAACACCTCGCTGCTAAATTGGACGTCTCTGTTGGCAGTGGTGACACACCCAATCACTAACTGGTGCACTCAAAGCTGTGTGACCGTTTGGTTCCAGCCTCCTAAGAACAATGGATAATTATCTGTGTGGAAATGCAGGCACGTTAACAGGCCGATCGTGATAGTATTTTCTCGAACATTGTCACAGACGATGAAACATGGGTTCATTAATTCGGGAGAAACGAAACGGCAATCTATGGAGCGGCGTCACACCACCTCTGCACTGAATAAAAAATTCAAAGCAACGGCCAAAGCCTCAGACGGTAATATCATAGCGGTGGTGTTCTGGGACTCTGAAGGACTTATTCTGTTGGATGTCCTCCTTCACGTTGCAACGATCAGCTTTTATGTGAATTGTGCTACTCTCAGGAAACTGAAGAAAAGATTTCAGCGTGTTCATAGGCACAAAAATGCAAATGAACTTCTCCTTCTCCATGACAGCGCAAGGAATCACACGACTGCGCACCAGAGATAAGCTCACAAAACTTCATTGGACTGATCATCCTCGTCCATCCTACAGCCAGGGGGGGTGCGGAGGTTGCTGATGCAGCATGTCGTTGGCTCCGACATCGACCAGTAGAGTGATACCATTCCCAGTAAAGTCGCGTCAGGCTGTAGCGTTGAACGGAAATTACGTTGAAAAACAGGGTTTTGTAGCCAAGAGAGTGGGCAATAACAGGTCATATTGGAATCTTAAATGAAATCAACTTGGTTTCAGAAAAAAATGTGTTGCACTGCGTATCGAAAGCCCCTCCTAAAATAACAGAAGGTATGATGGATGATACATGAGTTAATACCGCCAGCGCTGTGTTGTGACGGGGAGAATACCTCGTAACTGTTGCTTCGACCACTTGTCACAGTTACTAAATTATCTTCATAGTAGATGTCGCCCTGTGTAAGGGCTGTATGGATGATACTGCAGCAGTGTATTGGTTATGCCATTATTAATACCCCATCACTTAACAGTGTTATTCAAGGTGTATCTACAGCATTATAGCAAATTTTTGCGACACTACGCATTCACTCTCTTCAACTTGTGTATATGTTTAGAGTGCAGCATTGCGACAATTCGCCTGCGTTGCAACAGACTATGGTAACATTATGTCAACTGCCCAAAGCTCTTTTGTTGTAAGTCCATCATCGCTTTCTTTTTCTTCTTCTCCTTTGGGGCCCCAGTATAGATTCCGTCATGAGAATGCATGTAAATCACAGTTTTGATTCCAAAAATGCTGTTCCACTATCACAGCAACACACAGTATCACTGCCCACGTAATAGAGTTTTTAAATAGAAAAAGTCACCAATAGGGATTTTCTGAGAGTTATTCAAACCGTTTCATTGTGTGAACCATGACATTATGTTACAGAAATTACAATTCTATGGCATAAGTGGAACAGCATATGAGTGGTTTAAGTCATACCTACAGAACATGAAGCAAAAAGTTTCTTTATATGGTTTAAGCAACTTAAGGAAGTTTCTCACTTCATCTAACTGAGGTGAAATTACATTAGGTGTTCCACGGGATTCGATCATGGGTCCCCTTCTGTTCTTGATAAATGTGAATGACCTCCCTTCTTATCTGAAACAATAAGCTAAACTGACACTGTTTGCTGATGATATGAGCATCATTACTAATCCAGTAAAAGAAACTCACATAGAAAATGATACAAATAATGTCTTTGGAAAAGTTATTGATTGGTTTTCTGCGATTGTGATTAATTACAGTACATCCAATTTTCTACTTTATGGAGTACAGTTGCTTCAATAAATATAACACATCAACAGAAATCAGTAGCCAGGGTAGAGCATACTAGGTTTTTGGGTGTACATGTAAATGAGAATCTTAATTGGAAATTTTATATTTTGGATCTCCTAAAGCGGCAAGTTTCAGTAATTTTTGCAATCAGATTAATTGCTAATTTTGACGATAAAGGAATTAGCAAGGTAACATACTTTGCAAACTTTAACTCTCTGATGTCATGCGGAATAACATTTTGGGGTAACTCAACACTTAGGCAAAAAGTAGTCACTGCTCAAAATAAAGAGGTTAGAATAATGTGGGGGGCTCATAGTCACACATCTTGTAGGCGTCTCTTTAAAAGGTTAGGAATTCTTACAACAGCCTCACAGTACATTTACTCAGTGATGAAATTTGTTCTCAACTACATGGACCAGATTAAGAACAACAGCGACATTCATGATCATAATGCCAGAAAAAAAGAAAGACTTACATTATCCTCCACTTAATCTATCTTTGGATGCTGTAAAACGTTTAGATAAATTACCAGAGGCAATAAAAGGTCTGTCAGACAACAATAAGAGTTTAAAAAAAAGAAAAACTGAAATCCTATCCTCTTGACAACTCCTCCTATACTGTAGACGAATTCTTGAATAGGAGTAAATAAATCTATAGGTATAATATACGCATTTTGTGCCGTTTAAGGGAATGAGGCAGGTAATAAAAATTTTAAGCTTTAAAAAAATAAAAAATAAAAAAAACATTCATGTGTGCATTTCTTATGCACTTGGCTCGTTCCACATCGTAACGGTTACCATGACATTGATCAAAGAAATACGACACTAACTAACTACAGGCGTGAGGCGTGTTCGCTCTTTCTATGGTTTATGTCGTTGAGCACTGACGCGATCAGCTTCTGTCCAGTCGCCAGGTGGCGCCATGGTTCCCCCTTAGAAGATAGCTTTTGATGCAGTTTCTTGGGCAGCTTGTTGAGCATATTGGCAATCAGTCGGTCGCAGTCATGGCGAGAGAGACATAAGAGGCACATATAACGTATGGCGGGCTGTGCACGGAGCTTAGAGGTGCACGATTTTCTAAGTCGCTGGTCGTCGCTGAAGTCGTGATGGTTGGCAATAGTTGGGCCTAATGTCGACGCAGCCGATTTACCCTGCATTAAGGAGGTGATCCCCTGTTAAATCCAGAGGAGAGGGCGGGCAGGTGGAAAGAGTACATTGAAGGCCTCTATGAAGATTTGTCAGATGTGATAGAAGAAACAGGAGTCGATTTAGAAGATATAGGGGATCCAGTATTAAAATCAGAATTTAAGAGAACTTTGGAGAACTTAAGATCAAACAAGTCAAACGGTATAGATAACATTCCATCTGAATTTCTAAAATCATTGGAAGAAGTGGCACCAAAATGTGTATTCACGTTGGTGTGTAGAATATATGAGTCTAGGGACATACCATCTGACTTTCGGAAAAATATCGTCGACACAATTCCGAAGACTGCAAGAGCTTAACAGATCATGCATTCAAGTTACTGGCAAGAGTAATATACAGAAGAATGAAGAAGAAAAATAAAGATGTGCTTGATGACAGTCAGTTTGGCTTTAGGAAAAGTATGGAATGAACAGTCTAACGATTACTGAAGAGTAATATACAGAAGAATGAAGAAGAAAAATAAAGATGTGCTTGATGACAGTCAGTTTGGCTTTAGGAAAAGTATGGAATGAACAGTCTAATGATTACTGAATACGGATTGGGAGTAAGTCAAAGAAAGACGAAAGTAATGGGAAGTAGCCGAAATGAGAACAGCGAGAAACTTAACGTCGGGATTGATAGTTACTAAGTAGATGAAGTTAAAGAATTCTGATACCTGGGCAACAAAATAACCAATGACGGACAGAGCAAGGAGGAAATGAAAAGCAGACTAGCAGTGGCAGAAAGGGCATTCCTGGCCAAGAGAACTTTACTAGTATCAAACATAGCCATAATTTGAGGAAGAAATTTCTGAAAATGTACGTCAGGATCATAGCATTGTATGGTAGTGAAACATGGACTGTAAGGAAACCGGAACAGAAGAGAATCGAAGCATTTGAGACGTGGTGCTACAGGCGAATGTTGAAAATAAGGTGGACTGAAAAGGTAAGGAGTGCGGTGGTACTGCGCAGAACCGAAGAGGAAAGGAATATGAGGAAAGCACTGACAAGGAGTAATGGCAGCATCATAAGACAGCTGTTAAGACGTTAGGGGATGACTTCTAGGTTACTAGAGAGAGCTGTAGTGAGAAAAACTGTAGAGCAAGACAGAGATTGGAATATATCCAGTAAATAACTGAGGACATAGGTTACAAACGCTACAAGCCCTACTCTGAGATGAGGAGGTTGGCACAAGAGGGGAATTCGTGGCGGTCCTCGTCAAACCAGTCAGAAGACTGATGACCAAAAAAAAAAGTTGCTGATATGGGTGTTGGAGTGCTGTTCATTTTCTAATGCCATCTGTTCTGCCTTCATGGCCGCATGTGTTCCCAGTCTGATGAACCCACTATGAAATTGCCTACAGCTGTGGTGGGCTAACGCTAACGGCCCAGTGAGTCTTGGCTCTCCTGCGAAAGGGAGAGGAGAGCTTCTGTGGAGTTTGGAAGGTAGGAGACGGGGTACTGGCGGTAGTAACGGTGTGAGGACGGGGTTTGGGTCATGCTTGGGCAGCTCAGTTGGTACAGCACTTGCCGCGAAAGGCAAAGGTCCATATTTCGAATCTCGGTCCGGCACACAGTTTTAGTCTGCCAGGAAGTTTCATATCAGTGCACACTCCGCTGAAGAGTGAAAGTTTCATTCTACAAACGTCCCCCAGGCTGTGACAAAGTCATGACTCCGCAATACCCTTTCTTCCAGGAGTGCTAGTTCTGCAAGATTCCCAGGAGAGCTTCTGTAAAGTTTGGGAAGCGGAAGACGAGGTAGTGGCGGAAGTAAAGTTGTGAGGACGGGGCCTGAGTCGTGCTTGGGTAACTCAGATGGTACAGTACTAGCCGGCGAAAGGCAAAGGTCCGGAGTTTTAGGCTTTGTACTCTTTTCCACCTATCCGCGCTCTCCCCTGGATTTAACAGTGGAACGCCTCCTTAATGCAAGGTAAATCGGCTGTGTCGACAGAGTGGACGATTGTAGTTGTTTGAGTGTTAGTCCTGAATATTTCAAATTAATGTGTCTGATATTCCCAATTTATAGCTTTGCTTGTTTTCCCTCGGCATTCCGAGCGTTTCGTAGCGTTTGGAGGCGCTGCTCCGGAGTCTTGTTTGTTACCCAGCCTGTCCGCGTCAGCTGTGTACTTGAGCGTGGGCGGCGCGCCGCTTCCCGCCTCACCGTAGCCTTTGAAACATTACGGCCTCCTGGTTTGCTACGGCATCCTTTACAAGTTGAGTTTCTGTCTCGTAGCAATCGGCCTTTAATTTACCTGGTAGTGTCCTTTATCCTTCCATCTTATTCAGACCTGGCCTACCAGACCCGCACTGTCTGAAGTTTGGTTTTCAGCGTAATAGTTTTAATATTCGGGCAATTCTCAATTTTTAAATGGTATTTCACCATTTTTCCACGCCAGTACCTTGAATATGCTAAAGAGATTTCCCTGACTGAGCAAGTATTATGTGATTCACTTTGGGCAGCGTTATAGGAAATTTATCTTTTTTATTGACTTATAATGAATTCTGCGATTGCGTCATTATTATGCAAAGCTGTCTTGGCGATAGATTCGGTAACAGGTTTAAAAGTTTCATTTAGTGTTTCCTCGCGATCTATATGTCCCAACTTCAGCAAACGTAATTTCTCTCGAACTGCTTTGCGCGCTTGAATGACTTTACGCTTTGTCGACATCCCGAAGGATACTAATCAGAGCTCTGAATATCACGTGGTTTTATATATGCTTTGTTGTACTTCTTCTTCTCCTTTTTTCCTACGCCACCTTCTTCAATAACAACGGCCTCAGCTTCTATCTGGCCCTCAATTGCACTAATTCTGTTCTCTATTCGGTTTTGGTTAATGGCAAGAAGTTTCTGGATGTCCTATAATTACCTTGCAACTTTAACTAGTCTGGACTCAAGATTTTTAAATTTGATATCGGTGTACGTTCTGTGTTACTGTATTATCAGTGTAATGTGTCCATGATACTGCTATATTGTCCACAAAAAAATACTGTGTGCCCTGGGTAGCATTCTTCCCCACATGAATAGTTTCGTTTCTGTCTCAGACTCTTGTGGTTTAAGGGCGTGGGGTAAGGTCCGAGTCCAGTTACGAAACACACCAACCACTCAGCTGGGATCGATATGTTTCATTCTTAGTCGCCCCCTGATGCCTAGGATGACATCATATATTGTATGTCCCGTATCACTTGTATCCCACTCGTCCTGCCGGGTACCCATCCGTCAGAGTTTAAATTGACGCTTGGTTAGTATAGGTTTTTTTTCCCACATCCGTTACCATTTCATTCCAGCACGATATCTGATGGTGAAATCTGTTAATCTGTTGGGTATATAAGGAATACCATGCAGTGAGCTATCACTGAAGTGGTTCTGAAAGTCTCTGATAAGTCTGAGCTAGACACTCCTCTATCCTCGTCTGACCGGCGCCTAGTTATTAATGAGGTACAGTCTATATGCCTACGTACTGGTTTAGAAGTGTGAAGAAAACACTACAGTACGATGATATTTCTTCTTTCCTGTGCTTTCTTCTTCCTTGTTTTATGTTTTATCTTCACAAGAAATTGAAAGAATTATTTCAGGATGAGTTTTATAAATTTGTTTCCTTGCTCAGTTACGTTTCTGTTTACGTTATGCTGTTGTCACGAACGTAATTGCTCCTTCGATTTGTTCTGATGCTGTACGCTCTCACGCTTTCTTTACTTGTTGTTCAAATTCATTTTCCGTGAAATGAATGATATCAAGTTGTAATTTCGTATGAAACTATAAATCTATGCACTCGGAATTTTTCACACTGTAATGTGAAGTCAGATGTTTCGTGTGGTGCAGAAACATAACGATAAGTAGACAGAGAAAGATTACACGAAAGAATCTGGAGCGATGACAATAGGACGACTATCGTGCCGCATAAGTTCAAAATGGTTCAAAATGGCTCTGAGCACTATGGGACTTAACATCTTAGGTCATCAGTCCCCTAAAACGTAGAACTACTTAAACCTAACTAACCTAGGGACATCACACACATCCATGCCCGAAGCAGGATTCGAACCTGCGACCGTATCAGTCCCGCGGTTCCGGACTGCAGCGCCTAGAACCGCCTGGCCACCGCAGCCGGCACGCCGCATAAGTGCTGTTGTGTATTGGTTCCGTGACTGGTGTGAGGTAACTGTTTGATCGGTCATATGCTGTTGTGGTTTCTGTGTGGCCCGTGTACTGATAACTATGTTACCACACATGTAGCGTTCCTAATTACTCGAAATTGAAACTCGGCACGTTAATCTTACTGATACGGAGAGGGTACACTGATAGGTTCGTATAACTCGTAGAGGCTGTCTGTTGTCTGAATATAGCTTCACCAGTGAGCTTTATCTGTTGTTAATCTTACGAGCTCATGGAAATTAATTTTTCATCTCTGTGTACTGTACACAGCGTGTCACAGTTGCTGGTTTGATGTTTGTGTCCCCAATACTGATTGAGGGATTTATTTTCAGTGATGGCTTCAGCAGTGTGTAGGTTGTTTTACTTTCTGCTATCTTGAGATTCTTACTGCTACACCATTGTGTGATAGCTTGTAGTGTTTCATTGGCTTCTTTTACCTGGTCTCTTTTGTTTTCATCGATCCCGACTAGTAAAATCATCTGCATACGCGTCAGTCCATCTGTCCTATCCTTCCCAACCCTTTTGTAAAGGAAGTGTTCAATAGTTATGTCGCGAGAAATGGAGCCACGGATAGATCATTTTGGACAAGCTTTGCTATTTCGTCTGATTAATTTTCGACTGCTTTTCTGTCGTTCTGCTGCTCTGTCTCTGCAGCAGTACAGTTGTCTTAAACAGGTAAACACCGCAGGCCACCAGAAACTTTCAAACGCCCCATCGGCGTCCGTCATTATGGCTATAGCATATTTATTTGTTGTGTTCCTGGAAATTGTTAACTCTTGTTGGATGACGTCATCTATAGATTTTCTGGGCCTGAAGCCGAACTGGTGAGGTCTCAGGCCCCAGAGAGCCCTATTAGCCTGTGGGCACAGTACACAGTAGAATCTCCAAAAATTTTCCCAGGGTGTTTGTAAGACATTTTGATTGATATGATTTAGGATCTAAAGGATCTCTTCTGATTTTTTAATCATAACTGCTATTGAGGCTTTCCCAAGAACATGTACCCCCGCCAGCCAGCCGTAAGGTGTCGTTCAGTAACATTGTTATAAAGGGGGTGGCCTGTGGTGATAGTCTTATGAGTACCTCTGAATGGACACCATCTGGTCCGGGCGCTGTTCTGTTCTTAAGTTCTGAGACTGCTTGCGAAACCTTTTCTCGCCTAACCTTTTCTTGCGCAAAAGGATAGGTAACTGTAGCACGTTACTGTCGTTGTGTAACTTCTCTGAGTGTGGCTTGGTGCTGTGTGTGTGTGTGTGTGTGTGTGTGTGTGTGTGTGTGTGTGTGGAGAGGGGGCGAGGGGAAGAGAGAGAGAGAGAGAGAGAGAGAGAGAGAGAGAGAGAGAGAGAGATGTCGTCACCCTTCCGTCATCCTGCTTTAGTGTTCCCAGAACCAGTTGTCTCTGTTAATATTTTTATGGTTCTACCCAAATATTTATCTGCGTGTGTTGCTAAAAATCGGTCCCAATGGTGTTGACGCGTGCACAGTAACCTACTTTTATGTAAGTCTTTTGTTTGCCTATGTGCGTTTAATCTTATTGGTCTGTTCTTATTTGCTTGTCTCTGTCCGTTATGGCTAGCTGATACAGTTTTCGTTGACGTCTGACTTCCTTATTAAGTCTTGTTCATAGAATCGGTGCGTTTTGCACTGGATGCTAATGATGTGAATGTATTTTGGTGATTTTTTTTTATTTCTAATAGAAAGTTAGTTTTGCAATCGATCCCACCGTTTGTGCCTTTCAGTTCGTATTCCTGTACTGCTACCGTTACTTTGTCACAGTTTGCTTTGTGTAATATCAGTGTGTGGTTGGTGTTGTGTCTGCATTGTTTTCCTCATGTGTCAGAGTGAATGTTATTGCAGCATGGTCGCTGCTGGTTACGTTTCATGTACCTTCTTGTCTGCTGCAAGAGAGGCAACCGCATTGTTTGTAAGCGTAATGCCAACGTTGATGTGTGTACCGTCATGTCCACAGTAGGTTGCTTCCATTATCAGCTGCATCAAAACACTCTCGTACCTTTACCTTTCTTAAATCCAAACTGATGATCATATAACAGATCCTCAGTTTTCTTTTCTATTCTTCTGCATATTGTTCTTGTCAACAACTTGAATGCATGAGCTGTTAAGCTGATTGTGTAATAATTCTCGCACTCTTCTGTTTTTGCTATCTTCGGAATTGTGTGGATGACGTTTTTCCGAAAGTCAGATGGTATGTCGTCAGTCTCATTCATTCTACACATCAACGTGAATAGTAGTTATATGGCGAATACCCCAATGATTTTAGACCAATTCCCCAATGATTTTTGAAATTCCGATGGAACGGCATCCATCCCTTCTGTCTTCCTTGATCTGAAGTCGTCCAAAGCTCTTTTAAATTCTGGTTCTAATACTGGAGCCCCTGTCTCTTCTAAATCGACTCCAGTTTCTTCTTCTATCACGTTATCAGACAAGTCCTCACTCTGACAGAGCCATTCAGTGAACGCTTTGTACCTGTCCACTCCCTCTTCTGTGGTTAATAGTGGAATTTCAATGCACTCTTCATTTTACAGCACGTACGTGTAACCTCACCGAAGGTAGTTTTGACTTTCCTATATGCTGAGTCAATCCATCGGACAATCATTTCTTTCTCGATTTTTTTTCACATTTTTGTTGCAGCTGTTTCGTCTGAAATTCCTTACGCTTTCTGTTTATTTATTTCATAAGTGATTTGTGTCTCTGTATATCTGGTTTTCCCGGAACATATTTATACCTCCATATTTCGTCAATCAATTGAGGTATTTCTTCTATTAGCCATGATTTCTTCACAGTTACATTTCTTGTACCTATTTTTTTGTTTCCAACTACTGTGATTGCCCTTGTTACAGATTTTCATTCCTTTACCTACAGTGTATTCATTATCACATTACCTATAGCCTCCTCATTCCTTTGTACATTCGTATCCTATTTCGTTGCCCATTGATTCTTCCTGGCAAGACTCTCACACTTCAGCCTGCTCTTCATCATAGCTAAATTGTGACTTGCGTGTGTATCTGCACCAAGGCATGCATTACAATCCAATATTTGATCTCAGCATCTTTGCCTGATCATGATGTAATCTACCTTTAATCTTCCCGTAGCTCCCGGACATTTCCAAGTATACCTCCTCCTCCTGTGATTGTTGAACAGAGTATTCGCTATTGCTACCAGAATTTTATTTCAGAACTCGATTAATCTTTCTCCTTTCTCATTCCTCGTACCAAGCCCATATTATCCAGTAACCCCTTCTTCTATTCCTTCTCTTACAACCGTATTCTAATGCCTCTGAGTATTAGATCTTAATTCCCTTTACGTACACAATTACTGATTCAATATCCCTATGCACTTTCTATGTCTCCTCATCTTTTGTGTTGGACTTAAGCATGTCGTCTACCTGAACAATATTTGTAAGTGTTGATTTTCCGTTAATTCTGACACAGTACACCACTCTCTGCCCTTCCTTGCAATTTATAACGAATCTTACTCCAATTATACGATTTTCTGCATGTGTTGTTATTACCTTAAACTCGTCTTACCAGAAATCCTTGTCCTCTTTCGATTTCCCTTCACTGACCTCCACTGTACCTAGATTGATCTTTAGCGTCCCCCTTCAAATTTTATACCTTTCTTACCACATTCAGACTTCATATAGTCCTCGACCCGACTTGTAGAACGCTATCATTTCGCTGTTTATTCAATCTTTTTCTCATCTTAAGCACCTTCTTGGCAGTTCCCTCCCTGAGATCCGAATGGGGGTCTAGTCTGCAAAGGAAACATCATCGTAACACTTTTACCAATCACAGGCCATATGTTCTGTGGATAAATATTGTCTCTTTAATGCAGTGATTTCCACTGCCATCTGTATCCTCATGTCACTGATCATTGCTGATTCTTATGCCTTGCCCCAAGGGCAAGAGAGTCCTCTGAACCTCTGTCCGCTCCTACACCTTCTCTGACAGGGCCGTTGGCAGAATGAGGGTGACCTCTTTATGCCAAAAGTCTTCGGCCACCAATGCTGATGATTTTTATTCAAAGTTTAATCAGCGGTGATTTTCGAACCCGAGACCCAGGACATTTTGATTGGTAATAAAAGACGTCCAGACTGCCGGTGCGACGAAATCCAGTGCTTGTATCTGAATAAGAATTATCCTCAGATGCAGGCAGAGGAACGAGTAGTGTCTTCTTTTATTGGAAAAATTCCCCTAAACGCGGAAGAACAAGCAGTAATCAACGGAATGAGAATGCAGATGTCAACTAAAACCGATGCATTTGAAATGTGTAATAAGTATCCCCAGGAAATACGGATCGTAATGAAAGAACGTATCATGAGGATTTCTCTATTCGCCAAAACTTCAGAGTCAGTGCTCATCCGGATCTCAGAAGAGGTTCCGAAAGAGGAACTGAAAAGCCAGAAAGTCTGGGACGGGAATTGCGAGCCCTCAGCCTGGATGAAGTAAGCGTCAGTGACGCGAACTGTGAAGAAGATACGAATTGTTGGTCATGCCAATACACGGTCACACCAACTGTAGCCCCCCCCCCTCCTGCCCCCCCCCCCCCCCCCGCCACTCTTTCACTGGTTCGTACTTGGCTACCACTGGGCCCCAGCCTTTGCAGCATCTTTTACCTTCCATGCTGCATGCCTATCCCTTTATCCTCCTGCTATTTTTCCCCTCCCTTGGGGAACATGTCTGGAGTATTATTGGGAATGTTCTATATTGTCTGACATAATAAGAGTCTCACTACCGATTTCGTTCCCATTTCCTTTCTTAGTTTCCTCCGCTTCGGCGTCCTGGTTCGAGTCTCTCAATTTACTAACGACTGCACAGTGCGGATTTCGAGTGCGCCGTTCTGCAGTTGACCATCTCGTTACTTTGTCCACACAAGTCATGAATGGTTTTCTACGGAAATCCCAGACTGTGGCTGTGTTTTTCGATTTGGAGAAAGCCTACGACACCTGCTAGAGAACTGGTATTCTCCGAACTCTTTAGAATTGGGGCTTCCGTGAGCGCCTGCCCTGTTTCCTTCAGAAATTTTTAGAAGACCAAGGTTTCGAGGTTCGTCTGTTCTGCCTTCTCGAACATTTTTATCCAGGAAACCGGTGTTCCTTAGGGTTCCGTTCTGAGCGTCGTCCTCTTTGCTATCGTCATTAAACCTATAACGGCCTCCCGCCGATCACCTCTGGTTCCCTTTTTGTTGACGATTTTGCCGTCTACTGCAGTTCTCCACCGACCTGTCTCACTGAGCGGCGCCTTCAGTGATGTCTTGATCGCCTTTACTGCTAGAGCATCGACAGTGGCTTTCGTTTCTCCACTGACAAAACCATCTGTATGAATTTCTAGCGGCGCAGTTGGATTCTCCCACCATCTTTACGTCTTGGGCCTGTTGCTCTTCCATCCGTTGAAACAACGAAATTCCTGGGGGTTATGCTCGATAGGAATCTCTCCTGGTCCTCCCATGTGTCTTACCTGGTAGCCCGGTGTACGCGGTCCCTCAATGTCCTACGTTTCCTCAATGGTACTTCCTGCGGTGCAGAACTAACCACATTCCTCTGTTTGTACCAATCTCTTGTCCGTTCGAAACTAGACTGTGGGTGCCTTGTTTGTGCGTTTGCACGACCGTCCCTCTACGCCGTCTCAGAACTATGCACTGCCGTGGAATCCGTTTGGTCACTGGCGCCGTTTGCACTAGCCCAGTTGAGAGTCTGTATGCTGAAGCTGCTGAACTAGGACTGTCTTACCGCCGTGACTTTATCCTCAGCAGGTGTGCATGCCGTTTGTCTTCCATACGTGGCTACCCACCCTATGCCTCTTTCTTCGATGATTCCTTTGATCACCAGTATGGGGCACGTCCCTCTTCTCTGTTACCTTCTTGAATCCACTTTCGACATTTGCTCCGGACGCTTAACTTCACACTATCTGCAACTTTCTCGGTGGGTGTGAACCCTTCACCACTTTGGCTTCGTGAAGCAGCCCGTGTTAACCTTGGCCTTCATTCGCTTCCTAAGGACGCTACTCCGCCTCGCCCTAAAGCCTTCAGTTTCACGACCTTTGCATGGAACTTCGCGATAGTACCTTTGTGTACACTGATGGCTCTCGGACTGACCTTGCTGTCGGGTATTCCTTTGTCACTGGCACCCAAGTCTTTCGATATCGGCTTCCAGCACACTGCTCAGTATTTACAGCGGCGCTCTTCGCCCTTTAACAGGTGGAGTACATCAGGCGACACAGACTTTTCAATTGTGTCCTCTACTCAGACACTCTCAGCGCCTTTCAAAATCTACGAGCGCTGTACACTGTCCATCCCTTAGTGCAACGGGTCTAGGAAAACTGTCCTTCCTCACTCTTGGTGGACCCACTGTGATGTTTATGTGGGTTCCTGGTCATGTCGGACTGCGAGGAAACGCAGTCCTCGTATCTCAGCCCACTGGTTCCTGTATTCCGTCCAGTGATCTCTGTGTTGCCGTCTGTCAGAAGATGGTGTTCCTTTGGCATCGCCATTGATCCTCCCTTCATGCGAATCAGCTCCGGATTATTAAGTGGAGCCGGAAGACAAGTGGACTTCAAAAATCCGATTTTTAGATTTTAGCATACTTGAAATGCCTGGTCTTTCATGCGTGAAACAATTTTGTTTTATATAAATATGTCAAAATTTTCGTGAGGCATGATGGTCACAATTTCTAAATTAGAGTGCACTGGGCATGTCCAAAAGAGAATGGGGACCAGGTTGAGAATATCATTGAAAGAAAAGTCAGAAATAGTATTGGAAGATGGTAAGAAGATAGGTGGTAAAGGTCACCTGACAAAGTTGAAATAGATAGATTACAGAATTATTATGGCTTAGCCATAAGAAGAAATGTAGGGAATTTAGAAAACATGAAAAATGCTGTACAGGCTGTATTTTTGCATAAGCTTTCCACAAATGAAAATCCAGTGAGCGCTCTTTGCCCGAATGATCACTTGGTGCAAGTAAAGGAGAAGTGCCAGATATGATCACAAACATTCTTTACCTGCATCAGTAATGAATGAAATTAATCCCATATTTAGAGACCTTTGTAAAGATATCTTGTTGAAGAAACGTCTTCATGGGAAACCCAAAAACGTAAATGAATGTGTGAATTCTGTCATTTGGAACCGGTTACCGAAACCTGTATTTGTTCAACTTACAATCCTCAAATTTGGTGTTTATGATGCTATTTTATGCTTCAATTATGGTGCAATTAGAAAACTGGATGTTTTGGGATTATTGGGCATAAAATCTAGTGGAAAATACTGCAAAATCCGTGGTTCAAATAGATAAAGAGAGAATCCGCAAAGCAGGTATTGCTAATTTGAAATACACAGAAGAAGCCAGACAGAAAAGAATGGGGACCAAGTGATGAAAAGATCAGTATGATACAGATGATGCTCAGTATGGTGCAGGAAAATATTAGTGATAAGTAATTCTCATCAATAACTATACTAGAATTGTAATATTAAACTTTAAATGGATTTTTCTCTGTAGCGCCTAGAACCGCACGGCGACACCGGCCGGCTGAGGTTAGAAACATGAAATTTGGTCGATTTGCTCTGCAAATGGTAATAAGTAGCGCCTAGAACCGCACGGCGACACCGGCCGGCTGAGGTTAGAAACATGAAATTTGGTCGATTTGCACTGCAAATGGTAATAAGTTGTTACAAGTAAACTGAGAACCTCCAAACAATAAGAAATTGTTTTATAATAATTAATGCACAAATAAATTAAATTTGACTAGTGGAAGAACAATTTTTTTTTCTTCAAAACCACAAGAGGTATTATGTTCCTTTTACTTGTAAACTGAGGCATATATGTTACATATATGCAGTAAAAATTTCATTGTTTTATCACTTGTTGTTCTTTTGAAAAGTGTACCTATTCAAAGGGTAAAATAACATTGGCAGAATAGGGATAAAAATTGCCTTCCGTCTCCCCTTAATCCTTCCCCAGCAACTTGGACGATCTCCTCTCGGCCCTCCCGCCTGTAGGAAGTCATTTTTACCAGTTGCGTATTAGGCACTCTCTTTTTAGCCGTCGTCATTTGATAAAAGGCGCTACCTAGCTACTTTGTACGCAATGCTCCCAAGTTTTGTCTGCCACTTCCTGACGGAATGCCCATTTTTTTAACCGTTTCGTTCCCGCTTGGATTTGCCTTCTGACTTATCGGTCGTTTTAGCAAACGATGCGCGGGCTGTCGAACGTGTTTTACTTTTTATCCGTCAAAGCAGTATGGCGAAGGCCAATTACTTTTTAGTTTCAGACCGCCGTTTCTGTATGGTGTCTTTTGTAGCCCTTCCTCCACGTCCCTGTTTTTGGCTGTCTTCTCTTACATTAATTGGGATTGACGTATAGTCATTTTTTAACTCCTCTCCGTCTTCGTGTTCTATAATTTTGACTTGGGAGCGTATGACCCCAGTTGTTCTTACACCCTAAAACAAAAGAAAAGAAACAACTGCAGCAGAAAACGGTAGAACAGCAGCAGGTTTCTTTGTGAAAAGGATATTAAGAAAAGAGTGATTTTCTGTAAGCATTTCTGTGATAAGGTGATGCTCATCAGTATCGATATGATACTAAATCCGACAACAACAGTTTACTCACGTATACCGACGTCAGGATAGAGGATCAGGAGACAGAAAGAGAATTTCATCGTACTGGGCGATTATCTCTATGTGTAACGACAGAACGACGTATGTCACCAAATAATAATGGAGGACTGGAGCGTCTCAGAGATGAAAGAAATAAGTCAGTTTCCGGAGAATACCGTCTCGGTAGCAAGACTGTGAAAGGAGACAGACTTGTTGAGTTTTGCAACAAATTTCACGCAGTAATAGCTTAACTGATCGGGGTTCACAAGAGAGAATCATGGGGCAGGCCTGGATAGATGGAAAGATACCAGCTGTATTACTACATGATAAGAGCCATATTCCAAAATCAGATACTGTATTGTATGGCGTTGCCAAAAATACATAGAGTCTAGATCGCAATTTAGTGATGATGAAGAAAAGTCTGAAGGTTACCATAGCAGAAAGAAAGCAACAGTATACGAAGAAGTGAGAAACTGAAGTACTGACAAATCATGAAATGTGTTTGAAGCAACCTGAGGCAGTACTGCAACAACGCAGAAAGGGATAACTTGGAAGATGGTCAGACAAATGTATGCAGAAGGAAGGCAACTGCGATAAAACCGTCAGCAACTAAAGAACTTCAATTGACCGACCAAAGGAGAAAGTAGAGATTGTTGACCTCAGAAGTTAAGTCCCATAATGTTCAGAATCATTTGAACCATTTGTACACTACCGGCCATTAAAATTGCTACACCACGAAGATGACGTGCTACAGACGCGAAATTTAACCGGCGCGGGAAATTTAACCGGCAGGAACAAGATGCTGTGATATGCAAATGATTAGCTTTTCAGAGCATTCACACAAGGTTGGCGCCGGTGGCGACACCCACAACGTGCTGACATGAGGAAAGTTTCCAACCGATTTCTCATACACAAGCAGCTGTTGACCGGCGTTGCCTGATGAAACGTTGTTGTGATGCCTCGTGCGAGGAGGAGAAATGCGTACCATCAGGTTTTCGACTTTGATAAAGGTCGGATTGTAGCCTATCGCGATTGCATTTCATCGTATCGCGACATTGCTGCTCGCATTGGTCGAGATCCAATGACTGTTAGCAGAATATGGAATCGGTGGGTTCAGGAGGGTAATACGGAACCCAATGCTGGATCCCAATGGCCTCGTATCACTAGCAATCGAGATGACAGGCATCTTATCCACATGGCTGTAACGGATCCCTGAGTCAACAGATGGGGACGTTTGCAAGACAACAACCATCTGCACGAACAGTTCAACGACGTTTGCAGCAGCACGGACTGTCAGCTCGGAGACCATGGCTGCGGTTACCCTTGACGCTGCATCACAGACATGAGCGCCTGCGATGTTGTACTAAACGACGAACCTGTGTGCAAGAACGGCAAAACGTCATTTTTTCGGATGAATCCCGGTTCTGTTTACAGCATCATGATGGTCGCATCCGTGTTTGGCAACATCGCGGTGAACACACATTGGAAGCGTGTATTCGTCATCGCCATACTGGCGCATCACCCGGCGTGATGCTATGGGGTGCCATTGGTTACACGTCTCGCTCACCTCTTGTTCGCATTGACGGCACTTTGAACAGTGGACGTTACATTTCATATGTGTTACGACCTGTGGCTCTACCCTTCATTCGATCCCTGCGAAACCCAACATTTCAGCAGGATAATGCACGACCGCCTGTTGCAGGTCCTGTACGGGCATTTCTGGATACAGAAAATGTTCGACTGCTGCCCTGGCCAGCACATTCTCCAGATCTCTCACCAACTGAAAAGTCTGGTCAATGGTGGCCGAGCAACTGGCTCGTCGCAATACGCCAGTCACTGCTCTTGATGAACTGTGGTATCGTGTTGTAGCTGCATGGGCAGCTGTACCTGTACGCACCATCCAAGCTTAGTTTGACTCAATGCCCAGGCGTATCAAAGTCGTTATTACGACCAGAGGTGGGTGTTTGGGAACTACGCACCCAAACTGCGTGAAAATGTAATCACATGTCAGTTCTAGTATAATATATTTGTCGAATGAATACCCATTTATCATCTCCATTTCTTTTTGGTGTAGCAACTTTAATGGCCAATAGTGCATGTATTGATATTGACATTAAAATGCGGACAATAAGAAGTGCCCCAACATGGACAGCGCAACCTTGGTCCACGCCGACTGCTTCTGCAGGGTACCAGCTGAGTCACTGCTGGCGTACAGGTTATCCTTCATCTTTCACTGTTTCCGTTAACACATATCGGTAAGACGAATGTCTCGTAAGACTAATTTAAAAGCTCTCTGTCGAATGGAAAGTTAAATTTCCACTTCAAAAATCACATTGTCCTTAACGGGTAAAAATTGACGTTTTTCGCCGCCACTGGGTGGTCGCATAAGAGACGCAATGAGGTATTTGTTTGGGCCAGCACCAACTATACATTGCAAGAACGAAACTGTAAATACCTGTCGAAACAACAGAGACACTTTGACTTGCCTCTCTTAGGAGAGACACCCCGTAGAGAGATCACAATAAGTTTTCGTGAAGTTAAATGTATCGGTGTCAACATTAAAAAAGGAATAGCACTGTTAAACACGGAGGAATGAGTGGTTCCCTTATTACGCTAAAGAAAACGCTAAACTGCAAACAGTAGAAAAGGGGTTCGGAAGATGATTGTATCAGAATGGCAACGCATCCTGTCCCATTGAATCTGTGAGACAACGGTTTGTTACTTTCCTGAAATGGACTGCATGGGCAGTGGCTTGACCTAAACCCAATGGAACCCCTCTGCATTGAGTTAAAACGTCAACTTTGCACCAGGCCCCAGATTCTGACACCACTATCTTCTCTGGCGAATAGTGGGCTGGCAATCATATACAGATATCTAGACGCTTCGCTGAAAGCGTCCCAGGAGAATTCCGTCCACTGTGAAGGCTAGGTTCGGACACCCGTCTTGGTTGTGATCACTAACTCGTGTCTGGATACTTTTCATCAGATAGAGCAGGTGGTGTAATCGGACGGTGAGTGTAGCACTGTCGTGTTGCTGGTCATCGTCAGACCAATCACAGCTTGTCACTAACACTGTTGGTTGTCTACGTTTCTAAATGTCAACGGCAGTATCGTGGTGAATATACAGATTCGCGTCAGATCATCGAGAGTGGCCAGTACTGGGTTGGAGTGATCGTCCAGGAAAGCCGCACCGCACGCTTTTGACAGCTTTCCCCTTAGCTTTACAGCTGCGGAGACACAAGGGATTGTGGCATGAAGTCCATCATTACCAGTCTTTGCTCCATTGTCCTGGATTCAGTTCCAAACCTCTCTCTCTGGTGTCTCAAGAAATGAGGGCTTGCGACACTGTTGATGGAGTTGTGTCTGTCGGGTGGCCACGTTAAGCTTGACCGACGCCTTGGTGCTGTTGGGGAGGAGCAGGCTGGGTGCCGGCATGGATTTCACCCTCGCTCTTCTCATTATCATCCAACACATACATAACACCACATGACACACTAACCCATCGCAGTCACCTGCAGTTACCTGTTACCCTTAAACAACACACAATGCCCAAACTTCGCAAAGGAAGGGAACCTACAGGTGCAAAGGATAGAAAACAGTTTTACAATTCAGGCAGCTCAGCCAGCCCTTCTCGGTCTGTCAGCCACTCAAGCCATACGACTTTACCTACTTACCTTTCAAAATACCTTAATTCTTTACAAGAAACGCCACGATAGTCTATACGAGAACCTTCTACGTGTTCCCTAGCACACAAATGTAATGTATGAACAAAAAGATTACATAAAATTACCGCTGCTCATTCTCGGGAAGCGTACACGTCCACTCGCATCTACTATTAAACTGTGTCCTCTTTGGATATACTGCTAAAGATATTGCATTTATGCATAATACAGGTATTTCGGATTGCTCATTTAGCCGTTGCTGTTGGCGTTGCTAACTAGAAGCGTGTATCTATGTGCACGTCTATGTGTATGTCGAAATCTCAACTCTTCTTTTGTCCAGTAGGTTTGTTTATAAATAACTTAGCTCCTGACAGTCTCGATTTTCTTTATTTTATTTCTCGCACTACGCGTTTCGGGAAATGATTCTCATTTTCAAATGCGTTTTTTTGTGTTTGCTAAGCCATTTCTATGTGATGTTTTTACGTAAAATATTTTACATTTTTATGTAAAATGTTTCTGATGTTTAAAAGTGTACAAGTTGTGTGTGATGTTTAGTGTTTGTGAGAATCTGCACAAATGGACCATAAGAAAACTTAAAGTCAACGAAATGAAGCAGACTCTCCCACATCCACAACATCACATAGAAATGGCATAACAAACATAAAAAAACGCACTTGAAAATGGGAATCATTTCCCGAAACGCGTCGTGCGAAAAATAAAGTAAAGAATATCGTGACTGGTAGCAGATGAGTTATTTATAAACAAACCTATTGTTTTCACGGTCGCAGGCTTTCAGGACCATTTATAATGGATCAGATCAGATCTTCCTTTGTCAGTGCCTGCTTACTTCGTTAGTTTCTCATAGATATGTATTCTTTGCTTGGAATACTTTCCGAATTTTCAACTGCATGTCGTTGTTTCACCTTTATCTGTTCCTTACATGTACTGCGTCTTCTCATCTGAATTTCGAAGCTTAGTTTTTTGAAGCTGTTTCATGCAATTTTCTTCATTCGCATTTGGTTTGTTATCGGAGAGAACTGAGCGTCAGCAAATTCCGAGAAATGAAGGAGAATTTTATTTTGATGACTTTTGTCAATATTAACGCCTTTAGTTTTATGTTGGACGGATCCGTTTTTTAAGAATTAAATTTAATGGTAATGGCAATATTCCATTCTTGTGACCGAACCCTGTTTTAATTTTGAGTGGTTCAGCAAGTTCTCTCAAAGTTCTATTGATGTGTTGGTAAGAGATATTTTTTTTAGTGTGTGTGTGTGGTGTGGGGCGGGGGGGAGGGAGGAGGGGGTTGAAAATTGGAATGGAATTTCTCTTGTACGATGATCAGACACTGTCCTTACCCACAAGCACATGACTATTTTATATCAACAATTTGTTTACTGTTTACTTTTGCGAATGTGGAAGATGGTTTTAAGGATAAGGCATTGTTCCGTACAAAATCTTTTCCTAAATCCTGGCTAATGTATTCCAATTCATTCGTTTATTTTGCTATTACATGTGGATTTTACAGATGACTGAAAGTAAGAAATTTTGTTTGTATTTATTTATATAAGATTTGTTCCCTTTCTTACGAATTAATTCACACGGCCATTTCTTTGGGGGTTTTATCGCTACGCCAAATGTCGTGGAATATTCATTGGAAAATCTAATCCAGTTTGCTACCACCTGTTTTCGAGTCTTCTGTTTTTGAAGCTGCGGATTATTAATTTTAATTCGCCCGCTGTGTGGGTTTGTCAAGGGACAGTTGGCCCATGGCTCTTGAGAAATTTGGTGATATTAGAAAATAGCTTGCAAGATCTTTTCATGATCCTTTATTTGTTTCTAATGTTACACCTGTACATATGAAGCACAAACTAGGGCATTGGTAATTCCTCTTTTAGTTTCTAGTAGGAGCTTATGGTATTATTTTTTGTGAAATCGTCATCCGATTCTGTCAATCGAGAGTATTTGCATTTTCTGCCCTGACGCTTTTAGAAGTTTCTTTTATTATTTTGACGAGTTCTTGCCTACTTCTTTCTGATTTCTGAGAGTTCCATAGTCGCCATGTTTTAAGTGTGCGATCTACCAATTTGTCACAGGTGTCATTATTCCATCATTGTTTCTTTTGATAGTATTTCGAGGTGTCTCACATATAAAGTTTTTGAAATTATTCAAGTCAGATGATATGTCTTAAGGTAAATTTGAAGGCAACGTATCTAAGTTTTCTTTTAAGATTTCACGTTCAATTATAGATGATCTGGTGGTTTTCAGACTGCACTTTTTGAGTTGAAACTTAACTTTTAATCGAGACCAGATTCCTTTTAATTTCTACATATAAAAAAAAATCTAAAAAAAATTATTATTTTATCCATGTTGGATCTTGTGATATCCGCTGCTGTTAATGATAGTTGGTGAATGTCGCAGCCATCCAAAAATGCTTTGTAAATGTTTATTCCAGTGCCGTAAACAGTTGTAGACTACCATTTTCATCTTTGCATGACTAATCATTCGAATTACATACATTTTTTCATCAGCACCATGTCTTATGCTCCTGCAATAAGTTCCTGTAGATGGCGATTTTTTGTGTTGTGGTCCATATCGTTTTCCCGTTTTCCAGGTCGGTGTATATGTAGGGAACACACTGGAAATAAATTATTGTGGCACACTTCGCATTCTGAATGTCAGTGCTGAGCTTCACACATGTACTGTACACCTGAAGTTTGTTTTTACATTCCACAATAATTTATTCACAATATGTGCGCTTGTAATTCAACAAGATATATATCTACCTGGAAAACGATATGAAGCTCAACAAAACAAATCACCATCTACTGGAACTTACTGCAAGAGAATACAAAATGCTGTTGATCAAAACATCGGTGTGACTGGAAGTACTAGTCACCTGGAGATGGGCATGTTAGCACAAAACCGGTTATGGCACTGAGAAGAAACATTTTAAAAAATATTTGTGGCTGATTGTCATTCAACTGAAAGAATGTTTGTTGATGTGGAGTAATTTTTTTAGTTTTACTACTTAACTGCAGCCTTATACAAGATATAAATTGTTCGTAAGCCTTGTAGCAGTTATGATGAGGAAGAAACAACGAGCTGCATGAATTCCATATTTGCTGCAACATCGACCCTTGGGTGCATATACTATTTCGCACCCCCCCCCCCCTCTCGTCACGCCAGAAACCAAATTTGTGGTTAATTAAATGCAATAATTACGCGCCTCTCGCCTTTGCTCGTGGCCGTAATTAAAGCGTAGTTTTTCGGTAATTAAGCGTCACGCTGCCGGGCGGGGTATGGCATTTGCACAGCGTCCGCTGTCCACGCAATTCCGCGTCGCCCTTACAGGCCGGCGGCCACGTGCCACCAGGTATTTGCCGCACTGCCGGGCAGTTCATCAGCGCCGCAGGTACAACGACGTGTGGGGTCTCCGCAGAGAGTTGTGCTTGGTGGTTACCTGGCAACCGCGCGTTAGGGGTCCCCCGGTGGTGGGGAGTTCCACGTGTCATGCAGCGAAATCTGAAACAGCGCATCCGGCTCCCCTAGCATTTGCCGGCGATGCAGCGGGTGGTGAGAGACTAAATATCAGGTATACAGGTGGAATAATGACGAGAGGGCCAGTGACTGATATTGATAAATGTGAAGCTAAAGTAGGGTCGGGTATCGCCGTCAGCAAGAAGTAAATCTGACGATCACATCGGGTAGAGCATTAATTAGGGAAGCTACCTCCTGCAAATGTATCAGATAATGATTAACCCTTAAAATCATTAAGGATCAGACCATGAGCATGGCAGGAACCGAACTAGAGAGACCCTTTCACAACTAAATATTTACAGATCTAAATCACCAACTGAAATGGTTATGTTCAGCTACATGGAGACAATTTGCAGTCGAAAACGATGGGATTTTTGTGGATGATAATGCGCCACACCAACATGCCATAATTGTTTGCGGAGGTTCGAGTCCTCGAGTCCTCGGACATGGGTGTGTGTGTTTGTCCTTAGGATAATTTACGTTAAGTAGTGTGTAAGCTTAGGGACTGATGACCTTAGCAGTTAAGTCCCATATGATATCACACACATTTGAACATTTGTTGAACTGTTTGCGGTTGGTTTGAAGAACACACAGGACATTTCGCGCGAATGATTTTACCACCCAGGTCGCCCGAGATGAATCCCGTCGATCATTTATGGGATACTGTCGAAAGGGCACGTCGTCCAGAAAATCCTGCACAGGCTACACTTTCGCAATTACGGACAGCTATATGGACCAACATTTCTGCAATGGACTTCTAACAACTTGAGATCATGCTACGTCAAGTGGCTGTACTACTCCGGAAAGGAGGAGGACCGACATGATATTAGGAGGTATCCGATGACTTTTGTCACCTCAGCGTACTGCTACTATTACTAATGTTAAACATAATATTTCTGTGCTTAGTAAGGACAATCCCAGACTTAATGATTTGTTAGAATGGAACAATATGAGCAGGCCGCTGCCGCATATGCATTTAAAAACAAACATAAATAAGTAAAGAGTGTTAGGGTAGGAAGACATAGCGACGGTACTCGCCATATTCAGGCGATGGTCTATAAGAGTTCTTCAGTCGTGAACGTATCGTTTCCATGTTTGAAAATATTGCTACATTTGTGAGTTGTTTATTTAATTCAAGGCGGAACTATGCAACCTATCCCACAGATTACGACTCCACTTCGACATTTCCAGACACGTCTTTTGTACTGCCGAAGGTAAATTTCATAATTAGATTTTCAAGTTATCCACTACGAATGGTGCTTTAGCTGCCCCTAACGATGTCGATACATGCAACTTACATTGCTATACCTGGCCTTCAACAACCACTCGTGACATTTTCATATTCTCTCGCTTACTGCGCGCAAACTGTTGGTGCTATAGAAGAAATGAGCACGACCTTTTTGTAGGTAATGTTTTGTAGTTAAATATTGTGCACGAGTATGGTTTCGCAAGAGGCCTGTAGTGTTCAAGTTATTCAAGAAAAACGTACAAATTTGACCTTCAAGTGCACCCCCAGTCCCACACTCACCCTCTACCAGATGTGATTTCTGGCGTGTTGATCATGGCTCTCCCTCCTATCGGTGAACAAAAATTATTACCCACGTTAGACTTTTTTCGCCTTCAGTGACTGGCTTTATTACACCACCTGCTTAGTGGAGCACCTACAAACTGTAAAACTCACGTTTCTGTAATTTTTACCATACAATTTTGAGAATTTGACAGCGTAAAGTAAACAATTGCACAGTTGTACTCGTCAGGCCTTCTGACTACAAAACTACTCTGTTGGTAAGAGTCACGGTAACTACCTTTAGCGTGAGTTTTACAAAAGTCGTTTTTCTTTTATTACCCTCACCAAACTAAACTCCGTCCTAACAGGTCATGAAGGACCTCACAGGCATATTAAAACTAATAATCTGACGAAATAGCCGACTACGCTGGCTAAAAAAGGTCGAATACGAGAATACTTCGTGTAGGATTTGTACAATGGTAGGAGGGAGCGCCACGAACAACATAACAGAAATCCTCACTGGTTTGGGATAAATGTAGGGGTGGCGGTGCGTTTGAAAGGCATTTTTGTAAGTTTTTTGTTAATAACTCGGAAGCCTTGGCCTCCAGCGAGAACGTAGCCAAGTACAAAATTTAACTAATTAAATTTCCTATAACAAGGTTTAGTTCATTTGTTCACCTTGTATGTGTGTGAATTTGAAAATTTTTCCCTGGAAATTGAGTGTTCGAAGACATTTCGAGCTTGCAACCGCCCGTCTCCAACTACACTCCACGATATTTCAACTCGACACTGCCGCGCGGGATTAGCCGAGCGGTCTGTGGGGGCTGCAGTCGTGGACTGTGCGGCTGGTCCCGGCGGAGGTTCGAGTCCTCCCTCGGGCATGGATGTGTGTGTTTGTCCTTAGGATAATTTAGGCTAAGTAGTGTAAGCTTAGGGACTGATGACCTTAGCAGTTAAGTCCCATAAGATTTCACACACACAACTCGACACTTGCAAGTCATCCGCATGTGAGACACCGAAGACTCGATGCCTCAGTCAGTGATGAGTAGCCTAGTTGAAATATCGTGGGGTGTAGTTGGCGATGATCGACTTCATGCCGAAAATTTCTTCAGGCACTGTGACGTGTGCGTACGGTTTATCCGTGCAATTTTCAGTCCCAGTAGATCTCATAAACAGACATCCTATAAATGACTGTATTTCACATCCCATTAGACTATGTGAAATTCTCGAGTGTCAGAGGATGAAGGTACTTCACAGGAATATGTTCTTTATATTTATCTGACAACTACCTTCATGTTCTTTTATGGTATTTTTATTTCTTTGCCTTTAGATATTCTATTTCGATCTCTAGATTGCTTTCCAGATTCCAATGAGTGATTATCACGTTTACTATCGTGGAGGGTTCGTCAGATTTTCTATAGTGCTGTACCAAGATCCCGGACTGGCCGTCAGAGAGAAAAGATCAGATAATTCAAAAGTATCTATAAACATAGATCACGTGCGGTTGCCAGAGGAACGACTTACAGGAAAGTTTTGATAGTCTTATGATGCTGCTAGAGCCTAAGCTCCTCCTATTCATGAATCTGAACATCTCCATTAACGGCCGAGCGGCGGACCCAGCGTTAGTAGGCGGTGTCCTAGATTATCCGTTACAAGTGCCTCTCATTGCTTGCATCTGCGCGAGCTTGTTCCGCTCCCGATTACCAGATAAGCTGCTTACACGAGGGTGGGCTCAGGGTATTATGCGAGGCAACGCTGGGTGAGAGTTGTTGGAGTAAAGTGTCGGCGGATCAGGTCAATCACCCTTACAGCTTTCGCGGAAAACGCCGTTCCTCCTCGCTGGAGACTGTGGGCTCATCCGATAACGTCAGCCAAGCAACTCCTAGATTACAAGCGCTTCCTGTGAGATGTTCACGTGACAAGAAATTGCGGATTGCTTTCTCATAAAAAAGCAATGACGGGAATCACGATAAATTTTTTGTGGAATTTGTGAAAATGAATTCATTTCTTCACCAAAAAGAAAAAGACATTTGCCGTACACAGGAAAGTAGAGAAAGATATCAATCCCTAATTAGTACAATAAAAACTTTAATCAACAGAAACTAATTTTGTTTACGGATAAATATCGTCACAATCACTAAGCGTTATCCAACAGTGTCTTTCAAAACCTACGTCGCTCCTGATAAGACATCTCATAAAAGCTTCAATGATGAAGAAAGAAGGTTGAATGACTGCAAATAAATGCAGGTCGGAAGCAAAAATGGTTTTATTTCGTCATATTATATATTGTGGCGTATCGATTAAACTAATACTATGTTCTGACAGTCCGAGGCCTGGATTGTCAGAATTTTGATACTCAGTCTAGGTATAGAAGGAGGTAAATGAAGTGAAATGGGAAGAAGATACGTAATGCTAGTCAGACAAGTATAGGGTCATCAATAGCATCAGAAAATTGTGCAACAGAGATAGACTTAATCATCAGTAGGTAGGTAGAGGAGATGTGTTTCAATGAACAGTTCGGTGATACCATTATTCTAATCAAAATAAATAGCCAACAACAATAGTTAATATGTGCCGAGAGTAGAATGGTTCGCTACTTGTAATGAGAGAAGGCTTCCGTAATTCTGCAGTGACTTTCAGGTAATAACAGAAAATACGTTCATTGTTTAAGAATTACAAGAATCACGCTTGGAAAAGTCCCCGACAGACGAGAAAATTTCTGATTTATTGCATCGTAGTCAGGCAGAGACTCCGAAATCAGTTATTGAATTGCAAAAATGAGAATTTATTGACTCATATTACATGACGATAAAACGTACGATGAAGTTTAAGGAAATCGTTCGAAAGAGCCAATTGGAAGTACTCATTAACGATGATATCCATTTGATATTTCTTGTCCTGTAGATATTGCAATGATGAGTGATACTTGAAGATAAATGTACATCCCTAACGAATGGTACTTATCGAAGTAGGATGGAGAAATCTCGATGCAAAGAAGGCAGCTCTGACCATCCAATCGTTAAGGGAATTATAGAAAAAGTTCAAGAAAGAAAGGAATACAGTTAGGTAAGTCACTTAGGAATTTAATATATCGTATGTGCAGAAACTGAGGTAAAATGGCTCCAGGTAAAATCTGGAAATATTAAAAATACATCGCGAATCGCAGCGACAGAATCAGCACATGGAATTATCAAAATCTATTAGACGAAATTAAAAGAAATCGTTTCAACATTAAGAGCGCAAAAGTTCTACTTTTAAGGCAAAGAGGAGAGCCGATGGACGGAAAGACTGCACCGACTGCTTCTGTGATTAGGAGAAACTGCTTGTTGAGTTTTTAGCAGAAAAGGTAGTATAAGGAATCCAATCTTTCAGTAAGAGCTGGGCAGAGGTGTGGAAGACTTGCGAACAAACAAGATAGCAGTAACAGGTAATACAGTTATCCTGAATAATTTCTAAAATCGTTAGAGGAAGAAACAACTAAACAGTTACTGAAATGATTAACGATAAGAGGAGAGGCAAAATAGGTCGTAAATTTTAATGCGTTATTGTTGATCGATTTCGGCTGCTGTGTAGCGATCTTTAGTGCATTATATCCAAATCATAATGACTCATCGCAAATACAATAGCGCATTGTATCACTTGATATTACAGATATTAAAGGTAACAAACATCAGTTAAGCCCAGTTTAACTATTATATTTACGATCAATTATCATGACACGAGTGTAATAAACTGAAGAAAGCTACAAAGTAGTAGAAATCGATATGCAATAACCAGAAGAAAAATTTATGACCGACGCTGCCCTGCCTGCTGTCGTTAATCTCGGACCTTGCGGAAAACTATTCAATAAATCAGGAGGTTATCAAAGGATGACAAGTATGAGACCTATCGCATAATCACTTTAATAACTCCTGCACCAAATTTCCTATCAGGAATAATGTACTGAAGTCAGAAGAAGAAAATTGATAGGTGACGATCAGTTTGGACAAGGCGCCAAAAAGACAGTTCTGAGTTTACGCTTGAAAATGGAAGCGAATGGTTCAAATGGCTCTGAACACTATGGGATTTAACATCTGAGGTCATCAGTCCCCTAGAACTTAGAACTACTTAAACCTAACTAACCTAAGGACATCACACACATCCATGCCCGAGGCAGGATTCGAACCTGCGACCGTAGCAGTCGCACGGTTCCGGACTGAATCGCCTAGAACCACTTGGCCACCGTGGCCGGCAGAACGGAAGCGAGACCGAAAACATATCGAGACAGTTTCATTGCATATGTCGATCAAGAAAATGCCTACCACAATATAAAATATTGCAAGATGCTCGAAATACTCAGGAAAAACATATAATCAATAACGAAAGACGGATGATATGGAAAGACAGATGACACACGATGTGTACAAGAAGCGAGAGAGAAAAAGAATAGGGGTCCAAGGGTGCAATGCTCGGATTAGAAAGGATGTAAGGCATGAATGTTGTCTCTCGTCCCTGTAGTTCCATCTATGGACTCTGAAAAGTAAAGATGGAAATAAAAGAAAGGTTAAGAACTGTGTGTATAAATTCAGGCTGAAAAGATGTCATTGACAAATTCTCTTCTCACATTGCTGTCCTCTGTGAAAGTGAGGAAGAACTACAGGATCTGTTCAATGGAATGTGCAATCGACTGATCACCCCCTGCACATTGAAAGTAAACCGACAAAAGATGAGTGTAATGAAGAGCAGCAGAAATGCGATTATCGATAAACTTGACATCAAAACTGTAGACCACGAAGTAGAAGGTACTGCTATCTTGGAAGCCAGATAACATGAAGGACGAAGCAAGGAGGATTTAAAAATCAACCAGTACAGGCAAAGAGGGCATTCCTGGCTCAAAGAAGTCCGTTAGCATCATACAACGGCCTTAAGCTGAGAAAGAAATTTTTGACAATATACGTTTCTAGCACAGTGTCGTACGGGAGTGAAACGTGGACTATGGGAAAAGCGGAGAAGAACGACTAGGAGGATGTTGGAAGTTAGGTGGACTGATAAGACACTTGGAGGGTCTCCATAGAATCGGCGAGAAGAAGACCGTGTGAAAATCATTCAGTAAAAGATGGAACTACGATGATAGGACACGTGTACGGCATCAAGAAATAATTTCCATGTTACCACCTCAGGAAGACTGAGGAAAGCTATGAGTCTATGAACAGTCTTATTCTTCTCAAAAGAACGGAAGGTTCTGGATATGGCAGCAACAATTTCAAATGCCCTACTTTTCTTTCAGTACACGACTGATACTTTCTAGTAGTAGACAAATGTAAGGAAATTATTCACAGTGTGATATTTTCCCTTCCAAATTTTTCCAGGAGTAGTTTGACCTTGTGATACCAAGCGTCCCCTTTTATTATTTTTTATTTTTTTCCGAATGCAGAAGGAAAAAACGTAAGTTGATTTTAACGTCTTGAAACTAAAATTCATGTGTAGTGGTACAACACATACACATTATCTTCTTTTAGGTCCCATATTACAACAACGTGATTTTCAGTGGGAAATACAACGAACGACAACAGTTCAAAGATTACGGAAGTATTTGAAAACCGAGATAAACTAGCAACTTAAGACCGATGTTTGATATTAGCAGCCTTCTTTTAGAAAGCAATGCCGTCTCTGCCTATGGTGCTCTGCTCTTTACATTTAACTTGCGGTTTCGATCATTGCATCTTTGTCTTCATTATTCTTCATGTGTGACTCCCAGTCGTAAACGTCGGCTTCAGAAAGAGGATCAGAAATATGTTTCACCCATGATGTTAAATCTGTCCAGTTCTAGCTCTCCGAAGCAAAAATCCTTTCAAATATTTCGGATCGATCGCGAATAACCCTGTGACTTACACACAGCGACCCTTCAGATTTGAAACCTTACCAAAGCTGAAGGTAGATATAAAACTCTTTGAGCCCTCCGAATACTTTACAGTAATAGTGACAGCGTGGTTTCTCAAACCAATAGAGACATTTCTTATAAACACTGATGCTGTTAGAAATCGCGAACAGTGTTACAGCATAACAGACAGGCATTCGTTTTCGTCTGCCGCTGCGACATCTCCTGTTGTTTAACGAACAACAACAACGCCAAAACTGAATGTAAGTTCGACACAAAGCATATGCAGTAAAGTGAAATAGGGAGTCGATTGTCACTCTGGGACTTTATAGCGATCGAATTTCTACAGACTCTCATTTATCTTCCGTCTGAAGCGTTAGATATATGGCTAATATTATACGACACCCTTTCGAGTTAGATATTATTATTGTTATTATTATTATTATTCTCGTAACATTTTCCAATAAATTTTTATAATGAAGATATTTAATACTTTCACGTGCTTTGTAAAGGACTACGGCTATATATGACCAGATTGTTAGCCGAATTGACCTGGGAAACTAATGATGCCATATGACTACGAAGTCTTTCGAGACGGTGTCCTTCCATAAAAAGTTCTCGGTTTACTTGCCGCTCCAACTTTGGATAAAATCCCAAACATTCGATGACTACCTCCGTCATCTTCGTCACGGGTAAAACTGACTGTCGTAGACAGTTTTTTCCCTTTATTGTTATTTCACTCCTCAATGAGGCGGGACGGCAGGGGCCTACATACGCCGCTCTTCGGCCAAGAGGCACAGTTAGACATAGAGGACAGAGAAACAGATAAAAAGCGTGGTAATACATGATGAAGATATCCACAATACATTAGAAGTCGTTCGGCGGAAGGCACTGTACATAAAGGGTGTCACCACGTGAACAGACGAAGACATCCAGTTTGAGACGTGAACGCAGGAGAACACTGATGAAAACACTGTAGCACACAACGGAGAAACAATGACGCACGGAAACACTGGTGACGATCATCAAATGTGGTTCAAATGGCCCTGAGCACCATGAGACTTAACAGCTGAGGTCATCAGTCCCCTAGAACCTAGAACTACTTAAACCTAACTAACCTAAGGACCTCACATACATCCACGCCCGAGGCAGGGTTCGAACATTCGACCGTAGAGGTCGAGCGGTTCCAGACTAAAGCGCCTAGAACTACTTGGCCACACTGGCCAGCTAACAATCATCGGCAAAGCACTCACAAATACACTGATGAAAGGGGGGAAGGGGCCCCTCCAAGTTGTAGGGAGAGGTAAGAGGGAGGGAAGGAGGGGGGTGGAGCCAGTGGGAGAGAAGTAGGGAGAGGGAGGGGAGAGGGTACGGGGTGTGGATGCCCAGGGAGGGGGGAGGCGAGGGAGGGAGGAAGGGAGGAGGGAGAGAAGGGAAAGAGGCTGCCCTGGAGGAAAAACAGAGGAGGAAGGGGAGGATCAAAGCTTGTAGGAGGGGAAGATAGAGGGGACGAGGGCACCATCAGGGTGAGGGAGTTGATGGAAGCCACCTTGGCCAAGGGGATGGTGTGTGGTAAGATGGAGAGCAGGTGGGATGCAGGTGTACAGGTGTGGCAGTGGAGGGGTGTGGGAAAGAATAAGAGAGACAAGTGGGTGAGAGGGATCAAGTTTACGTGATATGTAAAGGATCTGTATCTGTTCATGGAAGAGAAGGAGGTGTGGGAAAGGAATTACATCATAGAGGATTCCCATGGGGGGAGGGGGGCGGATGTGATAGGTGAGGTGGAGTGCATGGTGCTCCAGGATTTGAAGGGGCCTGTAGAAGGTAGGAGGGGCGAAGATCCAGGCAGGATGGTCATAACAGGGTATGGGGCAGATGAGGGATTTATAGGTGTTGAGGATTGTGGAGGGGTCTAGACCCCATGTGCGGCCAGAAAGGAGCTTTAGGAGGCAGAGTCGGGAGTGTGCCTTGGCTTGAATCGCCCAGAGATGGAGGGTCCAGGAGAGGCGAGGGTCAAGGGTGACGTCAAATCACTTGAGGTTGGGGGTAAGATTCTGATGGCCATAGATAGTGAGATAAAAATCAAGGAGGCAGAAGAAAGGGGTTGTTTTTCCTACAATGATCCCCTAGGTTTTGGAAGGATTGACCTTGATCAGCCACTAGTTACATCAAGTGGTGAACCAGTCTAGATGGGATTGGAGAAGGTGCTTTGAGCGTTGCAGGGTGGGGGTGAGGACAAGGAAGGCAGTCTCATTGGCATATTGGAGAAGGTGTAAGGGGGGTGAAGGCGGTGGCATGTCTGCCATGTAAAGAAGGTAGACAAGAGGGGAGAGGACAGAACCATGGGGCACACCGACAGAGGGGTGGAAGGTGTAGGAATCCGTGTTATGGATGGTGACATAGGTAGGACGGTGAGAAAGGAAGGAGGCGATCTGGCGAACGTAGTTATTAGGAATGGCGAACGTTTGGAGCTTGAAGACGAGACCAGAAAGCCATACACAGTTGTAGGCATGCTCTAAGTCGAGAGAGAGGAAGATGGCAGAGTGACAGGAATTTAACTGGTTGGAAAGGAGGTGAGTGAGGTGAAGGAGAAAGTCATCGGTAGAGGAGGACGGCCAAAAGCCACACTGGTTAGAGGGAAGGAGGCAGTGCTGGTGGAGGTGCTGGTGGATGTGTCAGGTGAGGATGGATTCCAGGACCTTGCTGAAGACTGAGGTAAGGCTGATGGGATGGTAGGAGGAGACAGCAAATGGTGGTTTGTCGGGTTTGAGAAACATCAGGATCTGGGAGGTTTTCCGCAGGTTAGGGTAGAAGACAGTGGACATACTGCAGTACGTAGTCTGGCCAGGGTGGAGAGGAAGGAGGTGGGAGCTTCACGGAGGTGATGGAAGGTAACACAGTTGTGACCAGGAGCGATGTGGCGTTTCATGCATAGTGTAGCGATGATATCTTGAGTGGTGATCGAGATGTTGAGTTCAGTGTGTGTAATGTTGTCCAACTACTGGAAGCCTG